>NC_138859.1:44679345-45879345 GCF_965183815.1 Platalea leucorodia
GGTGAATGATGTATTTTGGCTACCATTTTACAACTGCTTCACACCTACTTTTGCTAGGGTTTGTTATGCAAGTGCAGCATCTTAGCAAATTGAGTACAAAATCTTTAAGTAAAGGTGTTAATTAAAGCCAACTTAGAGCAGTACTGGGTTTTGTTTCTTTTAAAAAAAGTTTCTCCTTTTTCAACTAGCATCCAGACTGAACCCTACACCCAAAAACCTGTGTTCCTGTGTTAAAAGCCACGGGCATATGGCTTGAAACTCTGTCTAGATACAGCTGCAAGTTTTGAGAATAGACATGGTTATTTAGAGCTCTGTCCTGATGCTGGATTTTTTTAATGACAATTTTTTTAATTCCTATTCCAGAGGATGATTCTGCTAGATATCTGCAGCCTCTAAGGCAGCTGTGGGGATGTGTGGGGTTTATTATCATCATCTACCGAGCGTGGCTAGGAGTCGTCAGGACAACACCCTGGCAGGAGGTAGCATTTGCATCTCTGCCTTTGAGCAGCAGCGGCGTGTCAAAGCTCATCTGGGAGCCCCCTCCCTCCGTTTGACAGTTGTGGCAAATAAGAACAATTTATTCCTGACAGCTTTAGTAACAATATCAACTAATTTATGCAGAACTTCTCCTGGGATAATTGGGATGCGGACATGCTCTGCATAAAAGCCAAGGGGTATGAGGAGACCCCCGGCTTACCAACTGCTACTCCCAGGAAGAGGCTGTAGGCCAAGCAGATTGCCCCTTTTCAGTAGAAATTAAGGGCGATAAGGAGGTTGGAAGACAAAGAAGCCAACCCTGCGTGGGTCATCTGTCAGGAGCCCTGGATAGAGCTAGGGAGGAAACAATGGGAACCACTTCAGCTCAACAATGCGACTTAGAGAAATGTGCGGTTTTATTAGAAAAGGGAATAGAAACGTTGGCTTTCAAGCACTTTCATGGCAAAACACCTTCTTTCCCTCTCGTTAATTTAAAGCTCAAAATGTACTTACCAGAAACTCTCCTGCTTCTTTTTTCCGTGTCTTGTTTTGGAAAGATGAGCAAATGAATTATTTGAATTTTGGCTGGCAAAGTGAGGTTTGTGGAAGGAGGACATGGCGTGTAGATGGAAAAAGTGGCAATGATGACGATGTCGGTTTAAGTGTTGATATTAAAAGTTAAAGAATCATTTAAAAGTACACTAATTCCCTGTAAATTTTCTCTGATCTTTGGACATGTTGAGCTTTATATTGAGATAGCAGACACAAGGAGACAATTTTGCCTTTGTTTTTTTCTCAGAGAATGGGTCCAGATCTACAGATGGTAAACATTTGCATAATTCTGAAGTCTTAGGCCTAAGACTTCAACTATGCTAATTTACACCAGCTGAGACTCTTCTGCTTTTTGTGATCCTGAAAAAAGAAAACCCCAAATCAAAAAAACTAGATAAAAAGAAAAAGGGACGAGAGGAGACACGGTTAAATTGAATTTCATATGCTGTATCCGATGGGCACCTGCTGATTGGGAATTTGTAAGAGTTCTTCTGTGTTAATGATGTGTTTACGACTTCCCTCATAAAGCTGAATCGGTCAGGTTTGACTCAATTTTCTTAATGCCTTTTGCACAAGGAATTTTGCATTTTAAAGGGCATTGATGCAAACATAAGATTAAAAGGCAGCGAGAAGTTTTTGGAAGAATAAATGTCCACGTTTTAGTTGTAGTTCATATTTGTTATTAATTCAGTGACCCCTGCTGGGGAGGACTTAGATAAACAGAGTCGGGTATCTGTGTTTCTTTGTATGAAAAATAGGAGATTTGGGGCTATATGATGAGTTTTTGTGGGGAAAAAAAGCTTAAGACAAACAATCCACCCTTTTCACTGAGGCTTTCTGATCCTAGGCTGTCGCATAGTAATCTTGGGGGAAATGACTCTTGCCAGTCACCCGAACTGAGTGATTCTGTGACCAATTACACCAGCACATATATGGTAAAATATAATAGCTCTGACAGGTTCCTCTCGATTCCTTCTGATGAGCTGATTGTCTTTGTTCTATGGAATATGCTAAGTAGGATTTCTGATCCTCTCTTCTATTGTATTGCTTCTTTTTAAAAATAAAAAAAACAAAACCCCAAACATCATAAGGTCTAGATGATGGCGTTTCTTCTTCTGAATGCTACTTGTCCTTACAGGGCCATCATTTAGGTCTATGTGCCACCGTTTATTTCTGTAAGCAGGGTATTTAAGGAGGAAAACCCTTCTTAATGGAGAGAAAGAACAGGAAGGAGTGGGAACGTCAAGTTTATTTTCTTTTCTTACCCTATAAATCGAATAGAATAATTTAACAGTTGCTGTATGTAATATTAAGTGGTTTTCTTAAAATGTTATGGGAAAACCTCTTATTTCCCTCTTCCACTACACAGGCGTATCAAAAAAAGGCATGAAAAATTTGTTTTGAAGACTGAGCTGTCCTCTCGTGCCGATTCTACAACAAATTCTTGTGCGAGCCTAGCTGTGAGCAGGTAGTAGGGTCAGTGGAAGTCCTGACAGACAGACCGACCATGCATGGGTTGCCCCGAGGCCCTGGTCCGTGCTTGCTCCGCATCCGTGTGCGCAGATGACTTGGGCAGCGCTTTGGCACTTCTTGCCTCTCTGTACGGATAATAATTATCGACAAGCAGCGTGAGAGAAACTCAAGTGTTTTGAGTGCTTTTCAGGACCCAAGATCAGAAGGAGTTGCCTTGTTATTGGTAGATTTATATTCTGTTAAAAAGCGGACCCAAAATACTACGTTTCCTTCACCTCACCCCAAGTGGAGGTCTTTACACCCTGGGGATCTGAGCCATGTGTACCAAGAGGAGATGTACCAGCTACAAATGTGGCTTTTTTTGTTTGTTCAAACAGTATTTCTTGTAGCTGGAGCCTTTTGGGAAGCCCTGGTCCTTCTTAGCTTGTGCCAAAAAAAAAAAATAATAACGTGAAGGCGACAGATGCCGGACAGATATTGTGTAATGGCGTATTTCACGGCTGTCACTCGGTTGTCCCCGCGGGAAGCATGCGTCTCAACTCCATGCGTGCCCGGCAGGTGAGATGGAGGGGATGCTCAAGCCTGCTCCCTGCCTACACTTGTTGGGGGTGGCAGCATCTGGGGTTTATTCTCCCCCGCCCTCAACACTTCATAATCCTCAGAGCATGTTGTAGAGATGACTTTCCTTGGCCCTCTCCTGACTGGCAGCAGGGCTTAAATTATAAAGATATATAGTTTATTGGCAAGGTATAACTGTGGCACTGGCTTCACCTGTCTCCTTTCCACCCTTCCAGGAGAAAGACCAGCGCTTGGAGGGAGCTGTGAGCCCAGCTCAACCATTTTTTCACTGTTGAGTTAATGGTTTTTCAGTGATGATTAAATACCTCTCGGTAGCTGGAAGGGTGGGATGGCTGCCTCTTTAGGAGATGAAGCTATTATGAGGCTGAACAAAGCAGCTTGTGATACTGTGTTTGGAGAGCCTTGCGTGTTTGCATATGCCTGGCAAGAGGAGAAGGAAAGATCAGCTCTGCAAAGAAACTGCATCCCTCAGTTTTGATTTTACACATGAGAGGTTCCTATTCAAGCATGTGAGAATCTATGAATGTTGGCATGTTGTTAGGGGGGAAAAGTACGGTAATTTTCCCCTTTTTCTTTCCCTCCTCCCGCCCTGCACCTCTTCCAGCTCCAGCGTGCACGATTATTTTAGTAGCAGGAGGACTCTATAGTTTTCAAAATACATAAATCAAGAATAGCGTTAAAAATTGATCTGTTACAGAAGATACAGTCAAAACAAATTGGAGGCTGCGTTCAGGGTTTTTCTTGTTCTTAAATTGTCCTGTTTTCACCGAAATGGGATGACCCACTTCTGCGCATCCTACGGGCTTCTCTGGGTGATGTCATTTGTACGGATTTCCCTCCCCTGAGTGTTCTATGGCGGTGTTTTCCTTGAACATCATCCTGGGGGGACTTAAATCTTCTTGTTTTCCATCGTTTACAGGCATGGTAAGGGTGATGAGGCTTGGCTGAAAGAGGGGCGAGGGAAAAATACTGCTCCTGCGATGTTGCTCTTGACCTTTGAAGACGATGCTGTGCGAGTTCGCTATTTCTTCAGTTTATAAAACTGTGTTGTTTAAGCTTTGGAGAAGCAACTTGGCTGCTCTATCTGAACAGATTTATGCGTGCAGGTCTGCACAGATCCCTTCTGATAACCGTAATCCTATGTTATAAGATCTCTGTTTGAAGGAGAGAAATGCCTCCAGTAGTTACAGTGCCCGACAAAAAGGGACACGTCTAGCTAGTAAGATTTATTTGCAGGTCAACTGCTATGCAGTTGCACCACTTTACCTTTCAGAAAGTGAAATGGTGATTTATTGTGGGGTGTTTTTGTATGCACCAAGTATTTTTGAGACTGGAGCCGCGGAAAAGGGCACTTTATATATTTACATTAGGAAAAGTGACTTCCAAAGTAAAAGTCAGCAAAAGATTTAATTAACCTTTTCACTCTAAATCTAACTCCATTGATTGTCTTCTGCTTCCTCCTCCCTTTCCTTCCGTTCTTGTTCTCTTTGTGGTTGACCAATTTTGTTGCCTGTATTTAGATACTGCATGCATGAACTGCTTTTGCTAGCTCTAGCCTGTCTCGGTCTCTGAAGCAACCTTATTTTTTTCATTTCTGGGTCTCCCGTAGTGATTTTGGCTGCTTTATTACTTCCTCTAGTCCTGATAAATTTTTAATTGAAAAATCAATATAGACCCAAGAATACAGGGTCAGCAGAGAAGTTTTGTAACCTACCAGGGATAAAACTTTGAAATATTAGTTTTACCTCAGGGCCTCACGATTTCCCTTGAAAGAACATTATTTATGGGAGTGAAGGAAGAGAGAAGGTGGGTTCTAGCAACTGGAGTCCTGTTTTTGAAGGATAATCAGAATTATTTATAGCATTTTGATTTGCCCCCCCCCCCCCCATTTAAAAATATTTCAGATTTAGAGAGAGTTAACAATGTATTGAGTCCACTTTTGCAATTTCCTTGGTGCCTGTTTATAGGAGCTATAATGATGAGCTGTGCCATCGTTGTTCAGCCAAATACTTCTCCAGAAATCAAGCTGGATCCACATTAAGTACTTACTGAGATCCGAACAATATTTTGATTATTTTCTGTATGAACCCTGCTGTCCTCCTAGATGATGCTGGAAATAGAAGCATGGAAAACTGGGTGATAATCGAAGAGCACGGCAAAATCTGCGTTAGCATCAGCAGGTTGAGCAGCACCAAAGCGAGACAGCTGGTGGAGAGGGTCTGGCGTCCACGCTACGTGCGTTTGGGAGTTTTTCCTTGCCCAAGCTGTAGTCTGATCCCAGGGGCCTGTGGATGCGTACAGCGCAGCTTCGGGTTGAGCTGCAGCTGGAAGGACTCCAGTTTACGTGCTCGAAGACTGCTCCACCATGTGGATCGAGCACAACAGGTCAGAGGTATAAGGAGCTTTGAGAAGCGCTGTTGAGATCCGAGCTGAAATGCTAATGTGGCTGGGTTCCATCTGTCCCTCAAGTACCGTGGTTTTGAGAGAAATCCCAGCGCTGTAAGGTTTCAGCTGGCTTCTGCAGCTCCTAACTTTTGCAACAGGGGAGCAATGTTTTGATACGATATCATGTATGTTAGGGTTTTGGTTATTAAAACTGTTTTTTCAAACGATGACTAACCCAAAAAAACCAATGTTGTTTTCAAGCACTTCAGTGTGGTTTTTAGAAGCGCTGTCTACAGTAAACTGTTAGTCCTTTTTTTGTTTTACTATAAAAGCGTATGACTTTGCACGTATTTGCACTAATAAATACAAGCATCTACCTAGTTCTGCTAATGGTGACCAAGCAGATCACAAACTTGGTTATGTTGTAAACTCGGGTTGGTTTGTCTGATTCTTCTTCAGGCTTAGTAAAACTTCAGACGTGAGCTGGCCTATGGATTCGTATCAAAATCAGGTGAGAGGTGCGGGGGTTTTTTTTACTGCGATCAAATATTGCAAAGTATGATAATTCAGACAAAATAAAAGTAATGCTAGAAAGACATAAAAAGCTTAGAAAGTGCTTTATAAGTTTTGCGTCAAAATGGGGGAAGATATTTTTTTTGGCTATTTGCAGTAACGGGTTATGAAATTGTTGCGTACCGTTGGCAGTATGTAAGATGCTTAAATCTTACTGTTCATCTAGGAGGTTGTCCTTGAATAAAGCAGTGGTGTGTCTAGTTTGCCCTGTTATTTTTAGAAATAAATCAGGCACATTTTGAAGTCTGCGCACAGCTCTTAGGGCGAGCTCCAGCTGGCTCGGTGCGAAGTGCCTTGGAAGGCCTTCGGATGAGTTCCCGTTGTTTCATTATATTTAAAAGCCAAGAACAGGAGTTCTGGTGGTACTACTACTGATCCAGCTTCGCTGCTGCGGGGAGGCCAAAGGCGAGCAGTCCTACTTGGCCGAGTTGGAGGAGAGTTGGAGCCTCGGTGCCAGCTTGTTCCGTAATGCGATTAACCAGCGCACGGGGGGACGCGGCTCGCAACCGCACGCGGGGTAGAGAGCCGCTCCTGCCTAACCGCAGCAGCTCTCGCCGCAGAGCCGGTGGTCTTTTTTCATGGGAAAACACGTGGAATGTCTTGAACCTGAGCTTTTATCTGTAAGAAATAGCGCAATAGTATGAATTGAGTTGAAATAAAATTGCTGTGATTTGTTCAAACGTATTTCAAAGTACGGAAAAAAAAGTCGCATCGTTCCAGCGAGGATACTTGGGACCTATTCGAAGAGAACGATGTCGAGTTGTAAATTGTAAATCTTATTTTTCCTTAACAGTAACAGAGTTTTAACGTGCGTTGCAAACAACTGTTGACCAATTGCTGAATGGCTTTGATCTGTGAAAGACATGGGCAGTTGTATACTCAGTGATGCAATTCCCTTTGCTATGTGATGCTTGACTAGCATTTGAATAGAATTTCTCCTGTAAAAGATCTGCTAAATGCTGTCTTTTCTCATGGATCCGACAATAGTTTTTTCATTCACCTGCAAATGCATTTGTGTGTGCCTGTATATTGGAGAATCAGGGTAAAGGCAGTTATTCATGCTTGACTCTTGTAGAATAACCCTGTGGTCTGAAGGAGAGAAAAAGTCTTTGCGTCCAAGCGACAAACAGGGTTTGGATGGTGCGTGTTTGGTGGCACTGTAACCGGTAATTTAAAATATGTGGCTGATTTCTTCCTTCACTTAAATCTTTCATTATACTACTTCAAAGCTAATTTCTTTCTTATTTTCCTGAATGGTAACTTCCATTAATTTCACTCTAGGTAATGATACAATTATATGTAATCATTGACACAATTCAATATGCAATACATCAGTTCCTTTGTGCAGCCCTTTCAGCTGCTTGAATTTGGACGGTTTCCATCTCGTGCGTTGCCAAGAGCAGTTTGGGAGTCTCTGACATTTTGTCTGACGTTAGTCAAGACTGGTAAAGCAAGGTTCCTTGGCAGCGGTTCTGCAAACTTGTCCGTTCTGTAGGTGTCGATTTGACGCTCGGGAGAAAGGGATGAGCCAGCTAAACGATGATATTTCTCGTATAAAGTAACAGCTAAAGGATTCATCTGAGATAAATAAGAACTCTTCCTAGAAAGGAGTCTCCTGGAGATGCAGGTGGTATATCTGTTTCAAGTGCTAATGACAAAAAAATAATCATATTCGTTCCCTTGAGCTATGGTTTTGAAAACAGAAAGTGAATATTGATTAGATAAATCAAAACTTTGCTGTTTTTTAAAATGCAGTCCACGTCTGCTGGCCTTACTGCATGGATGAAGACTGCAAGGCTGCCTGCTCATTTTGTTTCTGAGCCAAATTTGCCTGTTACCCAAAATGAGTAAATCGTGTATGTTTTATTTGATACAGACCTTTACTAATGTCCTTAATCAGGAGGCATGCTGTTGAGCCCCAGAACCTCAACCACTTTCCCTCAAGTGCAGGCACCTGAACTCGTTGCAGATGCGTGGGTGTAAGGGGGATCAAAACTCAGCCCCTGTGGAGGAAAATCATGGTCCTGCGGATTCCAGCGGTGCGCAGACGCTGCCGGGGGACTAGCAGCGAGATCAAGGTGTTGCTAAATGGGAATCGATAAATGCGCGACTGTCTTGAGCTCCTTAAGGAATGCAAGTCAGGAATCTCCTGGCATTTGAAGAAGTCTATAAAGCGGCAGTGTTCCTGGCGTGTGAGCGCTGGGGAGTCTCGGGCGCTGGCTGGCAGATAAGGCGATAATGATTCCTTGCGCTACGGGAAGGAAGGAAAGCGTAAAATCCATCTCCTTTTCTTTTCGCGTGTTGTCTGATGTCTTTGATCATTCAATTTCCGTGTATTCCTCTCTAAGGTTTGCCACTTTTAAAGCTACCCCTGATACGATGCTGTTACATACTTCAGCGGAGTCCCTTGTACGCTGCAGATGTGCAGGAGCTGAATTACCTGCCACCCGCAGCCCGCAGGCTGGATACCTCTGGCTTCAGTCCCTTCAGAGGTGGCTAGACCTTTGTTTTTTAACGAATTTGTTCGAAAATATTTTGCTGTCATTTTTCTCTCTCCCGTAGGTGGCTGGTTAATGCTGCTTCGTCCTGCCAGGTACAATAAATCATAGCTGAAGTGGGGATGCATGTGAGTGCGTTGGCAGGGTTGATGCAGGGAAGAAGTGGGCTGCGCTCTGTAACCCTAAATGTGCCATCCACCGAGTAACTAAGGCAGGCTTAGAGAATCAACTGTTGGGTAGGAAGAGGTCTGCTTGCCTAGTAAGGTGCTAGGTTACCTGCTGATAGTCGGGTTTTGCTTTTTTATTTCTGTTTTTCCTGATGGTAAAAGCTCTGCTAGTGGTTCCTTGGGAATAAGAGCTTTTCTATACATGTGCAGGACCATTTTACAGAATTGAAGACCTTCCAAAAGAAGTCACAGCAGCCTTCCCCAGCCTATAGAAAGGTGCTGGGTTTCTCTTGAACTCTGTGTGCTTGGAACGCTTCGGACCAAGCTGCCCAGGGCAGGGGCTGAGTCCCCATCCCTGGAGGTATTAAAAGCTGGGGAGATGTGGTGCTTAGGGCCATGGTTTAGTGGTGGACTTGGTAGTGCTGGGTTAACAGTTGGACTTGATGATCTCAAAGGTCTTTTCCAACCTAAACGATTCTGTGATTCTTATTTTAAAATAACTTAAGTGAAATCCTGTTAGTTTAGCTCCTGTGAAATTCTGTAGGCTAGTTCCACGTGGGTGTGATGACCAATATTGTGGTTATCGCTGATAAACTCGCACAATAAGCAAATTTGATGCTTCAAGGACAGAACGAAGTCTGTAAGGAGTTATTGCAGCTTGTGCATTTTGGTAAAATATTGATATGCAGATTGATTTCAGCTTGTAGCCTTCTGCCAAACTCCTGTCGCAGCTCCCCTCTGTATGTGGCAAACCCCCAGTTTTGGGGTGGTTGGGTGGGTGCTTTTCAATGGTGCTCATCAGCTGCTAATTGAGGTACCTCCACCCTGGCCTGGGCTGCATCTTCAAGAGTCTTGCTCTTGGTGGTGACTGGCTATGTCTCTCTTGTGAGCAAGTGCCACTTATTGGGATTTGTTTCTTAAAAGGGAAGAAAGTGGCTCCTTTCAGTAAAATTTGGGTAATCACTGTGGCGTCTGCCTGCCCCAGGTAATGCCCCATCTGCAGCTGGGACCTCTGGCTTTTCTGAAAAGCTGTAGCCTATAGTGCTAATTACAGAAGACACAAGAGCTTCATTTCTCTTTGAAATTAGTGTCCAAACAATAGGGAGTTAACTTGCCGATCGGCTTGTGAAAGAAGTGCTTTTCTTGGAGTGTTTGTCATGGATATTTGGCTCGGATGGGGATGGTCCTGGAAACGTGCTACTTTGCTACCAGTTGATAAAGATTTGCTTTAAGAACTTGAAACAAAACACAGTTTTATATTAAAAAGATGATGAGGTTCCATTATAAATGATTTTAAGCATTGAATATTAACCTCGGTGGGACGAGTTTTGAGGTTATCTTTTTAAAGACCGTATTTGCAGTCTGTCGTATGGGCTAGGTGCATCTGACTCCCATTTACTGGCGAAACAAAAATGAGAGATGTCTAGACACAGTAGATCTTCATAGCTGTTTCAGTGCCTATTACCATGATGTTACACATCTGTGCGGTTTCTTTTGTTGGTGTGTTTGTATTGTGCTTTTTTGGAGGGTGATGGGTTTTATTTGGTTTTTTTTTTTGTCTTATGGATGCATCCTTCTCCCTTCTCCCTCCTTCACAGCTGGTTGGTGGTATAGGCTGCAGTTGTACTACGTGCTTGTTATTTGTTTCCCCGGGCTTTATCTTTTCTATGCATTTTTTCAGTAGCTTTACTGTTGCCAATCATGTGAGGAAGGATGGCTCCTCTCCCTGAGGCTGCGGAGGGGGGATTACAGTAATCAGGTGGGTAGATGACAGCCAGGAGCAAAGACGGGTTTGGACTGAGCCCCCCAGGAGAGCCCCTGGAAGTGACAGTCCTGCGCGTCCCCAGGCTGCAGCGATGCCTGCTGGGACGCAGGGCTGACTTTAGAGCTAGGACAGCCTAAGAAAAAGCCATAGGCCTGGCTCTGGCAGCAGAGGACAAGGTGGAAGCACCCCAGGTTGGTGTTTCAGGTATTGAAGCCTGCTGGTGAGAATGGGGGTGTTGGTCCAAGCCCCGCTCCTCTGGGGAGAAGTTTTTCAGTATCAAGACGAAAGTGGTAAGAGCTTATTCCTTCTGTGTCATAGCTTTTTTTTTTTGCTGCATTGCTGTTTTCGATGAATAGCTTTGTTGCAAACCATGTATTTTCACTGTACTTAATTTTCAGTCAGTCTTATATAATATAGTAAAAAAACCCCCTCAGGTACCGCTAATTGGGAATTAATGTTAAGGCTGTAGCCCTGGAATAGAGAACTGTTCTTTTTTTAGAACTAAAGGATACTTTGAAATCACGTTGTTTCAAAGCAACCTGCTTTTTGGTTGCCTTCAGAGGTACTAAAGCTGCATTTTGCAGAAATGCTGAGTGTACAGATTTCCAAAGAAGGGTTATATGTGAATTGCCATATATCACACATATTTAAAAGATCACAGTGCCCATTTACTGTTCTATTTTCCCAGCAAATACAGGCCTTGGAGCGGCACTTCTGGCGTGGGATTGTGGAGGTCTAGAGCTCAAACACTTGCTATGCTGGACATGTAGGCCAGAAAAAAAAGTTAGGGTCCTGCCTTGAGTTTTAATTTAAACTTTTTGTTCACATTGTGGATTTTTTTTTAATAATTCTTGACCGGCTTCTCCTTTGAAAGCTAAAAGCTGGCAGAAATTTGGTCAATAAAAGCCTCTGAATTATAAGCATATATTCCCAGATTTCTTTCCTCTTTCAGTTAATCGGTGAGCCCTGTTCTTCAGACAATTCTGGTGATGTTCCGCTCCTCACTTCATTTGGTGGTAATTATTTGGAGAAGAAGGTCTTGCAATTCAGCTAGCAGGAGATGGTGCCTTTCCAGTCTGGGCCGAGAGCGCTGGCTGGGACCTTTTAGGCAGCTCCTGAGCTGGGAAGGTCTGTGATTTGTACCTACAAGTACAGAAGAGAGATGTTTGAGATCCGTCTCCTTCTATATCTGGGGTGGCTTTCGCAGAAGCCCAGAGTAAGGGTTGACTTCATGCCTCTTCATTTATCTACCTATCTACTTAAGTGTACTTAATTGGTCCTGTCTAAACCCCCTCATGTAGTTGACCACAGTCAGCTTTGCTCTTCAGAAGTCCACCGAACACCTGCCCTCTTGAGCCCCTGGCATGTTCAAGATGTAATTTAAAAACATTTTGCTTACAAGATCTGAAGAATTGTTTCACTTGACAGCTTCTCATTTGTTAAGTGACCACTTCTGGCACTTCATTTGCTGTTCCTGCCCTAGAGATTTCTCTCATCTGTCATCTTCTGTCTGTCCTAGGGCTCGTGGGTTCAGATTCCTCGCATCTCTTTCCTTTAAGCAACGTGATAGAGATCCAGAGGTTCAATGGTCAACGCCTTTGGCAGGATGCTTCGTTATCCGTTTGCTCCCGGACGTGTCTCGGAAGCAGATTCACGCAGCGCTATCCGTGCGCCACATGGGTGTCGCAGCCTCAAGAAGGCTTTGTTTTCTCTCCTTGCTGCGGAAGCAGAAACCTGTACTGTTTCTGTAGCAAGTGGTGAAATTCAATCTCCATATTTGACGAGTGCGGGGTTTTGAGTATGATATAAAAATATTGCTGGGCATAATGCCTGAGCGATCTTAAGCGTTGTAAATTGTAGCCTGTCTTTGGAGAGCGCCGCAGCCCATCAGTATCTGTGCTTTTTGCTGGATGGCTTTCAAACCCGGCCATAAATTCTCCCTTCCCGTTGTCCTACAGGTTGCCTCGCTAAATCCCAGCAGATGCTGTGAGCTGGGTTCTCCAGTCCTGCCCCGTGCAGTCAATTCTACCTGTGTAAAGTGGATGTCAAGCATTGCCAGATGGCGGTGGTCGTTCTCAGTGAGCCCAAGTCACTGCCGCCCTATATCTCTTGCAGTTGTCCGCATAGGTGTGAAGCAGGTATAAAACATTACTGCCCCTATATATTATGTTACAGCTACTTCTCTAAAGAATGCTAAATGCATCAGTGGGAAGCAAGGGAGCCAATTACTCAGCATGATTAAAAGCAAACAAATGACCTGTAATTGCATTTCACAATTTAAAATTCACGGCATATTAATATATTTTTATTATTGAGTTTATGAACACTTCATAAAACTGTGTAACATGCATTACTAATAGCTGCTGTATAATTGCAATATATTTTAAGTTTTCAGCTCTTTTAAAAAGGGATTTGGTATAAAGGCTGTTAGTAATTTTGAAACGGGATTTAGTACAAAGGCAGATAGTGGTTTTGGTTAGATAATGTCGTACCACTGCGTGGCTCTTGCTTTAAATTCAGTGTCTGGCTATTCGAAGGACCCAGCAGTGAAATATCTAAGCCCAGACTCTGGCCATTCCTTCTGATCTACATTACGTCCTTCTGAAAAAAAAAAAAAAACCAACCCACATAAGCACTGACTCATGAAGGTTCCTGGCAGTGACAAGACCGCTATATTGCTTAACATCTTTCTGCCATGCTTGTACATCCAAATATTGAATAGAAGGGCTCTGGCAGAGCTGTGAATGAATGGTATCGGTGAGTTATGTGCTCTAAACTACCTTAAATGCTGTAGGGGAGGGGGGGAATTAACACTAGCGATGCAGAAAATAAACAAGAAACAGATCTGAACTTCTGGAAAGAAACGTCCTGGGGCTTAAGATTTGAGACATCTGCCAAAGCAGGCTTTTGTAGAGCCGTGAAAACGATGCTTAAGGATGCTCAGCCCCCGTGCTGCGCGTACCAGGGACTTGGCTGAGGTAGGGGAGAGCAGCGGTTGGACCAGAAAGCTCTTGCTGAGCTCAGGCTCATCCTGCATCTGCAGGGGCTGCCCTGGCACCCGGTTAGCCCCAGCAAGCAGCGCCTTGAAATCCCTGGGGCTACTGCTGTAAAAATCCCATAGCCTTAAATTAAAAAAAAAACTAAACCCACGCAGCAAGCAAAATGACTTATCGTTTTATGGAGATATATGAATAAAGCTGAGCATTTCAGAACAGTGTCTGTAAAACACGGATTGTCCTCATCCCAAATCGTACAAGACTAAAAACTCCATGTCTCCTCACCCCTTGGGATCTTGCTTGATTACAGCGATGGCACTGGGGAAGGTTTAAAACCGCAGCTGTTCGAGTGGTGAAAACATGCCTCTGACTGAACTGTATTGAACATATGCATCTGCATATTTATATCCAGTTGAAGCTAAATCATAAAACAAACACAACACTAAACAGTTTTGTGGTGTAAATGTTATGTGATATGATCAACAGCTACCCTTTGGAATTATTTTCCTTGAATTTTCTGAGGTTTTTTCTTGATAACTACAGGCATTTCTAACTGAATTATCTGACGTGACAGATTATTGCGTTGCTTTGAAGTTTAAATTCAAACTGCTTTTACTCTTGCGTTCAAATAGTATATAACGGCAGATTTCATTGTCACTGGGTGTACGTTACTACTTAAAACATATTTCTGTGCAATGAATGCAGTTGCATTACAATAGTGGCAGTGACGCTGTGCATTTTGGTTAGAAACTACACAGATTTATCATTTGTAGTAGCTGAGGGAGGAAAGGAAAGAAAAAAAAATATCATCTAGATGCATTTTCTTCTGCTGACATCCTATTAAAATGGAACAAAATGTTCCTTGTTCGGCTGCAAAGTGTCCTGAAAGCCTGCCCGAGTTCTGCAGTGATTTCAAGCAGCCGCTTCATCACCTCTGTGCTACGAATGGCCATCCCGCTCAGCAGGCGGTAGGTGCGAAGAAGGGGTGATGTAGCACGAGATACGCTTGGGTTGTGTCCTCCAAGGATTCCCCAGAGCCAGGCTGGAGCAGGAACAGATGGATGATCCATCCCCTGGAGCAGGGACCAAACGCTCCCTGATCCGGCTCCTCCAAGGTTGATGTCCAAGTTGGACTCTGAACTTTGGTGGCTTGCTGTAATCACCCATCCTGAAAAACCAGCTGCCAGGAGGGCTGTTTGGTAGCTCCTGGGGGTCTGCAGCCTGCTGGGTACAGGCAGGACGATCGGCAGGCAAGTGGACACATCAAAACAGAGTATTTTGTTCTCATTTGGCATCCTACTTGTAGTTGCCCATCCTACTTCTGCTGGTTGCTTGTGCTTGATTAAAAAAAAAGTTTAAAAACTTGTAGGAGAAATCAATACTTAAGTACTTTCACTAGCTACTATTTTTATTATAGCCTTTTGTATGACAGCTGAAATCAATATGATAAAATACAGAAAAGACTAGAGTAGGGAGGAAAACCAGACGATGCATCCAAATTGAACAAGATATGGGTAGCTTTCTAGTGCAGCTGACTTCACAAATGAAAAGGTGTTGAATCAAGATTTTGCCTAAAAGTCAGGTCAGATTTTGAACAAACAGAAGGACTGAAACCTGTACTTGGAGGCAGAAATGCAAAGGCTGAATGGATTAAGTTCTCATCTGAGTCATTGGAATAGGCTCTCACATCCACACTGGATTCAGTTATTAAAAAGTTAAATTGAGGCAAAAAAAATTAGTTCTACATGGTAATTGTTTCAAACTCTGACATCTCTGCCATAAAATACTCTGAAAAAATATTCCTGTACTGAAATGTGAAAATGAGAAACTAAATACCAGTAGTCACTACAGAACGGCACCCTGGACTCCTAGCAAGCTGGCTGTGCCCTCTTTTTGTCTCCGTAAGTAGAGACATAATACACTTCTGTTTCATGTGGGTGTTTGGAAAGGGACTTAAACAATTTTCTTGCATGAAAACTGAGGTCTGGTTTTCTTAAAACAATTAAACTGGAGAACAGAGACACTTGCTTTGTTGCATGCAATGAAGCTTTGCACAGAAATTGCTGTAATTCTTAGATAGATAAGCTATATAATTATATAAGCTTGATATTCTTTTTTTTTTAAGTATTATCTACAATTGCCATGGCATGTTTCTTGAGTGGGGAGCAACTTCTTTTCCCTTGCCAGGAGCTCTGCTTCAGAGAGCCAAACTCTTGACTGAAGCTGCCATCTCAAATGGGCCGTGTCCATGCTGCACACGTGGTACGGTGGCTCCAGGAATATGTGAAATTAAAGTATCCCACAGCGTTTGGCATCCATACCATCTCATGCGAGCAGTCTCCTCTTTGAAGGAAACTAGGCTGGGTGATGCTTCTTTCGGTTGCCTATGGCAGACAAGACTTTGTGGGGCTTCCCCCGTGCCGTAACCCACCTTGAGGTGGCATCTCATAGGTGGCGTCCTCTATGGAGGAGGAGGTGGTGGTCCCTCCGTGGAGGCTGTACAGCCCTTGTGAGTTGGTCTGGCACGGGGCAGCTCTGGGTTATATTGTCCCAGTTGCGTTGAACCCAGATGCGTGTCTGTCATCGCAATGTCTGTTGGCGTACAACCACTTCATGCTACTTGTATTGAAGTATCTCAAGTCTCTGTGTTTCTTGGGAGATCTTCAGGGTAGGTGTGGTGAAGCCGATCTCCTTTGTGGGCTCAGAGATCCAGGCTGCATGACAGAGCTTAAAAAAAAAAATAAATAAAATGGTGTCTGGCTGAAGAACAAACACACGGTGAAGGCATGGTCCTGTCTCAGCTGGGTGCCCAACACCAGGCTATGGTCACCGCGTGGCTTGGCCAGCTTGAAAATCTGGCCAGGAGACACTTGCCCCAGCGGCACTTGCTGCGAATGATTGTGTGTAATTTAAAATACAGCATTTTGGGGAAAGATACAGTACAAGTGCAATAAAATTTTGTTTATTTTTACAGTGTTAGTGTTTGTATTTCTAAAGAAGCCTTCTCTGAAATTTGTTTACCGAACGGGGATTTTTAGGGGATACTTCTACTTAATTGTGGAGAAACCTCTGTTCTTAGTAGGTGTGTGTTTCTGATCCAGTCATTAAATAAGTTAAAATCTGAGGGACGATAATTGCTGGCTTTGAAGTGAGTACCCTTCTGACAGCGAGGGCAAGATACTAATTGGAAATCATTATAGATGGTCAAATTGGGGGGGAAAAATACTTTTTTAAATGCGGCTGTATCCGTCTTTAACACAGCAGCGGCCGTGTTCTGCAGTCGCAGAGGAGCCCTGTGGTTTCTGTGGAGCGCGGGGGTAAGACGCGGCGAGGAGGAGCCGGTTGGGAACCATATGTGCTGTAACTGCTCCATTACGCTGCCTGTCAGTCGGGGTATTTTGATGGATACTTATTAATGTAAATGGCTTTCCATTCTCTTTGCTTGTAGAGAAACCAAAGCACCTCTATTCCATCTTTTTTTTTTTTCCTAATTAATTGACATAATTGGTAGAAATGGGCCATTTGGGAGTGAAAACCCCTTTAGTACTTAAAAGAAATTACCAAATACTGTTTACCTACACAAGTACCAGTAATTTAAATTAAAATGTTTGACCCTAACCTTTATTCTTACCACAGCAAGTGATTTTAGTTACGTATTCTTTTTGTTGTAGTATCATCAAGCGTTTGTATTTCACGTCTCCCGCTTCCTCCTTTTACATAGGAAGCCAGAGAGCATCAGTATTTCCGTGCTTTTATTTACATACAGCGGTCAAGGAAGATGGGGAATGGATTCTTCAAGGGCCGCACCAGCAGCGTACAGGGTTTTGAGAAAGCTGTTGTGGAACTTGGAAAACAAAGGAAAAAATGACACTTAAATTTGTTAAAGACAGAACTTTTAAGGTGATTATGTTCTTCAAGAACAGGCTCATGGGGTGTTTGATTTGCTCTTTTTCCTTGATCCTGAAAAAAAACCCAAACCAGAGGAATTTGACTGAGCTGCGGTTGCGTGGACTCTGATTTCTTCTCCTCCCACTGCTCCGTGATGGTTCTTTCGATGTATGTTCCTATGTCAGAAAGGAAAAGGAGTACTGACGAACTAATAATTTAGTTAATGATGATAGTGTCTGAACTCATGTTAGGGCTGTGATTTCAAAAAGGTACAAGTCTAAACCTCTTTTTTTTTCTTCGTTCTTCTGCTTTTAATTTGTGAATCAAGTTCAAAACAACTCTGATTAATAATTATGCTGCCCTGCTGGAGGAGGCACCGTGGCGTAAAAGACATCCTGATCTACTGATCACAGGGAGCTAAATACTCTTGGCTTCACCTAGGTTCTTCTTTAATCTGACTTTTTTTGTTCTGATGAGTGTGAAATATTTCTCTCTTTCTCGAAGGTTACGTTGATTTTTAGACGTCATGTTCTAATCAGCTTATTGAGCACTTTAAATAAACCTGCAGTGGGGTGTTACCCCAATATTCCTGCCTCGGAGGGATTTTTGTTTTCCTACTGGGGCAAGGAGACTGTCTAGTGGGAGGATGACGTGTCCTGTTTTTAAAGGGAGGTTTTTAATGACCGAGTTGTACCGTTAGACACGCAAAACCAATGTGCGGAATGGGATGTTGTTTTAAGCGTGCAGCTACAGCAAGCAAACTGGCGGGCTTTAATTTCATTAATTACCATGGTTAGTGTAAACCGAAGTAGGCAATTTAAGAAGTTGCAGACTTGAGCTCTGCTCTTGGCAGCTGCTTCTCAATTCAGCATTGTCGTTTTGGCCATTTTTAGCCTAAAAAAGATGTCATCCCCAGTTGCGGTGGTTTGTGGAGGCTGGGCTCGCAAGGTGGAGTCGCTGCGATTCGCGACGAACAAAACTGCCTTTCAACCAGAGATTGTCTCGGCAAACTTTTTGAAACTTTGCAGCCGGAGAAGACGTCGGGTGGCCCGATGCCCTGCGGGTTATTGGTATTCAGGGCAGCCAGGGCAACGCTTGTGGCTTTCGCTCAGCTGCAGGATCCTGCAACCCGCTTTCTGTAGGAGGTTCAGTGAATAAGGTCCGTATTGTGCGCTCGCACGGCGCCTGCTACAATGGGGCACTGTTTGATGGCTGCCGGGGTCTCGAGGTACCGCTGCAGCCGCAGCACGCACTGATTTCAGAATTTGCATTTAAAAGAAGCTATTACCGATGGTAAAGGTTATGAAACGACGTCTGGGGCTTTCCCCCCGTAACTGCCTTGCTTAAGTTTGTAATTTCACAACTTTACTGGGAATTAGGAAAAATGTTTCTTTCTCCTGTTACATGTCTCGTGTAGCTCAGGGTTTGAATTTTTTTCTTTATTTTTTTTCCTGAAATTATGTGAATTGAGTCAGGTGGAGAGCTTGGAAGGCACCAAAGAGGAATGTTAAATAAAACCTGTCTTGTCCTGGCTGGTTGTGGGAGTTTGCAGTGGGATGTGCCAACGTGGCTTTTTGTAGCTCGGCCAGGATTTGTCTGACCAAGCAAACAGGGTGCAGAAACCAATTACAGAGCCTTAATGGCAAAAGAGATGTGTAGAAATTGTAAAGTAAGCGAAAGCAGTTCAGGGATGGGTTGGGTGAGGGGAGGCAGGGACTGGCTATCGTCCCTAAAGCAATGGGCATGTTTGGTTGTTATGTGCTTAAACACCTCTTATAGCTTATTAAACTGTAGTACAGTTTTATAACATCATTGCAGTAAGTAAGCCTTTCTTATCTGTAGTAGAGTTGGAGGAAATCTTCTCACACGGGGTGAGAGGGATGGTTTTTTGCATGTCAACTTCTTCACGTAAAGAAAGGGTGGTCAGAGATGGGAAGGGAGGTCTGGGAAAAAAATACTTTTTTTTTTTAAACAGTTGGCCATTCTTTTGGACTGCGGTGCTTCATTTGGACCGGTTTAGCGATTCACGCACCATCTATCCTGATGCGGGCTTCGCCGCCCCGGTCTCTGCGTTCAGGCTGGTGCCTTGGGCAAAGCACGTTTGTCGGAGCAAGGTCTGCGAGGTTTTGTGCCTGCATATGCTGGGGTGGTTGTGTTTGGTGTTTTTTTTGGTTTACAAGAGTTGATTTGTTTTTTTAATCTATTTTGATCCTGCTTTTTATTTAAAAAACAACAAAACAAAACGCCCCAACTACAGCCTTGATTTTTGATTTTTCCAGAACCTCAAATAGAGAAACAGGTCAGACATAACGACTGCAAGATAAGTCTGAGTCGGTAGCTTAGGGATGGAAATACTTTTTGGTGTATAGCCTCTTTTTTTTTTTGTCTCAGAAATACTTGTAACCAAAAGGCGTGTAGTTGCAGGGGTGGCCAAGAGCAGGCGTAGCCTTGGCAAAAGGCCCCAAAGCCACTGCCCCATCTGCGTAGTATTATCCACATGAGTAGGTTTTCTTCATCGAAATCAACAGGACCGTATGGCAATATTCAGATTTGAAATTATTTCAAATGGATTCCCATGTAGTTACAACTCCGTATTTGCAATCTTAGTGATTTCAATTTGGAAACTCATTCAAGTGAATAATATAATGTTGGACTGCTCCTTCTGTTTTCCCTTGGAGCTGGCAAACTTGTAAAAATAACCTTATTACGAGGAAACTTCTCAGGCTGGGAATAGGACATCAGGGTGTCTTGGATTTATTTGCTCCACCTATAAAATGGAGTGGAAGTTACTATTATTGCACGGTGTTTTAATCAGAGTGGCTGAATTTTGTGCTCGGACTTCTGTGCTTTTCCTAGTTTCAAGAGACGTTTAGCAGCTGAGCTTTCATATAGTAATTTTGTTGTGGTTATACGGGTGCAGGACCTCTCTTCCTACAGGTGCTGTCCTGCCCCTCTTACCCGATCGTTCTTAAAACACGTGTTCAGCAGAATTGGAAGTAAACTTGTACAATGCCCTGAAGAACTTCAGGTCCAAGGGTCTCGAGGAGCAATCCAGATTTCTCTGTTTAATTGTTCTAGAAACAGGTTAGTGAGACAATACAACAGCATCCATGGTTAAACCCAAATTGCACAGCAAACTTGGCGTACGCCTTCTGGGTGTTTTGAGCTTTGGCGCACACCAGTTCTTGGGCCGGCTTGCCTGAAGACAACAGGGTGCTCTCTCTCGGTCAGAGAGACTCTGCGGTGGTTTGACAGCGAGGTACTTTATTTAACAGACCTGCGGTAGGAATTGGGCATAAATCAATGCAATTCATCCCAAACCATTTGGGCTCCAACCAAGCATTTCTGTGCAAGTAGCCAGGGAAGCTGGGTGCAAGAAGTCCTGCTTCTTGCATGGCCAAGTGACCGCTGATCCCAGCCCGAGAGGGCGGGAGAGGGGCAGAAGAAGGGCTCCTTGTGTGCTTGTGCTACGCCAAGCGTGGTGGCAGATGCTGGGGTGGATGCTTGGCGGTGCCTTCACTTTGCTTTTTAACTATATCTGGGCTCATTCAGTGCTTTGGTGGTGGGGGGTCCTGAAGGAGGATGGTCTAATTCCTTTGTTGGTTGTGGTTAGAGAAGGGACAGAAAAATGATCTGACGCTTGAGGGGTTTGAGGAGAGCGTTCTTCAGCTGTTGGGAAAGCTTGGAGGGAGCATCTTCACCTTCACAAAGAGAGATGAGAAGAGATGAGTAAAGCACAGTGGAAAAATTTTTGGAGGACAAGTAGCTCAGAGCAGGATAAGGAGGAGAAAGTGTCCTTTGAGTCAAGTTATGACTGTTTGTCAGGAGACGTGTACACCAAGGAGGAGAAGGAGCGGTAAACCCTACCTGGGGGTTTCCTTCACGCCCTTTGCTACCATTGAAACACTGCATATGTTCAGGGAGTGAACAGGAACAAAACGCTTAATAAAAACAACTATATCCTTTCTTACAATTTGATGAGAAACTTTGCACGTGCATTAAAATAGATGGTGTAGCTAGCTCGGTACCAGCGAATCCACTGCTTTAGCGTGTCTGAAGTGCTGGAGGGTTTGTTCAAGATGTTTCAGTTCCTGGGCAGAAATGGTTTCTTTTTCCCTACAGAAGCTTATTTTCCTTGAAACCTCACTACTACTTTCCTTGAAACCTCCTGCTACTAGGAGAGGTGGCTGCTTGATCACAGAGTAATCCTTTGGGATTCCTTACCCCCTTCTTAGTCCTAGGTGAGAATGACTTCTTAGTCTTTGCTGGGCACCTGCATTGCACAGCCACCGAAGCTGAGGCAGAGGAGCTCTGCTGTTCTCTGTGCTCAGTGATCAAAACTTGCTGAGTTGACTCCTTTTTTTCTTTCTCCTTGTTAGGAAATGCTCGGTTAATTGGTATTTGGTAGCTGGCAGAGAATGAGGTTTGGGCTTTGAAGACATTTCTGCCCAAAGGGTAGGTGTGATGAGAAATACCGCTTACTCCGTGCGGGTTGCAGAAAACCGATTTCCAACTAAAAACTATACGTCCTGCGAGTAAACTCATATTGTCGGCTTCGGATGTTATTTGGATGATGTCTCTTCTAGGCTCTAAGATATCTTTGAAGTACAAAGGTATTTAATACTCTTTCATTGGCTCTTTGTGAGCGACTTCTGAATATGGATCTGCCACAAAAGCTGATCCTCTTATTCCGTGGTTTTTGGGAAAAGCTCTCCATCGTGTCATGTTGCAGACTTCAAAATAGAGGTCTGGTTACTTTGTGGATGTGAATTAATTTAACGTCACTGTCCGAGTCAAAATCTGACCCATCATATATCGGGCTTGAGCTCCTCTGAAACATGCCGAACTCACGTTTTAGTTATTCTTACCCAGCAAAACAAAAGTCAGGCCTCCAGTGCTGGTGCAAAGCTGAAAAGTAAGGGATATAGGGATATGCTTAAATTATAAGGTGCTCAGTTGGAGACAAATCCATTGTCCTGAGGCTTGTGCTTTGTGACAGACTCCCAAAGGAGAGGTTCATTTTCCAGCCAGTGATTTTATTTTTTTTTTTAAATTTTTTTAAGGTCTGGATTTTTCCTAGGGTTGGGGGGTGGGCGTCGGCTTTTTTGTCTTGTTGTTGTTGTTGTTGGACTCATAGTTTAGGTTGGAAGGGACCTCAGGAGGTCATCTAGTCCAGCCCCTCAATTTTTCTGTCACTGTAGTTGAGAGACACGGAGTTAAAGTAAAACAAGGGAACTGTGATTTATTATGAAACGAAATGGAGCAGGGATTTTTTTTTTCCGCTGGAAAGGCTGATGCATTAAGGGAGTGTGATGGGAGCAGTTTGATATTCATTGGTTATCCCTCACAACAGCAGTCTTGATTGCTGCTGGATGTTTTATGACTCAGATTATGCTCAGATTAGACTTTTTTTTATCTTAATTCTTTTGGGGTTTTCAAAAGCTGAAATGATGCATTCAGGGCACACAGTTTGTCGGCTTTGCTGTGTGCTTTCATTGTGCAAAGAGGGAAGGGCTCTACATCTGCGGTGAAGTCCCCATTTGTTTCTTTAACGTTCACATACATTATTGTAGCACTGCAGTTTGTTTCCTTAATGAACACCATTCTGGTGTTCCCAGAAGCCTTTTACTAAATAGAAGTGGGAGAATTTTAATTTCAAGGATTGAACGAGAAACTGTCTGCCTCTGTTTCGTAAAGGGGAATAGAGAGAATGTTCTATTAAAGATATCGTATGCACAGTAACGGGAGGAGGACGCAGCCGAGCTCCTATTACCTTACCTTGGGTGGTGCTGGTTTGCTTTATGCGTATCTTGGGTATGCCTAAGGAGATGCGGAGACGCTTGCGAGGTCTTTTTGGTTGTGGGGCCCTGGGTGGTCCCTCCGTACCATGGGACCTGCCCTGGCAGGGGCACCCTACGACACAAAGCACGGCGACAACATCCGATGTGTTGAAGGTGCTCGGGAAGGCTGCAGATGAGATGATAACTAAGACCCGAAGCAGTCTTTGTGAAGTCATTGGAGTTTGCTGCGGGAGGGTACGTGCGCGTTATTTCTGGCAGCTCCGTCGCCCAACGTGTGGAAGGAGATAACCCACCCCTCGGCTCAGATGTGCCAGCTCAGTCCCGCTCATCCTTCAGTGCAAACACAGCTCGAGTTTCTAACAAAACCAGGAGAAAACAATTTGTCTGTGTATCATTAGCATAATTGATATTTATTACTTTCTTTGTAATTTTCTGAGTGTTGGTTTTTTTTTTTGGTTTCGGATGCTGGGTTTAAATCACCCCCGCAACAGGCGCTGTTGATGTGTTTGTGTCTATTATGTTGTCCCGATAAGCTTGGCCAGTGGTTTTCACCTTCCTGATGCGAGTTATTGAGATTGATTGAAGCTCTATGCTTGTCCTATCCAAAATGCTATGTAATTAATGTTTCATTATGCTAATGCATGCAAATTCAGTAGTGTGCATTTGATGGGGAGGGGAGAGAATAAAAAGGATCAAAGAGTTCACTCTAAAGTACAAATTAATTTATTGCGTTACTAAACGGCCTGCAAGGAAGGAGGAATGCATTTAAGAAAGGAACAAATATGAAAACAAAAAACCCCCTGTCTAAATGTTTTGTCTTCCTGAGAAGTGGGTTTATTCTGAGCGCTGCCATGTGCGTTTGAGCAGCGGTGTTTCTGCTATAGGCAGATATTCTGTGCTATAATGCTCTTAAATTCACCACGGAGTTCTCATTCATGGAGTCTGGTGTGGTTTTGGGGTTGGTTTTTTTGTTTGTTTTTCCCCATCCCCTTCAGTCTTGCTTCTCTTTTTCCCTAAATGCATCACCATCTCAAAAAAAAAAAAAAACAAACTCAAATTGTGGAAACACTGGCTTTGTTTTTGCTCCTTCTGCCTGTTTATCTAGCTTAAAGCTCTTGCAAGGGATTTCCTTTTCCAGCAACTGCTGTGTTCTTTTGATGTTTTAACTGGGTACCTCTTGCTCTTCATTATCTTTTCATCCTCCTCTTTATTCTTGCTTTCACCTGGCTTCTTTCTTTCTCCTTTACATATGTTTCCGTGCCCTTGCCCTCTCCAGCTATTGCCCTCCTTCGCCCTTTCGTCTAAGCACGGATGTCTATTCTGTTGGCTCATCTCTCCTTCTTGCAGTCCGACTCTTCCCACAATGACTGGTAAAAACCTGCATCTGACCACATCTGCAGGCCTTTTCTTGTTTATATTCCACTCATCTTTCCCTTTTTAGCCCTTTTCTGCTTGGCTTGGATTCTGTGCAGGATTGATTTGGGTTTTTTTTTTTTTCCCCTTCTCTTCTTTCTTTCTGCCTGCTTCTTGACTGTTCCTTCACCACTGCCCTGGGGGATGTCCTCTTCCATCTCATCCTTGGTGTTGCTCACTGCTCTGCTCTATTCCCCTCATCCCTTCCGCCTGCATTTTTTTTTATCTAGGTGATTTAATTTAATCATAATAATAATAATGTAATAATTTAAGTGATTTTTATTTTGCCTTGTTTTCTGCCTCTACATACCCAAAGTTCACTTCTCTTTGCTTTTAGTCTCATATCTGTAGCCAGGCACCTCTTGAGTGTCTCTTCTGCACTTTCTTCTGCTGGTCTGGACTGTGAAATGCCTCTATGGGATGCAGCAGACTGAAACATTGCCAGAAGAAGGCTGGAGCTTTGAAGGTTCAGTGTAGAAATACCTTTTTCATAACTCGCCAAATGAGAAGGTTGCACTGTAGGCCTCGGAGAGGTGAGAGAGGGTGTTGGTAGACAGCTTTTGACATGCTGGAGCTGTTCAGGATGGAGTTGCTTTTCAGCCCTGTTCTGTAGGGCCATGCTTGGCTGACTCCTCAAATGCACTATTTCACAAAACAGACCATTTCTGCTAGGCAAACCTGAAATCTGGTATGTCTTGGATGTGTATTTAACAGTTGAGAGTAACTTCTTTCATTGTCAGAAAGAAAACATCTGCTGGGGAGAACATTGAAACCAGCAACACGCTGGTGTCGTGATGGTGCCCGGGGGAGCCAAACCCAACACGGCCTCTTTGCTGGAGTCTGCTGCCGAGAGCCGTTCAAAATTATGGTAACATCCTAGCTGGCAATCCCACTTTCAGACACCTTAAAACATTGTTGTTCTCCAGGAGGTTGCATGTTTTGCTATGTTTTTATATTTCTTTAATCTGTATTAAATCTGATATATGGGAAATATGGAAAGTACCAACAGTGCTGTGCTTCTGGCTGTAGATACAGTGCTACATCTTTTTTCTGTCTTCATGGAACTTGTAGGTGAAAATTGGCAAGTGCAGCTGCCGGTTATCTTGAGGAAAACTGAGGAAACCCAGCAAATAATATGATTTTCTGATAATGTAATTAAAGCATTTGAAACAAGAGCACATAGGAAAAAATTACACTGCCAAGTCAGTGCAATTAATCGTTCAGCATTTTCTCTGGGTGCTCAAAATGAAAATCCAGTTTGCTGCCTCCTCCGCTGCAAGGAAACCCCCGGCTCTGTTTGGGTTTCCCATGGACGGTGAGGTCTGCGGCGGCCGCTACCCGAAGTTCTGGAAAGCTTTGGACCTGAACAGATGCTCTATCCTGCTCTGTTGAGCAAATCTCAGTCCTCCTCCAATACGACCCATATTTTTTAATGTAGCCAAATACCCCTGTAACATACATCCTCCGTGCTGTGCAGGCTGCAAAATGATTCTCTCATTTCATTCCAGGCATAACTGGATTTTCTGAATTTGTTCCCATGAACTTGTAACTTAAATCGATTTAAGAAGATTAAGATTGAAGAAGCAATGTGTGCTGCAAGGCTTGTTGGTTGGGGAGACTAGATTTTGTTCATCAAACTGATCTGGCTAAAATTAGGCAGCGAGAATCACTTGTACTGATTTAAGGCAAGCCTACCTACACCTGACACCAGATGATCTCGGCTCAGGGGACCTGGTCTCTCCCTCTTCCAGAGGCTGCTGTAGACTGATTTTCACTGAGTGTATGGGCAAAATAAGCAAATTAAGCAAATTGTGTGCGTGTGTGTGTGTGTGCTTGTTCAAACAGTTTTATATAGCTGAGCCAATGTGTTGTCTCTTGCCCAAACTAGATTAAGAGTAGGCAGCTGCCAGAAGACTTGGTCTCTTTTTCTTTTCCTCCTCATCCCTTGTCCTCCAAATAGTTGCGCTCTTGCCCTCTGCCTTGTGTTTTATGGTTGGGTTACAAGGAATCTGATCTGAGAGGACTGGTTTTCTTTCGAGGGTCAGTAGGTCAGGCTGGCTCCTGTGTTTTCCCGCTTGCTGGAGCCAAAGTGAGGGAATCCCCAGGAGCGTAGGGGAAGGGAAGGCGTTGCCCCTTTTGCCGCACCGTGGTCAGAGACCAGCTTTGGTCGGCCGCGGAGCCGTATGCTGAATTAGCGGGCTATTCCAAATACCTTTGCTGGGAAAGGAGTCAAGTCCAATCAATAAAAGGTGCTTTTAGAGACCTCGGTAGTCAGAGGGGTAGCGGAAAGGGGCATCTGCGTGTGTGCGCTCTCAACTCTTATCCCATCGGTGTTCGTTAGCATCCACAGCCGGGCTACGCCTAAGGCGGCGCGACAAACCCATCTGTTGCGCAGGGGTCGCTCGGTCTTTCTTTGGCAAAGAGAACTACCCGTGCAACTGGGCTTGTTTGGTTTGATATGGGGTTCGTTTCCTTTTTTATAATGTGACTTGATTTTTACGCTAGAGGGGCGGCTTGAACGTGGGTCAGAAATGATGATGGATCTGCTCAGGAGTCTCAGGCTTGGCCCTGATGAAGCCCTTCTTCTAGGCGTTGCTCATCAGTGGCACCCAGCAAAAGTTGTCTGTAGCTGATGTTTTGAGCACTTGGGATATAAGCAGCAGGGTACTGCGGTGTGGAGGCACTACCCTCCATAGATCACCTAAAAACCTTATTTTTATCAAGCTAAAGCTTTCAAGTAAAAATCAAACAGCCATTCGCTATGTGCTCCTAATGATTCATTGAATATGGAGGAGTTATAATAGAATTGATGTTACAAGCATTTTTACCTCAGTACGCTCCAAAATGCTGTGATGGCACCATTTAAAAATCCAGCCATTTGGAACACGGTGATAAAGGCCTGATTAAAAAGTATATGTTCATTTTTATACAAAAATGGAACAATGCTTCCATGTGCCACGCGCTTGCGTGTTGCATTGCGCCTTTCTTGGAGCAGGAGTTTTGATTTCCCCATCTGAACGTGAAATGCAGGCATGAGGCTAGGTTTTTCAAAATTTCATAGAGCCGAAATGAAATATTCAGCACCCCAGAAGGCACATCATAAGCTATAATAAAAACGTTAAAACAAGACTTTGCCTTTTAATGGATATTAAGCTTCACAGTAGCGTATTTTGTGCAAACAGATAAAACTACATCTAGTTTTGCTGTATATTCTGCATTACCGAAGTATGTAAATAAATGCTTATTAGCCTGGCCATTAAGCTAATTCATGCAGGCTCTGTAGGTGAAGGGGGGGTGAAAAAAATCCTCTGAGAAAATGTGTACCCCGCGTGTCCATAAATACACTTCATTTTAATAGACTTAGTTCAGCTACAATGCTCTGCCACCAAATTTCACTTAGGCTGGGGGGTATTTCCGTATTCACAGATTTCAAATGGTCTGCATGCAAAAGTCTTATTTCTTAATGTTTATTTGAAAAAGAAGAAGGCTCCAGGGGTGGCCTGGTCAAATGCTTTTGCAACTGTGACATCTCTTCCCTCTCTATAATGGAAGCAACTGATGCAGAACATGAAGGAAAAAAACCCGACCCTGGAAGATTACATTTCCCAAAGCTGGAACAGAAAGCAGGGGATTCAAAGCAAGGGACTGATTAAGAAGCGCGTCAGAGATCATCTTTTAAATGTTAATTTTGTCTGAGGCCTGGAGAATGATAACCTTGAAGTTACTCTGATGTTACCTGTCAGGGTGAGAAGCCCATTAGTTTTATTCCCTTATCACAAAGCAGGTCATCGTCTAGGGTAATGTCTTGGTTGCTAAAGCAGCAAGGGACCACAGATGGGGTCTTTTAGCTTCAAGTTTTCTTCTCCTTTATTTGGCTCAAGGACATGGGGGCTGTTGCCAAGGGTGCTCTCCTTGACCTCCGAGCTTCAGATCTCCAAGCAGTGCTACAGGCCCGTTTGATGACACGGATGTGCTTGGAATAGCTGAGACGGTAGCTTTGTGTAGGAGGCATTTAATCTTTACAACGCTTCCGTTCAAGTTTGTAGTTAAGCCGTAAATCTCTGTTTGTAGTTGTTCTGTGCATGCTGTAGTCGGAGGGAAAAGGAGGCACTAAGGTGCCCTGGACCTATTGGTTTCGGCAGCCTCAGGTTTGCAGGACTCTTAATTTCCTTTAAATTGTGTTTTTAAATAGGAGAGTGCTGGACCTTAAATGACAGCTGTGAGCGTGCACGTAAAAGGTGAATGTATTTACCGCTACAGATGAAGCGGCTGTTGACAGCATTTCCCTCTCTTGTCCTGACTTTTAAAGACTCTGAGAGGCCAAGAGCCTGGAAGCAAGTCCCAGGGAAGGCAGGGTGTCCCCAGGCAGCTGCAGGGATGTCCTTCTGCCCTGCAGGCGCTAGAAGAAAGCGTTAACCGCTATGGGTGGAGGTTGGTTTTTGCAAACCTTACTGGGGAACATCAAACCAGGGCTCGTGTAACTGTGAACAAGTTCTCCAGACTTGGTGGCTATTAATGACCACGGCCTTTTTCAGCTGTTCGATGTCTTGGAGCTCTGAGGGATTGCAAGTTAAGAACAGATGAAAAATTAAGTGCATTAGCAAAAATGCCAAGTAATGAGAGAGGCCCGTTCCCACTGAGAGCAAAACTTGGAAACGGAAAACACAAGCATGTTTTACAGTGAGTTTTAGAAGAGCTCTTCATCTCTTATTTATCCTGCCTGGCTGCCGCCTTTTTTCTTCCCTCCGTGCCTCCCTTTTCAGCTGAGCTATTGCAATAAGGATTAAATTGTAGGTTTAGCATCTCTGTGTTAAAATAAGTCCCCTACCCTGCTTATGAAAATGGCAAAGCAGCTTAGAGTTGCAGCCGTTTCAGCTACGAGATGCTTACCGTAACGTAGAATGGCAAAGAAGCTGCTCAAGGACTAGGAGAGATCCTAAAGAACTCTTTCATCATCTTCATGTTTCCAGCTGTTAAAGGGCTGTGCAATAGGTAGCTGGAGAGATGGCTGTGGGGCTGGGCTCTGCTTTGCAAGCCTAATATTCAGGCTGGAGACTAAAAGGCCGCTCCTGCAGCAAATGCCTGGGGAGGAAAGATCCCCATAAGCTGGAGCTTTGCTTTGGTCTCGTTCGCAGAGCAAGGGGGTTTTAGGCAGTTGAGACCCAAAGGATCTGTAGGAGCAGGGTCGGTGTGGGTTGTTCTGCCAGAGTTTCTCAGCTGGCTTACCCTGGGGTAGCAGGAGCACGGGTGGTGGTTGGCTTAGGCTTGAGCGTGAACTGAAATCCTGATGTTTTAAGCAGGATGGATAGATACTACGTGGGAGAAAAGGGATCCAAGGAAATGCTTTTGAACTCTGACTTAGGCCTCAAATGGTATGTACCATTAAGAAAAGTTGCTGGAGAAACTGGGCTGACTTGGGTTTCATACAGCGTCGTAGGAATTCTTTCCTTTTGGTTTGGGGTGTGCGTATATGTCTGTACAGTAAAGCATGCACTGTTCTTAGTGAATATACCATGAATACAGAAATCTGCATTGAAAAATTCTTCCCCTTGAGAAGAACCCCCCAATAATAAGAAACTGTGAGTAAGCATTTTTTTGAGGCAAATGGTGTTGAAGTAGTCTTCTAGAAGTTGGGCTGTGTCTTATGGCCACTTGTCCTCTATAGCAGCTGAAATTTCCATCAGCCTGCTTCCAGCATGTTCAATATGTGTTTCATCGACTGCGTTAGCAGAGTTTGTTTCTTAGTGGTAGTGAAGTTCCAAACTCTTCTTAATTCAATATGTGGATATTTTGGGTTTTTTCAGGTGACAGTCCTTAGTTTTATGCGTAGCGAAGGAAGGTGTGGAGGTATGTTGTGGTCTGGTCTGATCAAGTCTGGGATTTGTTTCTCCCTTAGTTCAACAAAGGCTGAGTTTGTTAATCCTGGGTTATATCATTAAATTACTTGAATTTTTTTTTTGGGTGCTGAAACAGGTTTATGTATTAGGTGTAGTCTGTTCCTTCTTAGAACCTGGGTTAGAGGAATCGGGTTTAGTGTTTGCTGCTTGAGGTAAAAATGAGGGAGAAAATCTAGTGGAAGTCAAGGGTGCAATAAGATGGCCTATTATTGAGAGAATAATAGGTGTAACATTGCAGCTGGGCTTTCCAAACTGAGCTAAGAGGTCAAATATGCAAATAGGTAGTAATGGGATTTTCAAATACTTTTTTCCCTTTCTCCTTCAGCACTGACATACTACAAAAAGGTGGCTATTAGATTCTTATCCTTCCAAGTAATCTCTTCTGAAAAAGCATGGTCATTTTCCTCCATTTTTAAGGTGTCACTATTACCTCTATCTCCAGGAATAATATTTCCAAGAAGATTTGAATTTTCCTCACATTCAGAAAGCTTTCCAGGTTATTCAGGCTGTTAGGTTCCTTGTAGTAGAGCAATTTAGGTTAAATATGCCTTTTGCGAAGGATGTGAATAGCTGAAATTGCAACTGAACTGCAAGGGTAATTGCATGAAAAGAAAGTTAATCGTTGTTTAACTTCTGTAACTTCTGCATTTGCTGCACTGGAAGCTGTCATAACCCCATTTCTCCGCAGAAGCGGATTATTTACTTGTGATAATAGCCACATAAAATCATTAACATGCTGTCATAAACAGCCGTGTTAAACTGTTACAAGTGTTGGTGACATAAATAAAATGTCCAACCAGAAGCTGTGATTTACAAACAGAACACAGTTGCCTTTGGGAGAAGGGAAAGGAACACGTGTTTTTAAAATAACTACGCTTTCATGCATTGTAAATATACTTTTCTATTATTACCCATGGTTTATGGCAAAAGCGCCCTGGGCTAACATTTTGGGCCAAATTCTGATGTGCTTCCTCCAGTAACTGAAATCAGAGCATTAAGACAGATGAAAAACAAATCAGGATTGGACTACTCTTCTTGATGTTATTAGACAACACGTTTTATTCGACATTCTTATGGTGTTATTGGGAAATACTCTGCAAGTCGAGGCTTCCAACTCTTGCTTTCTCCTTTGCTCAACTTTACTAATTTTTTGAAGCCGCAACTTTTTTAATTTATATGCTTTGAAGGAAAACCTGGTAGCTGGCTACTTCAGTTAGCGTACGGGTGGAACCAAGTACTTGACAATAAAATTAATTTCTATAAAGAAAATGCTAAGTGGCCTTTTATGCATTGTTATACATATATTCATAGAAAGCTTTGGTTTGAGGTATAAAACAGAAATAATGAATCTTTTTTCTTAGGACTAAAAGGGTTTTTATGAATCTTTTTGTCGTGTAATTTTTTTTGGTTTCGTTAGCTCTAATGAGGTAAAAGGATTTATTTGATGAAGAAGGGAAAAAAAAAAAGCCATTTTTGCATTCATATGCAGCTATTTCAAAACTCGGTTCCCCATGCACTGGGGTGCAGAATGGCAGTGCTATCGCTGGCGCGGAGTTTGGAGGTCGGAAGCTGTCTGTCTGGGAAGCAAAGGTCTATATCCAAACCTGGAAGCGCTCAGGGTGGGATAGGCAAGCCAGTGAGGTGTCGGAAATTTTGATTTTATTATGATGTAGGGGAAACTACTCTGAGTTTCTCACTCAAGCGTAGTCACTGAGACTTGAGAGGACTGTGTTGTCTAAAAATACAAGTTGTACATGCTTTGCTCATTTATAAATTATTAGGAAATGCTCGATGCAGTAGAGAAAAAGGACCACTTTATCTTGTTTTGAGTTGGACCCTTTGATGTAACTGCATCCACGTGTTCTTAGGCATTTTCATGATTTTCCTACTCTTTAGCAGACCTCATATTGTAGCTCTACTCTGAGAGCCTCTCCCTCTGCCTTTACAGTCTGATTTATCTCCTAACTACACAAAGTTGATCGGCGTCCTGTTACCAAAGCGACGCGTAAGAATCTGGCCTCTGCGTTCGTGCAGCGGCTGGAAATCTCAGGTCATCGGGGCCGTGGTAGGGATGGCGTGCGGCTTGCCGAGTTGGCACTCGGCACCTCCCCTGCCTCTTCTCTACACGAAAGACGTGCTCGCGTGGTTTTTCTCTTGCTGCCTACTGGAGAGCAGTGGCCAGACTGGTTGGCAGTGAGGAGGACGTTGTTCTGGTGAGGTGGAAGAAGATCCACCAGGTTTGAGATTTCGGCGCTGTTTCTGGTAGGTGGTCAGGCTGCGCTCTTTGCGTGCTTTCCTCCCACTTGTTTGCTAACAGCAAACCAAGCGAGGCCCAAGGCTATTTTTGAGCTTGTCGCACTGAAATGCATCTCGGTGCATGTGGCCAGAGTAGGTCCTGTAAGCAATGAAATTCTCCAAATAAACCTCAAGAGGTATGGTGGTTTTATGCTCATCTCCATGATATAGCTGTACAGATTTTTAGCTTTGCTTTATCTCCATGCTTTACAGATGAAAGATCTGTTTATCTACAAATAGAGTTTTTGTAGTGATGGGACAAAAGTATAACTTATGCTTGGTTGTTTTTGTGTGCGCTAACAATTTGCAGAGAAACATAGCTTAATTTCTTGTAATATTCACCAGCTGTATCTATGGTGCCTCTGGGGGATCCCTATATTCTGTGTCTAATAGAATATGTTTCTTCCTCCACAGAAAAGTATAACCAATATTTACTCCACGTCTCTTATGGTTTCGCTGTTTCAGGTTCACAGATTAAGACTTTTACATCACTGAGGTTCTTGACTGAGCCTTCGGATGCTGTCACCATGCGTGGAAGCAACGTGCTGTTGAACTGCATAGCAGAATCGGATCAAGGATCCCCAGTTATCAAATGGAAGAAAGACGCAGTCTTCTTAAACCTGGCGGTAGATGAAAGGAGGCAGCAGTTGGCCAACGGATCGCTCTTGATACAAAACATCGTCCACTCCAGGCACCACAAGCCAGATGAAGGTCTCTACCAGTGTGAAGCATCTCTAGAAGGCATCGGAGCTATCATCAGCCGGACAGCTAAGGTCATGGTAGCAGGTAGGCAGAAACATTCCTACCTTTTGGATTGCTGGAAATACTGTTTGTGAGAAGCTGCTGTTTTAAAAAACAAGGGCAAAAAAATATACTGTGGGTTTTCTTTTTTTTTCCCCTTCCATCTTCAAAAGTTGTAAAGGCTAGGTATGACATTTCTGCGACAGTAATTTATTTCTGACAAGGTATTATTCTTGTTTAAATATGTCTAATCGCCTCTTTGTTGCTGTGAGTTATTTGGTGCATATTTATTGTCTTCAAAATAGATGAACCTCTGAAGTTGGAAATTAACTGCTTTTCTGATGAGTTGAAGATCACAAAAAAAAAAAGGCCCAACTTCTGTAGGGGACTGAATGTACAAATTTTTATGGCTTAGGAAGTTTTTCATAGACAAGAACTCATTATGCAGCTTACTGGAACTGGCAGCCTCTTTGTATTTCCTTTAAAGCATTTGTGTAGGTAGATGGCAGAAGGAAGAGAAGTTTGTTACCAGGCATCTGAGAACGCTTACGGCTCTCGTTGACTTAACAAATACCTTTGTAAAAGATGTTTGTCTGAAATGTTAAAATGGTCTTTTTGCCTCTTCATCAGTCTGTAGAAGGATGCAGAGAGTCCTTAATGGTCTAATTACTGGGGGGAAAAAAATAATATTTGAAAATCGTTCAAATAAAAGGTACAAAGAAACACCAAATCACTTGGTAACCAAGACCGACTAGGATGTGCTAGACTTCAGAATAATTTTCTTTATGATCATTTTTTAAGAGTTTTGCCAATTCTAAGGGGATGCTTTTTTTCCTAGTCTCTCTGTACGTTTCTGTATAGATGGAGCTACTGCATATTGCTGCTTGCTCCAACTTAGACCTGTTAAAGAAAGCCCTGGTTGCCTTGCCTTGACAAGGGTCGAGCAGCCGTCCGCAGGTGCTAACTTAGTAACCTTGGGAAAAGAGGATAAAATATTTTCCTACGCTGCGGAGAAGATTGACGCTTACAGCCTTTAGTGCACAGGTGAGCTATGAGTTTGTTCAGGCGCATTGGTTACGTGAAGGAGCAGCTTGTGTTTGCGTTAAGACCGAAGCTTTCGGTCTTACCTGGCTGCGCTCACGTAGCCTGTTGGGGGAGATGCGTTTTCCTCCAGGTCTCTGGGCATCCAGTCTATGCACTGCCTAGTCTTGCTGTCCTGCCACGTTTTGAGCAACAAGGGGATGTAAAATAAAACTGAAGTTCAATCTAGTTCAGTCCAGGAGCTCTGCAACTTTTTATCACCCTGCGTCTTCCTAAACTCTTACCAGTTATACTGGAAGGGAGTCCAGGCGGCTCTCTTCTCAGCTGGTCCCTCCAGTGTCCCTCATGAACTTGGTGCCTTTTCCAATCTTCAGCTCCCTTAAACCAAAGACCATCTCCCCTCCTCCAAACCCTTCTCCACCAGCTAGGAAAGGCCTGTTTTCTCACGGTGCCCGATTAAAACAGGTAATAAGCGTCTTGGCTCTTTCCTCATTTACCTCCTCCCCGCCACTTTTCTGTCCGAATCTCTGGTCGTTTAACCTTGCATCCTCAGCGGTGTACGTACTCCTGTGCGATGATTCCTACTCAAAGTGATCAGAGCCCCACGGATGCAAAGAAATTGTCGTTCTGTTATCAAGTCACCCTCGGAGGGAGGCTGCAGAGCCGTGCGTTGCCAAGTTGGGCTTTTTGCCAGTTCAAGTTGTTATTTGGCTTTGATCTTGGTTGTTGGCAACCACTAACTAATAAAATCACTCCAATTCTTTTTAAGCGAATGTACATACGTGAGTGTTCCCTGTTGTGCTGTGCCCAGGTCTGTAATTTTGAGGTTTTCATAGGAAGAACTGTGCTTTGCATGGCAGGTCCCGATCTCGTATCCCTGCAGCGATGGTGGGAAGTTTGGAGGGGGAGGACAGGCCTTAGTCTGCTGAAGAATAATTTGGCTGAAAGTGGAAGAACTGATACAGATTTCTTAATTGGAAAGACAGTGAAAAGGACAAGAGGCAAAGCACACAAACTGAAATACAGGAAATTTGTTTCAACAGAAGTATTTTTTCCTATACGGGTGATCACACATGGAAATGGGTCGCCCAGGCATGCTGGGGAGTCTCCGTCTTGGAGACACTCAAGACCCGGTCGGACCCAACCTAGCACAACGTGCTGGTAGCTGCCCCTGCTTTCTGCAGGGTGCTGGACTTGGACGATCTCTGCAGGAGCCTTCTGACCTTGGTGATTGTGATTTTTTTTGTTTATTTTGATTGTATGAGAATGGTTCATATTATAAGGTGGAATATAAGGTGTACGGCATGTAAAATGGGCAACAAGTTCTTCGAGCAGAAACGGTATTTTGCTCTCTGAAGGACGTGTATTCCTGAGTGAGCAGAATTTTTGTGGTGGTTTTTTTTATTATTTTTTTGAGGGAATTGCTGTGTAATGTTGGCAGAACATCATTGACTTAAGGCACTGGCAGATGGAAACACGACAGGCTAAGGGAAAGAGGGCAAGAGGAGAAATGAAGGTCTCGCACTCCAGTGTGTTGTGTTAATCGTTGCTTGGCAAAGCAAATAAACTTCCAATGTTCAGAAAAGCCTCCTTTTACAGAGATGAGGATTTGGGGTAGGATAGAGCTATGGTTAGTACTATAACGCTTGAAAACTGCATCTTTCTGATCCGTTGTGTGATGTACAAGGTATCGCCGCTAAACAGACTTTTTCTGGACAGCCCGATCCTTTCATCCAAAGGAGATGATGATGGTATGTACGATTGCGCTGTCCTGATGAGTGGAAGATTGCGTTCACGTCAACACTACATATCCTCATGCCACTTTGTCTCCCTTTGCTGTGCGAGATTTCATTCTTGCCAGATTTTAAAGGAAGGATCATGAGCTTTAATATTTCAGGCAGGTTTTAGGAAGAGATTCATTCACTGAATTACAATCTAATCTTGGGTGGTGTCACTTTTAAACTATAGGTCTGTTCACAGCATTTTAAGTACTTACCGTGCTGTCTGGCAACATAGAATACATCAACATTTATGTCTTTGGAGGGTAAAATTGCCAAACCGCTGGAATGCATAAGGGGCATATATCTTTCTCGCAGTAAAGACTCCGAACGTGATTTCACCGTGCTTTTTAAAGCATTAACAGTTAATAAAGCAGTCACCGCTAAAAGGTAACAGTCAACTCCGCGTGGAACAGGCTGCTCAGGGTACTGAAAGTATATTGCCCTTTTAAAGCCCTTCCCCTTGTACTTTCATGGCTTAAAGTGCTTTCAATAAAGAAAATGTAGCAAATGAAAACTGTTTCTAATCAGTTGAGAATTTTATGCACGAAGCCTGCCACGTAGGGGAAAATAGACCGTTTCGAAGAACTTCTCAAGGATCCTTACGGCCCTGCCGTACTCCAGCTGTAAAAGTGTTCCAGGCTGAAATGGAAATGAGAGCACTGGAGAGAAACTAAGAGCTGCTTCCTTCTCCAGCACCTTATTAAAACTCCCAATTTAACAGACTACTGATGATTGGGATTTCTAGTAATTGGTAGGATTTCAGATAGAAACCACGCTACCCTGTCTTATGTCTCTATTTATAGACTGTTTCAGGATCAGGCCGTCCAAGGGTCTGGCTTTACTGTTAATCTGAAAGGTTGGTCTTTCAGAGGATGATAAAAAGCAGAATCCAAGGTTGCTTTATAGGGAAATTCCCGTGCTTTGGCATCCAGCCCGTTGGTGAAGACTAGCTCTCTGACCTGATCAGATAGGAATTTCTTTGTGTGTGGTCATGATGATTTATAACTAGACAACCATAGAATCGTTAAGGTTGGAAAGGACCCTTAAGATCATCGAGTCCAACCATTAACCCAGCACTGCCAAGGCCATCACTAAACCATGTCCTCGAGCACCACATCTAACATTTTTTTAAATACCTCCAGGGATGGGGACTCAACCACTTCCCTGGGCAGCCTGGGCCAGTGGGGTGTAATAGATCACAGGCACTGGAGCTGGCTTTCAGCCCGTAGATCATCTGGCCAGTCTACCTTCCAGGAAAGGGTTGTTCCCACATCGTGTTTGCTGATCGTCTGTCTGTTCTGGCTTTTACAAGCCCTAAGTGAGAAGACTCCCGTGGCCTCCCTTGAGCCTGTGTCCTACTGTCCGATAGATCTGTTGGGATGGTTTTTCTGGGAATTAATCCTCAGTTTTCTTAGTGTTGTCACTTTGTTTTCTATGGTGCAGGGCAAAGGTGCTGTTGGGGTATCATGGTCTAAGCCTGGAAACAAATGCTTGACTTCTAATGTCTTTTGGGGTATAAATTAACTTTTTTGGATTTTTTTTTCCTGATATAAAAGTGCCTTTCAAGTTAGAATCATAGAATCATTAAAGTTGGAAAAGACCCTTAAGATCATCGAGTCCAACCGTTAACCCAGCACTGCCAAGCCCACCACTAAACCATGTCCTCGAGCACCACATCCACCTGGCTTTTAAATCCCCCCAGGGATGGGGACTCAGCCCCTGCCCTGGGCAGCCTGGGCCAGGCCCTGACAGCCCTTTGGGGGAAGAAGTTTTTCCCAATACCCAACCCAACCCTGCCCTGGCGCAGCTTGAGGCCGTTCCCTCTCGTCCCATCGCTTGTTCCTGGGGAGCAGAGACCGACCCCCCCGGCTCCAGCCTCCTTTCAGGCCGTTGCAGAGAGCGATGAGGGCTCCCCTCAGCCTCCTCTTCTCCAGGCTGAGCCCCCCCAGCTCCCCCAGCCGCTCCTCCCCAGCCTTGTGCTCCAGCCCCTGCCCCAGCCTCGCTGCCCTGCTCTGGCCACGCTCCAGCCCCTCCATGGCCGCCTTGGGGTGCGGGGCCCAGCGCTGAGCACAGCATTCGGGGGGCGGCCTCCCCAGTGCCCAGCGCAGGGGCACCATCACCTCCCTGCTCCTGCTGGCCACACCGTTCCTGACACAAGCCAGGATGCCACTGGCCCTCTTGGCCACCTGGGCACCCTGCTGGCTCATGTCCAGCGGCTGTCGACCAGCACCCCCAGGCCCTTTCCCGCCGGGCAGCTCCCAGCCGCTCCTCCCCACGCCTGCAGCGGTGCCTGGGGTTGCTGTGCCCCCAGGGCAGGACCCGGCCCTGAGCCTTGCTGACCCTCACCCCGTGGCCTGGGCCCATCGACCCGGCCTGGCCAGGGCCCTCTGCAGGGCCTCCCTGCTCTCCAGCAGATTGACAATGGTTTATGCTGAAAACTATTTATAGTAACTTCTTTCTTGTTAAAAAAAAACAAACAAAAAACCAAAAACAAAACCAAACAAACAAAAAACCCCCAAACAATGGATAAGCTGCACCACAGCTATAGACCCATTTTGACCAATGTCCTGGCTTTGGTAATCACCACCCGCAGATGTCTAGACCCTATAAGAACAGTGTAGATCCCTATAGTTCGCCTGAATATTCTATCAGTTGCCAATGTGGGCTGTGTGTTAATAAATTTGTTTCTGCTCTCTTTGCAGGGGGGTTGGCCTAGATGCCCTTTAAAGGTCCCTTCCAACCCAAAGCATTCTGTGATTCTATAATTCTAAATTCTTGAGTCGTGAGTGTAGCATTTGTACATTTAAGTGCCTTTTAATTAGTTTTTTCAAGAAATTTGTCTTCCTTGACCCATAGAGACTTTCAGCATTACGTTCCTTGCACTTGTATATTGCCACTGATTCAGTCCTGCATGAAATCAGAGGTTCCTCTGGACGGGGGAAGAGAAGGAACTCAACAAAAAAACCTACCTAGCTGGGGTCCCTTGAAGATAACAAAGTGGACTCCGTTTTGCTGTTTAAAGCTGATAAAAAGCAAATGTGGAGTGTCCCTGGAAGGGCTATGGGGAAGCTTAATCTTGCTTGAAGCTAAGTGGAAGACCCCTTCAGTGTTTCAAACGATGTGTAAGTGTGTTGTAGGTTGAAGAGATCACGAAAAATAAGAGTAGTTGAGACATTTTGTCAAAGAAGTTGAAAATATTTTCTGTCTGATGAAGTCGGTGGAGAAGTGGAGCCGGCCAGTGTTGCCCTTTGAGCTCCTGAAAGACTATTAATGTGGTGTTACGGCGGGCGTCACGAGACTGTACGTTATGTGTGGTCTCACTAGACTTCTCCTTTATTGCAGAAGGAACTGTCTGGTTTTTGGGAGGGCGGTGAGGCACTGGCCCAGGTTGCCCAGAGAAGCTGTGGGTGCCCCATCCCTGGAAGTGTTCAAGGCCAAGTTGGATGAGGCTTTGAGCAACCTGGTCTAGTGGAAGGTGTCCCTACTCATGGCAGGGGGTTGGAACCAGGTGATCTTTAAGGTCCCTTCCAACCCATTCTATCAGTCTCTGATTCTGTGGAATGTTGTTCTGGAGGTTAATATCCAGGGAAGAAAAAAGGGGCAACTCCTCAGATTGCTGTTGCAACCGTGTTTATTCTGGAACTAAACTGTATGTGTTGAGCAAGTACCATGGAATAAACAAAAACCATTTCTCATCTTTCTCCTTCAGCTGAAAGTCAGTCCGTATGCTCCCCAAAAAAAGTCAGCCGAGCAGCAACTTATTTCTTCAAGAGCTTTAAAGGATTTAAAAGATATTTTTAGATGGTGTTTGAGGGACACGCTGATGGTGTCAGCTTTGAAAGTGAGACTGCCGCTCCTGCCACGGTGTTTTATCAGGTTGCTTCATCAGTATTAGAAAAATAAATCCAAGGAGTGTTTTATAGTTGTGCTGGTGAGAATCAAAACTTGGCTGTGTACTTGTCTAGGCAGAACACCAGCAGTTTCCAAAGAGACGAGGTACCTGCCCTTAAAAATTACAGCCCTGTATTTATTGTGATTGCACCGCGTGCTGTATTGCTCTTTCTGTAACAACGCTGCCAGATTTCAGGTAAGAGAAGACTCGTTGCTAGGCCAGCTGTTGAACCCAAGGTTAAAACCTTGCAGATGTGAAGAAATTTTAATCCCCGCTTAGGAACACAATGAAGCTGTAGCACTAAATTATTTTTATACTATTATAAATCCACTGATAATTCTAAAAGATCTATTTAAGTGCACACAGAATAGCTAAGAGATTACGAACTACAATATTAGATACTACCGCCTACCGGTATTTTTGGATTTTAATGAACTAAGGATAAAGTTGAATCATTTAAAGTAACACGAGGAGGCATCACTTGTAAGAAACCGTGGGATGAAGACAGGAAACCTGCTGTACCAAGATGTACAAATACTGAATTGGACAGGGTAAGCAAAACGTGGTCTAAAGTGTTGTGTATTTCCCATACCTTTTTTATAAAGGAAGAAAATGACTTTTAGAAATTAATCATTTGGGAGGTGTAACTTGAATTATAACAGCTAGAATTAGCCACTACTGACTTAATCTTTTTTTTTATTCCTAATTCTTTTGATTCCTAATCACAGGAGATTTGTGGCTGTTTAATGTGAATTTATAAGCCATAATAAAAGTAGTGAACAAAACTAAAACAAACACCGCTTCCCTCCTAAACTCCTTTTGGAGCTCCAAAAATTGATTTTTCTTGACAAGTGGCAAAATAAATAAAAAAAAAAGGAAGTCTTAATAGCGCTGTAGAACGGACATTATAGCCATTATAGCTGGAAAACTTAGATTAAAAGTATTGCCCCTTGACGGTGAATTCGGCAAAACGGATGTTTATGAACTTTTGGCCAACAGTATTTTCTTTAATATGCCTTTTTATGTTTCTATTTTATATAAATGAGTACGGGGCGTGCACAGTGTGTACTAATGCCTAGAGCACCACTTAAGACTCTATTAGGAACTGGTTAAATTCAGTGTTTGAGAACTAGCTAGCTGATTTAGATTGGGTTTTTTTTTCCTCTTTTTGCTACGTGCCATAATAATATACGCCTGTGGGATCGCTTTTTACATCACTTGCTGACTTGTAGTCCTTAATAGTTGGGGTTTTTTTGGTTTTTTTGTTTCTTTTTTTTTTTTTTCTTAATGGAATGGGCGATTCCCGAGTGTTTGCTCTGTGCTATCGCTGCTTAACGTTCCTTTGTTGTATTTGTAAGATCCACAGGCATCGCTCATGCACAAATGTATACTCTGTCATGCCATTAAAGCTCATTAGCACATTTGTATTTAAAAACAGAGCTGAAATGTGAAAGGAAATATCAGGATATCGGGTAAATATTTGACTCTTTACAGGCCACTGTGTTCTGACCCCAATTTTTTTCTGCCGTCTTGTGCGTAAGATGCACCCGCTTTCTCTGATATAAGCGGAGATGCAGGGAGATAGGCAACCAAAAAACCCCCTCAAAAATGCCCAGTAAACCTAGGAAGGTAGTTGTCCTTTTGATGTGATCACTGATGTATTTATTTTTTCCTTTAAATGGTAATTTACAACATTGTTCATGGTTATTGCTTTGACTGTATAAGGTGAAGAGCTATGGGAAAGGTTTCTGTTCTGTATGGCCGCTGGTGCGCGACAGGCTTTGAGTTAAATCCCGAATTCCTCTCTGCATTTATCCCGACTTCAGTCTCGTGGAACTTAAGTGGCTTCTCTGGGTGCCTCGTACACAGAGCTGCCGCAGGTCGCTCCGCTTCCCCCGATAAGCTAGGATGGGCTGCAGGACACGAGCTGGGGGTGATGGTTTTACCTCCTCGGGAGTCGCGTTAACTTAGGGAAGAAGGCAAAGTACTCCTGCCTGTATTACTTTGATACTTAATTGACCACTGAATATCAGAACACTTACATCTTGAATGTCCACTCCAGTGAAAATTCAGGAATCAGTAACTGGCTATTCTTCGTAATCACAGTTACCACGAAGCACCAAGTGATTTTGAAGAGAATTAGCAGCTTTTCATGATACGCATCGACGGACTTCTAGTGCCAAGAGAAAAGTGGAGGCCAACTTCTGCCCCTGCACTGAAAGTATCAAATTCTTCATTCTGCGCAGGTAGAAGGAATAAAGAAGTGTTGGAATATTTGGAGCCAGGCATCAAATCCGGTTGGATGAAGAATCAGATAGAAAGTGGGCCCATAATGGCAAGAAGCAGAGAAGGCTGAGCATTATCTTGGTTATTATTTAGGTGTAGTATAGTCTAGATACAGTACAACTAATCGGATATTTTGGCTAACCTTCACTTTAAACATGCTGCTTAAATATGTAAAGGTCACAAAAATACTGCCGTTACTTAAGCAGGTATTTTCTTCTCCTATAAATAATGATTAGAAGTAAAGTCTCTTCAGATGTGCTAAGAATCCAGCGACTCGGGGCGTCCCTTGGAGATGAGGGCGAAGAGAATCACATCTCTGACAGCTCCTAGAGTGTTCGATGAACACGCAATTCTGGCTTTCACTCATTTCTCTATTTCAACTCTGTACGCACTCCCTAGTCTTCATTTGTTTTCCTATTTTTTTTTCCCCACAGAAAGTCAACCTTTCTAGCACTATACTTTTCCATTAAACAGACTGACCTGATCCCCCCCTGCCAGTGTAAATTGGGAATAGCTCCACTGTAATGTTTCACCGGAATGTTCTAACGGTTTTAAAATAGTGAGTGAAGAAGTAGGCCGTGTCTGAAGATATGTCTTTGCTAATATTCCACCTAACGTTCAAGTATCTGAACACAGTGCAATAATTAGCAGAAACACTTTCATCAGCTTTTAATTTTACTTTTGTTGTTGACTTTAAAATTACTGTAGTGAGTGACTTGGGAGCAGCAGGCTCCCGAGGACCGCTCCAGTCGCACATCTCTTGATGTGTATCCATGCGCGTTGCTCTTGGGTGCGCTTTCTGTCAGGAGGAGGAATAATTAACTCTATATTTAACACCAAAATAAAAAGCTATCCGTTCATCTGCGTGAATGCTGCAAGTCCTCTGGGTCCCCCGAGGCACTGGGCGGAGGCGTAGCCGGGCGCTGGCTCCCATTCTGTCGCTCCAGCAAAGGTGCTTCTGGATCCATAACCATCAAGGCTCTGCTCTGCGTTCCCCTCTGAGGACCGAGCAGAAACCCAGGGCTGGGTAACAGATGCTTTGAGCCAAACTTGCTATTTCATGTACTGTTTCATTTTTGATGATTTTAAAGGTCTTTTCCAACCTAAACAATTCTATGATTCTCCGTGCTGATTTTCCACTTTGAGCAGAGCGAAGGGGGGTATTCAGCGACCTTGCATCAGTGCTTTTGACTGCCTGTCCTAAATGTCTTTCCCTGTACCGGGACACCACATTTCATCCTGTTTTGCCTCTCCAGTATCATCTTCTGTTGGCTTGGGCAGTTTCTCCCCGTGAGCTGTGCCGCTGGGACGCCGCGTAGCCAGGGATGAGAGCTTTGCTGGGAGGGAGACCCCAAGGAGATGGCTGGACAACTACAGCTCTGTCGCTTCCACAAAGTTAAATTGTAACTGCGTATATTTTGCCTACCTATATGCCACAGTCCTCCTTTAACACCCTACTTTGTCTCACCCTCCCTCGTCTTGCTGCAATGCCGAAGCGAGCGCTCTGAAGCAATGCTCCTTCTGTTGCGTAGTATTGTCTCATTGCTTCACCTCGTTTTCTTGCCCGCTATGCATCCGTGTCTCTTACCTTTTACAATTGAAGCAGGGAGATATCTTTGGACAGAAGCAAGGGGTATTTTTATTCCGTTTTGTATGCGGCCTCTTCCAAGAGCGAGCTCGTTGTTGAGTACTCCTGTTCGTCGTGGTGTCTCTCGGTTGCGCGGTGTGGATCTGCCTCTGTTCCTCTTGGTTGCTCTTCTGCGAGCTTCTGCAGTACAGGCAGTGAAGTCATGATGGCAGCAGCCCTGCGAGGGGACTGCCTGCCTTTTTGCAATCCCATGTTTTCATATTTTCAATGGCAGGATTGCTGGTACTTAGGATGCCTAAATAGCTAGGATAAAAATGGAACTTTTGTAAACTTTTTCACATGGACATCAGTGAGCCAGCAATTATTTTGCTCATACAAATGGTAGTTTGAAAATCAGTAGCTAAAATGATGAAATTTGTGTCAACACGCTGATTCTTCCATGGTTTACAATTTCATGGATTTATCAACTTGTAGGAGAGCGACATTGCAGAGTAATGAAGTGTTTGAGACGTGCATTTCTGTACAACGCGCCTTTTATTTGGGTGAGAAGTGACAACAGAAATGCTGTCTTTCCTGAACTGTTTCCTTCTAGCATCGAGCTGTTGAGAAACGCTCGTGGGGAATGCATGCCACTGCGAATCCTGCTCTTCTTAGCCTTCTGCTGTATAGAAATGTGGCTTCAATTAGCAAATTTCATTTAGGAAAAAGGTTTTGCTTTTGTTTTTAGTGCCTGGCAGAGATTTACTTAGCCTGAACTTGAGGAGATTGGATTGAAAAAGGAGCAGCCTTGGTTAGGGAGGGCATGCGGTTTCAGTGAATTAAAATAATGGGGTGTAATAGATCACAGGCACTGGAGCTGGCTTTCAGCCCGTAGATCATCTGGCCAGTCTACCTTCCAGGAAAGGGTTGTTCCCACATCGTGTTTGCTGATCGTCTGTCTGTTCTGGCTTTTACAAGCCCTAAGTGAGAAGACTCCCGTGGCCTCCCTTGAGCCTGTGTCCTACTGTCCAATAGATCTGTTGGGATGGTTTTTCTGGGAATTAATCGTCGGTTTTCTTAGTGTTGTCACTTTGTTTTCTATGGTGCAGGGCAAAGGTGCTGTTGGGGTATCATGGTCTAAGCCTGGAAACAAATGCTTGACTTCTAATGTCTTTTGGGGTATAAATTAACTTTTTTGGATTTTTTTTTTTCCCTGATATAAAAGTGCCTTTCAAGTTAGAATCATAGAATCGTTAAGGTTGGAAAAGACCCTTAAGATCATCGAGTCCAACCGTTAACCCAGCACTGCCAAGCCCACCACTAAACCATGTCCTCGAGCACCACATCTACCCTTCTTTTAAATACCTCCAGGGATGGGGACTCAGCCCCTGCCCTGGGCAGCCTGGGCCAGGGCCTGACAGCCCTTTGGGTGAAGAAGTTTTTCCCAATACCCAACCCAAACCTGCCCTGGCGCAGCTTGAGGCCGTTCCCTCTCGTCCCATCGCTTGTTCCTGGGGAGCAGAGACCGACCCCCCCGGCTCCAGCCCCCTTTCAGGCCGTTGCAGAGAGCGATGAGGGCTCCCCTCAGCCTCCTCTTCTCCAGGCTGAGCCCCCCCCAGCTCCCCCAGCCGCTCCTCCCCAGCCTTGTGCTCCAGCCCCTGCCCCAGCCTCGCTGCCCTGCTCTGGCCACGCTCCAGCCCCTCCATGGCCGCCTTGGGGTGCGGGGCCCAGCGCTGAGCACAGCATTCGAGGGGCGGCCTCACCAGTGCCCAGCGCAGGGGCACCGTCACCTCCCTGCTCCTGCTGGCCACGTGTTCCTGGGGCTGCTGTGACAGAACAGGTGATAACTGATATGGTAATTTTAATGAAGAAAAAGCCTTTGTGATTCTCACCTTCCCAGGCCCTGTTGCTTGTCTGAGGCTTGCTGAAAACCTTTTTACTCTTTATTGCTTTTTTTAGCGTCTCCTCTTCTCTCTCAGTCAGTCCATCTCCCAGTGGCAGTCATTTGAGCGAAGAAGGACCTACCTGCATTTAGTTCCTGGCACTGCCTGCTTCAAGTTCAGTCTGTTGAAGGTAGTTTTCATTTAGGAGCATTTCTTTTGCTGCTATGAACAAATTCCCTTCTCGAGGCCGGTCTCCTGCTCCCGGCCAGCAGCTGGCAGGGCAGGTAGTGCTGCTGCTGGGTCCTCGTGGGGCCGTGGAGCTTGAACCATTGCACTGTTCATGCCTCCAGCCTTCCTTGCTTCCAGAACCTACATTTCCCAGGGCTCTGAACTTTTTCCACTTAAAAATTATGGTTTAAAATTTCTCTTCTTTAGCATCTTTTTTTTTTCTTGTTCTCTGGCAGTAGCAATCCTCACAGCTGAATTTGCAGAGGTCAAAGTTCTCCTCCTGTGTTTCCTATGAGCTGTTCTTGCTGGGGTATACAAGTACTTCCAATGTGTTTTTCAGCCTACTGCTACAAAATCTTTTGCAGGAACAGAAATAATGCTATCAGAAGCAATACTTAACCCAGCTTTTAAATAAAGAATAGATTGAAGAAAAAAAAAGCAATAAAGAAAAAAGGCTTGCTCCTATTTAGATGCTGACATTTAAATTTGCTGCCCTGAAATTCCTGCTCAGTTGCTGTCTGATGATGAAGGCAATTAAAGCCCAAAGTTACAGCAGTTTTGACCTCTGAGTTTGTTTGGTGTCTGGTTGCTCCATCCTGTGCACGTCTGCTCAGCCCCAACAGCACGCAGGAGCTGGGTGCCCCTCATTTCTTAGCTCGGTGGGAAAGGAGACCTTCATCTGCCTTTCTCTGCTTGATGCTTACTGCACGGTGGGTAGTCCCAGCATGCCGTGTCCATGCAGGCAGGATCAGGCCCTCCGTGGGAGATGCTGACGGCCACCAAAAGCTGGAGGAGCTGCACTTGCCCTTCTGCACGCTGCTCCAGGTATTACAATGCTCATAATGACCGTAGAGCAATCAACAGCCTTCTCAGTACACTAACAAATTTTCTGATGTCTAACCTACATCTAATATTAAGGAATCTGACGTAACCCTTCTACTTATGACCATGAAGAACAGAGAGATTGTCATGTCTTTAATTGCAATCTAACACATGTTAAAAATCTGTTGAACCTCTTGCTGAGACCCCTCATCCTTACTCTTACTTTTTCTGGACTAAATAAACTTGATTAAACTGACAGATTCATCATCTTCCCAAATATCTGACTGTTTTTGTTGCTTAGTTGGTTGTCCGGGTTGTACATATTTATCCAACAGCAGTGTCATTAGTGTCTTAGCAAGGTAGCAGGAAAGAAGGGAAGGATGTTCGTATATACTTTAACAAAATATGTTACGGGGAGGTTCTTGGAAATGTTCTTGCGGGCAATGTATAGTGCAGTTATTACTTACAAGGGTCAAAACGTTCATGTCTTGCATGTGTGTCTAATAGAGAATAAACAATCAGGATTTTTTTCCTGAAAAAAGCCTATAGGGTAAAGCCAGTAAAAAAGAATAATTTTATAGCTGTATTTATCTTGTAAGATTATAGAGGAACAGAAAGCTATTTCTTTGGAAATGCTTTGGCTACGTTTGCTGAAATGCGTTATTTTCTTAACTGTGAGCAGTTTGGTATAATTTGATACTTAGATTTTGAACTTGGTGTCATGTAGTTGGGGGTAGTTGAATATAATATCTGGAGTTCACAGCGAACCTAGACTTAAATTGCTCACCCTGCATATCCTGAACATTAGGGACCTGGCTCTCGGAATAGCATTTATAATGATGAATTGGATCCTAAGTGTCATTTACAGCGAATGGGGAGAAGTAAATGCCAGAGAGTGAGATTTGTAGGAGCTGGCGTGCTGAATGCCAGCGTCGGCCGAGGAGGAATGCGTCTGCAGTCTCGTCTCCTTCCTTTACTGGGCTCCAGAGCTGGAAACTGCCTTTGGTACTTCAAATAGCACGCTCTTAGGCGTAGGTGGAATGATTGTTCTTGTAGCATCACTAGAGGAAGAAGTAGCCGTGTTTATTTTGATAAAGTTCTTGCAAATGAAAGGGGAAATAGGAGTTTCAGACCCGTTTTGGTGGAGGAGTGTGAACCCATCGCACTCATTCTCCAGGAGAATCTCTGTTATCCTTCCTGTGAAACTGCAACACGGTCCAACCAAAAATGCCAGCTTGCAAGAGCTTAGGATGGGGCCCATTTTTACCCATTTTTAATGGAAGTGACTGTAGAGCACGTTGGAGTCTGTTGGATACTGTGCTCAGCGCTGGGCCCCGCACCCCAAGGCGGCCATGGAGGGGCTGGAGCGTGGCCAGAGCAGGGCAGCGAGGCTGGGGCAGGGGCTGGAGCACAAGGCTGGGGAGGAGCGGCTGGGGGAGCTGGGGGGGCTCAGCCTGGAGAAGAGGAGGCTGAGGGGAGCCCTCATCGCTCTCTGCAACGGCCTGAAAGGAGGCTGGAGCCGGGGGGGTCGGTCTCTGCTCCCCAGGAACAAGCGATGGGACGAGAGGGAACGGCCTCAAGCTGCGCCAGGGCAGGTTTGGGTTGGGTATTGGGAAAAACTTCTTCCCCCAAAGGGCTGTCAGGCCCTGGCCCAGGCTGCCCAGGGCAGGGGCTGAGTCCCCATCCCTGGAGGTATTTAAAAGCCGGGGAGATGTGGTGCTCGAGGACATGGTTTAGTGGTGGGCTTGGCAGTGCTGGGTTAACGGTTGGACTCAATGATCTTAAGGGTCTTTTCCAACTTTAACGATTCTATGATTCTTTGTTTCCTTGTGGGCATGGAGAAGCGGGTGGTTCTGTGAGCTTTCGTTACCTCAAGGAGCATAAACTCATAGATGTTCAGAGAGCTGGGTCAGCCAGAGCAGAAAAGCTCTGCGATATACTCAGCAGTATCATTTTCGGTACTAAAGTACATTTTCTGGTGACAGCTTAGTCATCTGTACCGCTTCATTTGCTTAAGTGGGTCCTGCAGAGTTATTTTGGCTTGCTCTCTCTCTAGTTTAGCTGACCAAGTTCTGAGTAAGCGTATTCTTTAGATGTCTGAGCGCTATTTTGCCTGCGGTATTCTTCTGATCCCTGTTTTGGATGAGCGTGCAATGCATTTCAGGATGAATACAAATGCAGCAGATTTTAGAATGTGTCTCCATGTGATTTGTTTGATTTATGCTGACATCCGTACTGGTAAAACTGCAGCAATTGCTTCTCATGAAAAGTGAACATGAAACATTGAACAAACACGATCAGGTGGGGGAGAATTCAAAACTGGCAAGGCTTTCTAGGTAGCTGGTGCTTTGCATCTTTTTTTTTCAATAGGTCTTCTATTTCTTGATATTTTTTTCTTTTTTTTTTCCTTAACTTTTCTCCTTAATAAAAGTAATGAAGATGTAGTCATCTTTAGGGATTTCTTTAGGTTAATTTAATTTTCTGACTTGGAACAATCTTGTGACCACCTTGCATGCTCTCTTGTTTCCAATTTAACCTTTCTAATGGTTTCTTGACCTTGCTTACTCAAAATCTATACACGTTTCTGAAGTGATGTTTAATAAGATGAGAGAAGCTGTTTACAACCCTGTCATTTGTCCTTGATGACCTCTGTTGGGCAAATGAGAAATAGGTCAGTCGCGATGCCACTGTGTCACTACAGGGGAGAGAGGTTTAAATTAGCTGGGTCAATCTTCAAGTTTCATAAAACACATCAGCCAAGCAATTTAATTAAAAGGGGTCAGGTTTCTCTACCCTGGTTGGTGCCCGGATCTGACCGAGAGGAGTAGTCGACGTACGCGCTCGTTTTGGGACTCGATTAACGTGCAGCGGTACAGAAACGTAGGTTTCCGGATTTCTCTGCGTGCGGTGGTTTGATGCAGGATGATTACGGGTTTACAAGCTAAAATGTATAGTTCTTAAACCTTCTTATTCCGTGTTTACCAGCAGATGATACAATCCAGCACCGACAGGGGATTGAAGGGATGACATATAGGTCTCTTCCATCTCTAATCTCGGATTCTATGCAAGCCTTTAGAATGTAAATTGGAAGCTTGTTTTATATTCGGCAACGCAAAACTACTCTTGAAAAGCTTTCACTTTGAAAAGATTATAATGATTAGCATTTATTATGCTGTTGTTTTCATGCAAAAAAGAAAATCCTGTCCAGATTTTACTCAAATTGAACTTTTGTGCCTTGCATAATAGCCCTGCTTTAATTTGAATAAGATTCAGAAAAAAGTGGCCAGATAGGAAGTTAAACACTATGGTGAGAAAAATCCTGATTTAAGCCTCTAAATGCATGTGTGCTAATACACAGACAAAAATGAGGATGTTTACGAGTATGTGGTATCACAAAGGGCACACCAAAAAGTCTGGGAAAGAAAAAGCAATTTAGCGGAGAGCAAGATGTTAAGTTTCTTAATTTTCTCTACAGCAATAAAATCTGGTAAAACGAGGTGAGCGATTGCATTCATTTTATTACAGTGGTTCCCACTAGTGTAGCTGTAGCAGAGAGTCTGTCAGCATTTCCATTATAAACTCTATTTTCATGGGTTTATAATTCAGTCCTAAAAGCTCACCTGGGCTAGTGCCCGGCATCCAAGATCTTAAGTCAGAAATAAATATTTCACGCAGTTGGAAAAGAACGTGTTTGGCTAGATCGAAATTACCTAGGGATTTTCAAATGGACGTTGCCTCTCTTCCTCAGTGCTACGCTTGTGATCTCGCATAAAACTTTTGACACGTCGTTTTTGGGTCGCTTTGGTGGTGTTGGTGGCTGTGGTTACTAGTCAAGTCTTGCAGAAGGAAAAATCAAGGGAGAGAATCATGCCTCAGGTTATAGAGTAAGGAACGAAACCAGGAGTTCAGCAGGGATATCCCAGTTGCCAGCCTGGTTTGTTTTTTCTCACTTTATTTCCCTCTTTAGCTCATTTAAAGCCAACTCGGACACCTTTATGTTAGGCTGCGCTTTGCGATGCGGTTTTACCTCTTGAGGTGTACGGAGGGAAGGACTCCAGCTTTGGAGGGAAGGACTCCAGCTTTGGGGCTGGACAAGGAGCCAGTGAGGTTTAGACTCTGCTCAAGCAAGGAAAAATTAAGTGGTCAAGATCCAAGAGGATTTTGCCCCAAAATATTCCGTAGCTTGGGGTGGGGGGCAGTGACACGGAGGGCCAGGCCAGGTGAAATCGAGTTCCCGGAGGGTCAGACCCGTCACGTACTTGAAGGTATTAAGGACTTGTTGAGTAAAGAAGAGTAGTCACAACTTCCAGTCCGCTCTCTAGCAAGATCTATTTGACAGATTTGGTCTCGATTTCTGAACCCAATTGTAGAAGACAGAATATTTTAGCTCTTTTAGAGAGGCAGAATAGGGACGTAATGCTTAACTCTTGCCTAGTTTTATCCAGATAGCATACATATACAGAGTAGTTAAATTAATGAATGGAAGGTGTGTGCCTTGTCCTGTTTTTAGATATTTAGAAGAGTAAACATTTGAAATGTTTAAAGTATATAGGATGTTTCCAGGAACATCCAGTCAGATAAGAAGGTTTACAGCTCTCCGGCATGTGAACACGAAACGTAGGTTTATCTGGTTGCGAGTAGCACGCACCTCCTCCCGCGCTGCTCTCCGCAGACGGTGGGCGATCGTTGGCTGGACAGCAAAAAGCTCTGAAATCAGCTTTAAAATACAAAATTGAATGCTTTTTGTGTGTTGTCTGGTTTTGGAATTGGAGATGTACTTGTTTCAGCTTTTTGCACAGTTGGTAAGACTAGAAATAATTGATTTTTAAGAGAGAAGCAGAAAAGAAAATGGAGCTTTCCTTCAAGTTCTTGTTTCCAGAAGCCGTTTCTTTAAATTTAGACCAGAACTAATGAGTAGCTGTTTTGCTTGGCTAGTGTAGATTTTTTTTTTTTCATTGGCATGTCACACTGTGATCAAACGTGAAATTTTTTATTTTATGAAAAACAGTAGCGGCAGCATCCACAGCTGACTGAAATGAATTTATTTCCATTGTAATCTGGTTTTGCTCTTGATAGTTTCTGAGATTCAGAGGAAATGTTTCTATGCTATTGGAAGCAACCAGCAATTTGGTCAAATTCTCTTACGGAAAAGAAATATTTTAAAAAATGTTCATCTTCTTTCTGTCTCTGAAATGTTTCCTCTAATCCTCTGAATTTGTAGCCTGAACTTTAACATTCTTATGTGTCTTCATCCTTTATTATATATGGATGTAGCTTCTGGAATCGCATTTGGCCTGTGACCTTGTTTAAGTGCTTTTCAAGCAATGAGTTTCCCTTCTACGCTGCGGGATGGGCTCTGCTTACTGAGGGAGACGTTACAGCAACGAACTTTGAGGCAAATAAAAATTACGTCAGGCAGGACTGAGCACTTCATAGCCTGGCAGTCCCACGTTTGCTGCTATCCTTTCAACAGGGTTTCATTTTCCGATGATTAAAACCAGCCAGTAAACCATGAATATCAGGAGGACAATAATAAGAGGCCAGAAAGAGGATGCATGGTGAGAAACAATTTATTTCTAAGAGGACCCAGTTAAAGCTGGTTTTGTGGCTTGCTTTAGCTTTATGGCAGCAATGACACAGCGATTGGTGTTGCAGTTTAATGGTCCTACAGCCTCAAATTTGTCTTCTGGAGCGTGGACCCAAGGACGACGCTCCAGGCTGAGCCGATGGCGCGTGGGCTAAAGATCCAAGGTGACCCATGAGGCGGGGTGCTCCACCAGCAAGAGCAGGCAGAAGCCTGTCCACCTGGGTGCTGGAGGAGTACGATTCCCAGCGGAGAGCTTGCTCTGTCCCACGCCGCAGGAACGCAGCCGGTATCCAGGCTGCCATGGGCTTGTCCAAATTCCCATGTTGGCTTGGGTCTCTCCTTGCTCTCCAGGATGGTAACTGCATGGGTGCTGGATCTCTGCATCGTTCTTCCAAGCTCTTCTCAAATGAGGGAGCAACAGCACATTTTTCTGCCTGTCCTTTCCCTGGGGGTAAATTCTTGTATGTACCAGTTAAATAGGAAATGCTTCAATAGCCTGTGCTTATTATAGCAAGAAAAATCCTCTGGATGCGGGCTTGCTTTGCCCCAGCAAGGTGCTTCTGGTTCATTGTTTGGAAGGCTAAAAAAATTCTTGGAGTTAGGACAAAGGAGACTTTAAAGGAATGGAAGGAATTGTTAGTAAGGGATGTTTCCTTCCTTTCAGGCTACCCAGAAAAAAAAAAGAAGAAAAAAACAAACAAACAAAAAAACCAAAAAAAACAAACAAAAAAACCCAACAAAACAAAACTGATTAAAAAATATGAACCTCTTAAATAAAGGATTTTTAAAAATCCTGCTCTTAAGATGACATAGTTCCTGCTTATGACATCCTAAGCTATGAAGTCCTTTTGCATGAATACCTGATGAAGGCAGAAGCCTGGCAAAAGGATGATGTCTTCAGTATCTAAAAAGAAAATACAAAGTTAGAACAGAGCTGCCAAAGGCAGAAATTTGTTTACTGACTGTATTTTCTGTGCTGCAAACCAAAAAGTACTTTGTCAACAAAGGAAGCCTTTATATCAAAGCTTCTTGAGAGCCATGTTTTTGAAGTGCATCTTTCTTCATGATTAAGTGGTTGTGTAAAAATGATACTTTCTGACTGAACAACTATGTTCTTTATAAAAGTTGGGAGTTAACATCTTCCGTGACAAAAATCAATGTTCAGTCCTTTCTACGTACTTTAATAGTGTGAAGCGAAGAGGGAGTCCTTTCTGTTATGCCACGTAAACTAGTTAACAGTAGTGACGTGGAGTGTATCACTTGGTAGGACTCCGGTAGAGATGGTGGAATGCTTGAAGTCCTGAGAGTAGGATTTAATTTGCTACTTGATGTTGTCTCTTATCCCTTCATGATGACCTGGAGCTTGTTGGGTGGCTTGGGACTTGTCCGGACTTGACCGTGTAACCTTGCTCTGATGTCGTGGCTGGTAAAACATCTTTGTATGACCCTTGCTGCTCGAAGCGCTGCGTATTGCTAATGAAACAGGTGATGCAGAAGGAGGAGAGAATACAAGTTGACTTCTTGTAGCTCCTGACTGACCCAGGAGAAGCAAAAGCTCATGAATTCCCATGACAGCTGGTTTAAAAGAAGCCTGTAACCGTGTTGTGAAAGGAAATAACTCTTTCGGGTAGTAAATCTGAAATAAATGCTTAGTCTCCTCTTAGCTTCCTTTGAGCACCAGGGAAGCGGTGTTTCCCTCCATGCCACCAACGTTGCTTGTCTTTGAGATGAACGTTTTTCCTCTCTGTGCAGCACCTAGCGCCGATGTTTCTGATTCACGGTTAAAGCTTTGAGTCACTATGTAGTACAAATAATAGGACATCTTCAAAGGAGAATATTTCAAAGTGGGAAATCCAGTAGAGGCCTTCAGTTTAAGGTGTGTCTTACTTCAGTGATGGCTTTGAGTGCAAAACTACTTCTCAATAAGTTTAGTGGTTTGTTTTTAAAAAAAGTTTATAATTGTTATTGCGTGCCGAGTAATTTGGCACTGCTGAGATAAATGAGCCCAAATTGTAGTGGTGTAGTAGGCAATGAGATGTAAAATTAATTTTAGAAACCTAGTTCTCGGAGGGTCTGTGGGGGTTTTTTTGCTGTGCCTTATCTGCCAGCATAACGCAAACACGGGCCGTTTGGCGGCTGTGAGTATGGGAGAGCTCATCTGCTCTTCCCGCGGCGCCTTACGAACAAGCCAGCAATCATTAGCATAGTCCCCCCCGTACTCGTCCCCCCCGGCTACCTTTTGAGTTCCCAGCTGGTTTTTTTGTTTGCTTATTTATTGCTTAACTTGAGAAACTGAGGCAAGTAGTGGTGAAATCTGGTGGCCCTATTTCAGCAGAGCTGCAATACATAGCTCCCGGAGAGGTAATCTTTTACAAGTAATTTCATCAGGGATTTTGAAGCTGTGCCTTAAAATTATTTTGGTAGGTGATGCTTTGCATTGTTTTGATAGTGATGTTATAAGAAAATATGACGGAAAACAAGCTTTTAGCTGCATTAATGCTAATTTTTGGTAAAACTCTTCATAGATCAGTTATAAAATAACTCGGCTCTGGTCAAAATGCTAAAGGCTGCTAAGGGAGTGGGGGAGAGCCTCGTTAGACTCTCATCATCGTTGGGGTGACCTGACCCTGGGTTTCCCATCCCACGGTGGCGCTGGGCAGAGCCGTCACCAGGTTTCGCATTCCTTCCAGACCCCAATATAGAAAAATTCAAAGATTTTTTTGCATTCCGTGATAACTTTAATATTTAAAATGGCTCCTTGTTTCAATGTGCGTGGGGAACATACCAGCAGTTTCAACTTATTTTCTTCCTTACGTTCAGTACAGTAGGAAGCTTGTGCTCTCCAAGGCACGGTGCAGGGTCCGTGCGTATTCCTGGAGGACACCGGGGAGGACAGGCAAAGCGGAGCTCAAACTCCTCAATGCGCAAGTAGGCGCTGGCTCCTTGCGGCATGCTCCGAGGTTTCTTGCGGGAAGAAATGGCTCGTTATGAAGCCGGTAACAAGAAGGCAAAGTGAATGTGTTAGGAGGAGAAGCAATGCGGAGGGGAGAGAGCCCTAATTGTGGTAAAGCCTGCGGGGCAGCCTGGCGCTGGCTTGCTGGTGCTGCGCTTGTAAGTCATGTCGACAACAAAATAAAGCCTAAAGACTGTGTATGTGCAGTCTGTGCCCCAAAACAAATTTGACAATGTGCTTATTTAAAGGAAAAAAAATAACAAAAATGAGGATAGTTATCCTGAAAGTGAGGTAGCCTTTTTTTTTGGCGCTGTGATAGCATACATGTGAATTTGTATAAAACCTCTTGCGCCAATGTTGCCAGATGATCTCCCAATTCACCCTGCGAGGAAGGCACGAGGCTTCGTTAGCAACCTGACGCTGGTTTCCCAAATTGCACCAGGTAATTGTGAGATTGCCAATATGATGTTTTGCTGTGATCTCAAGGAGGGAGGGAAGAAAAAAAAACAAAAACCAAACCCACCAGGAAAACCCTCAAACAACAAAAAAACCCCCACAACAACTCATCATAAGCTTCAAAGATAGGTGCAAGGTATATGTAAACATACATATGATAGAAAAAGTAGCAATTAAAGAATAAAAGGCAGTGGGGAAAGTGGGAGTATGCTATGCTTACTCATGTTGAGGTGTTTCTCTCCTGGGTTAAATGACAGTGTAACCTCGGTGTAAATATCCTCTTAGGAGAAGTGGAGTCCCTTTGTGAAACGGTGTCGTTTCAGTAGTAGGTTGGTTTATGTTGCTTGGGGAAACCATAGTGCTGTGTGGGTTTGTAAAAGTAATAACAAGACATTCCTTATCTGAATTTTAAACACATGTATAATAACAGGCTATCTGTAGCAGCCATGCCCGATTATTACAGTGTTTACGATGAGTAATTTTATAGTTAAGCATTTCTATGTCCTACATATGTTATGGATCAAGTGCCAACTGCTGCTTTTTTCCAGACAGATGTGACAGTCTGACACTTTGATCAGCCTGACACGGCGCAGTCATATTTATGGGCTGGCAATCATATGTATGTGCAGCGAGGGCTGGGGAGGGAGGGGACCAGCTCCGGCAGCAAAAAGCACATCAAAGTGCTGATATCAGCTTCGGAACAGACAAGCGAGGGGGGAGAGAGAGGCAGAGACGCTCCAGGCTGCGGGGAGAAGTGGAAGCATTATGAGAACGTTGTCTCGGAAATCTGACTTTTCATTAAAATCAGTCGGAGAAAGTCAATTCCCCACCATAATCCTACCGTCTGCCTCTGGAGTAGTTTTGACAAGCTTTGTAATAATCCCGGAGCACTGTGTAATTTTACAAACTCGGACACAAACAAGTGCTTATCCCAACCGTGGGTAGGCTCTGGGTTTTAGCATAGGTGCAAGTTTGATTTTAATGTGATTTTTTTTTTAAATTCTCATTTTTTTTTCCATTAGTGGCTAAAAGCTCATCCCCTTATATAACAACTATTTCTAATCTTAGTCTGGGGAAAAAAAAAAAAAAAAACAAACAATATTCCACTCTTAGATGCATCTTCTAGGCCAACGTGGGACTGCCCCAGTTTTTCTCCCAGGGCAGAAATATTGATTGGTGCTGTAATGCAATGACCTTTTGGCTATTTTATTATGGTTGCCATGGCCACTAATGCTTTGTATTGCTAAAACTCTCCCCTGTGCTTTGTGGTTGGGAAGTGACTTGTGGCCCCTCGTTATTTGGTGAAGGGTAAGTCCGTAAAAAGAGCTCGGGAGAGACGGTGCCACGGACTTCAGCGGGGAGCAGGCTGCAGCCGTGGTCCTTCTGGCCTCGGATGGTGAATAACAACAAAGTGGTGTGTCAGGCTAAGAAGCTGAGGAATTTATAGACGTGTATTGATATAAAAACTTGTGGGAATACCAATTAGAAAACAAAAAAAAATCATAGAATCATGGAATCGTCAAGGTTGGAAAAGACCCTTAAGATCATCGAGTCCAACCGTCAACCTATCACTACCAAGTCCATCAATACCATGTCTTCAAGCACCGTATCTATTCGTTGTTTAAATACCTCCAGGGATGGGGACTCAGCCCCTGCCCTGGGCAGCCTGGGCCAGGGCCTCACTACCTTTTCAGTGAAGAAGTTTTTCCCAATGCCCAACCCAACCCTGCCCTGGCGCAGCTTGAGGCCGTTCCCTCTCGTCCCATCGCTTGTTCCTGGGGAGCAGAGACCGACCCCCCCGGCTCCAGCCTCCTTTCAGGCCGTTGCAGAGAGCGATGAGGGCTCCCCTCAGCCTCCTCTTCTCCAGGCTGAGCCCCCCCAGCTCCCCCAGCCGCTCCTCCCCAGCCTTGTGCTCCAGCCCCTGCCCCAGCCTCGCTGCCCTGCTCTGGCCACGCTCCAGCCCCTCCATGGCCGCCTTGGGGTGCGGGGCCCAGCGCTGAGCGCAGCATTCGAGGGGCGGCCTCACCAGTGCCCAGCGCAGGGGCACCATCCCCTCCCTGCCCCTGCTGGCCACACTGTTCTTGATACAAGCCAGGGTGCCACTGGCCCTCTTGGCCACCTGGGCACCCTGCTGGCTCGTGTCCAGCGGCTGTCGACCAGCACCCCCAGGCCCTTTCCCGCCGGGCAGCTCCCAGCCGCTCCTCCCCACGCCTGCAGCGGTGCCTGGGGTTGCTGTGCCCCCAGGGCAGGACCCGGCCCTGAGCCTTGCTGACCCTCACCCCGTGGCCTGGGCCCATCGACCCGGCCTGGCCAGGGCCCTCTGCAGGGCCTCCTGCCCCCCAGCAGATCGACACTTCCACCCAGCTTGGTGTCATCTGCAAACTGACTGAGGGTGCCCTTGATCCCCTCATCCAGATCATCGATGAAGATGTTGAACAGGACCGGCCCCAACACTGAGCCCTGGGGAACACCACCGGTGACCAGCCGCCAACTGGATTTGACTCCATTCACCACCCCTCTCTGGGCTCGGCCGTCCAGCCAGTTTTTAACCCGGCATAGAGTGCACCCATCCAAGCCGTGTGCAGCCAGCTTCTCCAGGAGAATGCTGTGGGAGACTGTGTTGAAGGCCTTTACTAAAGTCCAAGTAGACTGCGGTGTAAATCATTGAATCAAGAGAATCTTGTGTTCGGGAGACCCCAGTGGGCAAAGCTGTTGCTTTGGGTGAGAAAAGATGTCTTATAAAAGGAGGTTTCCAGGAGCAGCATGAAATGTTGAAGTGATTGGGAATGAAGGGGGCAGGGGGAAACCCCAAACTGATGGTATTTGACTTACAGAAATTGAATCTCGCTCTTTTTATTGCCAACAGGGATTTTGCAGAGGGTTACTCGAAAGGGAGCAGAAGCAGCAGCAGGTCAGGAGCAGAGAGGTGACTGCACATCTGACCGCTAAATTGTGGATGCCGCTACTGGAATCCTACGTTTAGTAGTCCCATTTGTAAAAGTTGTCAAGTTTGGGATAGAAACACAATATTTAGAGCTGAAGGAAGTGGGGCATAGCCATAAAAAGAGCTCTCTGTTCAGTTCATGAAGGACTGTCATGATGGGGAGTCTTCTGCGTCCATGGAAGCAGAGTTGGGTGGGTGTCTCACCATCCCCGTATCCTCATGGCTCACCACTCCCACTGCTATTTCTTCTGTGAAAACTGAGAGAATTGGGTAGATTGGGTGGACGGTTTGGAGAAGAGGAGGCCTGGAGCCAGCAGGGAGGAGGAGGCAGGCAGTACCGTGCTGGGACACATCAGCCTTGTCGCTGGAGCCCGTGTCTGGTTTGCGGGAGCGGAGGAGCCAACGCAGAAGAGGGTCGGCATCTTGTGTGTGCATGGGGGCCTGCCAATGTTGTGCTTTGGAAGCAGAAATGCTTTGGTATGAGGAGGAAGATGGAGCTTGAGGTTGGTGCTCAAAGAGGGGTTGAGCTAGCGAAAAATATCTGAATCCCTTGGTCTTGGCCTAATGAATCCAAGCAGGGCTTACCGCTGGGCACTGGGCAAGTGTGTGTGTGCTGAGCAGGGTGGGTGCTCGCGCTGTGCTCGTTAAGCGCTAGTTAAGGGCATTTCATCCCATTTGCATCAAGGAGATTTGGAGAATTGGTGTTCTGATGAATTCTGGAACATGTCTTCCAGGAGCAAATGCAAGATACGAAATACAGTTACTGAGTTTTATTGTCAACTCTTTAATGAGCAGCTGATTAAAGATAAATATACTGTGTATATAGAAGGGAGGGGAAACCCCTTAGTGGTCTAGTTGAAAAAAATAACCTTTATAATGGAACTAAAATAGCTCATTTTCAAAATTAATGAATACCGTAGGTAGCACAAGCAAGATGCCCAGTACTGCTTTGGTGAGAAAATGTACAAGTTGGTACTAATTACAGTCATAGAAGGCTGTTACACCGTGTAGTAGTTAATTGCAAAGGGCGTGATTGTTTTTTAATTTGAACCAAACCAAGAAACAAAAGAACCTGAAAGCCAGGAGAGGCGTTGGTGAAGAATCATTTTGTGCCTTTGGTCCTTGCGATGTCCCAACTCAGCCTGCCGTTGTGGTGGCACGCGTTCCCCCGCTGACACGCAGCTTTAATTTTTAGATAAAATAAGTGCCTATTCTTAGAGCTAGTAGGTGTAGGAACTTTTTTCCTAGTGAAATATATTTATATGGGGGAAGAGTATGGATTTTTCTTCAAGAAAGCTTAGAAAACGAATATAAAATATTATCCTGTAATACTGAAATGTTTTAATTAGGCGACGTTACTCTAATACCCCTTTACAATTATACTATAAGTGATTCATGCTACTGGGCTATAAGCTGAACTTACTGACGGAACTTCGTTCTGAGGGATGGTACCCCAATAACTGAATTCCCAAGATTTTCGATTAGGATGTGTGATGGGAGATGTCTCGTACTAGAGGAGCTTTTGTGCAGGGGGGAATCCAGATGTAGCTCCGTGAAGCAGGACAGCAGTATATTAAAACAAAGTTATTTTTACTATTGACCAAGCGCTTGATGTACTATGTTAGTTTGGTCATCTAGTTTCTTAGGAATTTTTAGGAACATTTTAATATAATTTCTGAAAAAAAAAAGCAGTGCTTATTAGCAGAAGGAATATATTCAGCCAAAAATTCAATTTTCTAAAGAGAAGATCTTTTGGCGGATAGATTTTTGTCCAGCCCTGGTTATTCTCATTGTTTCTATGGAGCTGTCTGAAACATCAGGGTGTGATGATGCCCATGGTGGAAATAAAAGAAAAAAAATGTTAAAACTGCTGGCAAACATTAATTTTATTGGAAGTTCTATAGTAGGTTCATTGCTTTAATTGCTTTGTCTGAAAATTGAGGACCTAATTTTTTTTTTCCTGTAGTATTTTTTGATCTCTCTGAAAATTTAGTCATCTCCTTGCCTTCTGGAGAATCTTTTTCTTCCCGATGCGTCATTCAGGAAAGGAAATATGTTGCAATCAGATGCTTATTCACTATGTGAAGAAATAATGCATCCAAAGCTATCCTGGTTTGCCTGAGTGAAAGACTAAATTAAAAGGTAAAACCTGTATTGCATTTTAATTTACTGTCAAAAAGAAATGGTAAAGGAGTGTTGCTGTCTGATGTCTGAGGAGGTCAAATGTATCACAGTTTGAGGCGTTTTTTTGATGTTGCAAATTGGAATAAGAGTAGTATTTAAATGCTATTAAAAAATACAAAAAAAAAATCCAAACAAACAAAACCAAAACAAAAAACCAAAACACAAATGCACAGTAGTTGATACTTGAGAGGCTTTTTTCCTTTAATATAGTTGCTCTATCGGTAAGTAACATAGTTTAAGGTTGTCTGAGCCGGACTGTAGCAGATGAGAACACGTAATTCTAGAGCAACTGGGTAGCACAGTTTCTACCGTTGAAGGGAGAGAGAGACAAATTTTGAATGCCAAAACTCAACTAAACAGAATTTTTTGCATGTTCTGTGTCACATTGCTTTCAGCAGGTAACAGCATGTGAAACATTTGTTTTATCAGAATTATCGTGAGTGTGTTTCTATTCTGCTTGTTTCCTATTACTTTAATCGGTCATGGCTTTTCAGGAAATATTAATTGAATGCGGTGGTCAAACGTTTCTGATTGTCGTCTCGTTGAGAAATGATTTTTAGTTGCATTGCTATCTGAGGTTTCAAGCGAGAAGCTCATTCTATTAAATGTAAATATAGTAATTATTTGCAAACCTTAAAGTTACTTTTTATTTTTGGATTCTGTAAATATAAAGATAATTAACACCCAAAATGTATGTTCTCATATATGTGGACTATATATAATTATATATATGGACCTCATGATCTTAAAGTTCTCTTCCAACGTATATGACTCTACGATACTTTAGTCCTATGGATGTTCAGTGTCTTCAGTTTCCCTGTAATCTTAATTTCTTGCATAAAACCCCAAATCTTTCAAAACAAAAAGCAAAACTTCCAAATATTCTAGTGATGCTTAGAAGAGAGGAACTCTAGTGCAGCCTGACACTCTACCTTTGTAGGTTGAGCTCAACCTTTTTTCTATAGATGGAACTGAAAATTAATTTATGAAGTAAGAATAATAATCAGTTTAGGTGTGTAATTGCCTGCATTAGAGGAAAGTAAGAAGTAGCCTGAATTTTAAATCTGTGGGTTTTTTTTTTTTAACCTGTGGAGCCAAGCTCCTCTCATCTTTCCCTGGTTATGAGTACATACTCCAGCACTTCTAATCAGTCTCTCCACAACTTAAGAGAAACTTCATATAATCACAGAATTGTTAAGGTTGGAAAAGACCCTTAAGATCATTGAGTCCAACCATTAACCTATCACTGCCAAGTCCACCACGAAACCATGTCCTCGAGCACCATGTCTACCCGTCTTTTAAATACCCCCAGGGATGGGGACTCAGCCCCTGCCCTGGGCAGCCTGGGCCAGGCCCTGACAGCCCTTTGGGGGAAGAAGTTTTTCCCAATATCCAACCCAAACCTGCCCTGGCGCAGCTTGAGGCCGTTCCCTCTCGTCCCATCGCTTGTTCCTGGGGAGCAGAGACCGACCCCCCCGGCTCCAGCCTCCTTTCAGGCCGTTGCAGGGAGCGATGAGGGCTCCCCTCAGCCTCCTCTTCTCCAGGCTGAGCCCCCCCAGCTCCCCCAGCCGCCCCTCCCCAGCCTTGTGCTCCAGCCCCTGCCCCAGCCTCGCTGCCCTGCTCTGGCCACGCTCCAGCCCCTCCATGGCCGCCTTGGGGTGCGGGGCCCAGCGCTGAGCACAGCATTCGAGGGGCGGCCTCACCAGTGCCCAGCGCAGGGGCACCATCCCCTCCCTGCTCCTGCTGGCCACACCGTTCCTGACACAAGCCAGGATGCCACTGGCCCTCTTGGCCACCTGGGCACCCTGCTGGCTCATGTTCAGGCGGCTGTCGACCAGCACCCCCAGGCCCTTTCCTGCCGGGCAGCTCCCAGCCGCTCCTCCCCACGCCTGCAGCGGTGCCTGGGGTTGTTGTGCCCCCAGGGCAGGACCCGGCCCTGAGCCTTGCTGACCCTCACCCCGTGGCCTGGGCCCATCGACCCGGCCTGGCCAGGGCCCTCTGCAGGGCCTCCCTGCCCTCCAGCAGATCGACACTTCCACCCAGCTTGGTGTCACCTGCAAACTGACTGAGGGTGCCCTCCATCCCCTCATCCAAATGAGGATAATGAAATGATGTTCCACAGGTTGGATATAAATTTGACAAGACAAAAAGGTAACGCTTGTGCTCTGTAGCGCCAGAACAGCAAGAGAGCAAATCTTGACGTTTTGGCATGCTGTGTAATAGTGATGTCCTGCTTGCAGCCGAAGTCAAATCTGTGATGGATGGTATCTCTCATCTCTGGGTGTGATGACATTTTCCACCCAGATAAATTCTTCTTAGATACTGGACAACAGCTTTTAAATGCCTCTTTCCTCTGAGTATATAGAGTAAAAAGTAATAACTGAATTAAAAAGCTCATTGCATTTCTGAGAAAACGCACTGGAGAAATGGGGAGTTTGTAGGATTTTTCTAATGACCTCAAAATAATTGCAGTTATTCACACAATTTCATATTTCAGTGAGTTTCAACTTTATTAGTTTCTAAGGTTAAACACAAACAAAAACTGCGCTCTGGTTTCCTTCATCGTAATTTATCCCTTGGGTCAATAGATCTCACTGCTCTTGTCCATGTTTGCTGGTGCTGTCTGTGTTAATTAAAAATCCACAATGATAATTACTTTTAAAAAATCACATTTGACAGTAGAATTGTAAGTAATGTACACCCCGAGTGGGAAAGCAATGCCAGTGTTTGAGCAAAAATACCTCGAGAATATTGTCCTTATGGTCTAGCTGCATGAACCCACTTGACTTGCATATACGTTTGCGTGGAGGGAAGCTCCTTCTCCTATTTCTATGCTCATTACCGAGAACAAAATAAGAATAAGCAGCGGTGGCTTTGGTATACAAATCCCAGAAGAAAGTTCTGGTGGCTTTCTATTGCCTCATCTTAATATTACAGGCTGGAGGCCCTGGGAATTGCACTGCAAAAGGAATATTGATGTGTTACTTGCCATACTACCGTTAAACCGCAGATGATGACAATATCACGGAAAATTGGTAGCGTGATGAAGTCTATAGAATAGAGCATTGCAAAATAGTCGCAAGCGTTTACCAGCACAGGCTCAAAATCTGCTTGTCTGATTTTTTTTTTTTCTTTCCTGTGATGGTTGAGAAGAATGCCACCAAGTTACTGTTGGCTACTGATCTACTCGGATGAGTTTGTCATGTGTAAATAGGCAAATGTTGGTTTAGAGCCCTTTTTCTGCATTCAAGCCCTACTTTAATGTCGTTTAACAATGAGGATGCTGTTCAAGCATTAATGTGGGCGTATCGTGTAACATATGGAGTGGCATAGTGCAAACTAATAACCGTGCAACCTGTTGGCAGATGTTCGTGCCTCTGCTTTGAAGACTTTCGCTGCAGGCAAAGTGGTAACTCCTGCTTTAAGGCCCCGATTCTGCAATATGTACTTTTTCAGCTTTTTCTGTGTGTGAATGATATCGCTGGGATTATTCACGTGTGGGAAGTCGACAACTCATCTCGTTCCTCTTCCTCTGCCCTTTGCTATCTTCGCCGCATTGATGCGATTCTCATCCCTCTCTGTCCCTGACTCTTCTTGCCCTTTGCTCATCAGCTGAGCTCTCAGTGGCTCACCTCATGGTCCGTGCCCCATGTGCCTGTTCTTGCAGGATTTACAACTCCTTGGACTTCCATGAAATTATTTTCCTGTTTTAAGCTTGTCATTATCTAAGCAAAATGATCAACCGTATGCCTGTAACTTTAGTGTAAAGGTCTGTATCCTTTCCTTAACTATGTTGTTCTTCAGAGTCTCTTTTTCCCCTGCAGCATCATCTAAATCCTGATCGTTGCTCCTTTCTCTTCTCAGTGACCTTTACAAATGCAGTCTTGCTTGACTCGCCACATCACAGTAGAGATGCAAAAATTATTTTTTTTCAGCCTGTTGTTTTGGTCCTGAAGATCCTCCTCCTCTCTGCCTCTTCTCCACGGGTTGCCGCTCCTGGAGCTCTTAGTTTTGCTTTCGGAGCCTTGTCTCCTCACCTTCCACTGGCAGAAAATCTGCTCCGCTTCTGATCAGACCGAAATGGGCTGGATGCACGGCAGCGGTCTAGCTCAAACCCATGCTCTTGAAATGGATTCTGAATTTTATGTCTTGATGATGACATATATGTATGCATATGTACATGTGTATATGTACACACACGGTGCTTCAAATGAGATGTAGATATTAGAGATCCGTGTTGTGATCTGACAATTGGGCTGCCCTCTGCCCTGCAGCCATTCCCTCAGTGCCTCATTTACCCCTCGTACTTCTGACCGTCCTAGGCTGCTTTTTTACCCCTCTCCCAGTGAGAATCTGGAAATTATTACTTCCCTACCTACAGTATCTACTCATAGTGTATAAAAGTACCTCAGTGCGCCTGATTTGTTCCATCTTTTTCTACACTGTTAGTTGGTGTGGAAGATGCTACTAGATGCGCTTTGATTTTTGGGCATTATCAAGAACCACCACCAGACCAGTCATCCGCCTGCTTCCTTGGCTGTGTCCAGCCTCCCTGTTCAGTGGTCCCAACCTGTCCCATTCCCTTTTTTCCTGATTTTTGACTATGCTTCTTACCGTGCGCTTTGGATTCAGTGGGAAGAGTAGCAGGAAAGGTTCCCTTCCAGAGCATATGTCCCCTGTCCCTCCTCACCCTGAGGTTGCTTCTGTGCTGGGCCACAGGCAGCATCTCCTGTGGGTACTGCCGGGTACGTGGATGGGAACCGGTCTGTGTATTTGTGTGTGGTGTTAGCTCAAACGGCAGGTTTTACAGCTGATGCGGCATTTGTTTTAGTCTAAAAGCTCTTGTTCTCCTGGAAACTTGTAGGATCATTTTTCTACCGAGGGTGTCGGTCTCTTCTCCCAAGTAACAAGCAATAGGACAAGAGGGAACGGCCTCAAGCTGCGCCAGGGCAGGTTTAGGTTGGATATTAGGAAAAACTTCTTCCCCGAGAGGGTGGTCAAGCATTGGACCAGGCTGCCCAGGGCAGGGGTTGAGTCCCCATCCCTGGAGGTATTTAAAGAACGGATAGATGTGGTGCTTGGGGACATGGTATAGATGGACTTGGCAGTGATAGGTTAACGGTTGGACTTGATGATCTTAAGGGTCTTTCCCAACCTGAATGATTCTGTGATTCTTTGAGCCGTACAACTTGGACTTCTTGAAAGTGGCCAAATGGGTTGAAAGGCTTTTGGGAGGGAGAAGAGGAATGAGCTAAAAAGTGGGATGTTTGGGACTTGTGCCTGTGTTACGTGTGCTAGGATATATTTCTAGCTGATGGCTTTTCCATGGAAGCAATGTCTTATTTGTCCTATGAATCAATGAATATAAAAAAAAAAAAATCCACATGGTATTTACCTGAAAACATCTGCTATTTTCCTACTAGTTGTATCACAACAGACGATTAACCTGTATTTTGTGATTCCTAACCAAATGGTTTTTTAGTTTGTGAGAGAATAGCTGTGCTTTATTCTTATCTCATTTTGAGGTTTTCCAGATTAAAATATTGAAGAACAGAAATCGGATATAGAAAAAGAAAAAATCTTTGTAGAGTGTATTATCAAGTGCAGCGCTCGGCTTATGAAAACACATATGTGCTGTCTCTGCACGTTTGGAAGAGGAAGCAGATTTTGGAGATGCTTTACTGAGGCAGGAGTAATTCTCTAATTAGGGGTGGCTTGGTGTGTGTGTGTGTATGCATGCTAGGGTTTATGGCAATAAACAGCGAAGGAAACAGCCTCCCATCAGCTAAAACATGCAAAAAGGCTCAGACTTTTCTGGACGGCGGGGCAACATGAACTTTGGGTTGTGGAACCTTCTTTCTCCGGCACTAATTAGCAACGATGTTTAAAGCCATCACCAGTGACAACTGCCAAGCCCTCGTTAGCGGCAGTGGTTGCACCCCTGGAGATGGTGATGAGGCGATGGACGTTTGCTTGAGGACTTGGGCTCAACCCACCCCTGCCTTGGACATTGGAGAGTCGTATCACATATGTATTTTGAGTAGTTTAGGCGGAGCCATTTCATTGAGACATTGCTTGAGGATTAATTTCATAGTGCGGCAGATTTGGACACAACTGATACGAAGAAAACACATTTTAAATCCGTCTTCCCCTTTTTCTTCAGTTACTATTTATTTCTTTGAAAACAAAGCCTGGAAGCTTTTTCCCCGAAACTGTTTTCTTCAGCTTGTTATCGTAGGGTCGCTTGGACACGGTAGGCTCAGGTTGAGCATTCCCACCTTATGGAATGGGAGAGGGAAGTTGCGTTCAGCAGAAACCAGACGTTAAGCGAGTGACCGTGGTTAAAGCCTGCAAGGCTGCCTGTGCGAATAGGATCCTGTCTGAGTTTTAATATGCCTGGCTAACAGAGAGGGAAATCTTGTTTAAAAACATAAACAAGCAAACTGAACCAATCTCTCAGGCTCCCTTTTTAGCTCCTCTTGGCTTTCAGCTTTTCAGTACCCCAGGAGGAGATTTTACAAAGCCATATGTGATTTTTAGCAAGTGGGATATCAGCCCTGTAGGACAACAGACCCTCCATTCACCTGCAGGGGAACTCAGCAGGGATTTTAAAGCCTATTTGTAAGAGCAGAAGCATCTTTTTGCTGTCACAAACAACACTGAATAATTTATTTGAGGGGAAATCAGCGATCTCTCTGCTTTCCTAAAGATGCTGTTGTTTATCAGCCATCAGTCCCCCTTTCCCTGAGTGCTTCTCTGTTCCCCCTTTACCAATCCTTGCTAATGGGAGGAACCAACACTTTTTTCTTTCCCCTCATTCAACTCTTGCACGTCCCTAGGATGTCGCAGGAGACGGGCGCGCGCACGCTGCGATCTCCGGCTGCTGCGATGTTGGGGGCCCTTTCCTCGCTACAGCCTCTCTAACAGCAGGAAGACTGCAGTGCTTTTTCTGTTTTGCCACAGCTTGACAGGTTTTAGAATCCCTTTTTATTCAAGGACAACCAAATACATATTTAAATATGTTCTTGCCAAGAGTTGTACCAGAATAATATCCCTTGGACCGTAGCCTGGCTGCCTTTCCTCCCAGGTCAGTGCCCCTAGCAGGGGAGGTGAGGAGGGTCTCTTCCAGCGAAACCTTTGCCAGAGGTGAAGTGCCTTTCCAAAACACTTTTTCTCTGATAAAACAGTCTGTTAAAACCAAATGCTGTCTAGTGTCCTTCTGGGCTATAACCCTTGGGGTTGCAGATCTCTGACCAGCTGGAACACGGCTAAAGCTATCAACGAGAATGGTGCTATTTTTATTGTTACTGGAGTTTAAATATTTCTGTATGAAATGCAGGGGTTTTTTTAATTATTACTTTCATACAGGCCAATATAATTTGCTGGCTAATAACTTTTTTGTTAATTTGTGATGTAGAGAAATTTTAGAATTGCCTGCCTATGTGGCAGCCCCAGAGCAAGCCTAAAACCCCAGAGCTAACAGAGATCTTGCCCAGAGCTGAATTTAGTCTGGGGTAACGTTAAGCCACCGCCTTCTGTTTCAGCCTAACAGGGTAAATACCTGCGGAAAGCACCGCAGTGCTGACACACGCAAGCTCGTTCGATCGTGTCCTCCCCAACATGAGATGGAAAACGTGGACCACGGTGGAGCTTATGCACTACTGTAGAGTCAAGTTTGTCTGGTATGGCTGGCAATAAACGTTTTTGAAGAAAGGCTTTGATGCAAAAGCAAGCAGGCAGGGCACTGGAAAGAAGTCTCTTTTTTTTGGTGTTGAATACATTGGAAGAAACTATTCACCCGTATAACCTTTGTAATGCTGCTGGGGTTGGAGAGACCTGTTGTAATGCAGTGTAAGTGCTGGTGAGACCAGCTTTAAACTCCTGGGGGCAAGTGCATGGAGCCGGAGGGTAGGATTGTAATGGTGAAGTTTAATGGAAGATGCCGAGTAAATTCCTAGTAAGCCAGTGAGAGAACCTCCGAACTGTGAATTGTCCATTGGGATGTTTGAATCTCTTGTTCTTTCCATTTCTCTTCGGGCATCTCTTCATGACTTGGTTCCCAGGATGCACACAGGAGTACCAGGGACACGAGAGCTGCATTTTGCCACTAGCCTTGTTCAAGAGCTGAAAAAATCCAAGATATTGTCAGCTGGCAGTAAGGGTGGAATAGGTGTCCAAGTCATTATCCTCGTACATCAAATCAGCTAAAACGCAGATACTTGGAAGGCAGCGTGGCAGAGCAGGTGGGCAGGGAAGCTTGATTTCATTGCTCAACGGCATCGCTGAAAACCAGCAGTTGCAGAGAGCTGGTGACCGTTTCGCACTAGAAACCACCTCCCTGCGAAGCTGGTGATGCATAACGTGAATGTTTTTGTGCGTATGTACTTCACAAAGGGTTAATGAATGGTTAACATCTCTTTAATGAATAGTTAATCAGATCTTAGACTATTGGAGTCTTGCAGATTAACCAGATGCTTATAACCATCTGTAATACCTCTCGCTGATGAATTTTGCAATCCTTTGCTACATGTTTTTCACATTCGAGTAGGTGACTGGAAGATGGTATCGACATGCCATGTTTTGCAACGTAATTGTTGTAAGTATCACTTCAAGGAAAGTTTGACCGAAATACTTGGATGCCATAGCGAATAAATAAATAAGTATTTAAAAATAAATGAGAAATTGTGCTGTCACACAAATATAGACTTTAAAAAAGCCTTAAGTGTTGAATACGTACCATCTGGTGAAAAAATTCCAGCCATGCAATTAAAATGTTCAAAATACAGCTTATTAAGCTAAGAAACTTTTTTTTTTACGCAGCGTAGAAGGAAGTCTTTCTAGCATGAATTACTTTAGATTTGAAGCTCATTCACAAACTGAAACTGTAAAAACTGAAGCATTTGCGATGTCCGTACCCCACTTCTGCGTCCCGTGCAGAGCGGTGCACCTCCGCAGGGGACTGAGCCTTGCGTTCCGCTTTCACTGCGCATGCTGGTGATAACGTAGAAATCGGCTGTTAATCAAGCGATGGCATTGAATCAGAGATGACCCAGATGGCCAAATAAGATAGTTAACAAGTAGTTTCATATGTGGGGATGTCTTGTATGGATATTAAAGCTATGAGAGACGATGGTGAGTAGGAAAGATCTGTTTTACCTGCTGGATTAATGTGAATTATTCTGAAGAGACCAAAGTCCTGTTGTTGTTTGCTGTATTGGCCCATCATCTGACCTACCAGCTACGCTCATCTGCTCTATCGCTGTAAATGGCACCAAAGGGTCATCTTTCACCCAGCTTCAGCTCCGAATATCCAGATCCTGCTGCTTTTTCCTCCAAAAGTTTTCACCGTTGCATTTAGCTCTTCAGCTCCGTAGAGCTGCCATCTCCATCCAAGTTCTCCTCCTCTCCTGCCTTGACCTCTCTGGCTGCCTTTGCTGTTAGTCCCCCAGATTCAACAGCCTTTTTCTCCGGTCTGCAGGTTAGCAGGGAAAATCTTCCCTTCCCCTTTTCAGGTTCCCCCCTGCTTCTCCCTGGTTTTTTTTTCACTAGCTTGGGTAATTTTCAGCTTTTGCATACTTTTAATACCTCTACTACATTTTTACACAACGCTCGATTAAAAGAATAGTTTTATGAACCCGTACTCTCATCCTTCAGATTCCCTCTTCGTGATTCATTGACGCTATAAGAAATCAATTTATTTATGAAGCTATGATAAGGAGCAGCCCTAGATACCTGACATAATATATATCATACTTATTAAACTGAAGGAAACATATAGGCACATATAAGCACTTTTTATACCCAGTAACTTCTGGATGCTGCTTATTACTTTGAAGCTTGATTCTGCATTAATTTTGGAGTTTTTTATTCAACTAACGTGATTCTCGGACGCACCTAGCATAGCAGCGGTGGCTGTCTCTTCATTGCTGCTTGTGTGGTTTCCAGCACGGTGTTATTCCCAATAAAGGCATTTGTGTCTGAATCAATATAAATATTAGAATTTTTAATCCGTCCCTTAGATGTGTCTTTTAATTTATAAGGTTTGTCACTTGGTCACGCCGCGCAAGTTGTAGAGCGGCGGGTGGGAAGGATGATGCCGCTGCTCTTGTTTCAGGCTCTCTGACCAGAAAGTGAAGGTTTTATCATCTTGGGACCTGATCACCAAGAGAATTAGTACTTGGAGCACACAGGCTGACTTTTTTTTTTTTTTAATGAACTCTTCAGTAATTCTGAAAGTCCAGAAAACTGAGCATTCCCATAAATATGCCTGTGTTTTATGCTGGTGTCTGCGGAGGCCAACAGGAGTATAAATACAACCAAAATGACTGGCTGGCTCCTATCAAGAGCTGCTGAATCCTTCAAAAATACCAGTTTTGGATGGGTAGAGGGGATTCTTTCACGAGATGTGGCAGCAGTCATACCCCAGGAATGCTGGTTGTATGTCCCAGCTGGGTATTGCCTATATTGGTCTCTAAACAATTTGTGTATATTTATGCATGTGTGCATTTGTATTTCCTTATACAACTTAAATAATGCAAATGTTATCTCCTAAAATAATGATCTTGAAAAGCAAATTAAAAATATGATTAGATACAGCTTCCTCTCATCATTGCTTTTAATGGTGACTCCAGTTTACGGGGACCAGAAGATGCATTGTGAAGAACCACGGGCTGTTAAGGTATTTGATTCCAATTTTATCCAAAAATGAAAATGCAAAGAGAATATGGAAAAAAATGCAAGTTCTTCAGGCTTATCTGAATTCCGAAAATAAAATTGTGGGAAAAATACATGAATAAATAATTGCAGATTCTAGTTGTTTGATTTATCTGCTGGTTCCAGCTTAACTAATCAAATAACTGCGCAGTCTGACAGCATTTGTGGTCGGTGCTGTAAGCTGCTTTTCTCAATTTTTTTTTTTTTTTTAAGGCAAGGAAAAAATATTGACTCAGTAGCTTGAGGGGCTAAAGTATCTTACTTTCCAAATCGAAACGAGGGAGTTGGTATTTTTAGAGTCTCATTCTTAAGTTTTATTCTGTTGGGCTTAATACTTTCAGCGATCCTGTTGTGTAGCGCCTGATTTACAGGGGGTTTTTGTCCTTCAGTGTGCAGCCTTACCGTGCAATAGTCTTTGGTACCCACGCGATGACACTTGGGCTAAATATGCACACGCACCTGCTGTTTAAACTTTAAAATATAACTACAGGTTTTGCTTGTCTTGTTTCTTACGCGTGCTTTACTAAGTAGTCTGATACTGCCTTTCTTCTCCTTACCCCTGAGAGAAATTGTGCAGCCGTTCGCTGATGCTGGCTGAGATACAGTTATTAAATCTGGTAACCGCAAGCATAAAGCAGTTCATGCAAACATTTTTCTAATGATTGAACAAAATAATACACTTAAATACAAATGAGTTGAATACTGTGACTGACATTTAAATCACCCAAAGCATTACAGGCAATATAGTATATTGCTTTTTGTGCGTTGGCTCGTAAATGGGGCTGTTATACCTTGATTAGGCACTGGGAAGTCCTCTCTGCTCCTTTACATTCCTTTTTGCTCCATTCCTTTTTTTTTCCTTCCTTTTTCTAAGGTGTGATATTTTCATTACAATATTGCATATGGGCACGGGGTCCCCCATATTTAATGCCCGAAGCAGGCACGTGGGTTCAACGTGGTACAAGAGCTTGCGTGGAGCAGGGGTGTGCTCCTGCGACTGCCGCCTGCGGTGCTCCCTGCTGCCTTTATGGTGGTACCAGTTAGAGGGGACTTTTGGAAACTCCAGTATTAAAGCTGGAGAAGAGGAGGCTGAGGGGAGCCCTCATCGCTCTCTGCAACGGCCTGAAAGGAGGCGGGAGCCGGGGGGGTCGGTCTCTGCTCCCCAGGAACAAGCGATGGGACGAGAGGGAACGGCCTCAAGCTGCGCCAGGGCAGGTTTGGGTTGGGTATTGGGAAACACTTCTTCACCCAAAGGGCTGTCAGGCCCTGGCCCAGGCTGCCCAGGGCAGGGGTTGAGTCTCCATCCTTGGAGGTATTTGAAAGAAGGGTAGACGTGGTGCTCGAGGACATGGTTTAGTGGTGGGCTTGGCAGTGCTGGGTTAACGGTTGGACTCGATGATCTCAAAGGTCTTTTCCAACCTAAACAATTTGATGATTCTATGGAAGTGAAACAAAATCAAATTCAAAGTCCAGTTAGTGGTTTGGGGGCTGAAGGAGTACTGTTTACTAGTGAATTCATGGAAGCTGCTTTTGATGTACATAAACCGTGCCATAGTCTTGCTGATACAGACTGGCTTGAAGTCAACCAACTGATGGGACCGATACCTGGTAGCTACGGCATGGTTTGCAAGGTGCTGGCAGTTTGGTGCTTGTGTGTCTACGTCCTTAGCTATACCTAATTTCTCTGTGCTTTTTAATTCCCAGGACTCCCTTCCTGGTCCCAACCGCTTGCCTCTGCAGGATATCCCCCTCCAGCATTACTGGATCCCATGGGGATCTGCTGGCTCTGGTTTGGGATGCTCTCATCCCACCTATATTTTATTTTAGCTGCTTTTGTGTTAAAAGTTTGAGTTACTGAGTCGTGATGTGAGACAGTTGTGCCTGGGAGTTATTTCTGTGTTTAAACTTAAATCATGAGAAGGCGTCTCTGTGATTGTTCATCAGGGAGGGATTTTATTTTTTATTTTCTACAGAAGTGCAGCTGTGTTTCTTTGCACAATCTGGAGGTACTCCCAGTTCTTAGGGAGGAAAGTTAATTAATCTAGGTATTCATCGCTTCTATAATTCCTAAACATAAGTAGTCTTTAACTTTAAGATCTGTTTTGAAATTATTATATTCCTAGTAATATTTTAAGTGGTTATTCACAGTCAAACGATGATTTTAAAACTGCATCAGTAGACTTCCAGAAATCTTTTTTTAATATAGGTATTTAAAGAGGAGTCATTTCATTAGGATGACTTCAGAAATATACTGGTTTGTTTTGCCTGGTGGATGGGCAATAAATTATCACTTACTGAGAGTAAACAGATGATTTTGGTACTGAGTGGGAAGGGTATGGATATGTGCATACACTACTGTCTGCCAGGAAAAAACCCTAGGATCCTCATATTGAAACGGCTTTCATCCGTTAAGTACAATAAACTTCTGAAATTTGATAACTGAAGTTCAGTACAAGTTCATGTCTTCATAAAATTAGGACTTGATGCATCGTATTAAAATTATGAGGCAGAGTAAGCACTGGGCCCTCAGCCAGATACATAGTCAATGTTAGACTCCGTTATCGAATGCCTTTCCTTAGAAGATCCAATTTAACTTCTACTTCATAGCCATATCTTTCCAAATTAAATTCTTCCCATCTTTGTCATCCTTCAGCTTGTGAAAAGGCTTCTGATGACTTCTTAGGACGAGAGAGAACGGCCTCAAGCTGCGCCAGGGCAGGTTTAGGTTGGATATTAGGAAAAACTTCTTCACTGAGAGGGTGGTCAAGCATTGGAACAGGCTACCCAGGGAAGGGGTTGAGTCTCCATCCCTGGAGGTATTTAAAAGACGGGTAGATACGGTGCTTGAGGACATGGTATAGATGGGCTTGGCAGTGCTGGGTTAACGGTTGGACTCGATGATCTTAAGGGTCTTTTCCAACCTTGACGATTCTGTGATTCTTCACTTGTTTCTACAGTCTCTAGGAGCCCCCAAATTATCTTTGAGCAGAGACGAGCTCGGTGCTTTCAGCATATGCAAAGTTCAGATATTTTCTATAATAGCTATGCAGGCCTGAAAATATCCACTTAATAAATACAGGTGAAAGACTGTTTACAGAAGATGGTAGCATTCTTTCAATGTTCCATAAAATTGTTTGGTACTTGAATGAAGAGGGTTGGTAGGATGGTATTTTAGAATAAAATGAGTTTCCAGGTAAAATTTAAAAAAAAGAGTGAGAGAAAAAAGTTAGATGCCTTTAAAATTGTCAGAAAGCATGACTTGCTTTTTTGGTAGTCCTAGGTAAAATGACATTGATGAGAAGGAGCCACTTATTGCTCTATTTCTGAACTACTCGTGGTGATTAAAATCTCTGTTTCCACAGTAATTTTGTTCACATACTGCCTTTCTAACATGACATCTGTGTTTGGTTTGGGAAGTAAATATATTTGTTGGTATTGTCAGAGACAGTGAAGTAGAAACAGTAAATAATGTTGTTGGAGTGCATCTGTGAATGGGAGGGGAGCGCATGAAACCAAAACCAGGGGATGGAAAGTCCCTTTTTGAGGTTTTAGGGTTGACAGAGGAACAGTACTGAGCAAAACCAGCCCGGGAACACAAAGATCGAGTTGTGCCGTTAAGATTGAAGATGCGGCACCCCTGTTCCCAGTGTCACCTCCAGCAGCAGAGGTGACATTGAGCTTGGTGGCCCCAGAGATGCTGGTGCACCTGCAGGCTCGTGGCGCTGGCACCCTCTCTGGCCTCGGTGCTCTGGTTGTGCTTAATAAGTAATTATAATCCAGCTGAAATTCCTGACTCAGAAAAACCTTCTGCACCAAACACAGTAGGGACTGATTTTTTTTTTTTTTTAATTAAAAAAAAAGTGATTTCTGCTGATCATGGCCACTCACAGCAAAACCCCTCGCTGGCTGGTGGCCGCAAATCCAGCCATGGATGCTGCAGAGCCCCAGCACTGGGGTGTGCAAACCTCATCGTAATGACACTTGCTGAGATTTCACGTTTTTCTTGTACACCGATGATGATGATGACTATTTTGACTCAAATTGTCATTCACTTGCCTCTTTCCCTGACTTTTAAGTCCCTGCCCAGGTTGTCTGTTCATACTCAACTATATGTTAAATATTTGAACCATTTCAGGTGCTTTAAATTGCTACCTTGGATCCTCCTTTTTTTATTTAACTTGAGTTGGCTTTTATTTTTGCCTTCAGTGCAGATCTGTTTGAAAAGAAACTGATGGTTTGATTGCTTGGGGGATGACAAGGGGGAGTTTCATCTTAATTAGCTGGGAAGAGTCATTAATGTTAATGAATAAGCTGTTTCATTTCTTTCTTTTTTTTAAGAAAAAGGTGAGTTAAATCTAATGCCAAGGGATAAAAAAGTGATTATGTAAAACTAGTCTTGGCACTAGTTTTCAGTAGTTTTGGTAGGATTGGGAAGGAATAACATCTCCCAGGCTTTCTGGGGACGGCGGCGGTGGAGGCACGCTAGCGAAAATACGGGTCTTGGGTCTTCGTAGTCAGTCCCTCATCCTTCCTTGATCAGCAGTTGCTAAAAGTGCCCCCGGGGCATAAGGTAAATACATCCTCATTCAAAAAGTAGTCAATGAGGAATAAAAAAACTTGGAGTAGCATATAACAAATGTACAGATCTTGTCTATTTGAACGCCTCATGCTGAACTTCCACTGCTGAGGGTAGGTTTTATTGGCTTACAGAAAATAAATTGTCTCCAGAACAGTAAAGCTAGCATTTGCTATGTTTCTCCAGATATTCTGCCACCTCCGTTTCTGTGAAGTATTAATCCTCGCTGCGGTGACTTCAGTGAGGCTACATAAGGGATTAAATTATGTTCAGTATGTGTAAGGACATTGGGAACTATTCCCTGTGAGTAGTTGCCGCATTGTTTTCTTATTAAAAACTCAGAATATGAACCACTTCAGAATTTGCATAGTACATTATCTGTGTTTTCTTGTTAAGGAATGCGAATTTAACTAAAAAGCCTTGTGAGAAAGGAGGGGGAATCCATGTTCTGCTGTAAATAGCTATAGGGACATAAACAGTGCTTGGGCAAAACAAATCAACCAAACTTCACTGCGAAGTTCTGGTGATAATATGAAGCTGTATGATATACAGATGTGTTGTTGATACAGATGGAGTTGTAAAACTGGTTTTAGTGACTTTTCTTGCAAAATATTGGCGTGATAACTACACTAACAAAATTACTCTGCGGTTTTCTGTATTTGTTTTTGAAATAATAGATACCATAATCTTAACGTATACTCCTGCAACGACTTCAGTACATGATTTGCTGCCTCTTAAAATATTTAAACCCATAGGGCAGAATTCTGCGAACATCTTGGCGATGATGTGGTTGGAGCATTGAGGAGATACAAGCTGGATGGAGTCAGACCGTTCGTGAGAGATGCTGCTGTGATATATCGCATAATTAAAATCAAACATTGTAGTCTTCAGGAGCCACAAATATGAAGCATGGTTGATGTCCTGAGCAATCACTAGGTGTGATGAGAGGCAATTTGTTTGCAAGCTTCTTCTGTAACCTGCTGCCTGGTAATTTAGTGGTCTGCCTGCCTCGTGATGCCCTGGTTCCCTATGGAAACACCCGCTAGAGGGGATGCTGGGTGCTGTGGGCCCTTCGTGGGTGTCGAAGGTGCTGTGTGTGCAGCTTTCGGGGGTAGGTAAGTCTTGTCTTGGAAGCAAAGTAAAAAACTTTACTGGCAAAATCATCAAAAAGGTAACTAGCTCTCTGAGATAAAGCAAAGCGATTAGGGCTCTAATGAGCCAAATGAGTACCAGTAAGAAAATAACAATCATCTTGTAGTTAAAGAAGTAAGCGTTGACTGTAAATAACTTCTTAGTTAAAGGGAGTACATAATAAATTGTGAGATAGATTAAATATATAGGAAATAAATAAAGAAAACTGTAATATAGTAGCTTTTTCTTTCAGGGGAGAATTAGCTGAGTCTTCTGAAGTTTGATTCAGTTGTAAAGTGTTGTGACCTGTTAAGTTGTTACAGTCCGGTGAAATACAGAAAGGTACTGGGAAGTAATTTCTAAGGTGAAGATGGGCTGTCTTGGTAGATGCTGAATAGCATGTATTCTTTTTTTTTTTTTTTTTCCTAAGGGAAAGACACTCCAGATTTTTTTTTCCTTCCTCCTGGTGACTTTTGAAGGTTTTGGCTGCTTTAAACCCAATCTGACAGAACGGTAGTGACTTTAAAGATCGTGAAACTCCCATGACTTTTTATTTGGCTATAGAAATAAATGGTGATGTACAAGTAGAGATTTCTCCTTGGTGAAGATTAGACCAAGGGGAAAGTAACAGGAGCACTGTTGCTTGGTGAGCAAAGCTTGATTTTTTTTTTTAATTATTTTTCCGTAGTTAAACCACATGTTTTCTGACCTAGGAGCCTGTATCTGCTAGGCCTAGCAATAACACTTCTATTTGAGCTGGTGCTAGAACAACACAATCATACTTCTTTTCTTTTTGAACTCAAACCTGTGGCTATGTTGCGTATTCAGAGTAAAGGAGCATTTCCAATTTTAAAAAGATACTTTTGGAAGGTGGGGGTATGCGATTCTGTTTATTCATCATGTGGTCCAGAGCCACAAAATGCTGCTTCTGCATATCCTTTCTGGGTTTTAAAGATGGAGATCGAGGCAGTCTCCTGCAAAATCTGATTGAAAACGTCGAGCAAAATCAGTTTTCTCCAGATGATAAAGGTGAACTCAAATGGAGGGGGAAGAGGTGCGCGCGTTTGCTTTGGATTTCCTTGGTACTACTGAAAAATATATTTCTTTGTCTCCTGATAACGTGGTCACGCGTGCTGGAAAACCCTGGCAAATTGTGCTATTTGTCAGTAAAAAGTTAGAAATCTGGTATAATGAATTTCCAAGTGGCTTAAAGAGGGTGAAAGCCACTCTGCTGGAGTGGCCCAGCAGAAGTTAGTTATGGCCCAGAAGCTCTTTGGTTTTCAACGACTCGAGGTGAAGTTGGAAAATGTCAAAATCTTGTTTCAGACAGGAGAGAAGCAGCTGTGCTCGTTTCTGATGGGGATCTATATTCTGGAGCAAGGGAGGCCTTTAAAACAAGTTTATGATGTGCTTGCTTCCACTTGAGTCACTTCAACCAAGAAGAGAAAAAAAGGAGAGCACAAATGTGGATCTGAGGCTGATGACGAGAGGCAGGGCAGGTAAAGCAGGAATGTGGTTGATTTGGGGGCAATATTCTCAACCGCTTCTGTTGGCAAAACCAGATTTGACACATGTTTCGGAGCCCATTCCTGTGCGTTCCTGTTGGCTCTCGCTGCCGGCCAGGGTGGGATTCGTGCCAAGAGCAAATTGGAAGCAAACTTCCCTCTGCCCGCCGCTACGGCTTTTCTGGAACGTGGCGATTTCTGCGTTCTGGCCAGTAAACAGCATGACTGTATCAGCGTGTTTCTGGCTTTTAATTGCAAGTAAATTGTTGCACAATAGGCACCGTAGTTTGGCGGTGACTGGGAGGTAGCTACCCTGTGAGTTAAGCATCTTAAATGGAAAATCTCTCTTTTTTTTTTCTTTTTCCTTTGGTTTCAGGACAGAGATAAGATCCCCTGAATCTTAGGTAATGCCTTTCATCAGGAGATGGCAAAACATTTTATCAGCAAGGTTCCTGTCCTTGCTCCCAGTTGTGCAGAGGGCAAGAATCATAGAATTGTTGAGGTTGGAAAAGACCCTTAAGATCATCGAGTCCAACCATTAACCCAGCACTGCCAAGCCCACCACTAAACCATGTCCCTCAGCACCACGTCTGCCCTTCTTTTAAACACCTCCAAGGGTGGGGACTCAACCCCTGCCCTGGGCAGCCTGGGCCAGGGCCTGACAGCCCTTTCGGTGAAGAAATTTTTCCTAATATCCAACCTAAACCTGCCCTGGTGCAGCTTGAGGCAGTTTCTTCTCATCCTATTGCTTGTTCCTGGGGAGAAGAGACCGACAATGAATGAAACCTAAAGAAGTGACTTTCCTGAAGTCACCTCCCAAACCAAAAAGAGAAGCTATGAAGCATCACAAGGGCTGCAAAGCATCGGTCCCAGGATCTGCTCGGTGGGCAATGCTGCCTTTCCTGCCCACAAAACAGCCTGGTGTGTGCTAGAGATGCTGCGCTGGGAGTCCACCTCCATCTTGCCCATGTACCTGCAGACCTTGCTGGAGTCGGTGCTTGTAGGCTTGCGATGTTGTGACGGGGTCTTGGGGACACACGGGTCTCTGCCTTGGGATAAATCGCATGGCAGGGCTCAGGTAGCGTCGGCCTTGCAGCTGCCTGCGAGCTGTTGGGCCAGGAGAGCCGGCGGGAGCTCTGCAGAATCGCCACTGACCAAGTGAAAAATCACGATGAGAAACCATCACGCTGAAAAATCCCCAAGCAGCTCTCATGTAATGTAAGTGATGTTTTTACTTTTTCTCCCAGGGGAAAATGGCGAAGCTTCCTGAGTCAATTAACACTTTATAAATTATTTTGAGATCAGTGGATAAATAGCCGTGTGTAAATGCACTGTATATTACCTGCAAAAGCTAAAAAGATGCCACCGTGCCTTTTAACTACTCTCATCCTGTTTTCTCTCTCTGATTTGATTTATTTGCACTTAACATCCTTTTTTTGATGTTAGAAGGCCGATTTTGAACAGCTCCTTCTGAAATGCTGGCGTTCCCACTTGAGGAAGGAAGGGAAAAGACTGCTTTTCACATGTTCTAGGATTTTCCTCCTCTGAATTGACAAGGCCACCCGAGTTGCACTTGGGGGCAACTTTATTTTGCACCGAGTACCTCTAGTACCACCACAATATATCCTTGTCTGACCCTGGCAGACGGAGCAGGGTAATGCAAACACGGAACATATAGTATTCTGTAGGCGGTTGTAAAGAAGGAGGGGAAATGAGGACAACCGCGCAGAAAACGTAACGCTGCGGCATTCGCTAGGGCAGTTGGGTTTGATGCTACTGATAAAAGGGAAACTTGAAGTCGGAGATGCTACGCTATGAAATATTCGAGTTACTTATTGGTGCTGAAGGCTACTGCTGATTTATTTTAGATTTGTGGTAAAGCATGACAATGCTGTAGTATTCAACCAGAACGGAGCTAGCAGGTTGCTGCATTTTAATGGACTGTGGTTTCCAGTGATGTTATTACTGTTATCATCGTTATCTTTTTCTTTCAGGGAAGAGCTAAGCCTTGTCAGAACAGACCATTTTATCAGCAGAGGTTTGTTTGGTGCTATGGGCAAGAAAGAGGCCCAGGATAGAAAGGAGTGTCCCATCAAAGTCCGTAGCAATTAAGTTATTGAGATCGTGTACATAAATAAAGCAGGATTTGACTCCTTGTGTATGAGTTTCAAGAGTAGCCAGTGGCTTTTGCTGGGTGCCAAGGGAGCGTTGGATCTCCTGAGATAGATTGCTAGACCAAGGCCAGGATGCTATGCAGCACGCATTGGTTTTTGGCTGGATCCCACCCCTCTCTCCCTCGCCTGCTCTGCGGCAGTGCATCGCGGTAGGAAACGGGTATGTTGGTAGCTCCTGTTTGCTAAATGGTTTTGTGAAGTAAAACAGCATACGCAGTAAAGCCTGAGGTAACCTTGTTAGTCCTTACACGGTCCCTGTGGAAGAGGATGCCCTGTTCGAGGACACGTGCCAATGGAAGATAAAGCATGCACGAAAGCCAGGGAAAGCATCGGGGACCGGATTATTCTGCAGTTTATGAACTGGTGTTAGATGGTTTCTCCTGGTATAATTTGAATACTTTTTTTTCTCCTATTCCATTTCCAAATTTTTTTCCAGGCTGTTGCTAAAATGTCTGTTGCTTGTCTTCAAGGCCATGAATCTGCAGGGCTTTGACTCACTGCTTCTGGTTTGTCCGTGTTAGACAGACCTGCTTCAGCAAGTAGAATCATAGAATCATTTAGTTTGGAAAAGACCCTTAAGATCATCAAGTCCGACCGTTAACCCAGCACTGCCAAGCCCACCACTAAACCATGTCCCTCAGCACCCCGTCTCCCCGGCTTTTAAATACCCCAAGGGATGGGGACTCAGCCCCTGCCCTGGGCAGCCTGGGCCAGGGCCTGGCAGCCCTTTTGGTGAAGAAGTTTTTCCTAATATCCAACCTAAACCTGCCCTGGTGCAACTTGAGGCCATCTCCTCATCAAACAAGCCAGCTTAAATCATTGTGCTTTAAGCAGATGAGTTTATCTTTGCAGGGATTAGGGGCAAGGAGAGCGCTCTCAGCCCAAGAAGGATGGGAGGAGGTGAAGAGGCTGTTTTGTACGACCCCGCAGCTGATGGGGAGCAGCAGGTCGCTGCAGAGGATGAGCTCTCCTCTTCCCTGGCTTCCCAAAAGGCTGAAGTTTGAGCTATAGAAGCTACCATCATCCAGACGTAGTGGCTGATGTTCAGCAAACTAGGACACAGAGCTGGTCTCAGATAGGACCTAAACTGGCAGCATAGCATCACGCTTTGTGTAGATATTGTAGAATAAAATGGGGAAAATATGGGCAAATAATGTCCATATCTGAGGACGTACAGATTCTGGCTGTTTTCTCTCCCCAGGCCTGGCTCTGGCGTTTAGTCAGGAGTATTTTGCTGGCATGGCACCACGTTAACCATCAGTTCTCACCTCCCTTTCCTTCCACTTATTCTTTCCACTTACACCTGCAGCGCCCCGTGCCTACGCTGCCTTGAACCGGTCCTGCGTGTGCGTTTGTGTGTAATAAGGGGAACAACAGAGCCGTAACACCCGCTGGGGCCCCTGGGAGTTGCCGTAACACAAATACCATTGCGGCTAAATGGTTACTTATACACAACGATAGCCGGTGATTTAGGGTTGCCTGCTAATGTTCAATAAAATGCCAATTGGGTCTGCGTTTCTCAAGCTGGTATTTGCCTCCGCCTGCATTTCTCCCAGTTTAATGGCCACAGAGAGTGCGCTGTGCTTGGTTAATTCATTTATTGCGCTGTATTTCAGGATTGGACTTCGACATGCTTTTACCAAATTTGTCCCATAAAAAGATATGTCACCTGATTCAAATGCTTCGCTGGCCTAGCGATATATTAGTAAATCTGTCAAACCCAAATTATTAGCTGGTTTTAGTGGCTTTTCTGAGGAAGCCACTGATTTCTTGGAGGCAGGGGCAATAGTAATTTTGCTAGTTGTGATGATGGGGGAAAAGAAGGGTGGAGGCTGAATCCTAATGTGTGGAAAAGCACATTTAAATAGATCTCCTATAAATAAATAAATATTGTGGGCTTGTGAGGCATTGATTGTTTTAGACAAATATTGCTACCTGTAACGGTAAAACAATTATAACCTGATTCTCGTGTGTGATGTCTTCCCTAATATGGTTCATATGCTGTTGCAATTTGTCTTCAAAGACAAATAATAAAAAAAAAAATCTCCAGCCAATTTATTTTCTTTTTTAAATTTAGCCAGTTCTTGTATTTTGGGCACAATTCTAGTAACGAAGGGTGGGAGGGGTATTATCTGGTTGTCCTTAACCCTTGGCTTTGTGATCCTTATGATTAGCAGAAAACACAGGCTTTACACTATAAGGGAAATAATATAGCCAAAATGAGAGATGTTAAAAACATGAAAGTAAGTTCAAAAGTGTTAGCCAACGGAGAAAAATAATTTAACATCCCATTTAATGTCTCATTTACGTCTTACATTATTTCTGACAGTGTGGTTTGCTGCATGACTTGGAGTTTTTGGATGGGCACCATAGTATCACGTGCAATCTGTCGGAATTGCTTTTCCAATTAGTTTGTTCTCTCTATACCTTTCTCTAGCTTTTTGCTGTCAGGTAAAATATCTTGTGGCTGATAGCCTCGTGTGAAGAGGATGTAGGAAGAGGGGCGTTGGGTGTTGGAGGCGAAGAGCTGTCCCGTGGGTGCGTGGCTGAAGTTTGCTGTCTCCAGGTGCATGGCCAATCCCCGTAGGACCGCGGTCGACCGCGGGCTGAGGGGAGTTCCCACCTTTCAGGGATGCTGCAGGGATGAATACAGTCACGGCCGTGGTGCTCAGATCGCACTGTGACAAATCCACCGGGAAGCGGGTATGATAAATAAGTTGGTGGATGCGCTTTGAACCTTCTCAGTGTCTGGAATGAGACGAGACAGAACTAAAGTGTGTTTTCAAGCAGCATGTCAGATAATGGTCTAGAGAAAAGATAAACTTTTAGGTTTTTATTTTTTCCTCTGTCTTTTGAACTATCTGGCAGCACTTGAGAGAATGAATGCCTCCTTCGGCATAGTTAAACCTATCAAGGATTGAGCTGCTTTCACATCCCGTGGGTTTGCATACAACGTCTAAACATCCCGTTGGTCTTATCTTTATGAATCATATAAGATATTCCCAGCCCATGCTGGTGGAGTCAAAGGCTTGATATTCCTACTCTTGGAAGTTTGTCCAAAGTTCCCTGACCTCTAGTGTCCCTTCAATCACTAGTGGTGTGTCCTGCCCCTGGGGAACTGCAGTTAGCTTTAGCAGAATAAGTGGCTTTCAAAGATTTCCCACAGGCAAGAGCCGTGAAAATGGGCACCCAGTGACATGAACCCTAAAAGCCTAAAGTAGCTGAAAGTAAGTAAAATGGGCAGCAGCCAGAACTTCTCAGGTGCTGCACTTTCATCTTCTACTCCAGTGTTCTCCATCTTCTTCATTTCTTTATCGCTGCCTTGCACAGTCCTCTCTGCATCTTCTCCCAAGCAACCCCAGTGCTCGGGCTGTCTGGCCTCTTTCTCTGCATTCGGGCATTTAAGAGCGAGCCGTGTATACCTTGCACACTTATACATCGCACCCTACGTGTCTGAGCTGCCCTATGCTTGCACTCGATGAGTTAAAATAAATTTCCCCTTGTGCTTGTGTCTGAAACTTTTGAAATCTCTGAATCTTTCTTCTTGCGAGAGTTTGCTCCACGGTCTGTCCCAGTCCTTGAGAAAGTCTGGTCTTTGGCACAAGCGAGATGAATGTCTGCTGAAGATGAGTGGTATTTGACAATGGAGAGGTTTGAATTGATCTCTTGTTTAAATAGATATCATGAGCTGTGCCCTTAAGTGCCTTAAACGAGAGGGCTGAGGCCTTGAACTTGATTGCATCTTCTATGGATAGTCAGTGGAGGAGGGAGCAGAGAAGGCGGCTTTTGCTGTGAGTTGCGTTAGTAGTAATTTATGTACGTTGTGGCTCTTTAAAACACTGTAGAAGGATAGTCCGCGAACTGGAGTAGGGGAGAGGAAGGAACATACATAAACATTGCCTCTGCTGTCTAGGCAGAATCTGTTATTCGTAGTACCCCTCCTTTCTCTGAACAGATTGACCTTTGATATGTCAGAACCGGTCGGTCACATCAGAAACATCTACTGCCAGCATTGGAGAATGAACGACACTTCATGTCACATTAGACGTTTCAGATTTCTGAAAGATGAGGCTCAAAGCAGACAGCCGGAATCCGAAGCCGCAATGGATAGGGTTTGCCTGATAGAGAGGTTTGCGGTAGTCTTATAGACCACGCTAACCCTTACTGCGTCTGCTGGGGTAACTAGGGCTGTCGTGCCGTGCAAGCTTCCCTCGGGTAATGGCTTGCTTGTGCGTTCGGTGCCGATTCGACGGGGTTTCAGCTCCAGCTGCTGTTGTCCCGTGGTGCCGCTCAGCTCGGTGCTGTCGGTGGTAGCCCAGGGGCGATCCCTGCTCGTTGGAGGCAGGGGCGACTGCATTGCTTGGTCTTTCTTCCTCCAGAGCTGGGGATGCCTCTGTCCTGCTTGAAGACTCCATTCGTTTATTGGAAGGCGTGGCTGGAGTTGCACCTAATTACTCTGAAGGTCTTTTCACTGTTGTTCTGAAGTAGTTTAAATCCTAGAATCATTTAGGTTGGAAAAGACCTTTAAGACCATCAAGTCCAGCCGTTAAATGAGGCAAGTCACAAAAAAAACCCCTTACATTTGTAGGCTGTTACATCAAGAGATTTCTGGTCTGCTCAGAGCATCTTTATACTACGTCTGTGGTGCTTTATGAAAGCAAAGTCACTGCTCCAAGTGCAGGGCTTTAAATATAATGGACTAAACGATGCTAGTACCAGCGAACTCCCAGTGCACGAATGAGAGACCCTGCATTTTTTTTATTGTTTTAATTAGAGATTTTGGAAATATGGCCCTTTTTTAGATTCTTCAGCAATAAAAAAAAAAAGGCCTATTTTCTTCTTGCTTGTTTCTTGTTTGAGGAGCCGATTTGATGATTTCATTGGCGACTGGCGGGAAGCCTGTTCTACTTGCTGGCTGCAAGCCACGAGCGCTGGCAAGAAGATGAAGAGACTTAGGCCCTCCCATTTGTATATTAACAGGGGCAAAACAGTAGGTGGGCTTGTCGGTGGGTGATAAAAATTTAGGGTAGTGTTTCTTTTCCCCACGCCAGGTGTATTGTGGTACTGTGAATGACAGGGAGTTACACTCCCAGAGGTTCATGTAGGCTTGTTAATAAATATTAGCGGTTTTGTGGCTTGGAATATCTACTAGGCTTTTCCCCCCTGCTCTCTGAGAAATCAGAAAATAGGCTTAAGCTGCAAGCTGTGGCTGTATCTTGTAGAAATTGTGAGAGAGAGGAACAAGATCCAACCCACCGACTGAAGAGCCATAGAGAGCTATAGGCGGGGAGCTCTGGAGATTCGTGTTTTGCCTGTGGCTATAAGAAGGTCATAGTTTCCTAGCTCTTGAAGAATGACAAATTTGGTTCTCATAAACTCTGAAATGCTGAAAAAAATCTGTGTAATGAAGAGAAAAGCAATCTCGAGGGTTGTACTTGAACGATTCAGTTGAAATGTTTGTTGTTCTGAATGTATCCTGCGTGTGCGGGACGTTCAGGCACAACAGCTTTGTGCTAGTGCTTTGAATCGGAAAGAAAGATCTGCGAAGACTAAGTAGAACTGACCATGAAGGCATTGAATCCTTGATGAAAATCCCCCTACAGCATAAATATGTGGATGGAAAAAAATAGATTGTTTCCGTGCATTATGCTGAGCAAAGCCAGCAAGTGAGACACACAAAAGGTGACAAGTAAATTAGATTTTAAAATTCTTGCAGTTTTGATAATCTGAGCTGACATCACTAACAGAGGTTAGGAAAAAGTCTTTTTCAGAAAAATAAGTTCATTTATTTCCTGTGATAGGTAAGAGGCATCAAAGGGCAGATCCTGGTTCCATCTTTCTTCAGCTAGCCTTTCTTGGTTGAATTAGATTGCTGCCAAGAATTGATGCTATAATGTTTGTAATGGACTCTGCACACTGGGAGAGAATTGCTATGCTGGAGGAGAGCTCGATGTGCCCTCGTACTGGAAAAGGGGAAATATTCTTCCTATGTGGGATGTTCTGAATTGTCTGTTCATGAGTTATGGCTGCTTCTCCCCAGGAACAAGTGACAGGACAAGAGAAAATGGCCTCAAGCTGCGCCAGGGGAGGTTTAGGTTGGATATTAGGAAAAACTTCTTCACCGAGAGGGTGGTCAAGCATTGGACCAGGCTCCCCAGGGCAGTGGTTGAGTCTCCATCCCTGGAGGTATTTGAAAGCCAGGGAGATGTGGTGCTGAGGGACATGGTTTAGTGGTGGGCTTGGCAGTGCTGGGTTTATGGTTGGACTTGATGATCTTAAGGGTCTTTTCCAACCTTGACGATTCTCTGATTCTATCTTATCTACAGTGAGTTCAACAGCACTTGTGCGAATGTGTCCATGTGAAGGTAGGGCTGATGGAGGAAGGGATGGCTTCTGACCTTCCTCTCCATGTGGTTTAAGAGGAGACATGGTGGCTCTCCTGGCATTACGTGAGGAATCTCATCTAACAGTAAACTATCAGGATTAAAACCTCCTCAAAAGGTGAGGATGCCTGGGGAACTGGGGCACTTCCATGGCTAAGTAGCATCAGGGTTACAACACAGCTTAAGTGTTCAAGCCTAAGCTCTCCCCTAAATACTCTCTTGTATATCTATTTTTTTATATATAGATACACACACACACAATTGCTTTTACAGTCAACTATAAAATCTGTGCCTTATTTCTTTGACTTTGCTATAAGTTGACCCAGTACAGAGATTCCCTCCAGAGCTATGCTACTCTTTGAGGTCAACTAAATTCTCTTCCTCCCAAAAGGGCCGTAGGGAGAGAAGTGCAGGGACTGCCCCTTTCAGTCCTCACAGTGGATCTCTGAGGGCTATCTAAAGACCAGAGGACTTCACAGCAAGAATGTCAAGATGTGTTTTCCAGTATGATAATTGAGTGCTAAATACAAGTTGCAGAAATAATTGTCTCGCCTTTAAATGTGTAGGCTAAAAAAAGCTATCACAGTTTGGCTCTCCTGAAATGAGGCCAAATGCTTTGTTTGGCTTGGAGTTTGGGATGAATCTGGCTGAAAACATCGAAGCTGCTTTTGCTCCTCTGGCACAAAGCAGGATGAATCACTCCTCAATCCAAAAGCAATGAGACACATGCTAAGAGGACAGCAGCAAAGCATGTTAAGTAGATTTTTTTTTTTTTGACACTTGTTCAATGAATATTAAACATAGTGTCTGTTTAAACTCTTCCTTTATTGTTTTATTTTTAGGGGATCTGGTGATGGTGGTCTCTAAGTTTTCTTAGAGAACCCCTCTTTGGTAGAGCCCACAGGCTTGAGTTGTACTTGAAGCTCATTCCCTGATGAGGATTTTTCTCCTTTCTGCTGAAAAGCTGAGAACTCTGCATGAGCCCAACCTTCCTCTCCCCCCTCGGCTACCCCTGAACTGTATCTCAGTTTGTGGGTGTACCCCAAAAGAAACTCTGCTCAGTTTCATAGAAAGGAAGGAAATACTGATATATGGACAGAAGAGCTTGGTTCGAACCCCTGCTTACCTTGGATTTCTCCTGTCACCTTGAGCGAGCGAGTCAGTCACCATAGCACCTTCAAAAGCACCTAAAAAGCCCGAGGAACTCTCTTCAGTTAGAAGCTGCCACATTTTATAAGCTAGTGGGATGCCAGTTTCTGTGGCTTTGCTGCCTTTCAATGTTTGAACCTGTATTTTAGAGCCTCAGTTCCTCATCTATGAAATAGAAAGACTATTTCGTATTTACATAATACAAATTAAAGACAGTGATGCACTCAGATTTTATATATATATATACACACACACATATAAAATAGTGTGCATGACTAACTAGCTATACTTTGGTTAACCTGAAGCTATTTGGACCTGCCCGCCACTGCGCTTCTTAAGTAATTACTTAGATCTCAATACACAACCTTAATGCCGAGCCCACGTTGATCCTTCTCTCCTGCAGACAGGGCCATAGACCAGAGTCATCCGTGTTGAAGTCCCACTTCTTCAATCAAATTTCCAGACTTTAAACCGTGTCTGTTCTCCCTTTGGTTGCAGCCGCCGGATGCTCAGCGGCCCAGACAGCTGCCGTTCGGTATCTCCGCAGGGCTGCGATGGTGGGTTACAACTGGGTTGCTGCAGAAATAACACCCGAGACCTGGGAAAAACAAAAGACAGCAAATTGGAGTTGTAGAAGTTTGTTTCTAAGGATGCTGGGTTGCTCTCTTTCTCTGAAATTCTCAGTTACTTTTCAATATCTTATTTTTTGATGGAACAGCTCAGGATACAGTTGAGATATGATGTTGACTATATTGTCATTACCCTTAGCTTATGTTCTTTCAAACAGCCACGTTAACTTCCAGTTAAGTTTCCTTATGTGCATCTCCGCCGTCAGGAGAAATCAAGGCAATCGTCTGTTCGCACGATAAATCACAAGGATCAGAGACCTGCATATTCCCTGTTTCACGGGGTGTTTGTGCGTGATGTGATCTAGCAGCGGGGACCGCGTCTGTGCGTCGCAGTCGGGATCGCAGTACTTTGCGTTCAGGGGTGAAGTTTCACAGGATTTAAATATGCTCTGCGGAGTCAGAATACTGAGTGGGGTTCGTATTTAAAAAGAGAGGAAAAAAAAAAGATCCAGCCTTATTTGTAGTGGTCATGAGTTCTTAATTAATTAATCCCCTCTGAGTATTAATACAATTAACACGTAGTCACCTAATTTAGGTAACCCCCATGGGTGGAGGGTGAAGACGAGGGATTCCTCTGCCCGCCTAGTGTATAGGAAGCCTTGGGAGGTGGGCAGCCTAATTTAGGCATAAAGGACAAATGAATGATGTTTATATGGTTTTAGCTTAGGTATGTGAATTTGATGGAAATTGAGCGCTAATAAGAAAAGATCATCTTGTGGTATCCTGTATTACCATGCTAATGGCTGAAGCAAAGAGAGCAGCTGGAAACTGGGACTGTAGAGCAAATGAGCAGCTCCTTGCTAAGGTTTTGTGTTTCTTCTAGCAAACTTGGGTGTAGTCCCAGCTGGTGGTTGATGAGTAGTATTTGAAATACGCAGCTCCTAGCAGGATGAAGGATTTCCAATATCGGACACAAGGTTGGGGAGCAGTTGAACTTTTTTTCTTGTTGGAAATAGGTAATAATAAGTAGGCCTATGATTACTTGGTGCGTCGTCTTCTAGCCTTATCTGCTCTTGAAACACCGGCCAGCTTTCCGTCCTCGGCTTCTCGGGCGGTGAGGCACCTTCCTCTCCTTCACTTCGCACCGAGGTGCCCTTTGTGGCAAATCGGTTTAACTTCCATCTATATAAACCTTAACTGCCCAAATTTCATATCTAAAAAATGCAAAGGCATAAAGTATCTTATTAATATTCATTTTATTGTAATATTAAAATCCTTCCCTTGGAATCCTTCTCATTAAGCCGACAGCTGGTACTAGGAGTGGCTGGCTGGTACTGTGCTGCAGGAATTCCCTGGCTGGCAATACTTTCTAGAAGTATTGCTAAATGCATATTGGTAACTTGATTTTTTTTTCTTTTTCCCCCTAATTAGTTTCTTCTAAGTCAGAAATCTGAGTGTCCAGCTTTTCATAAGCTTTATCTCCTCCTAGATGTACGGCTTCCAGTCCCGTAAGATGGGGTTTGCACCAAGAAAGGGTTCCAGTTTATTTAGCTCCCGTTTTTATGAACGAACCCGAACGCCACGTCTGTGCTTGGATTATTTGGTGTGAAGTCTGTAGGTCTTGCTCTGATACTTCTGCTGCACGTTACTGAGTGCAAATCTTTTCAGAATTGTAAATAGGAGCTAGCAAACAAAAAAGAATATAGAGTAACTAAAGCGTAGCACCTTTTTGGAAACCAGCCCGTGGAAGAGAGAATTAGACAGCAGTTTCTAAAATATTTACATTTCCCGATTCACTCACCCATGCTCTCTCGCTTTCCTATTTTCTGAAGCAAGCAGAAGGAAATCACTCTTTTTCATTACCTTGGTTTCTTGCCCTTCAGCTATTCTGTGAATTGAAAGTGGGGAAAAAAAAGGTCTTGTCTTGATGTTAAGTAACCTTGCAGGCTTTAATTTGAAACAAACAAAGCATTTAAAGCAGTTCTTCTCTGGGGGATTGTACTGAGTGCTACTAAATTGCTGAATATTTAATAGCTAAACATGTTCCAGACCCTGAGGTCTGTCCCCCAAATGATAAGCCTTTTTATTAAGTGAACTTTAATTGCTTAATAATTGGGACTTCTGTAAGGAAAGATGGGGATCCTGATAGGCTGCCAACCAGACTGCATGGTAAATCAGAGTCGGGTACCGCTTTCAATTAAGTTTCCGAAGTAGGTTTGGGTATAATGCAGGGAGGTGCATCTGTGACCCTGTGGCTACGGAGCGAAGCATCGCCGAGGATCTGCAATGTTTAATTCCAGAGTCTGTCTCGGAAAGTGACTTTCTCCGAATGTATTTGCTGTTCCGTTCCCTTGAGCCAGCTCCCGACATCCTAAACATCTGTGTAGCTTCAAAAACTGTCTTTAAAATAAATCAGCGTAAGCCAGGAGAGCTGTAAAGACGCAGTGATGGTTTTAAGATCTCGTGTATTATGGTCCTGCAGAGAGATGAACGAGTTTTGAACATGACCGTGGAAAAAGGTGGTTAGTGTCTTTTCACCGGGACACAGCCAAAGGTTTTTTTGCAACATCCTGATCTTATGCGTAGATTTTTATGATGGTTTTTTAAGCTTTAAAAGGAAGAGTAGGGATACCTGTGGAAAGGGAGGCGGCGCAGAGACGGGGCAAAGCGTGAGCTGGCTGCGTGCAGGGCCAGGGCAGGTACGGTGCTGCCAGGGAAGAAAAAGTCCCTCTGGCAATTGTTTTTAGTCCTAGATTTTACCGTAAATTGTTAGATTTAGCTCTCTTTCCTCCTGGAAAAGTCTGCAGTTTTCAACAGCTTTCCATCACTGTTCACACTGCGTTTCTCTTCAATTTTTGTCAAAGTGTTGAATGCTTCTATTTTTCTAGCTTGCACCAGCTTTGCTGGGGGTGAAAAGCTGTTACTTGTGCGTCTGTGCCAATAGCTCGGCTGGAAAGTAGCATCCTCGCCGCGACGGGAACGTGTGCGAGGGGGCAGCGGGTGGCAGGGCTTGCGTGGATGGGCCTGGGAACGACTGCCTTTTCTTCGCTCGCTTGGTTCATAGGGATAACTAGTAAACATGGCAATTAGGAAATACTGCTGCCCACACAACAGTAGATTCGTGTAGGCTTTTTCACGTGTGGAAATGTCATTAGGAAGCCTCCTCCGAGAGAGTTTCAGCCTTGCTAAAGAATTTCCCTGCTTCAGCTCATGGAAGCACTTCACCCGGGTTGCGAGATCTCATCCTGGCAGATGCTCTGGGAGATATCGTAGAATCCTAGAATGGTTTGGGTTGGAAGAAACCTTAAAGATCACCTGGTTCCAACCCCCTGCCGTGGGCAGGGACACCTTCCACTAGACCAGGTTGCTCAAAGCCCCGTTCAACCTGGCCTTGACCACTTCCAGGGATGGGGCATCCACAGCTGCTTCTTTAGTCTGGAGAAGAGGAGGCTGAGGGGAGACCCTATCGCTTTCTACAACTGCCTGAAAGGAGGCTGTAGCGAGGTGGGGGTCGGTCTCTTCTCCCTAGTAAGGAGTGACAGGACGAGAGGAAACGGCCTCAAGCTGCGCCAGGGCAGGTTTGGGTTAGACATTAGGAAAAACTTCTTCACCGAAAGGGTGGTCAAGCATTGGACCAGGCTGCCCAGGGAAGGGGTTGAGTCCCCATCCCTGGAGGTATTTAAAGGAAGGGTAGATGTGGTGCTTGAGGATTTGGTATAGTGATGGACTTGGCAGTGATAGGTTGATGGTTGGACTCGATGATCTTAAGGGTCTTTTCCAACCTTGACGATTCTATGGTTCTCTGGGCAACCTGTGCCAGTGCCTCACCACTCTCACAGTAAAGAATTTCTTTCTTATATCCAATTTAAATCTCCCCTCTTTCAGTTGAAAGCCATTACCCCTTGTCCTATCGCTACAGGCTCTACTAAAAAGTCTGTCCTCATCTTTCTTCAAAGCCGTCTTTAAGTATTGAAAGACAGCAATAAGGTCTCCCTGGAGCCTCCTCTTCTCCAGGCTGAACAACCCCAGCTCTCTTCAGCCTGTCCTCACAGAAGAGGTGCTCCAGCCCTCTGATCGTCTTCGTGGCCTCCTCTGGACTTGCTCCAACAGGTCCATTCCTCCATATGTTGGGGGCCCCAGAGCTGAACGCAATAGGAGCAACGTGTTTGAGGAGGAGAACTGAGACAAGAGGTGGGTGGCCAAAATCACACCAGAAAATAGGTGTTGGAACCAGGAAGTCAACTTGGGGCTCCCACTCAAATGTCTTTTTTAGTATGTGATTATTCCCCCGTACGGTGCTTTTGCTGAATGTTTGGGTGGCATTTTAATGTCTGGAAAGTTGGGGTCTTTATTCTTTGCTTCCTCAGCTTCTTTATAGCCTCTACTGACAGCTCCTTTTTGAAAGCCTTCACTGTATACCAGCTGATATCATCTAAAAGATGCTTTTTTCCTATATATTTTTTAGTTGCTTTTAGTGTCATCTTTTAAGTTTTTCACTCTGTCAAACACTTGGTGCGTGTTTGCACACACTGCTGAGTGATCGTATTTACTGGTATGGCTTCAAACGGTCCCTGCAGGCAGGCGAGCGTGCCCGGCCAGGCTGGGGACTGGTAGGGTCATTTCTAGGGACTGGCCGGGATTGGAGCCAGGGCAGGTCCCCAAAATATGTCCACACCATCTCTAGCACGTTCCTGATCCAAGCAGTTGCTTCAGTCCATCTTCTTGATTTGTTCTTCTCATACTTGGCTGGAAAGAGGGCTGATTATTTTTTCCTCTCCTCCTTTTTTTTGTTTTGTTTTCCTTCTTTGCAAGTTTTATCTACGCTCTTTGCAAAGCAACCATGCTTCCAGGTAGTGAAGTCCATGATCTTGACATCATCTTTCACTTGACCTTGGACTCTCGCAGACCCTGTCCTGTTCTTGCTGGCTTTTTCTTCCGTAGCACGTGAAGGACGTGGTCCTCGTGTTTTTGCGCCGAGTGAGGCTGGGACATCTGGGGGTTGCACAAAGAAAGCTCCCAGCTCTGCTCTCCTGCCCTCGCGAGTCAAAAATGTTTCATGAAAAACAGAGCCGTTTGAAATATTTGATTATGTGACCCAAGTAATTTATTTAGCAGAGGCTTTTTGGAGTATTTTTCCTTTTATCTGGGGGGAAGAGCATAGAGAAGGAGAAATACAGCACGATGCGACCGTACCGTTTCCCTAACCTTACGTAGGTTTGGTTGTGCTTTCCTTTGAATGCCACCCTGTTGTGAACAGTTTGCGTTGCGTGATAGCGTATCTGTACTTTGTTGAAGTTGTTCCTGAGTGGGTTTGTAAGTAACAGGTGCAATTTGTTACTCTTTATGTTGATAACACATCTTTTCTTTGCTGTTAATGAGTGTAATTTGCAATGGAAAGCGTTAGTCACCCTGTCATTATAGCAATCTCCAAGCAGTTTTCAGAATATCACATAAATTTTTTATTTTTTTTTTTTTTTTAGTCTGGATTGTTAACAAAATCCAAATCAGCATGGAAACAGCGTGCAACTTCTATTTTCAGCAGCTATATAATTGCCTTTTTTTTTTTGCTTGTGTTTGCAGGACCACTGAGGTTTCTTTCCCAGACGGAATCTGTCACGGCTTTTGCGGGAGACACCATTCTGCTGAAGTGTGAAGTTGTTGGGGAGCCCATGCCCGTGGTGCACTGGCAACGAAACCAGGAGGACTTGTTCCCGAGCTCGGCCGACCCGCGGGTGGCCGTCCTGCCCTCCGGAGCTTTACAGATCAGCAGGGTTCAGCATGGGGACAGCGGGATCTACAGATGCCTCGCGAAAAACCCAGCCAGTTCGAGAACTGGAAATGATGCAGAAGTCAGAGTTTTGGCAGGTAAGAACCAGACCCTTCTACACCGCCTTTCTTCTCTCTTGTCTGGTTGTGTCCTTTGGTTCTCTGAAAGAGCAGTCACTCCTCCTGGGGCAGCTAGGCTGATTTATCCCACTTTCTTTCCAGTTACTTCTACAAGCTTCCAAGTTCTTCTTCACATGGAAGAGCCTGGAGATCTTTAGAAGCAGTTGGATGCAAAGGTGAGGAGTTGATCCCTTAGGAAAGTATTCATGCTGCCTAACTTCAAGTACCAAATTTGGATATGTATGAAGCTGGTCTCTTTTACGTGGTCGATGGAGAGAGACAAGTACTTCCCATCTCACGATGTTGGTGAGAGCACTGGAATTACTTTCCCAGAGCCCTGGAATTATTTTTCTCAGAGCGCTCTCTGGAAGAGCTCCTCTCACTCCATTGACTGGAAAGGCAATCTGTTGGGACTAGCTGCTGAATTGACCTACTCAAAGTTAGGTTGCTTGGATACTTCAGTGCCTGATATGATCTGCCAGGTTGCCCAGACGGCGGTTTGGGATCCAACACAGTTTAACTGTGACAAGTAATATGCCTAAATTCGTGGGCAAGTGAGCATCTTGCTCTCCTTCTTAATTGATAAACTCATCAGCGAAACAGATGGTTACCACTGCAGTTTAGTATGTAGATCTGAGCACCAAAAGAGTGGTTTGAAAAAGGTGTTGCTGCAAAATCTCCTTCCCTTCTAGTTCTACGCTCTGACACGTGACCACTAATTATATGGGACAGGGATGATGTATTTTTAGAAATTTTTTTTATATGCATTTGCTAGACAAATGTTGGTTTGCATGATTTCTCGCTAAGTGAGAGGTAACTGAGCATGCTCAGTTACTCAGGTTATCCTCAGTTATCTGAGATATCTCAGGTAACTGAGGATGCTCAGACTTCTGAGATGGTCCAAATGCTGTAGAAATCAGGAAGGCTGGGATCAGTCCCAGGGAAGTGTCCCTATGCTAACGACATGTGAAACTTGATGAGTTCATCCTTACTTCTGGGAGTGGTTAATAACAGCTCTGGGATTTAATGCCGTGGAATTTGGAGGACTGCAGTTCCTTCTGTGTTGGCCATCTGACACCAAAAGAACCAAACCAAACCCCACGCTCTCCCTCTAAACCTAGGATTACAAACCAAAGCCTGTGTCCTCGCTTTCTGCTGTGGTAGTAGGTGTGGATCCTTTTTGGAGCTGCAAAGGAAAGTAACAGCCAGAATAGCTGGCAGCAGGGGAAGACCACATCACCTGGAGTTACCTGCAGGTTTTTCTTTATCTTTTTGGTGACCAGAGTTTGTGCCTGATCTCTGGAGCATGGACCTGCTCCCCGTTTGTTGGTTTATCTAACAGGCTGCTCCAGGTTGGATGTTCTTGGGGTTCCCAAGCTCACCGTGAGCCGCAGAGCCCTGTGCTGTTCCTTATGCATCGGGCAGCACCGAGGCATTCCTGCCTCCGCCGTTATTAATGGCAATTTGAGATCCATGGGGAAATTTTTTTTTTTTTCAGAAGTCTTGATTAAAATTAAGAAAATCATAAAACTTTGTATTTCAGACAGACCTGGAAGGCTTTTCTCTGCCTCCTCAGCTTCTCAGAATATTTTTAATTTGCCATGCATTCAACATTTCTGATCATTTATGGATGGATTGATGTTTTTTCTTGTTCCCAGTTTTGGTCGTTAGCATCCTGGCTAAATGGCCTCTCTCAGGCTGTCTATAGGAGAGAGGGGAATTAATTTATCTCTTCCCAGCATGTTAAAATTTTATACCGGGGAGACACTGGAGCAAATAATGAGCAAAATATGTAACAGGGAACTAGTGGAGTCCGTCAGACTTTGGCTTAGGGCAAGCAGCACAAGGTCTTATTTTAGCATAACGTGAGCAGACAGCAGCTCTTATAAGAAATGAACGGTGCTCCTGAAACAAAAATTCAGATCTTATTGAGGCTCTTGGGAATTTTGTTCTCATGTGCACGCTTTGATGGTTCAGAGCTATCTGATACTTTGCTGCTAATTCTGCCTCTCCTGTTTTCGCTTGTTGGTAGAAATCTGTCTTCAGTTGCAGCTCTCCTCTTCCATAATTAGTGAAGGCAGAATACTCTTGTTGGCCTTTTTCCCTTGGTTAGTGGGAAGGAAAAAAAAGAAAAGCCTTAAATCTTATTCAAAGGAATAGGCAACAAAACAAAAAAATAAAGTGTAGGTAGTGTATCATAACTCTGTATTTTGAAAACGCTGCTTCTTCCACAGGTAGTGGTTGTGATTTGTTGGAACCCGCAGCGTATCCGTCAGGTTTTGTGGCGAAACGGACCACGATCCTGGCAAATAATTTCTAATCTTCTGTACAGCTTCCAAACAGAATGCTTTAAAAAAGAACGAGGGCTAAATATCTTTAGTCATTTAGTTTCTTTAGTCAAAGTGCCTGTGGCTTAAATATTTGATTCGACATTATGGTGGGTCTGGAGATACCTGTATCTTCTCTTGATAGCAACATTCGTCATCTGACATGATACAGGTTAGAAAAACAAAATATTTGGATGAGGGAATTACTGGTTTCTTGGGCAAAAAAGTAAAATTCATCCTACCAGACCCAAACCTGTAGTTTAACTCGCCAAGTAAATGAAGGAATAGTTGATTCTTCAACCTCCGTTACCAAAGAGAAGTGGTTTGTGGGTGCGTGAATGAGTCTTAGCGGGGCGGCAAAGCGCTGAGCAGGACCTTTTTACTTTGATAACTAAAAGACACTTTACAAATGACCATTTGCAAGTGTGTTTCCTAGGTGCAGTTTGATTCTGCCTGGGGAAGCTCTGGAAGGGGTGGATTCGCCCCCCAGCACCTCAATAAATGCATTTTACAAAGAGCTCCAGCCTCGCTAAATCCTCTATTGGAAACCACGTGCCTGTAGAAGTACACAGGCCATATGAAAACAGATTTTGAAGAACTTGTATAAAAAAAGCCCAACAAATCTGAGCAAAAACTCTTGAGGAGTTTTTAATGTGTCAGTTTTTCTCTTGCTGTTAATTTTAAGGGTAGCCATTGCAGCTTTTGGCAGAAAGCTCATTTCAAATGCACATTTTTTCACCTTTCTAATTGAAGTGCTCTTCTCTGGGGTCCAGAAACTTAATCCCAGGTGAAAAGTTTCAGCAAATACTGAGAACATGAGGAAATACATGTTCAGATAACGAGATGGACTCACCTAATTAATTTAGAGGGAATAATGCTACTGTACAAATAAAAAAAGCAAAGGTCTTATACAAACCAGTATGAAGGAATTAATTCTTAGCCGAATTCATTGCTTCTGTAAATTAATGAATAAGTTTCTTTGGCAGGTCTGTCCACTTCAGAAATACAGATACCATTTTAAAAGCAAAAGTTGAGTAGTTTGGTGCCTGAAAGCTATTAATTATTTATAAATAATAATCCTGCATTTATCGTTAGCCGTTCAAGTAATCCGCCGCTGTAGTAGTGTCTATTGTGGAGGTTCCTCCTCTCTTTCCGAGCTCGTCTGCTGAGCTGCAGCTCAAGATAACGGTAACAATGTCGTGTAATTCCTTCGTATTGAATGCGAATAAGAGTTTGGATGCTGCCGTGTGATTCAGCTCCTTCCTCGCGGTCGCACTTCTGAGGCGAGAGGGATAACGGCGGCGAAAAGGACCGAATTGAAACGGATCCCGCGAGAAGGAATTAGGGAGGAGAGGTTGATGGGCACGTTTCACTGCGCACAACAGGAGTTGCCTCCTGAGCTCAGGCTTGCTTTGATGCTTAAGTGACTCCGCTCTTTAGAAGAAGAGAAATTGCGATGTTCGAGTTATTTAAATACAGCGTGACATCGTGGTACTGATGGCTTTGCAGTTACCCCTGATTTTGCGTAGTCATGTAACTAGAGGAAGCATCTTGTCTGAGGACATACAACTGGGTGAACGTATGGGAAACAAAAGGGGCGGAATATACCGAATTATGTTGTTCGGTATGAGTTTGTTCAATATGAGTTTTATAACTAAACTTAGTCTCGAGGAAGGTCTGGTGAAGCTCACGCAGGCGATCTTCGAAGCTCAGCCGTCAGTTCCTCGTGCAACATGCGGAGCTTGTACCAGATGCAGAGACCTTAAAGATTTCTTCTCATCTTTTATAGCCTGGTGTTGACGCACATTCCCTAACAGCCAGTCATTGTCCAAGTCAGGTCTTTACCTTATTCTTAACCTCAACAGCTAGTGCTTAACAGTGTTTATTCTTAGATGAAAACAGATTTCTAACAGATGTGGCCCACTTAAATACTGAACTTGTGGTTTTGGTTTTTTTTTTCATTTTTTTTTGGTTTTTTTTGGTTGTTTTTTTTTTTGGTTGTTTTTTTTTAAATCTAACCAATTTCACGTTTATGTTCTCCAGTGCCTATTTCCTGCAGGGGTGCCTTGCCCTAATTCCGACTAGTACATATAAAAAAAACCAAACAACGACGAAACCAAACAAAAAGCCCAGCAAAGAGAGTGCCATTTATAGCTGCAGAAATTGCAGGGGTGATGCACGAGACCAGAGGCAGGTCCCCTTCACAGATGGAGCCGGATCGCGGTACAAGCTGACCTCGTTTGCACCACGTGTATTTTGATGCTCGTTTACAAGCGAGGTGATGCACGCAAGCGTGCAAAGCCTCTGCTTAGAGCTAAGGATGCTTTGGAAGGGATTTCTGTTACCAGAAATCTGAATACCAGCTGTGAATACGAGCTTCCAGTTCAAGGCAGTAGCTGAATGTTGATAAATTAATAAGAGTTCAGAAAAGAACTAGGATGTTTACTGTACATAACGTGCCTTTTGGTAAACACATGGGAAATTTTGTACTTTATCCAGGACACCTTTATAGACTTGCTGTTAGTGTGCTCTGTAAGCACTTACTTGGGGGAAAAAAGGCTCTTTAACCGGCAGGTTTTTATGAACTAGGTGAAAAAACTAATGCCTGGAAACCTGAAGCTAAGTTCTTGCAAGCAGAAAAAAGTTAAACGCTTAAAACCAGTAACAGCCATTGGAACTGTGTGTTTTTGTACTGAGTTTTCCATTAATTGCATTTAATCAAGGTTGGATTTTTAGTCCTGCCTTTCCAACCGAGGAACAGATGGATCGAGAGCCTTGTCCTGAGGACAAGCATCGCTTGTTCTGCTAAATGGGTATAATTTCTATTAAAGGTTTCATTTTTACCTCATTAGGAGAGAACCATGTGGATGGGGTACGCCCTGCCACAGAACATGCTGCATTACTTAGCAATGGTGTAATTACTCTGATTTTTTTTTTTTTAATTTAAATTATTAGTAGTATTTGGATGGATTGGGGGAAAAATATTTTCTTGTTTGGTAAAGAGATCCTCCTAAGGTGTCATCTGTTAAAGTCAAGCTTGAAAACAAGGCAGCAGTGTGAGAGTATGCAGACGTGCTATCGTCTTTCTACGTGTATTCTTACAAGGGAGATCCCTAGTTCCAAAAGATTCATGCAATAACTTCCAGTAGCTGGGTTATCCCTGCTTCCAGCTGCCCAAATAAATAGCATTGCTGAGGTCGCTTTATAAGCTAGCTATATTTTGACCTTTAACAAGAAAAGGTTACATTTAAAAATGCTTATTAATAATCCTGGGGAATGAGCGATTTCGCCGCTCTCCCCTCCATAAATCTGATTAGTGCTTAAGTAATCTCGTACATATAAATATCAGTTTCCCACGTTCGAGCAGCTTGGAAATAAAAACGAGCAGGCGGGCAGAGACGGACGTACAGTCGGTGTGTGCCCTTAGCCGAGATCAATGCAATCGCAAGAACAATAACTAATATCTACTAAAGAGCTGTTTGCTCAACAGCTCCCTGGCTGGTGGCCAGATTGGTGGTTTTATTTATGAACTACGCGCTGATTGCTCTAAATGGGATTGGGTTTAGTTCTTTTTATTGAAGCACAGATGGAGTTCAGAACAAGGGCCTCAAGAATATTACGTAATTTATTTCGCAATGTATTTGAAAGCATAAGTTGTTATTGGAAGGTTCCTGGTATACGATTAACCTTATGAAATTGAGGTAGCTTGAGGATGCTGATGCCGTCGACTAGTGGACCGTAGGCTGGCTTGCAAATTTGGGTATAGAGAGAAGAGCAAGGTGGTTCACTTGAAATTTATTGCTGATTTTGCTCTCAAAATGCAGTCAACAAAGAATCCCGAACAAAAGGGAGTTCTGTAGTGTTGGAACAGCCTTTGCATTCCTGCTTTGAGATTTGTTTTATGTTAAATAGTGGCACTAGAGCTTTAATATGCAATATTATTTCATACTAATAACTATAACAACATACTAATAAACTATTAGTGACTACTTATGGCTATTATAGATCCTAAACATCAGAGGCGATGGATACATCAGGTTTGGCATTTTACGAGCTTGTAGTTTTTGGTTTGCTTTTTGGGGGCTCTTTTTTGCTTGATTATATTTAATTGCATGAAACTCATTGCTTTCTTCTCTGCCATGAACCCAAAAGCAGAACATACACAACTGTCTCATCATCGCTACATATCATAAAGTTGTCTCTTAAACCAGAAGAGAATTCCCACGCGCTGGAGTCAAGTTAGCAGGTGGAGAGAATTGAAGTGGAATGAATCAAATGGCTACTGGGGAATTGCAAGTATATTTTATATCTACACAATATGACGTTACTGTGACACACGGAAAGGAAAGGCAGTCTTAATTGAAACCCCCAGCAGTCTGGTTACAAAGAAATTGGAAAAAAATCTAAAAATTGGAGCAAGTAATCTGATATAATGGTAATTATGAATTAATAAACGGAATTTGTGGAGAGTCAAAGGAATCAAAGACGTGGAAGATATCAAGAATTAGTAAAGTTCGGGGTACAAATGTTTTTCAAATATAACTGAACCAATATTACTAGGAACGGGTGACAGTGGTAGAACTTGTTTCAAGATTTAGAAGGCAGAAAAGTAAAAAAATAAAAAACTAATTTTTGAAAAATATGTGCTTGTACATATGGCATTGGTTTATTTAAAGACATTTTTATATTAAAAAAAAAAAATTAGTGCTATCTTGACAGGAGTGGCTTAAAACGCTTGTCCAAAACCAGATATTTTCAGGTCATTATATCCAAATAAAAAAGCAGCTCCTGGAAGAGACAAGAAATTCTCAGGACCATTAATTCTCGACCACAAATTTTGAATACTTGAAGATTCCAGTGGCCTGGAACAAACCAACCCTTGAGGAGCTGATGGTCTGTCAGGCTGGCATCTTTGAGACACAAAATAATGCCTGGTCCATGCAATTAAAACCAGTCAATATCAGTGTATGAAAACAGATGCTGTCAACAGAATTTTTAGTGATGATTTGTATCATTATAGCAGATTTTTGGGAGGATTTCTTGCCTTCAGACAGTAGCAAAATTGAAAATCAATGTAGCATCGATGTGCTCGATCAGATTGGTAGCCATCAAGTCTCCAAATAGAAATGGTTACTGAGCAGATATTTTCTTAGTGGGAGTCCTCACTAAGAGCCAGGGATATATCCTTGATCCTATATTCTTTAATATACCGTATAACAATAAAACTACAATTGAAGGCGAATGCAGGTATCACAGAGGTGGTAAATAATGAAGAATGTGGATCCCTAAACAGAACTTTATAAATGGGGTAGAATTAAAAAAAAAAGAATATTTTTATGTGATTGGTCCTATTGGCCATATCATAGGAGAGCCTAGCGGCGGGAGCAAACACTTTTCTATGACAAAAATCTTGGAGGTTGACCTTGAGTAATGAGCAGAACAAGGGTGGAACAGTGCTGCGAGAGAGGCTGATGCGCTCCTGGTAAGGATCGCGGCCGGCTCGTGGTGCGGGAGATGTGACTTCCACGCCGACTTCAGCGTGACGTAGTGTGTTTGACCAGCGACCACGTCTTCAGAAATGTTGGTTTGGAGGAGGCTTAGAGAAGGGCCCTAAAAATTATTTAAAAGATTGTCCCATTTAACATTTAAAAAGCTGTGAATCAGTTTGGGGCTGCTACTTGTTTCTAAAAGTTGACTAAGCTCATCTTTGATTTTTTTTTTTTAAATGATTTTTGGTTTTTTTTCAACTCAGATGAGGACTGAGAGTAAAATCTCTCTCCTCTCCAGTTATTCAGGTCCACCCTGAAAAATCTTGTATTGGGTTCTTCTCTGGATTCAGTTACTACTTGGATCGAACCACTGCTCTGTAATTGCTTGTGTCTTTGCATCTCAAGGGCGACGTAGGTCTAAAATAACGTCTGCCAAAGCTCTGCTGCTCAGCTGAAAGTAAGGGTGTAAGTGCGTTGCTACTTTCTCGCCTCAGCTCTGTTCTCCATTTTCTCCATAATGTAGTGGTGGAGCCGTTCCTCATTCTGTTTCAATTTTGCCTCTAAAACTTTAATGGTCAGAGAAAAAGCTTTCTCGTTTTGTCTTGTAAATACAAACCAGCAATGTCCCTTCTCTACCCCTGCAGTAATAAATTTTATATTATTCTTTTACCTAAGGATTTCAAAGAACAAGTCAAAGGGCTGTAAATATTTTTGTCTTCATTATGGATGGGGAAACGGAGTGTCTCGCAAGAAATCATCATTAAAGCTAGAAATAGGACCCCTGATGTATAGTTTCACGTTCCAGCAGCGACTTGGCACGGTTTTCCTTGCACTTTAGTTAATGTATTTTGAAGTTACTACCGTAAGAAGAATGTCTTAACGCCCTGATTCGTGTCAGGGCTAACGCCGCAATCTTTGCGCGTCCTTATTACTTACGTGCTCCTGGTCGTGGCGCGTCCCAGAGCTCTGCTGAGCCAGGCTTGCGTTTTTGGGAGGGGAGGGCAAAAGGGCTGAAGCAGAAAAATGCAAGCAAGGGGCTTGGGAGGTGAAGGCAAAAAAGCAAAATCCCAAAGTAATAACTGCATTTTGGTTATACGTTTTAATGCATTCTCTATATTGAGAGATCGGTATCATTTTAATGACGGATTTCTCTAACGCCGTTCGCACGTAACCCTTGCTTTCTTATTGGGATTAAGCGTTCAGCCTCTAGGCATGATGGTGAGATCAGGTTGGGGAATTCTGCTGGCCTTTCTTCACTGACAGCAGAGAGCAAAATTGGGTTTTATTTGGTATAAATCTTGATCTCTTCTAATCAAATTTAGGAATGTGACTACGAACACTTAGAGATAGTCCGTCACATCAGTGTCCTGTTCAAGGCATCTCAGTTCTGTCATTTGCAATATAAAAACTGCTGCAAGAAAAAAATAAAATTGTACCGGCAAAGTACAATGTTATCCAAATGCGTTCAGAAAAATTTTCACGGGTATGAGATGATGGGAGTCTTTTGTCGACTGAACAACACTTACAAGTGCAGCGTAGCACCACGTAGCTTAGCACAGTAAGATGCCATACACCAGGGTGCAACGTTTTTATGAAAGCGTTTCCTTCTTTTCAATATAGAATGTAGCTAAAATACTACGGTAACGTTTTTCTCCTTGAGTGCTGAAGAGCTGTAGCTGTATGGCTGAATCTTCCTTGCAACTTCGTTTTCGTCGGAAAACAGAACTAAATTGCATCGTCTTGAGTTCCACTTGCTTAAGACCAGTTTGGTATGAGACTTAAATACATCCTCAACTCTTATCAATGCATATTGACACAAATCCGAGGGTTTGAGAGAACGAGTAGTGATTGACTATAAAGTATGCTGGTAAAATGTGACAGAAGCTATGCCTTTAACATAAGCATGAGGAAAAAAATAATGCAGGACCTTTTCCTGCTACAGCATACATACATGTCCTTATTTACATCGCAAATTATCTCTATTACTCCATTAGCCATCTATAAAAAGGAGATAAAATGATTTCTCCTAATAAGGCTTTGTGAAGTTATGTATTTTTTTTTTTTTGCAAATAGTGTGGTGTTCTCAGATAGCGGTGTAATGGGGACTGCCGAAATCACATACGCATTCACAAATCCCATTTGTGGTTTTGAATTTCAACTGTGTGTCATGGATTTAACGAGCATGGAAAATATGTGTATAGCTGTACCTCATTACTGCACATTGCGTGCTCAAGAAAAATGCTGAACACGAAAGGAGGAGTTTTGTTTTGTTTGGGGAAAATAAGATCTTGCAGTTCCCTGCTTTATATGACTATATAAATGAATATATAAAATAAAATCAACAAATGCCAGCAATGTGATAGGTGCTCTGCAGGCTGGGAAGTTAGTGTAGCTCTTGCTTCCAGCCTAGGTGATATCACAGAATGGTTTGGGTTGGAAGGGACCTTAAAGATCATCTGGTTCCAACCCCCTGCCCTGGGCAGGGACACCTTCCACCAGACCAGGTTGCTCAAAGCTCCATCCAACCTGGCCTTGACCACTTCCAGGGATGGGGCATCCACAGCTTCTCTGGGCAACCTGATCCAGTGCCTCACCACCCTCATAGTGAAGAATTTCTTCCTTGTATCTAATCTAAATCTCCCCTCTTTCAGTTGAAAGCCATTACCCCTTGTCCTATCACCACATGGCCTTGTAAAAAGTCCCTCTCCAGCTTTCTTGTAGGCCTTCTTGTACCTTCAGGTACTGGAAGGCTGCTATAAGGTCTCCCTGGAGCCTTCTCTTCTCCAAGCTGAACAACCCCAACTCTCTCAGCCTGTCCTCATAGGGGAGAGGGTGCTCCAGCTCTCTGATCATCTTCGTGGCCTCCTCTGGACTCGCTCCAACAGGTCCATGTCCTTCTTATGTTGGGGGCCCCAGAGCTGGATGCAGTCCTCCAGGTGGGGTCTCACCAGAGCGGAGCAGAGCGGGGGAGAATTGCCTTCCTCGACCAACTGGTCATGCTTCTTTTGATGCTGGTCTTACCTTCTTTAGATGCTGGTCCAGCATCAGGCTCTGAGCGTGTGCGTTGTGAGCACAGGCAGTGATGGGGGCCCACGGCCCGTAGGTGGGAGCAGCTTGCTCCGCCTGGTCCCGGTCAAGCAGTTTGCTTGAAAAGCTAATGCTGAAAAAGACCAAGAGGTGTCCTGTCACGTCCCCATGGATGGGGACGTCGTGGCTGTGAGCCCAGGCCACAGATGCCACGTTGGTGCATAAGTGATTAAATCGCGGCTGAAATTATTTCAATGCCTCCAATGGCTCCAGGGCTTCACGCAAAGAATTTCTCATTTGCTAAAGCTGGTCCGTAGTCGGTTGATTACGTGGGCTCGATTATGGTGTACAAGTACCTTGTCAGGGAGAATACACTGAGTGCTCTTTAATCAAGTGGAGAAGGGGATAACAAGACCTTAGGTATCTTTATAATCAAGACTGGGTGCCTTCCTGAAGAACGTACTTTATTCAAATGTGCTTTTGAGCTCAGGATGGGTTTGATTCTGTGGCCTGTCTTATACAAGAAACAAGATTGAATGGCCCTTTAGTCTTAAAATCTCCCGCTCGCTTTTTCCTTTGTCTCTAATGTAAAAATCTAATTTGATGGTCTGATCTTTTTTATTTCTCAGCTGGAAATAACTGGTTGCAGTGGTTCAGCCGTGAGGAGTTTTATCAGGCGAGTCTGAACCAGATACTGACATTGCTGCCCGTGCGCTAGATGCGAACCGCTTCCTTAAGCCCACAAAAAGGCCTGATTTTTCTCACAAGGTCTGTTCTGTCACTGATGCGTGTTTTTGTAGAGTTTACTCGAACACGTTTAGTGATTTTTTTGTTTTGTTTTATTTTTTTTTTTTTTCCCCCTGCCAAGGATAAGTGGGTGGAGACTGTCCCACCTCTAGTATAACACTCCACTGCAGAGGCTTGCAATCTGTGGTCCCACAGACTTTTTGGTCAATGAATTCTTTTAACATCCAACACCATCCCCTTGTTCAAGTCGGATCTCGGCTCTGAGAGGAAATTGTGGATGTCCACCTTCAGGACAGGGTGCCTTTGGAGACTCCTTGGTTCCTTGTAAGGTTCTGGTTAAGTAATTGTAGCTTCAGATAACGCTGCTTTTCGTGTCCTCGTTACTGAGCTCTGGTTTTAGACCACTCTGGTTTTTTGGAAGGTGGTACAAAGCCAGCGGTTGTGATATGCCAACTTTTAATAGTCTGTGACAGCACGTCAGCCCTCCTTAATAAGTACTCATGAGGAAACTAGCATTTCTTATCATGAAAGCTGTGGGTTTGCTTCTTCATGCTTAAATAAAATGTGTTAGTTATTCCATCCAGACCCCTCTGGTAGTAAAACCGACTCGAGCCTTTAAGATACGGACACAAGGACCGACTGCGGCTGTGATGTCTGTGGGCTGTGCCCGGCCCAGCGGATGCTGGCCGCCACCAGTGACGCCCGAGGGCACAGCTGCCGCCTCCTGGGAGGCTCAGCCCGTGCTGGGGACTTGCCTGAATAATGTGCGAGTTCTGATCTTCGTGGGTTTGAAACCACAACTCTCTCCATCCTGTTATTTTCTGAAAAGGATAAGATATTGTTGTCTTTTTCTTCATGTAACAGATTTTTTTTTTCCAACACTCTATGTGGCTTTAAGCTGCTAACTTGGCTGTACCCTGCACTCTCTATTCAACTGGAAATCAAGCGGCAAAACATTGCTTCACAACTGACATGTTTAGTTTCTATCTGCTTTAGAGCTGTGTTTCCAGATGAAAGAGGGCTGTAGAGAAGGTGCGACCTTTTCAGCTAGTAGCTATATCATTAGGGGGTTCAGAAAAGTTTCAATACAAGCTTAGGCTTCTCTTTGAGAGTCGTGAATGGAGCAAGAGATGGAAATGAAGAGGAGGAGGTGATATTCAATATCTGCCTGTTCAATATCTTCATATGTTCAATATTTTCAATATCTGTGCTGTTCAATATCTTCATCAATGACATAGCGGGATCGAGTGCACCCTCAGCAAGTTTGCAGGTGACACCAAGCTGAGCGGTGCAGTCGCCACGCCTGAGGGACGGGATGGCACCCAGAGGGACCTGCACAAGCTTGAGAAATGGGCCTGTGTGAACCTCATGAGCTTCAACAAGGCCAAGTGCAAGGTCCTGCACCTGGGTCGGGGCAACCCCCGGTATCAGCACAGGCTGGGGGATGGAGGGATGGAGAGCAGCCCTGAGGAGAAGGACTCGGGGGTGCTGGGGGATGAAAAGCTGGCCATGGGCCGGCAATGTGCTCTCGCGGCCCAGAAAGCCAAGCGTCTCCTGGGCTGCATCCCCCGCAGCGTGGGCAGCGGGGCGAGGGAGGGGATTCTGCCCCTCTGCCCCGCTCTGGGGAGACCCCCTGGAGCCCTGCGTCCAGCTCGGGGGTCCTCAGCACGGGAAGGACATGGAGCTGTTGGAGCGGGGCCAGGGGAGGCCACCGAAATGATGAGAGGGCTGGAGCACCTCTGCTATGAGGAAAGGCTGAAGAGAAGACTGCGGGGAGACCTTATTGCAGCCTTCCAGTACTTAAAGGGGGCTCATAAGAAAGATGGGGATACTCTTTTTAGCAGAGCTAATAGTGATAGGACAAGGGGTGATGGTTTTAAACTAAAAGAGAGGAGATACAGACTAGATAGAAAGAAGAAATTTTTTTACGATGAGAGTGGTGAAGCGCTGGCACAGGTTGCCCAGAGAGGTGGGAGATGCCCCATCCTTGGAAACACTCAAGGCCAGGCTGGATGGGGCTCTGAGCAACCTGATCTGGTTGTAGATGTCCCTGCTCATTGCAGAGGGGATGGACTGGATGGGCTTTAAAGGTCCCTTCCATCCCAAAGCCTTCTGTGATTCTCTGATATTGGTGGTATTTTTGCTTTTTCGACTAAAGCACTTTTGATGATTGTAGGTTAATTGAAGGATCCCAAAACAATAATTAAAAATATTTACCTACCTTTGAGTCCATCTTCTGCCATCTGCCGTTATTGTCTAAATATTTGAGTCCCAGTTTGGTGTTGGACGGTGACTTCCCTCTTCCAGTGTTCACGTATTGGTACCTCTTCGTTTAACCTTGGGCTTGGAGCTTGGTTTGGCCATCTGCTGGCATACTTAACCCTAACAGCTTTGCTTTCACTGGGATTTTCACTCAATTATGTCCCTTGGGCACATGCAGAATTTTGCCAGGCAAATTACAGATGAGAGGAAAAATCCCAAATAAAATACTGTTGTTTTTCATTTTGCTTGACGTGTAGTGTTGCTTTAATTTACGTTAGTTATTAAATCATCTTCAGATTGTTGATAGAGTTTTAATGAAAACATCATTTCCATTGGAGGAGTTAAGACAATAGTGATGTCTCATTGTTTCTGGTCTCCAATACAACAAAAATGTATTTCGCATCGCTGTAAAAGATGAATGTGCTATCCTGCTTTTATCCAAGTGCAGAACAGCAGTACCTATTGAGCTACTTCTGTGTGGTTTAGGATTTTGCAGTTTTGTTTAATATCCAGCCTATACTAGCTCTGGAATTCCATTTATTCCGAATGTATTTGAAGAACCCTCTCAGCCAAATGTATTCTACTAAATCCTATGGTTTCAATTATCAATCATCTCCTTTTTCTAACTTGATATTTAACCTTCGTTGGTGTCGTTTTCCCTATATTTTTATTGCTGTGCTTCTTACTGCTGCTCACATCTTCCATCCTAACCAGGATCATTATTTTAATCAGAGGCGACCTCTTTGTGATTTCAGAACTAAGTGCTTTTGAAGGAATGGAGACGCTCCTGTGTTAAGATCTGGATACTATTTACAGATTTTGTTTGCTTTCTGGTTTGGCACATCTGTTTTCATCTTTGGGCAACTGACTTGGGGTTGCGGAAAAAAATCTTTGGGTTTCTGCTCGTTGGCTGCCATGTATTTAATTGCGTATGTTAAGGCAATACGTATATTTGTGGTTATTGCAAGAGATACCGTGCAATTCACAGGCCAAAGGTATTGCTGTGATCAGCTAAGATGTCTTCGCAGATTGAAGCTATTGAGTCGTACGTGAGATCCTCTTCCTCGGTCGCGCTTATTCATGGCTGGCAATTGCATGTCCATCTGGTTACAGTAAGAAGTTGAAATCTGCTGTTGCTGTAAATCCGTAACAAATGCACGCAGCTAGTTACCGTTTCTTTTTACTTGTATGAGAGAACCAGCGAATTACTTGGAGATGATTCTGGAGGATCTTGCAGTTGCTAATTTGGTGGGAATATTCATTTATATTGTGTAATTTCTCTGTTTGTGTCAGGAAACAAGGAATAATGTTTAATGGCAGTAGTCCAGCACATTTGTTTGAACATCTGTGATAAGAAAATGAAGTCATTTTCGAGAAAAAGAACAGATTCATTAAAAAGCAAACAAACCCCACTGATTTCCTTGGCGTATGGTTCCGTTTGCTGGTATTTCAGGCACAACGGGTGGGATTTGGGTCTAGGTTGTCACCTGAACGTGGGTTGTCCCCTGGTCCATGGTGATCCACCCGTGGCGATCAGAGACGCTTATGGAGAGTTTTAGCTCATCCTAAGGCTCAGCTCAGTTGCCCGGTGGTGCCTAGGGCTGTCAGACAGCCTCCGACATGCGGGGCGTCCGTGTGGACACCTTCGTTCAGGCAAAGGAGAATGTGGGGCACTAATCTTTCTACAGATTCCTTCACAATTCAGATTTCTTCAAGTTATTTCATTCGTTTTCCTAACTTGAAGCTTTCCTTGTCTTTTCTCGCCTGCCATATTTATGAACTTCCCTCCTGCGTCTCCAAAATAGCGTCGTTAATCCAATACGACTCTTAACCTTATGTATATCTGTCTTTTCTTGCTGTGGCTGTGTCTTTTCCTGGGGCTTTCCAAGACCTGACTTTAATACCAGGCTATAAACAGTCCTTTCTCACTTTCCCAAAAGCTGGTATTTTTCTACCTTCAAATTGCTCCCTTGGGTTCAACCTGTAAGCAGCTCTAAGATTGCCATTTGATACACTTTTTATATGTCTGTACTATGATTTTTCTCTTTTTCCCGTCAGTAAGAATCTGTGAAAGCTGTGGTCTCTTGGGTCCGTTATTGATCAGTCGTTTTATATTCCCCATTCCCAACAAAAAGCATGTTGTTTTGGTTTTTTTTTTTTTGGTTTTTTTATGGATGATAACTGTCTCTTTTGCTCTTGTAGATCCGGGTTTGCACAGACAGCAGTTTTTCCTGCAGCGCCCGTCGAACGTGGTGGCCATGGAAGGGAAGGATGCTGTTCTGGAGTGCTGCGTTTCTGGGTACCCCCCTCCCACCTTCACGTGGCTGCGAGGAGATGAAGTGCTCCCCATCAGGTAGCTCAGTCCTTCGCGGGTCGCGTCTCTAACGCTTCGCTTCCTTGAGCAAAGTAAAGGCAAACCACTGAGTGGTGCTTTCAATTCAGTGGGGTGGACGTGGAGGCCGCGAGGTTTTCCTCTTAAATATTAATGAGACTAGACGTGTCTCTTAACCTGCTGCTATAACTCATCTCTGCACCGAATCCGAGGGTGGAATTTGATCATAAATGTCACCTAGCTGGTATTTAAAATGGAAGTGTAAAGCTATTAAGAGCAAAAATCACAGCTGAGAATTACTTACAGCATAATTTAGTGCATGTATTTTTCTAGATAGATAGCCCCTTAACACGTTGCGGATGTGTGTTATCAATGTTTCAGGTCCAAAAAGTATTCGTTGCTGGCTGGCAGTAACCTGCTCATATCAAACGTGACTGACGATGATTCTGGGACGTACACGTGTGTAGTCACCTACAAAAACGAGAACAGCAGTGGCTCTGCAGAGCTGTCGGTGATGGGTGAGTACGTGAACTGCACCCACATTGCTTATCCAAGAACATTTTTAATTATTCCCTCTTCCAGAACGCCTTAATTTCCAGAACTCCCAATAACTGCCAACTGTACAAGTCCCTTCCCTGCTTTGACTGGGTATTTGCACCCACGGAAACCAAGTCCCGTAAATCTTTGAACACCTCCCGCAATACCCAATAGCCTTGCTGTTGCCAAACATCTTATGGTATCAGATGCTAATTGCTACTGCCTTCTGTACGTGGTCCTTTCCCTTTATTTCTCCTCCCCGAAGCCTGATTTTTGGCATTACAATGGATGTTCCCATCGTGCACGATGTCAGGCACAGTGGGCTGAAAATCAGGTTTGTAGCTGCTTTTATTTTTTTTTTCTTTTTTGTCATGAACAGTCAATATGGTAAGATAAGAAAAATCAATGTATTTAGCGTCTTCTCACAACAGAAGTCCAAGTAAATTCATGGAAGTCCTCACTTGGCAGTGATGCTCTGAGGGTTCCCACTGTTAAATCTTAGGAAAGCGCCCTCCCGACAGAACCTGCTTTCCCCCACGCTTCTTCCTCATGGCAAATATTAATGGAATCTGAAATTTGTTTAAATCTAATAGCTGCCTTTTTTCTTTTTTCTTTGTTTAAACCATTGAACAATAGCAGAGTGCATTAGTGTTCTTCAGTCAGATCTAAAGAACGACATAGTTAATACTTAGTCAAACAATAACATATTTCAGTGTGCTGTTCTATTTGCATTCTAGCTTTAAAGCTTATGCGTGAAAAATACTTTCATTAGCGAATAGAGCCTTAATTTGGATTATGAGATATTCAGTGCTTGTATAACAATATCCTTTTATCAAGCCATAATAAAATACAATAATTACTGGTGATGGAGGGTTCCGTTCTATTCCTTTAGGTACATTAATGTAATACATTGTTTTACCGGATAAAAATAAAAATGTGGCTTTATAGTTGTGGAAGTTAATTTATTATGGGATTGTTTTCATTAGAAGGAACCAAATATTGAAAAGGCAGGTAAGTTGTTGAGCAGTATACTTTATTTGCCTTATTGAAATATGTGGATTTCAAATCGAGTGTGGAGGAGGTGACTAATTGTCATTTCTGAAGTAGAAATAAATTACACTGATTATTTCACCCCAACAATCGATTGCGATATCTGTTGGTAAGAGCAACTGTGGCTGGAGGATCGTTGCCTACGTTCTTGCGTAGGTAGCTTCTGACCATGTTGTTCTCATGAAAATTAATGGGAGTTTTGCATTTAAGTCCTTTTATGTACCTTTTGAAAAATTTATTCCTGTCTGCATTCAGTCTGTGACGCATCTAGCTTTGGCTTCGTTATGCCTTCTGCTGTAAGTGTGTCACGCAGAAATTAAAGGTACATAAATTTTCAGGCATGTCGAGAGGTATGTGATGGTGATATGACACAACCGTAAGGGTGAATGTAAGATGATGAAAATCTCCAAGAGCAGAAGGCAGAATGCCAAGATGGTGCTGAGCGTGAAGCTGGACCGACACAAAGATGAAAGATGCCACAACGGCTGGCTCTTTGCAGTCTCAAGGGGAAACCAGAACTGCGTTGCCATGGCACGATGCCATTGCATTCACCCTCTTGGGAGATCACAGGTTTCTTTGGTGAAGTTTCTGCTCCCATGTGGAATTCCCAGGTACGGAGCAGATGGAAGAAAATGGAGCTGTAACGTAGGCATGGTATTGATGTACATTTCTTATTTTCCTGAATTAGATCACTCATTTGTGACAGACTTAACTGAAAAGGAAACATTGTGTTCGTGTGTGTTTGTATTAACAGAAAACATTCAAAGGATTCAAAAGAATTTACATGACTAAACTGGAGAGGTGGTGACAGCAATCCCCTGCTATCTGTCTTTCAGAGCACTATACCAGGGCTACCGACTCGCTCAGAAAATCTCTTTATTTGTTGAATCCATCCTTACCAGTAGGAAACTCTCAAATGCACTAAAGCTTCTCATGTACTCATTGTATCTCATAAGCAGAATAACTAATTGTTTTATTTTCTTCTTTGGCTAGATACGAATGCAGATTATTTCTGTGTTTCCTTAGAGTTAACATGCTTGTTTATTTAACAAACTATAAATTGCCCATCAGTATTTTGTTGCGAGACTCAAATCTTTTAATATTGATGTAATCCTTTTATTGTTACTGTATCTGTAGTGCAAAGAGGGATAAGTGAGACATTTGCAGTCTGAGTGCAAAAAAAATTAACAGTCCAATAATTATCTCCTCTGAAGTCTGAGGAGACGACATGAGATCAAAGTTAGTTCCATCACATGGTAGCAAGATGCTTTTGATCTTTTAAATAATGAGGCTGTTGCAAGAAACAGTGTTTCACAATGGAGTTCCTGTTAGTTCTTTTAAAGAGCTAAAAATAGCCCCTTCTGTGTTGGACCTAAGCCTAAAATTGCAAGAGGTGAATGAATTTGCAAGAAGAGATAATGCGTTTTGCTAAATTTTCCTTTTGTATCATGGCCTTTTGGCAATATTTTAGCCACATCTCCCCGTCTAATGAAAATTAAAAGGTCCGGTGCAGCTTACCGAGTTACTATATAAATCATCTGCATGCTCGGTAGCTTTAGAGAGCTTAGTGTTGAAACAAATGTTTGAAGATGATTAAACGTCTTAACCAGCGTCAACTACAATTATATTCTAAATATTTTCTAGCTTTCAGAAGTGTATTTTGGGCTTGTTCCCTTTTGGCCTCCGAGGGGTTTTTTATATAGCTTTTTTTTTGTTTCACGTTACGTTAAGCGAGACTGAAAGTCTGCTTAGCTGTTTTGGCAAAGAAGCCTCCCTACCCCAACTCCCTCAATATTCTGAAAGTGATGTAAATCCAGAAAACAATTCTCCCTACCCTGTACCTCCCTGTGGGATCTCACTCTGATCGGAGCCTGGTTTGGCAGTGGGATAAATGCCTGGAGTTTCGGGTTCTGGTAGAGATCTAGGAGAGGTCTAATGCCATAAACCTGGTTTTGTGTAGGTGGTCATAACTGAATTGATAGATTAGGTGATATGCCGTCATACATCATTTCTTCTCCTTCCTGCTTGGTATTTTGACTGTCCCTTAATTGTATCAAAGACCAAACGATAGCTCTGATCGTGTTGATACGGCGGGGGAAGAGCATCGCTGCTTCTGAGGTTGAGTTTTGTCAACTCCTCTTTGCATAATATTGCACATATTCAGAATTACACTATCAATGCCTTTGAATCAGGCAGCTATTTTTGAATGGATCGAGATTGAGGTAATATATATTTTATCTTCTCTTCCTAAAATGTCCCTTAAGGAGGAGCAGAGAACGGTTTTCCAGTAGTGTTGGGTTGCGAATGCTGGTTTGAGATAATTAAGTCATTGCCTAAAGTAAGAGAACGTAGTATCAAAAAGGAAAAAAAAAAATTGGTTCTGAACGGCAGTGTTTGTAGAAAAACACTGTTGCTAACTTTTACCGAGCATCCATATGTATAAGCTGCAAACAACTTGACTGCAATTTGGAAACATTTTTTTCTGTGCGAATGCTTTTTACTAGGGAGTTTTTAATATGAAGTGGTTTTAGCACTAGTTTTGTTTGCTATTGCGGAAGAAAAGCTACATCGAAGGTAAGGCCACGTGAGACAAGCGGCTTATAAAATCACCTAGGTCTTTTTGACAAGAATGAACGATCGTAAGCACCGCGCGTCTTGGTCAAATCAGTTTTACTTCTGACTCTGCTGCATAAATTCCTGTAGCAAAATGGTTATTCAGAGCTCAAGGTCATGGAAAGCACTGCATAAAGCAGGCGTGGATCACGGTGTTGTGTATGAATCACTTAGGTAGAGAGTAGTATTAAGAAGGAAGCCTGCATCCCCATAACATGGTTTGACACAGCAATGAAAGCATGAAAAATGAGAAACCTTCCAACGTTTCCGTCGTGAGCGCTGCTGAAGCCGATCTCGCACAAACGCACCGGTCCTGAAGTATCTACAAAAGCGGTCGTAGTCTGTTGCTGAGGTTAAAAGTCAAACCCAGCGATGTACCCTATTGGTATATCCTCATTGAAAAATAATTCCCCAAACTATTTTAAACCTGTAGAGAACCTGAGGATCTGTTCGGCTGTGATCCCCCGCTGGGGGGTGAATCAAACTAGCTCATGTCTTGCTCTCTTGTTGAAGAAGCCAAACACAGAATGGACTATTTAATTGTCCTCTGGTCTGAGTTTATAGTTCTTTATGGGACAGGGCATACGTATATGCGAGCTGGCAGGATAAAGTGGCACAGTAATCTACGATAAATCTCATGACGGTTTACTTCAGGCAAAAATGAGACAAATGAACGTAAACCCAGTCTCTCCCCAAAGCCAAGACTGCCTCTCTCCCATTTGTTTTCCTGATAAGTTTTAATACTGAAAAGTTTAATGTAAAGGGAAACATGGATACCGTGCACTTTATTTCTTGCCGGGTGTAACTTGGAGTCTGTGACATAGCAACGTAGGTTTTCCATCCCTACAGCTCCTCTGTCAAGTCAGGCAGACGGGAGCGTCCAATGTGGTGCTCTTCTGCCCTTTCCCAGAAGGTTGATGGAGCTAGTTCTCACGGAGATGAGAGAAAATTAATGGTATTGCCACCTGAAAATATGGAAGTCAAATATTTCCATTAGGCTTTGGGAAGAGACTTCTTTGTCAGGGTATTGATGTGGGACAGGCAACGCAAGCTCTGTTGGAAATGGTGGGTTCACCTGCTGAAATGTAACCAGGCTTTCGAAGATGAAGGTGCTGGACTAGATGGGTCAATAACTCGTTCTGTCTTCACTCCCCTTTAGTTAGAGAATTTAAAAAATGTATTACCTAATCAATAGCGTTCAATGGCTTCACAGAAGCCAGTTATATTTTCCATCCAGGAAAAAATACATTTGGACAGTATGAATTTTATGCAGCTGCAACATTTCCCTTTGAAATCAAGTTAGCTACCGTTGCATTGCTGAGGGAGAGCATGGTATGGTCGCACGTGGTAAATAGAAGTAGTGACAGTAAAATAATGTTATGGAGGTACCTGTAGCTGATTTCCAAACATTAGCTATGCTATTCAAGGATTTTTTTTAAATACTTAAAAGATTAAAAATCACAGTACTAGCAGAGCTGTGCAACCCTGTGACAGAAACGATGAATTCTTGGCACTAACGGGGGTCTGCGCTGGCACAAACAGTAAACTGCGAAGCGCCACGTAGTGCCGCAGGTTTTCCGTGGCGAAGCTGGCTGAGCCCTGACAGGTTTTTACTGTAAGTTCCTCTGTTGATCTCCGATTTGTTTTGCCTTCTGGAGTGGCGCGATGGAAGGGAGGAAAAATGTAAGGGCGGCAACAGTTTCAAAGGATGGTGGGGGGAAAGGGGCTGTCCTTGCTGAGACTGATGTGTGAAGAGTATTTTTATTAATAGGACACTTGAAGATGGGGTACAAGATAGCATATGCGTAAGTAAATGCCTGGCACTGCTGCCGTCGTGCTGAGTCAGTGCAAGTATTGGAATCAGCAGAGTTTGGCAGAAATTTTTACAGTTTTCCTTTTACGTGTGAACATGCTTGACATTCTGATGGATTACTTTTTTGGTTTTTTTTTTTAATAATATGTCTTAAACTGCATAAAGCAGTTCAGCCAGGCGGTCTGAGCAGAATGACTGGCTTATCCAGCACCCTCAATCAGTCAAGAAACCCATGGCATGACTGAATGCCCTTGAGACAGACAAAATATTTGAGTACGCACGAGTGCTAACATCTCTGCTGCAAATGTAAAGCTGATTAAATGATTTATTTTTTCCCTTTTAAACACCGTTATGTTAATCTGTGGAGCTTCCTATCAGAGTGTAGCTTTGGGACCAACAGATTTGTAGATTGAGTCAAGATTTGGTGGTGTTTTATTGGATATGAGCACGTTGAACAACATAGAAAATAGGATTTCAACAGTCTCTCTTCTCTGTGTGTGTGTGCTTATATGTATATATATATATAAATATATATATATCTTCCATATATATATGGAAGACAGATATATTTGTGTGTGTATATATATATTTGTGTGTGTGAACTTCAGGGTTGACTTAATCCTTTATGGGAAGAGGCATCCACTTCCATATAACAATATAAGAAAATAATTATGTATCATTATTGTATTATATAGTAATACAATATAAGTATGTATTATTCTATACCTACTTACTACAAAGTTTCTCCCAGCTTACTCTGCTGTTGATTCTGGCTAGTGCTGGTAGCGAGGCCGGACTGGAATGAAGAGCAGTCTGATCTTTGAGAATTTCCATAAAGCTTTTTTTTTTCCCCCCAGTCCTGTTTAATATCTTATTTTGCAATGTTCTGAGTGATTTTCCATTAATGGAGTCTGTGAATAATGAGGTGAATGCCTACTTGCGGATAAAGGGAAGCTCGTCCTGGTAATGGTGTGCGTTTGAAGGACAGTCAGCTAATTTTTATTGTCATGGGTGGAATGGGAGTTGAGTGCCTGATTCAGGCCATTCTGGAAATGTAATTCTTGTCAATGCATCATGAGTATCAAATACCTATTCAGCACCTGACGCTTGTAAAAAGCACTTGAGTGAAATCCAGTGTTGCTATTTTCTGATAATGGTGTTTAAATTCAATCCTATTAAAAATAAATATACCTAACAAGCTCTGTGATACCGATGCTCACTTGGCTGATCATAGGAAAATTGCTGTGCCTGGGTATGATCTACAGGTTTATGTTTAAAGGGAAAAAATATTCATACAAAAATCCCTTTGAATCCACAGGAGAGCGCATGTTGGAAAGTTGACTGTACCAGGTCTGTGCGTAGTCTGTTTTTTAAACTTTTAATTTTGTGGATCAGCTTGCAATAGTTGCAGAGAGGCTCTGCCAAGTAGCTTGTTAGCTATTTTCTTTCTGACAAGGGAGCTTTGCTGCTGCCAGAAGCACGGAGTGTGTTGGTGTGTTCACGTGCGGAGCCGTCGCAGTGACCGCGGGCCGATTTCCTACCGTGGCCACGGGGCGAGTAGGGCCGTGCACGGCCTTGCCGGCGTAACTCTTGAGTGTAGCATGGGACCAAGGGAGACGTTCCCCATCCCGACGGGTGGTGGCACGGTTTGCTGTCCCACCTACCTCCTTCAGCCATCTCTAACTTCGCTTTTCTATTTTGGCTCTAGGCTCTGTAGGGCTTTGCATAAATTTCTTAAGATTGATTTTTGCTTATGGGCAGAGGTGCTAAATGAGATTTAGAGAAGGGCCTAAATAACTTTGGGAGCCAGTTCTGACCCTGAGCAATACTGAGAAGGTATTTACCCTTTGGAGACAGAAACCTTTTATTTTTTCTGTTTGCTTCTTGGTTTGTTTTTTTAAACATGATCTTGAGTTGAGTAACGTGCAGGGAAACCAGGAATCGCGTGTGCAAAGTTACTGTGAACGTGGCCTCGGTGAAAAGTCTTTGGCGTAAAAGCGTGGGTTAGCTGTTGTGGGTCAGCTTGACCTGAGGTTTGGGAGCTGAAGTGCCCGTTTGAGAATCTCCTCCGTAGGCCCGATGCGCTTCTCAAAATTTTACCACCAAATAGCTCCTTTTCCCACTAAATATCTCCTTTAACGTTGTGTTGTGGAGAAGGTTTTTGAGCAGGGTTGATACGTAAAGCTCAAAGTGGAGGACGGTGGGTCTTTTGCGTTAGAGGTAATGGGAAAAGCTTAGCTTCGGTGATAGGACTGAGCCATAGATGGTACCAGAAGGCGTATAGCTACTGTTTCACCAACATTTAATGTGCATTGGTATTAAGAAAATACATATTTTCTTTATAAATTCCCTGTTTTTTAAAAGCACTAGCATTATTACTTTATCACTGTGTAATTGTTGCGTAACGCTAGTTACTGCATTCTGGTATTTACATTTAAGTATGAATTAAGTCTCTCTTTTCTGACCATTAAACAGGATAAGACAAAACACAACAAAACCCAGAGAAGAGCTATATTTTCTTTCACTGTGCAGCTCCTCAGCAATGGCATCTGCTTTGTAGCACCCAGCTGCTTCTGCGAATATCTAATAATAACGCTAGGAATCTTTCTTAGTATGGTGTTATAATTAATATATTAGCATGGTTTAGCACCATGCTATTTCCAATAAGGAGAGCATGTTATATACTTCCAAAAAAATGGAAAACGACAAGTAAAGACGACGCAAATGAAATGAGTTTCTCCATATTGCTGGCCGGATTTGAGAAATAAAAACAACAGATGTCTACATACATTTTAAACAGCTTGTTTAAAACAAAAACAAAAAAGCAAAGCTTTTTTTTTTTTTTAAAACTAAATGTTTGAAGCAGAAAGCTTCCTCAGAGAGGAGCGGTTCCCAGTACTAAACCTGACCCTTGGCTGTTCAGCTCTTTCTAGTTTCTTTGTCTCAATGGAGAGAAGAGCCTACAGCTGGGTTACTTGTGAGAATAATCTTTTATCTCTTGTACTATAAATTGAGAACCGCATGAATATATATTGTCGCGAGAGAAGTGGTTTCTTTTGCCCTTGGAGAGTGGTTTGCTCTCTGTTCCCGAGCTCTCCAGGGTACTTTCTGCAGCGAGGTGCTTGAGAATAAGTCACCCCGGTGCTTGCATAAGACGGTCGAAAGATGTAGACCTCGTTGCAAAGCACACTCGTGTCATTTAAAAATAAATAAATGAATTGTAGTCATCGGCGTATTACGACTTCTTTTAGCTTACAACCGCGGGTGTGCGGTTTTTAGGACCAGGTTGCCCAGGCAGTTATCAGGCACGCGTAAATGAAAGCGGATCCTGCTATGGGGCAGTGGGGCGGACGGTGATTTCTCGGGGACCCTTCCAGCCAGGTTTTCATCATCCCTTTTATCATTAGCAGAGTAGTTTTGTTGATGGAGGGCAAAATCTTTTATTTTTATTTTTTTTTTCCTGAAATGTCACAGCTTTCAAATCAGAGTTAGGGCAGAATTTCAGAGGTAAGAGAGTTGGCCTTGCTGCGCTTACACGCTGTTGTGATTCCCTGCGCTCTCTATTTATAACACGAGATGAATGGCAGCGTTCATTAGACCTGTTTTTTTGTTCCCTTTGCCTTCTGGCTCTGGTTTGATTCAGCGTGACAAGAGTGATTGGCCATCGGTTTGATTAATGGTTATAAAAGGTCCTAAATGAAATGAATGGTGAACTGCACTCAGTTATGGAGTAGTTCCCATTAAACTACATGGTTAACAGGAATTAATGCAGCTGCCAAAATTCAATTATTAAAAAAGAAGGCAGGAGACTGTCCAAGACTGAAAAACGTTGGTTACTCGTAACAAATGCATCTAGTGCTATTCCCATGACTTTTCCTAGCATTTGCTATTCTTCAGATTCCGAAAAAGTGTTTTGTATCGGCTTCCGTGGTGCGCTTGCGGCTTCTGGGAAAGTATTTACAGCTCACCGTAGTGGCGATCCGTTAAAACCACTTGGGACTTTGAGACTACTCAAATTCAGCCTGTGAAGTACGTATATTCCAGTTGCGAGGGAGAGGCTCTCAAAAGTCTTTTGAGCAAATGGTTCCGATTAGTTTAACTAGAAAATATTGAACAGAGCGTAGAACAGGCTTCCTACGAGGTGGCTGGGTTAATATGTACATTTATTAGCTTAGACAAACGGTTCGCTATGCCGGGGGAAAGAGCGAACTCAATTTAGACACTGGCTGCATCATCGTTCATAGGAACTGCATAAACAAGCCGGCACTGAATTCCCTATGACTGCTAAATAATTGCAGCTTTTGAAATAACAGGATTTCTTTTTTCCTGCTGCCCAAGGGAGATGTTCAACACCAAGCGCAAGTTCTTTTTCATAAGTATATTTAGATATATAGTTACACAGTTAACGGAAAATTACTTTTGTTCTTCCTGTAATTCCGTATCTGATTGCAAAGCCTGACTGTAACGTGGTCCCGGACTCCAGGAAAGCCGCTGAAGTGGCCAAGTTCTCCAGCGGAGAATGAACGCAGCCGGACGGTGCGTGGTGATAGTATTTATTATGTTACACACCCACTTAAAATTTCTGTGAAATGCCAACTTCGCTCAGCGTTAGCCCCAGCGGCAGGGTGATGTTGAGGACACCGAGCAAGGCTTGCTTTATTCTCAGCTATACAGCAGCTACAGGTATTTGAACCGACCGCTGCCCATCAGGTGCGAAGGGCTAGAAATAGTAAAAGCACATTCAGTCAAACCAAGATTTTAAAATATGCAACATTTCTAACATACTTAAAGTAACTTTGACTTTAGTTTTGAAGGACTTGTATGGCTGACATTTTTTTTAGTCCCTTTTAAACCTTGGAGGTGTCTTAGATATGCACAGCGCGGGGTTTGCGAGCGACATTTTGTCACAACGTATCTAATTAAAGCATAGCTGTAGGCCAATTAGACACAACCATGAGTGTGTTTGACCACCTTTTTATACATAAAAGAAGAAAACATGAATTTGAATTTGTTTTCCTGGAGAATATATCTTCCAAATTAACTCGGAGGTTTGTAAACTGGAGTTGAACTGATACTTAAAAACGCTGGAGCTCATTATATTTTGGAAGCGGTTGAGTTCAGTATCTTGTCATGGATGATACCCAAGAGTTGAAGGTAAATCTGTGCAGAAGCTCCTCTTTCGGGCAGTTCGAACCTGAGCTCTGGATCAGAATGAACTCGAAGTAAAACTTCAAGTGTTTATAAAACTAGACTGAGAAGCGAGCCTTGAAAAAAATAAATGGGTAAATAAGCTTGCGTTTTTTGGTTCTCCATGAGTTTTGTAAAATTGTGAATGGAATAGCACAGGCTGCCGAGATGTGTAGTGCTGAGATTCACACAGGTTTCAGGTTTGGGATAAAAGGGCTTGAACCTCATTGCTGGGATGATAGTCTATCTACATTTTTTTTTTTCCTAGGACCTTTTATAAATAGCCAGAACAAGAGAGAAAGAAAAAGAATATAAATATTTCATTCAAACCATTGTCTTTATCTGCATGCAATTTTGGGGAAGAAAGAGAATTGGGGGAGCTCTCGTTGCAATTTTTAAGCTATTTCCCTCTGATCCTAGTAGACAGCCATGCACAGAAAGGAAAAGTCCAGCAAAACCAGAAAATGCGGCTTTTCTTTCTGGTTCTGACCTGTACTCATACCCTCTCTGGGTAGGACCGCTCTATCGGTCATCGAGACCCTTCTCCAAGTGTCAAGCTACTTTTAAAATATTTATTTTAGCTGCCTCTTTCAAAGCAGAAGAGATCATAGGTTGGCTGTTTGGCCAACTTGGACTTCTGAAGGGAGGGTAGAAGGAGAAAGAGGGAGGCTTGAGGATGGAAAACAGCAAACGCACAGAGGCGAGGAAAGACCCACAGCACTTTTGGGAAGACGAGATCTGGTTTCTAGGTGGTGTCTGGGATGGAGCTATGTGTCCTCTCAATATTCAGGGTATTTCTCAGGCTCCCAGCTCGTTGGCATCCTTCTGGAGCCGGAGGCCGTGGGGAAGATTATTTTCCCCATGAATCCAATCTGCCTTCCAAAAGAATGTCTTCCAAATAGATCAGTCCAATAATCTGCATTTCTATTACTTTTTCCACCAAATTTGGCTTAGTGAATTGTATGTCTTCAGTCCTGTTTACCAGAATGCAATTAGCGCAGTCTTACAGCGCTGTGAGCTGGGCTCTTTTCTGTTAGGCTAATTTTCACATCTTCACGTTTAACTTCTGAACCTGCCTTTTATAAATTGCTTATTGTACAAAAAAAAAACTGAGTTGGACTTCTACTGCGTTGAGCTGCTTGAAATGTAGGTCTCCACAAAACAGGATCTGTTTGAAGTCTGAAAATTAATCATTTATTAATAGGTGCATAATAAAATTGTTTTAATGTCAGCTAATATTTTTTGTGCCAAACGGAGAAGTCTCAGAGGCTGCAAGTTGATTAAGTTAGCACGGGGTCTGCGGCAACTGTATTTGTTTTTCGCCGCGCTATCTTTAAATATTGGAAAAGTGTATTTGTTCATGGTGCAGATGCTTTTGATACTTAAAGCAGGGCAAGATTTAAAACTCAATTATAGGAAACCGTCAAACGCTGCTGAGCAGTGTATCTTTTTTAAAACAGCGTCTTGAATATTTTTTTCAATAGCTTTTTGCTCAGTTAGTTCGCCCTAGTCATCTTTTTTCCTTTCTTTCTCCTTTTTTTGTTTTTACGTTCCTACCCATGTATCATTTGCCTAAATCTTCAGTCTCTAATTCATACTAATTTGCAGCATGGACGATTTCTTTGGTCATCTCTATGTTACCAGCACGTGGACATCTATCTAGTAAATACACTCTTTAATGTAAAGTTATTTCTTCGGTGACCTCTTCAAAATCTTAAGCTACTTAATTTCCATTTTCCTGTTCCTCTTCCCACCAATTTGTGTGGTTTAACTGCAGAAGAGTTGGCTATTATGTGCAAAAAGTTTACTTTTTGAAGATAACAGAAAAGGATTCCTTTGAAAGAAAAATGGAAGTAATCTTTTTTTTTTTTTTTTCTTCTGTTAAATCAGGTTGTTAGGAAAAAGAAGGGTAGGAGCGGGTATGGAGGTAACTGCCAGACCGAGCAGGCTCCTGTTGGACGCCTCGCGTGTCATCCGCTCTGAAAGGACTTTCTGAACTCCGAGGATGGCAGGAGAGGCAAAGCCCTTCAGAAGAAAGCTCGGTATTTAGAATCATAGAATCACTAAGGTTGGAAAAGACCTTTAAGACCATCAAGTCCAACCGTTAACCCAGCACTGCCAAGGCCACCACTAAACCATGTCCCTCAGCACCACGTCTACCCCGCTTTTAAATACCCCCGGGGATGGGGACTCAACCCCTTCCCTGGGCAGCCTGGTCCAGTGCCTGACCACCTTTTTGGTGAAGAAGTTTTTCCTAATATCCAACCTAAACCTGCCCTGGCGCAGCTTGAGGCCATATTTATTGCATGCAAATACAGAGGATTGCAAAGCCGGCGGTTGTGTGGAGTCAACTCTATCCAGGCCGTTACTGTGCCGTATAACTAAGGAAGCTACAACTCGGAAAATCTTTTTTCGGTGCCCACCTACAAAAATCATTTCTTGAGGGCCTATGGCCAAGCCACTGCTCCCTGCTATTTCCCCACGTTAAAACCTGATGTCCTTTGAGAAATGTAAGATGCTACTTATTTGTGAGTGTGGATGCTGTAGTAACTGTTCTCCACCGATAAAATGATAAAAGAACTTGGTCGTTTTCTTTTGTAGACAGTAGCTGGCTGAGGTGCAATAAGATGTGATCTTTGAGCCCTAGGCTGGAGCTGGAGGCCACGGTGCTGCCCCGGCGTGAAGCATTATTGCAAATGCTGCTGGACCGCGGTCAAGGCCAAGCTCGTGTGTCGCAAGAAGGTTAGGAGAAGCATCTGAAAGATGCGTTTAGGGAATAATTATAAAGGTAGTGAGAGCAGAGTCATGGAAACCACCGTAGGATGAATTTTCAAGAGGAGGAGCGTGGCTGACAGTGCCGGAAATCATTGACAGAGATCTGCGGGCTAGAAATAGCTTCCACATCCGCTTTTCAGTAAACACTAAAGATCTTAATGATTTCCCCGCTATCTTTCCTCCTCCTCTGCTGTACAAGTAGCTTGTTTATCACAAACTATTTTTCTTTTTTTTTTTCCCTTCTGATTTCCCAGTAGTAGTGTCAGTAGAAAAGGAGTGAAAAGAAGAACCGACCCTGTTGGATAAAGGGTTAAAGCTAAACTGTTCCACACCAATTTTGTCGTCTTGTTCCTTCTGTAGATGCTGTGCCACAGCACCTGTGGTACACCGCAGCATTGTTTTGGGCTAAAAAAAACCATAGCATACTTTGACAATTCACAGCTTTAAGCTGTCCCTGTCCTGGAGGCCATCAGTTAATGCTTAATGGGGACATCTTGCCCTTGCTTATGTCCTTTTCTAATATTTCTGTGGATAAACAGAAGCATTTCTAATGTGAGCATTAGGTGCATGATTTGCCTGTTGAGTTTTGTTTGCCAAACGAGCTGGGAGTTTCCCTTTGGTACTGTAGGGGCCGCTGCAAAAGATAAGAATATTTGCTGTGAATATCTAGTACGGATCTGTTGCGTAAAATCAGTCATAGAATCATTTAGGCTGGAGAAGACCTTTAAGATCATCAAGTCCAACCATTAACCCAGCACTGCCAAGCCCACCACTAAACCATGTCCTCGAGCACCACATCTACCTGGCTCTTAAATCCCTCCAGGGATGGGGACTCAGCCCCTGCCCTGGGCAGCCTGGGCCAGGGCCTGACAGCCCTTTGGGGGAAGAAGTTTTTCCCAATATCCAACCCAACCCTGCCCTGGCGCAGCTTGAGGCCGTTCCCTCTCGTCCCATCGCTTGTTCCTGGGGAGCAGAGACCGACCCCCCCGGCTCCAGCCTCCTTTCAGGCCGTTGCAGCGAGCGATGAGGGCTCCCCTCAGCCTCCTCTTCTCCAGGCTGAGCCCCCCCAGCTCCCCCAGCCGCTCCTCCCCAGCCTTGTGCTCCAGCCCCTGCCCCAGCCTCGCTGCCCTGCTCTGGCCACGCTCCAGCCCCTCCATGGCCGCCTTGGGGTGCGGGGCCCAGCGCTGAGCACAGCATTCGAGGGGCGGCCTCACCAGTGCCCAGCGCAGGGGCACCATCCCCTCCCTGCTCCTGCTGGCCACACCATTCCTGATACAAGCCAGGATGCCATTGGCCCTCTTGGCCACCTGGGCACCCTGCTGGCTCATGTTCAGCTTATGTATTTTAAGGCCAAGATTTTTGCAAATGAAATTAATATATCAAATTATTTAGGAAACTAAATGTGTTTGATATCAGACAGTATGATACTTTGAAGGCATGAAATGCTTTCCTAGGTATATCAGTTGGTTTGCCTGCACCTTGCTCTGGTGTTTCCGATGGAAGGGCTCCTCGTATCGACTGACAAATACAAAGAGATGTAGCATTTTCCCAGTAAGGGTTTGAATTTTGTCTTATTTCTTAAACTTACAACTGAAACCGTAAAAAAACACCTTCTAAAGCAAACAACCAATGGTTTTGACATGGGTGGCGTGGAGAATGCATGGGAGTAAGATTAGAACTCGCCATTTTCCTCATCCTTTGGCTATAAGCTATAATAGTTAAAATTTGATGCAGGTCAGTAGTGATGGGACATCGCGATGATCTCGCATCCGAACACTGCATGATTTTGGAGTGGGCAGGAGGCAGGGAGAGCTCTGCCTCCGTGGCCTTTCCTCGCGCAGCGTCGGCAGGTCCCCTGAAGGACTTGGGGCTGATCCCGCTTTGTGGGTGCTCGTTGTTGCTCAACCTTGGGGCAGCGGTGGGAAGCCCGCGAAGCTGCCTTGGTGTCCGCGAAAGGCTTTATTTAGCACCATATAGAAGCGCAAGTCAGATCTGTAAAATAAAATCATCCCGTGAGCACGTTTATGCAAACCGTGTGGGTCTGGTATACCAGTATGGTACTACTGCTAAACGTAGACAAGGATAAGTCACTGTTTTTTCTCTTTTCTGGTAGTGGTCTTTTTGGGGGGAGTGGAATGGGGGGATGTTTTTTAGTGTTTTTTTTTATCCCAGAGACTTTTCTTTAATAGCTTCTACTGAGAAAACCAATTTTCTATATTAGACTTGACTTTTAGCAGAGCCAGTTCAATCTTTTTTGTATCTACTGTTGCATTTATTCCGAGTTCTCTCTTTAAGAGCCTTCGTGTCCAGATTGATTCGTGGCTTTACCAGGTGTCACGGTTTTGCTGCTCCCCAGCTATCCCTTGGGAATTCCTAACCGTGTCCCGAAACCCCCCGGGCTCGGCGCCACTGGAACCACAGCTGGGTTAGCACAGGGGATGTCCAGGTTCCTCTGTTTCCCAGTGAGCTTCTAGCCATTCCCAGTGGAAACCCTAAAAAGGCATGGTTTGGCTAACGCCTGAAAACAGAGAATATTCCAAGGAAGTCATCTGAGAGAGATCACACCGCATCCCTATGGTTTTACACCACCAAAATATCCACCGAGATCAGCGGGAGCCTTGTTTGTATCAGACCTGCGAGGTTTGAATCTTTATCTTCAAAGGAGAGGGATAAAAATTCTGAGCAGCTTATATATGTGCGTGATAAGAGCGTCTTTGTGAGGGGCTCTTGGATAAAAGCTCTTTTTTTCAGAGGAAACCACTATCTAGTGTAGTCTCTTTTCCCTTTTTCCTGCTTTTCTGTTTTCCCGTCCCCCTTCACACAGCATCCTCTTTGCATTTGCCTTTGGCCCTGGTAAGTTCTTCTTAAAAGCAGAAATGATATTTATTCAGCGTTTGTAGTTAAGTCTGCTTTGTGTCTTTGTTCTGCCACATTATCTTCAAATGCATCATTGAATCCAATGTTGAATGTCTCTTTGGCTGTATATCTTTTTTTTATTTTTTTATGTGGGGCAGCAGACTGTGAACTTTGCTTCATCTGCATTCAAAACAAAATGAAAACGAGGAGGAAGAAGGAACAGTTCAGTCGAGGAGAGAAGGATTAGCGAGCCGGGGAGCGCTAAACGCTGAGGCTCATGCTTTGCTCATCCCTGCAACTCTAATAATATTTCACAGGACTGCTTCTCTCGGGTCTGCGGTGTCAAGCGACTAGGAAATTGGAAAGAATGGCTCCTAAATACTCCGGTTTGGGAGGGAAGAGACATCCCTACCTTATTCCCCCAGGGTTTAAGGATGATGAAGTATCTCCTTGTCTTCAGTATGCTGGTGGGGAAAGGGGGGATCGGGTTTTCTTCTTGCTGCCTTTCACTTCGGGGGGAGAAAAGGGGAATTTGCACCTTGCGTGTGGACCTCTCCTGAGCCATTTGGCTGGTGGACGGATGGTATTAAATAACCGGATCACGTCTGGAGAAGCAAGAATTGCACGTAGACCATGTCTAGGGAAGCAAGAAGACAAATTGCCTAGGTGAATGGATATTTTGAACTTCTGATTTCGATTTAGTATTCCTATTGTTAGTGTATCGGATGTAGAAAACCTGGGAGGAGTACTACAGATTTTCCCTTACAGAACAGCGTTTTGTCCTTTTGCTCTTAATAGAAGCGATTGCCGTGATATCTGGGCATATAAAACCAAAGCGTTACGGCGTCTGGATGTCAAAAACAATACTTGAAAAGTTCATAAAGAAACCCGTTATTTATTTAATGCTTCATCTTTGGCTCAAGAACCTTTTATAACAGAATTAAACCTAATTAGCAAGTCCTTAACCTTTACAAAAAAAGATAATTACTTTTTTCTAAAATCATAATTATAAGGTCATATTAATTATTTGTGGGTTTATTAGACCTGAAAAAAATACTTCTGCAATAACAAAGATGCAGAAAAATTATTTTCTTAACAGAGTTTTCTCACTTTTTTTTTTTTTAAAGTTGAGCCTAGCAGAGCTGAGTGCTTTGCAGATCGTTTTTCTCCAGTGTTTCACACCTCGGAAAGAGCCCTTATTTTGAGGTTTTGTGATAGAAAATTCATCAGTGCTTTAGCAGTAGAGATGCACGTGTGTATAACCGCTTGCTTCTTGACACAGCACTGTGACTGTCCTGCTTTTGCTATTCTGTGCTATTGCTGCCGTTGCCGTGATTTGTTTTGTATTTGTGGCTGCTGTTCCCTCTAATAAAACAAAGAGAAAAATGCATTTTAGCCCCCAGGTTTCTTGAGAGAGGAAACAAATAAGGATGTTTTCTGAAGTCTTAAATTTTTCTTGAACAAGGAGCTGCTGAAAATGTAATTTCAATTAGCAAGCTGACCAAAATAAATTTAATAGGTACCTTGTTTCATCTTCCAATATTTTGCAATAGTTTTCTTTCTAGATCGTAAGTCACAGGTGACCTTTTGGAACAGCGTGCTGGAACTCGGCGGCACGTGCTGCTATTGAAAGGACCGCATGGAAACATCAGTCCTTTTATTTTATTAACAAAAATAATATTAACAAAAGCTGGATTCACATCGGGAGGGCTGCGCTAACAGGTTCGTGCGGTGGCCCCTTGTGCTGCATTGCAGTAAGGGCAAGCGGAGACTTCATTTCATGGGCCTGGCTACCAGCTTTTGCTCCAGGTCAGTACAAATTTCCCAAAGGTCCCATGAGATATTTGCCCACATCTCAGATAATCTTGGGTGTTAGTGGTGATGCTCGATGCCTGTGTTTAGATACGCGATTCCCACCTTTATTCACCAGCAGAATTTTCCTTAAAATGATGCACCTTGCATTGGCTCCCATTCACCTGCTGACAGAGAAATGGGTGCCCTGCCTGTGGGGGTCAACTCCCCACCCAGGGCTGCAGCTTGAACGCTGCACTTGAACCTGGACCCTTGCAAATCCATGACAGCTTTGAGGGAAGATGACACATAGGTCCGTATTTCCCTGCTCAGCTCTTCCCCCTGGATCTGGAAATAGTAGAGAGCGAGCTGCAGGTAGCAGCCTGGCGCTGCACCACCGCCGTGGCTGGGGTATGGGTGCTGGCATGCAGCTGCCAGTTGACAATCCAGGTAGATGGCAACTTAAAATATGCAATAAATCAAGTGCTAGTATCTTAGCTTTGAAGTAGCTCTCTCGTTCACTTTCTATAGAGAAGAGATCTAAATATTGCAGCAGTTTTACTAGAGCAAGTACCAAAAATGGCGTTCGCTCCCGAGGGAGCCTGGCCAGGCGTTAGGGGTGTCCTGCAGAACGTGGTGGTGTCATGGGAATCTTGGAGAAGGGGGGTCACCCTGTGTGCACCCCTCAAAAAGCTATTAAAGTCTCTTTGGAAGAAGGTAGAGGTTTGCTCGTATTTAGAGCAGTAGAAGGTTTCCAGTTCTCTGTGGGTTGGCTGAACTAGTGATGGGGAATTAAAATTACTAAGTTGCTGGCATCCGAGTGCCTTTGAGATGGTAGTTTTGAAGTTGTCTTTCAAATACCTGATTTGGGGTCACACAAAAAAGACCAAAATTCAATCCCTGAGAGGCAAATAAGGGCTGTGGTTGATATTTTTTTTTTTCTTCCCTCTTGACCTGCCTAGAGTTTTGAGGTTTTAATTCATGTTGCATCCCATAAAGCGCAAAGCATTTCTAAGGATGGAGGAGGCGGTCGCTTGCTGCATGTGGAAGCGTTCGGTGTAATAGAGGGAGTTGCACTTTGTTTACATCCGATTTAGGTACAAAATTATGGTTTCAGGTGTTTAATGTGTTGATCGTACATGGCCAGTTTTATGGGAAACCTGGAATACCGGCAAAACGCATGTGGATGTGCATGTCAACGGATTAACCTGCAGCAACGCACATGCGTTTTAGATATTATATGGTAACATTTCTATTAATCTGAGTGAAGTAACTCTGTTTTATGCCTGCCACGTTTGTTTGAATGTAACACTGTCTAAAACCTTCCTGAACCAAATGTTTTAAATGAATGGAAAAGTGGCAAGATCGGTCATCCTTTGTAACAGAAATGGCAAACAGTCACCTAAGGGCAAAGAAAAGTTTAGAATAAACACAATAATAGTCAATTTGTTAATATAAACGCTTCGGTCCACCTCTGAACTACATACCTTGGCTTTTCCAGCACTCAGGTTCAAAGGTCCCTCTTGACTGTCGTGATTTTATGCTAATGGAGAAACAAATATCAACGTGATGGGAATGCTTGATTCCCGTTGGAGTCCGAGAGTGATCAAGGAGAGATTTCGGGCTCTTGAGTGTTGCTTTGTCAAATCTTTTTCTCCTCTTAATTTTTCAATCTCAGTACGGGCAGTTCTCGCTTTGTCATTCTCTTGATTAAAAAAATACAGATGAACATTGCTTGTGGATTTGAAACTAAAAATATTTTGCAGGCTGGGTGGGGGGAGATGCCAGGAGAGCTCGGGGGACCCTGCGGAGGTAGGTGGAGAGGGAAAGCATCACCTCGATTACAAGCCCTCCTTTCCCTGGTTTGTCATTTCAGAGCATCCCAGCTGGAAATGGAGTTTCCAAATTGGAAGCTCATGTTAGCTGCTGGCACTGCTAGTTCTTTGGGGCTTGCTTTTGGGCTTTTTACCCTTTTCGATATTTGCCAGGGGAAAATCTGGTGAAAAACGAACTCTCATCAAAATTGTAGAGGTGAAACAACATTCAGAATGAGACCTGCAAGTACTAATTTAGCTATCAAGCAAGCAGTACACACCAGGATCTGAACCATCTGTCATTCGCTGTGCAAATCTGTGTTAGAAAAGGTTTTAGAATGAAACGCTCGTTTTCCAGATATTCAGAAAGTGATAAACAGCGCTGCGAATATTTCCATAGGCTCTTCTGTGCTTTCAAGTGTGATGCTGTCAATGTATGCAACACATGGTTATATGCTGTAGGTCTGCATGTTGGTTAAATTTAGTATTTTGGTGCTTCCTTTGTAGGATTTTTGCCTGGGACAAATGTAGTCGAGACCTATGGGCGTCTTGACTTTTATTTCTCAGCTCGGCAGTTTTTTGGTGTATGGGACTTTGGCAACTCCTCTGTTTCTTCAAGACCGCTTCTATAAATGTGGCATCATCTCCATGTCACGGAGGGAGGCAGGCAGGGTTTGTCGATGGGAGGGTTTTCCCCTGGCTGTATGATGTGGGAGTTTATTCTGAGTTGTGATTGTCGAGTTCACTAAAGGTAGGTGGGTAGTTAAGACTGCGCTGTCAGAAATTAGCCCTTCAAGAGCACTTCAGATATAAATTTGAGTGCGAGTCTTACCTTTTAAGTACGCTAACTCAGCAGGACACATCTGAACTTCCAAACATTACCGAATTTACAGAAGAGGGGAAAAAGAAAATTAGGGAACACCCAGCACAACGTCTTGTCAACGCAGGTTTGTGGATTCTTAACTGAAAACTCAATTTGCCAAAGATTTGTTGTCGATCTTGGGTGGTGAAAAGGCTTTGAGAATTTCAAAGATGCCAAGCTCAAGCCCGCAAACCAAAGCGTATTACATTGCATCTTCCGAAAGTAAAAGAAACAGCAATTAATACAAATAATTGTTGGGGTGGGAGGTGCATATATGTGCTTGGGCACGTGCATGGAGCCAGCTGGGATTCTACCCGTTATTTGTTGGGCCATGGATCGTCTTTCCAGATCCTGCTTTTAACGGGAAAGTTGAGAGCAATGACATAACTGTATAATACACAGAATACTGTTAAAAAATATAGATTTCAAATGTTCTGAAAGGAATCTTACTGCAGCATCTGTAGTTGGTTTTATTAAAAGCAGTTTAAATTCCCCTGCCTGGAGCCGTTTGGAATTACGGAGACGGGCTGCAGAAATTTACATTTTAATTGAGGGAGAAGACAAAATAGGGCACGGCACAGCATTCACACATTATGAGAAAGAATAAATAAGATATGTATCAGCTGGGAGAAAAGAAGTGACTGGTCGTTTTTCACTGCCTCCTGTGCTGTATTTTCTAACAGTGCAATGGGCAATACCGGGCTTGTTTCGTTTGCTCCGTATCAAATTGCAACAGGTAAAGCCACCCCTATTGAGCAAGTTGTTTATTTAAAACACATTGTAAGACTGTAGGTATTCTTTCAAGAACCACCACCGGGGACCCAGCAAAAGGTAGAGGGACGCGTACGTGATCTGTCCACTGGTTCATTTGAAAGCAGGAGGCTAAGAGTAGCTTCTCGTACGGTTTGTGCGGTCTGGAGAGTTGGCCGTAATTTTTGAGGTCTGGTTTCGAAAATGTTCATTCTATAAAAAGCTGCTCTGATGCTAATGGGAGCTGGTGCCTGCCAAAGTATGGCTGGACTTGTTTTGAATCCTGAGGATGTTTTTCATAGTAACGGAGAAGAAACCATACTGTTTCCACCTCCGCTGAAGATTCATTATGTTTAATGTTACTGCTAGCACGATAGTAGGGCCCAGAAATAGTACCTGAGAGTAATGGCCTATTACACTCTAGACGATACGCATGTGGAAAATAACCAGATGCAATCTAAATGGTTTGTCATTCAGACTGAGCAGGTAAAAGCTATGGAAAAAAAAACACGGGCTTTGGGTAGCAGAACCCAGCTCTCCTGACCCCGCTGCAGCGGCTTTCCCTGCAGCAGGAAAGTTTTCCCTCAACTTGCACTATTATTTTGAATCAATTGACAATGCATTATTGCTTGGACTTTCTTTTTAAAAATATCTGAAGGCATTCTTTTTATTGGTTTCAGCTGTCCAGGTCGTAAGTCACTTCAGATTCTGGGATTTTAACAATAAAGCATAAACTTAGTTAGATCTACTGTGTTTTTGTACGATCCACGCAAAGTGTCCCCAGTGTGGTGGAACCCTTAGGGCACTATCATAACAGTAACCTCTGCGGAGAAGCAGATAACATCCTAGTCTAACAGGTAATGATGTCCAGGGTTTTATTTCTTGCTAACTGGAGAGGAATAAAAGGTGGTCAAACACTTCCAAAAAGCCCTGCAAGTTCTCCCCTTCTCCGGACAGAAAAAGCAGTCTCCACCCGTGGGTGGTCTTATGGCTTCTGACCCCATGGAAACCTCTCTGCAGGCCTCATGAGCAGGACAGCACAAGTTGTGGGGCAAATCGGTATAAACTATGGATGAAAAAATCTCAGGTCCCAGCTGTTTGGCTGCAAAACTCTTTAATTCTTGATTGGCAAAGCTGGGATTGCAGGAGGTCCGGTCGGTTGGAGGTGCATTGTGTTGTTAAGGAAAATGAGGGTCTTCACCTCCGTGGCCATGGTCTCTGCCACTCCTGTGGCAAAGACAGTTGGAGGTCCACTGCTTTCCACCGATATGGGAACAAAGACAAACTGGTGAGACCGGAGAGCCTTCCAGCTCCGGTATGTGATGTGTGCCATGCAGGAGAACGGAAGGGATAAGCAGGGTCCGTCACGAGCACATTCCTGAGTTGCTAAATTGCAGAAGGCTTATCAGGCTGAACCGGAGAATTATCTGGACGCCTTGGAGGAACCAACACAAGCGTCAGCAGTGTATGGCACGGATCGACTCCTCTTTCCCTAGAGGAGGAGAGCATCAGGGAAACGGGCCTGTGTTGTCACTGTGGATAAAACTGCGAATGTGTTGAGTATCGGTCCCCTGCCACATGTATACATGGCACAGCATGTGCGTTTTCTGGGCTGCTCCTGAGGAGGAAATGAACAGATTAAGGCTCGAGAAGCTGGCAAATAACTTCCACCATGTGTGTATTCCTTCTGGCTGCCCTAGAAATGACTAGATCGTACTCTTTCGGATCAGTGGGAGTGCTATATTTAAAAAAAAAAAAATAAAATAAAAAAAAAAATTGGCATTCCCAGAGATTTTTTTCTTCTAATCCACCGTGTAGATTATTCTTCCCTGTTCCAAAAAAGCCCATGAGGAAAAAAAAAAAAAAAAAAATCATGTCCTACATATTTCTCTTGAAAGGATTATGCCGTTGTGATTAAAAAAAATAATAATTTTCCTACTTTTAAACCCCTGAGTTCTGGCCTTCACTGTCTTTGATCTAAACAGCTAATCGAGTGGGAATTTAATTTTGATGTGGTTTCAAAATTTGGCTTCCTGCTGATTTTTCAGTGGTTAGTGTGAAACATGACGAAATCTCCAGCAGTTTGGTGCTAATTAACATCATCCAAACATGCTTTTTCCTCCAGTTAAGCTCAAAGGCAGCAGCCAAATCCAAAGCCAATTGTCCAAACCACTTACCTAGGTCGTTGCTCGGGCTGCGTTATTCTCGTCTTTAATTACAATGGGTTGCCTCCATCTTTCAAACTAAATTACCTCCAGCGTTCTGCACGATGATGTCTCCATCTGTATTCTTCGTCCTCAAAATATCCCGCTTTGTCCCTTCGTTGCAATAAAGGTGCCAGGGCGTTCAGTTAATTTCCGTAATTCTTCTCTTTCTGTCTCCTCGCATACATTTCAAACCGCTTCCAGGCTCTGTGACTTCGGCTCCTACTTGCAAAAGTATTTCCTTGCTGGAAGCTGGAAAAGTAAACTCAGGGTGTCACGGCGAGTTCGGTTCCTTGAATAACGTCCGTCTTTTTGTGGATACGTTTATTGTTTTACATTTCCCTTTTTTCCCCCACCTCATCTCTCTCTGCTTTACGAATTTCTTTGGGTTAGGACAAACGGGGTATGAAACCATGCTAACAAAGAGGTGAGTCAGACTGAATTTGGGTTTGCATCTCTGTTTGGGCTGTGTTGGTGTTTATTATTCAGTCACTGCTATGAGTGTAGTATATGTTCTTTTCCCTTTGCAATAAAATGAAGCGAGAAGATTTCAAAGCACAGGTTTTCAGTGTTTTGTCTTTTTTTTAATTTCAAGTGATCTAGTGGTTCCCTTTTAGTCTCTCATTACTTGCAAGACATCTGTTCTTTTGGTTTCTTTGCACTTAAACAGGATGGTTAGTTTTATCTAGTGACTATTTAGAATCCTACCGAAGTGGCAAGATAATCTAGTCCCGCTGAAAGTAATACCAGGATCTTCTTTGGGGGCAAATGCTCCTTTAAAAGATAACAGCTCTGACTTTGGTGTTGCTGTAAATCTTCTATTTGTTATTTTCCTTTAGCGTGAAAGATTTGTCCTAAGATCACATACGCTATAAGGGAAAGATTTGTTAATACATTGAATTAAATTATTGTGTGTCTTGTCGTCTGGCTTGATAAGGAATGATTAAAAAGAAATGTTTCTAGAGCCAAATGTAATTGTTTTGTGGTAGGTACTAGGGAACACAGAAGTTAACACAGAGGAATAGCATCAGACAGGATGGAGCAGATAGAGAGATGATGTTTGCAGGCTGGTTTTTCATCCTTTAAGTGATTCTGTTCCTTTGAGAGGTTGCGTATTGAGTCCGAAAAATGGGGAATTCCTTGATCAAACGTGCTGGAGAAGTTTTTGAAGACTTTTGAAGTAGCTTCAGTCTTAGGGTTAAAAGGAGACAAACACCACGATGACAACGTTTGGACAATAGCTGACAGTTTACAACCTGATGGACCGTGTTGTCAGAGCGGGTGGAGACTGGAGGTGTCTTCACTTCTGTGGTGGACACGGGCTTAGATCGCGTCTCGTCATGGTGGTCTGCTGTCGGGGACTGCAGAGTTGCCTTGGCCTTTGGGACACAACGCAGATCTCCTCTGGGAATAAATCGGACAACTTCTGCTGATGGGTGCGAAGGGAAACAAATCTGTGAGTCAACTTTTGGGAAGGTAGCAGTCCTTGTACTCCTGTCCAAAGGGACGTTGGACGCCTGACCTCTCTTCACGGGAGAGCAAGGAAAATGGGTGTTTACAGTCTAGTTTGCATAGCCTCCAATGACAAATTACGATCTAGCTCAGCATCTTGATCAATGACGGCGCAGAAATTGCTGGTTAGAGCAATCAGCGTATTGCTTATGTATGACATGGCTTCAAATTGAAATTCTGCCTATGATATGTTGTCAGGGCTTATCTAGATTTTAATGTATGAGATGAAAATCTATTGCTGCCTCGTTCTGGGAGTTCACAGGAAAATCGATGCGAATTTTTGAGCTGCGCTGCCTGTTCATTTTCTAAATATGCATCTAGATCCGTACAAACACTGCAAAAGAGCAAAGTGTTTCAAGAAAGAAAATTTTTCAGTGTCTACGGGTGATTTTACTCGCATGAAAACTACTCCTTTCAAAATGACTGGTACGCTGTATGAATTTATGAAAGGTAGCTGGGACGTTATGGGGTGTTATGTCCCTTCGTATTGAGACCTCGTACTGACAAAAGGATTCTTATGACTTATGTATTACGTTGGATAATAGACCCACATGAAGGGTATTTGTCTTTGCAAGCCCTCTGATATTGCAAGATGAGGTTTTGGGTCTGACTCAAGCCGGAGTTATTCCTCAATGTTCAGAATAGCGTTTCTCCACTCTTCCCGGCCTTTTGTTTCCTTATTTTTTCCCCTGCTTCCGAAAGACTAATGCTCTTTGCAAACATGTGCAAATTTTGGAGAAAGCTGAAAACAAGGGCCTATGTTTTGTTTTAAAAGCACGTCCTGGATGTTGGATTTGAGCTTTTAGCAGCCTTTTGGTTTTGAGTTGGTGTTATTGGGTTTTTATCTTTTATTTTTCTTCTAGGGAATAGCTGTAGTACACTATTGGAGGAAAAGATAATATGTTTGTTTTTTTTTTTTTTTTCCATCAGCGTATCTTTTCTGCAAGCTCATGTTTGCTAGAATTACTGAAGAATAAAACATTTGGTCTGTACCACACTGCTTACCTTAAACTTTATCTGGCAACGTATTTTACTCTACTTTCTAACAGAATAATTTCCTCAGGATACCACAAGATACCCTCCAGCTCAGGGTCAGTTTAGTAGCCTTTATTTATTCTGATGTGTCGGAATTTATTCATTGTACGCCGTTTTCTAGTTAAAGCTGTAGACGTCCTCTTAGGAAGCAGAGCCTAAATCATTCAGGAATTCAGACATGTCAGTAACTTTTATGTTTTCAGAGTGCTGCAGAGCTGCACGTTAAATGACAGCAAGCACCAGCTACTCTGCTCTTCTGACAGTGCCTTTAGTCTTTTCGAGGGAAAAGACTTTCCCTCGTAAGCAGAAGTCGTGAGGGCTGACGCGGGCCCCAGGTGCTCCGGAGGACTCGAGAGCTTCTCCTCCATTGGGGTTTGATCTCGGGGATAATTTGTAGGGAACTCCTCTTTGATAACGGGTATGGGAATGAGTTTTGACGTGCAGCCTGGGTTGTCAGCGTAGGTGAGGACTGCGTTGCATGGGAGGTTGTGTTGGAACCGGGGGTGAGCAGGCACCTGAGTTTCCTGATGTTATATGTGCGCTGGCAGCCCAGCAAGCCAAGCGTCTCCTGGGCTGCATCCCCCGCAGCGTGGGCAGCGAGGCGAGGGAGGGGATTCTGCCCCTCTGCTCCGCTCTGGTGAGACCCCCCTGGAGCCCTGCGTCCAGCTCGGGGGTCCTCGGCACGGGAAGGACATGGAGCTGTGGGAGCGGGGCCAGGGGAGGCCACCGAAATGATGAGAGGGCTGGGACACCTCTGCTGTGAGGCCAGGCTGAGAGCTGGGGGGGTTCAGCCTGGAGAAGAAGAGGCTGTGGGGACACCTCACTGCGGCCTTGCCGTGCTTAAAGAGGGCCTACAAGAAAAATGGGGACAGACTTTCTAGCAGGGCCAGTAGCGATAGGGCAAGGGGTGATGGTTTTAAACTAAAGAGGGTCGATTCAGACTAGATATAAGGAAGAAATTTTTTTATGATGAGGGTGGTGAAGCGCTGGAACGAGTTGCCCAGAGAGGTGGGAGATGCCCCATGCTTGGAAACACTCAAGGCCAGGCTGGATGGGGCTGTGAGCACCCTGATCTGGTTGAAGATGTCCCTGCCAATGGCAGGGGGATGGACTGGATGGGCTTTAGAGGTCCCTTCCATCCCAAAGCCTTCTATGATTCTATGTTTCCCTGCAGAGGTGGAGGTCGCTTTGGCCCTGCTCTCACCTTATTTGTGTTTCAGCCACCTGAAGCCCAGGAAGAGCAAAGGGAGTGATGTGCAACAGCGCAGTTACTGAAAGTGGAAATAACTCCGTTATAAAATATTTCCTTGTTGCATACGTGCCTGGACATGGTGAGCTTCTTTCTTAACGCTGCAGTTGATCCTCTGTCCTTTCAAAAACGTAGGCTCAGTTTTATCCTCTGCATATTCCTCTGCATACCTGGAGAATTTTGGTCATGTGTGTATGCAAAAATCATCTCTGTTCATCTATGTTCTGGAAAAAACAAACAAACAAACAAACCCCACTTTATAATTTATTTAAACACTTTTTTCCAAAATTTGGCCTCAGTAGCTCTTACTGCAAGCTTTCTGTTTCTCTTATCTCCCTGAAGGCTGCAGACAATGCGTTTAGGTTTCCAGATCTTTCTCTTGTTCCAATGAGGGTAAGGTGAAAAAATGTCCAAAAAAAAAAAAAACCCCACTCAAAAACCTGCCTGCCAACAGGACGAGCTAAGTCCATGCCTTATTTTCTCATGCATCGTTTGTTGACATCTCCTTTGAGTCCATATCAGGGATTTATTGAAGAAATTATCATATAAAAGGTAATTTTCTATTTTCTGTTTGCTATATTTTCTTTTCACATTTTTCTCAGAGGATGCTTAGTATATAAAAACTCTGGAGGAGTATGTTTTAAGGCTAAACAAAAGTGAAGACTAACATTCGGCATCTGACTGTGTCAAAGAAGTGCTGTGTTTTAGACTGGATTTAGCTTATTCTTACTCATGGTGCGTGCTTCCTATAGCTTATATTATGATATATTTTCCAATAGGCTACTGATAACGGATGCCTCTGTTTTAGAGAGGAAAAGAATCCATTGAAACTCTTCTGGATGTTTTGCAATATTCTGCTTAGTTTTCTCTCTTTTTTGTTTTAAGTTCTGCAAAAATAGAATAAAAGGTTCTTTTGGATGTCACAGGGATCTGGGTAGATGGAAAACAGCTATCATCAGTTAGAATTCAAGTCAATCTTGCTATTTCTTTTTCCCTTTAAAGTAAATTAATTATGGTCTCTTAAAAAAAAAGAAAAAAAAATGTGGACTTTTTATAGATAAATGAAAATTTTAGGTCTGCATGTCTTAAGAATTCCCCGTTGCTTTGAATGGGAGCCACTCCAAATCTTGAGTTTGAGTCTAATCCAGTAACCGACTTACATGTTATCCTGCTGAAAACCAGCTTTTAGGGCTCTTAGCTGAATCTTACTGGTGTTCAACATTTTCTTTTAAATATAGCCATGATTTTGCTCATTTTACAGAGCTTAGATTTTGCCCTGTGCTTTTTTGGAGATAACTGGGTCCTTCCCATTTGAAAGCAGAGGGTTGAAAGAAGTATATGTTGTGTTCGGAGTGTAAGCTTTAATTTTATTAACAAAAGTTTTACCTTCAAGTAAACGTAAATTAATTATTTCTTGTTCTGCTAGTTCATAGCTGGGAAATGGGTGCGTTTTGCCGTTGTTGTGAAAATGTAGAGTGTTCAGCTAAATAGCGACGGACAGCTCTGCAACACGCTAAGAAAATCTTAGATCATGCTTCATCGTGTTTGAGGAAAAGCTGATGTATCTTTATTCTATCAGCTTACCATTTAGGGCCAGTTATTTACTTTGGATGCTCAACTTGGAGATCAGACTGCCTGGGCTAGGGATTCCTGCTCAGGTCTGGCCTGCGACGCATTTTAGCGTGCAAATGTTCAGATATCTTTTGGCTCTAACATACAACCGAGTGAGACAGATAGAGGATATAGAATTGAATGATGGCTCTATATTCGTCTCTTTTTTACCAGTGATATCCAGGGTACAACTGAAAGGGAAGGAAATCTCAGTCTGGTAAAAATGTAAAACATTTTTGTTTTTAAAACGTGTCCGTTAATTAAAGCTTTCCAGCGATGAGAAGGTGCGATCCTTTAACCTTTCATTTTTGGTAGTTTTGGTGAAGAATTTAGTATTATGATACAATGCCAGACGAGTGTGTGCCAAAGATTCCCAGTGCAGGTTTGGGCTCTTCCCAGAAAGGGTGAGACTCTGAGTAGCAGTCAAAATTGTCTCAGATTGGGAGTTCTCATGTGGAGGTACCTGAAGAGAGGAGGTAAGTATTCCCTTTTAAAAAAAAAAACTTTCTTCTTGTATATGATTCTCCTAGGAAAAATCAAAGCATCTCCTTGACGTTCGTATAGGCAGTGTTTCTCATTCCCAGTGTATTTAATTCTTCTTAAAACACGCAGTCTTTTTCCCCAGTGACCTCCAGCTATTAATGGCAAGAGTGAAATTTTTGTCCCAGAAAAATAAGCAAGGCAGGATGCTATAAAGTAGTAGGAGGATGGTTTAATTTTCTCTATCTATATATTAAAAACCTTTAATTGGTGTTCTGTTTTTGTAAAGGTGCTATAAAATTATCCATGTTGTGTGCATAAACAAATGTATTTTTATAGATTGTGCTAGTTGTAGTTATAATAATTATAGTACTGATGCATTTATAATCTCAATGAGTTTTTTTTAGTTTTAGTTTTCATAACATTCTTAATAGAATTGCTCTTTGGGGAAAAAAAAGACTAATTTGCAGACTGAGTGACTTGTCTTAATGACTGCCATCAGTCTAAAGCAGCCAGTATGCATTTATCTCCATTTCCCCTCGTATTTATTCTTTTCTGATAGTCATTTCCTTTTTATTTATGTCCATCATTGATGGATTTAATTCCTAATATACTCGCATACGGGAAGGCTGCATACATTCACCCTGCACCTGAACAGTGCAATTTTTCTTGGTTGTCGTGACATTTTACTTCTAGTTTGAAAGACGGGCATATGGCTCCTTTCAGGAGCGAACCTAAGGGTGTCGTATAGATCCATATAGTCAGCCGCGCTGACGTAGGGGGGCAGCCAGCAGACTTCTCCTATCGATGTGTGTATGCTCTACCCAAGCGGCTTGTTCTGATTTAGACCATGCCAAGCCCAGCCTTAATCTGCTGCACTAAATAATAACGGAGGGACTACAGCTCATTGCTGCGAGGAACTCGAGTGTAGAAATTAAGCTCGTGTCCGTACCGACGGCGCACCTACGCTCTGTTCCCCTCTTGCACAAGGCACGCGTTTTCAATGCGTCAAAGCTACTATTATCTGTTCATTCCGACTGAGAGCCCGAGAAAAAGCTCCTTAGACTCAGCAAAGAAAAAAAAAGACATTTATTGTTGAAAAAAAAATAATAATTGTATTGCCACGGGTGGTTTATGAGTTGTATAACAGATGCCTACATGTGAGGGAGTGTGACTTTGAAACCACTCCGCAATCCAGAGTTCATTTAAGACGGTTACAGATCCAAAATTGCTGCCAGTAGGCAGTGAGCTGGTGAAAAGCCGAGATCTCAGCCTTTGGAGCCTGTATTTGAAACTTGGATGTAGAAACCAAGATGACATGAGTGAATATGTGTGGTGCTGGACTTGCTAATTATCTAAAAGTACCTTAAATTGATGTTCTCGGCAACTCTGGTCCAAAACTGTGCTGTAGTAAATCAGCTTTCCTTGGCATCATGAGAACCCCCAGCCAACCATATGCTTTTACTAGAAATGCTCCAAATAATCATTAGTTTAATATTTGATTATTGAAAGAAAGGCTGTTAAACAGCAAGGGCCGAGGCAGAGGGGTCTGTTTTGCAGGAGCTGGGTCTGGGGCTCACACTCGTGATGCCCAAGGTGAAACCACTGCAATCCCAACTTTCTTTGACACAGTTAATTGTGGCAGGCAGCGTAACTGCAACTGTTTTGGCCATTTTACCATATTGTAAACCTACTAGATGTTTTTTCGAGATAAAGGCAGGCACTCGATATTAAAACATAATTTCCTGCATTATTTATTTGTAAATTAATGCCTTTCGATGAGCACTGAGAATACTTGCAGAATGGATTGTCGGTGGCAGACTCCATTATCTTTATCAAGGACATATCTCATAAACACATGGAAATTTAAGGTCAGGAGAAGCATTTAATCATCTGACTTTCTGCGTAGCTCAGATTATGGTACTTCCATTAAGTGATTCTGTGTCAAATGCACAACTTCTGAAGGGGTTAGAATAAACTTGTTAGAAATATAACCTAGCCTGAATAAGCCGTGTCACGAGAATCCCATCCCCTCTGTATGTAAGGTGGCCTGAAAGCTGATAACTCGCACTTAAAAATAAGACCTAAATTTATAGTCCACGTCAACCATTAGCACTTTGAATATTTATTCTTCATTGATCATGGTTTCTAATTCTATGGAGGAAAAAAAAAATAACCTTGTCCTACTTTGGTTTTTTTGCTTAAAAGAAGGGTTAGCAGAGCTGTCTTACTATTTTTTTTTAAAACAAGTTAGCCTGGAGTTATGCAAACCCACAGAATCCCACTCGTATTGGCTCTCTTTCTTGTCAAACCATTTTGCCTCTTTCCGTTAATATATTGAGTATTTTTAAAGTTTAACAAAGGATATCTGTTTCAACCTTGACGTGCCTTTTGCAAATATCTGGTCCAGTGAGTAGCTTCACAATGCATTGCGGTCATCTTCAGAAGCTAAAGGTCGTGAAAGAAACGCGGTATCTGTTTCAGCTCATCTTTTCTGGTGGCCATCCAAAGCTTGTTGAACGAAAGACTGGTTTATGTAGAGAGGGAAATAAAAATTGGTTTGGTGAAAGAGGGCAATAAGTTCTCGCTGCTTTTGTGCCGAGGGCTTTTTCGTTGTTGTTCGTTGTGGGGAGAGGAAGCTACGATTCCTTACGAAAGGATTTTGAAGATGTTCCTGCTGCCAGTAGATGGTTCTGCTGGAAGAGCATGGGCTCAGCCCCAGCATACAGCAAGACAGAGATGTACTTCAGTGGTGGTTTTCTTCTGAAACTGGTCTGTGGTGATCAAAATACAGGAGAACGGAGGAAAAAAAGCAGTAGAAAAGGGGCTGAGAGGAATGTCTTTTGTCTGAGAGAAGGCATGGTTCTTTGCTTTGCATTTCCTCTAGGCTCTGCCTTTGAGAGAGGCTAAATCTATTCCCCCTTCCCACTGTACCTCTCCAGCTGTGTCTCAGGCAGCCAGGCTTGAACACATGAAAACAAATTCCACGGGAAGTTCAAACACTCAAAAATTATAATTATGGTCATCATGACCACGCTAATAAATTTTGCACTGTTTTTTGCTAGGGTTAATTAACTTTTGCACAAATCTGAGGGAAAGAAATGATGCTTGTGAATAATAATCTTGTTTGTGGGAAGATATTGAAATACAGATCTCGGTGTCGTGCAGACCCAAAAAAAAAAAAAAACAAACCACAAAGGAAAAAATCTCTCATAGATGATTTTAGAAAGAGAAATTTCCCCGTAGGGTGATGCTTGTTCCCAATGAATGACCACTGGCTGCCTCACAAGTGAACATCGGTCGGCAGGAGGCAGAACAGGGACTGTTTCGAGCGTGGCAAAGATGTTAGCACCTGAAGATAAAAAGACTGGAGCGTCGGCCACAATAATCTCCCTGCTGTTAGAACTCCGGAAACATCCAGAAATGAGGAGAAAAAGGCCTTTATGCTATTATAGGCCTATCTCTGTTTACGCCTGTTATCTAGAAAGGTGATGTGTTTGGATGGAAAAGGCCAGAAGGGAGCCAGCAACAGAGGAATGAAAGCTTTTTGGCCCAGGGCTCCCTGGCACTTAATGTACATCTTAAGTCCTGCTCAAAGCAGAGAATGGCTTTAAAGCACTCTGCCTGGTTGTTCTTCCTCTGTAAAGTGGGTTTGGTGACTCAGAAGGTGATCCTTGCTTTCGTAAGGTTTGCTGCAGTTTTAGACGTGACCGTTCCTCGTGGCAGCGAAGGAAGCAAGGCTCCGTGGATGCTGTCCCACCCTGTAGCGGTGTGGTGGACCCGCCGGGCAAGGATGGAGGATGCGTTGGGTGAGGCGCGGCACCGTTACGCGCTTTCTTCTGTGCTCGGTTTGCTCCGTCTCTAAAAAAAAAAAAAAAAAACCCTTACAAGTTGTGGCTGGCCGGCCTGCAAAAGGACAAAAGCTGTCCTTTGCCCGGGGCCAAAACCGAGGCATTTTGATCTCTCTGTGGGTTGGTTGGTGTGGTTTTTGGGGGGTTGTTGGTTTGGTTGGTTTTTTAAAATGAGGATTATTATAGTAGGCACTGCTGGTCTAGCTTTCAGCCGTCACCCCCCCATACAAGTGACTGCGGAGGCGTCCCCCAGTGCAGCACGGCCACTGATATTCACGCTCCTTTTGTTATTTCTCCGCAAAGAGCTCTGTGCTTCTTGTTGAAGCAGCACGATCCTTTTTCCTCCGTCTTTTTGTAATAAGTGCCAAGAATGCCTCTTGGAGAATAGGCTTTGATTGGCTTCGGTGTGTGGTGGTGTGAGGTGCTGCCGTGGTCCCGGGGTGGGCTGCAGGGAACTGCATCTCCCGGTTCCTGCTGCTGGGGGTCTGGGTGGCCGCGGTGGTGGTGGCTGCTTGTTTCTTTGAGAGAAACGTCTTGAGTAACAAAGGAAAGTATTTCCTACTGGTGGATCTAACTGCATTTTATTATTTAACAACAGATTTTAGAGAGGTGGATGTGTGCATGTTAAAAGAAAACCACAGTTTGAAATATGTTGTTTAGATATTATCTTAACGTGTGTTATTTTTCAGCTTCAATGCTGAAATCCTCGTTTATATCTTCCTTCTTTTCAATGGGTGTTATTTCCAAAGTGGGGAGCGGTGTCAGATCCCTGCAATTCCCACACCATTGCTGCGGCACCTCTCCTCGCTGGCTTACGTTCTTCGTTACCAACCTATGCAATCTTTGATGTTTCATAGAAAATAAAATGTCCTGGGAAAGGAAATCATATCTGGTCCTTCAGAAGGGCTTAGACCTGAGTTGCTTCGTGTCTGTTTCCTGCTGAAATGTAGGTTTTCGTTTTCTTTTCCTTTGAGGTCACTAATCGCGTGTGGCTTGCAGGGGTGGTTATTCCACTTTGCCTGCCCCCACGAACAAAGCCCAGCGTACCTTAAATGTCAGCAAGGAGGAGGGAAAATCAATGCCATTCCCACGGCGGCTCCCATTGCGGCCTCCGTTCGGTAAGGGAAAGCCCGGCTTTGCCGGGGGAGACGATGGCGAAGTCAAGGGGAGCGCAGCGAGGCGAGCTTATCTCTGGGGCTCTTGGTACGGCTTTAGCGCGTCCTGCTGACGTTTTCCTTCTGCCGAGGTAGGGGATTGACTGGTTCTGCCTTTCTTAGCCCTGTTATCTCTTAGCTGTTGTTTTTGAACACCCGAGACCTTTTGATGCCACAAACAATACAAGGGATATCCATAGTGGCTGTGCTAAAACTGATCATCAGCCTCTGAGGTGCTTTAACGTAAGACCTGAAAGGGGACTTTTGTGGGTTTTGGTTAAAGGTGACAAATAGGGTTCTACAAAATAACTATGGGCTTGCAGTTTATCCTGGAGCATGCTCCAGCCCCTACAATTTCCCCGATCAGAGAAAAGCAGAGGTGGCCTGGAAGTTTCTTTAATGGTATTGTTTACATCCTGGGAATGCTTACCCCGAGAGAATGACATTCATCTTCTCTCATACTGTTTGAGGGCTGAGTTATGAGAAAAGGAAATCCCGGGTAAGGTTAAGGGGGTTTAAGGAGGTTAAGGGAGGACTCAACTTTGCCAGAAGATAGGAAATGAAGAAACAAATCTTTGTACTACGTGCAGATCTCTTTAGCAGATGTCATACTTCTTTAATGAGTTTGGTATCCAGAGCCTGTTTACTGGAAGATGCCTAAAACTAGAGCAATTCATGCGTAGGTGATGTTTTCCTATTTCAGAGGAGCTATATTGGAGAAGTAAAGGCGGCTAGCAAAGCCATCTCATAGAGCAGCCAATCTGGCCGGCTAGTTTAGCACCAGCAAGCTGCTCTGACCTTGTCAGCTCTGGTGAGGAGGGGTTCAAGTCATGGGCCCTGTCAATAAATATTCAGCAGCTGGTTCAGTTCACTCAGGGCCTGACAAGATCTCCATAGGTTTGTGCTGTGCCCTGACAAATGATAATGACCCTGGAGAGGTGGAGGAATTATTTAGCAACCTTCAGCTCACCACGCTATCAGGCTGGATGTATACCAAGAGTGCCTTCTTAATTACTGGGTCTGCTTCAGTGGAAATGTAGGGTTATTACAGAAGGACTACAGAAATGAACATGGATAGAGGCGAGGTGTCTTGTTTTACATGTGGATGCCCCAAAAATCACAGTATTCACGAAAAGCATATTGTACTTCAGCTGCCTGTTCGCAAAGAGGCAGCAAGATTGGACTGCGTGTTAATCTTTAGGTACCGGAGGAAATTTAGATGCGGATACGATAATTTAAAGCCGTAAGGTTGCTGGGGTAATAGGAAAAATTGACACTGAAAAATATGAGAGCAAATCTTCAATAAGGTCAGACGTGGATGTCATCAGCTGAATATGCGGAAGGCAGGTACGGCATTCCCACTGGAAGCCATCAATTTGTTTGCTGTGAACTGTCAGTTGTATCAAGAGCCCACTCCATCACTTGGTAAGAGCTGGAAAGTTAACGAAAGAATCTATCAAGGCGTGAGGAGTTGGTTAGAAAAGGGTGATGGGTGGAGTTTGTGAAGTGCGATTCAAAAGGAGAGAATAAATTTGGGAGTCTGCCCTAGCTGATGGTTTTCAAAGTGGAAGCTACTGAAAGAAAGGGAAAGCCAAAAGGCCCCAAACTTGACATCGCTTGTGAATTTTTACGGTTTTTAAAGGATTGTGGAACAGTGCAGCTTGGGAGCAATGACAACAAATCAGCTGCTGTAAAACTGTCTCTGTGCTGATGTACGAGATGGAAGCGATCAGATTTGCAAGAAATTTAGATGAGGTTTATAACATGCAGCGCTGCCAAATGGAAATTTTGCATCCCGGCAAGAGCCAGCATTGCTCTTGGCTGGGTGGGAGGCAGCAGGGATCCTCGGGAGGAGGAGGATCTCATTCCCTTCCTCGGCCGAAGGTGCCGGTGTGGGATGGATAAGAGTGGCTAAAGGCAGCGTGTGTCATCTGCAACCGCTGCCCTCGTCTTCAGCAGTGCAAGAGGCTGGAAAGACACCGCGTGTAGGAAAGGTGGGTATTAGGCTGATGGCCGCTGCCTGGATGGTTTTAGCCACAAGCCACTGAGTGACTTGCTGCCCAGCTTTCCCGTTTCAGCCCCTGTGCGATCTTTCTTATACTGGTACGTTTGATTTTCAAAGCCAGAGGCTAGGCTGGAAGGAGATTTCCCCTTTCTCGTCAATACTGGCAAGCCACCATTTGTTTTCATTTTGTTTTGCTCTTTACTCATCCATCATCCTGAAGAATTTGATTTGGGAATTAAAATGCCACTTTTCTGGAAGCTTCAGTGATTCCCTGGGGTTAAACCACGCTGGTCCTTGGCGTAGCACCATCCAGTGAGGAAGCGCGTCCCCGAGGTCGTCCCCGCGTTGGTCTTCCCTCCATCGCCCCCCGTGCACCTACCTCCTGCCTGACAGAAAGGCTTTGATTTAAAGGCCGTGGTAGAGAGTAATGGAGAGAGAGGGAAATCGTAAATTTAGTGCTGCTCTTTTTCTCTAAGTGAAATATCTTGGAACTGGCCGATAACGTGGTAAAATTATTTCTTTCACCTTATGCATGAAATTTCCCAAATTATCCAGAGTATAATAAAAACAGAGATGGCATTGTCATGATAACATATTTTTGTCTGGTACGGGTGGAAAGAGACATTTACAGACGTTGCTCTAACAGTTTCATTTGTTCTTTTATCACCTTTTGATACCATGGGCTATAGAGCTAGGAGGAGATATTAAAGTGAAAGAAAATCAAAATCATCATGAAGGTGCTCCTTTACAGTGGTATAAGCATTGCAATTTGATGACAGCAGTCTAGTCTTAAACCACTATGATTTATACGTGTCCTCTAAGGGCGAGAGAAACGATGTTGTTTTGTGTTGGGCTTATTTTAATGAAGAAAGTGGAATACCGTCCTCCAAAAAATCTGATGGGAAGCGATGTGTGTCCTTACATGATTGTTGAGCAGATGAAGATCTTAAAATGCCAGTGCTGTTGGTGTTGGCGTTATTTGAGCTACCCCACAGTGGGTTTTTTCTTCTCTAGTGGGAAGATACAGCGAGGCCAGAGGAACATCTCTTTTAAAGTATGTGTGACAGATGTTTTCTTAATCAAATATATCAAGTATTTCCATTTAAAATTTGCTTAGAAAGTGATTAGGCCCAGTTGTGTGATATTGCCTCATACTGGTTCGGGTTTGTTTTGTTAATGTTGCAATTAATCTTAGCAAAAATCTAATTCATCCCTGGGCTGCTTTCATGCCATGATCAGTTTGTCGAAATCTAATGCAACAACCCCCCTGTCTAATCAGATACATTATCTTGATTTAGAGTAACAGCAGGTTTATGGAGTTTTGCTACAGAGTAATAAAATTACGTCTTTGCGAGTTCGGAATAATTAATGTAATTATTGTTTTGAAGACTAAGTCTCTAATAAAGCCGATGCAGTCCTTTGTTACTGTTTGGTTTTGTCTTATTTGGGGAACGTGGAATAAATGCGCTTCACAGCGCTTGCCTACGGCAGAGCGATGACACTTGGGCAATGGATAGGGGCTTTAATGAATAGTATCTTCCAAAGAGCGAATGTCTCTCTTGAATGAACTAGTAGAACAAACGCAACCCTGACATCTAATTATTACTGGTGCATGACTAAAATCCTTTACGCTTGTTATGTTTTAGGTGAAATAAGGTTGCTTAGCATTTGTCTAGCAGCAGGAACGTCCTCCTGGAGCTTAAAATGAACCCGAGTCGGTAGCTTAACAGTTACGTGATTTAGACTTGCCCTTTCCAAGCGTGGGTGGATCATCATGTTGGTTGGACGCTGCCCTGTTGCTGATCAGTCACAAAATCAAATCCTAACCACCATTTTCATCCCTCCCAGCCCGCTGCCATCGAGCTCCTTCCCTCTCCTTATCATGGCTGAGCCGCCTTCTCCGTTGATACCAACGTACAAAGGTTTTTCCTAGTTTCCTTCCAGTCAAAAAGGACTCCATGAAGAGGCAGTAGAGCTTGGTGTTTAACGTAGTTAACTCAGGTTTGAGCTTGTTTTGACAGAAAGCAGAGTGTGGCAGCTTAGGAAGGGTGTGCGTGGAAGGGCATCATGTGCTGTAGCTGCACGTGAGACAAAGCTGGTCGGGTGCCTTCTCCAGCAGCATCCAAATCAATAGCATGTAATAGCATCTCTGCAATCCTTCAAGTACAGACCGTTTTCAAAATGGTGTGAAAAATGTCGGGCAGTTGGTTAAGATGGAAAGTATTATCAGTCTTCTGGGTAGGCCACAAGTCTTTTAAATACAGTCCCTCTTCACAGCGACGTAGTCGCCTCTCAGCATTTTCAATCGGCTGAAGACGATTAAGCATGTGAAGTCTCACAGTCCTTGTCTCTTAGATCATTTCTGTGGCCTGCCTTTGTGCTCCCTCGGTCTGGTATCTCCATATCTCCCTTGAAGCGGGTACCAGAACGAGGCACGCCGCTGTAGTAGCGGTCTCGGAAAGGCTACGTAGTCAGGCAGGATCAGACCCTTTCTTCTCCTTGATGTTCTTTTTGAACATCCAAGGCTTCCAGTAGCTTTTTTTTTTTGCCACCATGGTGTACTAAGAGCTCACGTTGAGGCTGTTTGAGACCTCTGAACATAAGTGCATCGCCTGAGGTCGCAGAGCGAGCAAGCCGCTGTAGTCGCGTTGGGATATCAAGGCTCTGGGCAAGTCTTTGGTCAGACCATCAGACCACCCTGCTGTCTTTTAGAATACCCTTTTAAATGTATGCTAGTGTATCGTATTTTGTTTTTCCTTGTCTTGTGCTTTTGTTTCGCCGTCTTAAAAAAAAAAAAAAAAAAAAAAGGAAAAAAAAATCCTGTGTGGCTTTAAAGATTTAATAACTGTGGTGAAACAGGTTAAATACATTAACAGGCTTGATTCTATATATTAAATGACTATAAAAATGTCAGTATTATGAACAAAATGCACTAAAAAACATTTTGGAAAGACTTCCTGTGAAGGCTGGGATCACAGTATGAGAAATAACGCAGTATATTTGGTGTAAATAGATTGGTGGATGGAAGGCATTTCAATAATTCAATTTGATTGTATAACATATAATCTGCGGGAAACCAATAACTTGCCACTTAAAGTACTTCTTTTTCCTCTGAAAAATCTTCAATAAACATTCTATTTAGAAACAATTCACATTTTATGTTCTACGTTTTCTTCTTGTTTTTTTTTTTTTTTTTCTTGTTTTTAATACTTAACAAAGCTGGATGCAACCTGATGTTGTTTTCCACATTTATTTGCCCATGCTGCTCATCTCACACCCGAAGTTACAATTCTCGGTTCGTGAAAATGGGATTGCTTTAAAAGTGCTGGCTTTTGATAGCTTAATGATTTCTTCTTCTTACAGTGGAACAAACTGCCACAGGTAGGAAATACCTTTTGGAAACAAAAACCATTTTCAGATGGGTGATATTAATTTGGAGGATTGAAGGTGAGGCAGGAAGGGGACACCTGGGCCAAGGGTGCAACCACTTTGCATTGCAGCTCTTTGGGAGGTGACATTTCCTTGGGGCCACAGCACTTCTTGAAGTGGCGCGTAGGCTCGCCTTTCCCTGGAGTGAACAGCCTGGTCTTTTCTGAAAGGGGTTTGTTTATTTTAATTTAGAGGAGGGTGATGTTTTGAACCATTTGCTGCATTTTAATGCCAGCTTAGGTGTGGATTCGTGTTGGTCAGACGTGTCCCGATGCTGCTGAAACTGAGAAATAGGTGATAAATATATGTGAAGGATGGGCCCTTCTGTCCCCTCCTGTGCCTGTTCTCTGCCGTTGCCACTGGGGTGGATCTCCAGACAGAACCAAGTGCTTCACCTCTCCTCCTCCGCCTCCAGCAGCGTATTCCTGATTGCTTGTCCTCCAGTTCTCATCCTGCCTCAGTTGCCTGGCCAGCATGTCGATGTGGTCTCCTCATCGCAACTTTTGCACCCTTTCATACTCTGTTGTAGGTTGGAGAGAGTGCTTAGTGCGTTATAGATAAACGCTGCATCTTGACGCAGACAGCAAGGCATGAGGCTAATGCCTTGGTCGCGGCATTGGTTTGAAAGTAGTAGGAACAAATTTGGGCTCAGGATCTGCAAACATCTGTCTTGCTGCAAGCAATTCTAGGAGAAATTTCTTCATCGAAAGGGCTGTCAGGCACTGGATGAGGCTGCCCAGGGCAGTGGTTGAGTCCCCATCCCTGGGGGTATTTAAAAGCCGGGGAGATGTGGTGCTCAGGGACATGGTTTGGTGGTGGGCTTGGCAGTGCTGGGTTAACGGTTGGACTTGATGATCTTAAAGGTCTTTTCCAACCTAAACGATTCTGTGATTCTAAGCTTTGGGATGTATTTTGTGTGTGTCTTCCTTCTCAGAGGAGAATTTGTTTAATGAGTACCACTGGAGTATTGTCAAAATATACGCATGCAAACACTAATAAATAGAAAAATTTGTCTTCCTGTTTATTAGATGGGAAAACCACAAGTGCAGCCTGGCTTGGGCTTTATTGCTGTTCTGATGCTGTGTCCTGCGGGAGGTAAACAGGAGCTTAATCCGGAGCGGTCCGGTGTGGTTTTGTTGGTGTGAAGAGCCGGCGCTTCGTGCCCGGCGGCTGCCTGGGCTCTGCTGAGCGATGCCACCAGCAGAGCTTGGGGTCCCTGGTGACGACTGTAAAGGGCATTGAATGAACGGTGTAGTTCTGAAATGTCATCGGCGTTTCTGGTTAACTAAGGAACACCTTTGGCTGATTTCTTTCCTAGCAGCGGGATTATCCAACTTTTAGAAAAATTGGATGAAAGCCTGTTTTTATTAAACATTTGATTGACTGAATGGGGCATTTTGGGGTAAAGGGTAGAGGTTAACCACTGCTTCACTGTGAAAAGCAATCTGTTTACTTCTTGCAGCATATGTTTTTAGTAATTTCTGTCTTTACTAGTAGCTTTCTGTGGATCCTAGAGCGGATTAAAATATTTAGCCTAATGAAAAACCGTATGAGGTAAATCTGTCCAAAGAATTGCAAACTTCAGGTAACCAACTCTTAATTTTCTTCTGTTGTGTCCCAAATTACAGGCTTCATCTTACTCTTAGAGGTATTATTTGCATAATGTGTTGTATTTTTTCTTTGAAGTATGACTGGCTATCAAAATATTTGGATTATGGAATTTTTTCTCTTTCTCTCTTCATTACATTTGAAGTATGGTAGACCAAATTATATTCTTGTTGGTTGAATTTTTTAGTTGGCATTGAAATCAGAGGAGAATTCCACCTTGGATTTTACTTGCCAGTTTTATCAGTGACTGTCCTCTCTCGATCAACATTTTAAAATTGTTTTCTGTTGACAACTTATGTATTTCCAGTGTATAGGGGGGTATCACCTCATTACAACTTTGAGTGCTGCTCTCGCCTCCCAAATCTTTAAAGATGGGCAGCCTTACAAGAGAGAACTGCTCTTGCAAATATGTTAATGACATTTTAATCACAGAAAGATGGGGGGGTTTATTTTGTTTTGCTTGGTTTTAATAAAAAAAAAAAAAAAATGGAATAGCCTTTCTGCATTTAGTCCCAGCATCTACTTGCTAGGATTACTAAGCTCGAGCAAAGCACATGGTTAGAAAGATGCTTAGTTGTAGGTGTATTTGGGAGATGCGTGTGCGCATTTATTTTATGTACATATATAAGATGCGCACACACAGACGCAAAAGGTCTTGAAGTTATTAAAATCTGAAATGACTGCAGGAGAGTTAAGTGGGTTTTCACATCTTCATTCTGTGTCCGTGGGACACGTGCCAGCATATTTAATTAAGAAAAACTTGTATTAGAGTAGAACCTTGGCTCATAGATGACAGTAGTGTTTGGATCAGCATTGCTACCGTAGGATTTTTACCCCAGAACTGTGAATTTTAGCGATGCACTACAGCTCCCACTAACACGGCTCCCTTCTTGTGGCTATAACTTAAAACCCACGTGTTTCTTTTTTGGGTTGTGCGCTGTCCTTAAGGAAATACCGATCCTCACCTTAGTAAAGCTTTAGCGGATCTTGTAGGTTGAGTTGTATGCAGGGAAAATCCCAACTGATTCATTAAGAGTTGCAGGATTCGCTCCTGTATGTTTTGGTTTCTCTGGGATGTACTCGTTACTTTTGAGAGGAATTCTCTACAGCATGAGCTAAAATTTACTTCTCTGTTTTGAGCTCTGTTACCGACTTCTTATCCGACCTTGGGTAATTCATTTACCATTTCTGTAAGGCTTTTTCCCCTCCTGTGTGTAATGTAGTTAATAATAGCTATCTCAGAGGAGCACGGTGAGATTTAATTTATTAGTTTTTTGTAAAGTACTTTGTGATTCTTAAATGGAAAAATGCCATAAAAGCGCAGAGTATTAATATAATAAATTAACGTGCAAGCTCCTTTCAAATTAATAGCCAGACTGTGAGCCGTACACGCACACTGAAAAGCGTCCTAATACTGTGCGAGTAGCTCCATTGACCAAGACAAGCTACGAAGGCAGGATACGTGGGCAAAATTTAGAAGAAGAAAGGAATAATATTGCTGAACTGGGCTTAGGGGTGCTAAGACTTCAAAAACAGAGTTGTTGGGAAGTCTGGTCGATATACAGTAGTAGGAAAAAAAAAAACTTATGATACTTTTGAGATCAGGGCAGTTATGTTTTTAATTATTCTAGTAATTGTCCTGCTTGTTTCAGGCATCTGGAATTATTTTCCCACACAGCGATGTCCTAAATGAAAGCTTCAGTTTTCCAGATAGTGTTCGCCAAATCTAGAACCCATTAGACTCATTTTTAAGCATACGCTCTGTTAGGTTGGGGCTAGAAAGAGTTAATTCTGCAGTAGGCTTTGCTTTTTAATGTGTACTGTATTTAACACTGTCACGGTATTGAAGTAGAAAATATCAGGGTTCTGCCTATTTTCTTGGACTGCAGGCACTAACAAGAATAATATTGTACTTTGATTTTATAGCGCTTTCACAACATGTATTTTGAAATCACTTTATTAAAACCATAATCAATATGTACAAACTGAAGCAAGAAATGCCCGATGAAGCGGAGTTCAGAAGAGCAAAGCTATGGATTCTCCAGTAATTGCAACTGGCGTGTTGAAACACGCATCGAGATGGGCGAGATTTAAACTGTAATTTGGATTCTGAACCTTCGGTTAAATTTATCAATGAGTTCTGCAGTGGGACTGTTGTGGCTGAATGCTGAGAAACCCTGAGGGCGCAGCAAAAGGCGGCGTGTCCTGGGTGATGGATGGCAGGTTTGGGACTGAACATTAGCTACCGTGGGCTTGGACGTCGGCGAGCAGCCAGCTTGCCTCAGCGCAGGAGGAGCCGCGCCAGCTGAGGTTGAGGCCTCCAATTTTAACTTCAGTGGTAAAGCATTTAAGTGCCTCTTGCAGGGTTACAGATCCGTTAACAACAGCAAACTGTATAATACCTTTCCTATAAAATAGGCAGGAGAAGCTAATTAACCTGAGGCGGTGCAGGTTTCTTTTGCATCGCACGCTGTGTTCGTGCTCCCAAATAGAGGTGGGATTTCCATCAGCGGCGGCGGTGCCTGCGGCGAGGGGCTGCTGCCTCTCCCGTAGATCCCAGCCACGCAGTAGTTAAATGTCACGCCGGGGTTTTTCAGTCTGGCAGGTTGCAGCTTTCATCTCCTTGCAGCTTACAAACCATTAGTGAATCGGAGTTGTGATTCTCAGTGGTCGTCCAGCCACCGTAAATACAGTTTCTGTTTGATGAAAACAATGACTTCCAAAAGGTCAAATCCTAACCTTTTCCTTGCCTAGCAGAAAGGTATAAATAGTTTCTTCCTTTCTTATGTCTTGAAAATCTCCAAGATAACTGCTCTGTGGGATTCGCAAGGGTCCCCAATGCTTCTTTTACCTATCTGTTGGAGGTGGCATTGAATCTGTAGCATTCATTTGCAGGAGCAAAGACATATTCAGCTGGACACCCCCTAAAAAGGCATCACAGTAATTGTGGTTATAAAAGGTCCTCAAGAGTTAAGGGCAGAGGATAGGTTGCTAAATATGCTGAAATACCTCAATACATACCTGTGAGCCTAAAAGGTGGATTCTTAAACTGAATCTGAACGTTTTGCAGCCTAGTGATGAGCGTGCTTGCCAATGGATGTCAACCAGGAAAAAACTTGCCTATGAATTCCTGGCTGACGTTGTGTTGGGCGGTTGTCACAAACACTGAAAAGATTTTGAGCATCTTCCTTAACGTGAAGGGTTTTTTTAGGCTTCCCACCTTCAGTGTAATGACTTTTACTTATGAAATGGGATGAAAAAGGTGACAGCAGTTCAGTATCAAACTGTTTCCCAGGCGTTAAAAATTTAGGGATCTTTGCTCCCATCCTCCCCTACAAGAAAAGATTCCTACCCTGTAACTCGCACGCACTTTCTTTTTCTACTGGGATCTCCTGCGCTTGAAGGACCGTCCCTGCGGAAATGTGGATGTCGTCCTTCCCTTATGAGGCCATAACTGAAGATGGAGATTTACTTTTTGGCCTTCATGTTTAGTAGCGTTTGAGAAATTGGCGTGACGTATGCAAGTAAAACCGTCATTCATGTAAGCAAATCTTACAGGGCGGAGTGTTGCCATCTCTGCTTAAGGATACACCAGATTAGGAAGACCCTAAGTCAACGTGTTAAGCGGAGAGCTGGAAGAGGCGAGAGATTGCCTCAACGTTGGCTATGGGGTATTTAAGCTCCTTAGTATTGGTAGTACAGACTCAGCATTTCTTTCTCCGAAAAATAAACACCTCTGAATGTTTGCGCTCTCAAAATGCGTGTGCTTCTCCGATCAGATTTTTAAAGGCAAATTACGTATTAAAGGTCACGTATTCCCTCGTGACTCAAGGGATGCTGACCTGCTCGTGGTCAAACATGCCGCAGCCTGTGTGCCTGGCGTTTATTCCCCGCACCCCAAGAGAAACTGCATTCCCTGGTGATTGAACTTACAGGGTGAGGAGTAAGTTCAATGAGAGATATGTTAGGGAAAAATGTACAAGTGATCATTAAAATATGAATTTTCCAGAAATACAGAAGTATAAGCAGTATTCTCTTTAGTATTGTGTCTATTAGTTGTTGCAGTCTACCAGCGTTGAAATAAATTTTCTTTCAAGCAGCATGAGTGCAGAATATTTGGTGTTTCTGTGGATGAGGATCAGATGGTAGACGTCTCTTAACGATTGCCTAAACCACATTTTCCTGGACAAATATTTGATCGAGTTGGTGTTTCTTTTTTTCTCTACCTTATTTCCTGAATCTATGCAAACACAATTGAAATCAAATAAGTATTAATATTTTACATAGAATTCCCTGGGTGGAAAGAAGACAAGGGAGATTTAAGGGCTTTTCTCCATGTGTTTCTCCTCTTTTGTTTGAAGGAGTAGCGAGAAATATTCCCAGCATTTTTCCTGTTGAATTGAAAAGAAGGAGTCTGTGTGGTCTGATTAGGACAGGCCATCTTATCTGCCATCCCAAGGTTCCTACTTGGGATGGGCAGATACAAGGGTTAAATTGAAAATTAGGGGCCTTATCGTCCTTGCCCAATGATGAGGACAGACACTCAAGTGAGCTAGGAAGGAAGGATAGCTCATGGCATTTCCAGGAGCATCTTTCATGTTATTCTTACAATAAAAAAAAAAAAAAAAAAATCTGGGACAGGGATGTATATTTGAAAATATATATATTTTCCTACCCTCCCTGCTGGAGGGCAGGGAGGCCCTACAGAGGGCCCTGGCCAGGCCGGGTCGATGGGCCCAGGCCCCGGGGTGAGGGTCAGCAAGGCTCAGGGCCGGGTCCTGCCCTGGGGGCACAGCAACCCCAGGCACCGCTGCAGGCGTGGGGAGGAGCGGCTGGGAGCTGCCCGGCGGGAAAGGGCCTGGGGGTGCTGGTCGACAGCCGCTGGACATGAGCCAGCAGGGTGCCCAGGTGGCCAAGAGGGCCAGTGGCACCCTGGCCTGTATCAGGAATGGTGTGGCCAGCAGGACCAGGGAGGTGATGGTGCCCCTGCGCTGGGCACTGGTGAGGCCGCCCCTCGAATGCTGTGCTCAGCGCTGGGCCCCGCACCCCAAGGCGGCCATGGAGGGGCTGGAGCGTGGCCAGAGCAGGGCAGCGAGGCTGGGGCAGGGGCTGGAGCACAAGGCTGGGGAGGGGCGGCTGGGGGAGCTGGGGGGGCTCAGCCTGGAGAAGAGGAGGCTGAGGGGAGCCCTCATCGCTCTCTGCAACGGCCTGAAAGGAGGCTGGAGCCGGGGGGGTCGGTCTCTGCTCCCCAGGAACAAGCGATGGGACGAGAGGGAACGGCCTCAAGCTGCGCCAGGGCAGGTTTGGGTTGGGTATGGGGAAAAACTTCTTCCCCCAAAGGGCTGTCAGGCCCTGGCCCAGGCTGCCCAGGGCAGGGGCTGAGTCCCCATCCCTGGAGGTATTTAAAAGCCGGGTAGACGTGGTGCTTAGGGACATGGTTTAGTGGTGGCCTTGGCAGTGCTGGGTTAAGGGTTGGGCTTGATGATCTTAAGGGTCTTTTTCCAACCTTGACAATTCTATGATTCTACGATTTTATTAATTTAAGGCAGATCAGTTTTGTCCCCTGAGCAGAACAAATAGGGTGCGGTCGGCGAGGGTACGCGTCGCTGTGATTGCTCCCTGAAGGTCTTGGTTCCGCCGCTCTGCATGGTTGCCTGCCACCTGAACTTTCAGGGAGCGTCAGACTGGGTCTGAATGGTTGGAAATTGGTTGTCAAAGTATCGCTTAGGCTACAGAATTTCCTCGATAGCATCGACTATGATTCTGAATACTAATTTCCATATATAAATAAGAAAGTTTTTTATTTATTCAAATGTGTTGCTAACATTTCAGTAACAAAACGGTGTAAGTTATAGTGACAGCACATAACTTGGCTAGAACCAGTCGGTATGAGAAGTTAACTCTGGCAATGTCTAGTAACCCGTTGGTTTCTCATTATATTCCTTTTTGGTAGACCAGAGAAAGGCAGCGGATGTTTTAAGTCTTCCAAACCCATTTACTAAGATCCTCATATAGCAGAGGGACTAAATCTTTGAGATTAGTTTCAGACTTGTGATACTAATTCACATTAAAATAGGACGTTGTGTGCAAAGCAGATCTAGCATATTGGAAACTGTAAATAGTAATTCTACATGAAAAGATCATGAAAGTCAGTCATTTACTTGGGAATTTGTATGTATAAATTTAATATATATAGATAATTGCATATACTCGATAAAATGGATGGAAAGAGAAGTAATTAAACATTTGATTATATCAAATTTGGAGTAACGAGACAAAATGAGGGTCTTGCGTACATACAGAAGATTTTTGTGGCTTATTATGTTCTCCACTCCAGTTTGGAACCTGCTTTGTCATCAATTTCAATTTTGTGTTCAATGAGAAGTAATGCAACCACATTTAGAAGGTTTTAGGCTTCATGGTTACTGGGAAAATTACATGAAAACATACAGCGTAATATAGAGAAATGTGAAATAAGTCTGGAGGCAATGAACCAAGCTACAGAGTACATGTGACTATAATAGGAAAATCCTTGAGGCCATCATTCTAGTTTTTTGATAGAGTAAAATGGCAAAGATGTTATTGAGATCCATCAGCAGAAGGGAATATAAATCATTAAAGTCACGGGAGAGTGGAGCTGATGGTTTGTACGAGCTGGGGGCGCCCGGCGCAGCCCGCCCCGGGGCTGGGAGCTGCCGCGGCGGCGGAGCCGCACGGCGCTGCTGAGGCTTTGCTTGCGCGAGAGCAACCTGTCTATGTGGAAGAATTGCTGTGCTGATGTTTCTTTGGTGTGGGGTCTTATTATTATTGGGGTTTTAATATGGTTTTTTTAGGGGTGTGTGTTTTTTGTTTTTTTTTTTTTTTTAAAAGGGTTCCTAATTCCAATACAGTAAGTCATTCAGAAGATATTTAAAAATTCAAGTTAACACGTACTAAAAGAAAAGGCTTCAGATGTAGAACAGAGAGGACTGCTGCCATGGTATGGCAAATTTTCAAGGCTGCCTATCAACAATGAAATATTTTCCAAACTTTATTAAATCCTCGAGAGAAGTGCAGCCTGAGGTTTGGACACAAGCTCGTATCTGCTGGGCTTCTAACCCAATCTGTTCATTTTTCCCAACTGGATGTTGGACGTCAGAATCTTCCAAACGGCAAATTCCCTCCGATACCCGTAAAGCTTTGTGTGTAACGGCAGATGTTTTCCTTTTTCCTTTATCTTGGCTTTTAATTTTCAACAAAAAAGCTTCTCAAGATTTTTTTTTTTTTTTTTTTTTTTTTTTGCCAAGGTCTTCGGCCTTCGGCATGTTTTCCGTTACTCTATACCTTCTTTTAAAAGGTTTCTGAAGAAAATGAAGACTTAACAAATGACAGGAAAAAAGAGGAAAAAAGGAAAAAAGGAGGGTTTAGTTAATAAAGCAACGAAAAGAATATAAACTTATATACAGGTTTCTTTCAAACCTGGTTTTCAGGTCTGTATTAAGGCCCTTGAAGGTACTTATTAGCAAATGCTGGAGATCTTGTTTTGTTGACTTCAGATAGGAGAAAACACAGGGGTCATATTTTTTGTGTGTGTGTAAATGTATTTTGTCCTGAGATGATATATAATTTTCCCAGAAGCTCTGTCACCTCTAGGAACGTGAATAGTGATTTTCTAGGGTACTAAACACCTATGAAATGGCAGAGTACATCAGACAAAGCAATTAGCTATATACTATTTCACAAAATGGTGTTGAAAATTTCCTTGTTCCAGGCACAATAACGTTATCTACCGGAGGAAATGGAGCCGTGGCTTAAATTGTCAGCTGAGGCATGCTTTCAGGAGTAGTATTAACATCACTTTATCCGGACTTCCAAGCTTTTACTTCGTTTTCAATACCTCTTCAAGAGAAACGATGCTGAGGATGACTTTTCAGTAGAGGTTCATTTTCTTAGTGGTCAGAAAGTGAACACACAGGTGTGAAACCTTGGATCTCTGCCAAGTGTATATGCGGTATCTCCCAGCGTTCTGATAGCAATCGTTATTAAAGGGAAAAAAATAGCAATATAAAAAGGAAAAAATGCCAATAAACCCACAGTGACTACTTCGTGGGTTTGCCCTCGTGAGTCCTATCTGGATGCACAGCTGGAATTGTGCAAATTTTGTGTTAATTGTAGGAACCAGTCTTTCTCTTTTCACAATAATGTGCTTTCATTGCGTGAATCTTTTTTTCTCTCTCTCCACACTGACCGTTGCCTGTCTTCATGATCTGGTTTCAGAAATCATGTCTTCAAACCAAGCGTTTTAAGCGAAACTTTGGTTGCCGTTGAGGTTTCTTGCAGGTTTGCTCCTACCCAGCGGAGGCAATGGGTTTACGTTGTGTTTGCTGTGTGCCGAGTGTCGCATTGCGATGGGATTCAGCATGGTATTTCAGGGAGTAACTGGACTCTTCAGCAAGGCAAAGCGTATGGTGGGAGAGTTGCATACGTGTTCTGAATTAGTTGTGTGAGTATGTTTTCCTACCTCAATAAACGAAACACTTGAGTAAGGATCAAAACGCATTTCGTAAATTGATAAATTATGTTTCTTACACCCGCTGAAGTGCAGTGAATTTTGATTGATACGCATAATTCCTTATAACTCAAGCTGGTTTTTACTAATATTTCCATCAGCTTTTTCAGCTTCGCTTTTTTTTTTTTCCCCCCCCTCATCTACACTTTTAAAACTGTAATTTTCCAGAGACTTTCCAGGGGCAAATCTTTAAACTCTTTGTTGCGGAATAAGCCTTTTTATTTGTGTGCTAGCCCGGTTTTCCCTTCAACAGCTAAATGTGTTAAGTGGTGATGGGAGGAGTGACAGCTGTCAGAGCAATTAGTATCGCATCTCAGCAGCTGAGTACTTAAAGTAGATGAAAATTTTGCCTTGTGCATAAATTAAGGTATGAGCAATCGCATGGCGGAGGGGAGAAGCAACCCAGTACCTCCTTCCAGTCCTGTTTTAAAGGTGGTCTTTTCCTGTGAAAATAATTAACAGTTGCTTCAAAAGGATGCTCTTTGGATGAAATTCGTTGCTTAGCAGAGAGCCTGTGTGTCCGTCTTAGATTCTGTGCAAACCCTCAAGGAAATAGTCGTGCTCGGTGTGCGAATTTTACCCACGGCCCATGAATTAGTGGGCTGTTTGAACAGAGGAATATCTATTATTAAACAGGGGTCAAGAGCATTACTTAAAGTAGTAAACACTAATCCTAGTAATACAATCAGAGCCTCCAGGTTTGGGATCATACCGGTAAGACCTCAGGGTTATAGATTATAGCTTTTATTTCTTCTGTAAACTGCTGAGAATACAAGAGCTGTAGAAATGGTATTGCAGCATGCACCAGTGCTTGTAAATATTGTATCTGAAGGAATGAGAGATCTACGTGGACAAGTTTAATTCCTCCTGCTGATTTTCATTCAGGATTTTGAAGTTAATGCTGCCCTTTGTGAAAAAAGCTGCTGCAGGTATTTTAATCATCACCAGTAATGGTGAAGGCTTCAGTTTTAATTTCTAATTAAAAAGAGCACTCCCAGCAGTCCAATGTCCCCAGCAAGCGTGATAGAGCATTGATTTAGTAATTCAGGGAGGAGTTGCTGATAGAGACTGAAATTCAGCAATGTGACCCTAACTCAGCAAAACCCTTGCCTAGCTTTGATCCAGATGAGTTAATTCAGTGACATCAGTAGAAATGAAGCGCTACGAGTGGGTTAGCGCCCGCCTGGCAGAGGTGGAGAGGCTGCCCGCGGGCAGGTAGGATGCTCGTGCTCACGCGCCTTTGCGCTCTATCGCGGATGATCTCCGTGAAGATCCACCACCCAGCACCTGCTCTGAGGACAACTCGAGGTTACGCGATGTCCAGCTCTGCTCGAGTTAACTTGAACGCCTCATCTGGCACCTCACCTGTAGAAGCAGGCTCAGCTGCAAGCTGGTGTTACTTGTGGAGACAAAGCTTAGCTTATCTGGTAAATGCCAGGACTTCCCGTAGCTCCTTGGGGCACTGAGAGCTTTTAGAGTCGCAATAAAAGGCCAAGTTGCAAATGCGATAAGCTGTAATTAACTAATATTATTTCCTGATGCAATCATATGCTGAAAATTGCAGAGATTCTATTAGGAGAAAATAAGGGGTCAAAATAGCCAAGGACAGCGAGATAAAATTTGAAAACATTTTAGAGATGCTAGACCGTGATTGTTAGAGACGTGAAAGCTGGGCGACATTATTATTGTGTATATTGATATCTCTGTCCGACAGCGTATTGAGGTAGGGCGCATAGGAAAACATTGATAAGTCAGATAACTGTCAGGAAAATATTGGGCAGTAGCGATAATGAAATGAGCAGCTGTATTTTTGAGGAGTCGCTTTTGGTTTCACGTAAATAATATCTAGAATATAAATAAGCCGGTGAGCCGGGGGAAATACGTGCTTGTGTGTCTGTGTATGCATGTGGATATATTGAATAGTGGTTTCATCTGTAAAAATTCATGCATGCTTGCATACACACATATATATATACCTGAATTGAATTTGGCGAGAAGTAATCTATTGACCCCGCTGTAAAACCGAAGGGTTGTATTTGAATTTTATTGTTCTTTTAATGCTTTTCTTATGCAGTAGGCTTGTATTCACCTGAGCTTTCGTGTTTTTCGGATACCTCGTGCACCCGTGGATTTTGACACCGGCTCATTTTGGGAGAGGAACCGTGGTTGGAAAATAGACCAGCGTTTGGGCACTTCACATCGAGTGCCGATCATTAACTCGCTATCCTGACGTCGTGGCACGGGCTGTAATTCCATAAAGTGCTCCAAAGGAAGGATGGGGAGGAAACTGGACATCCCTGGAGGACCACTTTGGTCCCCTTTCTGCCTTGTTCCCTCCAGGCTTTGCCAGCCCTATCCCAGGTCTTCATAACTGCTGAGATCGGGGAGAAGGGGAACGGAGATGCTCACCCTTGCTCCCAGCATGAGCTCGCCCCTGCGGAGGAGACGGAGCAGATGGAGGAGGCCCCACGCTGTGGTGTCGGTAGTTCACAGAAGGCAATCGGAGAATATCGCTGCTTCTGCTACTTTTTCTGAGGCACTTGGGAGAGCTCAGGGTGAAGTTCTTGATCCTGCATCCATCCAAGGCCAGTGAAGAGCTACTCCCTTCCCTAACTTAAAAATGTTAGCTCTGAAAGCTCTATGGGGACAGTAAAGCCCATAGATACAGAATACATACTTGATGCTTAAGAGGCTTCAAATTAATGAAATTAAAGAAAATTCAGAGGCCGATCAGATAGAAAGAAAGTGCAACTTATAAGTAGGGACTTTGTTAAAGCTATGCTGCTTTAGAAAAAGCCATGGTTTCATGGTGGGAGAGCAGATTTCTGCTGCAAGCTGGAGAGCACCTTGAACTGCGGGGCAAAGTGTTACTGAAGCATCATTTGGACGTGCCAGACCTGAGCGAGCTGCCGTGCCTGGCCAGCACGCTGTGACTGGCTCCGTCGCCTGCCTAAGCTGGGGCTCACAGCAGGACTACTTAGGCTGCACTCAGGGCCTGTTTCAGGAGGTGGGTTACGGCCCGGCAGCTCCAGTATTTGGCACAGATCTGCATTTTGCTGGGCTGTACGTTTATATATATAGTGGGATTTTCAGTAAAGCCGTGGTTACAGTGATATTGGGTGTGATCAGAGGAGAAGGTGCGCGACATATCCAGAGCATGGCATCAAGGGAGCTTTGGTAAGAGTTAAACAGTAGATCAGTAAATTCTAAAAGAAGTAGGTAAAACAGACATCTTCAAATGTCTAATTTCACATTAGCTTGTCTAAATATATTGTGTTCAAGAACTTTAAAAGAACTGGTTGAAGAAGTGTCGAAATGATAGATGTTCTTTTTTTAGTAGTTCTTGAAATAGTGGGAAATGATAGAAAACAGGAGGAGAGCTGCTTGTGTGCTGAGGTTCGAAAAGGCCGATGGGATGCCTCGGTGGTTGTGGGCTCCACGTTGGATAAAATGGTTTTCTAATATTTTGATCCGTGACCTGCAAGAAAACAAAGCATTGCCAAAGTTCATAGATAACACAAGCACAGATATGTTATTTTGTGAGAGTAGGAATTAATGAAGAAAACCTGTCAGTGATTGATCTAGAGGAATTAGGGGAGCTCGGTACAAGCAAATGCTGTGCGTGTGGATGTGTACTCTGGATTAAAGAGGCCAGCTGCACAGGCTGCAGGCTTTGCTGGAAAATACAGACTGGGAAAGTTGTGAGGGTCAAGGCTGCGGAGCAGCTGAACGTCGCACCCAGCACAACGCAGCGGCCAAAACTGTTGATGCGGTTTTTGGGGATTTATGAAAATGGGACCCTTGGGTAAGGCTGGCACCTCTGTACCTGGCGCTGGGGAAAACCCTGCTGAAGAATTGCATCCGTAGTTCAAGAAGAAAATTAAAGAAGTGATAAAAGCGTCCAGGGTGAACCATGAGGTTGGTTAAAGAATTGGAAAAGATACTTAAGATGAAAGAGCCCCTTTTATTTATTTAATTTGTCAAAAAAGGTTACGGAGTGGTTTGATCATGGTCTGTAGCTCTCTGTGCAAAGAACAGAAATATAATAATGGAGCTGTACAGTCTACCTGACAAAGATATGAAGAACATCCACTGTTGAAAAAGGACAAGTGTAGACTAGAAGTAAGATAATACTTTTTTTCTTAAATGAGAATAATTAATCAATAGAAGAATGTACCAAGGGCCGTGGTGTATTTTGTATCACTAGGAAAATATGAATGAGTTTCCTAAAATGTACACAGTAATTAAAAAGTGATTAATTCAGGAAAGTCCTACTCTGATTTATACGTTAGGTCGGACTAGATCATCGTAACATACCCTCCTGATAAGTCTGATCCACGTGCTCTCATTTTTCCCGTTGGTAAAATGACAGCGAGGTGTCAATCTCCTTCACTTGGGTATTGCAAACCCATTAATATCTACAGGCGAAACGTGTCACAGCAATTAAACTATTATTACTTTTGCATCAAAGGTTAAGGCAGTTGGAAGAACTGAACTGCCTGTGACACTGGCTGACAGTAATTCAACTCGCTCGATCCGTTCAAGCTACATTTGTGCGGTTTGTGGTATATCAACGCTGAGATTTGGAAGCAGCGCGCTGGAGGACATTGTGCAGACATAGAACGCACGTTGCTTTAGTCTGTTTAATTTATATCAGTTTTTAAACATTAACGTGTCTTATCCTGGGGAAGAATTGAACAAAGCATGGTGTTTTCTAAAACCTAGCTCTTAGTTTTCATTTATTCCCCCTTTTCTGGTCGCCCTCTGAGCCGCGTAAGTGTGTTTCGGGAGGCGCCATCCTCCGTTGGCTTGGCGCTTGGCTGGTGCCAGCTTGACGTGGTCTCCCCCAGATGCGGGACGCAGGGCGGCGGGAGGCGCGCTGCCTTCATCCCGCCCTTCTCCCTGCTTTCCTGAAGCAACCCACGTTCCTTTTTTTCTCCCTCTGTTTTGGTGGTCGCACACAGGGAATCTGGGGAAAGAGGGCTAGAGCAAGGTCTCTATGGCAGTCTTCACCCCATTCCATCTCGCCGTGTGGTACAAGAGCTGTCAGCTGCTTTAGTTCTGCCTTTTGGGTGAATTAATGGAAAACTAAGAGTTATGCTTTTGGTTCCTGGAGTAGGCGACTTAGCTGCTATCAAGAGAATAGCTATTTGATTTATATTTTGGTGAACAGTGCGTGTATACCTCGGTCGCTTTTATTCTCGGTGACCTTGGATTACTTAAAAATCATTTGACGTTTTTGCTTGCTAATCGAATTAGAGCTTGTTGATTCCTTTCTCTTTGATCAAAATGCAACTGCCTCACCCAGAGCAGCGGCAGCGGGGGGTGTAATGGAGTGCCTGTAGCTGCAAGGGCTACTTGGAGTCCCTTTCATCTATCTGCACATCACTTTTAGTGCCGACAACGAAGGTCATCCCGCGCCAGAGCAGCCGGTAGAGCGGCAGGTTCGTGCCAGCTGCACCAAAAGCATCCTCAGTCTTTTCCATAATTCATAATCTGCTTTTGCTCGCATTTATGTGCAGAGTTGGCAGGTAGGATTGTTAACCAAATAAACCAAAATAAATCTGCCTAGTGTATGCTTTTAGTTTTTAAACTAAATGGAGCTTTTAGATGCTTTCATTAAGACCTAGCGCTTGCTAGCTGTTAGCCTTATCTCTACAAGGAAGACAAAATGACTTTTTATTTATTTAAAGGCTGGTATGGACAGACGTATCCACTAACTGGCCTGACATCTAAAATGAGAGCTGGTGTCAGTCTGATGTAGAGTGGAGCAGGGTACATTTTCACTTGACTTCTGAGCATGATAACCTGGCAGTGACCACCACGGCTCCCGTCCTGCGCTTCCCGACTCTTCCTTAATTATGTGGCGGGGAGATAAAACTCATATTGTCAATTTAAAAAGAGCTTACTTTGTTCACCTGGCTGGGATGAGGAGCAGTTCCTTCTCAAAGAAGGTGACCCCTGGGGTTAGGAGGCAGGTAAATCATAGAATCATAGAATCGTTAAGGTTGGAAAAGACCCTTAAGATCACCGAGTCCAACCGTTAACCCAGCACTGCCAAGCCCACCACTAAACCATGTCCTCGAGCACCACGTCTACCCGTCCTTTAAATACCCCCAGGGATGGAGGCTCAACCCCTGCCCTGGGCAGCCTGGGCCAGGGCCTGACAGCCCTTTGGGGGAAGAAGTTTTTCCCAATACCCAACCCAACCCTGCCCTGGCGCAGCTTGAGGCCGTTCCCTCTTGTCCTGAGGACTGGGAGAGCTCTGGCATCGCACCCTGCAGACTGCTGCTATCTTGTCCTTGACCTGGGGGCTGTGGTAGCTGGGAAGCCAGCAATTCCTCGTGAATATTTTTTTTTAAAATGGAATCGGAAGGTCTTTATTACTTTCTGGCAGTGACTTCTTCATTCTCTCTGTTCTACCCAGCTTAGTTTGTAAAACCTTTCACGCACAGCTCAAATCTTTCTTTTCCAAGGTACTCATTCTGAGCATCTGTCCTCCGTTTGTGGTAATGATTTTGTTTGAATGGAGTTAATTTAGAAGTTGATGTACCAGCCTAAAGAAATGATATGAGAATCCACCCATTAATTTGCCAGGTACATCAAAGGGTCTGAAAGTATAGTAAGCATCATAACAGACCGCAGTAACATGTCCAATATTATGTATACTGCTGTAATATATATCCTGTCTTATCTGTTTGCTTCTCAGTTTCTCATTTCCCTTTCTTTTAAGACAGGGTGATAAAATGAAGATTGAGGCCGTACAAATAAATAGCTCAAAAATCAGCACCTTTTCAGCATACTTTCTCGATATGTTCCTCTTGCAGAGTGACAAACTGTTGCCAGTCTTTCGTATTGGATCTCCTCCAGGCAGAATTTCAGTCTGCCAGGCAAACTACCCACGGGGTGATTCCAGTGGATTAACGGCTTAATGTACGTTTTGGGTTGTTCCAGAAACCGGCTTGCGTACTTTTGTAAAGGTTTTTGATATGTGATCAACTGGGGATTTTGTTTGCTTATAAGAGAAAAGTGGTTTGGTGAGTAATAGAATGCAATTAAAGCAAGGAAAACACAGAGGGGCTGCGATACTTTTTTAAAAAAAATATTTTATTTTCTTTTTTTGCGCTTCCAAGAGCGGAGGAGGCTTTCAAGGTACAAGAGTGCTTTCCTTGTTCTTTTGGGGTGTGACGATGAGCCTGAGCAAGCTCAGCTCCATGTTCTGCCCGTGTGCGGACCTGGCCGAGTCGCTGCGTGAATCCAGTGAGCTACTTTCCGTACGCCTCCAATTCTTGGTAGTTTTATTTGGAAATTGTGCTACTGAATTAAAAACACTGCATCGGCCAGGATAAGTTTCTAAAGGCGCCTTCTGTGAGCAACTCCCAACGTGTTGTACTTCTTGGTGTTGTTTTTCCCTCCCTCCATGCATTTTTTTATCTCAGTGGAGTCTCGTTTCCCCAGCCTGTCGTTATGGGTTTTGCAGCCCTCGGATATAATGGAAAATAATATGAAAACATTGACAAGAAGTGGAGATTAATGGCAGGGGAGCTGCGGTGGTGCCTTGCCCCTGGCTGTGCCACCACCTTCCCTCCGGCCCGGCTCGTTCGCCCCAGGGAAAGCTACGAAACGTCCCTCTACGCCAACGCTGCATTGCAAAAGTGGAAAAGCGACGAAATTGTGAATAACAACAAGAAAAAAAGCCTTTATTAGAGATCAGGACTGCTACAGAGAGGGTAATAAACTCATACAGTGCTCCCCTCGCTTCTACTGTATTTCTATCTGTTTTCAGCCTCTCCAATTTTCTTTTTGATGAGGTTACAGCAGTTGCTTTTAACCTTAATGAGGAGTGCTGGGGGAGGAGGAGAGCTGTATGGAGCGGGGTGGTGCTGGCTCATTAACTGACCCGCTCTCAAACGAGAGCCGGTCCCCGCTGCCCAACGGGGCTCCAGTGACAGCAGCCTCCGGCTGGTGTGGCTTTACTGGCTGCAGTCATGGCGAAGATGTGCAGATCCCGAGTTTCGGAGAGAAAAGTCCAAAAATAATCCTGGGAAATCCGTCCTGCGAAGAGGCGGCTTTCTCTTCCAGCTGGAGAGGGAAGGGAGTCTTAGATATACAGAAATCTCACAGGGACATCTATTCATTACACTGGCTTTTAATTATCTGTCACTGATATGTTACATGACCTTGAGCAAGTCATTTACTCTATGTGTGTGTATCTATCTGTAAAATGCTTGTGAATTATTTAATGTCTATAAATTGCTTTGAGATCCCAAAATGAAATGCGTGATAGTTGCAGTTATCGAGTCTGATAGCATGGTGTGTGCTGGTGTTAGCCCGAATCTCAGCAAAGAGCTCCGGAAAAGATCCTTTGCCGGTCCTTGATGGACCGTGGGGAACAGGAGAGGGATCGTGCAGCATCCAGGGTCAACAGTTATTTTTCTGTCTAACCACAAATATTGCCTCTTGCACAGATGCACAGGAGGAAAGGTTGTAGAATATTCTGGCGTTTTTGTTTTTTCTTGGGTTTTCTTGATGAGATGAAGGTTGGTGCCTACAAGTACTTGAGTTAACTCAGAGTATCTTGATGTTTTTATGAAGGGAAAGGAAGAAAAAACACCAAGTGTGCCTTCTGAGACCTTGGAAAGTCTTTGTGGCCTCATGTTATGTTTCAGAGTTTTGCGTTCCCGTTAACGTAATATCCATTTTAGGCTATCCTTAGGCACACAGGCAAAACGTTATTTCAAAAAAAAAAAAAAAAAAGAAGGTAATTCAGCTCTATCTGCAACTTTCTTTCAATCTAATTTTCTCTTTCATGTTATTTACTCAAAATGTAGCTAATTGTCGGTATCATATGAGGCTTTGAAAGCCTGTTCCGTGATGCATGTGTTCCTATTATCCAGGGGTTGACAGAAATAACGTTAATGCATCTAAAGATAAAGTTTGACCCAATACACAATTATGAAATGCTCATTTGTTCCTAGGGCAGATGGTGTGTGGTCAATAACTGTTGTCTGTACTATAAGTCATAAAGGCAGCAATAAAATAAAATCTTTAGGTAGTTATAAATTGACAAATATCGGTGACCTTAGTTTTCTCTTCCCAGGCTGTCCATTATCGGGGCATTACGTAAAAGGAACATTTATTAGCGTCCCGCTTCTGTGGTCTCCAGCCAGGCAAACCCGTTCAGGAGCTGGACCAACGTTTTTACCTGTTACAAGGGGCAGGGATGCTTTATTTTATCTTTATGTTGTTTTTAACTTGGTGGTCATATGTGAAACAATGTTTTAATGGGGAAAAATCCTCTCTCCGTGGCTAACGTCTCTACTGGGGGTGGGGAAGTCCTTGTATTTCATAAGTCCTGCGGAATATTGTTGTTAAAATAACATTTTAGTATTAGGATCCATTTGAAAGACTGAATTGTTTATAAGCTCAGAAACTGACAGACATTTACGTTAATCCTGAAATATTCTGCACTGTGGTAGAATATGGTGGTCTACAAGGTGGCTAGGTTTTGTTCAATACTGCTCGTAGAAATTATACGGAGCGTGCTCTACAGAAACTTGTCGATGAGCGTGTGCACGCGTTCCCTACCCAGACCTTGAAACTTGCCCTCCATCGACCTGGTTTCAATACTTTTTCAACTGTACAGGCTTTTTCTGTGAGGTTGAACACGTATAACTGCTGCGTCTGCTCCTCAACGCTGGCGTTGCAGTAGCCCAGCAGCAGCCAGATGGAGCTCCCGGCGCTTTCACAGGATCGTGATCCACCTTGCTGAACTTATTAGGGCCTGGCTACCAGGAGGGCCATAAAGTGGGAGCTGTTATTAGCCACCTGACCATGCAAACTTCCCCCCCCTCCCCCCAAAAACCCAAGAGGGATTTTTTTTTTTTATGTTTATTTTTTTTTATTTTATTATGAGACCCAGATTATGCCCTTGGCAAGTTTTTAAAAAGAATTTTTAGGAAAAAGGCAAATGACACAAAGCGGCAATGTCTCTGAGGAAGAAATATTTTGCAATAGGAATTTCTTCCTTGCTTCCTGATCTATGAATGAAATCATTATTGATGTGATGGTCTAATAAAATCCTATTTTCTTACCAGCCTCTTTCTACTTGCTTCTCATTGAGGTATGGTCCTGGGGTCTGAAAAACTTTACAGGTAATCTTATCCCTTTTGAGTTTTCATGGGGTAGCTGCAATTTGAACCAATACGGAGACAATAACGAGTTTGCCTTACATCAACAGTGTCGCCTTTTCCTCTGCGTTGGGGTGAGGGGCTGGCTCCTACAAATCCATGGGAAAGTACCTATTTATTTAGATAAGATCACGCCTTTTAGCAGTTCGAGTATAGCACAGGTCATCAAAGCGTTTCAGAAGGATTTCTACCTTTGGAAGCAGAAGGAGGAGCAATGTTAAGCTTTGCTTTTCTCTGTATTTTCTGGATGTAATGATGAAGAATCTTCATAATTATTTCTGAAGCTGAAATTGTATTTTTCCTTAAGCGTGTCGTCAGCGCACTCATTAATAGGAGTACGTTTAGTAACGTCGTCAATGAAGAGAAAACCTCTTAATTTGATTATTTTTCATTTATATAGTGATAGAGTGGAGAGATTAGCAGCTTTTCAGTTGGCTAAAGCTTGCCGTAGGAAAGGCCAAGCGGGAAACAAGCGATGATGTTTTCTGTCCTCTCTCCTCTGGTGGATTTTCCGCTTTCTTAGCCTTTTCTCCTCAGCCTGTTAAGCTTCCAGTATTTTACTGTACGGATGGGTTTGAAACCATGGGCAACTTTGGAAGTTTCCAGCCTGCTCCAAGTTACGCTGAGGGTCAAGGATACGTTTTGCTGAGCCGCGGCACTGAAGATTCAGACTGATGAAAATACATCTGTCATACGTTCAGTACAAAGCGGGATGCGTGTCTCTGGTGAGAACGCTTTGACTACAGAAGCCCTGCTCCAGGGGCGGGAGTTGCCTCCGCATCTTCTCCTCTTCCGTGCCCGCCTGATTGCGTTGATGTATCATTTGAATTTTTGGTGGCTCAGTTCTTTTTCTCTTGGGAACCGTGAACTTCTGCTGTTCTGCGGTAGTGGTACGAGCTGACCTGCATGTTGAGAACTAAAGAAGCATGAAAATAATCTAAATCATTAAATAAGACAAGCAATACCTTTATTTAGGTGAAGAATGCAGTTTTACCTAGAACAACAGCTTCATTTCTCTTTTATTTCTAAAGTCTCTGAGGGGAGATACATTGAGATCGTATTGTCTTTCTGCCTGTCAGGCACAGATTTTAGAGTAAGACAAGGATACAGACCTGCGGTAAGAGACAGAAAGATAATAATTTTAATTTACTCTTTTTCAAAGACACATTAATGGAGTTTTAGGGCTTTTTTGTGCCTCACGCTCTTTCCAGAGTGCCGTGCATAGTTACCACCACTCATAGTTTTTTTCTTTAACTTCTTGCAATAATAACGCAGTCCCTGAATTACCATATATAACAGGGAAGAGTAGTAAATATATATATATATATATATATAAAAATATGTTCATATAAAAATCCAATTCTCCTGTCATTTTTAGATCTGGAGGAACTCTGTTGGCTTTGAGGTGCTGACTCCCCTTAAGGCAGGCACAACCTGACACATTCACTCGATGTAACTTTATTTTAAATTCACGGTTTGCGCAAGTTAGCAGTGAAAAGTACAAGGGTTTGTTGTTTTGTTGGGGTTTTTTTTTGTTGTTGTTGTTTTTTTTGAAGGATTTGAATCTATGAGGTGACAAAGCCACCCTTTACGTACATGCAATTGAAAGTCTTCCCTTTCAGAAGGCTGACAGGGTTGGGCACTCGCTGACAGCAGTTATCTTTCTTGGGTCAGTAGAAACACATTCCTTATTCAAACATGCAAAGAGAAGACACTTTGCATTAAGAAATGCTGGCATTTCTCCGAGTTAAAATTGTTTCCTTTTGTCGCAAGATCAGCTGTCATCTCGCAAAAGGTATTTCTAGAAATGAGGGAGGTCATCCCAACACGCGGCTCTCTAAACTAGCTGTTTCTGCTGGCACGTGTTCGATTAGTCCCCGAGTCTCTGCTACAGGCTCATTACAACCAATCTTTGACATTTTTGGTAATAAACGCAGCCTGCTGAAGTCCTTAAAGGGCAAAGCCCATTTGTTCGAAGCCGGTGTTTGAGACGCGAGACCCGCACCCGCTTTCCGCCGCATCGCCGAATTCCCACGCAGCCTTTCGAGGAGTTATTTAGAAGATGGTGCGGAATGACGACGTGCTTCGGTACTGCCCTGCAAACAGGCCGGACTTCAGAGCACCTTCTTCACCCGAGGGACCTTCGGGCAAGTGAAGGTCAGGGCTGTAGGGTGATCTTTACAGAAGTATACGCTTTAAATGTAGTTTTCAAATTTGCTTTTTTTCTTGCGCTGCGGAAAACGAAACACTCTTCCTCGCCCGGAGGTGTCGGGGATCTGCTGGCACGCGGATAAATTCTTGCATTTTGAATTTCAGAGCCTGCGATACCAGGTACTGATGTGCTGTCTGCTAAGGGACAACCTCGGTAACCGAGCACCCTCCAAGTGCCCTTGCTGTAGAACTTTACACTTCTGTGTACGCTTTTATACAAAACTACTTAGCTGCAAAATAGCTCCGATCTTGTATTTCATTTAAGTTACACCACTCACACGAATAGAAACCCTCCCGAGTCAATAGGGTTGCGCACTGGGGTCTGTCCTAATCCTTTAGCCGAAGCTGTTTAGTGAGGACTTTGATACTACTTGCTGATATGAATTCTGTTAAAGCCAAAATCTCGCGGCCATCTTTTATAGATCTCCATTAACCTTTTAGGGTTTTTCCTCCCTTTTTTGGTACAGTATCTAGTATAAAATACCCTCAGTCTGCAGCTGGGGCGTTTTGATAGGGCTGGGTTGACGCGAAATAATGAAAATGAGTTTTTAGGAAAGTGTTTTCATCCTGATATGGAATGAGCGTAACCTTCTGAGATGTTATTTTAAATTATTTTTGTCCGAAGATAGATTTTTAAGGCTTTCACCCAGAGCCAGGGCAATGTATGATATAAGCATCCTACAGTGCGAGGCTGCTCTGGAAAAAATCTCACTGAACTCCCACTTTTCAACAATTCACAGGCATTTTCTGGGGAAAGAAAAAAAAAAAAAAACACAACAAAATTCTGTGAAACATTGTAAGTTTTGGGGGGAAAAAAAGTCTGCAGTTTGTTCAAGCTTTTTATATTGCCACCATATAATTAGAAGGAACATGAAAACAGCACGTGTTTTTATTTCCTTTGCAACCCTCCTCACCAGCCTTTCTTCACATATGCACGCCTTTAAAATATTCAGTACTGAGAAAAAGCACAGAGCGCGCAAATATGGCAGCGTTTGACATTTATTGATATATAAAATATTTATAGAATGTATATTTATAGTGCTTGACATTTTATATATACATGCATCCATATTTCCAGTCTAAACGTGTTACATCTGTCTGCTTTAGGGTCTTAGGTTGTCCTTATTTGTGGTGCCTTACCTGTGTTTAATAGTGCATAATTTCCACCAAAGTAATTATGCAAATTACTCGCTTTAATGGTGTCCTTAGGAAAAATAGGTAGGCACACCTACCCCGCTGTAGGAAAGGTGTTGATGAGTGCGTTATAATTGCTAAATTCATCCATTTTGTATGAAACTCAACACCCAGATACGCATATACCGAACATAAACCATAAAAAAAGCAAGCACCGAGCTTTCTAGCAGTCTAGAAAAATGCCAGCAATTAAAAAAAAGGGGAGAGAAGTGGGGGGAGAGGAGCAACAGTTCTGGTGGAGGGAGGGAAAAGCTGCTTGCCAGCGGGGTCAGGGTCCTGGAGCCTGTGCGTCGTAAAGAATAACTGGCAGGAATCGATGAATTACCAGTCTATAAATTAATTGCAGGCTTCTGGTGACATCGCAATAAACCACACTAATGAAGATTGAGTAGTTTATGATTTTGTCAGAGCTCTGAAAACTTATATGGTTTGTAAACTACATAGATACTGATGTTTTTGTGTGAGTTTGTTGAATAAATTATACTAGGACTCTAGTAAAAAAAAAAAAAAGTGTTAAAAATTAACATATGAATGTGATTCTGTCTTAAATTTTTTTCTTCAGCTTTTTCTTACCCAAATGGCTTTGTTTCTTTTTCCTGGAGCCATCCTATTGAATGCTGATTCTTCATAACTCCACCACTAAATTGTCTCTTTTTGTATCTCTCTAGCGTAAGCGATACTATTTTTTGAAAAAACCTCTTGATCAGCATCCTAGTTACCGGTATTCTCTTATGAGTGATGTTTTGTTTGAAAAATCATCTACAAAATTTCCTGCCTTGTGGCTGTGTGGTCTGGAGCCCCTGATTTAATGTCTGTCCGGCCGCAGAGCAAGAGCAGCCCAGCCTGGAGCGTTGCCGATCCAAACGCGTGCATCCATCTGAGCCTTTTTGATGGGAAATTAGGCAGCTAAGTTAATCAGGACAGCTCATCAGTTTTAATTTGCACGCGTTGAGTTTGATCCGAACTGGATCGGGAGCTTCTAGGTATCCTAAATTATTAAATATATGGTAAACAAGGACCGATCCGAAAGGGGAATAGAGAAGATGGGGTATGGGAACAGTGCTGGAGGGGCCCAGGGCAGATGCTTAGGTAATTTTAGCTCAAAAGCAGAACCAATAGCGAAAATCAAGAAAATGCTGGCGTAAAAACTTTGCAGCCTTACTTTGATCTGCTTGGGTTTATGCATTATACGCAGTTGTAAAATAAAATAATCTCATGTTCTCGAAAGTATTTCTACCTCATTGCGCACGCAAGTTTGGAGAGCACTCGGGATTAATTGGGAGCGCATGATTGAAGAGGCGATGATGTCTAGGACTCTGTCTTCATTTATTACCAAAGCTGAAAACTCTATTGTCAATTAAAAAAAAAAAAAAAGTTTTGCAGTTAAGGTGATGAAATGCAAACCCTGAGGAACACAATTTTTATGTCTGCCATAGTATTCCTACCGGCCACGGCTTTGGTTGCTTACACAACGCGTTCATACGTTGCAACTGTGTTTTCCTTATTTTCTGTCTCCCCAATGAGACGTTTTGGTCCGATGTGCAAAAAACCCACATTAGTATATTGAGTACTCTATAATAGGCTGCTCTAAATCATACCTAAGTAGACAAGAAAAATGAGGGGTGTACTTTTGCCCTTTCACTGGTAGCTTGGCTAGTAGCACCTCTTAGTGTCCAACTCCTACGAGTTTAAAAACATTTGTGGGTATCACAGGTATTGTAGAAATAGGAACCGGAGGAGAAAAAAATAAAAAACACTGGGAAATTAATCATTTTGTTTGCAGAGAGAAGTTTGAAAACTAGAAAGCACGAAGCCATGTACTAAATCGGAAGCTTGAAATTAAATCCCGAATCGCTCTTTGGGTGAGCGGGGTCCTCCCGGAGCGCCGAGGGAGGCTGCGAAGAAACAGAATTTGATGGCGTAATTGAGGAGCGCGCCGTAATCCTTGCAAACGGGGGGCCTGAGTTAGGCAAGCGTGGGCAGCCTTGATTCGAACGTTTCTTAGCTTCTGTGCAATTTCTTTTGTAATCTTCGCCTTCTTTTAGTTTAGAGGGTTTGGGGGTATTATGGCTTTATAAATACTATAATCAGACATCGGGAGTGATGGCTCAAGAAATACAATTGGATTTTCTGTCTGAAATGATAAGTCATGGATGGTGCTTGGAAATGAATCTATTCTGCCTTCCTGGCAACTATGGATGTTCAAAACAGAGACCACCGTTCCCCTACAAAAACTGGCAAAATGTCCATGTGCCGCCGAGTTCTCGCGTGTGTTTTTCAGTGCGATGCTGGGGGGGGCTCATTAGAAATATGATGTTATTAACAGTTTTCCTCAAATTGCTAATTTCCATCATCCTAGTTTTACAATAATGACGAAATTAAATTAAATTAGCATATCACAGCATACTGAAAAACTGTGAATACATTATAGTAATACAAGGCAACAGATAATTGCTAGCTTAATAAGAATTCATTTTCAGCAAAGATAATTCAACCTTTTTCTTCTTCCAGTCGCTGGGGACAGATTTCCTGCTTATTGATTACCTCCTCATCTTCTATAAACCCAGCTAGAAGTCCTCCTTGGTTATGTGAAAACATCTCTAAATACTTCTAATTCTGTATCGTTTGTCAACGGTCTTGTCTTGTACCTGTGTGTGCCTGTCCATACGTTGACTTGTTGGACCTTGTTACGTACGCAGTTGGCATCTGATCCTTTGAAAAGAGCGAGATTTTATTACCCTATCCTCACTTAGTGAGAATTATATATATATTTTGTTATACATAAGCCTTACGTGCCTTCTAAGTTGAGGTTTTAATTCTTTTGGCAAAAACAAAGATGTTAACATCAACGGTTTGAGCGTATTTTCTAGAATAAATGCTTTCCCTAGTATTTAATTTTTAATAGGCTCAGTGTTAAAGAGAATAAATTGACTTACAGATATGTTTTCTATTTATGTCTAATATTCTTCAGGCTTATTGAAATTATTTACTTGCTAAGCCTTAATTTATATCCACTCGTTGCCACTTTCATTTTTTTTTTTTCCCATCTTTTTTGCAGTTCCACCGTGGTTTTTAATTCGCCCTTCAAACCTTTATGCCTACGAGAGTATGGATATTGAGTTTGAATGTGCCGTGTCTGGCAAGCCTGCTCCTACGGTGGAGTGGATCAAGAATGGAGAAGTGGTCATTCCCAGCGACTATTTTCAGATAGTGGTAATTATCTGGCTTTTACTTATTAGAAATTTTATTTTTTTGACTAAGTTGTGAAATGTATTCTGATATTTGATCTGATCATTGCCATCATAAAAATTATAGGTCTTCCCAAAGAAAACAAAATTTCTGCTGTCCCCTAACACAAATAAGGCACGTTGAGCTGTGTTAGGTCAAGTATGTTGACATTGTCTCCCAGTTTTAGTGAGAGCTGAACCTGGTCTTCTCATGGAGAAGTAACAGTGTCAGGTCGTACTCTGAGTTGCTATTAATAATACCGTTTACCACGTGTTAATGACTTCCCTTACCGACCATTTGTCGCTGGTGAACAAAAATAGTAGATCTCTTCTCCAAGGAAATTGTAGGGCTTAAAAACAGTGAGGATCATTTGACGTAATTACAACTTTTCAGAGAGAATTGTTGTGCACCCTACCCAAAGTAACATCCCCAGCCAGGACTCCAACCTCTTTTAGTTTAAATGTCACTGTTATATGGGCTACGAATTCATGCTGTTTTCTAAACGGGTTGATTTAGCTGGCCTCTCCGGAAAGCAGTGTCACTTGGAAGTGAGCCGAGATGTTGGGGAACACCCCTGAAAACTTCAGCCACTATGAAGATGTCCATAGGCCACGAGGTGCCGCTTGTTCAGAGACGTGGCTTGCTTCACCGCTTTCTAATTTTTCACCTTGTAACAAATAATATTGATTATCATCCTGTCTTTTAATTACCTATCCAAAAAAAAAAAAAGGTTCTTTCTCATGTGGTTTTCATGCAGGATAGACTTATTCTGCCATATACAAGAGCAAATTCAATCTTTTTTTTTTTATACATCATTGCTTATTAGAAAGCATCCAGAAGCTCTCCAAGGAAAGGACAGCTCTATTGCTGTCGCGGTTGTGTGGTGGAAGCGATAGAAAATTATTTCACTTCATAGTTAACGGAAGGTACGTTTCAGCCAGAGCATATCCCTCACTTGAGATTTTTTACTCAACATAATTGGTTTCTGCTTGTGCTAACAGAAATTAAAAGTTAAATCTGTTTCAAATGAAGTAAGCGTAGAGTGACCTTTTCTTGAGGATCTCCAGGCCTCAAGCCATAAGGAGGGTTTGACCTTCAGAACAGTATTTGTTCAAAGATGCAGAAGTTGAAAGTTCTTCTAAATCTCCCCTGCAGCAAAGGGCCAGGACAAAATTCAGAGCGCTACTCGAGCGATGGCTGTAATTTGGAGCTTAAGTCTTGAGAAGGGCGTCGGACAGACTCTGTGCAGGAAAGGGAACTCACCCTTGGGCCGTAGGCACCATCAAACAAAATGCAAAGACCGCAAGGCGTCGAGAGAGTCCTGATGAAAGGGCTTATGGATACAGCCCTCTAAGGACCAGGGCTGTGTAAGCTGGAGCTGAGATTACGTACACAGTACCATGTTTCGCAGAATAGCTGTTCTGGAAAGGTTTTATAATTCACATTCACTTTGGACGGTGTTTTTCTAATTAATTCTCTCCCCTTCCTTTCTTTCTCTTTTGCTGTTTCTCTAGGGTGGCAGCAACTTACGGATTCTGGGCTTGGTAAAGTCAGATGAAGGTTTTTATCAGTGTGTAGCTGAAAATGAAGCTGGAAATGCACAGGCCAGTGCACAGCTAATCATCCCAGAGCCTGGTAAGATGCGAAGGACGAACAGAATTGTAGATGTAATTAATGCTATTAACATAAAAATCCCAAATGAGCAGCTACTATTCTTTACTCCCTCTTACTTATCCAGCTGGCTGGCTGTAGTTAAAAGCGTGTCCAAGCTATCAGATAGCTTGAGGCATTTTGTTCGCTGGGGCAATTACAAATGCTGGCCTTGGTTCTAGAAGTGACTCTGGAGGCCAACTAAACCTGCATCAAGAGCCAACGGCAACGTCTTACTGTCTGGCGGTGGGCTTTGTCCTGCTGAAGTGTGAGAAGGTGATCACAAATGGGTGAGGTGATGGAAGAAAGTAGCCCATAAGCAAATAGAGAATTATATTGTACGTAGTTCTGCATTGAGCCGTTGTAGAACGTTTGTCTTGGGGAAAGGGAAGGGAAGAAAAAGAGCAGTTTGGCAGTGCGGTGTCAAGTGCAGCCAGCTGTTGAGATCAGAAGGTTTTTGTCTACGTGCTGGAAGGATGAAATTTTGTTGTTGTTGTTGTTGTTGCTCTGAAATTAATAGGTGTTTGGTTTTATGGACTGCACTGTGCAGCAGCATAAGTGTTTACTGCTTTATGGGTTTTTAAGTAACAGAAAGATGTCTTCATCTTAAGCTAGATGATATGTAAAACATGGATAAAAGCCTGTCAAAGTTTCTGGGTTGTAAATGATTAATGACCTGCGCTGGGCTGCAGGTTACACCTCCTGCTTCTCATGGATTATGCCAGTAAGCGGAGAACAAGAGAGCATGCCGAAGCGTTGTTCGTTCTGCGATTTGGACTGGGAAGAGCAGAATCTTGGTAGGCCACAAATACTCAATCGAGACAGCCCTACAGTTAATCAGCCTGGTAGCTCGTACCGTAGAATTTCTTTGGGAAATCCCTTGAAAAGTTTCCACACCGCATCAGTGTGAAGTTTTAAAGCTTTGCCAAAAATCTGGCCTTCTGGAAATAGAGAAATAAGCATGGCCGTGGTCCTCGTTCTTGTTAGCTGCAGCAGTCTGACTCTTAAGGATTCCTGTCTGAACACTGAGCAGGAATGTTTGCTGAGATCCATCAGAGTTCACTCCTGCAAGCTGCTGTGTTACGAGCACTATTTTCCAGCGTGGTTCCAGGCAGCGCGGAGGGAGGTGGCGGTACCGCGTGGCCATAGCCGAGATCATCTGGTAGGCAAAAGTGAGGAGTAAGCACCACTGGAAGCCTCAGATCCCCAGTTTGCAAAGTCCCCTTTCATGCAAGTACTTAAGGCGAATGAAAATGGGAACAGGGCTAAGGTTTCTCCCTCTGTTTTCTGTCGTGGTCCCGAATGAATGGCTGAAATTGGATTTTGCACATCTTTGAAGCTCTCCTCCCTCTTATTCCTTCTCCCTTGAGTTTCAGCATCTCCTTTATAAACCTCTTTTCTTTATTTGCTCTCCACTGCCTGAAAGCAACTCCAGTAGCAACTGGGGAATTGTCAGAGACCTCTCAGCTCCTCTCTGCCTCTTACCTAGATGCTCATGCCGCAGACGCTTTGCAGCCATGAAGCTATGCAGCTTAGTGGGAGATGCAGGAGGGGCGTAAATGGAGAAGAAATATAATGTCCATAGAGTCATTATTATGATCCTCCTCCTGCTAGCGCGACCCTCCAGCCTGCTCTGCAGTGCTAATTGGCTACCTGAGGTTGGTGGTTGGCTATCGGGATCAAGAAGCAGATATTTATTTGGGTTCCCACCTTCGTACGTGCCCTCCGCCTGGATCTTGCCAGATGAGCGTTTCCCTCTGTCCAGTCGCCAGAGGTGGTGATGAGGTTATCTTCCCTTAGGGATGAATGTGAAAACGAGAAGGCACTTACCAACTAGATTTCACTGGCAGAAAAAAGACGTCTCTGTGATACGGAGGAAGGCTGGCTGGGATCATCATCCCGCTCGGAAATAACCCGCTCCGCTTCACATCTCACCGTGGGGAGGTGCGGAGTTGTTTTGCCTTTGGTTTTCATTCGTTTTCTTGCTGCTTTCTTTTAAGCCGAATCTCCCGTTCGGTTTGTGGACTTGAATTATGGTTACACGTGTGAACATCTGAAGGAAACAGGCCATCTCCTGCTGTAGTGGGGTTTAATCTGGCGCTAGGATCATCCTGGGGGAAACTGGATAACTCATTGCTGCTCCCGGCTAGTCAGAGCAAGTGAAATGCTGTCCGTGAATTTTACGGTCTGTGTTGCTGTTTATTATGTTTGGCATTGGATTAAAATTAAAATAGACGAAAATGAAAAGAAAATCCTAAAGAGCTACGGGACACCATTGTAAACTGTCTCCGTTTCCCTTTTTAAGTGATGGATTACTTTTTTCTGGCTATTTAATCAGATCTTCAAACAATGCCGCTCCAACTCCTCCGAGATGAAGGGAGGGCCAGCAAGCACAGATGGCGGAGAAGCCAGCTATAAATACAAATGAAGCGGTGGGGCGAGCCGTGGCAGGAGGAACGTAGCCCCCTCTGCTTTGGTTTTGTTGGGCCACGCTCGGCACGCGTTTGGTGCTTAGCTTAAGCTCCGCCTGGCACCGCCGAGTAGCCGGGGCCTGGCCGGGGGGCTTCGCCAGGCGACGACCCAGCAGAGCCCACGCTTGCTGTTGGTGTGTTTTTATGAGACCCCAATGAAGTTTCAATATACTCATTAATAGCTATCATCCCTTTCTGCAGCCGTTAATAAGGCTCTGTTACTAGGGGTATAAATGGAGAAATGTTGAAGGCTTGTTTATTTATTTTATTTATTGAAAATAATTTGGACCATCCAGTGGGCTAAATATGTTGTGTATGTTCTTTTGGGGGATTTTGGAAGTTTTATTCAGGTGGAAGGGTATAATCAGGCTGATTGCTCCTACTACCGGTGGTGTTACGCGGACGTGTAGATTCACATCCACTCCTGACCGCCTTTAACTGTAGGACCTGAAGTAGCAGCACATAAGTTGGCATTAAAGCAAGTATAAATGAGCTCAGATTGAGACCAAATACACCCCTTGTAAAGGCTGTGATGCTAAATTGGAATTAGACAATACTGAAATGAGAAGTGAAAGCCAAACGGGCTGTGAGCTCACGCAGATAATAGCTTCCACTTTTAGTATTCCAGATGTGGCTATGGGATGCTCAAAACTATTTTGATGTGTGTTGCTTAGACTATAAAAAGCCAACGAGCTCCCTGAGAAATATAAAATTTCTGTCCTTTTAAACTGAGGTTATGACTGGAGAGGCGTTGTGCTTAATAGTGTATTATGCATTAGAGTGAAATAAGTGATAGTAGATGGTCTGCAGTACATGGATTAGTCCATAAATCAAAGTACATTTGTGGATTCCAGCACACTTGGGGAAAAGGCGCTTGGGATCGTTTCTTCTCCTTTTTCCATTCTTTCCCTTAACAACTTTAACGTTACCCTCTTTGGAAGAGATTGCTCACCAGTTTATAACAAGAAAAAAAAAAAGGCAACTTTAAATGCTTCTTATTTCTGTAAAAACAGAGCAAATGAGCCAGATTTAAGGATGTCAGTTCTCTCATCTCCAGCACACACATTCTGGGTTTCTCGGGCCACTCTGCCTCTTGGCTTCTTCTATTTCTGCTCCCTAACTCTGCTCAAGGGCGGTGGACTTTATACGGTCTACGGGAATGTGGGATCATATTGAGCAGGGACCAGGAATAAAGCTGACAGTATGTATTTCGGGTTACATGTACTGGAAAACAAATTGTCAGCAAGAAAAAGCAGATGAAAGAGAGCTCAGCTGACTGTCGTCTTTTTATAACTGTATAAAACCTGTTATTTGCACACCTAGGAAATGAATAGAGAACAGCGTGGTGGTGAGTGATGGACATGCATAACTTCAGATGAGGAGAGTGTCCCAGAGGAAAATCTTCCTATAAAGAGCTCCCAGACAGTTGTTTGCTTTATGCCGGTGGCTTCTCACAGATCCATCCTTCAGATATTCACGAGATGTGTGGAGGGATTGTTTTATTCTAGCAGGTGAAAGATCAGGTAAAGACAGCCCTGAAATAATCAACGTGTGTATACAGTAGGATAATTATTATGTTCCTGCAATAAATTCCTTGCTAGAAAAATCTTCAGCTTAGGAAGACACCCTTTCCCAGAGGCCGGTAAAAGTGGTGTAAATCAGTCTTCGCTCTCGGCGTTATAAGCGGTAGCTAATTTGGCAAACGAGGCAACAAAAAACGAACTCTTACGCGGCATAACTAACCAGCACCTGGGCTGCTTGCGCTGCCGCGCAAGGAGGGGCCGCGGCGCCAGAATTAGATGAAGAAGGGATTGCCTGCCCACCCACGGATGATCTCCAGATGTTTGAGGATGTCCAGAGATGGACGTTGCGGGGAGACGGGGAAGGGTAGAGAGAGCTGAAGCTCGGGGGTGGCCTGGTCCTCGATGGCTGGTCCCCATCGAGCGGGTGTTTAACGCCGAGCCCTGCTGCTCAGGCTCCGCTTTCTGCACCAATCACTTTGTCGGTTTTGTCACGTACTTTTTCTTTCTTTTGAATTCCTCTACTCACAAGTTGCGTAGCTCCTTCTCATGTCAGATTTTCAGCTTAGCAGCTAGCGGATTTCACGTTTTTTGCATGTGCAAAATCTCTGCGAAGACTTTGCATTTCCATCTAATAAGGCTTGGATTGGGAAATCTGTGAATTACTTTTCTTTGCTAAAGCAACAGGGGTTGACTCAAATAATTTTCAAGAACCTTTCTCTCTCCCTGAATTCTTATTACAAAACCGTTCTGTGAGGCACCATTTCCCCTCCCTTTATTATCATAAGTATTGTTTGGTATTATTTATAATTATATATTCTATTACTTATTAGTTATTATTTATAATTATAGTATAGTATTAGTTATAATTACTTCCCCATTAAAAAAACAACCACAAAATAAAATCTATCTCTATACTAAGAAACTGAGCTAGTGTCGGCATCAAAACTTTAGATTTTTAGTCCTTGGAAGTCTGTTGGAAAGCCAAACCACGTGCATTAATCTTGCTTATGGTAAGCCTTAAAATTAATCTGAAATAAACCCCATTATTTCAAATATCAGGAAAAACAGACGGGTGTTTTTTTTTTGTTTTTTTTTTTTTTTTTAACAATTGGTAAAACAGTGAAGAAGTAGTGATGAGGAATGCTCTTTATTAGAAATTTTAAAAAGAGGTTGGGTAGATGTATCTTTGTGCTAATAATCCCGATCCTGCCTTCGCAGAGGAAGCTGGGATGTGCCGTCTCTTCAGTCTGCTCTTTATACCCTGAATTAGAAACAGCAAATTTCAGAGCTACTTCACATTGTGTAGGCAGAGACAGAGCAGAAGAAAGAAGTGAGAGACTATTTCGAGATCCCACTCATAAATTTCAGAGTAGAAAATACATATATATATATATATAGGGTTTTTTTCCCCTCTAATGCAGAGAATGGTGGTTCTACTGGGATATGGAAATGTATTTATTTTCTGAAGGCTTATTTAGTCATGTGGTGCAAGTTGTACCGACCATATGGACTAAATAAAAGAGCGTGGGGGCAAAGTCCTGCACTGGACCAAGGACCCTTCACACTGCCAAGCTGATGGCTCGCTCGCTGCCTCTGGTTTGGACATTGCCAGGTAGCTCTTGGCTAGCAAATTTGTGCGTGGCTCCAGGGTGCTGTTCAAGGTTTTATGCTGTAAAAGCTGTGCTCTACTGAGCTGGAACACAACCCGGAGTATTTAAGACGCTTTGAAATGAAAGAAATCATGCAAAGTTGTAAATATGCCTTAGGGATATGAGGTGTAACCTTCCATGGGATGCAGCTCCAAGGATGATGTAGCCCAGACGTGACCATTTCTTCTCGAAGGTGAGGTGACAGCCGTGGGGGGCTGTGCCTGGTGGCTCGGGACCCTGGTGGAATTTAACGTGCTGTATCGCCATCGTGCCTGGAGCCCCACCACTGGTGATGGCCAAAGAGGTGCTTCAGGGGAAACTGCTGGCAGCACAAAGCGGTAAAAGCACCTGATGCCCAGGGATGGGGAGAAGAATAACCTCCTGAACCGCAGTGTCGGGATTTTTTGTGTTGAAACAAGAGATTTAACGTCCTTATTTTGGTATGCACAACTGGTAAGCTGCTCGCATTTATTGCACCGCATAAGCAGTAATAATCATGATAATGGTAAGAATAAATTTTGTTTATATGCTTTTATGGTGGGCTTTGCCATAATATTATGACACCTTACCGGGGATTTACAACAGATGTATGCAAAAATGCAAAGTCAGCAGAATATTTTTCTACTTTAAAAAAAACAATGTTGGTATATAAAGGCCATCCTAAAAACAGTAGAGGTGTTTAGAAGACACCTCTAGATAGATGCACTGCAAGGGATCTTGGAAGACTTTTGGAGCTTCTGTCTTTGCAGGTCTTTAAGAACAAGTTAAGTAAACATCTGTTAGGGATGATTTTAATCTGGCCACGGGGTGGAGGAAAGGATTAGTTGGGTTCATGAGATCATGTCTGGTTCTGCTTTCCACTGATCTAGTGAACACGGCTGGAAAGTTTGGACTGTAATGGATTCTGGAAGATGCGGTTAGAGATGCGTGATCTTGTTTTAAAAATACTGATCTAAAAATTGATGGCTTTGTTCTGTAAGAGCTATAATGGTTTATAATGTTTTTTATAATGGTTTGCTGGAGTGTGTCCAAAGAAGGGCAATGAAGTTGGTGAAGGATCTAGAGCACAAGTCTTATGAGGAGAGGCTGAGGGAGCTGGGGTTGTTTAGTCTGGAGAAGAGGAGGCTGAGGGGAGCCCTCATCGCTCTCTGCAACGGCCTGAAAGGAGGCGGGAGCCGGGGGGGTCGGTCTCTGCTCCCCAGGAACAAGCGATGGGACGAGAGGGAACGGCCTCAAGCTGCGCCAGGGCAGGTTTGGGTTGGGTATTGGGAAAAACTTCTTCCCCCAAAGGGCTGTCAGGCCCTGGCCCAGGCTGCCCAGGGCAGGGGTTGAGTCTCCATTCCTGGAGGTATTTAAGAGATAGGTAGACGTGGTGCTCGAGGACATGGTTTAGCGGTGGGCTTGGCAGTGCTGGGTTAACGGTTGGACTCGATGATCTTAAGGGTCTTTTCCAACCTTAACGATTCTGTGATTCTATGAAAAGCCTGGCAGCTGGGTTTCTACACCACCAGAGTCTCCTGTGAAGCTCAGGAGATGAGCTTCTGTGCCAGAGTCACTCTGCTTTCCCCCGACTGAGTGAAATTGCAGTGCAGGCAAAATTTTGAACGTTCGGACAGTCGGGGAGAAATTCAGCAAGAGGGAGGCCCTGGTCTGGGGAGAGGGGTCATGTGAGAGCGTGGTGAGACCAGATGATGTCTCCTGGTCTGAAGCAGGGTGTCTCTCCTCTTGTTGATGGATGTATTCCTATGCAATGTCGGGTATTGTGGGGTGAGATGTTTCTCAGCTGTGCTGGAGCCGCCTTGCTGCATGTGAAAGACCTGGGTAAGGTGAACAAGGATGAGTTTTTATAGATAGCTTCAACGGGAGAGAGAAGAGTGCAGCCCAAAATTAATGGTCCTGTCCTAAGTAGGAGGGGTGTGCTCGTAGCTTTTGCAAGTCTGAGACGGGAAGCAGTTGGACCTGGACGTTCCCCATCCCTGCGGAGCGCTGCTGATGGGTGACTGCTGTGCGGCGTGGGAGACTTCACTGCTTTCGCCTTGGGTTTTGGGTCGCGTGTCTCTTTTGGCAGCGCTAACGTACCCTCGATGAGACGGGCGACGCGCCAGTGCCCGAGGCAGGCAAGGAGCTCTCAAGGGTTGGGTGCAGGTTTGTACGACCAGGGAGAGAAGTGAGCCAGGAGCTTCTGGGAGAAATTGAAGTATTTGGGGAGCTCTCATGCCTTCAGCAGTCAACAGCAGATGAGCGCGGGATTGACATTTTAGAAGCCATTTTTGTATTTACCTCAGTCATCTAAGGTGTCAGTTAGACACCTAAGAATATTTGTGCTTCCTGAATCATTTATGAACGTGTTTGTGCTTTCTTTAAAAACCAAAAACATACATTTAAAGAGTGATCCAACCACAAAGGTTCTGTGAAGACATGATAGAATTTTACAGAATATACTGGGAAACCTATTGCATGTAAGAGAGAAAGAGCTGTTGTCGATACTCTGACAGGAACACAACTATGTATTAAAATAGATTTAGGATAATTTGAAAAAAAGACAGAGAAGGGTAATAGTCTCATATAATGCTATTAATGATTTAAAATCCAGCCTTACCGTGATTTTTTTTTGTCTTTAATAAAGGATATATGTTGATAAATAATAATCATGGGAAACTGGAGTACAATTAGGGTTTAAGTGGTGTTAATTAAAATATCACTTACTGTATATTGACTTTACATGGTAATGTCAGAATAATCACCAGATAGAATGAATAACTGCACAATTAGTTCCAAGACTTTGAGGTCTGTTAGAATTTAATTTGGCAGAATAGCAGAACTGAAATGACTATGTTATAAATATGGAAGGTGATGTACTTTTTAGTCCTATATGAGTTTGGTGCAGATAACGGAATATGACGACTTCATACAGGATCTCTTACTATGAGTATTTTATCAGGCTTGTGGGTTTTTGTTGGTTTTTTTTAAACCTTGAAAAGGAGATTTTGGTTTTCACAAGTGTTGTGTGAACGACTAGGCTTGCAGACAAGAAAGCTTCATTTTTCCTGGTAGGAATTTGAGTGCAAAGACAACAGGTTTTCATGAACAGCTCATTGAAGAGGAGCTCATTGAAGAGTTGCTCATTTGGATTTGGCATAACCTCAGCGTTTTATGTTTTCACGAGAGTGATGCAACGTATTACGCAGTGAAGTGATGCTGTAGAAAAATCCCTAAAAGGTGCTGAGTCAAATTCTGAAGAAGCTGGAATCGGAGGTGAGGTCGGCTCAGTCTCAGCATGCGGGTGGGCTGTGGGTATCTGCTCCGACCTGGGTCTAGCGCTTGTGGATCTTCTTCCCCTCAGCTCTGCGTGGAGCAGCCCCCGTCTTCTGTTCTCCAAAGGTTGGTGGGTTTGTTTTCTTCCCTGGTTTGTGAACGTCAGACTCCTTGGCGGCTTAAAGGAAGCTATATGTGTCTATATATAGCCGTATATCTATGTAATTGAATTTCGTACTTATAAAGGGGAAGAGTCACTGTGCATGTGGTCTACATGTGAAAGTGGTTTGGGTTTTAGGGTTTTTTTAGGTTTTTTTGGTTTTGTTTTGGTTTGGTTTTTTTTACACATAAAAGTGACTTGAGTAGACTGTGAAGATGTGGTAGCCTATTTGTATCTTTATTTTAAAGGTATCAGGTGATCAAGAATTTAAGAGACCTCAGGTGTATTAATGCACTCGATTTAATTATTAAAGAGAGCATCAGTGGCAGCTGATCTTACAAATGTGGGAAAAGAAGAAACTAAATGAAAATTGAGGGAGACTGCAGCTCCTGCAAGGAGGCCTGCTGTGACTCCACTGGCACTGGTGGAGGGGGATTTACTGTTCAGGAGAGGTGACAGCACAAGTTTCAGAGAAGCCGTGGTCGTTCTTGAATGTACGTGTAGGCTCGGAGGGTTGGCCATAGGCCAAGATGCTTCTGCCCTTATTTCCAGGGAAATACCTGCAGCCTGAGTTTCAACAATTTAATAGTAAGTTGTTAGGGGACTCTACTGGACTTGGCAGCTTGCGTGGACATGGACTTTCTCCCTTTAAACCACCTCGAAAGAAGGAATTGGGAGAAAAATATGGAGAAAAGCCTTAGAGAGGAAAGACAGACCGGTGCCTCCACTGCTAGTCTGACCCTGGTGTGACAAAGGTTTTGCCACAAACCTCCCAGTAACTCACTGGGATGCCTACCGATCGAATGAGTTCAATAGTATTTGCCTGTTTATCAATGGTGTCCTAAAAATAGCTACATTAGAAAGGATGAGGTGTTCATATATTCTGTAGCTGGACGGTGGCTAGGTATTTAGAATCATAGAATCGTTAAGGTTGGAAAAGACCCTTAAGATCATCGAGTCCAACCATTAACCCAGCACTGCCAAGCCCACCACTAAACCATGTCCTCGAGCACCACGTCTACCCGTCCTTTAAATACCTCCAGGGATGGGGACTCAACCCCTGCCCTGGGCAGCCTGGGCCAGGGCCTGACAGCCCTTTTGGTGAAGAAGTTTTTCCCAATATCCAACCCAAACCTGCCCTGGCGCAGCTTGAGGTCGTTCCCTCTCGTCCCATCGCTTGTTCCTGGGGAGCAGAGACCGACCTCCCCGGCTCCAGCCTCCTTTCAGGCCGTTGCAGAGAGCGATGAGGGCTCCCCTCAGCCTCCTCTTCTCCAGGCTGAGCCCCCCCAGCTCCCTCAGCCGCTCCTCATAAGATAATAATTTAGGTTATTTAGGAGTTGTCCACCTCTGTACGGCTCACGTCCTTCTAGCCTAGATCATTTGGCCGTGCGTAGCTGGGTGTTTCATCTCTGGCTTCTGGCTTCACCTGCCACTTCGCAAGCCAGAGTGCGCTTAATTTTTAAGTTAACTCCTCTCTTTGTCATCTCTTTTCCCCCTTTTGCAGGTGCTCATTTTTCCCTAAACACAACAGTTTCCTTTAGAAGCGTAGATGAAGTTACACTGCAGGGTTCAGGAGTAATAAGGTCAGGACATGCATTGTCTGCAGTCCCGAGCGCTGATGGCTTTTTATATGTAGCGCGCTACCTTGTCACCTTCCCGGCAGAAACCCATTTGCTGAGCTGCCATTTGATCAACGATAAGAAAGGGTAAGAAATAGCTGAATGTGTTCGGTTTATGGGGAAACAGCAAATTAATCTTTGGGCATATTTGTAAGCGATACTAACTTTCTATCTTTGCTCCCCGAGGGAAAGATTTAGGGAAAAGAACCCCCAAACATGTAGACTTGCATGCGGCCCTGTTTAGGAAACTGCTAGACATTACGTTGATTTTATTAGCACCTACAACTCAATAAAAGATTGTAAGCTTTGCCATCCCTGCGTACACGTGTTTGTGTGTGCTCTCCTGTGTGCAAAAAGTAATTTTTCCATGTTGCCAAAGCCGAGCCTGGGAGGGAATTAAAAGAGGACGGGCAAACTTTGGCTCTTCGCCACCTGGAACAAAATCCATTTGATTCACCCTGGCTATCCTTGTTTATAGTGTTAAATATAGACTAAATAGTTTAATATGGATTTATGTAATGAGCTCACAAATTGATTTTGCAGCGCAAGCTCTGTTTAGAGTTCAGGAGCAGACAGTCTCTTGTTAAGATCAAAGCAGCGAGCACGGGCTTGGGGGCAAAGAGGATGATTTTCTTTCTTTCTTTCGGTTCTGATGTTGGCTCAGACCTATTAGGACTTTCTCTGTTTGTATGTTTATTTACATCTGTGGGATCAGAGAGTAATAAGGGGGGGGAAAGAAAATTAACATAGAAAAATCGCAAAAGAACGCACCTTCTGCAGGCTCCTAAGGGAGGAAGCAGGCACGTTTCTTCTAGGAATGCAAATGTCTTCTCTGAGTGACAGAAGAAAAAAAAAAAAGACAACAGGCTTCTCCTCCCTTTCCTCTCCTCCATCTCTTCCTTCTCTCCCATTCCCCCTCCCATCATTTAGGAATAATTTCATGCCCCTTGTTTAAACATTAATTATTTAGCTCGAGTGATTTGCTAATAATTTGCAGAATGAAATTTCTTGGAAGTTTAGGAGATGAATCGCTGAGATGGCGTGCATCTTTCATCTACCCCTTCCCCTGTCTGGCTCAGTGGCCTCGGTTAGATGTAATTGTAATTGGTGTCTGGGTTGGGATGACAGTGTCAGCCTATCATTTCAGGGTTTAGAGCTGTACATTGGATAGCCAGATTTGTAATTATAATGTGCTTTACTCCTATTTATATTCAGCAACGTTCTCGCCTTGCTGTTCCTTTCCCTGGGAGTGGAAGACTGGGCTGGGGAGGGGTGGCTTGAAAGCAGCGAGAGCCGTTATTTGTTCAGAAAACACCCCGATTCTCTGAGGAATAGAGGGCCAAGGTGAGCAGCCATCAAAAGTTACTGTTTACTGTCCTGGAGCACGTACTCTGAAATTCGTCCTGTCAAAATTAAATACGCTGGCCCCTCCAGCAGGGAAAAGCAGAAATTTTCCTTGCCTGGATAGCTGGAACGGCATTATCCATGCTGCGAGCCAGCGCTGTGCCCTGGTCAGGCTGCTAGGCAGAGGATTTCTCTTAGGATGGCCTCTTTAAGGTGATTATTTAATGATCCTGTTTTCCTCAAACGTGTCTGCTTTCAGCTGTAGTTGCAGTACCACCAATACAGATTTGCAGGAGTCAACAACTTGGTACCTCTGGAGCGGAGATCAGGATCAATTTTCATATCTACTGTAATTTTCCTTGCGTTGGTAGAAGTTCATTTTTGAAAAGGTCCGAGGGTTTGAGTAGGTGAAAAGAGTGCCGCTGGCCTCGTCAAGCTGCGGCTGCAAGGCTGACAGTGTCTCTGGCCAGGACGGCGCTGATCTGCGTGGCGTTTCAGGCGACCGCTTTGCTAGCAAACAATTTTTGTGTTTGAGATAGCGTCCCTTCAGCCCGTTGAATGTTTTTCTTCTTTCAATTTCAGCACATTATCTTTATTTGCTTTGAAGGATGTCTCTTTCTCATGGGTCTACTTTCTGCAAATTCTTTAATGTAATTATGTTATCCCCAGAATCGCATCTGCAGCCACGGCGTGCAACGCCGTCTTGTACCTAATGGGATTTGAACCTATAATCCCACGAGAGGTGTCCTAATCCCGCCACGGATTTTTGGGTGAAAGGTGTTTCCAGTTCGTTTCATTTCATATTCACGGGGCTCCTGTCTGCAGAAAGAAACGTTAGTTAGAGCAAAGATGAGGTTCAAGGAATTCACACGTTTCTCCATTGAATTTCCTAAAGCTCTGCTCCTTCTCCTCTGTTCTCCAGTTTGGTGAGGAGGTAACTTTTTAATAATACTTTATACGTGAGACAGCTTCAATGGGGAGGATGAAAGAGCCCTCACCTCCCAAGAGCGCAGATCTGCTTAACCCACAGCAAGGGTCTGAACTGACGTTGCCGAAGTTCCAGGATTTCGTCTATCGAGCTCTTTAATTTTAAAAAATCCCTTTAAAGAAAGAGGTGGGGGGAGGTGATAGCTCTAAAAGCTTTTAAAGCACGTACAAGAAAATCAAGGTTGTTGACATGAAAAAGAAAAGAATATCTTGTAAGGAGAAACTGTGGAAAAGAATTATTTCTCTCTCCTTTGGTCCCAAACTAAAAATATATGTATTTCTGTCCTCTCCGTCCTTCTGTAGCATCATCTGTTGGGAAAGTTGGGAGGGAGGAGGGCATATACTTGGACTTTCTGTACTCTTTCTGCTTCTCTCGAGCTTGTGACATCTCTGTGGGCAGAATCTGTCACAAATCTTCAAAATGTTGTATTTAGAGGACAGCTGCTTTGCAGTTACCTTTGCCAGAAGGGAATCGCTGATAGCCAAGTGATCCTTCAGAGGTACGCTGGCTATTTGCGCGTATGCTGGGAAAGAAAGGGAGAACCAGATTTGGGGATGTAGCTCACGGAATGGACATGGTGTCGTTACTGAAGGGTGATGAGCATCTCCATGGGCTGCTGCAATCTTTCCCCTCCTTGACCCAGGTTCCTCCCCTGCTTGGGCCACCCCGAGGGCTCCTCCGCCTCCTCCCCGTTGTGTCCCTCCCATCTTTAGCAACAGAGGGGGACCCTTTGCTCCCTACCAGACCCAAGCAGCTCGTGGTTGAAGAATGCTGGATAAACTTTTGTACCGTCAGCTCTTCTGGGCATTAAATTAATGTCCCACATATATAGATTTTGGCTTACCCACGTTGACCTTAGGTGGCTGTATTCCTGATTTACAACGGCTGCCTGGGAATGAATCCATCTCCTTGCAGGACCAGAGCCACAGTTAAGAGCTGTGCCTTGGTCTCCTCCTAAGGAATTCAGACTTGTCATATCCTTACGTTTATCTTTTTTAAACCAGGATTAAGGGAAACTTAGATGTCCTTTGTTTACCTTTTTGTTTGTTTTTGCTTTGGGGTTCTTCATGGATTTTTTTTTTTTCCCCCTGTTATTTGTAATTTAGCGTAGATCAGATTTCTGAGCGGTTCAGAGATATTAACAATTTCGTTACAGAAACAGTTGGCGGGATTTTCCCTGCTAAAACTTGGTATCTGTCCTTCAGGTAGCAACAGCTGTGCACACTTGTTGTCAGTTAAAACATCTACGGCAGCACTTTCAGTTGAAAAAAGCAAAATTTTGCTAATCTAGTGGTGTGGAAGAACGGAGAAGAATTTTGAAGCATCTGTCACCGCTGTTAACCCTGGAAAGAAACAGGATTTGGGTAAAGAGCCTGAGAATCAGGTGAGGATGGGTGCCTTTTTGTAGTTATTACAAGAACTAGGACAGTTAATGGCGTGGTTTGCGTGGGTAGGGCGCAGAGCGCCGGCCCCTGCATCCCCTGTGCCGGTGATGTGAGACTCCGTTTTCTCTTTTATGGGAAATAATCACTGTGGGCCAAAACATTATCTGTCACACCGAGGTAAAGGCAGATGGAACCTGCTGAATTTAATGGCTTAATTAGGACAATGTTTAATTTTATAGATTTCCTTCCGCGGCTGCGATTGGCCCTCAGCAATGCTGTGCTGGGGAGATCTCCCCGCGCACTGATAGCGGTGGGAAATCCCCTTATTTTCCCCACAGACCTGGAGCCCAGATGGGTAACATGAAGCAAAGTCTTTGCTGTTGTGTGACTATCAAATCCGATCATTTTTCAAGCCAGATTATGAAATAATAACAACTAAGTTAATTTCTATTATCCGTGACCAGATAAAAGTACATATCTCAAATCATAAATTAAAATGAATCCTCCTTACAACAGCTTTGTCTGAAAAAGCCAAATTGCAGTGTGAGAAGCGGCATGGTTGGCAAGAGGAATGAAATAGTTTGCTCTAGTCGCCGTTGGCCAGGCCTTGGGATGAAGTCCGGTCTCCAGTTTTGAGCCCTTCGCTTGAAGGGACCGGAGAGGGACACTGGAGAGGAAAGCCCTGGGAATCATCAGAGGCTCATAAAGAGGTGAAAGACCAGAAGAACTGGGAGATTTTAATTTAGGTACTGAAACAGATGACTGAGAAGATACACGATCCCAGTTTGCAAATTTATAAGCAGCAATGGAAAAGTGAAGAACATGATTTGCTCTCCAAACCCCACTGCAGAAAGCAGGATTCGGGGCACAGAGTACCACAAAGTCCCGGCCTTGCTGGTGGGGAGGCTGATGAAACATCGACGTGTTAACGACACTTCAGGACACTGTGTCTGAGAGGTTATGGCGTCTCCATCACTAAATGCCATTTGATACTTCTTCCAAGGAACAAGTGATAGGACGAGAGGGAACGGCCTCAAGCTGCGCCAGGGCAGGGTTGGGTTGGGTATTGGGAAAAACTCCTTCCCCCAAAGGGCTGTCAGGCCCTGGCCCAGGCTGCCCAGGGCAGGGGTTGAGTCCCCATCCCTGGAGGCATTTAAAGGATGGGTAGACGTGGTGCTGAGGGACATGGTTTAGTGGTGGGCTTGGCAGTGCTGGGTTAACGGTTGGACTCGATGATCTTAAGGGTCTTTTCCAACCTTAACGATTCTATGATTCTATGATAAACATCTGCCAGGGGTCCATTGGTATAATTTTCTGACAGGGGTGGATGAACAAAAGTAAAATCCACCAAAGAAGATAGAGGACAAACCAAAAACAGTAACAGGAGAGAAAAAAGATACCGTTAGCCAGGTCTGTCTTTTATCTGGTCCCAGGACCCTTTGCTCTACACGTTTCTTAAAAAATCAGTGGCAACGTATAGCCAGTCTATCAGGAGGAATTATTATTTATGGCTTGAATTATTCTGATATGAAGTTGCTCAAAATTAAACCACCTCTTTTGGATTTCAACTGCTATGTGTGAGACGAGAATCCGGCTTATTATATTTTACAGCGGTCGGTATTTTTGCAAGACTATATTATTGAGCTAGCTTTGTGACATTTATCTTTGTGTGTAATTGCCTAACTCTAGTAAAAAGCAAAATCAACCTGCCGATACCCCCAAATTCAGATATTTTTCTAGCACGTTGAAGGCATGCTTAATAACGCCAACCTTAAACCAAGCTTTTTCACAGGAATATGAAGCCGTATGAAAATTCACGTTGCGTATGTAATACTGTGTGTTTGCACTACTGTAGTTATCCTGTGCCTTTCGGTACTGAAATCCCGTTAAGCCTTGCCTTCAGCGTGCGAGGGGCAGCTTTATGTTAAAATCTGTAGATAAACCAGAAAAATACAGCTGAAGTGTTATCCTGTAAAGAGGGTTCAGTTTAGCCAGCAGTTTAGTCACTTCATCTGGTTTTTGTTCCCAATTAGTGCGGGATGGAGGGCAACGAATTGGTTTATGCTGTGACGGATGTTTTCCCAAAGCAAGGAGCTGCTCTTGTCCCTTGGCTTCTCCGCAAAAGCAGAGGAGCAAACGATGCCGTTCAGCCCCGGCCAGCTTTGGGAGCGGAGCTGTGCAACCCTGACTCTAGCACGTTGGTTCGGAGGAGACAATTTTAGCAGGAAAAGTCCAAGTTTGCATGTGGCTACGGACAGGGGTGGAGGAGGCGCGATTTATTCGGCTGTCTCTGGAGCAGCACGTGTCCCCTTGTGTGCGAGCAGGGAGCGATCGCTTCACTCCCTTGGGCATGAAGCTTTGGCTGAAGGTAGTCCTTGTGGCAAACTTCTAATGGGGGGATGCCTGCCCGCTGCCTTGTTTTCCACCAGAAGAATTGTCCACCGAGGAGTTTCTAATGTTTTATTTTGTGGTGTATTCTAAACCAATCCTCTCGCTCTCTGTAAAGTTTGCAAGTTGCCAGGTGGGATATGTCCCCTAAATGTTTGGCATGGAAACCAACCCTTTTTTTCTGTAAATGCTGCTAAGCAGAGTCCATATTCATCTTCGGGGCTGCGGCCACAGGTTGGGGCTGGCAAGCTGCAGAGTTTTGCGCGCGTAGCACCCCGTTCCTGGCTTTGTTTCCAGGCAAAGGGGGTCTTCTGCGATGGCAGCACCATCTGCAGCGACAAGCTGGGCAGCGTCAGGTTCGGAGGGAGGAAGTGGCCGTGCCATCGCCCTGGGACCCCATGGACACCCGACAGCTACAGCCGACCGGCCGCATTCGCGGGGGCGACGGGCTACTGTGATTTTTGGTTTTATGCACGATGGTAAATCTTGAATGTGGATTCCCAGTTCTGGGCAGGGGAGGAGAGTATTACCTGGCATACTTGTTCCCTCTGTGCTCTAATGTCTGCAACCCTCCGGTGGCTGTGTCAAACAGCAAACCGGCCGGGAATGCCCTGGGATGTGTTTTCTCACCCTCCTGTTTTTCCTTCAGCAAAGCTCTCCCTGGCTTCGGCAAATCCGGCTACAGCCAGCACTTTGTTCCCCTTGTTCGCGCCGCCAGCGTAGCCGTGGCTGTTTGGCCAGACCAGCCAAAAGAGCTGTGTTTGCTAAATTTGTGCGTAGTGTCCCCATCGCTTTTCAGGATCCCTCTGCGTGCCACCGCTTTTCTGCTGCCGCATCCCCGGCGTCTCATTGTACTCTGGGTCGAGGCCTCTTGAGCCTCCTGGCTTAATAACTTCTCTGCTTCCCCATCCGATATTATTAAAATATATTTAGTATTCAGGGATTTAGATCCTGACCTTCTATAATTATTGACACCTATTTAATTTCTCCTTTCATCCATGGCCAAGCCTGGTACAGCTGCTATGGCACATGTATATACATCATTGTTGCCAGCACAAGCTGATTGGCATTCATGCTTGAGTGTCTTTTTATTTTCTCCTTGGATGCTGGGAGCAGCCTGAGTAGCTCGGAAACTAAAGAGCTTCATCTATTAGGCGTGACAGATTTGTATTCAGCGGTAAATGCCTGACCTTGCTCAAACTCCCTCATCCATTCCCATCATCCCCTCCCAGATGAAAGATTCTGCTTAACTCCTGCTTCCTGTCTGTCGCCTTGGAAACGGGGATGAAGCGATGCAGCCCGAGAGAATAACTAATAAGAAAATATCTCTGGTGTAAGAATAAAAACGCATTGTGAAGAAAGACGCTCGCCGCGAGCCGACATGGGAGGAGGACTTTAAAGGCGATCAAACCCGAGGAATATACTCGTGTTACCCTATGGTGAAACAGGCTAATAAACGGGCTGACATGCCAGCGCCCTCCTGCTGTGGAACAATACGGTTTAACTTTAAGTTTCCACGTGGGTACGTAAAGGAGTAGAGCACTCGAGCGCTAAAAGTTGTGGTTTGGGCTTTGGTGCAACGTGAGCAGGCACGGGGGAAAACCCTGTGTGCCCGTCGCCTGCCGTCGCGTCCCTGCCCTGCCCTTCTCTCCTTGTGGCGCTTTGGTTAGCGTACCTCTTAACCTCTCACCGTTTCTGGGTTTTAATGGTTTCCCAGGTCAGAAAAAAGTTTAGACTTCAGACCAAGTCTGAATTTCACCTGCAAATTCCGGTTTCTGGAAAAGCTGCTTTGGGGTGGTTTGCTGCAACGGGAAGAGTCAGCCGTTGGACATCACAGCGAACAATTTCGAGTGTACAGCTGTACACTCTGTTGTGTCTGCGGTCATTAACGCATGCGTGCGGTATATATCTAGGTACATCAACCGTTAGGTATCTACAGAGGTTGGTGTGAGCTTATTGACTGACTGTGCTGGCTGTCTCCAGCGTTGAGCCCAGTAACTTCAGCTCAACTGTTGCACTGGATTTCCTGTCCTGAAGAATCCTGGGAAATAGGCGGTAGGTTTGGGTAGGTCTGGATTGGTTGGTTTTTGGTTTGGTTTTTTTTGTTGTTGTTGTTATTTTTTCCCCACCACATTTGCTTTATTGCATGTTCTGCATTTGCTGAATGTGATTACGCGCTGGACTGAGGCCAGGAACCTCCACCAATTACTTCTGTGTCAGTCTGGAGAATGTGTATCTAATATACAAATAATACACAAACACACAGTTTTGTCACAAATTGAATAGTTCACTCCATTGTATCAGTCAATATGTTTTATTTTGACTAAGGTCATAGGAATTCGTGCAGTTCTCACAAGTGATTCCTGTTGCACACGGACAAACAGCCCACGTGCCGTAAGTGAGCGCCCATGGCTTATTTGGGTCACTGAGCGTGGTTTTGGGATGACGAGGGAGTGCGGGGCCCTGGTTATCTCCCTCTGGGCAGCCCGCAGCAGTCGCTGGCAGAGCAAACATCTGTCCTGGCTGATAGAGCCGACGGCAGAAGCTCTTCACAGGGGCTCTGAAACGGGTTTCTAAAGCAACCCAGCGCAGTTGTATGAAATACCGCGTGTATTTTATTATTCCTGGGGCCTGTGCTGCCCTTGTTACGGTCATGTCTGCGAAAGGAAGAGTTTCGGAAATTTAACGCGTAGCGCACTCTGAGTATAAGAGAGAGGACAGAATCATGGAGTGGTAAATAGCGAAGGGCATTAAAGTCCTCTAGCAACAGGTTTGATACTGGGGAAAATTGTTGAGCTGGTTTTTGTAACGTTAAAAAAAAAAAATATGTGCCGTGCTTATCCTGCATTGCAACGTTTGCTCAAGATTCTAATGTTGAAATAAGGAAGCAAAAGCTATCACCGTCACTTTATCATACAGCGTATTATTTCCGATGGTTTCGTTCACAAAGAAGTACTGTAAAGTGGTAAAAGTCATTAAAACATGGCTGAGAAAAATGGCAAAGGAGTAAAGGAAAGGAAGAGTTAAAATGCTGGGGAAAAGGAGGAAAATATGATTGTAGACTTATTGCAAGGTGATGCTCGTGATTAAACAGATTATACATATATAATGAGGTAGGAGATACTTAAGTGAGTGGCTGGGTTGGCAGAATTTAGAAAGAGGCAAAGACGGATCATTTAAAGCAGGGTAAGAGAAAACATATGTAGGTTTGCAAGGAAGCAGGTTCTTCTGCCAGCATTGACATGATCGGCTTCAGAAGGGAGGGAGAATGTGCTGAGAAGGAAAACAGAAAGGAGTTTTTATTTAAAAAAACCCCACGAGTTGATCTCAAGTATCGCTCGCATGAAAATACTCAAAGGAGAGAAGAAATGAAAATATCTGCGTTTGACTGGGTATAAGTAGAACAACATAATATCGTGTAAGGCTTTAAGCTCCTCTTATCTTCCATGTAGGATTTCTGCAGGGAAGCTACAGGTGGACTGAGCAGACCGCAGAATTCATGTAGTGGGGAATTCGGATATTTCAACGCTTATTTTCAGCCTAAATCTTGAGTGAGAAGATGGAAGCTGTCTAGAAATGAAAACTGTGAACGTATATATTGCCCTGCTGATGCTAAAAAATGGCAAGTGAGCAACTTCTGAAAGTATTAACCAACTTGGCTTATACTAGCAAGAGGGACAGGGGAGGCAATCTGACACAGGTATAAGTTCGTAATGAATTAAAGAGAGAGATAATAGTGGCAGAGAGGGCTCTGTGGAAAACGACGTCTTGAGAAATCAACCTGATCCCCTTCCTTGACGCGATTACGTGGTTGATCGATGGAGAGCACCATGTAGGCTCTGGCGCGCGGAAGGTGCTCGGCTGGAGCCGCCTGACGTTCTCGTTCAAAACATAAACACCGCTCACTGCCAGCACAGCGTATGTTTAATAGCTTAAAATGTGGCTAGCTCTCGCTAAGTTACTGACTGGGGAATCATCGCTGGATGGGTATGTTGGTGGTGGCGTTGAGCAGAGGTTGTCACTGGGCCTGGTGCTGTTCAATGCCGAAGAGCAATTATCTGAAAATAAATATGGACTTCTTATTATTGGAATTAAATGGGTTAGAGACGGGCGCACAGAATGACTTGGACAGTTGAGCAAACTAAACCTATTCAAATGATGTGTTTTTAACAAGAGCCAATTACAAAATAATGTATATAGGAATAAGAAAGCGGGCAATACCTAGAGAAATACTGCAGACCTCAATGCCTCTGGAAAGGAGGGAGGAGGAACAGTTGTTATTTTTTCAAACAGGAATCCCCACGAGTGCTATGAAGAAGAGGGATAATGCATTAAATGCATTAATTGGGGTATCTAAGCGGAGGATTAGCGAGCGGGAGGAGGGAGCTGCTGCGATGCCTCCCCGCAGCGCTCTCGAGACCACCTCTGCCGTCAGGGCTGGGCGTCTTTCTCCGAGGCGGGTTGCAGCTGGCTTTCCCCCAGCTACCTTTCAGCTCAACACAAGTCATTTAAACATGATACCGGGCACAGTGCCCGTGGTGGGTCCAGTATTGTCTTACTGCAGAGGTGCAACCCTGAGAGCTGCCTGTGGGAAATCTAAACTGTGTTTGGAAAGTGAGTTTGGCCCAGCAGAGAGAATAAACATCTGTCCGGCAAGAGAGAGTACCAAAAAATGGTTTTCTGAGTTGATTTAGGCTGAAATGTTCTCATTTAATTGGCAAAAATGAAATTAAGATGAAATGAAATTAAGATGAAATGAAATTAAGATGAAATGAAATTAAGATGAAATGAAATGATTAAAAATTGGAATGCTTCACGCTTGTATTTCTGAAGTCAAATGAAAAAATTCAGAAAAAAATGAAGACAATTCAGACTTGTAGAGATTGCTGTTTTCATTGCAAATGCTTTCAGATCTTAAAATTCATTCAGCTAGTATGGTAGTTTGGGATGTTGGAGAGAGGAGGGGTGGTACTGGTGGAGGGAAAGGTGTTTTCTCCTTCCAGGAGCCTTAGTGGGATGGCTAAAAGGCATATTTTGCTCTTCCAGTGTTACAACAAAATTCATTGTTTGTGTTGATGGATTAAACAGAGTATAGGTAGCTGGATTAGACAGAATGCATTCTGTGAGACCAACTGTGTGGAGGAATGTGATTGTCACATTTAATGAAGTGTAGTGTACTCTCATCTATATGATTATTATTTTTTTAAACAGGGTAGTGAAGCTGCCATTATAGAAAACCCTTCTATTATGGAAATCTCTGAAGAGATGGAGGGGAAGGAGCTATAGTTGATGCTAACAGAAGGGAACTCTTGAAATAAATAAGTCCTACTAAAGGTTTAAATTAAAGGAAAAAAACGGAGATGCGCGAGTACATTTGCAAGTCTGTTTGTAGACAGCTGTTCCTTTACAGAAGCTGTAATGCAAGGTCTTTGTAACCTTGACAGAATTTGCAATCTCTGTATGAAGAGGAAAACACTTTTCCAATATGTTAGTCACACCCTGGCTTTCCTTCAGCATCAGATATGCATGAGTATTTTCCCAGCATTTTCTTTTTTGTTAGAACTATTGGGCTGTATTCTGCTCTACACATGACTTGTTTTGATTTTGTACCAGGAGCTTTGTGCATCTTGTCGCTGTAGCAAGGAAAGGGAAAAGAGCCGTGTCCTCTGCTGAGCCGTTTCAGATCCGTCTGGGCTGGTAATATATTATGGATGCTGGATCCAAAAGCATGCTTGTTTGTTTTGGCTCCGCTTTCCGAGACCCTTGTGCCGTAGAATCAATATTGTTTAATGTCAGTCTTGCCAGCTCTTCCTTTCTTTTGGGAATGAAATCTATTTTTTTCAACTTGGCGTGTATAGGACAACAGTGTCCCCCCCGACCTACCGCTTGAGCGTATGCAATTATCCGAAGAGCGGAGGTTGTGAAGGAAACAGCTTTTAAAGCATTAGACATGGCAGCTTTAGGACATCAGCAAGCACCAGACTGAGGCGGTTCTCCCACGATACTACCCGCTTTCTAACCTCTGTTGGATAGACCAAAGGTAGGTGTTTTCCTTTCGCCGATGGCTTTGTTGGCATAAAACTTGCACTCAGCTCATCCTTTGAGTGATGAAAATCCCCTTCCATGTCAAGACTCCTTGGTCGTACCACGCCGGGCATACCTGAAACACATGGGGTTTTTTATCCACGACTTGTTGGCTTCGTCACACAGAGCATGGAGTTTGCAAAGTCTAGAAAAGTAGCGTTTAGGATTTATTTTTTTCTTGTAATCTTATAAATTACCTGCACTTGATTAGGTGGAGTTTTTAACGGGCAATATAAAGCAAATGGATTGTAAGCTGAGCCTTAAAAAGCTGTTCATAACCCACCCCCCTCCCCAACTCCTCTTAATCCGATCTAAATCTTGATTATCAGAACTATCCTCTTGCGCTTCCAGCAAGTTATACCTTTCCGTTGCCAGCCCTGGAGTGGCGGGTTTTTTGGTTTTGTCTTTTCAGCTCAGCGTGAATTTCTTGAGGTTGGAGACCGTAATGCCTTTTTGCTGTAGAGAGATTATTTTCTTATCAGTCGCTGCCGATTTCTGTTCTAACACTTTGGTTTTTTGCCATCACACCAGACTTGGGAGAATTATTCTAGTGTGACTACCATTTGAATGTACTCTTTGGTCTACTCCCGAGTTTTGCCGGAGGCAGTTTGTCTGCCTGCTATTTCTTACATTACCCCGATGGCCCGAGAAAGAAAGCATAATCTGTAAAGCAGAAAATGGTATACTGTTTAAAGGAGTGTTTTGCATTAAGCAAGTCTTATCTTTATTTTTTTCTTTTCTTTGGTTTTTTTGGGGGTTTTTTTGGGTTTTTTTGTTTGTTTGTTTGTTTGTTTTTTTGGTTTTTTACTTTATTTGAATGTATGAATTTGAAACTATATCAAAACCTCACTTTTCATTTAGGGAACATCACATAAGTCCAGGTAATTGTAGGTATGCTGAGGAGTTTGTTATTTTCTCCTGCTATGGTATTTCCATTCATAAGGAAAGAGGAGCAAACATTCTACATTATTTCTTTTCCTCAAGAAGACTGAATGACGTTTGCTATGACTTACCAGGAGTAAGACGTTGTATCCAAAATAAATTTGGTGCATTTTACATCCGTCAGGAAAGGGAACACAGGAACAGAGCCCCGGTTTTCTCTGTCCTGTGCTGCAGCTCACGTAGAGCTGGTCTTGGGGCGCGCGAGCCTCGGTGATTCCTGCTTTTCCTTGTGCCCAAGAACCAAGACTGGCTGCGACAGGGGACCCTTCTTGCCGCTTACCAAACATCGCTCAGGTCTGTCGTTTGGCTCATAATGTTTTCTAGTGCCTGCACAGGTTTATTTTTGTCGCTACGTCGTTCTTGCCGCGTCCGTATGTTGTCTAAGGTTGCTGTCAGAGCTCCGTGTAGGCATCCGAGGGATACGTTGAGTATGGCCACGTGTCCAGTTGCTTGTTCGGCTCGCTGATGCTTCGCTTCTCCAGTTTCTCTCTGTTAATTTGCCAGGAGTGACAAGAAAAGCTGGAACTCCCTTTACCTGTACTGGTTTCTGCATTCCCTACTGAGAATTAATTGACAGTAGGCAATTAAATGAAGGCATATTAATCCAATATAATGCAATTATGAGAAGCCTTATCTCTTTAGCTTCTTCCTAATGAATTATTAAAGGACCACGGGTTAATATTGTGTTGCAAAGGTCTCTGCCGATGGCCGCTTTCTTGAGCTGGGGTGGGATGCAGTCCTCCTCTGCCATTGGAGTGGGGCTTTGTTTTAATGCCTGATAGTTTTCAGCTGCAAAAGGTGCGCCGTGCCAGAAGGCAGCTCACGGGCAGCCTCTGTAGTCAGTGCGTACAACAGGATCTAACTACGATTTTAAATCCCCTCCCGATCTCGCTTACAGATGTCTCTGGCTGCAAGATGTAGCTCTGTTGTGGTACCTGCTGGAGATACCAGCTGGGAGAGTCAGCACGGGTGGCAGCACTGCTGCGTGGCCGCAGGTCTTTGCCCGGGTTAACGCAACCTTCTCAGCCTGCTGAATAAGCAGAAGCGGATACTATAGTAATGTAATTATATGGCTGTGAGTACATTGAGAGTTTCTACACGACGCTGCGCAGGGTAAACATCCTGAAGTGGTGATGGGATTAGGTGCTTTGCGATGTGGCGTTGCGCTTTCTGCGAACCCGGCTATATTTCAGCACTGCAATAAGAAAACACAACGTGAGTATATAGTTAGCGTTGTCCTGTGTCCCTTTGTGATAGCAACAAAACGTAACGTATTCATTTTCATGTGGATTTGATGACTTTCAGCCAAATATGCATTAACAGCACCAGTTGATAGGATTTGTTTCAAACCTTGGCAATGCCCTGTTTGAAAACGATGCCCGCTTTTAATGAAAACTTCCCCCTTCCCTCATTGCCGCCTATGAGCGATGCCAACAGAAATGGGATGAGATTTAAATGGCTGTTTTCTGCTTTGTAGAAGATGGTTAGCATGCAGGAGAATAGCAAATGTTTGCCAGCATCATAATGTGTTCCCCAGAGAACCAGCTCCTGCATAAGTTAGCAGCCTGCGCATGGAAAGGTAATTCCATATAGTCAGCAAACCAAAATGATTTTGCTCTCTTGCTCTGGCTCTTATATAGGACAAGCTGGAGCGGGTAAAGGGCAGGTCTATACGTCGTCAGCTGAGGAGGTGCAAAAATCCAAAGCTCCTTTGGAAAGGAGGTAAAAAGGGGAGTCGTGTGGCAGCACCATGATAGAGACGAAGGTAACGGCTCTTCGGGGCTGCAAAAAGAGCAGCAGCCTGTCATTGTTTCAGGCCCTCGTGGTGGATTATTTACATGCAGATCAGCCCCGGCGTGCTGTGCTGAATTGCTCCTGTATAGAATAACTCAGGCCTTCAAATCACTTTGAATAGCTTGGGCTGGAGCTATAGATTTCTGCAGGCCTCTCTGCTTGATTACATTTCTGGTTGGATTCACAAATTTATAAAAATAAGCCGGTTCATTTATTTGGGGCCAAATGGAATACACGTGAAGGAATTTTATGTATCTGATGGGGAAGAAAAAAAAAATCAAATGTAATGATTACCTTGAATTTTGAGAGCTTAGACCCGCCGCAGTCAGGACCGAGCACGTGACCCCACACCGGCTCTGGCCGCCGCGCGACGCTGCGCTGCTCCTTAACCCCATAGTTCTCGCTTACCTTGTGCTTGGCGCGTATTTTTGCGGGCTTTCTTAAGGACAAGCGCGTGAAATGGTTTCTGTACGTAGAGTTTGATTTAGTATTCTTGTGATCAGCCCCAGATAATTTCCTGCTTAGAAACCAGCACAGTAGAGCTACACAAACGTGCAACCTCGCCATTTCCAATCATATGGATGGGAATTTGGGTGGGTTTTTTTCTTGTTTTTTGTTTGTTTTGTTTCTGTTTACGGGAAATGTTGATTTTGGGCTCATTTTTCTCTATCATCATGCAGAATAATTCCTAACTATCGTTTCTGCTTTTTTGCTTGTTTCTTCTTTACCGAGGTAGTTGTATTTAGTCAGAGAGACCAATGTGAGCTGTTAGCAAAAGACGAGTGACAACGTGAGCTGCAGGACACACGTAGACTCCCTGTTCCGTCTCCGTGAGCCACGTCTCATGTCTGCTCCCCAAGTGCTGGACCAAGTCCTGACCAAGCCCCATCCCTTGATGCCATGTCAACAGCTAAAATGCAACTCATGCGCTGTATTTCTTACTTTTCTTAGCAGTCATTATTCCAACGCGTAGGTGGCTTTTGTAAACATCTCCAAGACTTTTTTGGGATGTCTGTTGTCCTTCTTATTCCTTCCTAGAAGGAGAGCCCCAGGCTGGAACTGCTTAGGAAGGCTCTGACTGGCAACGGCTCCCGGGGAGGGACTGATCTCCCACTCACGACACCGCTTTGCGTTGCCCATCCGCGGTAGCAGGGAAAACTTCTCAAGCGGTCGGAACCTCCTCAAGCTCCAGCAGGATGTTCTTCCCTGCTTGTAATAACCACCAGGATGGTATTTACTCTCATTATTAGATATTTTTTCTCTCATCCTTCCCTGTCTCAAGGAAGCTTGAGGGCTAGTGTCTTTCTCACTACGCTAAGATATATTCCTGTCTTTCAAGCTGTCTTATTTTCAGAGAACGCAACTCCAGTTTTCTAAGGCTACTGTCTGAAGACGATGGATGTGGCTCCTTTTCAGGAGTGACTTCCGATGGAGCAGGTAATCACCAGCGCCGTGCTCCTTGCCTTGGTTCTCATGAGCTTCCAGTTCAGTCAGACAAATTAGCTATTCCTTAAGGTTACTGGTTGCTAAGCCTGACATTCCTGAGCACACGACATGGTATGACGTTTTTACGTTATGACACACGATAAAAGCCTATTTATGGGTCTTGAATACCCGCAAGATATATCTTGCACTTTTTCAGCTCCTCGGGACTTGGCATAGCAATCAATTACTGGGTCTTTGTACAAAGACCCAAGAAGAATTTTTTTTTTTTTTATTTTTATTTTTCCTCATCTATTCCTTCAATGCCAGGGTTTGTACAGACAGTTCTCCAAGTCTTTCTTTTCTTTAGATCCTTACATGTCCATACTTTTTGTGGAGAATATATCACCCATATCACCCATACTGTAATGATCTTTGTCATCACAATCTGTAAAGAGTCAATGAGTTTTTAAGGTTTTTCTGTCTTTCTTTCTTTTAAATGATACTTTCTTTATCTGCATAAAACTTGTTTCTTTTTTCTTTTACATAGAAAAATCCATTGTGTTCCTGTTTCTTTTCTGGCTGCCTTGCATTTTCATTAGCTTAGCTTGCCATGCTGGTAGCACTTGACTTTCCAGAATTTGATATCAATTGTAATTTTTAAAAACATAAATTCCTGATTTATATTCTGTCCCCCTTGTTGTATGAACTCATGGAAATCATTTTTTTCAGCAAGATCCATAAAAAAAGATTTCTTAAGTTCTCCAAGTTCTTGAATCCTTTCAGAAATGTGTTTATTGCTTTCTCCTTTCAAAAAAAATACTCATCCCACTTTAAAGTCTGAGTAATTTGTCTCCCTTTGTAAATAAAACATGAAAAGTTTAGTATCATTTTAGAAGCAAAAAAATCTGTTCTCAGAACTAGAAAATCTTCAGGTGAAGAAAATTCCATTATTCCCTTAGTCATTCAGCTAGAGAATTTCCATTTTAAATCATGAAGCTTGCAGAAAGACCCAGGAAAGAAAAAAACCTGCAGGTTTCCTCTGTATTTCGCTGGGCATCCTTTCCCACGTTGCGGAGCAAAGTTGCAGACTGACTTTAAAATTTCAAGCCAAGATTAAACCTCCATTAATGTCTGGACATCGGAGACAACTTGTTTTACGCGCCAGCTTGCGCTGTGGGAGTGAGTTACTTTCTGAGAGGTTAAAGATTTCGGTGGCACAAACGCTGCTGCTTTGGGTTTGAGCCGTCGCGGCCTCTGCCGAAGAGCGCTGGCAGTGACAGATTTAGTTCCATTTTCCCATCAGCGAATAGCTGGAAAATAACTCCGCTGATGGGGTTGGTGATTGTTTACATCTGACTGCAATCTTTGGTGAATCATCTTTCATAAGTACTGTGGGGAAAAAAAAATTATTTATTTTTCTGTCATCTTAACTGCAGCTTGAAATACCTCAATCGAAAAACTTTCTTGTTCTCGAACCAACTTAATCGTGTTTTGTTCCGTTGCTTTGTTTCAACTTTCCCGTTGTAACGCACGCTCAGGGGACGTGTTCAGCTCTTTTCCTTCTCCGCTGGTGTCTCTCCGGTTCCAGCCTCGCCGTTAACGCTCCGTCTGGGGCCGCTCGTTGTTAACGGTGACAGAGCTGATGAGAGTCGTCCCTTTTCCGAGAGCGTGCGAGGGGACGCGAAGGTAGGATGCTCATTTGGGTGGGGATGGTGGAGCTGGAGGCTTGTTCTGCTGAGGGATTCTCCCACAGCTCTGGGCAGCAGCTCCCTCTCCCTTTCTCCTTGAAAAAACTTCTTGAGCTCATCCAAATGCAGGAACACCTCCCTCTCTGTCCCTTTTATCTCAAATTTCTTCTCAAGACAGGAAAACCACATCTGTCTGGCTCTGAATAATAACGTAGAGCATGGAGAGCCCCGTTGATATCAAAGCGTTCGCAGTGTAAGCACGGTTCAGTAAGAATAAGGTTATCGTAATTCATCCTTCCAACATCAAATGTTTTGCTGTAATTTTTAATTCTTTATAGATTTGTATGGGCCTACTTTGTACCTTTGAAAACAACAAGGAGTTTGCCCTTGACTTCAGGCCAAAGAGATGTCGAATCATACCGAAACAGGGACTATTTGTAGAGGACTTAATTTTTTTATTAAGGAGTTTGTTTTCTCTGCTTTTTCATGTTGGAGGACTATTCCCTCTGGTAACAAACTTAATGCACGGGAACGTAATAAACTGAAAGCAAATTAACGGTGTTATTCGAAATTCTCGTTCCTCGTACAATCCGTCTTGTAATTTTCAAAGGAAACGGTATAAAACTTGCAAGACTAATAATCATAATTATTATGAATAATGAATCCTGAGATGTTATTACACAATAAAAACACGCCCTCCCGTGCTGTGCCTTACTGTTCAATTATTTAAAGCTCCCTGACAATTATAAACTCGCTTTAAGTCTGTCGTCTTATATGATGAGGAACCGTAACCCCAGCCACAGCAGCTTGCTTTGGTTTTTTTTTCATCATTGCAGTTGAAAATAAAATTGCATTTAATATTTCAAAAGGAAGCATTCTTTCTTTAGTCCTCCAATTTTTCTGCGAAGAAATGCTGTTTTATTTCAGAGCATTATCCAGGAGAAAAAAAAGAAAGCGAGCAACATTTCAAACCAAAAACGCTGCGATTATGTTCTCCCAGGAGCAGCGCTGGGGGAAGAGGAGTGTGTTGTCAACTTCTTGAAAAAAAAAAATAAAAAGTAACTGCACTAAAAATCTGAATTATGTATTAATATTTGTCAAAGTTGATAAGAATTCTGTTGATACAGCTTAGAGCAGCAAGCTCTCTGTAGGAAACTCAAACTACAACATGTCAGAGCTGCTCAGCTTTTTCCAGCGCTGCTCGGCCCTGGCCAGGTGTCGCGGGTATCTCAGCAGCCCCGCGGGCAGCGTCGCTCCCCAGTTTTTGGCGAGAACTGGGGATGCGGTAGGGTTGGTGAGGCAAAGGGAAGAATCGAGGAACCCTCGGGTAATTAGAAAGGGAAATGAAACGCTTTCATTATTCAGAAAATGTTTATTATAGCAATGAAGGGCCTGTCGTAGAGGCTTTAAAAAAAATGGGAAACTTGATGTACTGCTTGTATAGAGGTGTGTGTAAAAAGAGTGATTTTTATTTGGTTCTGTCTGCCATGTCTCGGCCTCGCTTCGAGTCCCTCTAAAATCCCCTGAGGTTGTGCTCCCAAACTTCGGCTCTGTTTTGCTCTGATCCTTGTAAGGTCTTTCATGGATTATTTATGCAACTTGCGGTACACAAGAACAGATGTACTCGGGCAGACCGAAGCCTGTCCTTGACAGCCCTTAACAGGAGGCATGGGGGAGAAGCGTAAGATCAGGGCAGGCTTCCCCAGACGCGGCTGCCGTGGTTGACCGTCACCCATTGCTTCTCTCCATGATGGCGTCCATCTGTGCCGTCCCACGTGGGAGCTCCACTGGAGGGTCTGCCCGCCTTGCCTCTGCCGCTTGTGGGTTTTGCGACCTGGTTCGGGTGGCACTCGGCATTCCTTGGCGAGGGGTCCCGTGTGGGGGACGTCAAGGTCTTCCTCACCGGCACATCTCACGTGCTTACTGTGCCCGTTTGTCCAGGTGAAGTGGGATTTTTCTTCAAGAATGTGTAACTTTTACCAATTTTGGTTTTTTTCCAGATGACCATGTGATCGTTCAGTAGAACTATTTCCAGGTCAAATTTTGACTCGGTACCTCCTATATAAAGCAAAATAGTTTCCTTTTTTTTTTTTTTTTTCCCTCATCTACTGAGTAAAATATTTCTCCCATTAGATCCCCTGTATCCTTCTCCTTGCAAAATACTAGTGGGCGGTTCTCCACTGAAAAATTGCAACCTAATAGGTGAGAAGAAGGTTGAAAATTACAGGTGATTGAAGAGAGCATTAGAATGGCAGAAAGCCAGCAATTTTTAAGATGCTACCCTAACTACCACTATTACGTATAATTCTTTTTAAGTCTAGGGCAAAGTAGATAATGTTAACAAAACTATTAGTATCACTACACACCGCTATAAATATCATTCCTGTTGTCTCAGAGTAACTGCTTTTCTAATGGGGCACAGTGAGTTTCATTAATGTATAGATTAGTTCTGCTGGTTTCTTGCTTTTATCTGTAAATTCAATATCCTAGGGAAAAAACTTACCTTAAATATGTAACATATGACTGGTTTTTTGCCAGTGCTTTCTACCATGATAATGGTCTCAGCATTAGTATTCAACCCATCTGATTGCTATTTTTTTTCCACTGGCTTAGGTGGGGAGATAATTTTTAGAAAGGACAGGGCACTAAAATCTCTGCTGACTCTTTTTTTTTTTTCCTTTTTCCCAGTGGCAGCGCGATCTGCCATTGAGCTTTCTAATAGGTTTATTATAGATTGGAGGCACTAATTCTCTCAGGTTGGGAATCCTCTTAATTATTAATTTTGTTACTCGTATGGTGGAACAATTGTTCTGGGAGCAGCGTTACCGATGAAGCTTGCTTTCCTATAGACTTGCGTCCTACGAGCCTGTGCCTCGAAACCGCAGTCATCTTTGATGGGGTCCTTTTCTGACCCCTTTTCCCACCCCAGGGCACACCCCGGGGCCCCAGCAGGTATAAATGCAATATAAATGCAATATAAATGCAATATAAATGCAATCAGCCCCACCACTTTGGACTTTTGAGTACCACCTACCAAGAAGCAGCTGATGGGGAATCACATTTTTGGTACCAGTGCAAAGCTGGCATCGGCCAAGCCCGTACATCGGGCCGAAGAGATGGTCATTGAGTTCCCATTGAAGCCTTTTCATCGGTGGGAAAACGGCACCCAAGAATTGATTTTCATGAAACTCACGACGACTTCTGTTATTTGAGATCCCTAATCTCTTGAGAAATTTGGTTAGAATTGGCCAAAATGTAACAGCTGCCATAGAGGGTTTATAAGACAGGCTTAGGACAAGGGGGTAATGGCTTTAAACTGGAAGAGGGGAGATTTAGATTGGATATAAGGAAGAAATTCTTTACTGTGAGGGTGGTGAGGCACAGGTTGCCCAGAGAAGCTGTGGATGCCCCATCCCTGGAAGTGTTCAAGGCCAGGTTGGATGGGGCTTTGAGCAACCTGGTCTGGTGGAAGGTGTCCCTGCTCATGGCAGGGGGTTGAAATCAGGTGATCTTTAAGGTCCCTTCCAGCCCAAACCATTCTGTGATTTGGAGAAGAGAGGTGGGATGATCGTTAAGCTCGCTTTCCTTCAAAAATCAAAGTTAAAAATGTAAAATGGCAAAAACTGCCATAAAAGATAATTTCATACAGGGGGTTCAATCTAAGGCTTAAATATTTGGTTTTAGGGGTAAGGACTTTTACCATTTTTGTGTCTGGCTATTCTGATAGTCAATGAAATATTTAATTTTGCGCTCAGTCTCTCTTTAGGACCAGTTAGGGGCAGTGCTTCAGTCTCCAGCAGTTTAGCAGCAGCTATAATTTAACTCCTCAAAGCCGATGAACCCTGGAGGGCAGATTACAACAAGAAGCCCTTTGATCTTTTGCCTCTCTGGTGTCCATCACTCGTTTTGAGCCCTGGACCTGCTGGCTGGGCAACCCATCACCTCTCTGGGACACTGGCTGCTTCAGTGCTTGTACTATATATTGTATAACGACAGAGCTGAGACTCCTGTGGCACCATCCCCGTCCCCTCCCTCCCCCAGGCTTGGTGTGGCCTTTGCATCCCTGTGGTCTTCTGGGGAGAGAAATGCTGGATATTGCGGATCTGGTGCTGTAGACATAATGAATAGGATGCTTTGGGAGCAGAGAGTCTCCACCATTAGCCAGGACTAGGGAGCGATGCCATTTTTTCTCGCTGCTTTAGTGAGACCATTGTTTTGCTACATATTCTATTCTATGGCAAAGGAATAATTTTCTATTTTCTATGACTCCCTCTTCCTCCCAGCACAGCAGAAAACATCCTTCCCATCTCGCCTCTGCCCTGCTCGTAGCTCAGGAAATTGTAGGAAATTTCTGTGGAAGAAGAAATGGCAATTAGTGCCTTTGGGGTTGTGGAGTACATGTTTGGCTTCTTCAACCTGATGTGGAATAGGGGTGGCAAGCTGGGAGGGGAGGCTCAGCATACCTGTCTTCCTAAAACTAGCTCGTGCACCGGTCTAGCGAGTTTATATAGGACCAGAGCCCCAGCTCTGTCTCAGCCATAAATAGATCTGCCTTTCATGAGCTCCTGAAGGTACGTGCATGGTGGGATGCTGAGCCTGCCTGCTCACCTCGGAGGTAACGGCCGGGTCATCTGCTGATTGTGAGAACCTTTTACTGTTAAAAAAATGACATCTCCGCAAATTATTCGTATGCTGGGCGCAGTCGTATAGTTTATTTTTAAAAGTGTGGAAGGTCAAAGTAACTGCAAATCTTTCTCTCTTAAAAGTGCTATCCTTGAGATACCTTGGTGTGCAACGCGCATCTCGCACAGGTCGCCTGGAAGTTTTCCAGCTCCTGGATGATTTTGCTTGCTCTGCTGAAGATTCGCAGGCTTTATTGAACCAGTCATTTCTATGACACAGGGAGAGGAAAAAACCACACGCAACTCTCTTATCCTGGGTAGGCATTGCCTTTCCTTTACGTTAAACGCATCTTCGGCTGTTAACGCTGCTGCTCTTTTGCGGCAGGCTTTTTGTCTCGCTCCTGACAGACCTATTTGAGCACCCGGTGCTTTGATGAGCAGCAACGTAGATCCCAGCGGAGCTGCGGGACGGCGCCGGGCGTGCTGACGCACCGCGGGCGTGCAGATGCACCGTCGCGCCGCGATTGCCACCCGGCTCCCCGCGCCGTCGCATCGCATCACGGCTGTGCCGGCCCTCAAAACCGGTTTTTACTGCTGGCTTGGAGGATGTTTTAGGCTGCTGAAGAAATTTATGCGAGCGTACCATCTGGGTGTCCATCTGTCCGCCTCTCACCTTCCTTCCTCTCCTTTTTAGTGAGTTATTACCAGTTGGGTAATTTAAAATGCTTATAGAAAGGGTGAAGAGCACAGATTTTAAATCCCTTTAAAACGGCCAGGTGGGCAGAGAAGGGCCATCGAAGTCGGTCCTGGAGGTGCAGGAGGGAGAGCTGGGCTGTTCCCGCGTCCCGAGGTGGTGGGCAGCTGTGGGAAAGGCAAGGGGGGGTCCCTCCAGGACCCCTCCATCTAGCCTTGCTGTCAAGCACTGGAAGCAGCTGGGAGACACGGAGCTTTTGGAGCTGCACCGTGGGCTGCGCCTCTGCGAGTTGTTGGCCGATTTCACGGCTGACCCTGTTCCTCGGTGGATCTCTCCCCGCCTCTTGCCGAAGGTGGTGGCACATGCCTTGCGAAAAATGGAAGTGTTTAAGTCCGGATTATTTAAAATCTCACTTTCCAGGAAATTTGGACTCAGATGTTTCTTTGTTTTCAGGCTGGATGGTAGCATTTATTTCATGCAATTTTATACAGAGCATACAATAAAATGATGGGCCGAATAGGAAATTCAAAGTGACTGAACCGATGTAATTCCTATGTCAGGAAAAAGGTAGTGGTAAGAGCAAAGTACTCGTGGCACCTGAGCGATTGCAGATGGAAAAAGACCTCTTAGATCCTCATCAGTCTCTTTTGATACTTTTATTTCTGTAAGATCGGAGCATTTCACATTACTGAATTTACTTACATGTTGACTCCTGTCTTAAGCTAAGTGATTTGGGAGCTTTTTTTATTGCCTGCCTGCGGAACGCTGTACGTTGTAATTCGTGTCGTAAAAAAGCAATGACAAATAAGCACGATTATTTCATTGTACAGATGGGAAAAGATAGGAGCAGCGTAAGAGAGATGCTCTGTGTTATGCTGAAAATCTTGCAGAGCTAGCAGTTGAACCCGGGACATCGATAATCCAGGCAAAATGCCTTTATTACAGAGCCATCTTTCTTCTTTTTCAATCTCTGGTTTGGGCTATCCGCTCAAAATGTAGATGGTTTTGGTGCAGGTCAAAACTGGTCCTTTACAGATAAATATTGGTTGTAATAAAGCAGCTCACGAGTTCATCTTTGCTCTTCCCTTAGTTTTTGTGTGGCCAAGATGTGGCAGATGCTCAGTAAAGCAAAACCAGCTGGCGGGTTTTTGAGAGACCAAAGAGGCGTTGTGGACTGTGGTTCCATTGAGGAACTCGGAATACCTTCTTGGGGAAATTGCTGTAAAAGGCTTGATTAATTTATTTATCGGTTCATTCCGGTGCGTAGCCGTAGAAGCGGGTGCCGTAGGGGTTGGTTAAGATCAGATTCATCATGGGGAGCAGCGTTAGTTAAGCGGGTCTGGGAACAGGCTTGTTGCTGCCGAGGCAAGTCGCGGAGATAGGTCTCCTCTCTGCAAGACAGAGGTGAGTGGGAGGCTGAGGCAGACTGAGCAAAGTTTTTTAGGGAAAGAATCATAATAAACAGCCAGTGAATTGAGGCGGTAAGCCTTAGCAGACGTACGCTGGAGGAGAGGGACGGCTGAAGGAGATGCTCCGAGCCCAGGCGGCGTTGGAGCCTCGGTGTGGTCACCCGTGCGGAGGCAGCACGTGGCTGACTCGGGGATTTCCTACCAAAGGCAGGTAATTTAAAAGGCAAGTAATTTAAAAGACTGGGAGATCCAATATCTTTCCATTTTTTTTTCTTCAAAGCCATTCCCATCGTGTACCAGCTTTCAAAGCCTGGTGTATTTAGGAAGAGCTTCTGCAAGAAAGTTTGATTTAAATTTTTGGGAGTAAAAAAATAATGAAGCTTGCAGGCTGCTACCTCATGATGGCATGGTTTTGCTCCTGATGGAGAGAGGTCAGTTTGCCAGGTTTATCCATAGGTATCTTAGCGAAGCATGATAAATTCCTGCTGTTGCAACGCACGCCGTGGAGGTGGCCTCCCTGACGCTTCGTGGCTGCCCTTGCAATTGCAAGGTCCTAAAGCTTCTCACTAAGTATGAGATGATGCTTCAGTAGTGGAAACACTCCATATTTTATGTCGTTCTCCAAGTTTAGCTTTGCCATCTTGTTCCTTATTTCCTTCATGCTGTTTAAAGCCTGCTTTGAAGATGGTGTTACTGATTTTTTTCCTGGTCTCTTCTCCGGTGCTCGGTACCAGAGTGTATGAACCTCTGCACACTGATGAAGACACTTGGTTTCACAATTCTCCATTTTTCAGATGAGGAGGAAGGGGGCAGAAAGATTCGCCTCAAAAGCATCACCATTAGCCATGCGTGGCTGCCCTGAAAATTCACACTCGTGTCAGTGATTTTGATAAATAATCTGCTGAACAAATCAGGTAACATATGCCACCTTCTGCCAAAACTTTGAGTAACATTAAGACCTAAAATTTACAACAAGGACTGATGTGCCTGGTGTGGAAGCCTGAGCTACAGAAAAGGACTAATTTGTTGTGTAGTATTTGAGAAAAATTAGGTGCCTAAGGATAGAAACCACAAGAACTAAAATACTGAGTAAATACCTCATTTAGCTACATTGGGGAAATGCTGTTAAGAGTGACGCCGAAGCGTTTTGTTGCTTTACTTGGGATTCTTAGCTTGGAATTATTATTATTATTTTTAAATCAGCTGTAAAATACCTTATTGACACAGCCAGAGGGACCTGCTTTGTCCCGCTCTCTCTGAAAGCAAAGGTTTTAGCCCAGATATTAAAGGCAGCAGCAAATTTTTAAATCCTGCTGTCAGCCTAGGCCAGGTGTGGTGAGGAGGCTCCATCCCTGGAAGAGCTGCCAAGGTCTGCGTGAGCTGAAGCTTCATGTGAGTTGACCGTGTCGAGACTTGGAGGCTCGGGTGTGTCCATCAGCAAAACCTTACGGGAGTTGAGTAGCAGCAATGAGGATATGTTCAGTATAATTCAGAGATTTTACTTTCTTATACATTTAAATGGCAGTTGACTGAAGACCTTCGAAAGTCTCATTGGTGCTGAATGTTGGACTTCTGTGGCTGCAGGCTGCTGTGAATATAACTTGAGGTAAAAGAGAGATTTAGAGATGGGTCTTGATTGACCTCTCTAAGCGTGAGCAAATGTTTTAAGTACGAAGTCGGCCTCCCTGAAAAGCCCACCCGACATCAGAGCGCCCAAATCTCAAATGTGCCAGCAAGCTGTGGTCCCCTAGGTAGATGCTCCAAGCTTACACTGTTTTGGGGTCCTCTAAGGAGCCAAAGGCAAGGGGGTGCAGTTTTGATTCAAATATAATCCCGATATTAAAAAGGAGAAGATATTTCAAAATGAAAAGTCAGAAAGTTTCATTGAGAACAAGCTTGAGACATACCATAAAGTTTCTTAAAAGAAATGGTTATTTCTCAGAATGAGAATATTTCAGTTTGTCATGCTTTCAAAATTTTCCCTCTGTTGTTTATTTTTTTTTTTCCCTCAGCAAAAACCATTATCCAACTTTGTTACATTCATGAATAGTTTGAAACCCTGCAGGGCTCAGTTTTAAAGCAAGTTTAATTTTTGCTAAAAAAAAACCCCTGAGCCACGCACAGCACGCTGTTGCGGGAGAGATGGTGGTCACAGGGAGGAAGAGGAGGACAAGAAGCTGGTCATCAACAGTGGGAAATAGTTGACCTTCCAGCCGCTCTCCCTATCGTTTCTAGAAACAGCTGCTGCACCGCTGAGTCCCGCTTGCAAAAATAATGACCGTGCTCGCGCTCTCCTGCTGCATTTTGAACACCGCAGATGATGGCAACGTTTATGGTTGCTGTTTAACACTGTTGGTATTTGACCATGAAATGCCTTCCAAATCCCTCGGCTGCTTTAAAAATCTATAGCTTGTTTTGGCTTTTTTCCGTGGGCGGCAGCTATTGTGCCGTGGGTCGGAGATGGCCGACTAGATTAACTGACCGGCATTTCCTCGGGGAGCATTTGCGGGTGATTGAATTTCTTGCAATCAACAGCCCATTGCCCCTCGCCCCCCCATTTTTCTTGGTGACTAATTGATGATGACAGATGTCACCTGCGCGGTGACGCCAGCCCTGCCTTCACAGAGAGCAAGAGCGCTTCTCTGAACACGAGAGCTGCTCAGCGGTGGGTTTGCCTGTTGTTTTCTTTTTTCTTATTTTTTTTTTTTTTTACAGTGCGGTGTCAGTTAATTAATAAGATCTCTTCACTGCATGAACGTAAGCAGCCATCAAGGCCATATTTACCATTGATTTTCTTTCTTGCAAATGTGAATAGCAATTTTCTCAGCTGTAAAAGGAAAGAAATGGATTATAATATGCAGACAGATGTGCATACAGGCGTGCCTGTCTTTCACATGCATGGGAAAAGATAAGTGGCTGCACGTGCCAGCCTGTGTCTCCCCTTGGAGAACTGTTGGCCAAGCTGTGTCCAAACCAAGCTCAGGTATGAAAACAGAAATATCTCGGATATACTGCAGTTAAAGAAATGATAGGAAAGTAGTTTATATCATTTATAGGGGACTTTTTAAAACAAAATAGCGGGTAGTGACCATGCCTGTGCTAAGACTGCCGTTGCTGTGCCGGCACAGCGGGGATGGGTGTGTGGATGTAGCGTATGTCCATGGAGGGCTGCAGCTGCCAGCCTGGGCATCACCAGCTCCCCAAAAATAAATGAAACCGCTAAAACATCTCCTTTCCTCGTGGAGCTGCAGTCACACCTGGTAGTTTGCTGGAACAGCGGTGCCGGGCAGCTCTTGGTACCCAGTATCCTTAGACGTTGGTCAGCAGGACTTTATCTTCGTTGCCTTGACCCAGCCTGTTTTTTTTGCCTAGAGTAGCTCTTAGGTGGCAATAGTTAATGATCTGAGAAAAATAAAATCATTTTCTTCTGACCCTGACCAAGCAGCTTTATTGCGACAATGCAAACGCTGTCATCCCTGTAAATGCCCTCCTCCTTTCGGCCGCTGCGCAAAGCTCTTTGCCTTTCCTGCCTCCATCTTGCTACAGGTTCCAATAATTATTCTTAACTCCCCAAGGGGCCACAGTTGTAGAAGGTACTGTTTTGCACATTTAACAGCAGATAAGCGTCTGGATTACACCTTCCTTAAAATAGCTTTCCGTGTAACCACTGGGCAAAACTGCCCTGGATTAATTGGAATTATGGGGTCTTGTCGTTCTATATTGCACTGCTGAATTTCAAAATAAGCACGGACGGCACATCTTTTGCCTCTTATAGGGGATCCGGACAAATTATATTTTAACCTGTGCTATTCCTTTGATAGTTATTGTAGCCTTCTTCGGTCTGACCTTACCCTTTTGCCGCTCTGACCACCGGACGTGTGCTCTTCCCTGGACTTTCCTTCTGGCCTCTCTTCTTGCTCCCCACCCCAGCACACCTCAGCTTTCAGATCTTGTAGTGAGCATCCCATTTCCCAGCCGTTTATCCTTCTCTTTATTCCATGTGCTTTGCCACCCCTTCGGGGGGCTCTCCCCATGGAAGAGGAGGGAAAAAATGGAAGTTGTTGACTCTTCTCTGGGAGAAGTAAAGGTGCAATGTGGTCGTCTTCTCCCTCTGTCTTCCCTCCAGTGCCTGTCCGTGCACAAAACAGGGCTGGAGGTGAAAGAGTAAATGTTTGATGGATGTTCACCTTGGTTTTCTACCTGCTACTGAAAGGTGGTCAGCCTTTGGAACAGGCTGCCCGGGGAAGTGGTTGAGTCTCCATCCCTGGAGGTATTTAAAAGACGGGTAGACGTGGTGCTTAGGGACATGGTTTAGTGGTGGGCTTGGCAGTGATAGGTTAACGGTTGGACTTGATGATCTTGAGGGTCTTTTCCAACCTGAACGATTCTATGATTGCAGTGACGAGCAGAGAATAAAACCCTGGAATAGCACGGCTGGTTGCAGGTGTAGGCTAGAGGGCGGTTCAGATGTCCTGAGTTTCAGGGGGGTGGGGAAGGGTCTGTTGGTGCTGGGTTTTGGGGCATGGCCCTCTGGGCATTTTTCCTTCACTAACTGCGGTCGCAGCTGCAAAGCCTAATGCTCCATCCTTGGGGACGGATCCTCTGCAAGCATCAACAGCACCTCCCTATCAAGAGGAGCGTGTAGGAGGAGATCGACCGGCTTGTCTTTCGCGGAGGTGTCCCTGTTTACTAGTCTGAGATCACGCCTTTTAGCGAATAACTAGCCTCCTTCCTCCCACTATCACAAGTTGGCAATTAAGATGGTTTCCTTACGTGCCTCTCTCGCCTGTATTTGAGAAAATGAGGCTAGAGAGACAAGAGAAGCACTGGCGTGTATTTAGCTTCTGATGCGGTTGTTATTGCGTAGGGTGGAACTATCAAAATCTCCCCAGCCTCTGTGAGATTTTGTATTTCAGATACGTACGTGCTGTTTCCAAAGCGCTATTGGCCTAATCCTGCGAGGTGCTGAGGCGGGAGCGAATTCCTCCTACAGTAGCATCAGGCGTTGTTGACACACGTGAACTTCAGTGATTTATAGCAAGGTTTGTAATGTCATAAAAGAGGCATAATAAAAATTAGTACTGCATGACTTGTTTCTAAGAACATCATTATGGCACCAAGTAATAATGAATTACTGTGCAAGAAGCCAGAAGGGAGGAAGTATGTATGGCAACGAGGACAGATCTTTTATTTGGTAAATTAGTATCGCTGCATATGGGCTGAAAATGTCTAAACATATGCTGATGTACCCTGACACCCTGGCATGTGCTCCGTGTCGTTGGTAAAACCCGATGCGTGTGAACACATCGAATGTAGATGCGTGCACTCGCATACGAGCGGTGCCGACGTGATCTCTGCTGGCGTTCGGAGGATGGATTTGAGCGCGTGACGCCTGAAGAAATGCTTTTTGAATGTGACGCTTTGAAACTGTGTTGTATGGTTAATCGGCTGGATAAAAACTGGAAAGGCCAAATTTTGTAAACGGTCCCCAGGAAAGGTAATAGGAGTTGCTTGTGCGGAAAAGAGCATTTTGTTTGACCATAAGTAACAAGCTAACAGTAACTTGTCCAATCTGATACTTATTTGGGGCAGTAAATTATGCCTATTTCATATCTCCACGAAGGTCATCTGGTAGAACATCTGCTTTTTTCCTAGCTGTTGGAAACAAGAGCAAAATGTAATTATTGAATGATCAGACCAAAACACTGCGATGCGTTTGGTTCTTGTTTCTCCATTTCACTAATTCGCATCCATTTAATCACTTAGCGTGGGATGGTGAGAGCTCCTGGATCCATGTCCCAGGGCTTTCGCCGGGAACGTCTTCCCGCCGCACGTTAGCGTTGGGTTTTAGAAGCGGCATGGAGGATGGGTGACGAAATCCATCGTTGCATCATGAAATTTCAAATGAAATTTTTAACAGCCTGTGTGAAATGCAGATTTTTTTCCTTGCGTTCCCCTCTCAAGGCATGTACTAGATGGCTTAACGTGGTTAGTGCCTCCAGACAGATGGGCTTCAGGCCCCGGGGTCCCTGCGCCAAAGGATGATCCCTCGTACCGAAACCAGGTTCTTTAGTGGCCCAAACCCTCTGTCCTTGGCTGTTTTCCTTGATCTGGAGGAAAACAGATCTTGTTTACTGTCCCAACCTGCTCGTGGATGTATCTGGGATATGTAAGTTGTGGATTGCTTTGATATTCGGCGTTTGTCTAAATGAATCTTCCAGCGTGAAAGTAACACTGTGTAAAATACAGCTCCTCTCGTCTGCTGATCTCAGTGCGGTCTGTTAAATTAGAAACAATTAGTGATGTGTTACGGATTTAATATTAATTGCAAATTCATATTTGTATGATAGCCAGTGCAAAGTAAAAATAGGAAACTCATGCTCTACACCCCAACTTTCCATTTTGTTTAGAGTTGTTCTACTTCTTTCCCTAATGAACATGAATATTGATTTATTTTTTTTTTTAAAGAACATAAACTAAGAATTTTTATTTTAATCCCCTTTTTAAAATTTAATAAAAATTTTAATTAGATTTTTCGGTCCGTCATTGCTGTGCGGGTGACAGCCGTGGGTCCGTAACCATCCCTGAGGCTTTGCCCCAGGAATCGCTGTTGGCCCCTCAGCTTCCCGAGCTGCCCGCGGTTCTGCTATTTAATGGCATGGCCCCGTTAAAATACAAACTAAATAGGAACTATTCCTAAAATGAAATGGGAATAATTCTTTCCAGAGTGCCTATGCTCTAAAAAAGGAGGAATCCACCAAAATGGATATCTATTACAGATCAGCTTCTTTAAGGATGTTTTACTGGAAGAGCGCGTCGCTTTTTCAGGTCCTAGGTGTTACATATGCAGCATCTCTTGAGTTACAGATATTGCTGCAGCGCGATTTTTTTTCTCACTTATAACTTTCACAGTTTGCTCTGTGGAAGGTGTAAGATGGGTCAAAAAGATTCTGAATAAAAAAAAAAAAAAAATAAAAGACGGAATTGTCTGAATGCAGGAGTGCGACAAAAGGCTGGGTTGACCAGGCCATGGCTGTACTGAGCAACAGCAGACAATAAGCACATATTTGATGTTATATCTGGAATTAAAATTCCATGTAAATTGCTTTTCCTTTTAACACTGAGGCTTTGGAGATGAGAAGAGATTCACGTTCTTATGTCATACTTGCAATCCATGCTGTACGAATGAGAGATTTAAAGTGCTAAGCCCAAGGAAAATATTGCGGGGGGAGCGGGGAAGAGACTTGAATTAATCCACAAGGTTTATATTTTAACTTGAATAAAACATCTTGGGTTTTTTCCTGAAATGAAATGCTTAAACCCTGAATGTTCCTTTTATGTTTTAAATACAATCAGTGAAATTTCCAAAAGTCTTTTAAAACTGAAATAGATTAAAAATTCATCTCTATATTAAAAAAAAAAATAAATCAAGGAATTGAAATAGTTGTTAGAAGGCATAAAAAAATATTTTGAGGTAGTGTCTTGGCTGAAAATTTTCATTTGATGTCTTGAAATGTCATTTTGGCATCGGGGTATGTGGGATATTTAGGGGGAAGTGTGATTTGCAGCAGGAGGTTGAAGATTGTAAGTGTGATAGTTTTCTCATTTTTGCTGAAAAAGTAGCGAGTTTCCAATCCTATCAGCAAGCTCTAATTGACAGTATTTTAAAAGTCTAGATAGCCTATAGTAGGTGTTCTTATTTTAAAAGTGTAAAACAGTGGCAATTGCTTGAATAGCTTTTGCTTAGGTAAGGTTATAATTAAAAAAAAAAACATACTACATGGATAATGTACATTAACCACTTTCTGTGAGATACAGGCAGTTCCTATATATAGCCCAATCTCCTTCTGTATTAATTTATCCCCCAGAAAAAGAGTATAATTTTTAATTTAGGTGGGTGGCAACATGGTATAACTGGCTTAAATGTTGCACGTGAATTAAATACGAATAACTAAAATCATGCAAATTTTAATTGCTTTAAAAGCAGAGAAGTCAAGCCTCCTCTTTATCAGTTCAGAACTTGCTCCTCAATGCAGGTGACCAGGATAACTTTTAGATCAACATTACTGACATCCAAGAGCAACATTTTCTGTATACACAGGAACTTTTCAGCTTATTTTTCATCTTAAACTTGCAACTTCTTTCCTTAAACTTCTTTCCCTTTTCTGCCAACTTGGTAAATACGTTTAAAAAAAAAGGCAAATGAATATTTTTTTTGTACAGAGGTACAGAACTGTGCTGAGGTCTCTGTGTGTGTGTATATATGCACATATATATATATATATGTATACACGCACACACATATATATACACCCATACACGCACACACACAAAGTCCCTGTGAGCGCTCAGGAGAGAACATGAGACATTTTATAACTTGGATTTAGAGGATTTGCATCCATGTCTTTTACCGGGAGAGGCTCATGAATAAACCCATGCCATCTCTTGCCACCTCTGCTTAGCAATAAGAATGTCATATCGTCTTGATACCAAATCCCTTGTGGGATATAATTACAAGGTTGGGTTTTTTTGTTCGTTCATTCATCATCTCTTCTTGTATATCCCACGTAAGCTTTTGCTGGTCGCTAACAACACAATTTAAAGGGTAGGCAGCTGCTGCTAATAGGATCTCCTCCCTACCTGCCTGCAGACACGTACATATATGTTTAAAAAAAAAAAAAAAAAATCAAACCAACCTGTGAAAAGCAGTAAAAAACTCCCTGCCTCTTTGAACGAGGTCTCATATTCCTATTATATTTAATTACAAACGGCCCATGACTGCTGCGTATGGGAAGCAGTGGCGAAGTGGGATGTCACACGCAATGTTTTGCCTTTAGTTGGTTTAAAACCCCATAAACAGTTGGCCTTGCGCATGTTTTATAACTGCTCTGTATTTTACCTTTAAATAAAAGCTGTAAACAAGCAGGTCCTGAACACCTACGTCAAGCATATTTCTACATTTTTGAAGAAGGTTTGCTTTAGGAGTGCAAGGATGGGTCCTACTGGCAAAATAATAATAATAATAAGGTCTCAAAACTCACCGCTGATTTGGATTGCAAATAACGGGGGATTTGATTCTGAATTTGAGGTGCCCCATTTGGCTTCCTAAATGGAAACACGAAGATCCGTTCCGATCAGGCCTATATTGAGACCTTCTCTGTTGATCATAGAGTCATTTATATATGTGGAAAATGAATCAAACAGCCCGGTTTTATGCTCGCTTTGTACAGAGGTAGACGATTATTCGCGCTGCCACGAGAGCAGAGAAAGATGCACTTTGCAAGGAGTTAATATAAACCACATCAGGCTAAAATCAGAGCCTGCCAGACTCTGATGAAGATGGCTTAACCAGCGGTGGATTGATCTTGTGTAGTCATATGAAAGATTGAAGGATTTCAGACATTACTCGCTGAGATAATTTCAGGTTATATGTCTCTCTATATTGTACTATTGTACTGTATATGTTTGCTATTCACTGCTCGCAACAATAAAAGTGAAATTGCTTTTGTCAGTGATAGCTCTACCGAGTTTACCGAAAGCCAGAGTAAAACACGTGCTCAGCGGACTGGAGCTTCCGTCCCAATCTCGCTGCTTTTCACCTCAGTTTTTCGCTATTGTTTTCCGAAGTTGGCACCTAGCAGGGCAGCCGCTGCCGCATCCACGAGCAGGAGGTCACGATGGATTCACCTCCACATTTTAGATACTTATTCAGCATCTTTAAAGGGTAGATACCCTTGTTTGGTAGTTTGAGTAGCCCTTTGGGCTCCATCATCTGTGTTAGGTAGATGTCCTCATTTCCTATGGCGGGGAGCTTGGACACCCATATATACGTAGTCACGTATGCGTAGTCACCTGAATGTACGTGTCTGGACTTGGGGCTGATCGTAGCGCAAGTTTCTGAATACTAAAAGGGGTTTTGATGGAAAAGGGGTGCCAGACTGCCGTGTTCCACCGGGAGGATGGATATTTAGTGGAGGAACCACAGACCGGGGTGTTTCATGGGGGAACTGAGAGTTTCTACAGGCCCTTAGGTGCCAAAATAGTTAATAATGGGGCTTCTTCTGAAGTGCTGTGGTTTGATTTTAGGACCAGAACTCAACTGAAAAAGCCTTGTAGGTTTGTCTGTGTGTTTCTATCCAGTCATGCCCTTGGTACTTCTCTAGAGATGTTTGCCTACCGCAGCCTTGTTAGAAGAAGACAATGCGCTTACACTTATAATACATCAGTCAACATATAGAATAGACCAGAAGCCCAAATCTGCTCACTCTTGACCGTGAAGCAAAATAGTCGCATCGTTGTAATATAAATGTACACAGAATTACGCTTTAGTCTTGTGTTTGCACATTATTTAGATCAGTGGCCCATGACTAAGGACGCTAAGCACAATCTCAGTGCAAATAATGGATCACAACTTTGCAGCCAAAAGAGCTGAGACTATGGCTTATTATTTTCTTTCAACACATCATTACTCTGGAAATGCCACTGGGAAATTCCTTAATTCCCTCTGGTTTTGGATTGATCACAATAAGTAGGGGGTAATCATATTTGTTATTAATAATAGCAATATTCATGGCTTTTAATAATAATTTAGAGATAATATAAGAAAATGCTAAGTTAGTACTCAGTGAATGTTGTGCTTTTTACATAAAGCTATTCTTCATAAGCTGTTTAGATAATACAGCGCTGTTAATAATCTCGCAGTAAATTAATGCTACTAATATAGTTCGCAGTACGTGCCTAGGGAGTGACCAAAAAAGATTTGCAATATGAAAAAAAGAAATTGCTTTTTGGTTCGATACCAGTGGTGAAAACCTGCTTTCAAGGGCTGGTGCGGCCTGTGAAATTGGACCTTATACATCACGTTTGCCCTCGGAGAAGGTTAGGTGACTGTGGATGCTCTGTAAGACGCATGTGCTAAATCAGTACGTAGCTGATCAGTTAAATTATTGTTAAAAAATAAATTTTTTTTTTTTTTCATTTTTGTTGATGGGCCAGCTTTCACATGGACTTGGCGGGCAACAACCAAACCCTTAAGAAGTACTGTTCTAAAATGAATTTTACTGCTTGATCTGCAGTTTAGCCATTTCTGGGTTTTGCACGTAGACTGAACACTTCTCCGTATGAAACGGTGTTGATATTAAGTCTGTGTTTTTGTTTTATCCCACTTTAATGTAGTTATGTAGTAAGTCACGTGCCGAAGCACCCTACTTAGTTTCTGCTCTTCCCAGACCAGTCGGGTTGTAGGCTTCAGGCTTTGAGCGGTCAGTTATTGCTTGTTTATGAGGTGAAATACTTCTGCTTGGGGCACAAGAGGCAAAACCAGTGAAACAGGAGTGAACAAAAGAACGTATCATACCGATCGCTCGTATAAGAAATAATTTCCGAGGAAGCAGTCTACTCGAGTTTTGCATGGTGTTGTTCGCTTTAGGGGATGGTTCAGGATGGTGTATTTTAAGGTGTGATTTTACTGTTAGTTTTTTTTCTCTCTCTTTCATCCCCTGTCATTTTCTTCACGCTTATTCCATGCCACCTCGGCCCTTTGTTTCGTAACACCTCAGCCGTGGCCACCACGGCACCTCCCGCCCGCCCCGACACCCCCGTGCCACCGGCCTCTCTGACTGACTCCTCTCCTTCCCCTCCAGCCGTCCCAAGTTCCGGTGTCCTCCCCTCTGCCCCCCGAGATGTGGTCCCTGTTTTGGTCTCCAGCCGATTTGTCCGTCTCAGCTGGCGCCCGCCCACAGAAGCCAGAGGCAGCGTCCAGACGTACACGGTCTTCTTCTCCAGGGATGGCGTCAACAGGTAGGCGTCACCAGACCACGGGTCTCCTCTGGATGGGGGCATAGTCCTAAGAGCGCTTGAGGTCTTTACGAGTACCTTGCAAAGGGTTCTCGACCTTGTGTTCTTCTCCCCGGGGTAAAAGAAGTGTGAAGCTAGAAATGGCTTTTGTTGCTGTATGTTTTTATAGACATCACATCGACATTTGTATAACAGTGCTCATTTTCTCTGGTATCAAGGACCATTTGTGTTGACAGTGGCGTCTACGGATCAGATCTATCAGATCTATCTGTCTATGTCCTCCAGCTATTACTTGACTGCCTAACATCAAGTGTCGTTAGCTCCACGTTTTACCGTTGACCTTCCTCTGAAGACACAGGCTCAAGCGTTCTTTGCATCGCTGGCGGAGGTGAATTTGTTGAGCCCTAATGAACCAGAGAGGAGGACGACTTTTAGAGCGGTGTAAATGGTGTAAGACCTTGAAAACAGCCAGGCAGCGGGCTGTGAAGATTTTACATGATTGCAACTACAGTGGACCAGCCTGGGCTGTTCTGGCCCTGTGGCTTAGAGCTGCACAGCAGATAGCCCTTTCGTGACGATGGCACTGTAGATTGTTTGGTGTTTGCATGATTCCTCATCGTATATGCTCATTTCACACTCCAGAAGGTACTGTATATTTACTTGGGTTTTGTTTTCTTTTCCTAACTTGGTAAATGATTTTATGCCTGAGGAAAATCTTGTGTTTTTCTCTTCCTGTACATCATTATGAAGAACTCGCTCGAAATATCCTGGCCTGTATTTCACTGCCCTCAAGATATACTGCAGCTACTGGCTGGTGACTGGCACTTGTGTGCGTGCTGGTGGGAGCTCAGCTTCTGAGGGGACTTGAATAGGGATCGATATGGAATTGAAAAATGAGCAGATACATATTGGATTCATGAGAGCTAAAGAAGGTGGGACCCCACAGTTATCAGTGAGCTCCTCTTTGCCGCAGCGTGGGCTTATCCTTCATCCGAAAGGCTTCAGTCTTGCAGGCAAAATTTCCTGCCCCTGCCTGGACATTTGCAACATCTCCAACAAGGTCCAGCTTTCTTTAGTAGCCTTATAGATTGGGTTTTATTTGTTTCAATGCTTGTAGACAATTTGATAGCTACAGGAGCAGTACCTGCTGCAAGAGCCAGGTGTCCTAAATAGAACAGCGTATCCATCTCAGCCAGCTGAGCAGCCTTGAAGGGACACGACACCCGAAGCACTCGGGATGAGGGTGCGAAACGCGCTCTCCCTCTGTAAAAGAAAGCTCTTAAATTCAAGTTGGCATTTCTGAGGCCGGTGCTGGAGGCAAGTGTCTTCTGCAGCAGGGTGTCGCTTGCGGGACGAACGGCACGTAGGCAGCGGGGAGGGTTTGTGGCGAAAACACGGGGTAGGAGCCGGGCTTGGGTTTGGTTCACGGGTCAGACGCGGGCATCTCACCTTCCACAACTCCCTCCGAGCCTGACTGCGAGCAGAGAGGGAGAGACAGGAGCAGAGCGAGACAGATGGGGCGGAGGTTTCAGAGTTCAGATCTCCGTCCTGCGTCGGATCGAGTCTCCAGTTGCGGCTAGTTCGTATGAAATGAGAACGACACCTCACTAGAGCGTCAGGAAGGGGATATATTGAAGGTTGGAAGGTATTAATTGGCCCTAGAAAAGTAACTGATGCAAAAAGAGCGATAAATGAGTTCCGTGGGAAGCGAGGATGCTCAGCAGCTGCCTTGTTGCTCCCAGTGTGGGTACCACAGCGGGGTTCGCGTGGCTGAATCAAATGGTTTGGCACAGACGGGACTTAAAGTTTCTCTGCAGCCATCGCCGCCAGTAATAGCAGAACAGGGCACTGTTGTAATCCCGTCTCATTTATTTTAACTCTGTCTCAAAAACATCAGAGTTGCCCCACAGAGCCGGATTGAGGCATTTTCTAACTCAGCCTTTTAGTTTAGCAGTGAGGAGAAAATACTAATATTCGTATGAGGCCTTTAAATAGTGGTGTTTCTGAGATGAAAAAAAGATGTAAAAAGAGCTCACCCCGGGTTCCCTTACACTTCAAAATAATTTTCTTCCAGAATTTCCCTAGTGCTGCTCAAAGTTCTGGGTACCAGAAGGATGCCTTAGTCCCATTCCCAACTAGCTGTGTGCCCAGTTAGCTGTGTGCCTCCTGCGGAAGACGGTGGGCTCTGTGTTAAAATAACTAAACAAATAAATAAAATAAAATAAAACAAAAATTCCACTATGCTTCCTCCAGTAAGAGACTCAAAATACCACCTGCGGTATAAAACTTTTGATTATGCACCCGCAGTCTTACAAACTTTCAGACAAACTGTGCGCTAAAATTAATGTAGTTTTCCTTAAAGGAAAAAAGAAAAAGCTTCCGTGGAATTTTTGACTTGTTTATTGTTTACGCATTATTTTTACAAAAGAGCTATTTTGCTGTTTACAAAAAATAAATATTGGTTTTGACATTAACCTCAGGGATGCAAAGGGATTGTCAGAGAAATTACTGTAAGTCTGGAGTACGGCGATCGTCCCGGGTTCGAGAGCGGGGAGGATTTGCGTGACAGCTGGCAGCACCACCCAGGCCAACACAACACAGAAGGCACACGGCCATTTCGGGGACCGTCCAGAAAAAATAGTCTTTCATGTTTTGAACTCTCTCCTAAGGTTTTTTTTTCAACTCACCCTTTCAAAGAAACCCCTTTTGGAAGTGATTGCACTTATTGCTGTAGCGTAATCACCAGAGCCCTTCTGATGGGATGCTCTTTAATCTTCGTGCTCAGCTAGGCATCCTGCGTGGGATCAAATGGTTTTGCCTGCTGATAAGGATGATTGGAAAGAGCACTTAAAGGTAAAAGGCAAGTTTCTCAGAAAAGGATAAAACAAACCTTAAATCTATTAGAAATAAATAAACAGCCAACCAGTGCACCTGCACTCAGGGAAGTTTCTGGTTGAGATAAAAGTTCAGATTTAAAAGTGAGAGATTCTGTAACATTTAGAATCATAGAATCGTTTAGGTTGGAAAAGACCCTTAAGATCATCGAGTCCAACCGTTAACCCAGCACTGCCAAGGCCACCACTAAACCATGTCCTCGAGCACCACGTCTACCCTTCTTTTAAATCCCTCCAGGGATGGGGACTCAGCCCCTGCCCTGGGCAGCCTGGGCCAGGGCCTGACAGCCCTTTGGGGGAAGAAGTTTTTCCCCATACCCAACCCAACCCTGCCCTGGCGCAGCTTGAGGCCGTTCCCTCTCGTCCCATCGCTTGTTCCTGGGGAGCAGAGACCGACCCCCCCGGCTCCAGCCTCCTTTCAGGCCGTTGCAGAGAGCGATGAGGGCTCCCCTCAGCCTCCTCTTCTCCAGGCTGAGCCCCCCCAGCTCCCCCAGCCGCTCCTCCCCAGCCTTGTGCTCCAGCCCCTGCCCCAGCCTCGCTGCCCTGCTCTGGCCACGCTCCAGCCCCTCCATGGCCGCCTTGGGGTGCGGGGCCCAGCGCTGAGCACAGCACTCGAGGGGCGGCCTCACCAGTGCCCAGCGCAGGGGCACCATCACCTCCCTGCTCCTGCTGGCCACACCGTTCCTGATACAAGCCAGGGTGCCACTGGCCCTCTTGGCCACCTGGGCACCCTGCTGGCTCGTGTCCAGCGGCTGTCGACCAGCACCCCCAGGCCCTTTCCCGCCGGGCAAAGGCCGATATATAGCAGGCTGTTGAGGAAAAAATGAGCAGAAATAGAGGATTTAATGTATAGGATCTGTTAGTAGATACGTAATTCTTAGTATACATTTGATTGTGCTTATTTTCTGTTAAAATATAGTGCACTGTAATAATAGACTATAATGCATAAATTTCGATGGATATCACTCTTCAAGGTGTACACACACAGAGTCCATAAAAATTCATCCTGCCAAGCATGAGAACTGTTCCAGAAGAGAAAGGAGCTATTTTAGGTTTCACTTGGTGTTATAAGCTCATTCAAAAAAACCCCTTTTTATACACAAGTAATAAGGTCACCCAAAAGATTAAAAATGCAGAGTTTACCCATGTAATGGGTAAATCTCTGGCTTTTTGATTTACGTCCCATTTTACTGCTGGGATGCTGCCGAGATGGTGAGCTCTTGGGAACGGGGTGTCCCTGTGTGCTGCAAGGGCGGCGGTGCTGCTTCATCTCCGGCATCTCTCACATCCACATGCTGTTGAAACTTTAATTTTAGTTAATTTTTTTTTTTTTTTAAGCTAGAGGCAGTCTTCAGGTGGGAAGCATTGGATCCATCTGCAGCTTTAACCCCCTTCCAAACCAACAGCGTTTGTGTTTGGATGTTACCCACGTTTAATTGCAAACTGAATTAAAGTAGCAATTTTTTGGTCCGAGCATTTGCAAAATGGGCCAGATTCGATATTTCAATCCACAGCCAGGTTGAAATGTTGATCTGATTTTGATGTTCGGATTTTCTCTCAGCCTCATGGTTTGTTCCCTCTTCTCATCTGTCTCTGCTGGTTTGCTTCTCAATGAGCAAGCATTGATTCACGCAGGCATTTGATATTTATGCGGCAGTGTATTAGTCACCACAAAGAAAGAGACATTGTTTATTTTTGCTGATTTGCTCTTGATCTATCTCTGAACCAAAAAATAACTCCGCAAAGGTACTCTCAAGACATATTTAATTACCTGTGCGCAGTTTTAAATGAATTCTGCCTTCCCGGTGAGAATTTACATTGCTATATTTAAAATTTAAAATTTAATTTGCAATAAAAAATTCACTATATTTATTTATAAATAATGAGATCTATTTATACGGCAATATATTTCTGTTTAGCATTTTAGATGAGGCACAAAGCCCAAGAATACCATTCCGTTTTTGATGGCAACCTTTGAAATATCAAGTTGACTTAAATAATGCGTCCTGATTTGTAGCTGTCCTTCTTTTTTAATGGACTATTAGAAAACATTTTTCCCAACAAATGAAATTAAATGCTCTGATCTGAAAAAGAAAACAAAAGAAAAAGCAAATGACCCTGGAAATCAGCAGTATTACAGCTGAATGTAAAACCCGTTGACAAAGGACTCTTTTGCAAGATTGCGACCAGTTTTATTTTTAGTTGAACATTCGCTAGAACTTCTTTTCGGTGGCAAATTAATAAATGCCTAGATAGTCACAACAAGGTAATAGATCTCCCAGTTTAGCTTCCTGCATGTTGCAGACTGAAGAAATGAATCAAGGGACCGCTTAATTGAATACAAAACCTTATATTTGATTAAAGCCTATCTTCAGAATTCAGCTGAAGTTCTAAAATATCATTCCCAGATGATCTATTTACATTAGGTTTGAGGTTTGCTTATTATAATCAAGGACTTTATGTTATTTTGTGGGAGAATGATAACGGGAGATAAAAAAAAGAACTCAGGGTAGTAAAAGTCCGTCCATTTTAAAATTAATAGTATTCATTTCACAGCAAGGAGCATTAATGTGACTTGTCTTACTTGAAGTAACTAATTAGGTGTTTGAAACATTATAAAAGCATTTGTTACACACCTAAGAGATATATGGGAACTGTAATTATCTTTTTTTACATGCTGATATCCTAACGTAACATGATCTTCAGTCACTGGAAATTACATGTCGAAGCCTCCATTTTACAAGAAAGTGGATGACTTTAGTCAAGGTCTTTTATTTTTAGACTGTAATTTATGGCCCAGATGGGTTCGAAAAAGAAAACCCCAAATGTAAAGATGCATGATTGGAGGATGTTTGGTGCTTTTTAGATTATTCCGGCATTGCTGTAGCATCTGTCGTGCGTTAACCCCTCGCTGGGAAGCAGGATGGACTTTTGTAGGTGGGTGACACTCATCTCGCCTAACTTCAGCCTGAGTGCGTGCCAGCGGGGCAGGGCACTGGGGCTCAAGGGAGAAAGACAGCCCCGTGTTTTACACAATCCATCTGACGTGTTTTAGACATCTATTTTACAAAGACGAGCGTAGTGTTGTTATATTCTTAAGGAGCTTTTTTTCCTCTTTGCTAGCTGGAGGGTTTAAGGCGGCGTAGAAGACGTCACTGCCCAGCGTGACGTTGGCAGGTGGCCCATTCAAACAAAAGGGATAATTTTAGGGATAATTTTTTCTCACGGCTCATAATTACATTGCCACAGAAACCAAAAACAGTGGGGTCAGAGAACTGACAGTTTGAGGGAGATGGACCCACATGGGTGCCTGTGATGATCTGGGTGCCGAAATTCCTGAAACCTTTGAGCAAGAGCTCTACGTCAGGAGAATAACCAGGTATTTCTGTCCTGTGCCAAGAGAATAACCAGATATTTCTATCCTGGTTCACTTACTCCTCTAAATGTCTGTTATCTGGCTGCTGCCAGGCTGTGAGATGGGGCCGGGTGGGCTGCTGGATGTTCTCGCATCTCAGCCTGCCCAGAGGGAAACCTCAGCCCTTTCTTTTGCTTCATTCCTCTTGATCTCAGTCCTGGGCTGTTTGATTATTATTCAGTCTTGTAGGAAAATCTGGAACTTTTTTTTTTATACAGTCTATTTCTTATGGTTTTTGAGTTACAAGGTCTTGCACTGCCCATCAGCTTCTGGTGTTGCATTTGGAAGGTACTCTACATCTGATAGCTAGAAAACTCAAGCTATAGAAAGTAAAACATATAAAGATTTAATTTGCTCAGTGCTTTCTTGAGTTGCACGGAGGGAACATGCTGGCTGGCCAAGAACGGGGAAACTTCCCTCTGTGATTTTTCAGCATGGGCTGGGGACAGCCCAGGGCTTCTCCAGTTCAATGCTGCTCCCAAACTGGAGCTCCTGGTTTGCACAGAGAAGTGTCCTGAGAGATGGACTTCAGTATCACCACTGAAATCCAATGGAAGATGAACACTGAAGGTGCTGAGATTGCGTTTGAAGATGATTGCGTGAGAGTCTAATCAAAGGCACTTGCTTGGATGCTTCCGAGTGGCCGAGGCTGGGACGCAATGCAGCAAATGCAGATCTGAGAAGAGGAACGGCAGCCCCGGGTCTCCTTGTGCCTCTGCGACCTCAGTATCGGCTACAAAACGGCCTGTGTCAGAATTTCACTCTTCATCGCAGCACTTCACACCCGCATCCCCAACTACACAAGATGAGCGAGTTGTGCTGGTTCAGCCCCTTTAGTCTAAAACGCAGCTTTGATTCGGCTCAGGAGGTCACTCAACAGCAACGTCGGTGCCGAGGGCACCAGATATGCGTACTTTTTTTCTTTCTTTCTTACTAGATAATCGGAAAAGACTTACTGAAAGAGTGCTACAAACCATTCCGCTTCTCCAGACTTGCGTATATGTATCGCCACAGGTACCGCTGTCGCAGAGAAGTGTTAAAACGGAGATCCGACTGGAGTTTTCTTCAATCACGTCATCTCCTTTTTCTTCTCTCGCTTCTTTACTGCTATTTTGGGACTGAAAGGCAGTCTTGTTGCTTCTTTTCCATTAAAAAAAAAAAAAAAAAAAAAAGATGTATACAATGAGATATAGTTTCCAGCAGTCCCATCATCCTGCAGGTAGGAAGTCTGCTGGAATAGAGGCATTAAACTCCCGTTGTCTCTGCTAAGGGATGATCCGACCGTTTATCCCCAGGGAACGTTCACCCAAGCTTTGTTCAGTCAATCCTCGGAGGGCTGGAGCGACGGTGGAGCCTGGCGCTCAGAGGACAGGACCGTTCTTTGGTCTGAGAAATTCCATTTTGAGGAAACGTTCCCCAAAGGGACAATAATCTCCGTTCTCTGAATTGCTGCTATGCCTAGTGCAGCCCAGACAACCGCGGCAGCGCTACGCGAAGTTTGGCAATTAGCTGATTCAGTCTTAAATGATTTTGTTTCTGCAGCGTGAAATCTACCTTTTTGTTGTTGCTTTTCAGAGGGCTTCTAGGAAAGGAGAGGAGCGACGTACGCCACCCATAGTAAATGGGTTACAAAAGCAATTTTACCTACTTCTGTTTGCAGATTGTCCATGAAATGGCTGTGATTTCATCCAATTTAAACCCTGCTTTGCTGTTTAGGGATTGTGTTTTTCCCGGATAATCCCACGTTAATGACTCCTAGGCTGGACCTTTCTCACCAGTCGTTTCCTCTCACAAAGCCACGGCTAGGCAGAGCTTTGCTTGACCCAAGGCAGAGATGCCAGTGCCAGGGTGCAGATACCTCTTTAGCTCTGGGTGCTTCTGGTGCCAGGAAGAATTATATGGTCCTTGCCCTGATGGGAGGATGATGTCCTGCGTGTCTCGCTGGCCCGGGGCTGCCACCTCCCGATGTCTGGGCTCCGCCTTTATTCTGGAGACCACCACTGGCCAGTTACCCCGGGACTCCCCACTGGGAGCAGCTAATGGAGGAGTATCAATTGCGTTTTTTGCCATGGCTCAGTGCTGGCAAACTGCTGGCCAAGTTGGGCAGAAACCCAGCTGATGCAGGCAATAGCGAGCTGCGGTGTCTCTTGAAGCAAATTTGGTGCGGGACAGCAGGCGGGCTTGCTGTTGCTCCTGGCGAGGAGAAGTACCTGCTGCCCGCAGGCACCAGTTTCCCAGCACAGCTGATGGCCAAGTTTGCATATGTGAGATGGTGTCTGACCTTCTTTCCACATTAGAATCTGAGAATTGTTTAGGTTGGAAAAGACCCTTAAGATCATCAAGTCCAACCGTTAACCCAGCACTGCCAAGGCCACCACTAAACCATGTCCCTAAGCACCACATCTCCCCGGCTTTTAAATCCCCCCAGGGGTGGGGACTCAGCCCCTGCCCTGGGCAGCCTGGGCCAGGGCCTGACAGCCCTTTCGGGGAAGAAGTTTTTCCCAATACCCAACCCAACCCTGCCCTGGCGCAGCTTGAGGCCGTTCCCTCTCGTCCCATCGCTTGTTCCTGGGGAGCAGAGACCGACCCCCCCGGCTCCAGCCTCCTTTCAGGCCGTTGCAGAGAGCGATGAGGGCTCCCCTCAGCCTCCTCTTCTCCAGGCTGAGCCCCCCCAGCTCCCCCAGCCGCTCCTCCCCAGCCTTGTGCTCCAGCCCCTGCCCCAGCCTCACTGCCCTAAACAGCAACTGGGAGAAGGTTGCCCCAGAACTGCCTGGGTGCTCGTCTTGCCCGGGGTTTTCATTCTAGAGCTATGAAATGATGGGTGGTAGCCGCATCCTAGCAAAGGCTCTGTGTTGTCCCTTTGCCTGTGAAACAGCTGCATCTCACTTCCTCTATCAGAGCTGTGTTCCATTATTGAACAGCTATTTCTTTCTATCAATTTTTCTTTTTTGTTATATTAAGAAAGGCATAGAACCAATGCACTGTGTACCTTATGAAGTGTTAAAATACAAGTTGTCTTTGTAGCGCTCGCAACATTCCCAGTGGGGCCCGTTACTTGAATTAGGCTTTTTAAAGTAAAAGTCAAAAAAACCCCTATAGACAAACAAGCGTTGAACTGAAGTTTGATAAGTAATCATACTTTGCAGGCTACCAGCTGCATAAATAGAATCATAGAATCGTTAAGGTTGGAAAAGACCCTTAAGATCATTGAGTTGAACCATTAACCTGTCACTGCCAGTCCACCACTAAACCATGTCCCCAAGCACCACGTCTACCCGTCTTTTAAATACCTCCAGGGATGGAGACTCAACCCCTTCCCTGGGCAGCCTGGGCCAATGCTTGACCACCCTTTTGGTGAAGAAGTTTTTCCTAATATCCAACCTAAATCTGCCCTGGTGCAGCTTGAGGCCGTTTCCTCTCGTCCTAAATAAGCAATGCTCTGAGATCCAAATGCATTTTAATATGTTTTTTTGCTTCGTTTTAGGGAGCGGGCAGTCAACACATCTCAGTCTGGGACGCTTCAACTTACCGTGGGCAACCTGAAGCCGGAGGAGACCTACACCTTCCGAGTGGTGGCATACAACGAGTGGGGACCGGGAGAGAGCTCGCAGCCCGTCAAGGTCGCCACGCAGCCGGAGCGTGAGTGTGCGCAGGCTCGGGGTCTTGGCGAGGGTGGCAGCAAGGGCTGTAGCCGTGAACTGCAGCCCTGCGGTTCTCGCGGTGCGTTGCTTTAAGGTTTTCTCCTCTTAGAAAATATGACCTAGTCCTTACGCACGGTGAAGAAAACCTTTCCTCAATTTGTAATATTTCTTGCAGAGCATCTGGCTGCTCCACAGCAGCATATTGCTAGTTTTTATCATGATTTTGATGATCAAACATCCCGTTTTCTATTATGTGACAGCATAAAGGATATCAAAAGCTATGCTATGGTACATAAGGAGTTGTTTTTTTACCAGGAAACGTGGTAAACTTACTGAAGGATACAAAAACTTTCCGCTGGAGTAAACGCTTTGGCTTATTGGTGTTTAAAAGCAAATATTTTCTATTAGTTAATGCTTAGCAGTAAGCTTGTTTTATAAATCTTTGGAGCAGGTGGGAACCTTTCAGCAGACGCTTTTTCTGTAGGTCTCATTTTATCGTATTTGCGCACGTCTGGTCTCAAGAAAGAAGAGAAATTTCTTCTGGTTGAGTTTGTCCTTTTGCAGTTTTTTCTCGCTTGGAAGGTCCAAGAAGGGCTGTTGCAGAGAGAGAATTGAAACATTATTTGAGCCTTTCCGTGGCAAAATTAATCCTTCAGAAGAATTGGCCGTACCAAGGGGATTGTATCTAGTTCTTAGGACAGAGATGGGTGCTGTGGCTCGTGCCGATGGGCACTGGACTGCTTTGGTGACCCGTAGGGGTGATGGTGGGATGCTGGGCTGCTTTTATGCTCCGTCAGTAAGCCGCGGCCAGAATACGTTCATCCTCTGTAATAAGGTGGAAAATCTAACGCTTAACACAAGCACAGAAACTGTTTTACATCGTCACACCTTGCCACGTACAGAAATTTCACCGAAAGGCAATATTTGTCTGAAAACCCCTCGTTGTGTGAAGATAGCAGCTGGGCTGGAAACCCCTGAAATGTGTTTTCTTGATTCATTGCCGGAGGTGACTGGGAGCTGGGAGCAGGTAGAGGAGGTGGGAATGGCTCTCCACGGGGGGTGGAGGAGAAGAAGAGCTTGGAAGCAAATCCTGTGATAAGGCGAGCCTCCGGAGATGGCTTTAGGTGGCTTTTGAACTGTTGGGTTCCTTTTACAGCTAAGCTGAGCCCCAGGAAAGGTGTCTATGAGGGCCAGGGACAGCATGGGCGACGTCCCCTGACCAGGCGAGGGATGTTGTGAACAAGGGAAGAAGGGACCGTTCAACTTACCCTTATTCTGTGATTTGGTGTCTATAGCTTTGTTTATCACAAAACCTGAATTTTCCTCCCTGTCATCACTTCCCAGCCCCCTGAGACTGGTGATGTTAGTGAAATATCACCCGAGACGTGGAGCTTTCTGGTTTTTCTGGATGGCCTTGCGTTTCAGATGCATCTGCAATTCCTGCTCGGAGATTGCACTGCCGCTTATTGCCCTTATTTGCAGTTAGGCAACTGCCATGGGCAAACAAAAGCAAGGTTGTGTCCTAGCCCTTTGTGGGGAAGTAAGTCTTGAGAGTCAGTTTATGAATTTGAGCCTTTGGAAAGTAAGGGATTAATAAGTAACCATCGGCATCATTTATCTATTAGTAATTTATCTCTGCTTGGACACATGCACAAATGCACATATAGACATTTCGGTATATGTTTGTGGTTTATATATGTATTTTTATATATATATTTACAGAAGAAAAATAACATTTTAATTGGGAAAATGCCTTCCTCCTTGCAAAGCCCCAGTGAAAAGCGGGCGCCGCTACCCCCTGCTGTTACCATCTGAAGCTGCCACGGCGCGGAGTTCCCGGCTCTGTTTAATGCTCAGCGTAGACATTCGGAATCTCTTTCCTATTTAATAACTTCAAGATTTCTCTAAAGTGTCAAGTTGGAGCGTGGAGAAAATATTGCTTTCCATTTTTCTTTGCGCTTTTTACTGTTGACCAAATTATCTTATCATTTCGAAACAACTCTCTCTGGTCCTGAGAGGCAGTCAGCCTCTATGTGGCTGTCTTTTAGAACACGCTGTAACTATTGTACAATAAATTACATGGCTGCACATAAATTGAATTTCCACATTATTTGAAAATATCAGACGTATTATGCAATCTGGCATTGTTAAAGAAGAAAAAGCTGATGAAAAAGGACATCTGAAATTCATGTCTGTCAGTGCCTGTTTCTAAAAGCGCACATATTTGCTCAGTAATCAGTTTAAAAGATCAACAGAACAAGTTCTAGCTTTTTGAAATAATCATCCAGAATATATGGGCTGGATTTATATGAAGGTTTTTTTGTCCCCAGATTAACACACACTCCCTCCATCTTCCTTTTTTTTAGTAAACTACAACCCCTTTTTCTCTGCCTTGATGGTATATAATTTCACTACAGTATTATCAGTCCGGATTTAAATCCCTGCCTGCTTAAGCCATGTCTAATCTTTTCATACCACATGTGGAGACTTTGTGAGTTATTATTTTGGCTCCTCAAGATGCTGTTAAAGCAGCTTGGTAGTAGAGAATAAAGGCAGGCGTCTATTCTCGCAAGGAGGATTGCAATTGTCCATCCAAGCTTTGAAAGCAGTTCCCTGCTGTGGGACCAGCTCACTTCTTTTCACAGGGCCTTATGAATTAAAACCAGTTTCCTAATAAATCTATGTCTCCGTGATGTGCGTATTAGTTGGTGAAAGAGAAGATGAATAGGAAGGCATGTTGGTGTGCCCCAAAGAAACTTGACGGCATCGCTCCAGCCTCATAAAGTCGCCTCTTATCATCTCCCTTCCAGTGAAATCAATTTAGCGTGCGCTGACATCTCAACTTCTACCCGAGCATCTTTAAGGGCTTTATAACGAATAATTAATTACTGTATCCTTCTGAGGTAGGGGAGTATTATTATACCTACTTAAGAGAAGCCCAGCTGTGTCCCCATATGTCTGCCCCTTCCCGCGCCACGCTGCGAGGAGCAAATCTCCGACCCCCCGCGGTTGCCCCCGCGGTGGGGAGCAGCCGGGAGGAGCCGCGCTCCCCACCCCGATGTCCTGAAAATGGAAATTCTGAAACAGAAACGTAGAGATTTGGGGTGGATTTATGCAGCGCGTGGGGCGTTTTGCAGCAGCTAGAGGGGGATCTTACTCGCATAGGAGACTTGGGTAACTTTGGTCACCGAGATCCACACCTGCCTAGGTACTTTTGTAATTATTTTCAGTTCCCATTAGAGGCTGGTGCATCGAACCTCAGAAATCGGCCCCTTTGCTATTTCAGAATTTCTTTTTTTCTGATTATGGTGGGGAAGCATTTCTTACCATTTTTTTTCTTTCTAATCACTGGCTGGCTGCACCTGAATTTTCTTGCTAAGACAACTAGCAGCAAACACTACCGTCAATACTGCATTAAAGCAATTGCACCAGAAGCTATTAAAGCTTTTGGATTTGGTGGTGGCTTTTTTTTTTTTTTTTTGCTACAAGTTTTTCAGTGGAGACAATATTCTTTGAAATTATTCCACGGGAAATGTTAAAAAGACACAGACAAAATTTCAGCTGCAATCTCTTTTAACGTACATTTCTTATACAAGTGTCAAAACCGCATAGAAAATTAAAAGGCCATTAAAATTAATGCAAGGAGATTTCGCATGAAAAAGCAAGGGAAGGCAGGGATGTCTTTAAAGCCCACACAGATGACAATTTTATCAAGCCATAATCAGTTCCATATATGTTGATCTGCGCAAGTTAAGCTTGCAGAATAAACACGTGCTGGAGTAATTGAATTTTCCGAAGGCTTGTATCAGGCCCATCCAGTTTAGATGCCAATACGGAGACGGTGCCAGATCGTCACCTCTCAGGGCTGGCGAGGGTCCCCGAGCAGGGCCAGCCCCTGCCGTTGTCAGATGCTGAGTATTTCAGAGGGCATTAGTGCCTCCCTTGCTCCCTACTCAGCTATTTTGGGTACCAGTTTCAGTCACAGTGATGATAAGGTCACTATAAATGATGCTAAATGACCTCGTGATAGTCAGGGTCTCACTGAAATGAGAGCCCTGGGATGAATTTGGGCAGGCGCTGCAGCTTATCCATTAAACCTCCCACCAAGGTGGGCTTGATCAGCTTTTTGGGAACAGGGAGATGAGAATCACCCTTCTCCAGTGCAAAATGGCCATGGATCTGGGTGCAGAAAAAGCTGAGCTCGTGTTTAAGAAGTTGGGAGGGCTGGAGCCAAGGCTCTGTGGGCTTTGGGCAGATCGTTGAAGCCTCTTGGTTTCTCCATCCCTGGAATATAAGTGAGCAACGCTGGCGAAAGGTTGGACCAGATGATCTTCCGAGGTCCCTTCCAAACTGGGCTATTTATTGAGTCTATGACTTTTCCTCTCTCCTTCCTCATGCCCAGGTACAGGTCTATCCGTGCTGCTTAAACGATATCCTTTGCGGCAGGAATTGCCCTTTCCATCATGTACTGATGGAAGAAAAATGAATAATTTTTAAGAGACCTGCGGCTAGTCCCATCCAACGAGGGAGCCATGGGCTCTGTCGGGAGCCTTCTCTGCTGCCGCCCGTCCCGCATCAGCTGTCACAGTGATGGACTGAGGACGTGGTGCTCCTGCTCTCCATCCATCAGTTTACGACGACATTGCATAGATTATTTTAAAGGGAAAAAAGTCTCGGTCTGAGTCTGCACCCTCACCCTGCCGAATTTTTCATGTACAAAAAGATCCCTGGAATAACGAATGGCTACTTTGGTTTTGGACAGTGTCCATTTTGCAAGGTGCAGGGGTATTTATATATTTTATATATTTATCCATATATGAAAGAGCTGGGGCAGGCAGAAACGTAAGCATCTCCGGTGTAGTGCCTTGGTGGTGAATTTTTCTTATTTTTGATGAAGGGGTGAAGCAGTACTGAAAAATGTGTTCTGTGGAGTCATTAATATCCTCCTCATTTGTGTGTATTCTTCCATAATGGCTCGGTAAAATACACCCTGGGGTAACTTTATGCCATTCTTGCATGGTTCTTTAATTTTATGAGTAATTTATGTGAAGCATTGGCGGGGGGTGGGGGGAGGTTTTCAATTGCTTTAAATTTTAATGACACATATCTTCCTTTCTAAAAGTTGGGCGGACCTAAAGGGAAAGATGGTTGACGTCCATTTTTCTGTCTGTCTTTGATTCCTGCTTTTGGCTTCCCATCTGCTTTTTTTCCCCTGGGCTTTTAGGGTTTTTTTGTCTTTTTCTTGAGAGAGAAGAGTTGCTTCAGTCTCAGCTCTTGGGAGGTGCTTCCCTTTGCAGAAGGTCGCTGCAGGAGCAGGATGAGGCCTCGCTTTAGCCTGGTCATTAGGACACTGGTGTGGTCGCCAGTACGGGTCCAGGTAATGCGTCTGCCCTGGTCCTGGTATCCTTAGTGCTCTCTTGTGCAATGGAAAATACGAATTCAGATCCCCTGGGCACATCTGTGGTAGGAATTTTGTCTTTTGTTTCCTGCGGTTTTGGTTTTACACCAGGTTTAATTTCAAGGAAAGTAGGAATTTATTTTCTTTTGTGGGGAATCTGAACCGTTTTCCCACGGCGAGCGATCTGCCCGCTCCCGTTGCCAGCTCCCGCGCTCCCCGGCCACCTCTGCCGCGTCGGGGCCGGGTCCGTACGTGCCACGGGGGCAATCAGGCCAGCTTTTGCTTTTTAGATACATTTAAACTTCAGTCAGGGCTGGTTAATAGAGGCTGTTAGCATTGATAATTGAGATTAAAGATCACCTCATGCTGTTTTATTCTTCAGACTCTGGCTAGCGTTAGTGCCATGGCCTTTTTTTTTTCTTTTTGATTTCTTTCTCTCTATTTCCCATTGAATTTGTAGTTTCTCTTGTGGAACGAAATGCAGTACTTTAAGCCAGATTCAGTGACTCCATCTGCACTTACCTGCTGAATATGTGGTTCCCTGTGCATGATGGGGAGGCTGATTAAGACTTTTGTAAAGGCCATCTACAACAAGGAGGGATTAAATACGGGAAAAATGAAAATTTATATGGTACTGCTTCCTAGAGAGTTTTGAAAAAAGTTGCAAAGGAGAGGAAAATATTCTGCACATCTTTCTTGAAGCTTAGATTGATTCTCACCTCCCATTTAAGCAGGGAAAAAAGTGACCAGGTGATCGTGTGGTCAGCTCGTCCAGTATTTCTGTAAAACCACCACGATCAGATCCTTAACGATATTTACTCAGTTGAAAAATTTCCATTTTTCTGAGACATCTTCATTTCTGCGGTGCTGCCCCACCGCCGTCTTGCCCCAGCTCTCCCTCTCCTGCGCCGACGTGCCACTGAAGCTGTCAAGGGACTTGATGAGATACTTATTTTAATTCTGACCGATCGATAGCGCGAACTCCAGAGGCTCTGTGGAGTTGACGTTTCCAGCTGGCTTGCGCAACGACACTGAGCAAGGTGTTTCATTCCTGGATATCGTCATCCCTTTGTTTCTAAAATGGGCACAATGGTGAAGGCATGTTGGAATCTCGGTCCTTTGAAGACGTCACGCAAGCCCTTCTTTTCTGTGAGTTAGGAGGGCAGATTCAGCTTCTTAATAGTGGGAGAATTTGTTACCACCTTGGTAGACTAAGAGTTAAAGCGAAAAACAAATGAAACCCAGAAAGTAAAATTGTTCATTTTCAAATTGTCTTGGGTTCAATTTAAAGAACCACAAATTGCTTGCTGTTCGTCATTCATCTTAATTAACTGAAATAATGCAGTCAAAATCTTTTCTTTTGGGGGTTTTCTTCTGTTGATTTTTTTTTTTTTCCTGACCAGCTCTTCTGCCTCCTTTGAAAAGTGTCAGTCTCATTAGAAAGTTGCATTGCTATATGAAATACTGTAATTAAAACTGAATTCAAATGACTTTGCATCCCCTTTATGAGACCTTCTTAAGTCTTGGTGTCCTCAGTTGCACAGAGGAAGAAACCCAGTAGACGAGGACTGCATTTTATATCAGATGTATACACTGAATCCTTGCTACTGCAGTCGTGAGTAGGTATCTCCGTGGCTTCACGCTTAGGGCAGAATTGCTGGAAGATTCAACGCGTGGCACATCAGTGCCGGTCTCAAGCATTATTTTCCTGCTAATTACTGAGGTTGTCGCTATGCCAGAAAGACTTTCTCTTCTGAGACATGTACCCATCTTTTCTTATCTTCTGGAAAAGAAAATTTTATAGAATCATAGGATCGTTAAGGTTGGAAAAGACCCTTAAGATCATCGAGTCCAACCGTTAACCTATCACTGCCAAGCCCACCACTAAACCATGTCCCTAAGCACCACGTCTCCCCGGGTTTTAAATACCCCCAGGGATGGAGACTCAACCCCTGCCCTGGGCAGCCTGGGCCAGGGCCTGACAGCCCTTTTGGTGAAGAAGTTTTTCCTAATACCCAACCCAAACCTGCCCTGGCGCAGCTTGAGGCCGTTCCCTCTCGTCCTGTCACTTAAAACCCCTTTTGCTTGAGTAAGGTTTGAAAATACCCCCGACCCTCATGATTCCTGAGAGGTTTTGAGATGTTCGTTCAGAGGTCTCTCAAAGTCCTAGCATCAGCTACCGCATCCTTGGTGAGAGTAATAACAGGAGCAGTAAAAGCAGTTGTGTTTTATTTCCTCGAATTCCAGAGGCGTTGGCCTGAGTGACATTCTGAGAACGATCCGGTCCTGTTTCCCACTATAAACGCCCTGCTCAGCCATAGCCCTCGCTCTCGGCACGGTCTTGATGCCTCCATTCCATGGCTGCACACAGGGGAAACCTCCTCCTCCTCCCATCTGCTGAGCCTTGGCCAGTCTGATGGACATCCCAGCTGCACATCCCGCTGCGGAGGCCACCTTTTCTCTGCTGAGGGGTCTTACGGATATTTCCCAGGGATTTTAAATAGTGTTACATTAAATTTTTTTTCCTATTGTTTTTAACAGATCTTCTTCTCACAATAGTCTCTGCCCATTTTTCATGAACTTAAGATTTACTTGTGAAAGAATAGCGACAGCATTTTTTTTATTAAAAACATCTCTCTTTGTGCTTCTTCTTTAAAAGTATTTTGTGTTTTTCATCGGACTCTTTAAATATAGGTTGAGGGTAGCAAGCATAGGGTGAGGACTACAGGTTTGGGGTTCACAGCAAATTACGATGATGGAATCTCTTGTGTGTTGAAGCACAGTGAAAACAGTTCTTGATTAATGAATCAATATATTTCATTGTCATCCAGCATGTAAAACTTGTGAAAAGCATACACTAATATCAGTGAAAGTAATTTGAAAATTATTAGGAAAAGAAATATTTCGGTTTGAAAATGTCATTACTGGATGTTTCAGCATTATGGAATTGTTTTGCTTCTTTTTTCTTGCTAAGCAAGAATTGTCACTGTTTTTTCCAAATGTTTTGATGTCTGTGAAGACCATGTTTACCAGAAATAATCTGCTTCAGTGAAAATATTCCAAACGCTCTAAATGAGAAGAGGGATTTTTTCATTTCTGAGGTTTGTCTGCAGCACACCCTCCTGCCTTTTAGTGCTTCGTGGAGGTGGTTGATATGAAGAATTCAGTGCTTGTCACGTAATCATTTCTTTTTATAAATAATAAGCGTCGCTGGCTAGAAGTACGTTGTAATTCTGCTCCAGGTTTGCCGAGAGGCAAAGGCACCATTATGCCAAGTAAAATACTTTGCTTTGACTGACTTGCCGAAAAGGAGCAGAAAATTAAAGCCACTTTTATCTGAAAAAAGAAAAATGCAGAAGAGATGAGCATATCCTAATCAACTATGCAAATCAAGGCATTGCACCATTTGCATGAAATCTCCATATTTATGGAGATGCAAACAGTAATGCAGAGGCACAGTGGCCCTGCCTGGATCCCCCTCAACCAGGAGTGGTGTAGGACGGACAGACCGCCCTTGGCACCCCTCGCCAAGGCAGGATTTCCCCTGTGTGCAGAGAAGATGGCAGCTCAGGGGCATGGGTAAGCACTGGGAGGGAGTTGTGACGGTGATGAAGATGTCACCTTACCAGTAGGAAATACTTTGCAGCAGGAAGCTCTTTTGCACTAAGGTCCGTTTCCTTCTTTCTTACGTCCCTCAAGGGAACATCTTGATGCCGCAGTCATAGAATCATGGAATCATTAAGGTTGGAAAAGACCCTTAAGATCATCGAGTCCAACTGTTAACCCAGCACTGCCAAGTCCACCATGTCCTCGAGCGCCACGTCTACCCGGCTTTTAAATACCTCCAGGGATGGAGACTCAACCACTTCCCCGGGCAGCCTGGGCCAGTGTCTGACAGCCCTTTTTAGTGAAGTTTTTCCTAATACCCAACCCAAACCTGCCCTGGCGCAGCTGGAGGCCGTTCCCTCTCGTCCCATCGCTTGTTCCTGGGGAGCAGAGACCGACCCCCCCGGCTCCAGCCTCCTTTCAGGCAGTTGCAGAGAGCGATGAGGGCTCCCCTCAGCCTCCTCTTCTCCAGGCTGAGCCCCCCCAGCTCCCCCAGCCGCTCCTCCCCAGCCTTGTGCTCCAGCCCCTGCCCCAGCCTCGCTGCCCTGCTCTGGCCACGCTCCAGCCCCTCCATGGCCGCCTTGGGGTGCGGGGCCCAGCGCTGAGCACAGCATTCGAGGGGCGGCCTCACCAGTGCCCAGCGCAGGGGCACCATCCCCCTCCCTGGTCCTGCTGGCCACACCGTTCCTGATACAAGCCAGGGTGCCATTGGCCCTCTTGGCAATGAGCTGGCAATGAAATAAACTTCACCGAGCTCGATCTGGCACTGGGAAGAGACCTGCTCAGTGCTTCCCACTGATTCAACACCACCAAATTTTACTGAATGGTGGTACAAAGCTCTTCTCAAACCTTATGATCAGAAACAAAGCCATCTCTATAGAGAGACAGGTTTTATTTGTAGGACAGCCGTGTCTAGAGACCTAAATTACGATTGAGGCCATTTATGCTGTGATTTCTACCAATTTAACGGAGGGACTAGACCTGAGACAGAAGACAGACTCTTGAACGTCTGCAGTTGAGCAACGGATGCACTCCAGCCTACTGTTCCTGGGAAGTGCCGAATCATTGAAACAATTCAGGTAGGTTCATTGACCCCTTCTATATCAGTTGTCTCTGTGGGATATTTGAGCCCATCACTTTGTCACAGAGGTGTTGGATTAACCATCCCGCTCGGCTCTCATCAGGGACCTGCCTTACGGGGGGTTAGGAGGGTACGAGGTGCTCAGCCGTACCCGCTCTGGTCCTCTGCAGGAGCAGTAGCGCAGCACCATGAGAGGGAGAAGGTCGAAGAGAAGATGTCCTGTAAAACAGGCTGCTGCCGAGCATTTCTAAAATAGCTTTGGATGTAGGAATTGAAATTCTGTCTCAGTTCCGTTTGACATGCATTTATCTTTGTTTTATCTGGACCTTTCTTCCTACCCTAGAAATCTTGCAATATAAATAGGAAAGATAAAGAATGGGTAGGAGATATATTATTATGCCATTTTATGGGAAGGAAATTGAAGCATAAAAGCATTAAATTATTTATCCAAGCTCCCTCTGGAAGTGTGAGCCAGAGCCAGGATTGCCGTAACCTATCTTTCTGTGCAGTTTCTCAAAATAAAAGGTTGAATTTCTGTCCCTGTTGAAGTCAATAGGAGTTGCTTTTTAGTTCTGCGGATGCTATCATTTCACGTAAGTGCATAGCAGGGCCTCCAGCCGTTGCAAATGCTCTTCCATTCAGAAAGGTTTTCCTTCCATTTTTCAGACCTCAAACAAATGCAGGGCGTGTTTGGACACCCAGAAGCAGATGGATTTTGTAACAAAAGCATGTTTTCGATAAGAATTTATCTTGCTGACTGCAAACTGTTTCTTCCTTGATGACGTTATTTTAGCATTGGTGTTTGCACCCCATGTTTGCTTTCAAATAGCTTATTGACATTAGCGAAATCTTAATAAATTTTGATTCACCGAGAGATTTTTCTCCCCGGTGCAAACAGTTACAATAGACTACTTCTTCCTCCATCCACAGTCTTGGGGCTTTCCTGCCACAAATACAGCCCATCAGTATCTTGTAATAATAATAATAGGAGGAAACCATTTAAAATATTGCTCTCTTTCTGAGCTTAGTAGCAGGGCTAACAGGTTGGTTACAGCGGTTCAATTCCTAGAACTGCACGCTGCTACGTGATATGCAGTGATATATGCTGAAATGTTTGAAAGTCGGGCAAAATAAGCACGGGAGTGGAAATGCTGGGTACTGACGATGCTTTTTAAAGTTTCTTTATTATAATTTCTTTATTATGAGCCTGTATAGGTGTTGAGCTGCTTCTGCTGCCACTCTTTTACTCATTTCTGGCCAAGGACTTATTTGGCAAGAATAGACTAGACTATTTCAGTTGGAAGGGACCTACAGCAATCATCTGGTCCAGCTGCTAGTCCCTGACCACTTCAGGGCTGACTGAAAGTTAAAGCATGTTGTGAAGGGCATTGTGCAAATGCCTCTTAAACACTGCCAGGCTTGGGGCATCGACCACCTGTCTAGGACGCCCGTTTCAGGGTTTGACCGCCCTCTCGGTAAAGAAATCATAGAATCATGGAATCGTCAAGGTTGGAAAAGACCCTTAAGATCATTGAGTCCAGCCATCAACCTATCACTGCCAAGTCCATCTATACCATGTCTTCAAGCACCGTATCTATCTGTTCTTTAAATACCTCCAGGGATGGAGACTCAACCACTTCCCTGGGCAGCCTGTTCCAATGCCTGACCACCCTTTCGGTGAAGAAGTTTTTCCTGATATCCAACCCAAACCTGCCCTGGCGCAGCTTGAGGCCGTTCCCTCTCGTCCCATCACTTGTTCCTGGGGAGAAGAGACCGACCCCCCCGGCTCCAGCCTCCTTTCAGGCCGTTGTAGAGAGCAAAAAGGTCTCCCCTCAGCCTCCTCTTCTCCAGACTAAACAACCCCAGCTCCCTCAGCCGTTCCTCATAAGACTTGTGCTCTAGACCCTTCACCAACTTCGTTGCCCTGCTCTGGCCACGCTCCAGCCCCTCCATGGCCGCCTTGGGGCGCGGGGCCCAGCGCTGAGCACAGCATTCGAGGGGCGGCCTCACCAGTGCCCAGCGCAGGGGCACCATCCCCTCCCTGCTCCTGCTGGCCACACCGTTCCTGATACAAGCCAGGATGCCACTGGCCCTCTTGGCCACCTGGGCACCCTGCTGGCTCATGTCCAGCGGCTGTCGACCAGCACCCCCAGGCCCTTTCCCGCCGGGCAGCTCCCAGCCGCTCCTCCCCACGCCTGCAGCGGTGCCTGGGGTTGCTGTGCCCCCAGGGCAGGACCCGGCCCTGAGCCTTGCTGACCCTCACCCCGTGGCCTGGGCCCATCGACCCGGCCTGGCCAGGGCCCTCTGCAGGGCCTCCTGCCCTCCAGCAGATCGACACTTCCACCCAGCTTGGTGTCATCTGCAAACTGACTGAGGGTGCCCTCCATCCCCTCATCCAGATCATCGATGAAGATGTTGAACAGGACTGGCCCCAGTACTAAGCCCTGGGGAACACCACTCCCTAATGCTTCCTAATGTCCAGTCTAAACCTCTCCGGCACAGCTTTGAGCCATTAGGACACCCATGTGTCCTATCACTGGATACCAGGATAAGAAGCTAACCCCACGCTCCCTCCTGCCTCTTGGTCCAGACTTTCTAGAATTTGTGTTGTAGCATTGTGCCCCACTGGCACATTCGGGGCCTCTGGCGACGCGCAGGTCCCCTGAGCTCCCCGTCCTCCCCCGGAGCCCCTGCCCCTCCGCAGCAGGAGGGTGGAGGAGGACGCGTTTCCAAACCTCCTCTTGTAAAGGCAGCTCCAAGGAGGCACTTTCCCTTCGCTGCAGCGTTCGGAGCTGAGCCGCCTCCATCGCATTGCTTGGTGGCACCATCCCTGGTCCCGTGTTCCTTAGCAAATCGAAGAATATTAGGTTCACGCATCCATCTGTGGTGCGCAGCTGGGCACCACGTGAAGAGTTAAAGGGCAAACTAATGAAAAGCAGAAGACTCTGTGGAAATATAAATGACAGCTACTTCTAAGAGCTGACTCCAACGCCGGCTCTTGCGGATAGCACCGGAGGCGGCCGGGGCAGTCCTGCCAAACAACTGTCATGTCTTCAGAGCGTGTCCAGCGCGGTGAAGCAGGTTTCACTGTGTTAATAATTATACTGCCTGCAGGCTCTCTGAAGTTGCATCTTTTTGTGCAGCATGGAACCAGATTTTAATGAAATATCGTTAAAGCTGTTAACTACAGAGAAAGAAGGGGGGGGAAAAATCAAAGGCACAATCAAAGCATGCACTCTATTATCAATAACTGCAAGTGGCTTCATAAATGTTTTATGTTTGAAATGTTTTCAGTGCAGATCAGCACAGAACCAGCTGTTTAAACAAAAAGTGAAATGTAATAACAAGAACATTTTAATCATTGCATCTCATTATAGCGAAGAATGAATCACTAGGAAAAATGTTTTAAAAAAGCAGCTTTCGTGATGGAGACGGCTAGCCTGACACAGAGCTGGAGACCAAGGAAGCCTAACGCAGAATTAACAGGCTTATTCCTTTAAAAAAACTGAGTTGGGATAAGTGGTTTTGTTTTCCTTATAAAAGCATGGTGGTGGAACGGTCTCTCTCCTGGGAAGGTTTAATGCAAAGGTTTAATGCTCTCTTCTACCTGAAAGGATTCAGAGCATGAATGCCTTGAATGGTGCACTTGGTGCAGGAGCATCATGGCCATTAGGCGGGAGGTTGGCCTGGACTATAGGCAGCAAAAGTCAAGACCCCTGGGACCAGAAGAAGAGAGAAAACAAGTAGGACCATGATCCTTTCACCTCAGATTTGGGCATTCAACTTCAAGGTGGTCTTTAGGACTCTGCTTTCTTGTCCAACGGCTGCCGTGCATAATTCTGCATCGATACCTCTTAGAGCCCGAGGCTGGAGCCCATCAATAGCTCTGAAAGAAGGTCAGTGTCTTGTGATAGAGCTTAAGGCACCGGTCTTGGGGTAACTAACTCTTTACGTGCCGGACCTGTGCTCGTGGAGTTCAGGTGCTCCTCTCCCGGGTCTCCAGTGGGGCTTCGGTATGAGCTGGGTTCCCACCGGCTCGGGCAGGGTGGCCCAGGGTGCAGAAGGCAGAGCTTCAGAAACTTATAAAAACGTCAGGTTTGGGAGAGCTATTTAGCATGTTCAGGCAGTTGCCAAGCAATTTTTGACGTAGTTGCCTACATTCCTATTTTAGGCACTTGTATCTTTCTTGTATCTTATTAACCATTATTATCAAAAGTTTAAGTGAACAATAGCAAAGAGGAAATCTCTGTGCGAGAGCAGTGAAGGCTCATGAGAGTAGAAATTGTGTTCCTGTGGGTTTCGAGGAGCAGCTGGCTACACGGACGTCTGGTTTTATGCAAGTGAAAATGGATGGGGTCAATAGCAGAGTCTCTCAATAAAGAAATTATAGGACCAAGAGGAGAGGGCCTCAAGCTGCGCCAGGGCAGGTTTAGGTTGGATATTAGGAAAAATTTCTTCACCGAAAGGGTTGTCAGGCCCTGGACCAGGCTGCCCAGGGCAGTCCCCATCCCTGGAGGTATTTAGAAGACAGGTGGATGTGGTGCTTAGGGACATGGTTTAGTGGTGGGCTTGGCAGTGCTGGGTTAACGGTTGGACTCGATGATCTCAAAGGTCTTTTCCAACCTAAACGATTCCATGATTCTATAAATGCTTTCAATGGCATGCAGAGATGCCAGCCCTTTCTGCTCCTACAATGAATCAAACTTTGCAGGGTTACTCGAGGTTTAAAAGCCCTCATACCCTACAAGTGGCCAAGTCTTCCCAGCAGCTATTGCCCACTTCAAGCTGTGAAGCCCTCCTGATAAGCTCCTCTGGGTCTGCTGACCCCAAAGTCAAGCTGCATTGACTCAACTTGTACTCTGGAGGTATGAATTGAAAGGTTGGACCAGATGATCCTTGAGGTCCCTTCCAACCTGGTATTCTATGATTCTATGAATCTGAGCGGTGTTTCTCTTGCCAGAGGCTCCCAGCTTGCCCTGTGGTGCATCAGCAGCCAGGACAGGACACATGTGCAGCGCTCCTGCTCTGTAAGATGGAGGGAGGGAATGAGTTATGGACGTTCTCTGGAGGCACTTCACCTATTGCCAACTGCACATGACCTCTTTGGGTTTATATGGACTGCTGGCAGGAGGTTAGCTCCAAAAAGAGTCCATAGTCTGTAAGATTTGAGAACTGCTGGAAGATTAAACGCAACACATACCATTTACGTAGAGGACAGCCCTCTTTGCCGGGGCCAGCTCAGATGAGAAACCCAACAGTACTGCTCTGCAATGAATATGGTAGGAACACCGGTACTTCTGCAAGAATATACACCTAAAATCAAGGTGTATGTCAGGTGCCTATGGTAGACGTCATCTTTCAGCCCCAGGAACATTGGCTTTTGGGGCAGTGTGAGGCGAATTCTTAGAGCACAGCGTGGATTCACCCCAGTAATACAAGATTAGCCACACCGACAGCTAACATTAGCAATAACAGAAAGGCAGTTAATGCATATTTCTAAAATCAGCATTGGGAAAAACAAAAAAGCAAAAAGTAAAGCATTCGACCATTTCTGGCTTTGGGCCTGATTGCCTTTACGGCTACTGAATAGGAGTAATTCCACCAAATAACCCCAAAACTGGCAGTTGCGAGAGCAGCGTCAAACTCTTTGCAAGCAGTTGTTGTAGCTTGTATTTATGAAACAGTCTGAGGCGCTGAACCGATCTTTTATGAGAGCGGAAGGGCGTTCTCAGAGGAACGGCGGTTTTGGGAATATAGCGAAGCATTATGTGGAGCCCATGGTAAAAGAAAACGCATCAGTCAGCTGCCTGCCCTCTTTCGTTTATCCTTTTTTTCTTAGAGAAAGGATGCTGTTCGTTGTAAAAGACCGCCTTTAGAAGAAACATGATTTAATGTCTTGTTTTAATGGAATGTAAAGCAGTTCTAGGGCCTCTCTGCTGTTTAGAAAAAAAGAATTTAGGAAAAGATTTGAAACTTAATGCCAATTTTCACCAGCTTATTATTTGACAGAAGGGATCAGGAGAGATTATTAAACGCTTAGCGTGTGCTGAAAATACTGAGACCTTAAGCACATTAGTGTGGCTGTCAGAAATATTGCAATAGAATGAAAAGGAAAGCTGGGCGAAGGAAATAAAAATATTTTAAGTATATCTACGTCGCATCTAAACCTGGAATTACTTGTGATCAAAGGCTATCTGTGTTTTGTTGATGACGGTTCTGGGCGCTTTCTCCGATGGCCGGCTCTGCCATCCCTGTTTGACGGATCCGGGGAGCGCGGGGTCGGGCTGCTCGGCTGTCGCTGCTCGCCGCACGCTTACAGATTTAAAGAGAGCTGTTAGCGTGAAACTGCCTCGTAATGGGGATGGAACTTTGCGGAAAGCCTCTTCTAGGGCTGTAATTCTGTTATCTGCCGGTCGCACAATAGCTTGTGAGTTTGTTTTATGCCACAGCACACTCCCTATTGAAAGTAAAAAGGTACTATTTGGTGCGGAAGATTTTCTGAAATAACCTCCTGCTTGACCTTTACGTTTTTGCCACAATTCTAATTCTTTTTTTTTTTTTTTTTTTTTTTTCCCTGCCAATTTTGCTGGAGTTCGAGATGAAGGCACAGATAAGCTCGAGAGTGCCTCGTCTCCAAACATCAGTTGTCGCCGGGGTTAGGTCCAGCAGAGACCTGCCGGGAGTGATTTTCTGGTACTGCTGGTAGCTCTAGGAGTTTATTAAAAGCTTTTTTTTTTGTTTTAATAAGCGATTTAAGCTGCCATCCAAAAGTGTGATGGAGTTGATGTGTGATAATTTTGCATTCAGAGTGAAACCGGAGCATTTGAAGGTAGTCTGTATAACAAAAGGTGACCCAGAATGGTTTCCTTACCAATGATAAGGGATTGTTTTGTGTCGCCATTCGAAGAGGACTTGTGTGCTTCTTCACCCACCAGCGGGATCTGGCGTCAAGGCAATCTAAATTTTGCATTTCAAATGATCTCTACTTAAGGCTAAAACCTTAAGGCAAACCTCTGTATTTTCAGAGCTGATCGAACCAGATACTAGCTGCAAGGATGGGATATTTTAACGCTTTTATTGTCGTTATTTGGTTTATAAGATGAGCTTGTAATGAGCCCTGTAATTTCTCTAAATGCTGGGCACTTTGCAAACACAGGAATATTATTTAAGAGCAGAACTGGGACTACGCGTTAATATTGGAGCTTATACTACCGAGGCCTAAATTTTAAGGGCAAATTAGGGTTTGCAGATGATGAGAGGTCTCCGGTCCAGCCCGTGCTCAAAGCGGATCAGCTCCGAGATCAGCCCAGGGCTTTATGTGAAGAGCTGTGTGATGTCTTCTGACCAAATCCATCGCCTTGCTCCGTGCTACCAGGTTCCTGTGACTTTGCAGGAGCAGTTTCATGCCACTGCTAAACGGGGGAACACCAGCCTAAAGGCCAGCCTTTGTGGGCTCCCTCGTTCGTTAGAGCGTGCCGAGGACCGCCCTTCGTGCTTCATCTCAGCCGTCGTCTGTGGTCCCTCAGGCAGCTAAAATAGAGCAAGTAACATGTAAAGGAGATTAAACAAATAGCATAAACAGGTACATGTGCCCGATATGTGCAGATGGTGTAAGTAGAAGCTAGGAGAGGAATGTTGAAGGCTAATTGCTTGCTAAAAGAAACCAGAGTCTGCTGTGGCGCACCAAATCAATTTATAATTTAATAGCAGCAAGCTGGTACATACAGAGCTGGGACAGAAACCCGCACGACGAAGCGGTGCCTCACATGAAAGCAACTCTAAGCTCGCAGTTAGTGTGTTTATGAGATGACTTTGGTTGTGTGGGGCTGTGCGTTGGTGTTTGCCGGCGGGTTTTTCTAATGGCTCCTCTAATGGCAGGCCTTAGCTTGAACTGGCCTTGGATGATCAGATTTGCGTGTCTCTGGTTTCCTGCTACCGCAAGGTAAATGCATCTCTTGCGTGCGTTAGGTATTTGTGCAAATTATTTCCCAGAAATTCAATTTGAAGATGAAGTCCATCCTCTGAGCCAGAGGCACAGAGATGTAGCCTAGATGGAACAACCCTTTTTGGTATTTCATGTATTCACGCTGCTAAATCTGCAACAGCCCTTCCGCAGTGTATTTTCCATGGGTTTATCATCCCTTTTGTTATTTTGTTTGGAGTTTCTGAGGCGTACGGTGCTGAAGAAGTGCTGTTATCGGCATCCCCCGGAGATGCGCCCTGGTCGTGCCGCATGTTGGGGGCCAGGCTGCAGTGGTGGGCGATGCTGGAACGGGGCTTTCACGCTGTCCTTTCCTATCTGTGCAGTGCAAGTTCCCGGGCCGGTGGAAAACCTGCGGGCTGTGTCTACCTCACCTACCTCGATTCTCGTCTCCTGGGATCCCCCTGCCTATGCAAATGGCCCCGTTCAAGGCTACAGGCTCTTCTGTACGGAGACGGCGACTGGAAGAGAGCAGGTGAGTGGTCCCTGTGGAAAGGAGATACTCGGTGTAGGCATCTGCGGGTCTTTAGAGCACTGTAACGGCTCAAAGCGAGAGGTTTTACAGATTAATCCTCCAGGTTAGGTAAATGTTGCACAGACCGGTGATAAAAGAGCAAATCAAGCGAAAGAAATGTTCACCAGTATAAAATGGGTTCAGGAGGTCGAAGAGGCAGCCTATTATATATTAACCATTCCTCAGCTTTACGCTGAAATTTCAGACTAACGCCAAAGAGCATTCAAAGACCTTTTAGACTCCCCCTTTACATTGTGCAAAACCATCAACACATTAATGGCAGTTTCTACGTGCGATCTTTGCAGAATATATATTTTTAGTTGCTTCTTGTAACTCCTTTCAAGTAGGAGGGTAAAATAGTACGAATCCAGGCTAGAAATGATGCATTTTCTCTCCAGACTGACAGATGCTCATAGTAAAAATTGGTGTCGATGCTGTGCAGTTAATTGCACTCATAACTCTGCCGTGAGCACGTGCTTTCGAGTGGCAAACGAGCAACCGTGCTTTCTGCAGGCTGCAAACTGCTCAGATGCTTCCCGCTGGCCGCTTAATAACCGATATTTGATAGGAATGCAGCCGTAGCGATGGAGATGAGCTCTGTGGGTAGAGTATGGCCTGAATAGGTTTTTAGTAGAGACTAGTGCAGGGAAGAAAGTGGAGATATCTTTTTTTTTCCTGACTTGGTAGCACATGATAATCACAGGCATCAGCAGTCTTGTGGCAGGTGCTTCAGTAGCCTTATGGGAACTTCTATACCGTCCCCGTTTTTTCTGTGCTTTCTTTATTTTACTTCCTTTTTTTCTCCAAAATTCCCCTTTGCCTCTTTGTCTTTATTTTCTTCTTTTCCTATCACCTACCTGTGGAGTGGCAGCAACTGGTTTAACCAAAAAAAAAAAACCAACCCCTTTTCTCCTGCGCCCTGAGTAACTAAACACAACTCCGAGGCGCTGAAATCCCCTCCATCCTGAAGCTGCGGGCGAGCGCCAAGAAGCGAGCTGTACCAAGCCACTCTGTTACAAATTGCCTTTTATATCAACTTAAATAAGGATTTAGCTCTACTTCTCAAAGAGCGAAAAGCTCGCCTCTAATCCGGTCGTCCCTCGGCATGGCCGTGGCGCTGGCTGTCACGTTTCCCCTTGGTTTATCGTCTCTGTGTGCTAGAACGTGGAGGTGGACGGGCTCTCCTACCGGCTGGAGGGGCTGAAGAAGTTCACCGAGTACACCCTGCGCTTCCTCGCCTACAACCGCTACGGCCCCGGCGTCTCCACCGAGGATGTGACGGTCACCACGCTTTCGGATGGTGAGTGGGGATGGAGGGGTCCCGGGGTGGGCAGGTTGCGTCTTGTCGGTTGCAATCATCAGGCTTTTTCTTCTGCCACCGGATTTTGGAAGAGGTAGCAATGAAGCGAGGAGGTTATTGAACGTGCAGGACAGAAATCGGGTTGAGTACCTGCCTGCAGCGGTACCCTCTGAGCTGGTGTTCATCTCCAAGGATAATTGGTTCATTATTCCTATGTCTAGCGATAAGGATAGTCTACTTCTCTCTATTTTCTCTTGAAGTTAGGCACAGGTGTATCCTTTCAGCTTTTCAACAGACACGATTTTATTACAGCTGCATTTGGAGAGCCAACTGCTTGGGTTTGCCTTGTGCTTTAAACACGGGGGTAGCAAATGTGCCAGGGCTTCAGTCTCTGCTCATCGCAGCATCCTTCCCCGAGGTCGTGCCGTGCTCCTGTGGCTCGCAGGTTCCGAGAGAGAAACAGGATTTTATTTTGTATTCGGAAGCGCTTAGTTGTGTCTGATACCACAAAACTTAGGCACGCCTGACTCCTCTTGAAGTCACCGAGCCTGATCCCCACACCTGGCTAAAACAGAAATAACTTCCTTGGAGTCATTGTGCTACAAAAGTGTAAAAACCATAAAAATGAAGGAAAAATTCTTGCAGTGGGGTTGGGGAGAGTTCATAAAGCAGAAGCCAGACCAGAGACAGGCTCCAAAGGCCTCGGGGATGTGCCAGCTCCTGACTGAGCCCGACAGCCAGAGGGGCTTTTTCCATACCAATGTTTTATTAAAAGATGGCATAAGAGGTGTCAACTAAGCTTTTAGAGTCAGATTTATAAACAGTTAATTTTCCTTCTGATAAAAATTTGGACAAATTCTTTTTCGCTCATGCTAATAAAGCAAGGTATGGGAGTTGGGGTGCCCCGGCCTGGGTTTGGATCGCTAATTTAAGGTCATTTTCTTGGGAAAAAATGTTTGACTTTTACATGAGAGTATAGTATCAGGGAGTAGGCAAGAAATATGTTGCCGTGGGCTTCAGCTGGGTATGCTAAACTTGCTGGGCTTTTCTCCCCTCAGAAGCGTAGCAGATAAGTGGCATGCACCTCAGTCGCGTAAAAATTTCACTGTTCTTCCTTTCCATGCTGTAGATTGATGCTAGAGAAAAAAAAAAATTGAATGGAGAACCAGGGTGACTGAGATTTATCCTTTTATATGTACAAATATTTACCTAATTTTATGACAAAGTTGATAACTCTCCCTTGCTATTCTACCCAAACCAGCTGAAAATTTGTATGAGGTGAAGAACAGGAATTTTCTGTCTGTCTGATAACCCAGTTGCTTCTGAATGCTACACCTGATCAATTAAAATATCGATTTCTGGGCAGCATTAGTAGAAGCTGTGTAGATCCTGGAGCAAATCAGGAGAGGGGGTATCGTGCACTGGAGATGCTCTCGTATTTGTTTTAGTGGATCTGCAGCACGGGGTGCTTCTGCAGGTGTCCCTGGGTCACACGGGGGTTGGTGACATCCCCTACGGAAGCGATGCTCCTGTCTCGCGTCCGCCCGCTCCCGGCGGAGTCGCTGCCCCCCTGAATTACCCTGTGCTCTGCAGGTCCCCCCCAGATCTCCTTGACCTCTGGAGGAGCAGCGGTGGAGAAAGCGTGGTCTGAAAGGGGGGGCTTCAGCCGAGCGGGGAGGCCGTGGGAGTCGGGAGGAGCAGTGCTTTCATTTTAAAAAGGCTGAGCCAGTCTGCCTTAAGTTTAATTCAGAAATAAATAGGCGCCTCGATGAAGGGCACTGGAGGAGAGCTGTTGGGAGCCTCCAAAACAGACCCCTCGAAGAGCGACGTGGAGGGCACCGGGGGTGCGGGGAACCCCAAGAGAGGGAGCTGATGAACTCCAGCATGTTTTAATCTGCTTTATTCCATGCTGCATCTTAGGTGGGATTCATCCGCGAGACCCCCGGCTCGGTTGGCACTGTGATTTTACGTTTGACACCTCTGCAATATTTTTTCAAGTGCTACTTATGCCTACCCAGTAAATTCAGTTTTCCCTTGTAATACAGGCTGGATCTTAGCAGAATAAATTACTTCACACTTATAATTATAAAAACAAAAGGAAAACAAGTGAAAATGAATATTTTGCATAATGTATGCAGATTTAATTCACACTGTGAAGTGTAGAACTGCGGCCCTGTACTCCACTTTGGTTTTAAATGTCACCGTAAGTGAGGAAGGGAAAGATTGTTATTCATGAGTCTGAAGATTAGCCTCTGCAAGTGTTTCAGATGCTTCACCTGTCTGCGAACAAAAATCATTGCTAACGAGAAGGTTTGCATGAGACTATTCCAGAAAACAGGAGTGTGCTTAGGTGCCCTTGTTTCGGGAATCTGGAAAAAGATGGTATTTATTTTTTGTCTTTATTTAAGCAAAAGGCTGCTCTGCAAAGAAGTCAGTTGGCTGCAGCCTTCCCAGCCTTCCTCTGTGTTTTTGGAGCAAGCGTAAAAGAAGAAAATATCCCTTTAGGATGTCTTTTCATCCTCCTTACTCGGGTCTGGGAAACCACTTCGGTTACTTGCACGAAGAAGAGCAGCCAAAGGGCCGCCGCGAGAGCCTGGTTTGGCCGAGCCTGGGTGAAGGTGGTGTGGGTCCTACCTGTGCCGCCGCTCGGGAGGAAAGGAAGGAACGGAGAAAGCAAGTCTGCAGCACAAAAACTGTCTGCAATTTCTTCTTTTATGGTACCACGCAGAGACCTTTCCCAGGGTTAAGGTCCTTTCTGCTAGAAGGACGCACAATAAAACAGCAAGAAATAACTCCTGCACGGGCAAGCTAACAGCCTACGGAGGGGAGAGACAAAGATATTTAATCCGTCCTGGTTTATAGGTGTGAGATAAAGGAAGGAGAAAGCCTGTAGTTGCCCGTCTACACATCTGGGTTTTGGGCAGGCTTTGTTCCGGCGTCCCCTGCCACCACCCTCCCCACGGAGGAGAGCAGCTCCTCCACCTGCCCCGCTATATTTTTGGATTGCAACCCATCCTCCAACTTCAGTTGAGATTTGGCAGCTTCATCCATCCGGGACCACCGCTGGCCACCTTTCCCGGCCCCTGCCCGGTGCTTTTGCCACCGGACAAAACCATAATGAGGAGCACCTTGCTTGTCACAACCAGCTCCCTTCGGTCTTTGCTTCATGTCATCTTCACATCTCGGTTCATGCAGTCTCTGGCAGTTTATTTTCGCATCGGTAGCCAAACCCAGAGGGCAGCCCCCGGGCAAGGAGCCGGGATGCTCTCAAAGGGCAGCAACTCCCGTGCTGCTTTTCTGAAAGCTGGTTTGAAACAGAAGTAAATGTCAAAAATGGGCAAAAAGTCCTGGAGACTGGTCTGTCTTTCCTTTCCTCTTGTAAAAATGACAGGATCATTTTTAAGTCTGCCTTCCTCTTGAGAGTGTGCGTGCTTGAGCCGGTTATTTTTTCCGTGCTGATCCTTTGCTGTATAGCGTACGATACGGTACGTAGTTGCACAAAAAAAAAAAAAAGCCTGTACTATTAGTTCCTGCAGGTCTGTAGGCAGAAATTTTCCATGAAGCTCTGGGGTGTAATCTATGGGCTGAGAAATGCACCCCATTCAAAGGGATTTAGCGTGGCATCTCCAGCTGCAGGAGCTACAGACCCCAGACAATGTTCGCCAGATCAAGGAACATACTGTATCTTTAATGCTTAATTTTCAGTTTAAAATACAGCTCAGATAATATTTGGCCAAGCTGCGTGCCATTTCAGAACTGCTTTGAGCTATCACGCTCATGAATTTATCAAAATGCATTTAATCCCAGCAATTGGCAGACAGTCTTATTTCATGCTTCCTGAGTACTTGATTTAAATATAATTTATATCCATAATTATAATATGAATGCTTTTTTTTTTTGTAAATAAAAATGGAAGATTGAAGTTGAGATTGACACAGGAGACAGCCTATGAAGTTTTTCAGATGTCGGTAGCCATTCCTGTGTTTGCACGAGAGCTGAGAGCAGGGCGAGGAGGAACGGGCTGCGAGGGCGTTCATGTGAGCGTGAGCAAAACCCATTGCTCGGAGCCACAAACATGAATTTACTGGAGGTGGACGGTGTCGTGGCCGCGACCCTGCTGGCGACAGAGTCCCTTATGGGACCAGTAGTCCAACTTCTTGGTATAGTGAATTCCTCCCAGATTTCCCCATCCATCTTTATCTGTTTGGAAGAAGTACCGGGCCGTTTCCTTCCTCTTCCTCCTCCCCTGCAAGAATTACGCAGAAGCTTCCTGATGCAAAGCATTTTTTTGGTGTGTCAGGCCTAAAACCTGTTGGGGAAAAGTGCAGGCTGTAATGAAACGTCCATGGGAAGGTTTGGTGGCTGGAGTTTGTGCCAGCGCCAGCAAGGTTCGGTTACCTGGCGTACATGTTTCTGCCTTTAGAATTGTGGAATCGTTTAGGTTGGAAAAGACCCTTAAGATCATCGAGTCCAACCGTTAACCCAGCACTGCCAAGCCCACCGCTAAACCATGTCTTTGTTGGATTGGGGCCCTGGATCTGGCCATCTCACCTCCCAGCTCGCTGTCCCCGGTCAGTGCCGCTGCTCCTCCTGTGCCTCTCCCAAAACGGCAGCCTGGGGACATCCCCCCTGCAATGGGCAGGGACATCTTCAACCAGATCAGGTTGCTCAGAGCCCCGTCCAGCCTGGCCTTGAATGTTTCCAGGGATGGGGCATCTACCACCTCTCTGGGCAACCCATGCCAGTGTCTCACCACCCTCATCGTAAACAATTTCTTCCTTGTATCCAGTCTGAATCTCTCCTCTTCTAGTTTAAAACCATTATTCCTTCTGGACCGTTCCGCTCTACGACTAAAGAACAACAACCAAACAGCAAAACCACAAAGGACATGGATTCATCTGATGGGCAACTGAAAATAAATATATATTTTTTTTAATTTCACCAGATAGAAAAGAAAAAAAACCCAACAAACCTGAGTACCTTGCCCTATGAACCTTCTTCCCGTCAGTAAGTCTCCAGCAGTGAGGCTCATCTCGCCTACCTTTAGACACCTGGTCCAAGGCAGGCAGCAAGGCTCCTGTGGGATATTCAAGGCTTCTTCCACCGCTGGGTCACCCCACGGCGAGCCAAAGGAGCCGAGTTATCCCTGGATGCATCTGTCTCTGTTGATTGCTTATTGCATAGCTAACGCTAGGTTAAAATGAGTTCTGCTCTAATTTCTGATGGTGTAATTAGTCTGTGAATAATAAACAAACCCCAAATTTTAGCAGGTGCATCCAATTTCTTTATTTGATCAAGATATAAAAGTGGAGGAAGTAATTGTAATCTCGCAGGCGCTGGGTTTGCCAGGGGAGCTCGCTGCTTGTTAGGCAGCCCGAGATATTAAATCGGGGTCTCTGATTTGGTAAAGCAAAACGTCTCCTCCGCTGCAGAGCAAGCAAGGAATAAAGACACCCAGTATTGCTGTGGAAGTGATTGAGTTCGATGCTGGGTCAGGTCTGGATTTATTTCTCGTTTTGATGGAAGATCTGGAAGAAAAGAGGAGGAGTGCGTTAGTTACGTTCATGTACGCAACAAAATTGGGAAATATGACAAGCGTTCACCAAAGAGAAATAATCAAAATAATAGAAAGACAAACAAAAAAAAAAGAAAAAGGAAGAGGAGTTTGTCTGGTAGGGGAATAATATGTAGTAGCAATGAAACCTGAGAGTCAGCAATGAGAGGGAAAGGTTTAAGATGGCAATGGCTAAATGTCGCGATGAGCCTTCGCTGCCCAGAGAGAGGGGAGAGAAAAGAGGAATCGCATTTGAGAAACTGGGGCTCGGAGCAGTTCCGACTTGCTCACAAACAAGAGCAAATATTCTCCAGCGAGAACAGGCTTTTCTGGGAGATACCGGCGTTCGCCAGACCTGGCTAATTCAGAAATGTCCAAAAATATCTCTGTTTTCTTTTTCCTTGCAATACCGAGTACATCACAGAGCCAGTTTTCTGTCTGATATTTTTCAAAATGAAGGGAGCGTGAGCAGCGACATCTCCTCTGTATTAAGGGAGACAAAATGTTTGATGTACTGTTTGCTGCTGCCGGTACAGTTGCAGCAGCAAAACAAATAAAGAATAGTCCCTGCACTAGAGAAAGCAGCTAGTTCCTAAAGCTGCTAATCTGGAGAGAGAAAAAAAAGAGACTGAAGAGGGAAACGCTTTGTGTGCGGAGCCCCGGTAGGTCGGGGCAGAGCGGAGAGCGGGGCCCGGGTCCCGCAGCCGAGGATGCTCGCGTCCCCCGGCCCGCTGACGGAGCGGCAGGTCTGGGTGGTTAAAAAGCAGGGTGTCAAGTTAGTTTTGTATATTCCTTGAGCACGTATCTTCAAATCAAACCGTGGGGAGATTAGCAAAACAGTCCAGAGATTCAGCTGCTGTGTTCAGGAACTCCCAGCTGACTCCGGCTATTGCTTACCTTGGATCTTTTCCAACAGCAAATCTCTGTGACTTGGGATCCCCAGACTGAAGAAGAGTTTCTTTATCCCTTGTCGCTCATTTTGCTGTACGTCTGCCTCCAAACAACCTGAGTTTTCAGATTATTTTGATTCAAATGCAATTCTTTCCCCTTTTTTTTCCTTTTTATGATCCACAGAGCCTTCGTGAAGGACAATGATATTAACGCAGGACTTTGCTGCCAGCGGGACCCTCCTGATCAGCTAGTGTTACTTTTGCTCTTTTATAGCCTGTGTTCAAAACACTGTTTTCTTATTAACACTGACAAATGACTTAGCTCTGACTGACTTAAATCCTTAAACAGTAGCATGCGCTGAGGATGCTGCAAAGTGCCGCGCTTTGGGGATTTGTTTGTGGAACGTAGACGTGACGAGACGGAGTCCAGCGGAGGAGCTGTCTGACCAGCGCTGCTTCAAATAAGCTGGGGAAAGTACCATTTGTACGCCTCGCTGCGCTCCTTTCCTTTAGTGACTGCACAGGGGCGTTTCTTATCGTATTAGTGCCTATTACGTTATGTAGAGATTCAGCTTATATGGACAATATAGACTATATATTGAAACAATACATAGAGACAATATAGATGACAGCCCCTGTTATGCCCACCTCTATACAGTACATAGAACTTCACCAGTTCCCTCTGGTGGAAGTCTTGGCCAAAATAAGTCATTTACAGAAATACTTCTGTATGTATTTTGCATGGTGATATATGTCCCATGCTCCTAGACGGCAATTTTCAGTGGAGACTGAAGAAGGTGAAAGGTGACAGCCGCTGGACATGAGCCAGCAGTGTGCCCAGGTGGCCAAGAGGGCCAGTGGCATCCTGGCCTGTATCAGGAACGGTGTGGCCAGCAGGAGCAGGGAGGTGATGGTGCCCCTGCGCTGGGCACTGGTGAGGCCGCCCCTCGAATGCTGTGCTCAGCGCTGGGCCCCGCACCCCAAGGCGGCCATGGAGGGGCTGGAGCGTGGCCAGAGCAGGGCAGCGAGGCTGGGGCAGGGGCTGGAGCACAAGGCTGGGGAGGAGCGGCTGGGGGAGCTGGGGGGGCTCAGCCTGGAGAAGAGGAGGCTGAGGGGAGCCCTCCTCGCTCTCTGCAACGGCCTGAAAGGAGGCTGGAGCCGGGGGGGTCGGTCTCTGCTCCCCAGGAACAAGCGATGGGACGAGAGGGAACGGCCTCAAGCTGCGCCAGGGCAGGGTTGGGTTGGATATTGGGAAAAACTTTGTCACCGAGAGGGTGGTCAAGCATTGGCACAGGCTGCCCAGGGAAGTGGTTGAGCCCCCATCCCTGGAGGTATTTAAAGAATGGATAGATACGGTGCTTGAAGACATGGTATAGATGGACTTGATGATCTTAAGGGTCTTTTCCAACCTTAACAATTCTATGATTCTTTGATTCTATACAGTACGCAGAACTTCACCATTTCTCTCTGGTGGAAGTCTTGGCCAGAATAAGTCATTTACAGAAATACTTCTGTATGTATTTTGCTTGGTGATGTATATCCCATGCTCCTAGACGGCAATTTTCAGTGGAGACTGAAGAAGGTGAAAGGAAAGGTATTCCTGATTGCTAGCCTAGATGGATTCCAGCTCGGAGCTCTTTGCCTATTAAATTATTCTTTACGGCCAGAAGTCCTTCCTCCTTCAGATAACAATAGATAATAATCCAAGCACTTCTTAACACTACACTCGTTCAAATAAAAGCCATTTATTCGATCTCTAAGATGTTTCAGGTCTCGGATCGTTCTTGTAGATCTTTGCTGAATCAATTCAAACACGTGGACAACTGCAACAAGAATGATTTTGCCCTGGTGTTCTTGTTAACATCATATAAAAATGCGTTAAACAACTCTTCTTTGACTTGATATATTCATACCTATACACTGAAAAATCATTTTCTCTCATTTTCCTTAACGCATCGCTTTGCAAACTATTCTTAAATGGGGTGTTCACCATGATCCTTTTGCAGCTTGCTCTTTCCAAATTCAGGGCCACCTTCCAGCAAGCATAAACTACATCTCTGCTTTTCAACTGTTCAGTAGCCCAGGTTAGCAGGCAGGCATTATTTCTCTGAAAGGAAAATAAAGCTTTACGTTCACGTCAGGCAGTAGTCAGGCAACTACGAACTTATTTTTAAAGCTCTTGGCTCCTCAGCGGTTGAATTAATATTTGCCATCAGCTGGAGGAATATGCATTTGAACTGTTGTCGCACAAGCGTATTGGAAATATATAGACAGAGATACAGTGGAAAATGGGCAGGAATTTGTCAGTGAATAGTTAGCTGCTAATGGCCTGTCCAGCCGTGCAGATGCCGAGCGTTCACCGGTATCCGCGCCGTGTCTCGGCGCTGTGAGCCCGATCCTTCCCAGGGAGGGAGCCGGCAGGATGGGTGGGATAAATCAGTCTGCACCATACAGGTTTTCCCTATGCCTATAGCCAGAGAGAGATGGAGATTAAAGGAACTTTTAAGATGGAAAAAAACCCCTTGAGTCAGAAGCATTTGGTTTATTTAAAGCTATGAGTGCCAGACCATCTCATTAATGCCTTGTGAGGCATCTTCATAAGACCATGTGTTGAGCAGCTCCTTAAGGATTAAAGTATATTTATCAGAACGCATATAACAAAGTTTAGTGGTATAAAACGAGGTATGGATTGTACGTATGGCAAGCAGAGCCTTAATGTAAAACATTATTTTTTAAGTAATATCTGAAGACAGAGTTTCTTTTGTTATTCCCCTTAGGCATCCCTGGAAAAAGTGTGCGCTGGTGCCACCGAGAGAGGAATACCCTGCTCTGTCTGTATATAATATATGTTCTGAAATGCGCTTTAATAAAAAATAATAATAAAATAAATAAATAATAATAATAAAATAATAATAATAAAAAAAAGGCAGAGCAATTGTGGCGTGTTCTTGTTTATTTCTGACCAAATTTATAACAAATAACGGCATTCAAGTGGTTGGTCCCACTGCGGGGAGCCTGCTGACTGCCTCTTTAAAGGGCTTGCTAATAGGTCTATCCAAAATGGGAAGAAATGAGCAGATGCTTTTGGTTTTCCTCTCCCTAGGGGACCTCTGAAGTGCCACCTGGATTAGCTGCATGGTTGTGATCGGATTATAAACTAGGTGTAAAAGCTGCGCTCTTTTCTTTCCAAAAAGAGAGGTATTTGATGTAACCTATTCTGACTTAGCCACTAATGGCAACATTTCCCATTTCTTTTTGCTTTTCTTGCCTTTCAGTGCCCAGTGCGATGCCTCAGAACGTCTCCTTGGAAGTGGTTAACTCCAGGGTAAGTCTGCCAGGTGCTCAGCACCTCATGGCCAGCGATCACGAGTGTTTGTGTGGGTATTCCTACTTTGTGTAGCTTTTTCATATACAAAGAGACCCCATCTGCCCCTTGCAGAAGGTTCCCTTCACTTGTCCGGGAGATCACGTTAAAATAAGAACTGAAACACCCAAAAAACGTCTTAGAAAGAAGCAGTGATTTTTCCAGAGAGGCCTCAGCAACGCTGGTATCACTTAAACGGAGGTGAACAAGCAGAAACTGTTCCCTGATTGCAGATTAACATCTGCAATAAACGTAACTGCGCTTTGATTAAATGGAACAATCTCGGGGAATAATGAGAAGCAGAGCTGTTCCTGGGGGAAAGGAGGTGTGGGAAAGAAATATTTTATTGGCAGGTTATGTGCACCACGTGCAGGTAGGTGTAATTGCGCTTATTCCAACAAATATATTTCTGTTTTCTTCTGAAAGTTGCATTTTTTTCTGTTAAATCCAGTGTTTTCCTTCTTAAAAAAGTCTGGCATTTCCATATCACTGATGAAGTGGTTGATATTATTTCATGATATAATATTGCACGTAATAGATGTTAATTATGCTTGCTACTTGTTGGGTGCTATTTCTGAATATACTCTGAAAAAAAAAAATGGAGATTTGTTTATTTTCTTTTTATTCATTCCTTCCACTTACTGGAACTACCTAAGCTTTTATTCTGTAGCTGATTTCAGTGATAGGCCCGTTTGGACATGGAAAAGCTCACGCTTCAGAGTGTGAAAGAAAGGCATAAAGCCCCCCCACCCGTAGCATCACGTCAGGATGTCCCCTCGGCTCTGGAGATTTCCATTTGCACAGCTGCCGAGGCGTAGATAAACTGCAGTTTAAGGAACATTTCTATAACCTCTGACTTGCTGGGAATGCCGAGTACCTGTCAGTTTGATCTTTCTCTTCCACTGCTCGTTTTCATGACATCAGACGTATATTCTGATTTATTTTTATTTTTTTTAAGACGCCCAGCTCCAGTTTTAAATTCCTCTTACACTTAGTGCCCAAAGGGCATCGATATCTTGGCACATCTTGTTCCAACCCTTTTGTGTTTACTTTTTGTTGCTTATTCTCAAGGTAAAATGTCACGGCGCAGCCGATCACGTTTGGTGACCTTTTGTGGTGATCATTTACATTTAAAGTACTTAGAACAAAAACAGAAAACAAGCTGCAGGGTACGATGCTGCATGGGATGGTGTGCGGGTGCTCCTACCCGAAGACACATTACTGTGTATAATGATGTATACATAAATGATGTATACATAAGATGTATTATATTGTATATAATAAGATGTATTATATCCAGTTCTGTTTAATATCTTTATCAATGGTCTGGACGAGGGGATCGAGGGCACCCTCAGTCAGTTTGCAGGTGACACCAAGCTGGGTGGAAGTGTCGATCTGCTGGAGGGCAGGAGGCCCTGCAGAGGGCCCTGGCCAGGCCGGGTCGATGGGCCCAGGCCACGGGGTGAGGGTCAGCAAGGCTCAGGGCCGGGTCCTGCCCTGGGGGCACAACAACCCCAGGCACCGCTGCAGGCGTGGGGAGGAGCGGCTGGGAGCTGCCCGGCGGGAAAGGGCCTGGGGGTGCTGGTCGACAGCCGCTGGACACGAGCCAGCAGGGTGCCCAGGTGGCCAAGAGGGCCAGTGGCACCCTGGCTTGTGTCAGGAACGGTGTGGCCAGCAGGAGCAGGGAGGTGATGGTGCCCCTGCGCTGGGCACTGGTGAGGCCGCCCCTCGAATGCTGTGCTCAGCGCTGGGCCCCGCACCCCAAGGCGGCCATGGAGGGGCTGGAGCGTGGCCAGAGCAGGGCAGCGAGGCTGGGGCAGGGGCTGGAGCACAAGGCTGGGGAGGGGCGGCTGGGGGAGCTGGGGGGGCTCAGCCTGGAGAAGAGGAGGCTGAGGGGAGCCCTCATCGCTCTCTGCAACGGCCTGAAAGGAGGCTGGAGCCGGGGGGGTCGGTCTCTGCTCCCCAGGAACAAGCGATGGGACGAGAGGGAACGGCCTCAAGCTGCGCCAGGGCAGGTTTGGGTTGGATATTGGGAAAAACTTCTTCCCCCAAAGGGCTGTCAGGCCCTGGCCCAGGCTGCCCAGGGCAGGGGCTGAGTCCCCATCCCTGGAGGTATTTAAAAGCCAGGTGGATGTGGTGCTGAGGGACATGGTTTAGTGGTGGGCTTGGCAGTGCTGGGTTAAGGGTTGGACTTCATGATCTTAAGGGTCTTTTCCAACCTAAATGATTCTAGGATTGCATTATTGGTACTTACAAATGGAGATAGTTTATACAGATGGGATAAGAAAGGATGGGCTGTGTGTAAATCTTGCCCCTATCCGCCATCGTCAGAGGTCGTCAGTATGTTCCTAATCACAGAGCACTAAATGTTGGAAGTCTTGATGAGATATTAATTTGCAGATATAAGCACTTTATTGGACAAAGATGGATTTACATGTTAACCTGAGTGTTTGGCTAAACTGCAAAGGCAAAAGAAACGTGTCTCAGTCCTCCTGTATGTGACCAAGTGTGAGTGCTGTAGAAGTACGCCAGAGCACATCATCTGCGCATCTGCTCTTCCAGAGCATCCCTCTCGCAATGCAGAGTATCAGTTTCGAAGGTCTCAAGCTTGGCACCATGTGTGACATAATAACTGCGTAAAAAGGTATTTTAAGTGTGTGTTTATGAAACGAGGATGTTTATCAGAGAGAAAAAGAGATGTGGAACCATTTGGGACTCTCTTGGGCTGTATCTTACAGGTAACGTGGACGTAGGAAAGTACAGATACCCATGTATGCCAGCACATCTTGATAAAGCTTGGATAGAATTTAAATATTTACATCTAGGTAATTTGGAACAGTAAATACAGAAATGAACCAGACTCACTAAATCTTAAGGACTAAAAAGGTTTTCCAAGCAGAATAATCAGCCCCAAAGACCATGTGCCAAAATACCTTTGCCCATTCTTTTGCAGTACAACTCCTGTGGCCTTTGTGGTTGAGGCACAGCTGAATTCCTAATGTTGCGAAGAACTGTATGCAGTCTCCCGCTCTTGTAGAAGGCTGCAATAACTCAGAATATTGTATTTCTGCAGTCCGTTTTTTATCGTGTTCTTGCTTTTCTTCTGTCTTGGCAGCAGGCAGAATTAATTTGATTAAACGCTTATAATTCACAAACTGATTAAATCAAAACAAATAACTAACGCTCATAGTTTGCTAACTGGATTTGAGGGGTGCACAGAAGAGCCCAAAGGCTGGCCTTGGCAGTTCCCAGAATTGTTTAAAATTTTATCTCTAGTTTAATAAGATTTCTCTCTTTATGCTATTTTTCTTTGGCAGTGGCAGATCTATTAATTTAATAACATAACGGAGATGGCCAAGCAAATGGAAGATGCTTGATATGAATTACTATTATCATGATTATTGCTTAATATTGATGGTGTTCTGTGACTGGAGACCTCGGTCAGATCAGAGTTGATAACGATGAGGGCTGTGACAGAAATACAGTTCCCTGCCTAAAAGAGATTTCACTGTAAAACGCGACACAGAAGTGGCTAAGACAAGTAAGCGGGCAATTCGATGCGTAGGGCGCTTGCGCGGAGTTTTAATTAGAGATAGATGATCGATGCTGGCTGGATTTTAGAAATAACCACAACTGGTAGTAAATGACCAAGAGTTAATTTCATGAAAAAGTCTTATTGCGAAACTTTCTGCATAATTCGAGGTCTTTCTGGATTTTCTTCTCGGAGAAGTTAATCACGTGCGGCGTCTGGTTTAGCAAAAGAGCGCCGCGATGGGAGGGGGACGCGCGTGTGCAAATGGCTGTGCTGGCATTAATTTCTGTGCCCGAACCAAATTCAACACACAAACTGAAACCAGCACTTTTTTTGTCCTCGCTTTTTCATAGCATGGATCGTTTCTAATCAGAAATAAGAGATGTATTTCAGATTTCTTTTGTTTGAAAATATCCTCCTTTGCTTGAGGGGAAGGACACGTACGATGCTTAATAGGTGAAGAGAGTTTTGTCCAAGAAATATCTGCATCAGCAGCCTCTCCTTCTGGCAGAAACGATGTGGCAATTGCCAAATTGTGATCCGCAGAGGAGATCAAAAAGGGGAAACATTTTTATAGCAGTCTTCTAGAAAGCACAAAAAAATCTAACACCTGCAATTCTAAGCTAAACTCATTATCGAAAGTTATATCTTTTAAAAGATAACTTTTTTTTTTTTTTAACTTCAACCTGTTAAAGGTAAGAGAACAAGGAGATCTGCACTTTGCTGTAGCTGTGGGAAGAAAAAAAAAAAAAAGTATTCTTATTTTGGGGGAGACCCGACGGATCTCGACTCTTTTGAGCTGGCGTACGACTTCTGCGGCAGCCCAGCTGTGAGCTGGAAAGCTGAGAGTTTGCTCATTTTGTCTTTTATTTGAGGAGACTTTATTCTTCCTTTGAGCTTGTTTCTTCCACCTTTTTCAAGCACCAGCGTGAAGGCAACTGTTTGTGGCTATTTATGTATTTGTTTACGTCTTTACTTCCTTGCTTTAAATATTGGTGTGTTTTTAATTTCCGTAATTTTTGAGATACATGCTGCTAATTAGCAAATCTGAAGCGTATTAATAGCTATCAGATTTAGCTAATTAAAACTGTATGTAAGTTTATTTCTTCTTCCCATTTTCAAATACAGAGAAAAGCAAAGGAATAATTGTAACTCATTGCAGAAGCAAAATTCCTTTGGTCCTACTTAGTAGTGATTTAATCCAGGGATGTAGTTCCACTTCAGTGAATAGGGATGGCTTCTGGGGTGGGATTTTTCATAGGACAGTTAGGGCTCTGCGAACATAACTGGTAACGTTCTCCTGGGGAAAGTGAGAAGACAGGTAATGAATCTGGTTTTTTTGTCATTTCTTTTACGTGTGTGTATCTATACGTAAAAAAAACCCTTTCACAGTCGTTATGGCCCATAGTGTTTTCAGAATCGTACCGCAAATCAAAATTTGTGCTGTTTATGAGATTTTGAAAATACCTATAAATAAACTGAAGGAAGAGTTCTCTTCATCGTTAGCTCGCATTGATATAATACAGTGTTTTGTATCAAATTTAACAAAGAAGATGGCTTAAGCTAGCAATAGCTGTGGACCGTAGACTTGAATTCCACATTTGCCACCCTTGGCTCCGTATTATCCGTAGCTCTTTCCGGTGTGAATAATTGTGTTGTTTAACATTCGCTGAGCAAAATTCTCCCCTTCTTTTTGCCTCATGTGGTCAATTATTCCTAGCAAAGTCTCTGCAGCTATGGCGAGTGTATTTTACTGTCAGAAGGGGTAGGCTAGTGGGTATCAGGACCTTCACCCCTAACAAATCACTTAATTTCACACTACTTAAACACCCAGATACGTGCCTTCTGGAAATGCTCCGTATTCATGGCAACTTGGACCTGCTCAGGGCCGCAAGGTGGTTCTGCCATCCGACCAAAAATTTGGGAGAGTTGAATTGAGTTAAAGATGCCTTTGGGGTGGGGGGAGAGCAGGGCGAATCGCCGCCAGAGCAGCTAATTAAGCCTGAGCCCAGCAGGCCGGGGGTTTAATCGTGGCTGGCTGGCCTAAGGCTGAGCTTGACTTTGGGATCAGCCCAGACAAGGGCAGATGGTGGGCAGCGGCACGTCAGCTAACTCAATTTTTAATTATGTTCAAACATCTTAACGTTTTGTAATGAAGAACAGTGCCTAAGGTGATGCGGAATATCTTAGGGTAGATAGGTACTTTGGAGCTAGGCATACTTTTTAAAATTGCATTAGTTTTTTATGTTGTTTCTCTGCCCTTTTTCTTAAATTACTTTATCCAAAGGATTTAGGCACTTGAAGTTAGGCATCTGGCTGCCTGCTCTCATAGGCGCTCCCCTATGGGACATTTTCCATTAACCCATATTTGCCAGTCTGTGGCCAGAGAGGACCTGCTGATGGGACCTAAAAGAAACAAGCCTCTTGTCAGGAGTTTTACATCATCTGCACATAGGTCTGCCACTCAGCTGGAAAACATTTAGCAGTCTCCAAATTAAAGTCATCACCAAGCTATCAGCTCTTTGACAATCTGTGGAACAAAGCCTTCGTGATTTTTAAGCTGTCAGAGTAAAATTTGATTACGTTTCTCCTCTTCCCCCTCTGATTTTGGTCCCCACATTGATTTCTGCTGTTGAGGATGCAGACACGAGGAGGCTTGCCTTGGGATGCTCCGGGACAGACGTGAGGCGCGCAGGAGCCAGATGTTGCCCCTGCAAAAAATATTTTTTTTTTTCCTTTCTTGGCATCTGGGTCTGGAGGCTGTTTTGCACTAACGACAAGTGATACATTCCAGCACAGCCAAAGAGATCAACCATTCTGTCAGATTGCATTTAGCTCAGCTGCTTAAAATTGCTCTGCTACTAAATGTACATTAAAATGGGCTATAAATGCATCCTAAACCTTCAGAGGAATTGTTGCTGAGGTGTACATCATCCCGGCGTAGTGCCACCGGCTCACTGGAGGTTGAGGGTGGATTGGGCCCTTTATGATAAATCAATATCAAGAGAGAATGTTTCTTTTAAGGCTGGACAGACTGCTTGAAGTAGGCGCGATATATTCTGCTTCGTGTCTTTTATCACATGCCAAACATTTGGTTGGCGTGGGAAGTATTTTTCCCCTGAATGAGCGTTATTTATAATGCTCAGACTGGACATTTGGAAGCAGTTCTTTACCGAGAGGGCGGTCAAACCCTGGAACGGGCGTCCTAGAGAGGTGGTCGATGCCCCAAGCCTGGCAGTGTTTAAGAGGCATTTGCACAATGCCCTTAACAGCATGCTTTAACTTTTGGTCAGCCCTGAAGTGGTCAGGCAGTTGGACTAGATGATCGTTATAGGTCCCTTCCGACTGAAAATATTCTATTTTTATCCTAATTCTATTCTATTTCTATAATTATCCCTTCTCTTGCCCCTGAAGTTTAAAACTGCCGAAGAAAGCAGCAGGGCGTGCAGTGGTCTGGCCCAGGGTAGAGGAGCTGTCTCCCATTGGGCTGATGGGATGCAAAAGCACCGATCCATCCTTCAGCTCCAGTCGTGTTGGGTGCTAAGTTTCACAGCTACGGACTTGCTAGGGGCAGAGCCTGTTCTGCACCCGAAGCACAGCAGTTGTCCGGCCTGCTGGTAGGAGCAGTTATCCCATTTTACAGACAGAAAGACTGAGACCTGAAACACTTTTTCAAAGTGTGACATACTAACACGATTACTAAGAGACAGTGTGACATACTAACACAATTACTAAGAGACACACATAATGAAAGAGTTCTTCTACAGTTTATTTTGGGAAAAATTGAGGTAATATAGCTGGTAGGTTATACTGTCAAACAAACTGCCCCTTCAGTACCATTCACCAAAAAATGCCTTCCAGCATGGATCGTGAGTCAATAAGTACGAAAAAGCCACGAGAGCTCAGCAGCGATGACAGCCGAGTAATAACTTTTAAGTGCTTTCTTGGGCTAACCCTGTGCGCAAGGCTGCCCTGCGATATTTCTGTCTGGCGTTTCGTGGCAGGGATGGGGGAACGGCAGGGTAGTTAAGCTGGATTTTAACATGGTATTTGCAAAGTGTGAAAAACATAGTAAATTCTTTAATCAGCTAGTATTTGTAAAGCGCTGTGGAGACTGAAGCTCTCAGATATACATAGATGTTGTGGCTGTAGGAAAAGATGAGCTGGAAATTGAGATTGGATTCCTCATAAAGGAATTGATATCAAATCAGTAGTTTGAAAGAACCAACAAGTAAAATCAAAATGACTGTCACCACTATTTAGAGATGTGTCCTCTAGAAACAATGCATGTAACCTTTAAATATATTACTTACGGAGACGACCACAGAGAAAGAGCTCTTTAACCTTTAAATCTATTACTTATAGGAAGGGATAGAAACAAGCATTGAGCTTAACCTTTAAAAGGAGAAAATTTGCTGAAACTTGGAGATCAATACCTTCTGGTTCTCACTTTTAATTATACACATTTCTGAGACCAGAACTGTTTGTGGGTCATTCTCTTAGAAAGTCTCCCTTGAACTAATCCCGCTGCAAGATGCGTCATTATCGGGAAAACATTATAATTGTGCACTTCAAAATACTTGCATCGCACAAGTGCAAAGGGCTATTTATCTTGAACAGTACGATGATTTTTTTTGTTGCACTTTAAGGGTATCGTCCACCTCCGACACCTCGCTGCTGAGTACGTATAAACTCTCAAAGGTTATGGTGTCAAAACTGGACAGATTCATTATGTTATGGGATTTGATTAAACCTTGTTCAAGGTGATGAATGTTCTGGCCACCTTTCCATTTAAGATAAATTTAGAGATACTATTAAGCCACTTAATGCACCCAGGCAACACACAGAGTAGGAGCTCTGGGCAGTTATTTCTTAATGATAAAGACCCGGTAGCTTCTGAACAGCGTAGCTCAAGAGGTTTACCCAGAGACCAATAAAGCAAATTAATGAGCTATGACACTGATTAGTAGAGCTATATGTTCCTGGGTATCTCTGAGAGAAACAATAAAAAGACTAGGGAAGGAGAAAGACAAGGTCAGGAGGAACGGGCAGGGGAGCAGATAGCGCGGGCAGCTCTGCCCCTCTCCCTGGAGCCTCCGACCCAAAGCCAAGAGGAAGGAGCTGCTGGGCTAAAGGCTTGGATTATATTTTCCATGCTCAGGACAACATGATTTCTGCGTGTCTTTGGAAATAAACAAAGCTGCCAGGTTAAAGTACCGATATCCCTGCTAACGGGAGCGGCGTGGAAAGCTTCTGAGTCAAACTTCACTGATCACAAAGGGATAGAAACAGCAGCAAAAATATTCAGCCCACTGACCCCGGGAAATGATTGTAACTGCTCTACCTAGCAGCTTGATATCAGGAAAATATTATTAAAATTGTTATCTAGGATGCCTCCAGGTGGTTGGCCCTGGCTGCAGTGATGTCAGGGCAATCCCCGGTATCAGCACAGGCTGGGGGATGAAGGGATGGAGAGCAGCCCTGCCGAGAAGGACTTGGGGGCACTGGGGGATGAAAAGCTGGCCATGGGCCGGCAATGTGCTCTGGCAGCCCAGAAAGCCAAGCGTCTCCTGGGCTGCATCCCCCGCAGCGTGGGCAGCGGGGCGAGGGAGGGGATTCTGCCCCTCTGCCCCGCTCTGGGGAGACCCCCCTGGAGCCCTGCGTCCAGCTCGGGGGTCCTCAGCACGGGAAGGACATGGAGCTGTGGGAGCGGGGCCAGGGGAGGCCACCGAAATGATGAGAGGGCTGGAGCACCTCTGCTATAGGACAGGCTGAGAGCTGGGGGGGTTCAGCCTGGGGAGGAGGAGGCTGCGGGGAGACCTCACTGCGGCCTTGCCGTGCTTAAAGGGGGCCTACAAGAAAGATGGGGATGGTCTTTTTAGCCAGGCCTGCGGTGACAGGACAAGGGGTGATGGTTTTAAACTAAAGGAGGGGGGATTCAGACTAAACACACAGAAAAAATTTGTCATGCTGAGGGTGGTGAAGTGCTGGAAGGGGTTGCCCAGAGAGGTGGGAGATGCCCCATCCCTGGAAACACTCAGGGCCAGGCTGGACGGGGCTGTGAGCAACCTGATCTGGTTGAAGATGTCCCTGCCCATGGCAGGGGGATGGACTGGATGGGCTTTAGAGGTCCCTTCCATCCCAAAGCCTTCTATGGTTCTATGTGCTGTACCACAGGGCAGCCAGGGGCAGCTGGGTGGTGCTGAGCCAGCAGTTTGACAGCTTCTCCTGGTGTTCCCCTCTGGACTCCCAGCCATCGCAGTTGCCGGTGTTAGGTTGGTAATTCTTTCCAGTTCCTCATGTGCGACTTTTGAATCTTTTCCTGTATGCTGGGAGGAGCTCTTTTGATACAGTCCATCTTTACTAAAAGCGCACGGTATCTTTATATTGCATTTTATGTTGTCATATTTTCATTTTACATCTCTGGATTAGATGTAGTTAAGCGTCATGGTATCAAGAAGGCACTAAATACTAAAAACCAACCAACCAAATATACCCCGGAGAATAGAGTTTAACTTCTAGATTATGAGTAAAAACTAAGGTCCAGGATATTAAAAAAACAAAAAAAACAAAAAAAACCAAACTTATTTTCCTGAATCACAAAAATGTCATTCGTTTTGGGGTTTTATTTTTTGTTAAACTTCAACACGGTTTGGTAAGGGACTGAAGACAGCTACTTTCAATGTTCCGTGCAGTTGTACCTAATGTTAATGCAGGTCGTCCGGTTGAAAACTCTGCCTTTGGCATATGACGTACAGAGGGCAATGGTTTCAGTCAGAGTAGATATGGATTTTTGCTTGAGATGTATACAGCAGCAGATTTTGAGTCTGAGACTTTTAATATGAGAAGTTAGAAGTTTATCTTTGGTTTAGGATGTTGCCGAACAGTGATTTGCACCCGTGGGCACGGAAGGACCATGACCATGCGCTTGGCCATCGCAGGCTCCGTCCAAAGTGAGAAGAGAGAGGGTGTTCAATGCCCGTTGAACTGGGAAAGCTGTCTGCTTTGTGTTTTTATCTGGAAAAAATATTTTTGACCTGCAATATTTCCTTTGAGCAACTTGAATGATGGTTTTCTTCAAAACCTAATATTACACGGTCAGTAAAACTCCAGCCTTGAGCAGGGCTCTCCCATTTCTTGTCGTTGTAAAAACCTCCAAGTTCACTCAGCCGATTACTGCTTGGGCTGGAAAGAAGGGACAGAAAAAACGATACCTTGGAAAAGTGCTGAGGCAATAAAGAGTTTTTGTGGTGCTGTGGCCACCCTTCAGTCTGTCCCACAGCAATCTGTCCATCGCATGCTCTTCCAGGGGCGTGCAGTTTTCAGCTCCGGCTCTGCTCTCTGCTTCGCACAGGCGGAGAAGGATTCAGACCCTCCCAAAACAACCCTTCGCTTCACGAGGGTCTTCGTGTTGTCAGAAGTTCCTCAAAGCCCGTAAGCAGGTTGGCACGAATGCCTCCATCCTTGCCAGGAGACGCGTTTGGATGCTGCACATCATTCAGTTGTTCTAATATTTACTTTTGCTCCCTTAAGAGATCCTTATCCTTTTGCAATTAGGCAGTTAGACTGACAAAATAATTTATAATCATAACAACCAAAGCAGTGCAAATCTGTTCCTAAATATATTTCTCCTTAATTTGATGTGTTGTGGTAAACAGTTTAGTCATTTATAAATACCTTGAAAATTACCAGTGCAACGTTAGTTCCGATAAGCTCAACATTGTTTTTAATATCAGACAAAGCGACCGAACTTAGCAGAGCTGCCTCTCTTCCCAGCAAAAAAAAATTAAACCTAATATAAAGAAGCCATGCTTTTAGTTGAGAACTGGGAGCTGGTAGGTCTGTGTTTTAATCCCAGTTGGTTTAGGAGAAAAGATTTAATTCTCTCGGTTGGTTCCATCTGTCTACGGCAGTGCCCTACTTTCTCTTTCCAAAATTTGGAGCTTGATAAAGTCCTCGTGCACTTGAAAGTTATGTAAGCACCTTCCAAATATTTTTGTCAGTGCTAGCTTTCTGATCCCTGTTACAATTTGGCCTTGAATTAGGAATTTAATCGCCTTCCAGAATGGCATTGATCTTTCAAAGCGCTCATTCTGTCTCAGAGCAAAACGTTATGTATATTATTTACCGTGATCTGGCGAGCGGCTTGCTCTTCCCGGCACAGCCGTAGGGCGTGCGCTGTGCTTTCCTGCCATTTCAGTGCCACCCCGTTATCTGGTAGAAACCAGACTCTAAATGTAGCCATCCAAGTTGTCACCATCAAAATGCTTCCACGCTTGCCCCGTAAGAAGCAGACATAATGCTAAGTGACCTATAGAGAGAATTACCATCAGCCTATATATTGCGTATAAGGGAATCACGCAGAAACGTGTTTCGTTCAGATTTCTGGAATGATTTGGAGGAAACAAGAAACTTTTCCTTGTTTGCAAGCAGACAGGAAGACAAATTACTCACTGTAAAGAATTCACTCATCTCTAATTCTGGTTCGCTCTGTTTTAATTTTGCAATACTGCCAGATTTTATTCCACGTTGCTTTGTTTGGTTTTCTTTGTTATTTAGTCCTCTGTGCTCTAATGCCTTTTCTGTAATTGTTTTGACTAGGGAACATCTTGCAATTAAAAGAAAAAAAGAACAGCGGGGTTGTAAAAGAGAGTAACACTCCTATTACAGCTGAAGAGACAAATAAGACCGAGCATCCGAACACAGGCAAGGCCAAATGGAAAAAACATACCAGAACACAACCACGACGGGGTCGGACTTGCTCTTGGCATCCAGTGCTGCTCCAGCCTCCTGGCAGCAAATTAAGGGCGCTTTGGGGTTGTGGATTTTTAGGTCCGATGGGCTGCGCTGAACACTTTGAGATATAACGTCGGGGGCAGTCAGCATAACCCCAGAGCCCTGGGAGGGACGGCAGCCCCGAGAGCTGCTCGGTGCCCGCAGCACGCTCGCTAACCCAGGGCTGGTCCCGCTTGTCAGCGTTGCAACTTGATTTGCTCCTTTTTTTAAATGAATCAAGGGTGTTCCCCACTTAGGGAGCACAGGGAAATTAATGAAAGCTGTAAGGTTAATGGACATAAATTAATGGGCATTAAACCCCCATATGGACGCTGTCAGTTGGATGTAAAGTTGTGGTTTCAGTGAAGCGTGAGCCTCCTTGAAACACCAGCAAATGAAGGCCAATTTATTTCTGAAGGAGGGCATCCACACCAGAGTTCAATGCTCTTTAATTTACGGGTGTTAACTTCGCTGTTTAAGATAATTCCTTTTACTTTCTTCTGTCATCAAACCACAGAAAAAGCAGCTTATGGTTGCTAAAGTGGTCTCCCCTTTCCTAAATAGATTTTCATTTTCCAGGCACTAGAATGGGGGAATGACATTTTTTGCGGTGATGTTCAGACCCATGAAGTAGGACCAAACTCGCCCCCTCAGCTCCATCCTCTTCCCATCCCCTGCCAGCTGATGGGCCATAACAGTTTGCAGTCGTGTCTGTACATTGTCGCTTTTATTATTATTTCCACGTTAGAGGGTCCCTGAGCACCGCTGCCTCTCTTCAGCATCTCATCCTGCCGCTAACACCATCCCCAAGGCTGCCAAGAGCTGCCTCCACGCAGCTCTTTAGTATTGAATGTCAGCAGAGCTTGAGAGCCTGACGCTGTCCCAGCATCACGGATATTACTCTCTGCTCACTCATACAATCAATTGCTGCGAACAAATAAACATAGCAAGAAATTATTGATAATATTTCAGATGTAATATCGATCTCTTTAAGCTGGTTGAGAGTGCGAGGCTTCCCTTTCATCCCCATGTCCTTAAACACCTCTTCTGCACATTTCCATTTAAAAGCCAGCTGGGGCTAACTTGCCCTACCTTTATATGCCACTTTTATATTTGGCCCTCTGTTTTTTTTTTTTAAAGAGGGAACACATAACATGCAAATTAATGTAATTTTTTATAATCACATACATTTATGTAGATTTCTTTGGCTGGAGTCCAGTGAGTAAAATTGGTGGCCTTGAATGACCTTATTTTTAAAAAAAAAAATGCAGTCTCTTATTCAATGTGACTGGTTTGTGCGAGAAATTACTATAATCTTCTAAAATTGTTATTCGTAGGAAGGAGCCCTGAATTATTTCAATCTGGTTATATAATCTAGCAGCCGACCTTTGATGAACTCCCGTAAAAAGGCCAGGTTTCCCATCTGAAACGCGGCACCTCCCTTCACGTAGATGTGCAGAACGTGGACGTCTCTGGCGAGGGGCAGCTTGGGGACGGGCCGGTCCCCACAGCCACCCCATCCCCTCTCCCGCAGCAGTGAGCGCCTGCGGGTCAGGGTGAAGGGATGCTCTTTGGGCTACTGCCTTTGCGGGATTTAGTGGAGAAAGAGAAGCGATGAGGGGGGAAAAAAAGGAAATCTTCGTTTGCGTTATGCACAAGATTTCTACCTTGATGGCAACGTTGGTTTTAAAGTTTTAGTAAATAATAAATAGGTAATGAAAAGCCTGTGGAGGCATGCGGTATGGCTGGGGCAAGAGAGTTCACGAGCGGGAGGGTCGGGTTTGGCAGCATTCAGGATCTCAGGAGATGCGCTCGGTCTTATTGCGGCCTTTTGATACTTAAAGGGGGCTTCTGAGAAAGATGGGGACAGACTTTTTAGCAGGGTCTGTAGCAAGAGGACAAGGGGTGATGGTTTTAAACTAAAAGAGAGCAGATTCAGACTAGATGTAGGGAAGAAATTGTTTACGATGAGGGCAGTGAAACACTGGCACGGGTTGCCCAGAGAGGTGGTAGGTGCCCCATCCCTGGAAACATTTAAGGCCAGGCTGGACGGGGCTCTGAGCAACCTCATCTGGTTGAAGATGTCCCTGCTCATCACAGGGGGCTTGGACTAGATGGCCTTTAAAGGTCCCTTCCAACCCAAACTTGCGTTTCACGATGCCACATGCAACGACCAGGAGACCAGATTGAAGCAAGTTGGTCCAAGCAGCGTGACGATGGGCTGTGCGACATTTGGCTGGTAACGGTGGTAAATCTGGAACGAAGGCATTTTTCCAGCCCTGCGCTGCGGGTACCGTTTCAGCTGTCTGCTGCGGTCACGGGCACGTGCACGGTTTCTCTCGGCAGATAGCAAACGCGGTGAAACAAATTGGCACAATTTGCCACTTTATTTCTGAAGGGATGACTGGAATATAAACCAGAAAAAACAGAATGGTCATCCTGTACGGGACTGTGTGGGAAGCAAGGGTAGAGATGCTGTCGAAGCAGCTTGTCAAGGCTACAGTATGACTTCTGGCGAATAACTATCTGCAAAAATGTGAACAACATTATTGCTCTCTACAACGGCCTGAAAGGAGGTTGTAGCGGGGTGGGGGTCGGTCTCTGCTCCCCAGGAACAAGCGATGGGACGAGAGGGAACGGCCTCAAGCTGCGCCAGGGCAGGTTTGGGTTGGATATGAGGAAAAACTTCTTCCCCCAAAGGGCTGTCAGGGCCTGGCCCAGGCTGCCCAGGGCAGGGGCTGAGTCCCCATCCCTGGAGGTTTTTAAAAGAAGGGTAGATGTGGTGCTCGAGGACATGGTTTAGTGGTGGCCTTGGCAGTGCTGGGTTGATGGTTGGACTCGATGATCTTAAGGGTCTTTTCCAACCTTAACGATTCTATGAACAGGAGAGATTTTCCACAGTACAAAACAAGTTTCCTCTTTGGACGTATCTACGTGTATATTGGAGCAGCGCGGTGGTTGAAGTGCAAAAGAGAGAAAGCTCTGCTGGAAGAACGCATTGGCTTGGTGAGGAAAAAAATAACCGAGTAGTAACAATTACCTTTCCTAAAGTGTTTTTCATCTTCAAAGTGCTTAACAAATATGAACTAATTAATCCCCACAGTTCCCTCATGGGATGTTAGCATGGTTTCATGCATGGGAAGCAATTAACTTTGGAAAAGCGCTGCCTCAACAGTGAACCCCGTTAGGAGGACGATGCCGTCTGCTTCTGCAGACACCAGTCGAGGCCTAACGAGGCGGTGGCCGATGGCTGCCATCCAGCTGCCGCTCTCAGAGGGCTGATTTTAAGGAAGAGCATGAAAAACTTTTTGATTTGCTTCCCCAGCCCAAAGCTGTCTACACTGCTGAGCACCCCCCTCAAGGTGCTAGATATGCTGTCTGCATAGTAATCTATATGGAATTAGATGTGCTTGCAGCTCTGCTGCAGGGGAAGTAAACATGAGTTTGAATAACCAAAGTCTGGGACACGGCTTCGTGGTGAAACCTTAATCGATTCCCTCTCCACCCGTGTTAGGACACAGAGGTTCAGCCTGTGCCCGTTCACGCGTCTTCCCATGGACGCCTGCCCCGTGCTTGGCGCAGAGCACGCCGTCGCGGTTTGGAAACCTCCGTCCCCGTGTTTGCCAGTGGCCATCAAATATCATCCTTCGCTCAGTCGTGCACAAACATGCGTAAATAAATAGAGCCAGAATGATGTGATAATACCTTAAAAGGTCAAATCCTCCATCCCTGATGCAATGGCTTAGACCTTCCTCCTGCTGCCCCGTCTCTTTGAGATGTATTAATATAAGCGTGGATTACGAGTTGCCTCCACATCTTGCAAGGCTGTGGTCAGCTTGTGAGGAGGTGGTTGATCACTTAGAGTTTCTTTGCCTGCGAACAGCAAGGACCCTTGCAGAGTTTGAGCCTGTGGTTAGGAGCTGGTTTTATTCCTGCCCCTGGTTTTGTACTGGGCTGGTCCATCTTTCAGATGTGACCACAGTAGTTGCCTCCTTCATTTTCTGGTGACCAGCTTGGGCTGGGAGCTCTCATTTTCAAGGATTAAGCAGATGCAATTGCGAAGTGAATAGAAGTGGTGGTTTGACTGAATAAAGGACTCCAATGCAGCTAAAATTGGAGCAAAATTGTTGAAGAATTGCATAGTAAGCATCATAAAGCACCCTAAATAGTGGAGCTTAATCTTTCCCAGTCAAATGGAAGAAGGGGATAATGTCATCCTTTCCACAGGAGTGCTGTGAAAATAAACTCATAAACAAAACATAGAAGTTAAATTCATTAGTGTTTGCAACGTGCTTATGCTAGAGAAATCCCAGGAGGAACTTAGCAACTCTGTCTCCTGACCAGGACTGAAAAGTAAGTGGAGCAAGCAGAGTGAAAGCAAACTAATGAATATCTTTTCGTTAAAGAAATCAGATTCTGTGCAATGAGTCAGGCAAGGGAAAGGCTGCCCAGCATTTCCTAACTGCTACATCTTGACTTCGCAGGATGGTGACATTTCAATATGGTTTTTACAAAGGTTTCCTAGCTTATTGAGAAAACAAACGGGGGAAAAAAAATAGCTCCATATGGGTATCACACAACAAAATTTGTATTCTGTAAACGGGACGAAAGTCCCCATTCTGCAGATCTCTGCCATTTCAGCTAATAATAGCGACGTTGCTTGGAGCAGAAGTTGACTGCGATGCAATCCGCTTCCATCCTGCTCCGTGGTGAGTGCCTGGCATCCTTTCTCACGGTGGTCCAGAGCAGACATCAGGCATGAACGCATTCAGCGTGGCTGAAATCTCACGCAAAACAAATAGGCGTGTGTATATAGAAATGGTTGTAGCTGCCACCAGACTTATAAATGGGTTGGGTTGGTTTTGAAGATTTCTAGGTTGGCAAAAAACGTTGGATGGCTTTTCATCCAGCGTGGATGAAGCTGAGTGGGAACAGCAAAAGCATATCGCCAGGACAAACGCAACCTCCTGCAACGTTTGCAGGTGCTGCTCACAGGATCTTCAGGTGGGGAGAAAAAAACCCCTCGTACCAGGATATAGGTGTATTTTTAACTAGAGCAAAGTAACATTTTCTGTACTTCGGTCTTAGAAGCAGTTGAAATTTTTAATTGAAATTTTCTGGAGCAGTTCAGCCTGAGGCAGTTGTCTTCACCAATAATGAAGGTAATTCAGTCCTACAGGTTTCACCTGCTTCAAAATTGACTGTTGCAGAGGTTTCACTGCCTTGTCTAAGGGAGTCATCGCTCCTCCAATTATTCCATCATCAAACAGAGTTCTTTTAATCTAAAAAGTCACATTTTTCTGCTTGCTGTCTGTTTCTTTACCTTCCATTTGAACATTACTGCTCCCCTCCAATATCCTGGAACAAACTTGGATAAGTCTCATGCATATGCATAAGTTTATTTTCAGCATGGATGTTCTGCAGCTCCTCTTACGTGTTAATTATATTCAGCGTCTCTATAGAAGTTCTCAGAAGTTTCCAGCTGTTTAAAAACCTTGTCAGAGCTCCTATGTGCTACAGTTGAGTGCAGAGCCTAAATATGCTTCCAGTGTTGTAAAAAAAAAAAAGAGTCACAACATCTTTGCACTGAAGTACCAAACCAGAATGTTCCCTGTTTGTTATTTGCCATAAAGAGGAACGGAACCCAAACCAGAGGGAGAGCACAGCAAAAGCAGGAGTTTGCCAGAACAGCTGCTGTGCTGAAAAATATATTAGAAAAATGTGATTTTTCAGGTCAGGGCTATCTGTACTTCCCTGGTAAAGGTTAACACTGCCTGACAGTGAAGAGGCAAGCCACGTCTTTTGTTCCTAGTTATTTTTTGAGGTGGGTTTGCTGTAACGGAGCACGCTGGAGGCAGTAAAGGGATGCTTCGCTTTCCACCCCGTGCCATTCTGCGCCGTGCTAAGGCAGGGGCTGGGAATACCCCACGGGCACGGAGGGGCCCATCGCTGCAGCTGGTGGTGCCAGGCAGCTTTCACCCTACTCATCTTTTGAGCTTAGTAAGTTTTTAGAAAGAATTGAGAATCGGGATTTTGGGAAGCAAACCTCTTGGGTGCTGGGAGAATATTTTCTTTCAGGCACAAGAGAATTAAGTTGACACAGTCAAATATGGGGACCTGTAACCCCACGGCTGGTCAGAAGCTGATGAATAAGTTAGGTATTTTCTTCCTTTGGGTCTTCTCCAAAGTCCTCCCAGGACATTGGGAGAGCTTCCCTGGCTTCAGCAAGCACCGCTTGCCCCCCGTGGATCACTGCAGCAATTGCTGCTGGTTTCAGCATTTCACTGTTTGCAAATGCTCTGTGTTGGCCACCGAGGTAAAATGATGCTCACGTGGACTTAAAAATTTGGGAAATTTTAGAAATTGTAACGTTTTCGCTCTTGAGGGATGTCAGTCTTGCTAACAGAGAGAGTATTGCTTCTAGAAAGGTGTCTTCCAGAAATACCACTTTGGTGGAGGGTACTTTAATGGAAATCCCTTACTTTTGCATGCTTAGAGATAGCCACCAGTTGGTGTAAACCAGGAGGCCTCTGAGCAAAGGGGCAGTTACGGTTTTATTTCTAGGTTTGTATTTGCAAGGGCTGAGGGGAAAGGCTGTCTCCAGCAGCTTGTAGTGACTGGTGGCAGCCTGGATTTACACACCCACAAGACAACCAGAGCTCATGCACTGCTTGGCCTGAAAGGGTTACAAGAAAGGATTTTTTAGAGAAACCTTAGATGGCTCTTCCTTGGAATTATAAACATCTTAATATTATTTTTTTTTTACAAATGAAAAGCCTCATGCAGGTGGTTGGATGGTTGTGATTTCCTCCTGCGCTTCGCCCCTGGATCTGTAAGTCCACGGCCCGTCGTGGTTGGCTCCGCGGATGCTCTGCAACGCCAGCCCAGCACGCGGGGAGCTGCGAGCAGGGCTTATAAAGGCAGTGCTGGATTATTCTTCCCAGCGTTTTCTCATTTCCTCTTTATTTTGAAAGATGTTATCTAAGCCTCTTATTGAATTTATTGCTAATTACATTAAAAAAGTAGAACTGTATTAATACAGCCAAATTCAATGAAGACTGACAGGCGTGTTGCTTCTGAGGAATCGTGATTTAATCAAGCCAGCAAGCAATTTGCCCAGCGCGGAGTTGGTTAGCTGCTGTTATTCAGTGGAGAATACCTTTGAAAAAATGCTCATCAATTTCTTTTGACTGAGTTCAATATTTTCCGATTTTTGCATCCAGACCGTGGAAGTCGGGATGGCTTGATTGACTTACAGTTAAAACCTATTTGAGATAAGAAGAAAACTGGTAGAGAAACAGAAGGAGAAAATCGTATTTCATTTAGGGGAAGTTCCATTCCAAACGGAATTTTGCGCGTCTCCGTGCTCCCCGAACCTCTTTAGATCTGGGGGTAAACGTACTCCGTTCGCAACGGTTGGACGGGAGGATCGGCGACGAGCCGGCGTACCGGTGGCACAGCACAAATATGTATTCTGGCGCTGCCTCCTGTGCTGTAGCACTTGCAAATTCTTGCTTTTTTCCCATTCATATCAGGAGATGAAGCATATGGAACAAGCTAAGCCTAAATGATGTGTCCTTTCAAATAACTGGCTGCATGCTGCCGCCTGAGAGTTTATTACGAACAGCTATTTCTTCACTCGTTAGGACAAGGCTCTTTTGCTCCACCGAAACGTAGTAAAATGAGCCATCAGAAATTTGGGAATGGCTTGTCGTAAAGGTTTACCGAGTCAGGATCCTGCTGCATGATCAAATAAACACAGAAGTAATTCATTCTGGTCTGAGCACTCGTGGTTCAAGATGTGAGATAATTTGGGTGTCTATCTTCCTTTGATTTCCGATGGCTTGTAATGAGTCATAAGATTTCTGCAGCATTGGCAGAGTTTTTTAATTGGATTTTATTTTTATTGTATTATTTAGTATATATATATAAAAGAAAGAGACGGCAAGTGCTTGTGCTTCCTTCATTTTCCGTAGCATTTCTTAACATCATATTTTAATTGCCTTTTATGCAGAGATACACACTGGCAATATGTTCTTTTATCATCCTCAAATATATTGGCCTGGTGCCATTTCTAAAAGAAAATTTCTCTTCTGCAGTTTGACAGCAGAGTGTACAGATTTATACGATTTTTGACATTTTCCATAATTATTTTTTTTATTACTGTAAAGAAGAATGCATGCAAAATAAAAAAAAAATGAAAGCTGCTCCATAGCGGTGAAATTCCTCCTGTCCTTCAGGATGGGAATACCGTTGTTAGAGGCACTTAGGGGGGTTTGATGCCATTTACTCTTCATGTTCTCTTTTGTCTCCTGTTCCGTACGTGTAATTTATTTGCTTAAAAGTACATACGATACGAGATCACGAGATAATGCCAAAGTCTTTTGTTTTCTTGCCCGTATCATCAGCAATTAATAGCAAATGATGCAATAATATAAGAGAAAACTATTTTAGAAATGCCTTGAATGCTGACAATCCTCATCTCTCAGGATGCTATATACAACAAAGTGCTGAACAGGAGATACCGGTCCGTTAAGCAGGAGTTAAGCAGGAGGTTGCATGTGCCATGCACACCTTTCCAGGGACGGGCAGGGATATTTGTTGCTCTGAGTTTCCATTTCGCAAAGTCTGGGGTGCTCCTAGAAGGAGACAAAATTATTTTAGTGATAAAAGCTGTTGGGGAGGGACGGGTGGATGCAGAATTGCAGCGTGTCATTAATGTCAGCAACTCTGACTGGGTAAGACGGTTGAAACCCATCTCTTACTACTTCTTTTCCCTAAAGCTAGTGGATGTACAAAGCAAATCTCTGCTGTCGGAGGCTGAGTACCACCAGAAGTACCCGCTGCTGCAGGCAGGGCTCTCGCTGCCTTTCCACTGCCTGCCTGCCCGCAGCTGCGCCCTGCCAACGCCTGGGGCAAGCAATCACAGCGGCGAGCATGGGGTCGTGGGGGAATTCATCAGCGTCGCTAAATGATAGCAGAGGATGGCTGTGTACTTCACACCATTTAATGGAAAATGTTTCATATAGCCGCCTTCAAAAATATTTGGCGCATCTTGGGATGATGCGGGAAGCTGTGGGTTTTGGTAGGTGGCTCGTATCTAATTACCCGACTGCAGGGTGGTGGCTGTATCTGCTTGAGTTGCAAAAAGAGCAAGAAGATGTTGGGTTCAGGACTCTACGGATTCGCAGATTCAAGTTATTTGCAGACGAGGAAGCAGGGACTGAAATGCGGGGTGGGCCACGCGGCGAGTCGTTAGGCAACCAGGAGCAAACTTCGTTAGGCTGCAGCATCCGGGCTGGTGGGGAATGCCAGGGCGCTCTGATCTCCTAGGAAAAATGAGCTGCAAGTGTGTGTACATTTATGTCAAAGTGGGCTTTATTTGTTAGTTTTCCTTTGTCATATGTTCCTTCCATCTAAAAGGAAAGAGCCCTGGGAATCTGTTTGTAAAAAGCCTGCTAAAACTGCCATTTTTTTCTAGAAACTTAATTAAGGGAACAAAAAAAGTCCAATCCTAGAAGACAGATTGCTACTCCAAGGTTCGAGGTGGCCTTGGATGCCTTCTGCACGCCCCAATGCTTCCTCAGTGCTTGGCAATAGAAATGGCCGATACAAAATAAAACTGAAAAATGCAATACCCGAAAAGAAAACCAGAAGAACTTCCAATTTACTGGTTGCGTTGACTTCTCCCATAGCTCCAGTCCTCTGACTGAGCTCCTCGGGAGAGCAGTTCCTAAAGACGCTATAAAGATGGTTGAAATATTGAAGCCAATACAAGTGGTTGCATTAAATAACTGGCTCTTAGCTTATAGCAACGTAGAAGCTGACAGGCTGTGGTCAAATAGAAATTGGAACTCCGAAGCTTACAAATACCCCGTTTTAACTATGGTGCTTTTTTTTACAATTAGATTTGAATGCTTTCCATCCCATTTTCAGCTGAGCTCTGAGCCTGGGGGGTTTGCAGTGTAGCCACTGCACATGGTTACACATGTACGGCCATCTGACTAGGTGGTTTTACTCACCAGGAGTGGATAATCCTTGAAAAACAGATCTGTGTTTGCAGAGACTTGTTCTTTGCTGTTTATACATCGTTTTTCTTTAATTTATAAACTAAACAAGTTTGGGAGTGTTTAATATTTGGCAAAATTGTAATATATCGCATAGAATGAAGAGATGCCTAAATGCAGCTTGCATTAGACATAAATACGTCTTCCGAGGTGAGCTCAGTTCCTTCGTAGCTCTTGTATTTGCTGGTGTTGCCGTTCAGACTAAAGCTGGGACGTTCCTATTGCATTTTGGGGTAATATTGGGCTTGGTAATTTAAGTATTATTTCTCTCTGACGTGTATTTGTACCTTCCGTCAGACACTATCAGCCTCTGATGATTATGTGTCTTACCTTTGATAAGAGAGGTTAGTCGAATCTGTACGAAGACTTTCAGATATCTGGTAACAAGGTAAAAAGGCAAGAAGCGAGTCAAAAATCGGTGCGAAGATGGAAAAATTGTAGATTAGTGCAAGACAGTCTTCTATACCCAGAAGACGGCTGGTCCTGCCGCGGGGGCAGCTGAAGCGATGGCCTCGGTTGCCCGCGTTGTGTTGCGCCTGCCTTGGCTTTCCCTTGGATGGACAAAATGGGAGGACGGGGTGGACGTGGCTCCTCGGCGGCACGGGGAGGTCACGCCGGCACTTCTGCTCGGCCGCGGGGTGCGCACCAGGCACGGCCGCGGCTCCGCCTGCCCTCTGCTCCATGGGTAGTATCGCAGCACCATTAACTCCATATTGATTTTGCATTCAAGGAGAGAACTGTAATTACGGAGAGTTTCTATGCAGAGGTACAGGTCTTCTGTCCACTCACAGAACCTTCATTTTGCATGGTTTATGTCTCTATTCCAGCCCAGTTCCTCTGCCAGGTTTTGTGCCCGTGATTAAAAGTTATAGCTTTGTTCTGCTGGTACAGTAGAAAACACCGAGTGAAAATATTCTCTCGTTCACCCTTGGCTGCACGTGTAACTGTAACGAATGGTGCGTGTTCCCAGCTCATAGCTGGGGTCGGTGCGGACCTGACTCAGCTTCTGCTATTAATTTAAGAAAGATGGTGATAGCCACTGTGTTGGGCTGGGGTGAAGGAGGTGCACTCCCCCCCTGCCCCCGTGGTAATAAACTAATCGTCGTGTGGCTCTGCCTATAAGCTCAATAATTTTATTAGTTTTTCAGCATGGACCAGAAGGCCAGAAATGAAACGACCGCATCTTGCAGTGCAATATGTGCCCAGGACAGTTAACGAAATAGGAACATTTCTCATACTCAAACGATTGGAAAAGATTGGGCAGTGTCAGTAAAAATGTGGCCATATTGGTTTATTGTCTTCATGTATTTTCACTGTAGCATTTTAATTGCTAGTATTCAAGATAATTTTTCCATTTATATTGGCCTTTAAAAGCAGAAAATCGTAATCTGCGGTAATGCAAAAAAAATAGGAATAAACTTGGCGGGGAGATTTTTATTTGTAATTTTGGTGATGAAGTTATACGCTCATTGGAACCTGGCTGTAACCGAGGATAAGGGAACTTGTATCTGAGGTTAACTGGGTGCATGGAAGAGGGCTGTTTTCACGGTCGTGGTGAATCAGCAGATAATTTCTGGGTCAAGGTTTCCCCTACAAAATGACTGAAATGAGAGTTGGAAAGAGTAGTTGTGTCCTCTGGTACCACTGCTAATGCCCTGCTAGTCCCAGCAGTCGGTTTTATGGGTTTGGTTGGTTTTATTTTCCTCTCCTCCGCCTCTCTTCCCCCACCTACCCCGTGTACTGGTAGAGCATTTAAGCGCTGGTGTTTTCCCACCGCGTTTGCTGGGGGACTGTTTGAGTCTCACTGGATATTACTATTTGTCTTTCCTGAAACACCCTACATTTTCCCTTTCTTAATGTTATTCTGCGGCTTCTAGTTATGCCCCTGGGTACCATCGTGAGCGATGCCTTGCCGTTGACATTTATAGTTTGTATACACTTTATGCTCTTTTCTTCCCCCCAGTACTCGTGTGCTGAGGTCCCTGCGGGACAGATTTTCATTCAAATGGGCAAGAAAAAAAACCACCTTACATTAGTGCATGCAATTACTGCGGTTGCTGTTATTATTACCTGTATTAATGTGGTATATGTGCACTCCAGACATGTACCAATACAGGCTCGACCTCACCGTGCTAGACAACATGACAAAACAACAGAATTTGTGGAAAGAACAACAGAATAACAGCCTTTGCCCCCAGAATTACTCAGAGGGATTTCTGGTAGTTCAGAATACCTTTTTGCACGGCTGCTGTTAAGATATTTGCAAATAATCCCACATTTTAGTTCACTAATAATTACTGCCACAGTCATTCTCTGTCTTCTGATTTACTACTTCCCAGCCTTTCCATGTCTCGAATAATGCACAATATTATACACTTTCTTATGTTTTAGAGCTCAGTGTATAGTATCAGCAGTGCTTGAACTTTACGTACAGTCTCCAGCTAGTGAGCAAGTTGTTCCCGGAGGTGATGTTACGGATCGTCTCGCAGAGGGTGTAGCACTGTCGGAGCGGCACAGGCAGTAGAGTACAGCTGGGGTTCAACAGGGGTGGTGGAAGGGAGCAGGGAAGGGGAAACACGACGGGGTGCGTGTGGCATTCAGGTGAAAGAAACTGTGATTTTGGTGCCGGAGGGGATGGATCAGAAGGGCATCTGTGCCTCCCGGGCACCAGGAATTGAGGCCGAGTTGTTGAAGCCAAGCCTCCTCCTGAGTGCCCTCTGGAGTGCGGATCAGAGGTTCTGCCCAAGGTTTTAGCTGTGATGAAACCCACCGTTTGCCGACGATGCCAATGGAGTCTGTGAGCCGACAGCTCGTACACGGAGCTGCGTGCAGAAGCCGCGATTCGTGATCCTGCAGTGGATGGGCTAGCATGGGACCCTGCGAGGGGAGCGCAGCTTTCTCCGTATCGATGCTCGCGGCGTATGCCTCAGATACAGTATTGTCTCAGAGCTTCGCTGCTCTTCACTCAAAGCAGGACAACCAACCGCTGCCACGATGAGATCAGCTGCAAAGGTCACTGGCCCACACTGCTGCTGTTTGTGCTACATGACCCATCTCAAGATGCTACCCATCCGAAGATGCTGCCCATCTGGCCTAAAATATATATCATCGTTTGGATTTCCAGTTTCCAAAATCTGGTTTTAACCTTGACTTCTGGCTTAGACCGAGTCCTCTAGTTATGGGGAGGGAACCCCTGAAAACACGTATGACAGCGATGTTGCCGTACGTCTCTTGGCTTGTCGAATCCAACGACATGCAAATTGAGATATTTCCATACTTGCTTGGCAATGTTTCAAGAGACGATGCTCTAACGGCACCTCTGTTAGAGGTGCTTGAACCTTGAGGAGATTTGTTTCATTTGGAGAGGACTCCTTTGTGTTTCAGCCACAGAAATAATTGTTTCGAAGTTATGAAAAGTAAGTACCTGAAGCTCAGGCTCCCCTGTGAGAAGTGCTATAGCAGGCTCGTTGTTTTGGCATGCCTGAGAGCCCCTGCTGTATCCGTAAAAACTGATTTCTTCTTGAACGCAGGCAACTAAAATAAGTACCTGAAAGGTCTCTAAGGTAAATTTACCCAGGAACAAGATTTATATTAGGAGCTGTCTTTAACTTTCTTCAGGATTATTATTGGGGGGAAGTGAGAAATGAAACTTGGTTTCCTCCTCCTTTATGTTTTGGAGCATATAGGCAGGATTCATAGAGTTCATTTGGAAAAGGAAAGTCAGGTTTATACTAAATATGGGATGGATGGATGGATGGACGGACGGACGGATTCCCATGCAGTCAGAGCGTGCATAGCAAGCCTCGGTGTCAGTTGTCTACCCAGGGCAGAGGTGATGCTGAAGCGGGGAGCCGCAAGGCTGCCGGAGCATCCTCCTTGCCTCAAGTATTGCACTTCATTTCTCTCGCCCCAAGGTGTTTGTGCTGCCCGGCGAGACAGAAAGCCCTCTGGGGCAGCGCCTGTGGCTGTACGTTCACCACAGTCGGGCCTTAATTTCATTTAGAGGCAATGTAAGATAGTACAGAGAACAGTCAATACCACACTGCCACCGGCTGAATTTTATAAACTTATGTATTGACATCTGAATTTATTATTGTTTTATTATTAGGAAAACAGGTTTTGTTAGAGAGCTCGTGGGATAGTCTTAAATTCTTCCTTGGGATTCAAATCCTTCTGCACGGGGGGAAATTTCTAAAACCATCTAGTTTTTCATTCAGCCTAATATTTAAGAGACTAAATGCTGGGTATGGAGGCTCCTAAGGGATGGAGAAAGTTCATCTCTAGAAAAAGTATTATAATGGAATTTTTTGAAAGTTCACTGGGGAAAACTCTTAGTTTTTAGATTTTACAGGCCAATGCAACTGGCCCTGGTGTCTTCTGAAGAAGCTCCAGAGTGTCAGGAATGGGAATGAAATAGCAGGTGTGGAAAAAATCAATTATCCCGTGACTGTTGGTTTTGCTGTCCTGTAAAAGACTTCATGGATTTTGGACAACATTTCACTTTGAATGTTTTATTTAGTAGCTGAGAAAAAGCACTAGTGGAATAAGGATTTTGCACCGCGTGTAGTTTGTGCTTACGTGCGGTCTCAAGTAATCTTACATCTTTATCGCAGGCTGCAGTTAGAGTTCGTTAGAGCAAAACCAAAGCAATTCAGATATTTTGGGGTTTTTATCAAGCCCCTGCACTCCTCGGGGTGGATGGGGCTCATCCTAGATTTCTTTCCGTTTTATCCTCCTGTTCAAAGATGATTTGGAGAGAGATTGAGCCATATTCAGTAATATGGCATATTCGGGTCTGATTGCAGCTGTAAATACCGAGGTCTTTTCCTTCCTTCCCATCACATCTCTTCTAGCAGCCAGTTGGATCATAAGGATGCGGTATCTGGTTCCCCATATGTTATGGAACATAAAGTTTTTAAAGGAAAAATACTAATAATTGCTTAAATTTTCCCTGCATTTGTCACTACCTCACTGTAGACACATGCTAAACCAGTCCTTAGGAAAAAAAAAACCCAACAACACAAAACTTTCTTATTAAAATTAAAAACATTAGGCGCCAAAACCTGTACGATTACATTGTTAAACATGTGCAAAGTCACAGAGGGGGAAGAGAAGTGCGTTTAAGACTTCTGTAAAATGTTAGCTGAGCTAAACTGCCTGCGATGTACGCTTTAAAAGAGGCATTTAAGGCATAAATAAATTAGCCAGGAAAGAAGACGTCGCGCTGCAGAGTAGAAAGGCTTTGCGATTGCTCTCAGAAACTTAATTTTTGCCTTTCCTTATTCTGCGAGATCTTATCTGCGCAGATTTAATGTTTCACTAGCAGCATTTATTTGACTTTTTTAACAACAAAAAAAAATCAGCTTACGTCTTTTCTGTATAAATAGAAAGAAATACAATTGTTGGCATAATAATACCCTGCATGCCTCCAGTTATGGGGATCGGCTGGGGTTTTTTTTCCTTCTTATCAAACTTTATCGCATTCATCCTCTTCGTCTGTCCTTCAGGATTTTCGCTTAGAAAACTTCCTCCGTGCTTTCTGTAAAATGCAGCAACGTTCACGTCTGGGCGCTGCTTCTATCACCTGAATAGCAAAAAGCAGCGTCGCTGCCGAGGAAACCTGGGCAGGCACTTTAATTTAGGACGCATCGTGTTTTTCCTGCGTTATCGCTGAGATTTTGAAATGACGTTCGCAGGAATCCTAACAGCAGCGTTAGCTGACATCATGTAGCAGCAAAAATAAAGCTGAACATTTCTCTGGTCTTAGGATCCCAGTGAAATGAAGATGAATGAGCAGGCTGTGTGCATCACCTTTGGAAAAAAAGGGCAATTACCCTTTATGGACTGTTCTTCGAGTAATTTCCACTAGAAATGCATTTTTTTGAGACAAAATATAAAAGAATAGACTCCATTAATGAAGAGTTGGTCTCAGCAGAAATGTCATCTGCAGGACAGGCTTCAGCCAGGATGGGAAGTTGGAAGGAAAAATATTACTGCTTCTCTTATATTTCAGGGCCAGATCCAGTAAGGAGCAGTGGCTATGGTGTGACTGCAAACCTAGCTCCAGAAATGGGATGAAAATAGTCACCGAAGCAGAACCAGAATGTTTCGTTGGACACAGATTAAATGAAGCTGGGATCCATCCCCCTCGGCTGGTTCCTGGGGTGCAGCAATGCCTCCTGATGCGCTGGTACCCAAAGCCTGGGGGACTGGGACATGGACAGGGGAGGGTTTGCTGCTGGGCTTTGGGGTTCAGCTAGATGGGGAAGAGGTGATAGGATGTGGCTGGTCCTGGGGTTCCCAAGCCCGACCTCAGAGTCCCCTGACATTTTCACTTAGGTTGCCTGAAATTGCATTTTAGGTGTCTAGAAGGTTTACGGTTCTGGGTCTTTGTCTCTGTGGTGACACAAGATAATAGAAGTATCTCCCAGATGGAGAAAGTGTTTGGTGATAGTGTTGATACCACTGTGAAGGCACCCTACCTTCACGTGTCTTGACTCAGGCATTGGGGTTTTGCTGTTTGTGATGACCAGTCAAAGCAAGATGAGACCCACCATCTCGTTCTTTCATTGCTCCGTCCCTCCTGCAACCCCCTTCCCTCCGATCTGTTTGTGTGGGTGCCCACGTTGGGTGCCGATAAGGGTCCCAGCACCTCCCGGGATGCTCCCCCTTGCCCCGTGCACCCTGGGAATGCTGCCAGCATCTCCTTGTACTGGCAGGAGCTGCTGGGATCATCACACTTCGTTTGGTTCAGCAGAGAAATGACATCTAATGAAATGAAGGAAAGGCATTGCGCTTTTACTGAACAGTTATGAAATTTGGCCTGGATCTTGAGTGCAGTCAAGAGCTGTAGGGCAGAATTTTTGATACGTTTTTGGCCATCTTGACAGACATGGAATATGTTTTGAGGTTTTGTTTGGGTGGTTTTAGTGGGTCTGTAAATCTGAATACACTGTCTGGATTTCATTCTTGCACCCCCAAAACCAGCGTGGGTGTCTCACAAAGTTTTATACCTTATAAAGCGCTAATAAACCCCCTGAGCTGGAAAGCCCCTTGCTTTTGGCACAAGGGTGGGAGAGAGGGTGGCCTGTCCCCGCTACGGGGTGCCCAGCGGCGTGGGGGGTCCCACACCCAGCACCCACCGGTAGAGCGAGGGCATCCCAGCACCTCCTGTATCATGGAGCCTTCCCTCGTAGCGTTGACTCAGCCTGATTTGCTGGAGGGTCCTGTAAGACTTCCGAAGATTTGGAAAATAAAATAAAACTGTTGCCAGTAGATTTATTATCCGGTTCCTATTTATGCCAACTGCTGCTTACGCCATTCTGGGAGGATGAAGGTACCTGAAAAGAGTTGTAAATTTACTCTTGCCTCCTTGAGGTCTTTTTGCACAGCCAGAATGGTTGGAAGATTTCTCGGTCTAAATGAAAATCAGGACCTGAGGTTTCTTTCTTTTTCCGTTTAAATGACTTTTACGACTTTTTGTCTTAATTATATATAACCTAAGGGTTTTTCTGCTTTTCTGTTGTTTTTCTTATTCCTTGTTGATAATGCGTACATCGCAGTGGGAATAATGTTTCTTATTAATTTATGTTGCAGAACTAATGAAAAGGGAAGCCATGACAGATTTTTGTATGTTATAAAAATAGCCTTGCCTAATGGGATTGGTGTCTAGAGGGTGGGGGGTGGTTGGAAACAAGAACCTAAGACCAAAATTGGCTCCCTAAAACCAAAGTTTGGATCCCATAGCTTTACTAAAGCCAAAAGGATATGTGCTCCCATCTTTAAAATCCACAGAACAGTCTCTAGAGAATAAAACAATTATAAACCAGCCTATTTCTGGGCTTAAAGTACATGATATTTATAGAATCATTCATGCCAGAATTAGCTTTGCTTCAGAATTTCGAAAGTAGCCTTAACTCCCGGAGTGCCCTTTTAATGCATAATTAACTCTTTTCACAAGCTTAATGTTATCTTTCACAGAGAATTCGGAAAGTGTCTGATGAAAATCTGCATTTATGCTCTAGTAATATTTTCCAGTGCTCTTCAGCTTATTTTGGTGGTTCTTTTTTTCTAAACTAGGTGGCAGTAGGAGAGAATTAGTTTATATATATTTTTTTTTTTTCCATTCACTGGGGCTGAAGTTGTGACATTATCCACGTTATTTGACCAGCGCTCCTGAAGCGTCCTTGAGTTTACAACAGAAATTCAGCCCACCCTACGCTTTCTCATTGCAGAACACTTGGTGCCAGTCCCATGTGCTTCCAAAACAATTGCCGTAATTTCTTTAAAGGAATTTACAGTTATCAAGAGGAAAGTTGTGAAATAAAAGTAAAATTGACTTGTGCCAACTCAGCATTTGCCTGCTATAAGTTGGCATTTCAAACATCTCCAGTGAGTAGATGATCTAATAAAGCTTGTAAGGAGCAGATTTGTCACCTGCCTTCGAAGTGATCTTTGAGATGCTGATGATTGCGTCGATATACGAGTATAGGACTTGATGGAAGAATACACGATGCTGATCGTTTGCCTGATTATACAGTTTATAGTACCCATCCTTTGAAACGAAAAGAGGAAAAATCTTCTTGGCTTTAGGGAGATTTGGTTCAGGAGATGCGAAGCAGTGCGCTGTGTAGCGTTTATTAACCATGGTTTTTCTTTAGATGATGAAGAAAAATGTGGTATGTAAAATCTGATACTTGTATAGAACCACTTTTTCAAAGCCATAGTAGTTTGCAGGAATCATAACGTTTACTAAATACACAGATCAATACAATGTTCTTGTTTGAATAGTGAAGGCAAATGATGCTGGGTATCTCCTACCTCACCCGGGAGGAAGGAGGAGACTCCATCATCATCTGAGCAACAGCTGAAGCACTCCAATTCGATAAGTCCCTTCTGAACTGGGTATTAAAAGCTGTTTGGCTGACTAAATATCTCCAAATCTGCTCACATCCTTTGTATTGATTTATTAAACTGTTTCCTATATTTCTGTGTGCACTCTAGTATATTTACTTCTGGTCTTTTCTGTGAATGCTTGGTCTCCTGTGTTCTTTCTCTGCTGCCTTTTTATTTTGTCCTCAATAAGGATTTCATTTACACGCAGCAATACTCTTCACCTTGCTTCTTTTGACCAAGTGAGTTATTGAAATAGAGGTCATAGAGCGTTCACCAAGAGAAACAGCATTTCTGCGGACCAGGGCATACGCTGCACATCCTCATGTAAATCTTGAGCCTTGAGCGTTTCCACAATAAGCGTGGGCATCTTGGGCATGCCAGAGGCACGAATATAAGGAGTGTGGGTTTTGGATGAGCAGTGCTGATGGGTCACATGAGTATTTTAAAAGAAAAACTCATGAAGTGTCATAAAAAGTGTTTACCCTACACGAAGACTACTCCTCGGTAGGTGTTATTCGGGGTTTGGTATTTATTTGGTTCACGCCGGCTTATAAGTCTTCAGCAATGTTTTTGTAGGTGCGTGTGCATTAATTATAATAAACGCTTGCTCTTTTCACAACCTTTCCTTCATCAGGAAATAAATGCATGCTGGTATAATATATAGTTGGATTTAGCAATATTTGCTCTGTTCAGTAGCTATGAATAGGAGACAAAGCCATTTCACCAGAATTGCCAACCTCTGGCAAAGCTTTATCATTCTGGTACATATCCTGCATTACACTCTGCCTTCACATATGTGAAGTTAAGGTTTGATCGTGACCCAAGCATTTACGAACATCGAGGAGATGAAATAGAGCTGCAGATTTTGCAATTTGGACCTCTCTGCGCTTGAGATGGCTTTGCCAGTTGATGAGGCTATTAAGCCTGCTGAAATCTGTGTTTGTAAAGGCCTACGGTAAGCCCAACTGCTGACTGCCCTTGTTGCATCTCTGTTGGTTCATCTGTAGGGTATGAATGACTTCACCCGCATGACAAGACTGAGCTGTGCTCTTGAGCGAAATTCGCAGGATTTGGGGAATAATATTTTATTTTGACTGTTTATCTTTGCTGTATAGCTTGTTTTCCCATCAGATGAAAACAGGACCAAAATACTTCTTTCTGACATAGTAATGACAGCCTGGAATTTCTAAGAGTTGACATCTGGTGTAATTTACTCAAACTGGAAAATCTCTGAAATTATTTTCCCACAAGCAGCGTGCGACAAAGGTTTCTAATTTTTTAATGGTTGCTTTCTTCTTCCTGTGAAGTTAAGACAAATTAGCAACGTGATACGGTATTGCGAAGTGAAAATTTCTCTCTTTATCTACTGGATGGTACCCAAGTAATCGTGTGCCACTTGCAAATAAGATGATATGGTAAAGAAAAGAGAAAAAAGAAGCCAGCATGTTCACTCAAAAGAAGGGAGGAACATCAAATATGATCTTTATTTATCGTGACTGCAATATCTGCTTCTTTGCTCTGTCTTTTAGTAAAACTACCGGAGGTCAGAATATACAGGCGCTGGTCCTGTGCTTTTCCTAAGAGGAAAATTGTATAGGATGAGATATGATAGTAATGTTAATGGAGCAATGCTTTGCTGAGTCGAGATGATAGCAGCTGAATGTGACGTGTACCATTTCTCTGTATTTATAGATATTTTGCTGGAAGGTCCTTGATCCTTCGCTCCGTTCAGACAAACTCCAGGGAAGGCTGGTGGTGGCAGGCTCCAGTCCCACCGCTGCGATGGCTTTCCACCACCCAGCCCTAAGCTCTTCAATGGCGTGAATAAGGGTGTAGAGCAGCTTCTTCCAGGATCTCCTCCTGTGAAGGGAGGATGTTATGGCAGTCTGATGTAATAAAACCAGTCAATTGATTTAGTGAACAAGTATGTTGTGCACAGCACCGTGAAGTTACTCGGTGAATTCTGAAAACTTTGAATTTTTTAGGATATTGACAGTCCTTCCCCCTCAAGGCCCTCAATATTGTGCCCATGGTAATGAGAGCAGGCAGGGCTCAAATACATCACTGTCTTTATAATTCTTACGCTGCAACTTTTTCTTTGAAAGGCATATAGCCCTAAGGGTCAAAGCTGCCAGAAATACTACCTCTGCTCTTCCGAGGCATTTCTTTTTAGCGATCTTCCCGACTGGGGTGGTTAATTGTGATCATCAGGTGGGAATCCACCCCATTGTTAATGTAACAGGTTATTTTCTAAAATCCATTTTTAAAGGTTGCTGTATTTATTACCCAGTCAAAGAAGAACAACCGGGTGCTAGGCTATTTAGGTCACTGCAGGTTTTACTTCGGAGGGCTTTGTTCAGGAGTCTGGCTGGGATTATTTCTCATTTTTCTTGACAACTCTATTGTGCCTTCCTTTATCGGTAACATTACGACATTAAATCTTCTGAAAGGAAAATAACTTTTTTAATGTAGTGGCACTGGGCATCAGGGCTGTAATCAAAGTTTGGCCAGTCACTCGTTCTGGCGACGTGGAGCAAGTCTATCTCTTCCTTGAAAATACACTAAAACTTCCAAAATATACCAAAATAAGCCGTTTTTGTGTGTTTAACTGAACAGAGCTGTCAAGATCAGAGCTCTCAAGGTCAGGCAAAACCCGATTTCTCCTTTATCCCGTTCAGACAAGAATTAATCCAGAGGAGTCTTACAGACTCTGTTACACAGGGCAGGGGATGGAGGGGATGGTCGCAGAGATCCCTTCTGGCCTGTGAATCTATGAATCTGGGCTCTGCTTCCAAAGAAATAACTAAAATAGTGGCTAAAAGCTCGGTCTCTTCTGTTGGGAGGGCTGGAGGGTGCAGCGATGCCCCTCGGCACCATGCAGTGCTGAGCCTAAGGTCAGAAACTGCTGCATGGGAGGGCTGTGATGCCCCCAGAAAACTGAGCTAAATAATCGTGTTCATGCTCTTAATTCAAGATAACGAGGCTGCTAATGAGGACTGGCACTCTCTAAAGCGTGGTGTGGGCTGCGGTCTCTCATGTTGGGAAGCATCCCCTAGGCATCCGCGGCGGGACACCAGGACAGCCGGGTCCCCACGAAACACGAGGGAAATGTCAGCGGTGCAGGTTGCCTTTGGAAATGTTGACCATGATGGGTTGCCTCTGAACAAGTGTTAAAGAAATAATTGGGGATTGGAGTAGATGACCCCCGGAGGTCCCTTCCAACCTATGCCATTCTGTGCTTCAGTGACATTTCTGTTGCTTTCCATTGTCATTTTGATATTAACTTCTCTTCCAACATGGCTCAGATGCAATCCAGGTTAATGGAGTGCCTGACTCTGATCATTCCACCTGAACTTAGGCACTTAATTTGGTCACCTGAAATGCAGCACCCTATGAGCTGCTTTTTTTTGTGATAAGGTGCAGGCAGCTCCTGAAGAGTGGTTCAGATAGACGATACATCCTTCTCTGGCCAAGTACTGGGATGCTTCAGCTAGGTACATAAATTAATTGGGATGAACCCAACCTTGAATGCCCAGCAACAGATTTATAACAAAGTTGAACTTTTCAGCTCCTAGTAGTAAACAACAGTTGAGACTGGACTAGATCCAGCGTCCTTCAGTGGAGAAGAATATCCTTCTGCAGGTCTGTATATCAACTAAGGTACCAATTATAAATACATCGAATAGGAGGTCTTCAGGTCAAGACTTTCAAGCCTAAGAGATTTGCCTTAAGCTTATCACTGACTGATACAGTTTCTGGGTGTGCAGCGAATTAGGTAAATTCCATTGAATTCTGCAAATTCAGGTTGATTTTTGGGGAAGAAAAATTATACCAAAAGTGTCCCAACAGCAGCTCTGATGCTGACTGAAAATGTCTACCTGCAGGTCCCAAAAGCAAAAGTTCTTATTAGAAGAACTAGAAAATAGAAAATACATATTTATGTCTGAGTTGATGTTTTCTGGAGCCCCGCTTAATGTTATTGAATGTCCATAGGGAAGGAAAAGTCTTTCATTAAACAGATGCCAATGGATACAAAATTTAAAGGCCTATCCTGAATGACCCTTGCCATTAATCCTAAAAATCAATATAGTGCGTTAGGTTGCCTAGTGGCTTCCAGTCATTTACCTTTCCCAGATGAATTTGGCGTCTGGGTCCCATGATAATTAAAGGGACCTCCAGCGCTTCAAATTTTAACGAAAAACGTAATTAAACAAAAAAAAAAATGTAGAGATAAAACCAGAAATAATTACTGAAGATTCTGTATTTTCACAGCTGGCTGGAGCTAGAGTTATTTAAGGCAACATGTGATACCTGGACTACCCTTGTATTTGAGCCAGTGTTTTAGAGAATTGGAAAGCTGAAAGCAGAAGCACAGATAATGTTCAATCAGAATTAATGAATAAGATCAGCCTTGGGGTACAAAATGGGGAGGAATTAAGCAGCGGGCAGGTTTTAAAATGCTAAGATAATAAACATAGGCTGAGAAATGGGGCCCTGGAGTGGGATTGCCCTTGGTCTCTGGGACGGATTAAGTATTCTGATTTACCCCAGGGAAAATGGCAGACCGCCTTCATTTCTCATGAAATGCCAAATTTTACTTTTTCATCGGAGATAGGAACCATGAGAATTGCCTCTGTGTCCGTTTAGATAACCTAGCCGTATGTGCGAGAAGCCCCTTATTTCAAGTCTGCGTTTGATATACGATGGCAGCGTTAGGAGCCTTCTACCCGGGCCGTCGGAGGAGTCGCCATCCTGTAAGACACACGTTCCGGATGCACTGTATTGAATAAATAAGTAAATAAAATTGCTTTATAGCTGCCACAGAAGCATGCATGTGCAGTCCAAAAGCAGCGTGTAGTCGCGGCACGCGAGAGGTGAGAGTAGAGAATGACAAATTACTTTCGATGAGTATTTGAATTTGAAAGTCTACCGGTGGGTCTTAGCGCTCCATTTTTGTTTTCAATTAAACTTTACAATCACCAGCACTCGGCCACTTGTTTGCTAACTGAGTTAAGAAGAGGGCCAGGACCTGCCTTCCTCGTTTCATTTGAACTTCTCCCAGCGACTTAATTGGAGACGAGGTCAGCGTACGTTCACATTTCGGGTCTTCTCCTAGTCATAAACTTCACCGCTATGTGATCATTAAAACACAGTTTTACAAAACCACATTTTATTAGCATTCAGGCCCAGACCTAGCGATAGGAGATGTATTTGTATAATCAAAAGGAAAAGTAACACGCTTCTGTGAATAAATAGATGTAACAAAGCTCAGAAGTACTTCAAAGTGCCAGTTTTCAATAGGGTACAGCAAATGCATGCAATTCAGGGACGTTGGCAAAGAAATTTAAGAAATCAAGTTTTGGCAGCAAAACTTAAGGAGGTATTTCACAGGGTGTGCTCTTTGTTACAGAAAGAAAAGAAACAGAAATAACTCGGTGTGACACAGACGTGTCGTGGTGTCCCTCCCCGTACCTGGTATCTGCGTTTCTTGAGAGAGGCCTTTCCTTCCCTGCTCCACAACGCTCTGCGGTCTTGAGAAGCGGGATGGGACATGTCCTAGCCTAACCTGAAAATTCAGAGAGGCAGAAGTTTTTATCTTTAAGATCCACAGCCTGGCTAATTGTCCCTGCATCTTCTAATGTCTTGTGTGTGTCGGAAGCACTGCTGGGTGCGCTGGCTCTTACCTCCGTCTCCCAAGGAGAGAAGCCGCTATAAATGCGTTTGAAGTTCTTCACCGGCAGGCTAAAAATCCCCTGCAGCATCGGTGTCAGGGGGAGGGCATCATCCCACATTCAGATCTCGAGCTTCAAAACAATGTAAATATTGGTTTAGAGTAAAATTGAGTAGAAGTAGCTCGCTACTTGAGTCCTGTCTTCCCTGACCTGGTACCCCACGGTACACCTGCAATTCTCCTGAAAATCAATTGGAAGTAGTAATGTTCTTCAAGGAGAGCGTTGGTGCGTGGTACATAGCGAGTTAAAAAGAAGGAGGAGGTGTTTGCAATCCTGCCATATGTCTGAAATGAGGAGCAGAGCTCTCCCCCCCATGCTTTGGTACCAGTGAAACAAGCTGATTCTTTCAGATTTTCTATTCCATCATCCCGAATCATAGAATCGTTTAGGTTGGAAAAGACCTTTAAGACCATCAAGTCCAACCGTTAACCCAGCACTGCCAAGCCCACCACTAAACCATGTCCTCGAGCACCACATCTCCCCGGCTTTTAAATACCTCCAGCGATGGGGACTCAACCGCTTCTAATGCATCATTCGTGCTTCTGCCTTTCACGCTGTTTATTCTCAAGAAATGGAAAATATGACATTGTTTATTATTTAATTAATCCAAAGAGCTGGTCATGGAGAGGGGTGAGGATGAGTAACTTCAGTCACTTGGATAATAAATCAGTTTGGACCCTGATTGTACAATGTGCAATCCAGAATATTCCTCTTTGGACATTAAAAAATGCCAACCCCGGCAACATCTGGCAGTTTTTCCCTTCCTTCCGCAGATGTTTCAATACCTTCTTGTTTCCCTGGCCTTTTCAATAGGATTAGTCATCATCATCTTCCATCTTCGAGCAATTCAACAAAAGCTTTATATCCGTTTGTAGAATTTACCTCTTTTTAGCTGTTTTTTCGTGATCCCATCCAAATCCTTTCCCAGCCCTCTCTCAATGCCTGCGATTGGGCTCGGGGAGCTGTTCCAGCGCACGATGCTCACTGAATAGCGCCAGATGGTTCCTTTCTCTTTAGAAACTCCCTCACTAACCTCTATACCCAAAATAGCATCTTTTCCGCTACCGAATTAGGCCTTTAAAGCTGAGCATTTCTGCTGGCGAACTACCTTTATGCTTTTTACATGAGAAGCCCAAAGCGATGCTCTCCAGGTTAACGGCACGTCACGAGAAGCAGGTATGCTTTGCGCTCCCGTGTTACCTTACCACAATAACCTTCACGCGCTTTAAGACTCGCAAACCTCTGTTGCAGTTAGTATTTCGGTAGGATTGTTATGCAAATGTGTGATTTGAGAGTGGCAGTGGCGTTATAAAAAATCATACAGAGAATTAGCGTCAAAGCTAAGGCAGGCTCTGGCACTCAGGTCATGGACACAGGAACCCCATCAGTCTCCAAATGCGGCGTGCCCCGCTCCGTTGCGTATGTTAGAAGAGGAGGAACCTCCTTTACTGCCGCAGGAGCATAAATATTTAATAAACAGGTTTAGGAACGCGTTATTTCATTGTGCTTTTTGGATTTGCTCCTTTCGTTGCTTGTGGCGGTGATGGTGTTCAGTCGTTTGTGCTAACGGGCAGCTGACACCTTCCTCCGGAGAACGAGGGACTTAGCTGCCTTTGAGGCATCTCTGGGCAGCTCTTGCTATCAGCCCAGCATAATAAGGGCGCATGCATTAACATTATTTTAAACGGAATATTTTTTCTAAATGTTCCTGAGATTTTGATTTTAATTTGAATCTTAATAGCCTAATTATTTTGAAATTATTGTGCCCTTTGCTTTATAAACTCTTAATCACGAGGCTCTCAGGCAGGTATCGTTTAAGTAATCAGCATCAGTATAATCAGTAATTAAAGTGGTAGCCAACTACAGGTGCTGCTAAGTGCTAATCAATTAAGTGCATTTGTAATTGAAAACTTGATTGAAGTATTGATAGTTACTTTGATCCCTGGACCTGTAAAGTTCCTGTTGGTTTTCTTATAGTTGACTGAAACTCTTTACAAGTATGCAATATGTAGGGAGGTGAAAATCAACCTTTCCTTGCTTAGCTGGTGTCAATAAAAATGGTACCGTAGAGCAGAAGTGGTTTGGCCAACTGTTGAATGACTTTAAGGAGTTTGCACGTTGACAGGCAGCTCTCTGCAGGTGGTTTTGCCGCCTCTGTACATCTGACGTCGGCAAATGCCGTGTCCGTTTGCTGGTCGGCCTGCCAGGGGTTCGTGACACCACGCGCCCCAGTCGCTAAAAACTAGAGCATCCTCAGCGGAGGGAGGAAGAGCTGAGAGCAAACGTTCATCGTGAGTAATTGCGCGTTGACACACGAATGGGTTAGAATGAAAAGAAATATGTCACTACAGCTATGGAAATATATTGTAGATGGGTTTTTCAGGTTGGACTCGATGATCTCAGGTTGGTCTCGATGATCTCAGGTTGGTCTCGATGATCTCAGAGGTCCTTTCCAACCTTAACGATTCTATGATTGCTATTACAGGGGTTTTTTCTTAATGAAAACTTTCTAGCCCAACTTTGAATGGGAAGTCAAAGCTTTGAAAATTTTCATTAACATGATGTTCTTTAAAAGTGAAGTGCATTTCAAGTTAATGCTATCTCTTAGTTACTTCAGAAGGTTTTGTTTTCAAATGTACTTACAAAATGAGTACAAGTTAGTTTTAATTGTATGATGAAATGTCTAAAAATGCCCTAAAATATCTAAAAATGCCTAAAAACCCAATAAGCAATCACTCTTTTCTGCTGAGTTAATAAAATGAGAAACTGAAAGCAAGATTCACCTGTCCTAAAAAAATTACCATGTCAGGTGATTTTCTTTGGACATTCTTTTTTTCTCACTGTCACCTCTAAAAAGAACCTGTCTAAACTTAGCTGAGAGGAATCTCACCGATTTTGAAACGTAAAAATTGTTTAAATGTTGGTCTAAGCAGTTCCCGTTACATAAGAGAAGAGCGCTGCTCTGCGTGCTATTTTGAAACGTCCATGTGTCACCCAGCTAAAAAGCACTCAGTTGCACCGTACGTTATTATTATTTTCCAAGTCTTTTTTAAATACGTAGAAGAAAATCTTGGAAGCAGTTGTGCTTTAGAAGTGTCTGTATTTGCAGAGAGAGAGAGAAAATGATGACATTTTTCATTATTTGTTTTCAAACCTTGCTACTTTCTGGTTGTTTTGTTCCTTTGCCACCATAACCAAGTATTTGCCTGAGGTTCCTGACTCTTCTAAGCCTTGTATTTGGTTATGTTTCATCCTTTCTTCTTTTCAAGTTAGTGAAGACACCCAGAGGCATTTTTATCCTGAAGTTTTTTTCCCCGGTATATCATTACTATCACTTTCCTTTTCCTTTTCTTTCTGTTTTTAAGACTGTGGTGATCAAATGGTTTAAGTATTTGATCATGCAATTTTCATATAAGAGCTGTTTGGAGGTGTAGTTCAGAAGAGAAATACCCTGAGGAGATAATACTGGCTGAAAAGGTCTTCATACCTTAACAATCCTCCCAATTTTTTTTCTTCCTATCTTCTCTTGGTGGGGGAAAAAAAGTGGGTTTATGAAACGCCGTGCTTGGGGACTTGAAAATTGCTCAAATCCAAGGCAACTGCCAACAGCTTCACCGTGTATTTGTAAATTAATTTGCGGCTTACACGTTGGTTGGAGAAGGAGAGCCCCTTCCCTGCGGGGCGGTGGGAGCGGAGGGACGTGGGGACGGCCGCGGGTCCGAGGGCGGCGGGAGGGGCCGGGAGAAACACAGCTTCTGCATTAAACGCCTTCCGCTGTCGTTCACGCACGTGCCGTAACAGGTTTGGATGCTTGAGAAAGCAGGGTCTCGGGTGAGTATGGCTGTGGTCTTACTGCAAGCCCAGGAAATAAAGCCCGAGTGGAGTCCAGGGCTGTGCCCAAAAGCGCGGGATTGAAGTCCAGGAATCGCATTCCTGGAAAGCAATTCAGTAAGGGTCTTAAAAGAGCAGAACTGGCTGGAAAAAATGGATCCAAACCTTATCCCTTCTGCTCCTCAACCTGCAAATCGACATGCGATAAGTCCTGTTTTCTTCGCCCACCGATGCTTTCAGACGTTTCTAGCAGGACTTGGGGCGTTCACAGCACATACTGTGAAATGCTCTCCTTTTTCTTTCCTTGCCCTAGGCCTCCTTGTATTTTTGCAAGGCGCTGCTGTGTCCCCCGTGGGTCTGGGCTAACATGTCCACAGCGGGAAGCCTGAGCCACGTTGCACACAAACACAGGCGAAACCGTTGATGGGCAAGATGCCATTGACAAATAACGGATCTGAATTTATTCTCCCAGAGCGTTGAAAATAATGACTTAAAGCCTTTCCAAATAAGACACTCTCGTTTTGTAACAAAAAAAAAAAAAATCATACAGGATCTCCGTATGCTCCATAGGTCTGACTTCTAAATAGTTTTGACTTTCCTTATAGCGTTAGGGTAATAAATTTCTGTGCCATATGCATAGTATAGAATAAGTATTTCCTGGGAATTTGTCTTCTCTTTCAGGAGAGGACCCACACATAGCAAAACGCTAGTACGTTAAGCACCCTGTACTTTGCCTCAGGATCCTTAATTTCTTGGTAAAATCTATTTTTTTTTTGCAGTTATGCCAGGCTTAGCACATTTTATTGCACAAACGACACATTGATTTTAATATTTCCTCAAGCGCTATATTATATGTATACAGATGACACATATTTTTTAAATGCTGTCTTTTTTTAAGTCCCTTCTTGAGTCCTGCCTGTTTTTCAAAACATACCTGATTTGGGAGATAATACATGTTTTCTGTGAGCTGTTCAGGTAATTTGATTGAATTGTTAGCCAAAACGGAGCCTGAATGCCTCTGAATGCGAGCTTCACCCCGAGGAGATTATTGAGGCCGAGACTAATTAATAGCAGTTAAAAAAGCCATAGTTAGACATTCCCGTGAATTTTGGCAAGCGCGGAAAGGCTTGTTCTCAGAGGCACGGGACAACTTCTGAATGCTCTTAGCAGATCATTAAGAGCCCTTCCATGGGATGCATCGCTGCGTTCGGTGGTGACCAGTCTGACGTACGTACCCAGCTCCCAAGGGGTTTTTTTAAGGATAAAAGATGAGTCAAACTGGTCGCAAAATGTTCTATTGGGTGTCCTGGGGGCTTGTAATTATTTGCAACTGCGTCTCGGGCAGTATATTGTGGTTTTGGCTATAAGGCTTGCTGCCAACATGTCCAGCTTATTTCTGCTAGTGTTTAATTTTTAATTTCTTCAAGCCTATAGCCCTGTTTTGGCTCTCAGCTTTAGGAGGGGAACACTTGCCATCTGGGTGTATTGAAGTCTCTGATACTTCGGAGGGGCTGTAGTGTTGTTTTCTTATTTTTTAATATATTTATTATTATTATTATTATTATTATTATTAGATATTGCTGGTTTTAAGACTATTTAATGTGTGTCACTACAGCATTTGACAGACCTTGGGTATCTTCAGTGCCCATTGCTATTACTGATAAAAGCTAAACAACACCATTAGGAATACCTAAGATTTCAAATAGCTCTGCAAAATCTCAGAGCGCTTTATGGAAGTACCCAAAGGTCATTCCTAGTTTCCATGTGGAAGGAACGTTCAGTGTTTCTGTGAGATCATTGCTCGAGTCCCTCAGCAAACGCAGAACACACCCGGCTCCCAAATCTGCTGTCTGACTCAGGAAATTAGTTTCAAATCCCAGCTCATGGATGGGTCATATTTGGAATGAGGAAAGTGCTATTTCTTGCTGCTGGCCATACATGGAGAGAAATAGTCCATTTTGTTGTTGGATGAAATCATCAGATTATTCCTTTTTTGAACTTCTTCCAGCTTTTCACAAATGAGGCGAGTGTGTTCTGGATGCTTAATCTACATAAATTCACAACAGACTCTCTTATTCTAGCTTTATTTTCCTTCCGCTACCTTGCACTTGTTCAGGCTTTGCCTTTTAACCTGAGTTAACCTGCGTTAATTCAAGCTTCTAGCATATAGTTCACTATCCGCTGGTAGATGGGAAATTTTAACCCACAAAATTTCTTCCAAAAACGTGAAATTTCTAATGGGCTTTGATCCTGGATAGCGCCTGTCGTACCCTTTAAAGGTGCTAGGAGCTCCGTGAGCCCCATCCCATCCCATCCCATCCCATCCCATCCCTGTGCTCTTTGGCAGCTCACGGTGTGCCCTGGTGTTATTCACCGGCGTTATTCCCGGTTTAGTTTAGAATCATAGAATCATTAAGGTTGGAAAGGACCTCTGAGATCATCAGGTCCTGCCGTCAAGTTTGGCTTCACTTTTCAGGCAGAATAGCCCACACCCTTAAGGCGCGTGATGGCCTCTACTTAAAAACTTAGTGAGTTTTTGGAGTCTTCCTCCAGCTTCAAGGCTCTATGGTATCAAATACTTGATTTGTGTACCTAGCTGGTTTGATTGTGGATAATTAGACTTTCATTGGGGGAAAAAAAAAATCTACAGAGTGGACTTAGTAAAAAAAAAATCAGAAGAAAAGCATATGTGCAGAGACAAAGTGCAACAGATAGACTTCATAAAGCAAGTACTAGTCATCTGCTACCATAGCTGAATGAATGTTTGCAAATATCAGTTAATGAATATTTATGTCCAGAGGATTACTGACTAAAATAAACTGACAAATGGTCTTTGCACATCCAGAAACTTTGATTTGATAAGATTCACGAGATTTCTGATGCTCCACATTTCCAACCAACGTAGAGATAATATCTCACAACATAGAGATAATATCTCAGCTTTTTCTTATTCTACTAAATAATCATGAAAATGGGAATATGAATATATCCTATGGTTTTGGAAACTACAGGAAAGGTGTTAAAGGTTCAGCTCGGGTTTGGTTAGATCTGTTGGGCCAACATCTGTTCTGCCTGAAGAGGCTTATCAAATGAGGTTGAACTAGGAGGGATCACGCCATGTGGTTTGCAGTCTGTAAAGGGCCATATTGCAACGTCCAAGGCATTCGCAGCTCTGAGCGAGGGCAGCGCTGGGTGTCCGAGCTCACCCGGAGCTGCTCAGGGTGGTTTCCTAATGGTGCAAGGAAGGGCCCGCGCTCCCGTTGAAGAAGGCCTATTTCAGCAAATGGAGGTGGCCAGCAACCTTTTACAATACTTTTCCACGTTGTGTTCCAACCAGGACTAACAGGTTCCTGAAATCCTCTTGAAGCCGGCTTCATTTTATGGTTTCCTTAGGAATCCTGGTATAACAGAAAGGAAATATTTTCTTTCTGTTGGTTACCTCTCGGATAAAGCGTGAAGGATTAGAGCACTAGTCATTACGGCTCTCTCTTAAGCAGAAGAAAGGAGAAGCAGCCTGTCAGAACCTTAGTCATTGATTTTCCTGGAGCAAAGGGTCACATGTTAAGTACTATTGATAAAAAGCATCGTTGCGGTGTCCATGGAGACCAGGTGGAGGTGAAAGTGTGCTGTTACCATTACAGTGACAGCTTTAGGCGGATCTGTAAAGAACCTGCTTTTTCCTCTAATCGTAAGATCTTATTTATTCTACCTTGAGCGTTAGATCAAACCCGTTGCTTCTGTGAGACCTGCTGTGCAGGGAGATGCAGTCACTGTTGATTTGAAGGCAGGGGAAGGGATATTTGGGGGTCTCATAAAAACTGCTCAGTGCTTGCAGGTGTCGCAGCTCCAAGTGCTTCGATGCTTCTGCTGGAACTCTTGTTTGTCTTTTTTAAGTCAAATTAGTGACAAGTTCAGGCTAGAAATAGTAGGGCTGCAATAGTTCCTTATATCCCTAAAAACTATGCTTGTATAAATCTGACAAGTAATTGTACGCATGCAGTACTATGCCCGTGTGCAACAGGCTTTGTCCTCTGCTGTGTGGGGGGCCGTGCTTGGAGAACGTGCTTGGCCACTGTGACCCTCATGCCAGTGCGCCCTTCCTTTGGGAGCCTTCAGAGTTTTCTCTGCTCAGAAAGGTCCCAGGACCTTCCTTCCAATGCTGCCTGGTCAGGGTCCTGCACGGAGCACCCCAGGCTTGTGCAACCTTACGATGAAATGGCTTGAGAGAGACTGGAGTCACTCCTGCTCCAGTTCCAAAATGGTTATACCATCTATAGACCTGTTAAATGGTTGCCAGCTGGCCCCATCGAGGGGTTAAACCATCCCAATGGCAGATCCGTTGCTTGAGTATTGTTCCATTTGCAAGAAACTCTTTCTTTTCTTTGTTTGGGTGGACGCTGGCCACTGTGTGTCCACGCTTCCGCTGAACGAGCATAACCAACGCTATTGCTACCTCTCCTAGAGGGCAACAGATTGTCTTGGGGCCTCCTAGCTGTTTTAGCTCACAAGCAGCTCAGCAATCTTTTTGGTTTGAAATAAATTGACAAAATGGAGCCTGTGGTTTGGAAATGATGGTGGACCACCCAAAGATCCACTCAAAAGTCTGGGTCATTGGACGGTCTTCCGAACTATGGGATTTCTTTCAAAAAGTCACTTGTGGTTTCTATCAGCTGATTCAGTTCTAAATATTCTATAAGCGGCACCTTCGGGTAAAAGTTGGTGTTACTGCACTTTCCAAACCGAGAGACCAGTGTGATTTGTCCTTTCTGGTGGGATTTTTCAATCCACAAATCATTCCTGTAACCATCTACCCACATGAGCTGTGCAACAGGTCCCTGAAAGCATCCCTGTCCCTCCACTTCTTTATTGTTTCTTCTCCGTATATTATTTTTTTCCTGGATAGGGGCACCTGGGATTTCAGAAGAGCTTTTCTTGTTGCTCTTGGAAGGGGCAGGGGAAAGACGGAGTTGTTCTTTCTTCCCCTCCTCTGAGAAAATAGCCAAATGCTCTGCTTTCTTCTCTACCTGGGAAATGGGGCAGTCAGCGTGTCTTCTCCTCATAGCTGGGCTGGAATATCCACAGATGCTGAGGTCCCCGTGATGAGAGCGTGGCTCAATGTCGCGCAGAGATTGGAAGAGTTGGGAGTGCACCAGTATCAAACAATGAGTCGCCTGTAGACGTCCTCAGAGCTGTCAACAGCAATATGTTTTACAGCCACTCTCTGGGTGTTTGCGTTCGCCCATAAACATTTTATATGTAGGCAATTTCAATATGCAAAGTGACCAAATCTGTTTTTAAAACAATCGCTCTCTGGTTTGAAAAATGGAGTTTGTTCTGCCTTAATGCAAAAAACCTCAGCATTATTTCAGTCAGCAATGAAAACCTGAAATATTGATTTTGAAACGTATAATTGATTGTAACAATAAATCACTGTGCAGTATATGCGCAAAATTGATTTTTCTATTGCAATAATTAATTTGATATGTTCTATAACATATTTATGCAGGAACTAAGCAACTCAATAATGGTAATAAATTGTGTTTGCTCAAAAACTATCCACTGTGGTGTGGTCGACTTTTCTCTTTGTCTAAAAATTTGTAACACGGTGCTGTAAGAGATAGTATAGACACAATTGTGAGGCCTTGCTCCATGAGAAACCTGTAATACCCTGAATTCCTTGTATCACACTGAGTAAAAACTCTGGAAGGATTGGAGGCTTGCAAGGAACAGCTGGTGCCCAGATTGTTTTAACAGAGAAATGTTGATGTACAGTATCAGCTCTCTTATCAGTCCAGCCCAGAAAATCTGGTGGTTTTCCTGGACAAATTGGTAGAAACTGTAATAAAGAATAGAATGAATAGACATATGGACGAACATGATATGACGAGGAGGGATCAATACAGCTTTTTGTGGAGGGAAGTCCTGCTTCACGTGCCTGTTAAAGGCCTTTGAAGGAATCATTGAGCGCGCGGGCAAGGAGATCCAGTTGATATCGTTGGCTTGCGTTTCCTAAAGCCTTTTGATAAGATCCCTCACAAAAGGCTCCTGAAGGAATGCCGTTGCTGCAGCGTAAGGAAAAAGATCCCTTTGTGATAAGCAACCTATGGGATAGAGAAAAAAGGACGGAGAGAGGTGTTGGCTTGTCTCGGCTGAGGAGCGTCGGCGGTGGAGTCGCCCGGCGACGCGTGCTGGGGTTCGCGCCGGCTACTGCGCAGGATGGAGGGTGAGGAAACAAGGGTCAGCAATTTAGTGTAGCAAAAGTGAAAGCTGATTGCTAAAACCCCTTACAATGCTGAGTGACTGGGAGATAAAAGAGTAAATGAAATTCCGTGTGGTTAAATAGAAAGCGATGAAGAGAAAACATGCGTACCCCGCTGCTGTGCCCTCAGCTAGCTGCTGCTGCTCGAGAAGGAGGTCTTGCTGTTAAAATCTGGAAGCACAGTGGTCCGCGGCGGTAAAAGCACCGCTGAGTGTTGGGGTTTATTGGAAAATGAAGAGGGTTGAAAAGAAAACCATCACGGCAGCGCCGCGCAAACCTGCCGCGCACCCTCTGCCGAACACGGGAGGGAAGCAAAGGTGCAAGAGAAGGTGGCAGGGGTGGCCGAGTACATGGACTGGCTTCTGTGTCACAGTGACAAAATTCCTTCAGACCGTTCTCCAAGGAGAGAGGTGGCGGAGACGGGTGTCTGGCCGTGGAGGGATGTGTCGGGAGCCATCAGGAAGGGGCGGTTTCAGTTTGGGCTATTAGGCTGAGATAAGATGTCTCTTAGAATCTAGCAAGCAACATTTAGAAAAAAATAAGCGATTGGCCTTGGTTAATTGCATTGCTGCTGACTCCGACAAATGGCTCAGCAAAAATTCTCTTCCGAGTTGGGATTGGCGATAAGTTTATTCCCAAGAGGTTTGACTGTCTTTACGCTGATACGAGGGTGCAGTAACGTCTCCGCGACCGTCTGTGGAGTTAAAACGACACAGAAATGTTAGAACTCCGCCAGCTGATATTTGTATCCTACAGTCCAAAACAGATGACTTTGGCACTTTGGGCTGAAAAGAGAAATGAGTTGCAGTGTCGACTCAAGCCCAGAGCTGATATTTCTAGTACTGTAGGTATTCTGGTGGCCTGTTGAAATGAAAAATTCCTGAAAAGGGAGAAAATCTACTATATAAATCCGCTGTCTATATAGCCACCAGTGCTAGAGGATGTACAGTTTTCCTTATGCCAGTGTGAATCTTTCTAGATTTGATTTGGTTTTCTTCTCAAAATAACTACTTCGTTGAATACGTGTTGTTATTAGAAAAGCATAGCCTTTTTCTTTTTCCTTTTTATTTTTTCATTCATTTTGCATGCTTTATTTCTGTCATTTCTTTGCCAAAAAAAAAAAAAAAATCAACAATAATATCTCTTCTTTTACAGAGCATCAAAGTTAGCTGGTTGCCTCCACCACCAGGTACTCAAAATGGATTTATTACGGGCTATAAAATCCGACACAGAAAGACTACCCGCAGGGGTGAGATTGAAACACTGGAGCCAAACAACCTCTGGTACTTGTTCACAGGTCAGTGTTCACATGGTACAGCCTTGCAAGGTTTTGATGAATTAAATGCTTTGGGAATAAAATATACTTTCACTTCAAGGGAACATTGATTTCTTTGCTGGCAGGTAGCATTTATTGTGTTGTACAAAGACAGTCTTTATGGTGCTTTTTTTAAACCAGTTTTTTTCCTTAATGCTTTTATCATACGTTTGTCTCCTGGATTTTATCATTAATGAATTGGAAGCTGAATTTCCTGTGTCCAGTGTCTTAAGCCTCGGTTGTTTTTTCTTGGAGCACTCAGGCAACATCTCCTATTTTCTCATGGGTGCAAAAATATCGATTTCCCTAGTTTCTTTTCCAACATTTTCAATGGAAAATATCTCCTCGCAGAATAAAAGGTGCAACAGTAGATCATAGCAAAGGTATAATTGCAATGAATGAAAGTAGCCAGATGAGTATCATGAGGGTAACGGTGAATTCTGGTAGGTGAAAATGAATTTCACCTGGGTTCTTGCATTATGCCCAAGACATAACTGCGAAAGCAGAAAAGCATGAAGAGAGAAAAGTGAACTTTGTCAAAGTTTTGCCCCTGAATTCGGTGTAACCATGATTTTACCTAAAATGACCTGCATTATGGTTACTTTCACGCGTAGTGTAATCTGTGAGGATCAGAACTAGTTCTGAATTGCATATTTCAGAATAAACCGTATCGTTTTCTGTTTGGGGAGGAAAAGCAGTATTTCATTTGAAAATTAAATAAAAGCAAAAGTAGAACATTTTTATGAGGAAGACCTTAGATATTGAAATCTCAACTTGGTCATCTAACCTAGGCTTCCGACCAAAGTCCCCATGGGACCTCTTGTGAAGGCTACGTAACTAATAGCTACACAATGAACAACTACTTTCTGGGTGGAGATAGCATGTTCAGCGTGTTCGACAAGATGGAAATGATCCATTTTCTGGCAGATAAAGTAGAAATAATGATGAAAGCTGCTCAGATGTTTGAGTTGCTGCTGCTCTGATGGCTTAGAGAAGAAAAGATAGCGACGCAGTCGAAGTCCCAGAGCTCCACTGCCGCCATCCCTGCAGATCCCATCCCTGTGGAAGCAGAGCAGATTAATCTCTACTGTGGTAGATCCGCACATCCTGAGCAAACTCTTTCCTTCGCATGAATTATTTTAGGCTTGAAGAGCTGTGGGAGTCCCGGTGGGACGGCGGGCTGCAGGCAGCCCCCAGCCCTCCTGCCTGCCCTGGCCACCGCAGCTCGCCTCCGTGCTGCCCAAAGTGAAGTGCTTTGTTTCACAAAGCCTGGGAATACGTGTCTCAGAAAGCAGTTAAGAAAAATATCCAGATCTCGTTATTACTTTCTGCATGCATATGTTGTGATTGCTGGAGACCGAGCTATGTGGCCCTTCTAAATGGACATTTTAAATATTAACATGTAGGCACTTTACATCTTTGCTGCAGTCCTATTTGGTAGGCAGGTGCTTTGCGGGATAATAAGAACATCTGCATTAGCAGAGGAGTTGAGAGTTACAATGCAGGTTTTTAAATAGCCGCTATCAATTTTCGAGTAGGCTTCCATGTCAGCTAAATGTTAAACGGCTCTTTTTAATTATGAGCGTTCTTCTCCGGAGACTGTTTGCCATTAAATGAAACAGGTTTTTCCTGTGCTTTGTGGTCAGTATAGACTGAGCAAAAAGATGAACTTCTATCTCCACCTCAGGGACTTGGAAGTCTTGTGGCACATGCAGGAACGCTGCAGTAATAATTTTCTGATGGCTTTAGCCACGAAGGAAAACGTCCGTTTCTGAATTTGTGCTTATTTCATAATATTGCTAAGACTTTCTAGTTTGTGCCTGAACTGTGTGCTCTGAAGTTAATCAGGAGCACCGGAAAGCAAAACGCTCTTCGGTTGCTAACCTAGTTCCCAGCCTGCAAATTTTATGCGTAAGGAGAGTGTACCTGCAGTTCCCTGCGTGTTAAGAGCAGCGAGCCGGTTTTGTTAAGTGTGCAATTCATGGCTTAGTTTACATGAAACAATTCTTCATTTTTCTACTATTCGGACTTCCATTAATTTTGCATGTATGAGCGCAACCGATGGGAATTACCACCCAAACTAGTCCTGGGCCGGTGCAGCCCTCATTCGATTTTTGAAGCCTTTTCTTTTGGTCAGGAATCTCTTTTCCCACCTGAATAACGACCTCCCCCCCCAGAGCCGTTCTGCTGCACCCCTGCCCGGGCGTCGCTCGGAGGGTGCTGCCCGTCCGACACCCCCACATACGGGTGCCGTACAGCGCAGTCTGCAAACCGGGCAGTGAGACGCCGCGGGGGGCTGCGGTGTGCTGGGGGAACGCGTTTCTATGTATTTGCGTATATATTTTTAGAGATGTGTTTCTATATGTTTTCTTACATATGGCAAGTCCAATGGACTATTACTAGCGATTGCATTTTACGCAAAGTCTATTGCAAACTCTGCTATTATCATTAATTTGGTTTTTTCCTCTTCTTCTTTCTGTATTTTTTTTTTTGCCTGTATTTTTTTATTTCTGATTTTTATTTGCCTTTTTTTTTTTTTTTTTAAACAGGGCTTGAGAAAGGAAGCCAATACAGTTTCCAGGTGGCCGCCATGACAGTGAATGGGACAGGGCCCCCCTCGGACTGGTACACAGCAGAAACACCCGAGAACGATCTCGATGGTAAATGCATCTCTTTTAAAAGCTGTTGTCTCCGAAAGCCTTCTAGCGTAGAGCCAAGGGGTGTCACCGCAGTCGTCACCCAGGCCGAGGTTAGGGTGAGATGCTCGGGGTCTAAACACCCACCAACAGATTCTTTCTGCTCTGTTTCTTTCTGTTTTCTTCTTTCTCTTGGATCCCATATGCCTTGGGTTGTGTTTCTCTGTCATCACCAGGACCAAGGAGTCAGAAACCGTTGTTAAAATAATTCCCGGCCAGAATTTAGCTCCTGAGCATCACGGCCATTTGCAATGATACGGTGAAGGGAATCTGTAACTTCCTAAAATGATGAGCGTAATCAAGCCAAGAAACAATGAAAAGGATGCCAACAATCCGAACAATTCACTAAGCAAATATTCAAATAGGTCAAATCCTGTTTCCCAGCCTTTATTTGCAGATGTTAGAAATGCAAGTTGGCAATGAAGCTGAATAATTAGTGAGAGATGACGGGATGCAGATACCTGAAAACTGTGGGCTGTGCAAATCAGTGCAGATGCTGACACAAAAGGGAAGAGAAACACTGAAATGAAAGGGTTAGATAAAATGACTGGAATATTTGAAGTAGGAAAGGAATGAAAGGAGAGTAATGAAAAAGTCTACCTACAAAAATTGAACAGTGCAAATCAAATGGAACAAAGAGTCTGACAGATGGAAGTCACTGCCAAGCTGCAGACAATCCATAAGAAGCAAATATGTAGTAGAAAGGAGATGAATAGAAAATAAAAGGAAACTGATGAAAATTGCTATGATTTTTAAAACAAAATAAGTCACCTAAAAAGGATCAAAGGCAAACTGGATGAAAGAATAAATAAATAATCAGTTTAAATGCACCATAGTACTTGACGTTGCCTTTCTTTTGACTGGCCGGATTTCCTTACGGTCTCAAAATCAACCCTTGCAAATTGAAGAATTTCCGCCTTTCCCTATGTCCAAATGCAGTTTTCCAGCAGACCGGGAGTGACTGCCGTGCATGGCGGGCAAAATGGGAGAACCGGTACCCGTGGTTTCTCATCAAGGTTTTAAAGAAGATGCGTTGTAACTATACCAAGGGATCACAACATGCCACGGTGCATGATGATATCTTTCTAATTACGCTTTGGCTAGGCAGCAGTTTGAGAAATGATGTTGTTCAGGTGTAAGCAGCTGAATTTTCACTGGCGAGAGTAAAAGCTAAATTCTGCGCACGCCGCAGCACGCAAAAAAGAAGGTAACACGTTCGAGCACATTCGTTTTGATTTGCATTTAGTACACACGACATTCCTTTGAAGTTTTTGTGCCCAAATACACGTCTGCACGCGAGGATGTTGATCGAGTAACCCCAGGAGACACACGATGGAAGTAGGTGCGTGCGAATAGATTCAAGCAAAGCCATTTTGGTCGTGTGTTGTATTTACGTGCATTTGCATTTGCAGTAGTGATGAATTATCCTCGTGAAGCTGCAGCAGCCTGATGCTGGGAATGCACCGTGTTGCAGACTAGATACAAATACTCTGATAAACCCTGGGGAGGAATCTGCTTGTTACTGTAGTTATGCAGAGCCCTGCAAGCGTCGGCTAAGCAGGGAGAGGCTGGAGCACAGGCTGGTAACTGCAGTCGCCTCTCTGCCGCTATGGTTTCTCTTGCTTTCACTGGAAAAGCATCACTGTTGGCATCAGCAACACGAAAACGAACAGTATCCTGGAGAACAGCGTCAACTCCCAATGGATATTCATTTTAATTAGTGTGTTTTGTTCAAGTGATTAGAAATCCAAACATAGCTGCTTCTTCAAGGTTCCCTAGAAAGCTCGCCTGCCTTTACTGACAGCTGGGAAGGTTTTAAATATTTATTTTAAGCCTCAAATTTTGTGCTTTAAAAAGAAAAAAAAAAATAGAAATTGAAAGCAGTGCTTTCCCCAAAGTGTTTGATTTAAATAGCTTGAGCGAGGATGCAAGAGAATCTCTGATCAACTTTGCAAGGGTATCCTCCAGGAAAATAGGTTTAGGATGCTTGGTTTCTGATTACTGCATTGAACAGATGGAAGCTGTTATACGTATTAGATATAGTGATATAGTTTAGCTTCAGTTCTAAATTAGTGCTTTAAGAGCATGACAGGCTAGGCTGCTATCATATCGTAATTTATACTGAAAAGTGATTGGGGAAATATGTGAACAAAATGGGACGAGTGACAACTACCCTGACTTTGTAAAGTACACATCTTTGAATGCCTAAGAAAATTGCTGAAGTGACCCAAATGTAGAGCATTTTTCAAGTTTGCCAGTGGAATTAGGGACCTTTAAGTAGCACTAAGCGCAGCCTTCACTGGATGGAAGACGTGGGCGCTCAAACCATCACGTCGAAACACAGCGAAGGACTCAGAGGCACGCGTGAGCAGCCGTGGCATCCCAGGAGGAGATGTCACACCGGGCAGTGACACAGAACTTCAGCTGCCATTGCCTGGGAACCCGATTGTCCATAAGGGAAGAGAGTAAGAAACGCGGCACCAAGAAATCAGGTTTCGTAGCCAGATCTGCTGAGGAACTCTTCTCCTGCGTGCCAGGGGCTGGCTGACATCCACAGCTCGTGTGTCTGAGCACAGGATTTGCTTACAAGTACTCAAAGATTTCCCTACGTGAGAGCAAGCGATGAACTCTTGGTGCAGTTAAGAGGGGGACTGTAAATTTGGCTCATTTGGCACTTGGGATGAAGAACTCATTTGGCACTCCATGTAGGAGAATGGGACCTCAGGGTTGCTTCGCAGTAGTTCTGGCATCACGTTCAAGCCCAGGAGAAACAAGAGTAAACGTAGAACTGCAAGGAAATAGCCTGACGAAGAAAGCAGGGATATGAGATACGGATGTCAATGAGAGTTTTACTCCTGGATATCTGAGTGCTGGGACACTGAAAATCAGCAGAGCCGTGCAAAGGCTGGATGGTGCAGTTTCCTGAAGAACTGATGGGTTTAGATATTGGCCTATATGTTATCTTTGGCAGAAGTGGAAAGTGTGCTTCGCTGTAAAGAGAACCAAAAAATATTTTGTCTGAGGGCAAAAAAATAGTTGATTCACTTTTAACTTTGTACTTTGGGTTGTGAAATACATGACGCAAATTCTGAAATGCTGTTTCAGAATAAGAAAAAAAATGTTTTTTCCAGAAAACGTTAGAAAGTAAAGCTAATAAGAATGTAATAAAAATTGCTTTATACAGAAAGCTGAAGCAAAACCAGTGCATCTTCAAAAGATAGCTGTGTTTATGAAACTTTAATATTTGCAAAGTAATTAAAAAATGTTGTTCACCCCAGCTTCATTTTAGAGACTTGATTCACAAGAAGGGTGCAAGAAGTTAAGCTGCCTTTTGCTTTCTGAAACAAGAAGTCATGATTTTGCTCTGGAACGCGTGAATTGTATCTTTGAATTGTTTGAAATAAAGAATAAGAAATGTTTGAGTAAAGTAGTCTTAACCTAAACGGCTGCCTAGAGGTATCTGTACTGCAATTGAAATCCCTGTGTTGTGTCAGATGTAAAAATTATCATTTGAAGGCAATCGGTTCTTTGAATGCTCTGATCTCCTTTTGCTGCCTGAGAATTGCTACTTTTAGGAAGTTTGAGGAATTGCAGTATTGCTACGTTATCCAACTTCTCATTTCAAGGCATCAAATTGTTATTTTATCTTTGGGGCTTGTAAGAAATGCTTCTGTCATTTGTTTTGCAAACAGCACTGTTCAGGAATAGCTGCTCAAGTAACTTTTGCTTCTGCATTAAAACAAAGTTTGGGAGTGGAGTGGGGGTAAATGGCAACTTAACCTGACTTGCAGTGGCACTGCTGGTGCAATCTGTTTCTTCTTTGTGTGAGTAGCTACTTTGCAGTGAATTTTCTTCAACCTTTAAACAAGACCCACGCTTTGCAATTTTAAGGAGTTGAATGCAAAGGACTTCTAAAGTTGCTGGGTGTTTCAGACGGGTAATGTACTGATCAGACTTCCCCGAAGGTGCAACAAGTTTTCAGAGTACGCTAATGTCTTCCTAAGAATTCATCTGAAAGCACGTAAAATGCCAAGGACGCATGTACGGCTCCGGTTCTTGAAAAGGGTTAATTCTTCTTTTTATTACCTTTTCCAAGGTTTACAGTGGGAATGCTTCACAACTGTGAAGGGTCTTTTGTTGGAGTTTACATCATTTTATATCGTTACTGTTTCTTTCTACCCTGTCCGTGTTGCCGTCCGTATAAGCTTTCATCTATTATATTGCAAGCCTTTTTATTGGGGAAAAATAGTAACTTGTCTCTTTCTGCTCTCAAAAAGACAAGCTACTGTGCGGCTCCTCTGAAGAGACTTGTGATATGGTAGTTATCGGGTAAACTCAAACAAAAGGCATCTACTCATCTAACCTTTACAGTAAAATTAGGCTTATAGAAGGCAGATAGACTTCAAGTGATTGATTACTACTTCATGAATTTTACCTGGGGATACCTGTAAATAAAATACCTTATTCCGTTATTTCATTTGTGAAATGTTGGTGTATTATTTAAAGCAGCTTCAAAGCAAGACATGCATGTCCAAGAGTTAAAATTCGCTTCTTGTTTTCGTGGGGAAGAGACAGATTATTGCCAGAATATACTAGTATATTGCTAACAAAGTAAACCTTTTTGTCAAATAATCTGTGAGCACAAAGACAACTCATACAATATCCTGCCGAACTTGCAAATAGACCAGGGAAGAGAAAAGTTGTCCTACTGGAAATTCTCTTGCAGGTCATCTTTCATTTTCCTGCATTATTTTAAATCTCTCTTGTAGCCTTATGCTGAAGGTGGAAAGCTCTAGGAGATACTCTGTTTAAAACAGGTTGAGGCGTATCGGTGCTCTTGGACGGGGAGGACATAGCTCAGAAATGAAATTGCATGTGAGCTCTGCATGTAGCTCTGGGGCACCTGGTTGTTTTTTTTCGTGCAAATGTTTTAATCTCAACTCAAACCTTACGAATAGTAAAATTGAATGAATAGAGTATTAATTGATACTTTTTTTTTTTTTTTTTAATCCCAGAATCTCAGGTTCCTGACCAGCCAAGCTCTCTTCATGTCAGGCCCTTGACGACAAGTATTGTCATGAGCTGGACTCCGCCGCTGAACCCGAACATTGTCGTCCGCGGGTACATCATCGGCTACGGCGTCGGCAGTCCGTATGCTGAGACTGTGCGGGTGGACAGTAAGCAGCGTTATTATTCCATTGAAAATTTGGGTAAGTAACGGTTTTCATTCATTTCATTTCATGAAAAGAGGTTCCTCTGAGATTACGCTATTTTCGTAGGTTTATTTTCAGGCTGTCGCTGGTGCTTTCTTTATATGTTGCTTCCTTAGGCTATTTCTGCATTCCATTTTACATTTGGTCTTACCTGCAAAACTCTGGATACTCTCCAACATGTCAAATTTCTTTGATCAAATGCTTATTTTGTTCAGTAGGTATTATTAAGTTGTGTGCTCCTAATACTGACTCCTGCTTGTGCAGAGAGCTGGACCTAAAGATGTTATTCCCCGGGCTGGCCCCCCATGTTTGAATTTAATGGCAATCACAAAACTCCGATTTTGTGTCTGTCAAAATGGTGCCAGGAGAGAGGTGGTTATTCATTATTCATGGCACAGCCTCTCTGACAGTTCATCTAAATTCTGAGCATGGTACGCAGGGACCGGGATCCTTCCAGTGGCGACGGACCGTTCTCCTAGCACCGGGAAAACAGTACAAAGTTTAAAGGAAGTCAAAAAGTTTAATGGTTTCCTTGTCGTTTCTTCTTTAGCACTTTTATTCCAGCTAAAAATGGTAAGTTTTCTGCTCGGTAACCTGGGAACGATCAGATATTACAGGAAGATTCATTAACCTGGTGCATTGGGGGTGCACAGCTAGACTAGTTATCTCAATTCTGTAGGACTGAAACGCTCTGATATCTGGGGACACTTTTCTTTGGAGTTGGTATTTTATAGCACCATGAAACTGCATCGTCCAACCTTTTTGCTGTTTCCTTGGGGAAACCTGGAGAGCAGCATAAACTGTTTTTACTGTTACTTCATCAAACAGCTTCTCTATGTCCAGATGTATGCTTCATGATGGAGGTGCTTGCGAAGAGCCACGCGTAAACGCTCCCAAATATTCTGTGGGTTCTACAGAAAAAGGCAGATTTGATGATGTCTCGTGCAAGTGTGAAGTTATTATGCAAAATGGAGAGACACCTGACTGGACCATGGAAGAAATGTTGTGGAATATAAAGATAAAAGCTATTACTAATGAATGTGTGTGTGTGTAATAACTAATGGTCAGGATTAAATGCAAAGTATTTTTTTTAAGTCCAAAAGGGATTTAAATTCTCCCAAGCCTATTTTAAGTTGTTTCATATCTTTAATGAGTTTTCAGTTGAGTCTTTCACCACTATTGACTCCGAAGTACTAGAAAAGAAAATCGTATGGACAGAGCTATCGAAGCCAATGTGCTTTGGCTTTGGCAAAAGCTGACGAGGAGATGCCTACACGGCTCAATTTTATAGAGTTCCAAATGGTCAGCTCTCAGTAAAAGGGTCTTGATTAACAACCGGAGAAACATCTTGGGGTTTGTGAAGTTGTAGTGTTTGTCTTCCTTCGTGTATTAAACAACCAGTGAATACGTTTGCTCATAGAACCTCCGATGGCCACTGCCATCAGGTGGAAGGTATGCTAGGAACAACTTGCAGATACAAAAGCCTTCTGATAGGGTAACTACACCTGGTATTTGTGGAAAGCTGACGTTGTACTTCAGCTATTAGAACTGTTTCTGTGGATTAAAAGGGTTCGCCTCTACTCTGGGCTGTGCCGACAGGCAGAAGAACATCGAAAGTCCAGCGAGTCAGGGAGGATGTTTCACTGATATACTATAACTACAGAAGTAACACTTGGACATCTAGAAAATGTCAAGAAACTGTTCTCAAAGTTTTAGTTATTCTCAAATATTTAGTTATAAATAATTCGGTCGCTGAAATCAGGGTTGGTTTTTTTTGCTGAACATCCTCCAACAGACTGAGGTTTCATGGAACTTATTAATTATTCAAATGGGAAGTATCTTTTCATTGTACATTTTTTGGTTTGACTGCAAATATTCAAAATGTGAGCAGTGTAACTTAATTGTCAGCGTCCGGATAAGTCGCATGCATCTGGTCCCTAACTGGATAAGGATACAAGCACTTTGGTCGCAAATCCTGACGTGCACATTTTAAATTCAACTTCTCTGAACATTCCCATGTACAACTTTGAAAATCAATTTCCATGAATAATTGCAGTAATTAAATTCCATCATTTAAATATCCACAGAAAATGAACCCCAGAGGGATGTGACCGAGGGCCCAGAGAAAGCTTTTAAAAAATTAGAACAGTTGCCAACACTTCCTTCATTATTCACCCACTTTATTAGAAACCATTACAAGATAATTACACAAAATGATGAGACAGAGTTCTTTTCCTAATAAAAATACTGTTTTCAATAAGGTTATGAATCAAAATGCGCTGCTGGCAGGAACGAGGGGAAAAAAATATCTCCTAGATGTTATGTGGACTCATCCCACCTGTTGGAAAATCTCCTATGAAACCTCTGCACGAGGGGTATACATCCTCTTCAATGTAATACGTGAAAGCGACAATGAAGTCTGATACCTAAATAAATGATGAACTTCGGTGAGTTTTCTCTCCCCTCCGAAGACCTCAGCCCTTTTGATCCTCGTGGCTTGCAGCGACTGCTTCCTCTCGGCTCCCCAGCTCTCCTTTGTCTCGTTAGACAGAGACTCCGGAGAGGTCACCCCGCTGCGCCCCAATCCAGCCTGTGATGTGCGTAGCTGAAAAACTGAGTTTGTGCAGCTTCCCGAGGTTCGCTGCCGTGCTTCTTTTTATTTTTCCTTTGTATGCTGTTTTGAAGCGCCCTGCAAACCGATGTATCGTTTAGATTCGAGCGCTGTAGGTACTTTCATTAAAGAGCAATCAGATTTGTTTGACATCAGCTGCCTTTCAGAAATCCTGCCTGACTCTCATTTACAGGCACCGGTTTTGCACACAGATGCCCAAACCCAATAATCCAGGTCCACGTCAGGCATTATTTTGCTGCTATAAGCTCGTGCTGCAGTCTGGAGAGAAATGACAGTGAAGAACTCCTCTGTTAAAACTAGTGCCATACCAGATGCGAAACGCCCTGACACCACACACGTGAGCATCCGTGCATGACTGATCTTTTTCCTGGGCACAATTTTCCTCTCTCTGTGCTCAGACCTGCACAAAAGCACCTCCTGGACATCTTTCCAAAGACCTTACAGTTGAGCGATTGAGAAGAGGGATGCACACGGGTGTTGAAAGCGGAGGCTAAGAGCCTCCGGGCTGTCCCACTGGCTTTATTCCCTTCCCAGCATCGGCGATACGGTTGCCCTGGAAATTCCTGCCTTTGTGATCCCCCTTTGTCTGGGGGTTCCTGCCATAGATGTGCGATGGGGTTGCTGTAGCGATTCCGGCTTGTTGGATATGTGAGGCTGCAGTTCCTCGTGGTGATACTTGTGTGGGTTTTGTTCCTCCTTCCCTAACTCGCTTGTGCAGCCGCGGGTCGTTGTTGGCCACCTACACGCACACCCTACGAATGCAGATGGTTGGGTACGACTGTTGTACATGTCTGGAAATACAGTAATTTGTTGCAATTTGTGTTTTTATGCCAAAGTCTATAATTCTAAAATCTAATCCGAAATGACTTCCTAGTATCACAAAGTGAAGTTGAGGCAGAGTCAGAAACAAAATGTAGCCCATGCATTGAGCTCCGGACAGCTTATTTTCTCTGCAGCCAGGTAGCTTTACTTATGGTCATAGTATGTCAGCGTTCGCTAGTGAAACCTTTGTGATAGGGCAGAACTAACGATAAACTCTCTGACCTACGTTCTAGACTGTTTATTTTACCCAACTTGAGATGTTTAACTGAGTCACCTGAGCTTGAGCCCTATCAGCCTGTGCACCTTCGCTAGGCCATCGTGGAGCAAAAGACAACAGCAAGGATAGTTCAGCCCATTCAGGAACTCCACCATCTGATTTTTTTCTCCCTGTTGAGCATGGTGGATGTCCATAAGGGTAACTTAGCCATGGTGGGCTTTGTTATGCAGCAGGATTCACCGTTCGAGAGCTAATTATAAAATTCCAAACATCTTTACACCTTCGGTCTGCTGCTAATGAGCAACTAAAAATGGTTTCTGGGTAGTACTTACTGGTTTTGGATGGGAGTCAGATATCAAAGTCTCTTCGGAAATCCTACTAGACGCTTCACTGCACCTTCGTAATCCTAAATACTTCTAAAACTCTGCTTGAAAGTACAAGGCTCGGAAGCTGTGGACGATCTCCTTAAGTAGGCCACCCATAGGGGAAGGATGGAGACCTACACGCTTTTTAATTCCTCCCCGCTTGATAATGCAAGCGTAGCACCGATATGCACAAGTCAAATGGCAGCTTTGCATCACATTTCAGGTACTTAATTGATTACTTTCTTCAAGCAAAACTTTTCTAATGCCTGTATCAGCCTGTACCCGAGCTGTTGCAGCACTTATCTGAGTAGTACACTTCAGCTACTGAATAAATCACTTCAAAAACATGAAGTACTCAGTCTTTCATAATAGTGATTGAGAACTTTATTCCATGTGATGATCGTCTTGAATACAACTATATAGAGGTAACACTTGTACTCTAGAATGAATTAAATAGAGTGATTTTCTCATGACTGAGTGGTCCTATTGCCTTGGAGACACTCTCCACAGGTGCAGAAGTATATAAGAATATCCAGAGACTTCAGCTTTGTCAGTGAAGAATTTGTTGTATTTTCTTTCTGCAGTGTATGAAAGATATTTGATGTCAGTCTCATAAATTTCAGGAGCAAGCATCCGCTGCTCCCATTGAACCTTTTCTGTGACAGCGAAATCGGTGCTTGACTGACTCTCCCATGAATAATTCTAACGAGGGGACCCACTTCTAGTGAGCCACTTCATTTTCTTGTCTTTTTTTTTTTAAATACTTTTTAATTCTTTGCATGTGATTATAAATGGCAAGGTTATTGGCTGATTAATGGTGGTTTTAACAATATTGGAAAATTCACAGATGCCAATTCTGATCTTTTATGCATAAGAAGTAACGATTTCTGTACTGATCCAACTCAGAAGGCGTTAAGTATAGTAATGGACTGACTGCGCTCATCTCCATGGAGCTTTGTATTAAAGCTTACTCACGAAATAAAAGTTGAAAAGAAAAGGGAAGAAGTATGCCAAGGAGATTTCCATTTACCCATTCTGCAAACATAAACCCCAAAATATCTGAAACACTGGACTAGCTGTAATAATTTGCATAAAACTTTTAGTAGATCATAAAGGTGTATTTTTAATTAACGTATTGGAAAAGTGAAACATGGTAACTTCGTCGTAGCGTCTTCCAATATGTTAACAACATTATTATGTCATGCTGGGATATTTTGATAAGTCGGTCCAGAATATTTTAATAACTTAGTAAGGGAAAAAGGTAGGAGGCTGACGTGAGAAGGGTGGTAGGCTGGGCGTAAGGAGACACAGAGGATGGCCATTAGCCTCCCATTGCTGCACGCTGTGCCCTCTGCCTTTGCTCTATGTCAGTGACATCCCAACAGCAAAAATGCTTTCAAGAAGCGTTTGCATAGAATAATTCCGCAGCTGATGACAGGATGCTTGCACCAGATGAGAGAAAGCGGACTGATGCAGATGTGAAAACCTGCGACTCAGTTCTAAGCTGCTCAGAAAAGGTAATTCCTCTGGCATCCGTAATAATACTTCCACCTGTAAAATGCCCTAAGCCTTTGCATGAGAAAATGTGTATAAAAATGACTCTTTTACAGATACTCGAACCATTTAAAAACCAAATATGATGGGAAAGCTGTACCAAATTCCAGAGTCTTACAGAAATGTGGACTTTCTTCTTCAGAGCACATCCCTTCCTCCCCCTTTACGTATGTGAGAAAGAAGAACAAAGTGTAATTTTAGAAAGAGTTTTTAAGTACAGTTGCCTTTATGTGACCTAAGAAAAAGCTACATTCATCTCCCCGAGTGTGTAGGAATTCGTATGCACCCTCTTGAAAGAGTTTGATTGGGAAGCCGGAGTGCACGTCTTTAAATATTATTTTCGTGTCTCTTTTTAACTTAAACCTTTGATCCTCCTGGCCCAGCAATGAAAGCAAAGTGCATAATATTCAGCAAAGTCTAGCAAAGACTTTTCAAAGTTACTCCCTCTCCTCCCATAAAGCCTGAAGCTACACACATCTGAAAATTTTAAGCTCTGAAGAGAAAATCTAATGGACGTGAACAATTTCTGCTTAATTAGTAGTTTGGAGAATTAGAGCTACCATATGAATAATAAGGACGTCTTAACAACTCACACCGGTAAGTCGTTTTATAATGCTGGAGGGGGCTGCACGGTCTCCCCTGGTCTATACGGACCTGTGTAAGGGGCTCTATACGACACGGCGAGAGATCAGCAGTCAGGGTGGTTTTGTCTTTGCGCCTCTTGACGCAAGCGTTGCTGCTGTTCAGGTGATACAGTAGCGTTTGGGATGGGGCAAATGTTAAACTTCACGGATTCCTGCCTTCTTCAAGTAGTAAAACTTAAAAAAGTGTATCGACAATTAGAAGTGACAGGACATGAAGATAAAGCTTTTAGATCTGAATTTATATTTTAGCAAACATACCAGTAGGAATACAAAGGGTTCCATCAAATTCACCTTCATCTTAACTGGGGATCAGATGAAATTTGATCCTTATGCATAGACGAGGCAAAAAAGCATTTTGTTTTATTGCGAAGGGAAAGAAAGAAGGTTCTTCATTTTCTTTAATCTTTGCCGATGACAGCTGTGGATTATAACAAAGACATGAAAGGGAACAAAAAGCTTTTTAATGTAGTTTTGGGTTGTTTTCTTCCCTTTGCATTTTTAATACAAAATGGAGCAGTGAAAATCAAACAAAAATATGTTAAATTTTATTCATCTCGCTATTTCCCTCATAGATCACATTAAAGCACAACACTAACAAGTAAAGGCACTTCGAGGCTCCAGGGACTGTTCATTTTCTTTCTTGCCTTTGAAAGCTGACTGTCATTTAAAGAATGCTGCCATTTCTGCAAATATTTCATGCAACAGTTTTCTTTCATTTCTCCCTGACTTTGCTTTGCTTACAGAGTATGGAGCAATTGCTCACAAGCAAAGGCTCAGTTTGAGATCCACACGCTATTTACATCACCAACAGATCTTGCGTGACACCCCCAAATCAGATATTGCGTGGATTTTAAGAGCGTCCTCGCGTTAAAGTGACTTTTAGCCTGCCCAAGTGCCTACGTGTAGGAATCCGCTCATACGCTTCACCCTGGCTGACTTTCTGTAAGACATTTTAGTTTGTCTACGCCTCAATTCTCCAGCTGTAAAAAAATAGCTAAACAGGCTTCCCTGACAAAATGTTTAGGATCTATTGTCAACAGATGGAACAGAAGAGCTGAATATTGCTGTTCTTTGTTGGTAAAGAGCAGAATGCCTAAGAATAGCGCTTAATCCCAAATTATAATAGAAATAATACAGATAGCCAAGAATATTTTTTTCTTTATATTCATTCATCAACAAAAAAAAAAAAAAGGAAGCTTTGTTGCAAGGCTTAGTTTTCAGGGAAAAGGATGGGTACGACACTGCGCTTTGCCTTCTCGAGTCTTACCGATATCTCAGTCGCGGATGCCAAGGAGATGAAAACAGCTAAGTGACCCAGGCTTATAGATGCGCATTTGCTTGGATGAAAGACTTTTTTTTTTGCAAAGGGAAACACAGCCTCTCCTCGTGGTGCAACTTCCATTGTTATTTTTTGTGTACGAGTGCCTGAAGGAACCTTGCCCATGCACAAGTTAACCCCGCCGGTACGTTAATGGCACTTCCTCTGGTGTCGGAAAGCATCTCGAGTCACGGCTATTCATTTTTTATTCATTTGTCCATATGTCTTACACTTCATTTTCTGCTACACTACTTCGCTGTTCCTGAGTTTGGCTGCATTTGTACCATCAATAACAAATGTATGTGATACGCATAGGGACTTTTTTGTTGTTTCGCCTCCCTACCGACACGGAGTGCACTGAGCTTGCACTGCACCACGGGAGTTGTAAAGGTTCACATCTCCGCAGGAGACAAGACCTATTTCTAAGCATGCTCAAATTACAGCCTTTGCTCAAAAAAAAAGCCCTGCACACTTTGTTATAATGCACACAGGGCATAGCTCACCAGAGAAATCAGCAAGCAGGCATAATATATGATGAGATGACATCTTAAAAACAACTGTAAATATGGATTTGCTGTTCATCTCCTGAACTACATTAAAATAAAAGCACCGAACAGATTCTCATTATAAATTCTCTTTGCTCCGTTAAACACTTTCCCTAGTGTTTTAGAAGTTCAATGTTTCCAGAATCAGCCTGAGTACCTATAAATATCCAGACACCCCGAGAAGAGCGAGGCACATCGTTGTCACCCAGCTGCAGCAACCAGTTTTGATGCCACCACCTTCACCGGTTCACTGCGGGGTCGTGTCCTCCCTGCGTTGCGTGGTGCGCCCACCTAAAGGCACCGTGGCTCGAGAGCAGGTCTATGTTGACTTCTCGGGATGATTCGCTGAGAGATGTCTTGCCAAGACACAGCCTGTGAGAAGACAAGGAGGACCAGTTGCTGAAGGACCACAAAAATGTAGCAGAGTAAGGCAAAGCCCCAGGTGTTGCTACCTAACCACATTTTTGGCAGATGACTGGAGTCCTAGTTTATCATCCAAAGAGCTAGGACATGCCCTCAACAGTTGTAACAGACTCAACGGTGAGACTAGATTAAAAATTACAGGTTATGTTGTATTCGTTTGAAATGTAGATGTGTAGGACCCCCCTCTGTCCCTCGTCCCTCACATCTCTGTGAAGCAGATGGGCAGAACTGTGCTCCTCAGGGACAATTTTCAGTTAACTTCAGGAGATATTTTAAGCACGTCTACGTATTAACATATCTTTACTCTTTGTGCTACAGTAGTGCCCAGAGGTTCGAGACGAGATCAGGGTTTTATTGTCTAGTTAACATAGAAACATATCGTGAGACTCTACTTCAAAGAGCTTATAGGCAAAAGACGAAAGGATATAGGAAAAATAAAAGGTTAATACCATAGGGACTGAAAACACACCAAAAAACGGTGACTTGTCCATCATTTCTTGAGAAGTTTGTGACATACTGCAGATGTGAAGCCAAGTTTCCACTGTTCTCTATATTCAGTCTCAAAACAAATGTTGTTTTTTTTTTTTTTTCTAAAGAGGGCTTTAACACTCGGGAATTTTCCCAGGACAAAAGTTTCGGATTTGGTGCCTCAATCGGCAATCTACGTTACTCTTCCGGATCCTAAACAAAAGGAATTGATTTTCAGGAGATACTGGTACTTCTGATGCTTAAACCCCATGTTATTTAGCTGGCTTTGTTTAAGCACTGGATGAAACCTTATGGCATGGAAAAAACGTGCCAGATTTCCAAAACTTACATCTTGTGCTTTCTGTTCACAAAGAAGATATTAGGCCCATTCTCTGCTATCTTGGAAAATGCATTCTTGAATTTTACAGCATTTGATAAGTTTAGCTTAATTGAACAAAGTTCTTCTCTGTTATTATGGATTGTTCAGGTTACCAGAAGATGTAAATATATGCTAATTCTGTTGTGTTAGAGAAAGGATAATTCACTGGTAGGTCTTTTATTTTATTGAAACCGATCATGAGCTCTTTATTACCCATTTTAGCCTTTCTGATAGTGACTCCTTTCCAAATTACCTGATATATTCGATGAAATAACATCACAGAAATCATCTCCTCATCCACCCCTGAAATGCAGCCGTTGCTGATGTACGAAGTGCCTAGAAGGAATAAAACAAAACTGTTTTTCACCAGCTGACAACATAGGAGAAACTCATTTGGAGAATTTCACCGTGGTAGTCTATTCTAGTGGAATATTTATAGTTAAATTTGCTAATATGATTAAAAGTTGGGTTTGTTTTTTTTTTTAAATGTGGATATCATTTCCCTAGCTTGTGCTAAAATCTGCTTCTAAGCTTTCCCCTCCAGGGGAAGTGTATGTTGTCCAAGATGTGGAATACATCTCTTATAGTTTCTTTTAACGGGGTTTAATCTGCTGGCCATTAGGTGCCCGGTGGATATTTCTAAAATCAGAGGCAAGGCACCTTTATTTTTGGGATGATGGTAATTTCTGCACAGAGGAGGCCAAATCACCCCAGGCTTCCCGACCCCCAGGCAAGACACTGCTGATGCTCTAATATCGTATGTGGCACAGTGTCGTATGCCTGGATATCTGGCTAGCCCTGCCACTGCAGCTCTCAAAGCACACATTTATTTAGTAGCCTGCTAAATGCAGAATGTTTTCTCCAAGGTCTGACCCAGGCACCCTCCCTCGTGAAGAGGTTCCTCCTGAATTTGCAGCGAAACCCCTCCGATTCCCTCTGAGCCGTCTCACACAGCAGGATCTCCAGCAGGAACTCCACCGGCTTTGGGCGTCTCTGTTGTGGCACTGCTAGTTAAAAACTTTATTGTAAACTGTGCTTTGGGCTCCTTAAGGCATACGGGATGGTTTCCATTTTCCTGGGCATGTTCCCCAGCCCTGGAAGTCTGGGCAACCACAGCCCTACCAACAACCCTCCGGTTCAGGTCTAGGTCACAGAAGAAGTACGCTACGTCTGGCTGCGATGTTGGAAGTGCTTTTCTCTCCTGATTTCTCAGCATTCGATAACCCTTGTCTGCAGGGTTTATACTTGAATTTGACATTTGTCCTATAGATAGATTACCTTTTCGTGGCAATAAACTAATGTTACTAGGTCTAGGAACTGACACCGGTGCTATTGATTACTAGGTGTAATGTTTTCACAAACCCAGACAGGAGTAAATGAGGCCGTTCTCTGGTTGCTTTTGGAGATTAATTGCGCATGACTGCTTTTCTGCCCTTTAGAGGGTCTTCCAGCATCAGTGGCACTGGCAGGACACACAGGGCATAGACATAATTCTCTGGAAGACCTTTTCTCTTCTAGAAGGGCATTTCCTGCAGGAGTTACCCTGCTTACGACGACATCTAACATTCCTGTTTCCGCTCCTTTCATTGCTATTAAAGGGGAGTCAGTATGGTTTTGGTGAAGCAAAGAGAGCAACAGAAGGGACAGAAGGGTCCTGTGTCAGCAGCTGGCTTAGAGCTGCCTCCTCAGCTCGGCACCAAAGCCGGGTTCCTGCTGTCATCATGTTTATGTGAGCAGGTATTAATGATCACAGAATGACTTAGGTTGGAAGGGACCTCTCAAGTCATCTGGTCCAAGTCTTTGTTTAGAGCAGGGCCAGCTTCGAAGGTAGCTCTGGGGCACAGCAGTGTCATCTCCAGCTGACTTCTGAGCACCTTCAAGGATGGCTGGTCCACAACCTCTCTGGACCTCAGTGTTTGACAACCCTCATATTTATTTTTTTCCTACTAACTGGTAAGAATTTCTCTTGCTGCGATTTCTGCCTTGTCCTTTTACTGCAGGATATTGTCAAACCCCATCTGTTTTGATCAGATATCTTTGTTTCCACTTTGTCTACAGGGAGGCCGTAGCTCCTCGTGATGGATACCTTACCACTTTTGGTTAGGATCAGGAAAGGCACTGACAAAGGCGTTGAGAGAAGATTATTGAACGTATAACTTATCTTTATTGTTATTTTATTGGCTGCATTGCATTAGAAGAAATTCAGGTGTTCTTAAGTGCAAGACAGTAGCCCTGAGTGGTATGATGGGATGAGCAACGTTTTCATGATGAACCAGGAGACCCCATCTTAGCTTCGGTTCTCCCAGGGGACCAATCTGTAGAGCACTCTGCAGGTCCCTCGTGTCAGGTAATTGTTAAAACGGGACACGAGAAGAGGACTTGAGAATGAATTTTTATTTGAGAGAAAAAGGAGGTGATCTGGAAAATCAGCTGAGTGCGCTACCCTCTTCCCAACACCGCAGTTTAAGGCGAGGAGCTTTCCTTGGATTGGAGTTCACATCTAGTCGTCAAGCGTTTATTTTATACTTAGAGTTTAAAGAGGAAATGAAATTATACATGAAAACTCAACATTTGTCACAAGACCCCATGTAACAGCTGTAGAGATGTCAGAATTTTACCCTCTTCAAGAAGAAAAAAACTGTGGTATCTTGAATGAGGTGCTATTTGTTGATTATTTTCTTTCCATAACAACATCTGTCAGTAGAAGAAATCAATTTTTGTTTATGCTTAGTTTGAACTTCTTGTCCTTTTATTTATTTTTTTAAGTTGAACTGCAGAACACAACTTTATTTCCAGAGCATGTTCCACACCAACACTGACATGGGGATTCTTGGCTGATGCTCTAATTAAAGCTGAATTCTTTGCTCAGCTTCCTCAAAGGCATGAAGAGATTTCTTCTGCCAGGTAAAAAAAAATATATATATATATAATTCTCTCCTCCTCCTGCTCCAGAACAGCAAATACAAATGGTAACATCGTTGTTATAGGTGGAGAGAAATTCAGAATTTACCGCTGAATTCTTGCGACTGTCATCGGTAAAGCCCCCGTTTCTTTGTTTCTTTGCCTTGTTTCTGCCAGGAGCGCTTAACGACCCTTCTTTTCCATTAGCTGCTGCACTTATTAGTGGCTTTACACTAAAAAGCTTTCCTCATTTGAACTCCTGCTCCAGTCAGTGGCATTTTCCCCGAAAGAGCACCAGAATGACCCCGTAAGTGTTATTAATATACAGTGCAGTTCAAAAAGCAACAGTCTGCCACGTGATAATACTAATGCTTTTTCACGTTTTCATTGTATCGGACTAAACCGAACTCTAATACTGTGTTCATACACTGTACCGTGGCAAATTGCCTTTTTCTCTCTTATCTAAGAGGAGACTCAAGCAATTATTTATTGCTCCAGTTAGCAGCAGCTCAAATTAACCACCTGAATTTTTCATGTTTTTAACAGAAAGCTACAGATCGCATCCTCATCCCAATCTTAGCTCCTTTTTGCGAATGTGACCTTACCCAACCTAGTTATAAACATAAATCGTATGTCAGTCTGTTCAATTTATAAAATTTGATGGACTCTATATTGTGCTATATGGGTAGTTGTAATGAAGTATGTGCTATATAGTCTCCATTTTTAAATTTTCCATGAACTTATCACATTTTTCCACCTAATTTGTCAATTTCTGTGAGTATATTTTTCACGATCAAATGAATAGTAAATCAATCAATTTGCTTATTCATTGTTGGGAATTCACAATGTATTTTGATGAGACATGACAGTTATATGGGGTTTTGACAGTAATTTCTAGAATCGGGTTTCTCAAGTAATCTTTCACATTTAAAAAAATCAGTGTGCAGGGTGACATTCATTTCTGACTTATGCCTTGTTATTTAAGATTTAAGCCAAGTGAAGTCCAGATGTCTGTGCTCTGGCCGTAATCAGCGGAGACATGTACCAACCCTTAGAGGCTGATTCGTCTTATATTTCTTAAATATCTGTCTTAGCATGGGATGAATTGTCCTTCAGAGGTGCTTGTCTCTTCAGTCGCTATAGGGACAGCCCTTATAAACTAAACCGCGTGCCTAACTTACAGAAAGCAGTAAGATTAATCCACTGTCTGTCTCTATATGTCCTCTTCGGTATAGTCACCGAGTTCACCGCTGGTAATCGCAAATACCTGGTACGTCTCAAAGTCCTAAAACGTCATCTTTTGGGAGTCTTCCCTGCGTTTCCCAAAGTCTAGCCTAGTGAATGGTCTGTATTAACCCCTTGCATCGCTCTGCCAGACGTCTTTCAAAACTAAATAGGCACGACAGCGGGGACACGGGGAGAAGGAAGAGACAGAGTCGGTCTACGCCGTGCATATGAATTTCTCTTTCTTCTGCAGAAAATCCAGAATGTGACATTATTAAACGCTCAGCTAAATAATGACTTCGTGTCTCAATAAATAAATCTTCGTGTGGAATCTGGAGACTTACAACGCTTAGTTAAATTAGAAATTAAAAGTAGTATGCTAATATAGAGTGGAAATCGTATGAAAATATATACTACATCTCTGCGAATACAAAATAATTTCCTTATGACTAATGATATTACAGTGTGTACCAACTAAATTAATAACTGTACAATACTTAGCGCAGGGAGTTATTAATGCACCAGTCATTCATTTGGCAATTTTTAAAGTTTATTTCTTTTGCGATAGAAGCACAGAAGTCACCTGAATATTAAACAAATATGTCACTGTTTCCTCTGGACGTAAAATTAAGTAGAAAATATGTGGGTGGAAAGGATATAAGTAACAATATGCAGTAAGTACTTAAAGATTATTTACTCATTCCAGATCCACTGTAATAGTATTAATCATGCTGAGCTGATTTGGTGTTAATGTAGACGAAATATGTAATTCTGCAGCAGGTCTTCTGCAATGTCACGTTAATAAATGCCTCCTCACATACAAACATTTGTTATTTTTCAGTAGAGAACTTTGAGGAGGCAGTTCCCATCTTTGGCAGGTGTATGAGCACCCAATATATTCAGCTGCAATTTTCTTCTGTACAAATAGAATTAACAGCTAAAAAAAAAAAAGGGGGGGGGGGGTGGATGAAGCAATTCACATGGAAAAAATCAGGAAAATGGATTGCCTTGTTTTCCTCAGAAAAGAGCAGCAAAAACCAACGCGGGCCAGAGGCGCTCATTTCACTTTGTCTTCATTTAGGGATATAATTAGAGTAGCCCTGTGGTAAACTAGGACACACAAACCAGCGCAGCACATCCGTGCACCCAGAAGTTAATTCCCGTGTGTTATTTGTTGTCTGCCACGTCCTTCGTGTTTACAACACAGCGTGCGGAGTTCTCAGTGAGGTAAAAAGTGGTAAAATGGCTATTTCCGATGTAATTTGTAGTTACAAAGAAGATGGAGACTCCCTTTTTACAAGGAGGCCCATGGTGAGGACGAGGGGTAATGGGTACAAGTTACTCCCAGGGAGATTCCGATTGAACGCGAGAGGAAAATTTTTCACAATGAGAACAGTCAACCATTGGAATAATCTCCCCAGGGAAGGGGTTGACTCTGCTACGCTGGACACTTTTAGGACTCAGCTGGACAGGGTGCTGGGCCATCTCGTCTAGATTGTGCTCTTGCCTAGAAAGGTTGGACCAGATGATCCTTGAGGTCCCTTCCAACCTGGTATTCTAGGAGTCTATGATTCTATGAATTCTGCCATCGAGAATTTAGGGAGGGAGGCTTTTTGCTCAGCATCCAGAAAGTGATTACCGGGGTGCATGAACTGTTCTGGGCTGGGTTCAGGAGCGCGAGCTCCATCCAAGCAGCGCTGGAGAGCTGGACGCCTGCGGTTCACCGCCACGGGTCGAGGATCCCAAGGCAACACATTGCTGGTGACCCTCAACCATCTCTTCCCACGTCACCCCGGGACAGCAGCGCGTCCTCGTGAGGGGCTGTGTGGGGCTGGATGCCTCCCTGCCCACTGGAGCTCAGCGCCACGGCCCCGGCTCTATCCGGCAGTGTGCCAGGAGACGGTAGGAAGGCGCTGGGACCCCGCAGCATCCCTCACCTTCATGTAGCACTGCACGTAGCACCGCGTCCGAGGCTTCCTCTGCTCAGAGCGATGGGTCAGGAGGTACAGCTGGAGCACAAAGTTGGTTCCAGCTTTCTTATGCAGGCAAAACTGTGAATGATTCCAAGGAGAACTTCAGCTTCCTATTGATGAAGATAGCACCAGGAGATTGAGACAAATAAAGCCTTTGGAAGGGAAACAGAAATGATGGGCAGCAGTTGTGCTCATCATCACTTACTTTGCACAGGTGTTCACTTAACTTTATTTTCTTTTTTCTTGTTTTTCAGGAAAGCACTTGTCCGTTCTGCATCCCAGATCTGACTTTAACAGTGTGTGCTTTGTTTTGCCTTCTTTGTTTTCTCCTGCAGAGCCAAGTTCCCACTACGTGATTTCCTTAAAGGCGTTTAACAACGCAGGCGAAGGGGTGCCTCTGTACGAAAGCGCGACCACCAGGTCGATGACAGGTGAGTTGCAAATGCTGGTTCATAACCTGCGCATTAGGCGAAACATGTTGATCAAGGCAATGGAAGACGAGAGCTCTGCAACCTCCAAGTCCCTGCTAGAATAAATCAGCTTCATTTTTCACTTTATTGTAACTATGCGGATAGAATGAATTATTTACCCTTTCCAGAAATTGGCTGTATAAATTTAATGGGATGCTCACAAGTGCTTGCTCTTTGGTGTGGGTTGGCTTGGGAGAAGCATGACTCCCAAACAATTTAAATATTTAAAGATCAGGGTAGAATAGTGGTGAATAACTTTGCTGAATTAAGCCCAGATGAAATTGGTTTTTGTTTTTTTTTTTTTTCTTCATTTTTAAAGCAGTTGAAATTAAAATGAATTAGTTAAAAACACACTGTCATCATGCACATTTACAGAAGCACGTAGAGGGGTTGCAAAAGGTGAAGGAATATACTGATAAGATTTTTGTGGCAGGATAAGGCTCGCAGAAGGGATTACCCAGCAGCAGGGTGCTTTTAGGCAGCTGTTTTTCACAGATGCATCCTTTGGACGCTGGCAAAGTTATAAAATTGGAATTAGTCTCAGGTAGCGCTGTCTTCCGCACTGGCTCGTGGTTTTTCTGCAATCACGGGTGTGTGGGTGGGACTGACGAGGAGTTAAAAGAACAGAACTGAGAAAAAGAAAAAACAAACCAAAACAAACCACGTTTTTCCTCTGGATCAACACCATCATTTGGTGAAGTTTTTTTTCTCGTGTTTCACCCATGGTGTTCAGAGCTGCCTGGAAGGGGAGCTGTGTCACTGAGAGCAAACCCGATCGCTGACGCTGGCTTGGGTGGACCACGAGGAATAAATCAACCAAATGGCACTTCTGTGGCTCTGCGAGGAAAAACAGCTTTTATCCGTATGGTTTTGTGAAGTATTCCCATAAGAAATCTTGGAAAGTCAGAAGGAGGGAGGGGGGAAAAAAAAAAGAGATTAATTACACAATCAAGGGCAACCGTAACAAGCTACATTAGATATAATAAGTGTTAGGGAACTTCTGGCTCAAAATTATTAATCTTTCTTCTTGTCTGGAGTCTACAGAGGTCATTCTTGCTGAGTGTGTGTCTTGTAAAATCTTTTTCCAGTGAGTTTGCCTCAGGATCCATATATACTTTTATTTTTAAGCTTTTTGTTGCCTGTCGATTCTATTTAAAAACCACCCGGCTGACCTGTGGAATTTGGTTTTATGTCTGTATATAACCTCTCATAAACGAAATGATATCCAGGTGTGAAAAAAGGTAATTCAGGCTTGGGCTCTGTTTTGGTGAACTGACCCGATGATCGTCTGCGAGAAGTCCACCTCGGTGCTTCTCTCTTATTGCTGTGAGACGTCCGTACCCGGAGCTTCCCACCACCTCCCACCCACGGCATGCAGCCTCTGAAAGGAGCCGGTGGCCTGGGTCGTTCATGGAGGAACATCTCAAAAAAGGCTTTGAGCAAAGCAGGAAAGCACGGGAACCGTGTTCCCCGAGCAGCGGCTGAGCTGACGCACCCTGGGCACTAAAAAAAAACCCAAAAACTGTGTCTTTGCGTGTCCGTTTAGCATATACATAGACATTTCGGTGTCTGCTTGTGTGGATATGGCGTGCAAACTAAAGTTGTATAACATGCAATATTTGCGGAACAACTGCAAAGAGAGCAAGAAGCTATTTTCTGTCAAGAGATTGCAATTTCCAAATGACAGATGTCCACGCGTAAATAATAGCAAATGAAACTTTAGTGGAAAATGGAGGCAGTATTTAGGGACCTACTTTCAGCCAACGGTGGATTATAGACATTTCCCTCTTCCTCAGGTCAATGGTGACGTGTTTCAGAAACTGAATTATCTTGATTGATCGAGTCTGACCATTTATTTTGCTAAACCCAGCCTCTCTTCATAATCTCCTCTACAGCAGGACTTCAGTTTTCAGTATGGGAAAGAAAAAGAGAAAGGAAGTGCAGTATTTGCTAAAATAACAACTCGGCTCCAGTCACGTCAACTTCCATCATAAGTTTGTAAAAACCACAACAGAAACAGGTCTTGCTCACGGTCCAAAGTTTACAGCCAATTCTTTTGGAAAACTTCAGGAAAATTCAGAATCCAGAAGCTGGATTCACCAGGTTGGGGCAAAAAAGAAATTCAGCTGCCCATTCCTCCCCGTGTGGATCGCGTGTTTGAGTTTTGGTTCCTTCATTTCCTTCAATGTTCATATTCAGACTTCTTATAAAGCAGATTTTGATGAAAGAAGCAACACAAGAAGCAGGTTGAACCTAATGGCTTATCGTACATTGTAGACATCCTTGTCTCCTCTGGTTTTCCTTCTGAAGGCTGTGACCTCCCGAAGTTCTGAACAAGAATTACAAAACCGTAAACCAGGAGTGATCAAAGAGTGTCGGGAGCTGGAATTGCACGTGGAGCAGGCCAACTGTAGCAACTGTCAGTGAGGAAATATTAGAGTCATTTATGCTTCAATTAATTAATTAGCACATTATTTTAGGGGGAAAAAAAAAAAACAAGCAACCTTTTGGCGTGCTTTTGCTGCACTTTACCCACTGCATTTTGCAATTGTATTTAGAAGAATCACAACTGGTAAATAATGAGTCAGTAAATATAGTTTTAAAGGCTAGGCCAGAAGTTGACTGGGTGCTTCAACAAGGACAGAGGTATTGAAATCGAGTAGGAGCGGTCTCTGGTTCCTGCGTGGGTGCCATCACCGTGCAGAGACGGAGCCCCGGAGAAGCCAAGAGCGTGAATGTCATCGGGGCTGAACCGAAGGCTGATCAGGAGAGGAATTCTGTACACGGGTGGTTGGTGGTTTTTTTCCTGTGACCGTGACAGCAGTAATCTACTGCTGACCCAACGTCTGGTTCCTCTCGCACGCCACCATAACTCAGAGAAACCTCCTCTGCATCAAAGTGGAAAGAGAAGCGTGGCCACAGTAATCTCGACAGTCTCAGTTAACTGGATGTGTCAGCACGCCACACAGATCCGAACTTCTGGAAATGAAAGGAAATGTGCCACAGTCTCGGTAATTAAGTCAGCCAGAATTTTCCTCGGATATTGCATAGGCAATATCCTCGGATATTGCATAGCGCACGTGGTGCTCAGCGTCTTGCTCCCCGAAGACCACCCGGTCGCGGACGCATGGGAGAGGAACTGTGCTTGTTCCTCGAGGAGGAAGCCCACTTGAAGATAATCCGCGTCTCCACGCCTGGATGTGCACGTTTAACACGCTGACAGTGTTAAACCAAGAACTGAAAGATCTTCACTTCAGCAGTGAAATCGTTACGTTCCGTTTTGCCTAACAAATGTTTAAGCAAATGCAGAATATGTTCCTTTCAAGAGCCTAAAACAACAAAAGAGCCTGAAAGAGGCTGCCGAGAGAGAAAAGCATAGGTAACTCCTACACATGTGAGAATGTCGTGTCTATAAATCAGGTTGGAAGATGACACACTCTTCGCTTTGTAGGTGTTTCCGATAATGTATCATTTAAAAGTGATTGAATTTTTTAAGAAAATGTAAATAATTTTAAGGAGAGACACTGTGCATTGACTTCATCTCGTGTGAAGAAAAAGCAGCGTACTTGGAAGTATTTAAGCAAGTCATGAAAAATAGCACTTAGCGCTGGTTAGTTTTGTTGTAGTGATGTAACTGAAATGTTGCTGATGCGTTCTCATTTTGCATTAATGCCTTTCTTTCTGTTCTCCTCATGTTCCTCCTCCTCATTAATGCCATGCATTTAACCCATTGTGATGTGTGCCCCTTGGTGGCTGTTTGTGTTTTGGTTTGGTTTGTTTTGTTTTTCTGTTTAACTTACCTATTCTTTTATTTTGGAATGCTCATTTGGTGATGTATGGACCCAGAACCCATTGATCCATTAGAAGTTGATTTTTATCCTTTGCTTGATGATTTCCCTACCTCAGTCCCAGATATCTCCACCCCCATGCTCCCACCAGTAGGTGTCCAGGCTGTTACACTTACGCATGATGCAGTGAGGGTCATCTGGGCAGACAACTCTGTCCCAAAGAACCAAAAGACTACGGAGGTTCGCTTCTACACGGTCCGATGGAGAATGAGCTATTCGACAAGTGCGAAGTACAAGGTGAAATTTTAACACGTTATGAATTTATGAGCTATTTCATCTGTTCATATTTTATTTGCAAAGACTCTGAATTGGCTTTTATGAACTTCCCTCAATCAAAATTCCCATTTCAATCAAAAGGAGACTTGCCTGAGTAACTACTGCTTCCTAGAAACCTACGTGTTTAGTCAGATGAAAATGCTATATTTTAATTCCGCATGCTAATTGTTGAAAGTTTTGATCTTTAATCTTTACTAATCCGATATAAATTAGTCACAGATTTGGTAGCACGATAGCGTAGCGTGGATAGGAAGAAATACCAATTGCAAACTCGCCCACACCGTATGGCAGTTCCACTCACCCATATTATGTATTCCCAAATAGCAAAAAATGAAGGTTAGTTTATGCGAAAACTCAATTTGAATGGATATGACAGCAGCATGCTACTTTCTGTATGAGAATTTCTTTTCAAGTCCTAATGAAAGCAGTACCAAATCACGTGCGGTGCCGCAAAGAGATACGGTGGGACAGGGAAGGGGAAGGAACAAGCACAGCCTTTAGGCTTTGTTGTTTGCTTGGTTTTGAACGATAAGCTACCTTTCCCCACTATCGTCAGCTTATATAGTGCATCTCATATAACACCCACCTTCCCCACGATGAGCATGTCCTTCCTCCCGTGCCCTACCATAACAGTTGTTTTCGCTTGCCTAAAGGATCGTATTGATCCGTAGTGAGTTGTTTGCCGTGGATGTATTGTTATACTGCAAGTGGATGCTTCGTTTTTTACTGTTCTCTGTCCTAACAAAAGCAGCCTCATACAAGTCATTTTTACAAGGGCTGTGGAACAGGCTGTGCTCTATCCAGCCCTAACAAAAGTCCCGTCCTCTCCGATTAGAGGCAGAATGATGTGGCTAAATATAGGTTGGCATTTCTAAACCCCGGAGGATGGTTCTCCGCCTCTTTAGGTTGGGGGTACAGCTTATAGACTCTCATCTTGAGCTCTTTCCCAGGTAATTTTTGGAAGAAGCGGGAATGATGGTGGAGAAGCTTTTGCCTTCAGTCTCTTTTCGGATGGTGATTTTTCAGCTCTCCTCTTACATATCTCCATCACAATTTGGCTCGCTGGCACTTGCCTGAGTCCACGGGCTGCTGTGTACTATCGATTTCGGTTGCGTTACTCCTGATTTGCGTTCACGTCAGCTGCAAGGAGGCTCGGGTCAGCCGGCTTTTTGCTGCAGGTGCTGACCCACTGTAAAGCTTTTAAATAATAGCACATTTTTACAAGCTATAAATCCCATACCTTGCTTTTACTTCTACTGCCGTACTTCTGACAATCTCAGATGCTGAGATGATGATCTGCAATATTAGACCCAAATATTGTATGCTCATGCAGTTGTAACAAGCTCTTAGGTAATTACGGATGCCAAAATGATGCGTTGTAATGTTTTGTATGCCACACCTTCACCTGGCTCCTATTTAGAGATGGATATCCATGCCCAACAAAATGAGGAATATAGCACAGGGAAGCACAACAAGTCGCGGTTTGCAGCTCTAGTGATGAAATCAAAGCTCCAGAAAAGACAGCGTTATCTTTTGCCAATCACAGTCCATCATAACATTTTCTCTAGATTCCCAATACATTTACTGAGCTGCATGCAGTGGAAAATGGTGAGTGGCAAAAATAAAGATCAAAAATAGCCCTGTATTAATGCAGGAGAAGCATGTCCTGCTCGGAGGTGTCGAGCTTGTTGTCCTTCTACTGAAACGAGCAGGGGGACATCTCTTGCAGAGCCACCACACAGGGCTCCGGGAGCCGTCGAGGAGTAGGGACTGAAGAGGAGAGGAGCAAGAGTGAAATTACCTTTTTTTTTTGCCATCACCTCTAGTTTGACCAGTTTGTGGACAGCATGTAAAGAGCCGCTCTGATTAATTTATCCCAGTTCAATCACCCAGAAGTAGAAACAATCAAAAATCTTTCGAGAGGTTCTGCTTTCTTAAAATAACCACATTTTTTCAAGAAAACAAGATAAGCCCTATTATGTTATTCTTTGAAAACGGTGGGGAAAGCTTCCATTTTCTTCAGAGGGGTTTGGATCAGGCTCACACATAGGTTCCCAGAGCACTTGCCTGTGCATCGGCATTGAATTTCCAATTCTTTTGAGATTTTCCCGTTAAAGTCTCCTATCGCTTCAAAAACATGTATCAAATCTAATATAATAAAAAGTTGAGCCTTTCTCATTGAAGTTGGAAATTTATAACTTTACTTTGCCCTGCCAACTCTACTTTGTACAAACTGTCCCAAACAGGCATGGAATGGCATTACTAAAGGTACTTGCTCCAGTTACACCCCCTTCATCTCAATGTGATATTAACTTCAAGGACGTTTGCGACTATTGAAATGCTAACGTTGACCAAAACAGTCAAAGAAAAACACTCAGCTGGAGACAAATAACTTTCTTCTTACAAAAAAGAACCCGATGTCTTTATGTTCCACTAAAGGCTATTTTATCCAGGAATAGGTTCGAACCTTCTTGTTTTATCCATGTACGTTTTTCCTGATCATGTGTAATATTTGAGCACTCCCGTAGTGATAATTATCAGATTTAGTTACCCTCAGTCCTGCTGAGGAGTATTTTATGCCGTAAATCATTTCATTTCTTCCAAGATCTTTTCTGGGCGAGAAGATTATTATTCCCCATATTTAAATCCAGCCTTTAGTCAAAGAATAATTTGTCTAAACTCTAGCAGGTAGATTTTGCCATCTTTGGCAAGTGGCTGAGTAGTTTGGTTGTGTAGTTTATGAGCACGTAGGTTATAAGTGCTGTCTTTGCTTCAGTAAGACTTTTTATAGAGGGAGATTCTCTCTGGGAGTAAACCCCTAGTACAGATAAGTTGCAAAACTGCTAATTTCCAAGAACTAGGAATTTTGATTGAGTATGAAGAAGATAAAATCTGGTATTGCATTAAGTCTTCCTATTAAGTAGCATGCAAAATGTCTGTCAGAGCACTTGTGATAAAAACAGCGTGCCGTGTAGGCATATATAGCCCATTTATTAATGTCTCTGCAAAGTAAATTTCTCCCACTCCCCCTTGAATATTACTGCTTTATTCCGTGGTGTGCTGGCAACTTGATGTCCCATTTTTAATAAAGGGCGATTCATTTTTGAATCGTCTCACGATTAACAGCAGAATGGCATTACTGATGCATGCCGGCAAGGTGCCTTCTTGTGAACCGCTTCCCAAATGGGAACATCAAGGTAGTCGTCTGATGCAAAGTCCTTACGCAGTAAACTTTAAACTTACTTACGTTGTCCTTACTCAGTAAACCTTAGGTCCATAGGTATATAAATGTGTAAAAGCGCACAGCATCTTTGACTCACTGGCCTGTGAGTTGTTGATGCTGGAGGGTTGCACACCAGGCCCTGTACCCTGAAAAGCGTGGGAACTGATTTTATTCAGTTGTCACCAATTTGTCCCATAATTTTCTTCTCACTTGCCTCCTTTGATACTAGTGCAGTTTGCCTCAAATTGTTCCTTGCTGCAGGCTGAGGTAAAAAGCTAAATCAGCCAAAAATAAATGAACAATTTAATATTCACATCAGCATCTTTAGTTTTTCATAACATATCACAGTGAGGCAGATAAATAATATGTTTCAAATATAATCTAATATATAAACATATTCTATTTAACCAAGCAAAAGTGCGTTTTATGAATACAAAAACGCATCTTTATGCAAGGGTCCTGGGTCGTATTTTGATCTCTATCATCAATATGTGTTAACCCCAGGAACTGGGAAGCCTTAGTCAGGACCCATTCTAGGGGTAAAAATGCTTTCTGAGCCTCCGCTAAAAATCAGTGGGTATCAAAAAGTTTTTTTTTTTTTAGAAGGAACCTATCAAAGAGGCTGGAAATGAGCATTTAAGTTATGGAAATGTTCCTATTTTTTGTCCTCGTATGGGCATAGATGAAGGACATAGGGTTAGCTTCCAATTTACATTTGAAAAAAATGCATGGCAAATTGCTTTGTCTGGGAAAAGAGAAAAAGAAAGCATCACAATAATTTATTTAACTGCCTAAATTATAGGCAGCAAGTTTAGTATCATATTTATGGTACTAAAAATACTCCCTGTAAGGTACGCAGTAGCAATAGAGCTATTTTGCTTGAAAAAGGAATCCATTGTAACTGCGTTTTGCTTGGCTACCAGCAAAAAGAGTGGCTTTAAAGACATTCTCCGCTCCATCTCTTTGCAGTCGGCAGATACGACCGCTCTGAGTCACACCGTGATAGGCCTGAAGCCAAACACCATGTACGAGTTCTCCGTCATGGTCACCAAAGGTCGGCGGTCCAGCACCTGGAGCATGACCGCGCACGCCACCACCTATGAAGCAGGTACGGCAAGAGACGCTAGAAGGGCTTTCTTTGGTTTCGTATTTGTCATCAAAAGCCTGGTTCAAGTTCGTCCTAACTGCATAAACTGACAGCATACATACCAAATTAACTGTATTTCTTCACTTTTTTTCATTGGTAGCAAAGCAGAGCACTCATTCTACCGACCTCTGGTGTCATTGCAAGAAGTTAGGAGATGGTAGTACGTGTCTGTAATACTTTGCTCCATAATATAATGAGTATCTGTGGCTTTTAATGCTAATGATTTAAAGTAGTTTTCACTTTTCAAAGAAACCCAAGATCAGGTGAGAAGATGATTCTCTTATTATTAGATACTGATTTTGCTACTTTAAAATTTTGACTTGTGAAGTTCTACATGTCTCAAGGTCATGAGTTCCCATCTTATCTGCTTGGTAAAAGGACTCAATGACTGCTTCTATCTAATAATCCTTCTTGACTCAAGAACTAAAGGGATGTGTTTAGAAACCGAACAGCCACAGGTCTGATCGTAATACTATGTGGACACGTTTTTGGCTTTTTGCTGTGCACCGTGCTGGTGACCAGCGCATCAGTCAGAGTTACAGCAATTGAAACAGGGGAAAATAAAAAAAAAAGTCAAGGGAGCAGTCTTTTCAGCTAGCACATTATTTTTTGTAAAGACACAATTATCTACCCTGTGCAAAATGTTGACTTGTATAAATGCCCTGCTGACAGTTTGGTAAGGCATCTTTCCTATGCTCAGTGTTTTTATACATCTGTATTTCATTTCCAGCAAGCAGCCATTGTGAAGATTAACGATATGCTTATAATAAACAAATACACTTTAAAGGCTTCATTTAGCTGCTCTTCTCAAGCATTTGAGTGGTGTTTTCCAAGCAGGAAGCCATGACCTGAAAGATACTTCAGATTCTGAAGGGAACTAAATGCAGTTTTGATAACAGACACCAGATACATATTATATGTAACCCTAGTTCAGTGGGATAAAAATACTTGAAGAGGGATGGAGACGTAGCGATCTCTGCAGATAAGAACATCCTCTCCAAAACGTAATTGTTTCTTTCCCTTTTGCGTGCCTTCAATTAACCGCAGTAGGGAAATAGTATACCTGGGTTTTACTTCTAGTTATCACATAGGCGTTAATGGAAGCACGTATCCTGATCCCGAGGCTGACTTGAAACAACGGTAGGGTCTTCCATTAAATTTGCATTTCTTTTAGAATAAGCTATTGAGCCCCTCTTTTGAAAATCCTGAGTAGATTTGCTTTTCAATAACCGCACTGAACTGCGTGAGGCTGTATACCGCAGAACTACTAGATTTTCCACAGCCTTTATGATCGCCTGTATATCTTGCTATAGTCCCTAGTCCATAGATAAGAATGGCTACGGTCTTGCTTAAAATATTTTTCTTCTTCATCTGTTGTAGACAGCAATACGGACATTTGGCCACCGATGTAGTATAGTACATGCTATATTTTCCTGAGGGTGACTAGTGGCCTTGAAAACACTCTAGGTGCCATTACAAATCAGTTTCTACCAGCAGATACCAAATGAAGTCTGCTGGTAAATATTGATTTGTTGGGTTGTTGTTTTTTTTTTTAAATGAAAACCACAGTACATGCCAGTTAATTAACAAAGGGAAAATAAGAGGGAATATATGTGTCCTTAGATTTTCCCATGTGATTGCAATGCAATTATCTGAGCTTGATGGAGCAGCTCTGTTAATTAAGGGCATCCTGCACCGCTGATCTTTATTGCCTGTTTTGCACCCATTCCGCATGTTGAATTTCCTGTAATGATATTAAAGAACGTACATATCAGCATCGATACAGAATTCACTGGAGATTACTACCATGGCTAGGGAGAGTTGTTATGCCCATAATTCAAAAGCAACTCTCAGAGCCAAGTTCCATCCCCAGATCTGCCTACACAAGTCTTACTGATATGAGGGGTGTTAATAAGTGCTAAGGGAAACATCTAAAGCTTTGATTTTTCTCATGATATCTTATGTTCACAATCTGCTGAAAGCAGAGCTCAACTTCAGCCGCTCAGCGGGACTCACGTGGTAATCACCGGCATGGAAAGCCAATGTTACAGAAAGGGGCTTACGAGCTTTGCTATTTTAACCTCATAAAAGACAGAAAGCCTAGGAAGGGAAAGTGTTAGTTCATGAAAACGCATCAAAAGGGGTTAATATCAGAAAAGGGAAAACAGCGTTTAAGATAAAGATGCTGTTTGCATACAGAGAGACGGATGCACTTTGGTAGAAATACATTTACGTGAAGTTAGAGAATGCTGCAGAATAGGCTTAGCAGAAGTAAAGAGAAGGAAAATTTTAGTTTTAAAATCAAGTGTGATGTGTTTATGAAAAGGGTTATCTCTTGCAGTTCCCTGAAGTAGCAAGGCAGTCCGAGATGTTTCTTCTAGTACTTCAATCTGATGAACCAGTGTCCCAAGCTGGCTGTAAGCTGAACAGCTTTTAGATGCAACACAACCCTCTCAAGCCATAATAATACTACTAGTAACCATCATCACCATAATAATAATCAGCAATAATGAGAATAACAGTAATGCAGACTTCCCTAGCAGTGTGGGAGCTCACGTCACGCTGGGCGTTGCCGAGGATTAAGAGACTTCTCAAAGATCTGTGAGCTTGTGTTGTGGCCTGCTGGCTTCAGGCTAAGAAAGAGGCTTCCAGTGAGGAGCAGCTAACGTCACAAGACTGAAGTGAAACACTCTGGACACACCAGACTGAACGTGTTGTTCTAGCATATATAGCAAAGAGATAATCCACCACGAACCTGCCGCAAAGAACATCAGCTGACGAGTAGTCACCTACTTAATAATATGACAACGGTAAAGAAACTTTTGTTCTCTGCGTACGGATTTCTCGTTTGCTTTCTGGATCCCACTTTTAAAAAGTTCAATGGATGCAAATACCATGAGACCATCTGCTCGGTCTTATTTCAAAGGGATCAGTTCCTTGTGACCAGAGCCTGTACGGCAGCTGGCTCTTCCTTTCCTTCTTGTCGTTGAAGATCATTGAATGTTCGTCACCCTGAAGATTTGTGTCTGTGCTTTAGATCAGGCTGGTTTAGCTCAGCGTGATCCAACAGATTTTTAAAGCTTTACCTCCTAAAGTGACTTTGGAGCAGTGCTTCAAGCGTTCAAGAAAGTTGTTTAGCGGCCGTATGGGTAGGACACAGATGATGCGATGCCTGTACACTGTGTTCTCCGTGCTGTTATGCTATCTATATGCTCTCAGTCGTCAACAGCCTGTATCAAAACCAAGTAAACAAAGAATGAGCTCAGTGCCAATATATTACTCCTCTCTCTCAACTATTTTTTAATAATTGCCCATTTTTCCTTTCTCCTCTTAAGGTATGATTTTAAAATATCAGAGACACTGCACAAGACCTTCTGGCTTAAATGCAGTGGAAATAGAAAAGCTAAGAATTTTCTATCATGTCTAAAATGTCCCGAGCTCAGCATATATTTAATGAATACACACAATTATATTTGTTTTATACAGGCACATACCTACAAATCTTCCTAATAGAGAAGCCACAATATTATTACTGTTATTCAATGTGTAGGGCTCCCAGAGTACATTAAATGTTCTTGGATACCTCGGTGGTTGTTTATCTGTAAGGACCAATGTTAACAGTAGGAGGAGAAGAGCTATCCACCAAATCCTAACGTATCCACACGCCGTATTCTGTACAATTGCCGCTATTAAAATATCACTTCTCGACCAATCGCGTATTACCTGTTTGAAATGCATCTACGGACGCTCGCATTTGAAAGGATCTAAGGAAACAGTAAATGCCTGCTGAGTAGTTCATGCCTGCTACGGTGTGTAAGGAATTCAAAAGAAGGTGAATAATTTCTGTTTTCAATTATTTTCACTATTTTCAGCTCCAACCTCTGCTCCCAAGGATTTGACAGTCATTACCCGGGAAGGGAAGCCCCGAGCCGTCATTGTCAGCTGGCAGCCGCCGTTGGATGCCAATGGAAAAATTACTGGTAAACATCTACATTATCCTGCATTCTCCTTTTTATTTTACCATTCTGATCATTTGCCGCTTTCATTCCCTATGTTCTGTGGAAACATCTCCGTTTTTTTTCTAGAATGCTATTTGATCTGACGTAATTTTATTTTCTCTTACTTTTATCAGCCAACTTGGCCTAGGATTCAAGGCAATGTTACGAATACTGCAAGATCTAGAACTCGGAGGATGTAAATCTTTTATTTTTAAATGCTAAGAGCAGTAATACACGTTTAAAAATGCAGCACTCTAAGCAAAGGTTTTGTGGTACGTGCTGCTCAGTGATAATTAGAAATGACTAATAATAAGTACTTTGTTTGGCAATAATGCAATACATAATATACATAATGATAGGTTGCTCAGTGCAGCACATAATGGGAGAATTTACTGGTAGATGTTTAACTTTACAATAACAGTTTAAGGCAACGATGATCAGGAGAAAAACCCTAATATTGACTGACAAGAACTGAACTTAATAGATGCTTCACAATGACAGATTTTATTTTCCAAAATATGGCGTGTAACCTTAGTGCCTAATTAAGAAATCCATTACAAACCTTAATGATAATTTAGTTTGAAAAATATAGTAGAGTTCTATCTGAGATTTTGCATTTAAATGATCATTTTAGTCTGCTAATAGACATCTCAGAGGCGTATAATTATTAGGAGAAATATTGCTCGTCTTCAAAAACGTGCACATTATGTTCGCGTTACTACAAACAGTTGGGTTAGACCCGTTCTGCAACATATATTCATGGGAGAAAGCGTGCCTACGTCACCGTTGCTGCCGGTAATCCCAGCAACACGCTGCTGAAGCATTGAGAAATACCAAAGTAAGAGGAAGAACGCTTCAGAACGACATCCCATGTGAGCCATTAGCAGTGAAGAGCACTGGGTCAGATTTGACCAGTTGTAACTCAGCAGGGCTTCGTTGGCATCAGATGAGCTGCTCCGAGTTACACCAGGAAAGTATCTCACTTTATGTTACCAATAAAATAAGGATGTATTTCCGTGTGGACATCACCCAGCAACAACAATTCCTAGGTTAGACTTGCGTAACTGTGTATAATTTCACTCTACATTATCATCGGCACTTTACAATCCGTGACCGTGGCCCAAAGTAGGATGTTTTGATGAAATGGCTCAGTTTAACCTAATTTAGCCATTAGAGAGAAGAAACGATCATTCTGGTGGACGACGCACTGAAATGAGTGCTAATGGTCCCGATTGCCTGTGACTAAAAATAAAATAAAAGCTTTCCTGACTTCCAAGGTGTGAAATGACTCCGTGGTAGCAACTTTTATAGAGATTTTCCATCGACAGCAGCATTCAGACCTGAGAGCAGGCTGAGTCCCCTGCCGTCCATGCACAAACGTCTTTCTTGTAGCACTTGGTTGAAGAATGACTCTCACAGGGATTTTTTACTGCACATGTGGTCAAATGTTTCTTAGAGGTATCAAGCGGAGGGAACAACTCCTTGTGGAGAGCAGAGATGTCCCCAACAACCAAATCTCTGTCCCTACAAATGCTTGAGCAAGTGTATTGGTGTTAATTTGAGAAACATATCTATATTTTTGTAACTTTATATGTATTAATTCAAATGTTATGGTCAGAGAAACTGCTTTAGTAACCCTAAACTACAAGCCTCTAAATAAAATCCCATAATATAAAACAAACAAACAAAAAAAAAACCCAACCACAAAAACATATCATTTCCATCCTAACACTGCATCTTTGTTTCGGAAAAGAATAGGGAAATAGCAATAATAAGGCTTGCACCAATTTTGTACTAACTTTGGATCCAGGCACAAAGATGAAGTCCAGAAGACCTGCTCAGTCTCTCTCTGCTCCAGTAGCTCACTCCTGCGGCACGGTACTTAAGACTGGACTTAGAGTGGGGTTTTTTTGCGTATGATTAATTTGCCAGGGGAAAAAAAAAAAAGGAAAGAAAAAGAAAGGGCGAAAAAAAAAGAAAATGTTTTCAAATTCAGGCAGAGGCGGGTGTTGCAGGTCCCCAGCTGAGGCTGGGTTGGCACAGAGGGTATGCCAGACTTCTCAGCCTTTCGTCCAGGCTTTTTTCTTCTTCCCAAAATTTCATTTGCTGGCAAGGTAATTCCTACAGACTGTTATCGTTTCCTAACGCTGGTACTGCACTGGGCCATCTCATGTAGACTGTGCTCTTGCCTAGAAAGGTTGGACCAGATGATCCTTGAGGTCCCTTCCAACCTGGTAGTCTAGGAGTCTATGATTCTATGATACTTCTACTCTCTAAGTTCTAAAATTTTTAAGTTTTATTCAGTGGTAAGTCATTATTGTAGTACTCTTAAGCTACCAAAATTTTTAATTCTTCATTCTTTTCCCCAAAATACTTTCCCTTATAGTTGCCAAGAAATATTGCATGGCTTCCCATAAGCACAAGGTACATTGATGTGTATCATTAACGCCATTTAGTTTTATTTCAGCACTGAGACACTAAAGACTGACATCGTATGGTTTATGGCAGCTATCAGACTGAATGGTGCACCTGAATTTGAGAAATGCACTTGTAACAGCCTTTCAATGCGTGCTGCCTATTTTCATATTTGTTAAATCTATATTTCTTACAGTGAATACTGTAATTGTGGTTTTCTTCTAAAAATAGACAAATGTGTATTGTCATAACATTCCTCACAGCTATTTTGATCGGAGACCTGCCATCACTGCTTTAGGAAAAAAACCCCTGATTTTGAAGAAATCTGATTTTTGTATGTCTTTCATAATGGAAGCACGTTAAAATTTGATTGCAGTACTAACTGAGAGACTGTGTTTATTCAGCTTACATCCTCTTCTATACTTTGGACAAGAATGCTCCAATTGATGACTGGATTATGGAGTCCATCAGCGGCGACCGGCTCACCCACCAGATCACGGACCTCAACCTGGACACCGTCTACTACTTCAGAATCCAAGCTCGCAACGCCAAGGGAGTGGGGCCCCTCTCCGATCCTATTTTCTTCCGGACGCTGAAAGGTTTGGATCTGTGTCATCTTGGATATTAATGATACATAGAATTTTCTAATGCCTCTGTAGGAGCTTTGCAATTAATTCCATGTCAGCCAGAAGAGATCCTACTACTTGAAACCATTACTGAGAGATAAAAGCAAAGTGCTACATACAGTAGTTGACAAAAGTAAACCACATAATGAGGCAGTAACTATATTTTTAAATTCAATCAGCTGGGGGAAAGCACTCTGCCACCACCTAACTTTCTACCATCAATAATAAAGCTAATTGGATCTGACTGGATTTCTCTAGGGAGGTCCCTTCTCGTTTTGGATCCTCTGGTGACTGTAGGAACCTGTAATGACTCACTCCTGTCAACAGAGCAGGCATGCAAAATTGCGATTAAAAATCTCAGCAAACTGAGATGCGACTTGTCTTTGCGTGGGGAAAGTTGTTCCAGATATTTTTCACTACCTGTTATTAACGGGCTAATTAATACCTGATCCCTCTCCCGTAGGGACCAGTGAGAAGGAGAGGGCAAACCAGGGGGCACCCATTTTTTTTTTGGCTGGTATTTCAGCACCAACGTGCTTATAAGAGCAAAGGACTGCACTTGTATCAGACTCAGTTTCAAATTAAGAAAGATATTCCTCTTCCCCGCTGCCTGTCTGTGTGAAGCCCTGACATGATCTACCCAGAAATTATTAGTTATGAAGATGTAAGCAATATTACCGTGAGTGGGAAGCAGGGCGCTTGCCGCAGCTCTGCTCCTTATATTTTAACTGTCACACATTCATTTGCACAAAGGTATGAAATTACTTTTAAAAAGATGGGTAATTAATGAAAAACTCAAATGACATAAACAGCGAACCTATTCCAGGAAAGAAGCGTGGCGTATGAGAGAGCACGTTATCGCTGTGTCTTCTCTAGAGAAAATCCGGGGATTTGTATATAAAAATAACATCTTGGCAGAAGGTAATTGAAACCGGGCGCGGGCTGGGCCTGAGAAGTCACGACTGGAGGGAAATTAGGGCAATTCAGACTCAAACCTGTGCCTGAGAGGCTTGGAATTAGCGGTCACGCTCAAGCCTCTTTTTAATCGATGACAAGTGACTTCATTTAACGCGAGCTGTACAAAAGCCAAGGCAAATGACTGCAGAGAAGGGGTGACACACGACCCCACAGCATTCCCTTTGGGGGATTTGCTTGCTTTGTTTGGCGAGAGCTTGTATTTGAGGTTGTCTTTCAGCAAGCCTTTGTGTGAACGGCAAATTTTGCTTCTGCCTCTGAGGGAAGGAGGGGAAACTCCGTTTTCGGCCATTAAGGAAGGGTTTCAATGAATGAGCCAGTGTCCTCAGCAGCACTGGCAGAGAGCTTGCCCCTTTTTTCTTCACTGATATCAGTGTCTCTAAAGCATGCTGTCGACTGGGAGTGAAAAGCCTCATACAACAGTTCTCATGAATTAGCAAGAATCAGGAAAAAAAAAAATGAAAAATCGTATCAATTTGTTCTCGGCTTATCACCGCCTGCCCAGGTTTGCAGGACTGACTTGTCCAAGTCATGTTTCACTTTGAATGAATTATTGGTAAGATCCTGATTATTCATTCTCCACTGCCATGAAATGTGAAGAGATAGCACTTTGCGGGTGCTTCATCTCTATCAAGAGGATGGTGCCAACTTAATTTCATGCTCACAATTTGTGCCAAGCAGAAGAAGTCTATTAGACTGAGTTTAAAATGAGTCAAGGCATCAAAATATAATAACCGCAGACTAATGAGATATGAGAAGACATGGAGACCCAGATATCTAACTAAACCAAAAGATTAATGCACTTGATATCACCTACTTTGTAATGTTTACACAAAGTACCATAAAACTCATTTGGGAAATGAATTCTAGATCAGACAGCATCAACAGATACCAAAAAGATGAATTTACACGTTTGTTACATCTTGTAATAGCCTACAAGGACTATGTCTGATACCCTGCCATGAATACTTAATGATATCCACCCTAAATATGTCATGTTCAATAATATTCAACTGGTTTTTTGACAAATCTATCCCTACACTTGAGGTGAAAAGACTTTCTGAAGTCTTGAGTGCATTCTGAATTATGCAAAAATGTTGGTTTCCTGCCCTTAATGATTACGAACAGAAGATGTGTATGTGCCATACGGTAACGTGTGCTCCGATGGCAAATCTGTGTCCTGATCAGAGGGAGTTTTAAATCACGAGGAGCTAAACAAGCATCAAAGATCCACGAAGTCACCCACTGTCTTGTTTCATATATTATAGCACATAAAGCTCCCCCAAGGAAACCAAGCCGTTACTTGTGTTGTAATTGCGATGCGAGTATTTGCAGTGACTTCCCTTTCCTAATGAAAACGTAGTGATCTGTGAGAAAGAGATATGTTTAGTAGTAAATAACGCTACCACGGAGCAATGAGTTTATATTCCTCCACCTCAGCTCCACTGATGATAATATACAGGCAAATGGGCAAAGCCTTAGCTTATGTAAATTGTCGTTACACCGTGAACTTCAATCAATCTACGACAGTTTACATCAGTTGAGGATCTGCTATTTTATGCTCTGGCTGGTTAAATTTATCACTTAAAGCATGAAGAATCGGATACACGCATTCTTAGGGTCCTGGAATAGAAGGATAAAATGTGATTGAACATCCCGCCTATTTTTGTCATCTAGTTTGGGCCAAAATTTGAGGTCCTTCCTAGGGTTTTTCTTACTCCTTACTGACTCTGGATGAGTTTAGTAAATATTATGTATACACATATATGTATACATGGAAAAGAAGCAGGGAGTGCCCGAATGGTGTGTTTGTTTTGCAGCCTTTCGCAGTGTATTGTCACGGATTGCCCCTGAAGTTAAATTCCAACTCTCGATCTTACATTACTTTTATGGCATATGAATTTTCAGAAATTTATTACGTTGAAGAAGTAAAAAAACAGTCTGAAATTTTTTTTGCCACAGCCATTCAAACGTGACAACTAAAGAGTGAATGAATGAACCAGTGACAGATGGGAAGAAGGATTTCCTCAATCTTTTAAATAACTTGTCAGTGATTTTTTTTTTTCATCTATTACAGAAACAAGCAAATCTCAGAACTGCACTTACTAAATGTGCTTACGCTTTCTTCTGCTCAGCCGTACCTGTTCTGGATTTCAGCCAGCATTTACAGACCTTCCTTGAGTGCTGAGCTCCTTTAATTACAGAAAATTAAGGAGTAGTGTCCTGCTTATCGGAATCACACAAAACATTACATCAATGCATATAAACTGAAAAAAAGTTGCCTGTTAATGCAGTTATAGACGTAAGGTCAAGCATGAATAAAACACTGGATCGGATGTGTTTTTAAGGGGTGAGTGGAAAGAGGGGGAGAGAGGGAGGAAGAGGCCTGAGCTTCAGTACGATCTCAGATATTCCCATCGTCCTAAGACGAGCAAGGAAAACTGTATCCATGGGCTTTCTACAGGACACCAGATTAAAAGTTGCCACTGAACCATTTCTAAAAGAGCCCTGAAATCGCAGATGATGCCGCTCCCCCCTCCTCGATCCCCCCTTTTTGGCACGGATGGTGTGGGGCAGCATTTCTAGCACTGCAGTGCCCTCTAATGCTGCCTTGGCGTCGTGGTTCAACAGCGCATCCCAGTTCATAACCGGCACCAAACGGGAACCCCCATGACCTGCCAGAAGCAGATATTACCCACCCGGCCTGCAGCGTTTCATGGCGCTGGAGGTGTCATAGGTTTCACCTCCTCCATCGCCCGGAGAAGGCAGCAAACGCCGAACGGTGCCAGGGCAGCGTCTAAGCGGCATCAGCGCTCGGACGGAGGTAACTGCAGTCACGAGCAAGGTTTCGTGTTTTCATGAATACGTTTGGGAAAGGTGATAACCCAGGTACGGCTCAGCGGGGAAGCGCAGGCTCACAGATTTCTAGAAAGTTTGAGGCAATGTGCTCCACGTCCCCTGCTTCTCTGCATCCATGTGAAAAAGTCCGGGAGGGGGAAAAAAAAAATTAACTGAGGGTTTGGGGGTCATCAAAGGAGCTCTTCCCCCTCTGCCACAGGCATAGTTGTGTCTGTAAAGGTAAATGGCTGCTAGTTCAGTGCCTCCATTTGTTCCTAGCGTGATGCCGTGATCTAGCGGAGGTTTTGTCGTGATTTTAGCAGCAAGGGGAGCAGCGTGCTCTGCACCTGCAGGCAGTGGTTATTTGACTTCCAGATTCATGTGCCAAATCACTTCTTTTCCCCCCAGTTTCCTGTACTTAAGATTCCTGCATAATTTATTAAGCAGAGGCCTGGTTAATGCTCTACGATGGTAGCTACTTATGAATCCAAGGAAAGTTTAATTCCCTCAGCCCTATCATAAATAGTCAGAAGTTGTAGCTGTGCAGGAAAGCTTTTAATACATCTATTGAATTTTGAAGCCTTGTCTGGTGCACTTCAGATCACGCTATCTTTTATGATTATTATGCAAAAACATGTAAATAGTTTTAAGCCCCTTTGTAAAAAGCTGAAACACTGATAATAGAAGTCAGACTGAGCTTTCAACTTGTAGGTGATGTGACTGTAATTATTTAAAGAAGCAGCATCTCTCTCTCTTTCCCTTCTTGCTTAATTAAACTTCCCAGATCATACCGAAAAAGAACAAGAGAATGACAAAATGCTGCGGTAAAGGTTTCGCATTTGGAAGAACTTGGTGAAAATATCTGATATAAGGTGTGGTTCAACGTGCGTTCAGAGTTCAGAGAGCCTCCGGACGATGCTCTGAGCCATATGGTTTAGTTTTAGGTAGTCCTGCGAGGAGCAGGGAGTTGGACTTGGCGATCCTCATGGGTGCCTACCAACTCGAGATATTTTGCGATTCTGCGGTTCTATGACTCTGTGTTTGTCCTCTCAGTTCTCCAGGATCTCTCTTCAAAAGGGAACGGTAAAACTCATCCCGTCCTCCCGCACCACCCGGCCCCGGTGCGGGAAGGCAGCACCGCGCTGCGCCAACCCGCTAACCCAACAGTTGATGCGATGCGTCGGCTTGCCTGCCAGGAGCTGTCAGCCTCTAATGACATTGTCTTTTTCTTGCAGTCGAGCACCCTGACAAAATGGCTAATGACCAAGGTACGGTGCCCTCAATCTGTCGCCTTTTCTGCCGGAGCCTCGGGGGCGCGCCGGGGAGGGGGCCGGGCTTTTCACCTGGGCTGCACACCTGATGAGGCAGACGCGGGCGTGATAATTAATCTTGTTAATGAAGTTCTGCTCGGCTGAGGCTGCTGCTTTGATGGGAAAGATGTAAATTTTCGGGAGAGGAAATTGTTTTGTCTCTTTTCTGAAGGACCAATTAAAATGTCAAGCTTCTTTGTATGAAATAAATTTTTAGTCTCTCTGCTGCACTTCTGAATAATTCACATTAAGTATAATTAAGCTCAGCATAATTTCCAGGCTCCTCTTGCACCCTTTCATGGGTTATAGATTAAAGTTCAAAAGCCTCACAGTGAGAAATCGTAAATCATCTTTTCTCTCAAACCAGCAGCTCCTGTTTAATAATAGCAAAGTTTAGTCAACTTTTCAAGGCATTATCGTTACGTTTTCCAAATACGAATATACGTCTGATTAGTCACAGCTCCTCTGCTCCTATCTCCTTCCCAATACTTGTGAAGTCTGTTGCTAGGATATTATTTTTTTTTCCTTTTTTTACTTTCGGCCTATTTATTCCTAAGTATTTCTCGCAATTATAGCTGCAGCATTGTACATTTACGTGACATCTGCCCAAGGAAACAGTCACGGTAACACTTGGAAAACTCAGGCTTGATCTTGGGACGTTTGTTTGGATTTGAACTCTCACTTCTCAGTGGTTTAAAAGGCAAAGTGAGGTGTAAACCTCAAATCCCTGGCTTCGCTTAACAGCTACGGTCTTACCCCAGTTTGGTGAGTTGAGTTAACCTGCAATAGATAATTCCTAGGGAAGACAAGAAAGCGTTATTTAGAAGATCAAAGTCAACTCTAGGCCCTTTCATAGGTTTTGCTTTGACCTGGAGCATCCCTGGAGCTGACCCAGAGCATATTTCTTCACTAGGATTTAACCCTGTAGCAGGTACCACATATAATCTCACAGCAGGAAAGACCCGCTTTCAGTCAGTTTTGGAAATTTACCCTCTGATTTCAGCATATGATTTGCTGAAAGAAGTAAAAGTATACAAATCATAAAATTAAAAGCTATTTTCGCTCGGTATGATTTTTTGCACCACGGTACACACAAATTGAAAATGTCAGATTTGAATAGATAAAAACTATTTTTAAAGGGTAAAAGTGTTAGGTTACAAAGAAGCCTGAAAGTAAATTGTCAGTATATTTTTCTCAAATTTACATTTAAAAAGTTTTCAGGCAGGTTTGGAAAAGCTAGCAGAGGCTTCAGCGCAAGGTCTCGCCTGGTAAGCAGGACTGAAAAAGTGTCAAGTTCAGTTTAAAAAAAAAAAAAGGGAAAAAAAGTAAGGCTGGATGGAAGGTAGAGTTTGTGTTTTCGTTCTTCGCCGAGCGTGTTGCTATTTCAGCGTAACTGTATGGCTGTATGGCCACCCTGTAGGCTGTTTAACGGATCTCGTGGCGTAGCACGTGGAGCATCTGCCTTCTCCGCTGGTTGTGGTTTCCAATGGCAAAGCCAACACCAGAGCCACAGCAGGCTGCCAGGCGTAACCTGCTGTAGCTATCATAGGACACCCACTCCTGTAGACACGGTCCATCCTTTCTCGATTCTTGTCCCACATCTTCTGCTCGTGAGGCAGATATCTGTGAAAGCAGCGTCAGGCTCGTTCCTGAGTTTCTGCTTGCTTCTTCCCATGTAGCACTGCAGAAAATCCAGAATTTGTTGCATGCTCTACTTACTACTTTTGCGATGCTTTATGGGAGAAAAAAATAATATAGGAAATGTGGAAAAGCGTTTTTATGTTCTGTAGAGTGGTGAACTTAGGTCCATCACAAGGATATAAAGAATCAGATCCTCTGCAGGGAGACCTGCCCATCCCACCTTGTGCTGTAGTTTATGTAGTTAATGGGGAGATGTAAATAAGCATGACAGATTAAGTGCAGCTACGCTGGATATGGTGGGTGAATACATATTCCACAAACTACCGCAGAAAAAAAAAAAGTCTGGGTCGTTCTCCTTTTGTACATCGTGTTCTTCTGGGAATGCTGTTCCCCTGGCTAGGGTTTTCATTGCTACGGAAAAACCGTCGCCAGAATAATTCATTGGTCTTGTACAGCCTGAACAGCGTTTGCAACCTATTTAGTGAGCGGTACTCTGTATAGACTTGAAAACAGGAAAGGTTTCAACCAGTCTCGTGTAACTACTTGCAGCGTGAGGTCTGGCTGAAGTGTATCCCCAGGGTGGTAACTGTGTGTTGGCATTGCCGCCGTAGCCTGTGAATTCCCCCATTGCTTCAGGTACGGTGGGGTTTTTTGATTGGATTTGAGTCGAATAACTTAGAAAAATGAAATGAGGTAGCGTGGCTTTAGCAGACAGCAGGTATGCAGAGCATGAGTTAAATGCAGACAGTCGCTCCTAGTACATAAATACTGTCTTTCACCTGGGTAGTTGCAATACACTGCGTTGTCATTCCTTAGGACTGTAGTATAGAAGCAGGAGAAATTCCTTTTGTTGTACCTTCCATAGGTTTGTTGATATCTAAATTCGGTTCCCATTTTTACATGACCTCAATGTTGAATTCTAATAAGATGAAGTCTGAGGTCTTTGCTTGCGTTTACTTGATCTTTAGGCAACTCCGTTAAAGACAAGTCGACGGGGCCAGGTCTCGCTGTAACTGTACTCCAAGCACAAGCATTAAAACAAACAAAGTCAAAGTTTCTAAAAGCTCATTTGCCTTAGAAATCATCAAAGCTAATTCGTTAATCATCCTGAACCAATGCCTCTTGAAGTCAGCGGGAGCCTTTTAAATTACTCTGTGCTTTGGACAAGGCCCTTAGGGCCATCTCCGCCACAAATGCAATTCTTATTGAGTGACATGAATTAACTCTGGTAGGTCATATGTCTCGAATGCCGGCTTGTGGTTCCTGAGTTCAGGAAGCAAAATTCCCTTACGTGGCAGCAAAGCAGCGTTGGAGGGCGTGGGACATGCGAGGGGGTTTGGGCAGAGACACCGAGGCTTCAGGGCATGAGGTGGTGGAGCTTTGAAGATCCCAGATGCGGGGTCAGCTAGAAGGGACGGTACAAGTGCTGCCATCCTTAGGTGCAAAAAAGGAGACAGGGAGGAGAGTTTAGGGAGAACTTCAAAGGTTTCTTGGTCAGGGTAAATGTGCTCCTTGTTGCTGCAACTCCCTGGGAGAGCAGAGACCAGTCGCTGCAAGAAGGGGCTACCGCTGAGAAGAGGAAGGAGGCAGGAGATACCTCACCTCCCTTACTTCATTCTTGCCCATGAGCGACGGACAGTTGAGCCCATCCCATCCCGTCCTGTGGAAGCTTTGGTCCGCAGCTGTCTGACAGAGAATGAGAAATCCTGTTGATGAAATGCAAATGATGCTCCCAAGGTGCAAACTCTGGTGTCCAAAGGGCAAGAAGAGGAGCATCGATCGGCATCTAGAGAATCAAATCACACATTGCCCAAGAGAGCCCTTAAATCTGAAGCGGGTGCCAAGCCCATGAATGTGTCAGCTTCCTTTCTGATTTTTATTTTGCCTGTATGCAACTGGTAGAGCAGGGCGTATTCAAAGGTAGTAAAAATGGTAATACAGAAGTAAGAATAAAAATACAGTTTCAGATGCTCAAGAGAGAGTTTTTGTCACAAACCTTATGCATGTGGGATAAGGCAAGCTGCTTTCAGATGAGCTGTGGTAGAAGCTTCCTGGAGTCTAAAAAACTCTATTTATGATTTTCATCTGAAAAATGAGGCAAGCTGGGCAAAGAAGAGATTAATTCATTGTGTTTTATCTTGCCCCCATTTCCATTTGATAAAACAATATTAAATTCTTTATTCCATATTTTGTCAATATAGGACTTGTCAACAGTTATGTGTTGCCATCGGAATTAGATCTCTGCAAGAGCAAAAAAGCTGATTTCTGCTTTTGGATTACAAATGTTTTATGACATCCCCTGTAAATTTTGATAAAAGGAAACGTACACAATTTTGAACAATTGTTTCTCCTTATCTTAGCAAATTTCAATACATTTTGATTGTTCAATTGTTTTCTGAAAACGTACCTCCCATGAAATGGGTCATATGAACTACCTAGATAAATTTGTATATCACTATGGAAAACTGTTACATTTGGAATACAGGTACGATTTATTTTTTTTTTATATATGACATTACTCTTTTTAAAGCATAAACTGGATATTTACAAGTTCAGATTTAATGTTTACTTGCCATGGTGAGGCCAGTGGGAGGACTTCTGGTCCCCGTGCCCGGAGCAGGGCCAGTGACCATACCCAGCCTCCACAAAAAGCCCGTGGAGAAGATCATCGGAGACACAAATCCACAGCTTTTGTTTCCAAATCCCGAGGAAAATGGTGGTCTGCATTGTTTTGCATCCAGTCTGGAGGCACATGGAAGGGTTTCCAAGTGATGCCGGGGGACTTTGCATCGCCTGAACAGGGGATGAAGGCTGGGTACTTGCCCACACACCTGCTATTTTGCACCCTCATGTTCTGCGTCTCATGAGTTAAGAGCGCACCACTTGATTCAGCTTTCAGAGCAAGAGGGTTTGAAGCACGGTCTGGTCATGCCTGGAATTCGGCTTTCTGCAGTTCAACCTTTGCCATGTTGGATTATCGCAGGCGTGGTGCTGTTTGCCCATTTGAAACCTTCCTGTGCTCGTTTTTCTGCACGTGCCTTCCTGCGCGAAAACGGCTGCCGGTACATCTACAGCCTGATATCAGCCCCAAAACAGTCACATCATCTCATGCTGTGACTGCAGAAGGCATCGAGTTTGCCTCTTTTTTTTTTTCTGTTAAAGCTTTTGATGGCTCCGGGCTTTCGGTTCTGAAGCTATTTTGCAAACTCTGAATGTAGCAGGAGTGAAAGAAGGAACAGTTCGGATCTTTTTCAAAGAGCCGCTTCCTAAACAAATCATGCAGTGGTCTGTAACGCTCCTCGCTAGAGATAAGTATCCCATTTATCAGAATAACCCCTTCTGGGGGGAAAAAAAAAGCCTTTTAAACTGTCATCTGGCTATGTATACTAAGCGGGTGTTGGACCTCTTTCTTAAGGTCCGAAAAATGGAAGGCATCTCAGAAGGCAAAGCACGCTTGAAATTTAAAGAAGGGTTATTCCTGCATATTGGTTGTGTTTCCTGCTACGCTGAGACGTAGTTGAGACAACTATCTCTGGATGCGCTTGAAACAGGAGGACTAGAAAGTCAACAGGTATTGTGGTATCTGTTCACCTAATCTTGCATTTCGGCCCCGAGCCCCAGCATCTCTCCAAGAAGTCTTCCAGTTTATACTTGCTGATAAGCAAACTTGGAAACACCCCTGCCTTCACTGAGCTCTTCAGCTGTCACCAGGACAGTGTGGGTGTCTCCTTCGTTATCAGGTGCTGACCACAGGTGGGAAGAAGACACAAGTCTTCGTGCTCTGACTTGTTTATATGCTGATGGATGCAGAACCTCAGCGATACAAGCTAATATTGTACATCCCAAAGTCTGCCATGTAGGGTGGGCAATGGCGACAGGTGGGTACCTTCAAAAACCAGCTTTTCCCATCCAAGATAAGCAGGTTCAGTCATGGCTGTGAGGTTTTCTTCTCTCATCACTGACCAGAGAGGGAACTTGTGAGTGGCCGTGCACGTGGAGATGGATCCTCACCTCGGTGCTCTCTGAAGTCAGTGTGTCACCCACTGCGAATACGCAATGTGGCTGCACAGCGTTACCCATCTCAGGCTGAGCTGGTGTCCATCTTCCAGGATGAAGAGCAGACTCTGGAACGATACCGAACTGTCTAACATGTATTATTCAGCATTTCTCTCTTCTGACTTGTATTTCTACTTTCCCAGAAGATGACACCAAATTGGAACAAGGTGCTAGGGGGATGTTTTCTTTTTCTCAGATGGCTCTGTGTCTGCTCTGAGCAGAAGCTCCCATTGCCCCTTTCTTTTCAGCCATCCTCCTTACTCTGCTTATACTCTTCTATGTCTGAGCTTCCTTATTCCACCAGGTTTCTAGGAGGGCTGCAGGTCAGCAGCAAGCTGGAGCTGCCCCCTGAAGGCAACTTGCTATCTTCTGCTCTGTCCTGGAGCAAGTTTCCAAGTGCTCAGTGCCATAACTCCCTTAGGGAGCTCAGCTTTTCCGTGGAAACAGAAGAGCAGCTTTTCTGATGGCGTCGTATGCCTGACAGCTTGTGTTGGCTACGAGAGCCGATGACTTCGTTTGCACGTTTGAACCTCCCAATGACTTAGTTTGCGTGCTTGAACCTCCCTGGGGCACCCATGGGGCAGGAAATACCACTGACAGTCTCTCCTGTCTCGTATGAGAATATTGCTTGGCTTATTTTCTCAGTATTTTGGACTGTTTAAGGCAAAATACAGCAACAGTGGTAGTGCAGGGCCGTGTCTGGTTCAGAGGAGCCAGACGACACAACGGCAAGCGTCGTTCCCCCTCCAGTTCTCCAGCTCAGGTACTTGGCTTGCAGCGAGCGTTTTGCAAGGAGAGAGCATTCCCTCAACGTCTACCGATCTGCCGGTGCCATGCGGGGATACCTGAAGTTTGCAAATAAGGAAGATACTCGAGTAAAGCATGAAAAGGGAACGAGATTTACAGCAAAATGACAACAGAATTTTTGGCCAATTTCCAAGTGCTGGAAACCTGAGAGGATGAAGAACTGTTGTTGTCACAGACAAGTGGATTTTTTTTGCCTTGACAAGACCAAGTTGAAATGTTTATTTCATATAATGGCACCTGACATACAGTTGTGGGAAAAGGATGTGCTTTTTCAGAGAAAGACTTGAGTTACTGAACCATTTGAAAGACAGACCTGGGGGAAAACAGAAGTTAAACAGAGAAGCGAGAGGTGAGAAATGATGTGTAGGTTCATATGGATGCAGGTTTTGGTACCTCTGGAAGTATGTTAGCGCCTTTAATGCAACTCATTAAAAAAGTAGGAAAATCAAGTTTAAAGACTGTTTAACCTCCATTAAAAAAGGCAGTTCTCAAAGAAACAGCTGATTAGTCAAGATGTTAAAATGGTTTGTTCCAAAAGATGGAATAATGAAAAGCAAAAAAGCTCCACTGGAATCAGGTGCAAGTTGGAGAGAGAGTCCATTGTCTGACCCCAAAAAAAGCCCAAATGAGATCTGGACGTATCTGTTGAGCTGGGACCCCCTCGTACGTGACTTTCTGGCTGACACTGAGGGTTTACGTCTAAACTCAGCGGGACAGGAATTTCGTACGTGTCTTCTGTAAGACAAGAAAGCCACCGGTGGGGTTTGGGAAGGAGGTGGAGAGCGACAGCGATAGCGAGTACAGCACGAACAGACAAGTGCAGTAACGATATTGAAGATTAGGTGGAAGCACACAGGTTAGCTTACTTTTTAAATTAGATTATTATAAAGGTAGTCGAAACCTGAGGCCTTGAAACTGAATGAAGCAATAGCCTTGAAGCAGCAACGCATCATTTGAGTTTTTTAAAGGGAAATATAACCTAAACTGTTGCCGAGTGAAAGCTAGAGATAGAAATGGTTCATGGAGGTGTGTTGGCTTGGAACAGAGCATGGATAATCCTTAGGGGTTTAAGCCCTACCTACCCTTTAACATTTAAAACCTTACAATGCATCAGAGATTTACCTCCCATCTCCTAAGTGCTTAGATTTCCTTGTTTATCCAAATATTGAATAATGTTTGTGTGTCTTAATAGCAAAACAGAGCTGAATTACCATAAATTCAGTCAAGAACCCCCCAAGATGGACAACGTAGCCCGGCCCTTTCTCTGGTTGCTGCCTGGCTGCCTCCGTGTTGCGGCCATCCCAAATAAATGGCATCTCCAGGTGCCGGTCACCATAGCAGAGCCAAAAATGAAATGCGTAACTGTTTACACAAATAATTTTACAATGAAAATGTCAGGTATAATGCCTTGAAAAGTGCTTTTATGTTAATTAAAAATGTACTAAACTTCAGAGTCAGGCATGCAGGGTTAGTTTTTTTAAGTCTCCAATATCCTGACTAGATTTTCCAATGTGTTAGGCTCCCGCTAAGATGTTTCAGTGTGGGCTAAAAAATAGTAACATTTAGCAATCTCCCATGGAGATACCCAGTTTCCTAAGCACAATATAACCCCGGGTCACAACGCATTCACACGCTGCAGCGTAGTACTATGAATAGGACTGGTTTAAAGAGTCACCTTGGTAAACAGAATTACTATATACCTTACATTTCTCTCTATTTTGTCTGCTTTTACAGCTAAACATTTTGCAACCTTGCTTTCTTGGGATGAAGTTGTTGTAGCTGTGCAATTATGCTGATTGAAAAGATGATTACATTGAAGTCTCTTCTGATGATAATCATCTTCCATTTATTTAGGGCCATTCATCACAAAGTACTTTCCAAATTGATAGACAAAGTTATGCACATGAATTCCTTCGCAATCCACAGAAATACAAGTACCTCTGGAGAGGAATAAGGCAGTTGTTTAACAGCGCACAACAGCAACAAACAACTGCGGGAAAGTGAGAAAATGTGGGGTTTTTTGCTGATCTGCGAAGAGATCTGGTGTAGGTGGCGGTTGTTTGATGTAGAAGTTATCTGCGATAATCCCTGCTAATTCCCTGCCCTGCACTAAGTTTTCAGAATTTTTACAGAGTGCCTTCACCAACCAAAACCCACCCTCAGGTACTATTTGTCTGACCTAAGGGACGGCAGAGCCAAAAACGATGGTGCTCAGGGGTCTTACGCAGTCGGTGTTGATGTGCTGCTCGGCAGCCTCTGCCCGTCTCGGGGGAAGATGGTTTTTCCCTGAACCACTGTCGCAGCAGAGCACTACTGCATCAGCTGCGACTGTGCCACCTGGGAAGGCTCATTTGACTTAAATGAAAAAATAATTAGCTTCGGAGGAAGGAGACGGCCATGTTTTGGGCTTTGCTATAATGCAGTATGCCCATACCAAGAGCATGCCGTTGGCATAAGGTTGGTCGTTGCCAGAAGAGCGGCTTTTACCCCAAACCACTTCTGCCGTGGACTTTGACTGCTCAATCCCATACCAGTAGAGGCGAAGAGGAGCTTCGTAGGACTTTACCAACCTTTGCGATTCTCCTTCTGTTGGACATGAGGAAGCAGAGATGCTGCACTTGGCAGAAATGTGGATGTACCATCACTGCTATTTAGCCCAAAGCTGATAAATAGGAGAAAATGAAGCAGAGGAAAAGATGAACACCTCAAATTTTAGAATATTAATTTGGAGTGCAAATATTCCCTCAACAGCCAAAACAGTTTTGAAATAATAATCATATCCCTTCTTTTTTCTTTCTTTTTTTTTTAACGTCAGGGTTAGAAAAGAGGCAATCTTTTTGTAAAAACCAAGCAGTTGTGGAGTGGTGTTTCCACAAGCGGGAAAATAAATTAAAGAAAGCTTGCTTAATCATGGTGGTTTGCCACCTGGCAGGTGGAGAGCGTGCCCGGGATTTTCCGCACGGCACCGTCCCGCTGCCGCAGTTCCAGCCGCTTGTGTGCAAAAGCAGCTGTCTGAATTATTCCCGTCACCCGCGGCGGGGGCACAGACGGATGCTGCCATCAGACCTTAGTTTGTCACTCTAACGAGCACATCTGGAGGAGGGAAAAAAACCCAACGGAACAAGGCAAGCTGCTCAAAGGACTGAAATTCAGCTTGCTTTTCAAAGCCTGCTTTGATGACAGATTTTTCCCCCAGCACACATGGGATGACTTTTCCCGCACTGTTTAATGGTTTAAACGTTGTCAGACAGGCGCTGTCGCAAGCAACAAACTTGACTTTGCTGGTTTACCTGTCACGCCGTGTCTGATGCAATTTTTTTCTGCCAACAGGTCGTCATGGGGATGGCTCCTACTGGCCGGTGGACACCAACCTGATTGACAGGAGTAGTCTGAATGGTAAATACAGGCTCCGTCCAGCCATGCTCCATAATTAAGTCCAGTTTCGGTGATAACCTCCTAGTTTTCTTCTCTTTATTGCTCTCTTGTTCCTCTCTCTCATGGTTTGGAGGCCAGCCAACCTGCCCACAGGTCCCTTCTTGTAGGGAAGAGTTATTTCGGCTGTTGAAAATCCCATCCATGTGCAAAATACCTGCTGCAAACCAGGCAGTAGTTTTAACCAGCAACGTTAACAAAAAATAGGGTCAGGACACCATATATTCTGGTTTGGCTTTCTTAAAGCTGATCCCCAAACTACCCATCAGATTTCCAGCTGATGCAGTACTCCCAAAAGTATGTCGCTGGGTATGATAATCCCATCACAAGAGAAGTTTTAGATATATCTCAGGCCATGGGAATGCCTCTAAAAAAACAACAGCTTAAAAAGAATTGTAAAATGCATTTTAAGTTATTATATTTCAATTTAAGCTTTCTGCAGAAAATACCATTTCTGTATTAATTAATCCTGCCCTAGAATAGGAAGACATGAGAGGAAACCCTGTGGATTAACAAAAATTAACTGAACCTAATCAGCGCCAGCCGGGGTGTAGATACGCTATCAGTAACTTCTTATTCCTGACCCCATCTCCGTTGCCTAATGAAGCATTGGCATCTGACATTATTTGAATGAAACAACAGCCAAGATTCCCTCAAATGTGGTATCAAGCGAGGTTTGAAAGTACAAAATAATTACAAGGCAGATAGCTGATTAACTCACACTGATGCTTTTCCTCAGTCAAGACAAGGAGCAAATGCAAAATTTTCTTACTTTTTTCTGTCCTGCTTTGCTGAAGCCAACACACCGCTGTTTTAGGCTTTTCTCCTGCTCTTTATAGTAGTTCCTCATAAATATAGGAAAACTGACTTTTGAGAAGGAAAGAGAGCTTCCAAGGCCTGTAATAAAGGGTAGGAAGAGAAAAAAATTTGTTTTTCTTGATAGTCTCTGTATTTTATGTGGTATATTCCTTCAATGCCTTTTACTCAGCATGGAGATGAAAAAGAAACCAAACTCCAAAATCTTTGGGATTTCTGTACTAGACTGTTGTAATGCTGAAAGGATGGCACTCGCAGCTGCTTGTCTTATTCAGTTGCCTGAAAAAGCGATGAGAAAAGGGCAAATTATTTAAATAACGTAATTAGTTAGGTAAAGGAAGGATATTACATCAGAAAATCAAGGCAGAATATTACAATTAAATTACATCTATCGCTAATTAAAACTGTTATTTGGAGAGATTTGTCCTTTTTTCCTTTCACATTCAGTGGTACCAAAGGCAAGATGAGATCCCAGGCAAGTATTGTTTAATTTATACATGGGACGTTGTGGGGATGATGCCGTATGAAAACTCTTGAGTTACTTCTCTTTTGAAATCTTGGACGTGCTATAGCACAGCTCTTCCCTTTGCATCCCATTGCACCGAATATTTAGTTTTTCTCCAGGCTTAAGTGGAAAAATATTTGGGGGTTTGTGAGTTTCTAATCTTATAGGTTGCCTATAAGATTGCCTTAGCAGGCAGAGCAAAAGGATTACTCGCTGTTTTGTGCAGGTGTCTGTAACATACGGCCCAACGCTGCGTAAACAGCGGCGTTATCCAACAAGATTATACAAATATAAACTGTGCTATTCCCCATGCAATAGGGAAAATACTGTTGAAAGCAAGGGACCAGTGTGAAGTGACCGCTTGCAGTCGGTTTGACTGGGACTTGACACCAGAAATGATGCTATTTTCAGTCCCGGTCTTGCCGCTGCATTGAGACTAAGGAAGCTCATCACTTCCAAAGATTGAGCCCTTAACCTGCTCGAGTGTTGCACAGGGATCGGGGCAGCGTAGCAATAAATGAAATATAATGTGATGCGAGAGTGACTCTGGGGTGAATGCAGTACTGACAAGTGAATCAGGCATTCAGGTTGGCTGATACACAAGGTACGTGTTCGCCTGTAAATACCGAGAAAGACTATACAGGCCATAAAGAAAAAATCCATAGTCCCTGTATTTCCATTTTCAGCTGATAATAGCAAAAATGAGAGTTATTGACTCCCGACATCAGGTTATTAACACCCAGAAGATGCAAAGTCATTACTGCTTAAATATTTTCCTGTTTGCTATACTGCTGAAATACAGCAAGGCATAAATTTCAGCTCTTTATGGCAGCCTTCTGTACCCTCTATCTGCTTTTTCAGAGGAATTCATGCCACCTGACAGGCTTTATGTGTTTTATTTTATGGGCGACTCCTAAAGAGGGAGGGGAGCAAATCCAGCGCTCACCATCCCCTCGTCGTCTGTCTTCTTTCAGAGCCTCCCATCGGGCAGATGCACCCTCCCCACGGCAGCGTCACGCCCCAGAAGAACAGCAACCTCCTCGTCATCATCGTCGTCACCATCGGCGTCATCACCGTGGTGGTGGTGGTGGTGGTGGCCGTCATCTGCACCAGGCGCTCCTCGGCACAGCAGAGGAAGTATGTTCTCAAATCACGGGATGCTCAGCTTCAAAATAGATACGGGCAATAACATTCGTACTGTGAGGTTCTGGGACTGAACTGCATTTTTGGGTCTGGATCTCTTGTAGCTTTTGGAGGCATGGGCTTGGGGACGCTGGCCGTTGCTGGTGAGTGGAGAATGTCCCCTGTCCCCCAGGCTGCAGAGTAAACCATGGAAAATAAGTACCCCCAACACAGCGAGCCTTGAAAAATAAGTCTGCCACGCACAGCTCTCTGTTGTTTATATCGCCAAGTATAATTCAGACACAGGAAAGAATCAATTCCATTGATTTAAAGGAAAAAAAAAAAAGTATTTGTCTGTGCCTGGTGATGCTATCAGACTTTCTGACTCTGCAGCCCTGCACCCGCAGAGCTGAAAAACACAGACGGTCCTGCTCGCTTGCTAACCTTTGCGAGGACGTTATCCTCTCCAGACAGTCTGTCTCCGAAAGTCTGCCAGTAAAAAGCATCAACAACTGTTTCTCCAGATAATTCTCATATACTTGAAAAAAAAATCTATAGAAAATTACGGCGAAAAAATCTTTAGGGTTCTTCTTAAAGGCTATAAAAGGGCAGCAGCGTAAAACACAAAGCTTTTTTCAGTTTTTATGAGAAATTAGAGGTGGGTTTGAAACAGAGCTGGGCTTGACGCATTTAATTAATTGAAAATTAAGGTACTAGTCATTATTTTATTATTACTTCATTGAATTATTATACCATAGTGAAAAACTGGACATGAGAAAGTTTACCGATGGCTTGCCCACAAGAATGATAAATGTTTGCACTAAGGGCAAGACACTATGACACTGATTTGCACTGATGCTTAAAAGAATGTGGCACGAGGAAAGAAGGGATGGTTGGGGGACCAAACAGCTCCCATGTTTGCCGAAATCAGCTTCAGGCTGGTCGAGCACAAGCAGATGGCAGCTTGTAGTGTTTTACAGTCACCAGGGGAAGTGCTTTCTCCAAAGATGGATATTTGAGGGTCGATTTTTGAAATAAGAAAGCTCTCATTTAGGCAGAAAAAAGTAAGGGCTCGTGCTTTTAGGAGTGCTGGGGTGGTTGAATGATGAACTGATTTGAAAATCTGCTTCTATTGTGAGTCTTAACAACTGAAAATCAGGCTGTCATGTGAAGTCAATGGACATTCTTCCGAGTAGTGTTTGGTGAATCAAGGCTAAAGCTCTCTTGAGTTCCTAACAGGGAAAAGGGAACTACGAGAAAGAGAAACAAACAGAGAGATTCATCTATCCAGAATTAGGTGTCTAAAACTTAAATATCCGAGTTTGAATTAATCCACCTTGACCGCCTCTGTAGCCCCTGGGGAGGAACAGGAGCGTTCAAAGAATCATTGGTCTTATTCTGCGACATCGGAAGACTTACCATTTGAAGATGCTTATTGCCGTCCATTGATTAAAAAAATGTGAAGCTGGTGGTTTTGGACTTGCTGTTTAACTTCTAAATGTCTATACTGTAGGCAGGTGAATCTCATCCAAGTTACCCTAAACCGACCCTTTCTGCACTGAAAGTGGGGAAAATATAGGGCAATACAAATTAAACAGCGGCTCTTAAATTTAGCACAACAGGAAAAAAACGTGACCTTCTTCAAAACAGAGGCTCTTGGTGGGAATTACTTTGCTTCTGACCTGCCTGGAGAGATGCATGCTGTGATACAAAGAGTTTAGATTCAGGCTTTTATGGGCAGCTGGTTCTTCGTTTAAAATCACCAATGAACTACTGAACAAAAGGACTGCAGTAGGGGTAAAGGCCAAGCCTCGCTGGATAATGCATGTGTCCTTCCCCAGAGCAAAAACTTGCAGGTGATGGAATAATCTCCTGTAAGCCTTCTGTGGAGGAAGGTCATATTTCTTAAGTTAATTAAAACTTGGCTGAACAAAGCACAATAAAGCATATTATCCAGAACAACCTGGTACTGACCTAGTGCCTTAGTAGGTATTTTCTGTCTCTGCCATCTAGGGAAGAATGAAATATCAGCCGTACAAACCCTGTGACAATTTGATGCCAGGAAAAAAATAGGGGAGAAAAATGTGAGTAAAGATTCAGGTGCAATAACTTACCCCGTTGTGCATAGGGGAACGTATGGCTCCTGCGGTAATTGAGATTTATACCCTCGCCGTAATTACATCTTGCGCAGCACAAGATGCTCGCTGCCCTGTGCTGGCAGAGTCTGCTGATGTGGTGCCATGGAGGACGGACGATGGGGCCGCCCGTCAGCTCCGTCCTTCAATGCACTCCTGGTCCAGGCAGGTCAGTTCAGAGCTGAAGCTTAGAGAAGATGAATCCCAGTTGAATCTTAAAATAAGGGAAAATATCACTTTGTGCAGTGTACACCCAAACTGCAGGACCTGCTTCTTCCAGGAATTTTTTAAGGCTTCAAGGTATCACAAAAATTTGTAACGTGCCAGAACAACTAGCCTATGGACTGGTAACACAAGGTTACGACTACCAAAGGAGAAAAGGTGAGGGTGGACATCTAGTCTGAGCCTGGTAGGTAAATAGTAAGTATTTAAACCATTAAAAATGAAGCATGGTCTTGAGCAAGTGCCCAACCGATGAGTGTGCTGGGTGGGGGAGCGGTGTAAAAAGAGGCTGCAAAAAATAAGCTAAGACTGGTTTAAGTCCTATATAAGTAATAGGGATGCGTCAGAATACATTTGGGAAGGCTCGGGGGAGGCATTAACCAAAGCGTAATCAAACTCAAACTAACGGGGAATGAGTTGGCAGCCACTAAAGAGCCTCCATATGTCACTGCTGTCTTCCCTGGAGATGCTCCTGGTTTCGGCGCTTCCTCCACGCCGGGGCTGCTCATTCGCCTCTGGGCCTCTGCCCCAGCTCTTGTACGGTGGCACGAGGCTGGGTCTTACCAAGGGGGAGAGGACCATGGAGCCAGATGATAGGAGAGACAGGTACTGGTGTTGCAGCTTTTCAGCATGGCTGGCAGGAAATGAAGAGGCCAAAATGAAATAATTTTTCATCTGTAAACACTAGGGGAGGTTTTCTGGAGAAAGAATTGTTTTGTCCTGAGGGAACAGCAGGAGGATATGCTGGGGAGGTTTAGGTTGGACATGAGGAAAAGGTTCTTCACCCGGAGGGTGGTGGAGCACTGGAACGGGCTCCCCAGGGAGGCAGTCACGGCGCCAAGCCCGACAACTTTTAAGAAGCATTTGGACAACGCCCTCAGACACGTGGTGTGAGTTTTGGGGTTGTCCTGTGCAGGGAGAGGAGTTGGACTCGATGACCCTTGCGGGTCCCTTCCAACTCAGGACATTCTATGATTCTATGATTTGGGTTTTTTTGTACAGGACCTCTATACCAGTTGAATTTCCTTTAATCCAGTCCAAAAGGCAAAGTGCACATTTTTGCCAGGCTAAGAGTAAAGAGCAGATAAAATACTAACATGCATCAGAAGGATAATTAAGGTGAAGTGATGTTCGCGTTTATTGTCGAGTATCTTCAAGGTGCTTTGCCAACAGCAGCGCAGGAGGCTCAGGGTTCGTGCGGGAGGTGGTTACATCTTATGGGGCCATTGCTTCTGTGTCCTGCCTCCAAAACTGTCCCTGCTCTATGAGAAAAGACATCTGATCGGACCAGGACCGGGTGGTTACCCATGTTTTTTTTACAAGCAAAAACTTGTTTTGCCCAGGAGAACAGTTTATTTCCGAGATCTTCAGATGGAGACATCTTCTGTTGTTGTTAAAAAAATAAACTAGGCTGAGTTGTTACAACCTTAACTGTTTTCTCTGGGGTAAGGTAACCGTAAAATGAAGGCAATGAAGTGTAATCTCACTCTGGAGTATTCGAAAAATTATCCTATGTAGCATGTGTATATTCTTCGGAGCTATGTGGGTGTGCTGTATAATGGCTGGAGTCACTGCCCTGGCGCTGTTGTGCTGGAAACTATAGACAACGAGGAAGAGTTTCCCCTCCAGAGAGTTTATTTGTTTGGAAACAACAGCTTAAGTTCTGCTCTCATTATTCAAGATTGCATGACCATAATCTATGTTTTAAGAGCAGAGCTGAACTCTCTTTTTATATCCATCCTTAGGAAAAAAATATATATCATTATGGTATGCAAGCTGGATGCATTTCATGTTGTAAAATAATTGAACAACAACAGAAACGCTGCCATCTGAGATCAATTTTTCAATTCCAAACTCCTTGTCTTCCCAATCCCTGCTCCGGTTATAAAATGGGTAATGGACTAAATTTGAATCCCACTGTAAATCTCAACACGAACTTCCGAAGCATCGGTTTCCCTTGCTGCAGCTGAGGTTTGAAGCTGATGTTGAAGCTTTTATGACTGTCTCCTATAGATGTAACGTACAGCAAAGATCCTGCCTCTCCCTGAAATTGAGGGTAGAGGCATTTTCAGAAGCCGAACCTCAACTTCTGCATTGCATAAACAAAACATTCCAGGGGAGGATTTATTTTCATTTGTTGTTGATGACCTTTTCGTAGGCACTGCTGGCTCTGATTCAATTTGCTACTCGCGGGCTGTCAGAACATCAATAATTTGTGAGAAAAAACAATGCAAACCAAGCTAGATCACTGCATATATTTTTAAATGATATCATTGCTGTAGCAGTTTTGTAGTTACGGTTGGAATGACACATTCATTATAAGCCCCTATTTACAGTTGTGTATAAAATTACTTTGGGGCTGAAATTTCTCTTGCCTGGCTCGAGCCTGGAGAAATGAATTATTTTCAATTGCAAGTGACAAAAAAGCTGCCATATCCCGAAGTGAAGAAAGCGGTTCCTTGTTTAGAACCAAAATTATGATCTTTTTTTGAATGAGACGGAAAGGACAACTTTACTTTTTAACTTCGGGCGGGTCATACGCTAGGGTTTGAATGAAAGTGCTCGTAATTATTCTTGTAGGTGTTAATCAGGCTGGTGCTGGGGTCTGTGCAAGAAGGTATTAAAGGACTGTCTTTATTCCTTAGGGGCAAAGTGCAGTGCCTCTGCCCTGTTCTTTGCAATACTGTCATTTTAAATAGTTAACCTGTGGCAATTAGAAAATAATGGACTAAACTAGGAAGTAATTATACCCAGAGACCGACAGTCGTATTTATTTTAAGTGCTGTTCACAAAAATCTCTGAACAACCCCAGCCTCACCTCTACCGCTAACTTTCCAGATCGCATTTTAAAATTAATCTTTTGACCCTTGAAGAGGTTTTGGGGTACCGGCCAGTCAAAGGACCTAAAACAATTCCTGCCTTTAAGGGTGGCAGTTTGAGGCCTGGGATATTTCTACGGAAGTAAAATGCCATTGCCATCGGCTCCTGGGGCTGAGACAAGGCTGTGCCCTCAGTGACATTTTAAATTATAGGGTATGTTTGTTCCTTCTCTTGAAAGCGAAATGTTTGGTGATGCACCCAGTCGTGACGCGTATCTCTTGCTTTCTAGACCAGGCTGCGAAAATTTAGCGAAGAACAGAAATTGACTCCAACAATTGGAGTTTCTTAAAGTTTCAAATTTCCTCAAGCTTTTTTCGGGTAAAATAATCCCATGCCACCTTTCACAATACTGCCTGTCCGATAGGAAGGGCAGTTATCTGAGCACACCTACACAAAGGATGCGCATGGTGTGAGTCCTAGGGACGCCAGCGAGAGGTTTTTCCATTGCTTTCCATGGATTCGGGAAAGAGCTTTCCCTTCAGGAGTTACCCAGCTGTATTTTGGGGTGAGCATATGATGGGGGTAACAAGTAGCTGAGAGCGCTCAGTGTCCTTGGAAATCAAGGTTTTCTTTTTTTTGTTACCTAAAAGTGCACATGAATTTGAAAACATTTGCCTGCGGCTTTTTGTACATCACAAGTATTTCTACTTTTCCACTTGGGATAGTTATATTACTTTCCTTTCGCAAAGTATTTTGAGATGTACAAAGGAAAAAAAAAAGGAGTAAGAGTACTTTTGGATTACTGAGCAAAAAACCTTCACAATAAGCCAGAAAAACTGTTCTTTCAGAGTTAGTTAAATGGATAGATTCCTGATAAGACTTTCTCTACAGCTGTAAATTAGACATTTTGCTCCATATTTAAGGAGCATGTCTTTTCTTTAGAACAGAAAAACATGCGTATTTTGTTATAAATAGCCTGTGTAGTTGAGGGAAGGTGAAAGTCCGAGAGCAGCGGAGCAGTGCCATCCCAGAGGAGGTGGCCCGCTGACATGAGAGCGTATTGTAATACCTATGCATAACTACTCTGGATCTCTGAGCTTTTCTGTAATAAAAATACTGCTTTAGTGTATATTTAAAGAAATAGAACATAAGCCACGTGCCGTTATGGGAGGTATAAGACGCACATAACGTGGCAGAAATGGGCTCGGCAGTTTTCAGTCGCTGTTTGTAGGCGCAGGCGCTCCGCAAGTGCTGCTCTTCCCGAGGTGAAACCGGCCCCTTCCCTTCTGTTCCAGGAATAGTGATTTTCCCCAATTTCTACATCAAGGGGTGCAAAACATGACCCACCCTGCTGAGCCCCAGGCCCATCCTCTGGAGCAAATTCCAGGAAGCCTAGGACCACACCAAGATACCTGCTGTCCTTTGAAGGGCACAACCAGAGGGGTTCCTTAGAGAGACACCAATGAGTAGACATCATTCTTTTGGTCTTATAAAGGGGAAAAATGTTCTTACATGACCGTTTTGATCTTTTTTTGCTGCAGGAAACGTGCAACCCACAGCGCTGGTAAAAGGAAGGGCAGCCAGAAAGACCTGAGACCCCCGGATCTGTGGATACACCACGAGGAGATGGAAATGAAGAACATCGAGAAGCCGACGGGCTCGGACCCCGCAGGAAGGGACTCCCCGATGCAGAGCTGCCAGGACATCACCCCAGTCAGCCACAGCCAGTCGGAAACGCAGCTGGGCAGCAAGAGCACCCCGCAGCCCGGTGAGGGGCTCCGAGGGCCGGAGAGACAGACGTTGGCTGGTTTTCACTTGCTCTGTAGATTTGGGGAAATTCGAATCATAGAATCATAGAATGGGATGGGTTGGAAGGGACCTTAAAGGTCATCTAGTCCAACCCCATTCCATGTACTCCAATTTTTTTTCTCCATCATCAGCATATAAATTTTATTTAAATTAATTTGATATTGCTGGTTAGTGACCTTAGCCCAGCGCATGGAGTCTCTAACAGAGGGTTAAACCTGGCAAGATCCAGGAGGAGATTGGAAGAACTGACAGTTCTGCTATGGGTACCAGGAGAGATGTTTCTAGATGATTTTTGCAGTGGTTTCAGACCAGGGGAAAACCCATAATTTTTTATTTTTACACCATTCTAACAATTTTTAAGTTCAGGAATTCAACTGGAAGTCGAATGTTATTATATTTGCATACCGTGCTAAGAAAAACAGAGGAAAAAGGGTGCGTGGAGAAGTAAGTGGGGGAAAAAAAGAAATGAGAAATGGAGCAAAGGGAGAACATGATCAGGAAGAAGGTCAGCAGCATCACCGGGAGCAGAATTTGGGCCAGGGAGACTTGAGAAAACTTACAGATATGCAGAAAGAAATTCTGTAAGAAAAATGTGGTTTCAGTGAAGTTTCCTCCTCCTTTTTTTAACCTTAGTGCACACAGCACATCACAGGTTTCACTTTAGCTGATGATAACGTTTTTTTCCACCGTAATAACAGAAAGTCCTGGGAGAGGCAGGTTGGGAGTACAGAGGGGGACGGAGGGGGAAACACAGCATGGAAGTTGAAAACATAAACATGCTTGTCTTGAGTTCATCATGAACACGTTGCGTGTGGGCGATGGAGTGAAATAACTCCAGAAGATCGGCTGTCAATAATGAAGGTGGCTTTTTCAGATGCCTCTGATGTTTTTATCCCTTTTCCGTAGCTCCTGTTCTTGCAAGGAAAGAAAAGTTAAAAAGGAACAGTTTTCAAATTTCTAAATGGATCGAATTTCCTGACACTGTGTTTTGGGCTGCTAGTTTACTATTTAGAAGATAATTGTGACAACGATTTCTGTTGGTTTTAAAGCAAAGGTCCTCATTATATTAGACATTGGGAAAACGTATCCAGAAGATTCCCTTTGCCTAAACAGATATTGCTGATGATCAGGAGAGGTGATCCAGGGCCCCGAAAGATCAATGTGAGAGCTTCATCGATCGCAATACGCTTGCAATCGAGTGCATGGTAGGAAGTCATCACAGCGTATGAGCAAGTTAATGACAAAGGCTGGGCTAGATATTTTATGTGTAAACGCCTTGGGCCATAAATAAATGCCTTGATGTTTCTTCCCATTCTGTAATACACAGTTCAGTAATACTGTCCCTGGCTTTTCACTAGCAATTAGGTCTTTGAATGGCCATCGATAGAAGACTTGGCGTTTCAGTCCTGCAATTCGGAGAAGAGTGATTTGGAAAAGAAATAGTCTTTTCATGCAGATCTTTTTCTTTTTTGAGGAATATGTGTTTGCTTGGGTACATCAGAGATGAATATTCTGAGTGGGTATTAAGCTTAACTGTATGACAGTATTAAACTGACTTCATCCATGGTTTATTAAAATAGCAAAAGTAACATAAATATAAGGTTCATGTGAGACAAGGTATGAAGAGAGAAATACAGTTTTTATTTCCTTGCAAATTACTCCACCGAACATCCAGTTCCAAGCACGCTTTCTTTCTGACAAGTGTATTCTCTAGAATTTTTGAATACTTCAAATATCCTATACTAATGTGACTAAATTACAGCATCCACATTTCAAGACCTAAACAGAATATCTAATTGATATAGCTGCTGGGACAGTTTTGAATTGGATTGGACATTAGGCAGCGTATCTCAGCTCTCTGATCCAGATGTGCTAGTTGTGATCCAGGACCAAATAAGGGGAATTTCCAGGCACATCTTTAACTTGCCATGGCTTTTGTAGAAAAAAAACAAGATGCACAGGCTGGAAAAGCCACCGTGAATTACCGGACAGTCAGGACATGGGGCCTCGTGGCATCTCACAAGGACTCACAATCTCACATCATTCTTCAGATGTATTTCGAAGACCCGTTCTTGGCTGCCAGGTGTTGTAGGTACCTGAATTTATGCAGCCTTTTTCTGGTCTCGATACTTGAATTTTAAAATAGTTTTATAACAAGGAAGTTGCAAGAAAAATGTCATATTTTTATGAAGTGAATGGGGTTTTCAAGATAATTTCAGAGACAAAGAAAAAGGGGACATGATATCTTAATTCTCTTACGGGAAAATGCAAACAATAATTTTGTTCAGAAAAGGCAGCCAAAAGAGCCTACACAGCTCTTTGCAGGTGACGATATTTAATGATCAGTTAAAATAACTGAATTCTAAAAAAACCTATTGATCTTTTCTGCTAGAAAAAACTTCTTCACCGAAAGGGCAGTCAGGCCCTGGCCCAGGCTGCCCAGGGCAGGGGTTGAGTCCCCATCCCTGGAGGGATTTAAAAGAAGGGCAGACGTGGTGCTCGAGGACATGGTTTAGTGGTGGGCTTGGCAGTGCTGGGGTAACGGTTGGACTCGATGACCTTAACCGTCTTTTCCAACCTTAACGATTCTATGATTCTATGATTCTGTATAGGGTGAAGAGAAACATTCATTTGCAGCATTTTCAACTGAGCTATTGTGTTGGTTTCTCTAGGTCCTGAGACAGAAGATGTTGGAAGCAGCATGTCCACGTTAGAGCGCTCACTCGCTGCCCGCAGAGCCACCCGTGCCAAGCTCATGATCCCCATGGATTCACAACCAAACAACCCTCGTGAGTACCAGGACCTTCCCCCAACCCCCTTCTGCATCCCGCAAGCCGTGCTCACCCATCTGAAGATCTCATACGATCTTTCAAATATGATCTAGTTATGCCTCATAAAGTTAAATAGCATCAGCAACGTTTTCTTCATAAAAAAAAAAAAAAATACAAGGCCTGGAAGCTTGCCAGGGCTTCACAACGCATCAGTGGAAAAACTATGGAGAGAATTCAGAAAGCATACTTCTGCTAGACTCAGCCCAGGCTAAGCCTAAAGAATCATTGTTTCTGTTTTTACCAGGTGGATAGTGGTGGATAAATCCCTCTGTCTTCCTACTGTAAAACTTGGAAACCAGGGGTAAGAGTTCAAGCTGCCAGAGCAGAAGGCTTTGCACAGATGTATATTGCGATATTATTATTATTATTATTATTATTATTATCAATCATTATAATCAGCTGGACATTATTGCCGTTTCTGCTATATTTTCTTTTGTCTATAGTAGTTGGCCGTGCCACTGTGTGCTTTTTTAATATGGAGCAGCTCTCTTACAGAGCCAAGTAAATGAGGAGAAAATATATTTTTAATAGGTGTTAAATTTTAGTGACCGCAGAGCATTTATCATCAAACAAATTTCATAGATGAAGTGAATCTTCTTTGAAGCAGCAAAGTACACAAGAAAGACAGGAAGGCTGGAGAGCATTAGATAGGTTCTCCCATCCTGCAGAACTTATTAAAATTTCTGAGGTGACCTTGTTTCACATCTGAGCAGAGGAAAGGGATAAGTGAGAGCCCGCAGGCACCGGAGAGAGGGTTTGGCAGTGATGAAGTTCCCGGTGGAGGATGAGGCTTTGGGTCTCCACCTTTCCTCTGAGCAGCCCTGTGGTCAATCTCTTGGTAGCTCTCAGCTTTTAGCTAGAAGTTCTACCTTTGACCTCACAAAATAGATCCGATCAAAAATCCATAGGAATTGGTACATCTGTGTAAATAGTCTGAGTTAAGAAAAATGAACATATACTGACAGAAATCCGTTTCATCACAAAATTTCTTTCTAGCTCTGATGGTTAAATGTAAGCACGTATTTGTAGGTTTGTAGAAGGGCAAATCACAAATGATACATTAAAAAAAAAAAAAAAAAAAATAGAAGGAACTGAATGAAGGAGAGGAGAGGGAATAACCTACCATGGCTTTGTTCACTAAATTACTTAGTAGGAGCTAAGTAATTCCCTTAATTTGTGCTCATGTGTTCCCTTAATTTGTGCTCATTATGGGTGTGATTCAGGTCATGCTGCTCAGCCTCAGTACCCAACCCTTAGGAGGATACAGGCGCCCAAGGAGAGATTGAATTCCACTTCTTCACGCCTTGGGCTGGACATATCACCACATTTCAGCCTCCACCCTCTTTATGGTCTGGAAGGAAGACCTCTGGGTTGAGGGGGAGAAAGCTCTTACTCCACCTGACCATGCCGTGGGAAACACTCCCATCTTGTAACCACGCCAATCTCACAGTCAGGCAATTTGCCCTTTTTTGAGTGGGATTCCTCCTGGGTTGGCCTGGGTTGAAAGGAGGGCAGCAGTCCAAGAAAATGAATAGACTTGGAGTGGTGTAAGCAAAATCAGAACCAAATCAATTGTAATTGCAATGGGTCAATAGCAGTGTTAGTTAAGTACAAGTCAAGTCAACATTATTCTACAGCTTATAGATAAAAGTGCTCTTAAACATACTTAGTTTTTTCAGTGAAATGATGCATTTTGACAAATCATAGAATCATAGAATCGTTAAGGTTGGAAAAGACCCTTAAGATCATCGAGTCCAACCGTTAACCCAGCACTGCCAAGCCCACCACTAAACCATGTCCTCAAGCACCACGTCTACCTGGCTTTTAAATACCTCCAGGGATGGGGACTCAGCCCCTGCCCTGGGCAGCCTGGGCCAGGGCCTGACAGCCCTTTGGGTGAAGAAGTTTTTCCCAATACCCAACCCAACCCTGCCCTGGCGCAGCTTGAGGCCGTTCCCTCTCGTCCCATCGCTTGTTCCTGGGGAGCAGAGACCGACCCCCCCAGCTCCAGCCTCCTTTCAGGCCGTTGCAGAGAGCGATGAGGGCTCCCCTCAGCCTCCTCTTCTCCAGGCTGAGCCCCCCCAGCTCCCCCAGCCGCTCCTCCCCAGCCTTGTGCTCCAGCCCCTGCCCCAGCCTCGCTGCCCTGCTCTGGCCACGCTCCAGCCCCTCCATGGCCGCCTTGGGGTGAGGGTCCTTTGATGTCCTCTTTTCTATTTATTTATATTTTCAACAGTATAAATCTAATCTACAGCGACAACATAGTATGATTTGCAAATAATTAAACTCAGATTTATTAAGAGTCTTATTTGTGCATTTGTGCAGGCTGAGTTATGCTTAATATGTTTCTTTCCCCAGAAGATATAGAATTGCGTCTTTGTCAGATTAGATGCTTTAATTAATTTCTCTCTGTTTGCCTGATACTGAAAGAAATTGTCAGCAGTGAGCAATTAAATAGGTTGAAGAAGCAACATCGTAATTCTGAAGTAAAAAACACATACTGTTAATTGTTAAATACCAAATCTGGAAGTATTCACGCTCCTCTCAGTAATCAGTATTTGCAGTCTTTCAGCACGAATATACTCCATAATGCGCCTTTGCTTGCTGAAGTGGAAGGAGCATAAACCAGATAAATTTGATAAGGTTTTAGTGATATCTTTGATGGCTCTCATGCTGCTGAAATACAGGCAGTCACAAATACCAAGGCTGTTGTATGGAAAAGAGCATTTACAGAGAAAAATAATTGAGAAAGTCTGCAGGGTATCACGTTCAAGTACTGTACCTGTAATTCTGTTTTCTGTTTGTAATCTTTACTTACGAAAGAGGAAAGTAAAATGCTCACAGAGTAAATCCGTTTGGAGAGAGGTTTAGGGGAGGGTTTTTTCTGTTTATCCCCCTCCCTAAAAAGGCAGAAAATCACAACAATTCTTTTTTTTCAGGGAAATACGAACATGTCGCCTCCGTTGCTTTGGCAGCCTCTGGGGTGCTTGAATGCAATTCAAAATGTCCTACTTTGTCATTTCTGTAAGCTGTTCATGGGTGCTGCTTTTTTTACACGATACAGTACATCTTAAATGTAGACCAGTGTTTAGGGAGCTCCATGATTTGATCAGGGAACTTCTGTTTTCAGTGTCTTAGTATATCAATATTAAGCGCAAATTCAATTGCTGACAGGCTATGACAGACCAGATTTGTTGTCATATCTGCTTGAAATTGCAAAGATTTATTGAAAATGTTTGATGTCACCTTTTCTCCAGCTCCTCTGCAACAGAGTACTGCAATGAATAGTAATCCCATCTTATTTTGAAAATGAAAGCGCTAGGTATCTACACCCTAAAAAGAAATGAAGGAGTGGACTTTGAAAAACAAGTTGTTCTTTAATAGGATTCAATAAAGAGTGATATTTTTCACTGTAGCAGCAATGTTATAAATATTGTCAATAAAAATGTCCTATACAGACAAAATGAAATGTCTGAATAGTAGAAATTCTCTTCTGAGAGTGGATGAATTGAACCCAGGCAGCTCTGAAGCTCAAATCACCCAGGTTAGCATTTCTTCATGAGTTTTCTTCATCTCCACGCTTGTCCGTTACCTCTGGAAGTGCAGCGTTGTCTCGCTGAAAGCCGTGTTCTTAAAAATACCCTCGTAAAGGGTCTAGAGCACAAGTCTTACAAGTCTTATGAGGAGCGGCTGGGGGAACTGGGGTTGTTTAGACTGGAGAAGACGAGGCTGAGGGGAGACCTTATTGCTCTCTACAACTGCCTGAAAGGAGGTTGTAGCGAGGTGGGGGTCGGTCTCTTCTCCCTAGTAAGGAGTGATAGAACGAGAGGGAACGGCCTCAAGCTGTGCCAGGGCAGGTTTAGGTTGGATATTAGGAAAAACTTCTTCACCGAGAGGGTGGTCAGGCCCTGGCACAGGCTGCCCAGGGAAGTGGTTGAGTCTCCATCCCTGGAGGTATTTTAAGAATGGATAGACGTGGTGCTCGAGGACATGGTATAGTGATGGACTTGGCAGTGCTGGGTTAACGGTTGGACTCGATGATCTTAAGGGTCTTTTCCAACCTTAACGATTCTATGATTCTATGATTCTAAAGCCTTGGCACCGTCATGGCTTCTTGTGTGACCTTGGGCAGGTAGCCCAATTCGCCGCTCTGTGTAATGGATGTACTAGGAGCTAGAAGTAATTGTAATGACTATCTTAAAGTTTACAGCATTGTTTATAATTCATGTGTGAAAGGTGCTAGATAAGCCAAACCGTATCAGCAAGGAGCCAAAAATCTCTGCTTATTGTTTAGCTGGGCAAAACTTTAATGAGAGCTTCCAAGTTTTTCCTAAAAGCTACAAAGAAATTTATGATTTGTATAGCATTATTATTATCCGCTCTTCAAGCATTGCCTGTTGAAATTAAAGGAGATAACTCACAGCAAAGCCTGAATTCATCAGGCTATGATCTCGGCTTTCAAATCAAAGCATTCCACATAAATTCAGCTCAAGAGCTCAACCTCAACTTCAGACTTTTAGCTACTGGTTTGCTGGCACGTCTCACCCCTGTTCCTTACAGGCTTGGACATTCCTGAGTGGGGAATGCTGCCCAGGCAGCCTCAGCTGATGGGTAAACATGAGGTCTTGTGCCATTGGGGACATCCGAGGGTGTCAGGGACGTTGGTGTGAAGCTGGCAGACATGATGGAAGAGGTGCAGGAGCCCACGCTCCTCCAGAGCAGCGGCTGAGGGCTGCAGGCTCTCCTAAAGCATCAGAAATGGCCCCAGGGACCTGTGCTTAAACAACTGAAACAAGCCCTTAAATTGCCTGATCCATTCCTTCTCGTTTATTTGTCCAGGGATATAAAGCACCCCCCAAAATGTGTTGAATAGCTGGAACACAGGCAAAAAACTATTTAATTTTACAGATAAGTAATTGCAGACTGCACTGGCAATTATCCAATGTATACCAAAGAAAGAGGCATATTTCTGTATACAGAGGTGGGTTCTGTGGGCAGAGGCATGTTTTATACCGAGCATTTGGGTACTTTGCTTTGGAAATGTGGTTGTTTCTGGTTCCCTACTGACCCTCTAAGGACTTTTTTTTAATTTTCCGAAAGCATTCCTTTAATCTCTCTCTCCTTCTTTCCTTTTAGCTGTCGTCAGCGCCATTCCGGTGCCAACACTAGAAAGTGCCCAGTACCCCGGGATCCTGCCGTCCCCGACCTGCGGATACCCGCACCCGCAGTTCACCCTTCGGCCGGTGCCGTTCCCGACCCTCTCTGTGGACAGGACCTTTGGAGCAGGAAGAAGTCAGTACAGTGCTTTTCCTCTGCTCTTTGCTATTAAAGTGTTTGGAAATAGGTTGCTTTCTACAATCGGGTTGTAAAAGCTCTAGCCAATGCAAATCATGCCGCCCTGCTTTTTGGGAGCCAGGATAAGTCCAGTCTGGGTAAGAGCAACTGGCCACGGGCTACCTCTTCTCCAGCAGCAGCTCCAGTTGCAATTTCCAATCTGTACTGAACACCTTAAAAGTTAAAAGTCCCTGCATCTCTAATCCAATCTTGTCTTTTCTGCAGGTCTGTCAGTCGTTTCACTGTACTTTAATTTCCTTTGCTTTATTCATAAGGATATTCCCAGAAAAATGCAGGCTTCAAGAGCTCTTCTTCATCTCCAGGCAGAATCTAGTATTATCACGCATTAAAATCATCCATGATAGCACTTACACAACCTCTCCACGCAGTGTCTTCCCAGGCTTAGCTGCCCTCGCTGCTAGAAACATTTTCTTTCATATCTACCTTGCTAAAATTTAAGCCAATTGTTTCTTGTTTCGATTCTAGCAGGCATAGAGAACAGTTTATTTTCTTCCTTTTGCAGATCCTTGTATCCCTTTGAATACCGTTCATCCTGTCTCACCTCACTCGTCTCTTCTCTAGAGCGAGCTCTATATTCGTTTTTACTCCTCTGGAGTAATAGATTTGTGGTTTGTGTGTTCCCATAAGTATTCTTCACCTTATCATGGGCTGGGGAAAGCTCACGCACGCAGCGCAAGCCCCAGCCTCACCTTCACAACTTACTTGTAAGCCTCTTCCCACCGGCAGCCATCTGTTCTTTGTTCAAGCCTAACGAACGTGCTCTGGCATATTAATTATAGTTGGAGGGCTCATATTTTCTTACAATTCTCCCTTAACTCTGCTGCATATCAAGTCTGAATTATTGACAGATTAATGTCAATCTGTTGCACGTATTTTTTTCACATCACAGAGAGTCTGTGCTGCTGGTCCACGGGGAGCTCATCTTGAAATGACTGATTTTTCCTATTTGATTGTTGCCTTCAGTCAGTTCAGACAGGTCCCTGGGGACCAGTGATTGAAATCCAGTGGTGGGATTGTAAGTAAAAGGTGGGTTCAGGTGTCCTAGTCATCACCCTAATGCCATTCCCCTTCTCTTCAGTGTGGTTGCTGAGGTCCTTTCAAAGCTAGACAGCAATTTTCTCTGGAGGACCTCGCTGGCATAATCAGGTTTTGATCTGCTGCTTAAATTAATACCAAATCCACCACAAACGCAACGCACAGAAACAAAGTAGATTCAGTTTCTTGCTTGGCACACATTAAATGTTGGGGGGAACAAAAATAAAATTAACTACCCCCTGCCTCATCGTGGAGACGGAAGAAGAAAAATTTGAAGACTGAATTGTTTGCCCAGCCATCATCATCGCGACTTGCTCGTAATGGATCTGAGCACCTCCAGCCCTCAGATCCAAAGTCCAGCTGTGAAAGTGAGGGAGGTTTCCCTAGTTCTGCTGATGCCTCAGGGATGCAGGCAGCTCCATTCGGAGTGCTGGCTGGGGCACGATTGCGGAGGGATCGGTTAGGCACAACCCCCAAAATCACACATCCCTGGTGCATCCAGCTTCTGCCTGGGCAGGCCACTAGATTTACACGTGTAGTAATCTGCAGGTGAGATTTCCAAAAAGAGGAATGTCTTTGAAATCCCGTTGGATCCAATGGCTGTTCCTGTGGGAAGGTCTGTATAGAAAGGTACGGGTTTGCATGCATGTGCATGCTTGAGAGTTGAACAGACGATTGCTAATACGCAAAAGTTTTCTGCAAGAAGCTTGTGTACAAAACAGCTTTAATTATTGAGAAGACCTGATGGGCCTTGAAAAAGCTCAGGCAGTGAAGATTTCAGGTAATTTAGGCAATTCCCCGTTAAATAATTCAAAAGCAGTGGACATAGCCTTGTTTGGATAACGGCTAGTTTCAGATTATTGAGGTCTGGGTAATCAAGGCTGTGTGGTATTTTGAAAATTATCTAAGCCCCTTACAATGTGCAATGACAACCTGTTACCGCCATTGCAGTAGCACTCTCTAGCAAAGACTATTGACTTCCAAAGCTCCCAGATCATACAAAATACCTCCAAATGAAATATTCTCTTCCTTCGCTGTACCTTACATTTTCACCGCCACGGCAATGAAGCGAAGGCACAGACAAAATAGTGGAAATAGTGTTTGTTTTCTAGTGATACTTGACACTGTCACAACCAACCAAGCAGTTCACTAGGTTTGTATCATGGCAGTGTTCATTACTTTTCAGTCCAGGGAGGGATGAAGGGATATAAAAGCGTTTTACTGAAATGATGTCTGAAGCTTTTCTCAGCACCGGTGCTGTTGCTGCCGAACGCCAGCACGGGTGACGTCAGCCCATCTGGAAGAGCGCTCAATCTCCAGCGCATCCGACTGAGAAGCAGCTGCTTCGTTTGTGGCTCACCTCCCACTGCCTCACCGACCACCTCACTGCAGCAGAGGATGGGGATAGATTGACAAAATTGCCCTGAACACTTTGAGTTTATTTATTTTGGGCTGTTTTCTTAATACGATCATGCGGTTGAGAGCAACTAGCAGTTAAAGAGACTATAGAGATGACACATAAAGCTTTTTTGCGTGTTTTACCCCTCAGTGAAGAATTCACTTGACGCTTGACCAATTGCAGCTGTGTCTGACAAAGAAATACCCAGCAATAATTCCTCTGAGACAGAGCCTAGCTGCGGTACTGCGTGACCGAGCACCCTATTGATCAAGATGTAGCAATCCCTGAATAAATCATATGCCACGCCATTAGCAAGGGTGTTGCTCTGCATCCTGCCGTGCAGGCAATGCTCGAACACCTTCCTCCGTTTCTGAAGGCCTTTTTCATTGACCTGAAGATTCGAGAGCTGCAACTTTTCTTTAGGACAAATGTTCTACTGAAGAGGAAACTAAAGAAAATGGAAAGGGGAGTCAGGCCCCAGCCAGAGCTTGAATAATAGGCTGTCTTGCTTGTTTGATTACTGCTGGTGACACTACCAACCATAAAATACAATTGCTAAATATCAATTTTTTCCAGACAGAAAACATCTCTGAGCCATAATAAAGTGACTGTTGTCTGGTCAGCAATCCTTCCCACGGTTTGCCTTCTCCTCCAGGCTCCTCCAGAGCTCCGTCACATCCGCTGCTTACAATTTTATCAAGACGGGTAGGAGAAGATGGTGACGTGCCTAGTTTGCCATGTGTTACAGAAGGAAGAAGATGTTCTTTGTTTTCCTCTGCCACAGCTATCGGAGATACTGAGCCATCATGGTCTCCAGTAGGGAAAGAAGAGAGCTGGAGGAAACTGTCTCCCACTTGGGAGGTACTGGGGCGGTCCGATCCTGACCACACTTTTACTGGAGGCAGAGTACTTTTCTTTAGGCTAACCCCAAAGACTACAACCGGTCTAACAAACAGCATCATTTTTAGAGGGAGCCATTCATCAGTGTATTGCCCTGATAATCCACATGATGAAAACTTGGGGATGTTCAGAAAATATGGGGTTTTTTTTAAATAGAGATAGATTATTTTCTAGTATTAAAAAGAAAGACTGAAAGTTGTGTAAACCACAACAATGAAACAATTATATTAGTAGCTTGAGATAGCCATAGAAAAGTATTATGGAATGGAGATAACTTTACCTACATTGATCTGTTAAAGAGAGATGCACAAAAGCAAATATTTGCTGAGCGCCTTTCCTCTCGGAGCTGGCTTTCTGGCTGTGACCGGTCAGCTCTACAGTGAGCCCATCCAGCTGGGAAGCTTAAATCCCTCCTGGGATTCTGGACTTAGTGGAAATGGTCATTTTTATTCAACGGCCCAGTTTGGTTTCAGCAAGGGATGCCACATCTCACAGAAGTGGGATGAGTGCTGCAATGGAGCTGTGGATAAGGTCCTGTTTAGCGCCTCGCTTTCTTTGTTTTCCTCTACAAACAGAATCATCAGCAAAGCAATTTATTTTTTTCAGTATGTAATTCTTTGGATTTAACCACAGATGATATAAAAATGCTTCTGCCATGTTCCCGTGATTCACGTTTAGATTAGGAATTTTTAAAAAGTATTTCTCAAAAGTATTCTTTGGGATGTACCTAAAATTGCACGGGAGTAGTAACCTGACAATAAACGTACTAAAAAAATATTACTGCTTGTGCTACAATAATATCCAGAGATCCCAGCAGGAATGAGGCCCTGGTTTGTCAGCATTATACAAGTGTACAGTCTTGGTCCCGTGGTGTTTATAACCTGTATAAGTTCAAAAATACACAGAAAGCCATTAGCAGATATGGAATAAAGTTCAGTCATTTTGAGTCCCCATCTACCATCACATACTTTGAGTTGTTATTGCCTTCTGTGTTCAATCCGTATTGATTTTTCATTACCTCAGACTGTGGCAGAGCCAACAGCTACAGATCCAAGTGGGAATATTTCCAGTGTTACTTCTTCAGAGAAGATATACAATGTAAAAATATGTTCAGAGACCTAAATTCATTAAACTGGTTGTACCAACCAACAATTATGCGAAAGCAAAGGGAAGATCAAAAGACTTTATATCAGATATTTATTCTTCTGCTTGGTGAGCAGTGTCCATGGCTATTGAAGTTCAAAGCAAGCTCATTCTCAGTGTTCCTCATATATAAGATGAATGCAAGTAGGGCTTTACCCAAGGCTTCTCCAAAGCAATGAGAGACCCTAATTGGTTTTACTGGGCTTTAGAACAGTTCTTCATGTGTAGCATAATATTTTCTTCACTCTGGCAAAATATTTTACTAAATTCAAGAGCAAAAGATCACAACTGGAATGCAGCATGGTGTTGTCTGCTTTATCCTAAAGATCAATTGGGAGTCTACTTTCTGTAAAAAAAAATAAGGTAATAGTTGGATTAGTCGAAATAATCGGAATCCTTGGGCACTTCTCTTGAGGTGTATGAAGGCAAGTATCTGGCTGCTAGGCAGGGGATTGATGTAGGTGATGTAGGCAGCAGTAGCGATGTGCTCATCTTCATCCATCCTTCAGATAAACAATCCATCCTCTCTTCCTGCAGGGACTTGAGTGAGCTGCAAATTGATGGTTCTCATTATGTTTGCAAGCATGCACATCTGATTTGAGAAAAAAGTCTTCTCAAGCATGAAGCACCTTCATTAGACCACTTACCTTCAATATTTAAATCCAAACTCTAGCTTCTAATTTTAATAGAGTCATCACACCTTTCTCTTCAGTAATAGCTGGAGGATAACCTGAAATCTTTTATGTAATAATGGTTATGTAGGTCTCCAGATAGTACAACTAAATCCGTAAGATAAAACGTACCCATGTGCTAAACCAGTAATTTAATAGAAAGGCTTTTAATGCAGAGACTGTTACGCTGATGCTAGCTGATAAAGCTGATGAAGCTTTGTTATCTGAGAGCACCACTGCAGAAAATACCAAGAAGGTATTTATTTGATGGTGAGTAGCAGTAAGTGTCTGGTTTACTTGTTTCTCCAAGCAGGTCAAGAGCATCCCAAAAGAACTATCCTTAAGGACCCAGTGAAAAGTGTTGGGCTCCATCGGAAGTTCAGACTTTGACAAATATGTTGAAAGACATTTTGAGGCTAAGAGCATAGACAAAAGGCTTTATTTTTACTTTAAGCAAAGGCCTCACCAAGGATTTGCTCCAGAAAGCGTTGTAACCTCAGATGTATACCTCTATGAGGCTCACATACTATTTTCCATCTTCCTTGAAGGGAAGACAGGGTGAAGGGAGAGAAGGGACCAGTGCCCATGGTAGCCTAGAGCAGCAACGCGCTGTGACACTTTCTTGAATGTGCGAGCAGTGAGTAAGGGTGGAATGAGCTAAGCTGTCATTCTGCTCTGCCCTGTTACAAATAACCTCGATATCTTTGGCCTCCTTAAGGAGAATATTAGTCCTCAGAGCAGAAAACAGAGAGGGGTCTGCTGGGCAAGGAAGGAAAAGGTGAGCTAGGGCGATGGCATGATAATGCAAAGAGCGATGAAGGTGAAAACAAGGAAAGTGAGACACGGTCGAGCAAACTTTTACAAACTGTAGATGATTTTGACCTTGGCTGGATCCTGTAGTTGGGTTCCTATCCGTGGTGTTCAATATTGCCAGGGATGTCTGTGATATTGCCATAGGAACAAGCAATGGGGCTGTGGAAATGAGGACAAATCCTCATTTCCATTTTTCAAAATTGTTTTGCCACTTAGTAGGTTGTAATTACTTATATACTTTGACATTAATTATTATAAAATGCCTTGAGATTTGACTTGGCTCTGTAATTGCATGTTATTTGCACAATGAGTTCTGGTTGTTGCGGCAGGCTTTGAAAGAAACCAGATCCTCTGGAGCATTTTGGGTCCCAGTATAATAACTAATTCTGCTATCTATGTGTCAGGAAGGTTGTTTTCTTCAGTAAAAGGTTGAGCTTTTCCCAGATTTCTGTTTCCTGCCACAAGCTGCATGATTAACTGTTGTGCTGTGAGCCATCCTGGCTGGCATAGATACTGTGGAGACACTGGACAACACCGACACGCTCAAATTAAATAAGTTCCTGTTGTGATCAGGCTCTTCACTAACCAGTTTGTTTCCTTCCACTGTTCTGGTTGTAAATAATGTTAGGCCTTGTGGGCACTCTCACCATGGGGAGAACTTTCTCCAGTGCTGCTCCTTGGGGCAGTGGAGCAGGAGCTGGGAAAGGGGCCAGGAGAAGCCACGGACCCGAGCTCCAGGGAAGCCTCAATGGCACTCGTGATGCAGGACTTGGAAAAGAAGATATGAGATGGAGTTTTCCATCCAATTCGCTTATTCTCATCCTGCAATAGGAAGAAAATAGAAATAGAAGTGGCAGGCTCTTTCCTGTGGCATGGGGAAATGAATTTCTCGCTGCCATCCATAAAGCACCACAGCAGACCTACACTTATCAGTCCTCCTAGTAATTAATTCTGAACTAGTTCAGCTTGTCTTGGCAGGCATGGTGGTCAGGAAGAGATTTTAAAGGTTTTAAAGTTTTCAAAACTTTGAAGGCTGTTGTTTATTCCAAGTACAGTTCCCTTACAAGAACAAAATAATCTCTTTTCTTCGGAATTCTTTTTTCTGTCTTTGTTTGCTTTCTTAAACTTCTTAAAGTCTGAGTAATGTGGTACGGTATTGTTTCCTGGTGTAAACAGCAGCAGTGAGTTTCTCTTCATGACCAAGAGTCAGCGTTAGGTAAAGAGCAGTGCCATAAATCTGGGCGATGCCGTCGGGATGTGTGAGTGTGCATCCCCCCTCTTGCTGTCTTCTATCCCTCTTCCTACACAGCATCTTCTTCACTGCACGCGCTCCATGGAAGATACTCTGATTTTAGACTACAGGATTAGAGGATTTTGCATCTAATAAGTTTCAGGAGAACCTTTTTCTGCATTCAAAGTACAGGTGATGTTAGACAACACTGTGGACCATACCCATGCTGAAAACTCCTGTACAATGATAATCATATTCATAGAATCATAGAATCGTTTAGGTTGGAAAAGAACTTTAAGATCATCGAGTCCAGTCATTAACCTATCACTGCCAAGCCCACCACTAAACCATGTCCACGTCTACCTGGCTTTTAAATACCTCCAGGGATGGGGGCTCAACCCCTGCCCTGGGCAGCCTGGGCCAGGGCCTGACAGCCCTTTCGGGGAAGAAATTTTTCCCAATATCCAACCCAACCCTGCCCTGGCGCAGCTTGAGGCCGTTCCCTCTCGTCCCATCGCTTGTTCCTGGGGAGCAGAGACCGACCCCCCCGGCTCCAGCCTCCTTTCAGGCCGTTGCAGAGAGCGATGAGGGCTCCCCTCAGCCTCCTCTTCTCCAGGCTGAGCCCCCCCAGCTCCCCCAGCCGCTCCTCCCCAGCCTTGTGCTCCAGCCCCTGCCCCAGCCTCGCTGCCCTGCTCTGGCCACGCTCCAGCCCCTCCATGGCCGCCTTGGGGTGCGGGGCCCAGCGCTGAGCACAGCATTCGAGGGGCGGCCTCACCAGTGCCCAGCGCAGGGGCACCATCCCCTCCCTGCTCCTGCTGGCCACACCGTTCCCGATACAAGCCAGGATGCCACTGGCCCTCTTGGCCACCTGGGCACCCTGCTGGCTCATGTCCAGCGGCTGTCGACCAGCACCCCCAGGCCCTTTCCCGCCGGGCAGCTCCCAGCCGCTCCTCCCCACGCCTGCAGCGGTGCCTGGGGTTGCTGTGCCCCCAGGGCAGGACCCGGCCCTGAGCCTTGCTGACCCTCACCCCGGGGCCTGGGCCCATCGCCCCGGCCTGGCCAGGGCCCTCTGCAGGGCCTCCTGCCCTCCAGCAGATCGACACTTCCACCCAGCTTGGTGTCACTGCAAACTGACTGAGGGTGCCCTCCATCCCCTCGTCCAGATCATCGATGAAGATATTAAACAGGACTGGCCCCAGTACCGAGCCCTGGGGAGCACCACTTGTGACCGGCCGCCAACTGGATTTAACTCCATTCACCATATTACAATATTACCAATTACATATTGTAATTTATAGTTTGGGTACAACATGAGTTTCTAGAGGGCTGTAGAAACAAAGGGCTTTTCTCTTTGTCTCAACCTTTGTTTTCCTTAATACTACGTTTGCTTCTGGTTTCTGGCATGGAAAGTCCATGACAGAGGTTGATACTGAAAGCTTTTAAGAAACACTGCAGAACGTAGGGAAGCTGTCTTTTATATCAGGAGGTTGACATGGAACATTTAAATCTCTGAAGAATGGACTTTAAAAATAGGCAAATAAAAGAGCAACCTACTGCTTTGGCACACTAAATGTTACAGCTGTCTCAAGGAAAAATAATATTGGTGATTGGTTATGTGGAAATTAATTAAGTCCTTTCTTTGTCTCTAGCTATTCTCCGTTATTACAACAGCACCGTCATGCTGAATATAATGAGTTTCCATAGTCGTAGCTTGTTTCAATCTCCACGTGATGTATTTATGTGTTTATTGATTTTTAATACTTAAAGGCACATCGAGAGAAGGAGATAAAAATATCGTGCTTGTTTTTTGGTTTTTGTTTAAAGGAGGACGTGTTGAGCTTCAAAGGGCACACGGCTGCTCTGAGGAACATCTGGTTTTTAATTCGTCTGCCAATAACTTTTGATGGAACTGTTTACACGTTTTCCGCACCTTCTTGGAGGGTGGAGGCTAATACTGTCCCTTCTGCTGAAAATGACCATAAAAGTAGGAAATGGGACATAAAAAATACATCAATAATAGTTCTTTGGGTTTTCTTTTTTTTTTTTTTGACTATTCTCTTGCAGCTGTAAACGAAGGACCAGCACCACAGCAGCCGTCCTTGCTACCGCAGACGCAACCTGAGCACTCCACCACCGAGGACGCCCCGAGCAGAACCATCCCCACCGCCTGCGTCCGCCCTACGCACCCTCTCCGCAGCTTTGCCAACCCCTTGCTACCTCCTCCCATGAGTGCAATAGAACCGAAAGTCCCTTACACACCACTTCTGTCTCAAACAGGTAAGAGTGAGGGGGGGAAAAGGCTCCGGTATCACTCATCTGAACCACTGACTTCCAGTTCAGGAACAAATAGAGAGCACAAGACTGTCCCATACCTTGAAGAAGTTCTGGCAGAATGGAAAGTGGATATATATACAATTTTATGATAATAATCTAGCATTTCATTCTGACAATCTGGAATAAAAATTCAGGACAAGGCAATACCTTAAAATCAGAGTTAACAAGTGATAAAAATGAATTAAATGCGATGCCAGATTAATCACTTGGTCTTGTTTCCAGTCTCCTGTTATGCTACAGTAACTTGAACCAGCGCCAAATGCTTGACTCTTGTTTCAAGGCTTGCCTTTTTGATAATGAAAGGACTATTTATGTATGCTGGAAAAGAACTGACTGCAATCCACTCCAGCGTGCAACCTACTTAAAAATTAAATAGCAAGCGCGCAAGGAAGAGAAAGAAAATTATTATTAAAAAAAAAAAAAAAAAGGCTGTAGAATAGGATCACTGTTGAATGAAGCTGTGGGCTGGTTTCAGGGTTAGATTAAATGGCTGCGTGTGGCTGTAGTGAGACATTCATTCATGGGTGGGAGGCATGGCAGCGTGGGGCACGGCGGAGCAAGAGGGGACGGTGCCTCTCCAGCTCATTTCTGGGTTTGGTTCCAGAGCAGCACCATTTCTAGAGAGCTGTTGTAAAACTTCACCGTTGGATCAAATGAGGACATTTCTATGATATATATGGTATCGGCTTTGTTAGTAAAGTAGGCCCAGTGCTAGAATTGGTCTTCACGTGAACTGGTGTAATTTCAGTAACAATATTTGCCTTAGTAACCCTAACTACTAGAGCTATTAAGGAAAAATAAAGAGGGTTTGCAGGCTGGTATCTCATTTCAAATGTTTACCCTACTCCTTTAGCTTGGATAATCTCCAGTTTGGCTCAGACAACCTTCGAGATTTCAGCTTTACCCTCTTCTATTCTAATGCTGCTTTCCAAGCATAGCTTTCTTGCCATACAGCATATGTTAGGTTGATGTTTGCAACAAGCAAGCTACCAAAACATCTCTGCATTTTTTACTGGAAGCACTTGCTATCCATCAGTGAGTAATCCAGTTTCTGACAGTAGATAAATCCTTATTTGTTGGAGAACTGCTTTTGCCAAATAGTGCTGCTGAATTGTTTTTTATATATAAGAGTCCATTCATCTTTACGTAGGGCTGCATTTTACTTTATGAGGATACAATTCTACTTGCCTTACTCTCGTGAGTAAGCCTGGTTACCTTGAAAGGGCTATTTGTTCTCTAAGGCGATCCGTTTACATTTTAACCGTTATAACTGGGAGGCGTGGTAAAGAGAGAGGAGGTTGGGGCATGTTACTTATCTTCATAAAGAATCCCGTCATCCTGAAAAATAAATTTGCCTTTTTTTGAGTGAGTAATCTCACATAAGCAGATGCGATATTTCCTACAAACACTGTGTAGAACTTTGTTATTAGGCAAAATTAAGAACTGAAAGTTTATGGCAATCGTCTGCCATAAAGCAATGGAAATAAATAAAGCAAATGCTGCAGCAATGAAAAAACTTGTTTTTCTAGACTCTGTCACATAGATGAAAACATGTTGCTGGGTTATATATGGCATTCAAATTATTGTGTTCACTGTTATACTGAAACCACAATTTTTACTTTTTAGAATTGTGTGTAACTTCATTTCTGGTCTGCCTCGGGCTATTTTGTGGTGTTGGGGGCTATTTATTTCTGTGTATGGTTTCTCTTGCTTTTCTCAATGTACTTGTCCTCAGAGTCATTAGCCAGACGGATGTTGTTTCCTTTACTGGTTTTCTTGTAGAAAGTTTTCCGTTGTAAATGTTAACTTCTGTTTGTGCCTCTGGGCAGTGGGGTGTGCAGAACTGATCCTGCTCCTGCACCTGATCCCTCCAAACTAGGTTGGTCTTCCAGTACCCACTGCTGAATCCCACTCCTCTGGAACCCAGATCTCTCTTCTCTTCTTTTAAAATGGGAGTGGAGAGAGAAAGCATTGAAAAAGAGGTGGCAAGAAAGAGTGCTTCATTTCACCAGCAATTCTGAATATTTAATACTACCCATGAGCATGATCATAGCATCCTGAATGGTTTGGGTTGGAAGGGACCTTAAAGATCACCCGGTTTCAACCCCCTGCCATGGGCAGGGACACCTTCCACCAGACCAGGTTGCTCAAAGCCCCGTCCAACCTGGCCTTGACCACTTCCAGGGATGGGGCATCCACAGCTTCTCTGGGCAACCTGATCCAGTGCCTCACCACCCTCATAGTGAAGAATTTCTTCCTTGTATCTAGTCTAAATCTCCCCTCTTTCAGCTGAAAGCCATTACCCCTTGTCCTATCACTTCATGCCCTTGTAAAAAGTCCCTCTCCAGCTTTCTTGTAGGCCTTCTTGTACCTTCAGGTACTGGAAGGCTGCTATAAGGCCTCCCCGGAGCCTTCTCTTCTCCAGGCTGAACATATATGGCTGATATCTCAGCCGTAGTTAGATACCCATGAAAGGGAAATTTTGAAGATATTTGTGACTTTACAAAGTTTCTGATGTAGTTCTCTGCTTGAACAAACCTCCTAGAAGAGAAGACTGACACAGCCCTGCGCAGTCACTGCTCCCTCATCCCCACTGGCAGAGCAAAAGTGGCCAAGCTCTCTGCAGGCCAGCTGAGCAAATTCCCTTATAGACCACAGCTGCTAATTACACCCCACTTATGGGCATCTCAGGTTTAAAAGGCTCTTAGCAAATTCCCATGTTGGAATACCTGTTACTTTCCTTAATCAGGTAGATAGAATTAATTAATTATTACATTTTCTTAAACTCAAGACATTTTTACATGTCCTCTGTCATAAAGTAATAGGGCAATAAGTCACTTAAACCAATTAAACTACTCTTTGCTTTGCTGTCCTATTTTTTAAATGCATGTCAGTCAGGTGTCTTCCCCCTTCAGGCAATACATAACCCTGATGGAACAATCCTGCAGAATTCCGAAGGGGAGAAAGCAACAGAGAACTGCAGAGATTGATCCGGAGATTGCCAGCAAAGACTTTAAAAAGCAGGAACCTGAAGTTAAGCGGACCTTTCCCTTGAAATCCCTTCATTGCTGGTTTGTAGACTCTGCTCCCTCTAGCCTTATGAGTTTTATATCTCCTTTTATAGAGTAGCTTGTATGGAAGCACCAGGCAGTGGTGTCCTCCGGTCTTCAACCAGCCTCACCGCCTGCCCCACAGCCAACTGCGTGCTGAAGCTCCAGATGTATTTGTATCTTGAGGTCACGGTCCTGGAGCTGATGTCTAACGCTTGCCCTCATACAATATTAGCATCGAAATTAATTTTTGGATCCTGCCCAGGGAATAGATGAGCACAGGGCTTTTTCTTGGCTTTGACTGACCTGATGCTAAAAGGAGGTATCTCCTCCAATATTTTATCTATTCAGTATATCTCTGTAGTGACATTATAATTAGCTGTTAAACTCTATCATAAGGTTCATAAAAAAGACATACAGAAATCATTATTCAGTTGTGGGGGATTTTGCCACGAGGATATGAATAAATATTTAAAAGGCTGTGCTCCTGGTTTTGGGTCATGACATCAGCCTAATCCAGAGCTAAAATCTACCATTTTTCTTCTTTTTTTTTTTTTTCCTTTTTTTTTTGCCTTGAGCCCAGTAAATCTGAACTCTTCACATTAAGCCCTTCCCGTTGATATTTTATAGGACATCGCACCTTTTCATCATTGCTTTGTGATCGAACACTTGAGGTTCCTAATACTTATTCTGAAGGCGTGAGAATCGGTCCATGGTATTTCCAGTCCCCACTGTGGCTGCACTCGCTCTTCTTTGCAAATCACACACATAGGCATATAAGTGATTTGACTTAGTCCCCTTTCAGGTTAAATAGAAAATGTTTGATGGAGTGTTGAGCTTATTGCATTATAGATCTGACATAAATTCCACAAATGGACAGGAAAGGTGGGGTTTTTTTACCCTCACAAATGAAAATTCCTTTTAGGTCTTGATGATCAGCTGCACTTTAAGTGAACCTGAATTAGAGGAGGTCATTTTTCTTCTGCAGAAGCAAGTGTGAGGTGATAGAAAATACCGCCTGTGAAGTGGTGGTTTTCATGTAGTGTCACAGTTCTAAAACTTCAGCCTTTTCAGGCTCCTGTATCTTTTGTGAGACTGTAAAAATGCTGCATTTTTTCTATTGCTACTCAACCATAAAAGTGTAGTTGGAAATCCAAATTGTCGTCTTCTCGGTCTTCCTGGAATCACTCAGTGATACCCCAGAGCTAAAAACCACTTTATTGTACAGCAAAACGGAGCTTGATTTTCCTTCCTCCTGCTAAGCTGTAGGATATGCCCCAAACTGGCTACGGGCTGGGAGCGCAGGGGAAGGGTTGCACTGCAGATGAACTGCTCAAGGTTTATTTCTTTGGAAAAAAATCTTGTCTTTTCAATGTCGGGTGTCTTGGGGAGTAAAAATGAAGAGTCAGGTGAAGAAATCTGGCAGTAAACATCCCTGTGTAAAAAGCAGCAGCTGGATATTGCCTGGACATTAGTACAAATCCTTCCCGTATCCAGGCTGGCCCACACACTGATTTCATTACCAAATGGGATAAGAAAGCCTGATAAGAAAATGAGCTCTGTGAAGCATTTTTTGTGCTGCCTTTTTTTTTTTTCCTATAGCTATTGTAAGAAAAAAACCCCAGAAAAACAAGATAAGAGTGAAGGTTTGCAAAGCCAGTGTTAAAACCGTGAGCTAACGGTCAAATAAATAAGGGATGAACTCAAGAGGAAAAAAGGGTATATTGGTATTAAGCAGTGAATCCTGGGCCATAATAATCTCAAAGAGCAAGGGTTTGAGGCCTCAGTAGATGCTGAAATTACAGTGATCCTTAGAAGAGTGAATATAGAAAGAATATAGAAAGAATTTTCAGTCGCGCTGAAAATCGACTGCTCCTCACAGGAGCCTTGGTAAAATCACGGTCGCACAAGTGTCTTGAATAGCAGAGCTGAGGTGGAGCGTTTAGAGATGGAAATTCCACGAATCAAGCTTTTGGCTACAAATTAGGCAAATTTTGGAGACATGACCTTAGAACCCTCTGGTGCTAGATTTCTGCATTTAATTGCTATCCATTTTTTAGAGTGTTTAATCCCCTCTCATGCAAAGTGGGGAGTTAATTTGGGAGGGCATTTATTCTATACAATCAAGTAGCTCTAATTAATTAGCTATACAACCAAATTGCGGGTCCTTTTTTTAGGGGGGGGGAGGGAAGTTTACCATTCACAAGAAAAAAATCCCAGCGCCAATATAAATGAAAACCTCTTGCTTCTAATTTGAATTCAGTCATTGAATTCAAAGGCAACTAAGAAGTCTTTTGTTAATAGGGTATAAAAATCTTTCTGTCATAGGGTTTTTTTCCTTATTTTAATGATGAGTGTAAATGAGATTATGGACTTCTCTTTATCATAGTCTACAGTAAGCAAGGTCTATAAATTCATTGAAAATATGGAAATGATTCATTCTTGAGCCTTTTATTCTGAAATCCTAGCTTTTTGCACTAGTAACTCCCAGGTTCAAAGGAAAATTATTCTTTTATTTCATAAGCCTTTACCTGCCCCCCTCTTCAATTTGAAATGTTTTTTTTTCTTCCACGTTTCTTTTTATGAAAACAAGCTTTCCCCATTCATCTGGGAGATATATTGACACAGAAGTGTCATGAAAGGGTCAGTCCTCTCTATTAGAGAAATCTGGCCCCAGTCCAGTAAAGTTTAATTAGCATGCAGATAACTTGAGACACCTGAGTTGTCTCATTAAAATCCACGGGACTACTGGAAGGTGTAAAGTGAAGTGTGGATTTAGGTGCTTGTCTGCATACGTGAACTGATTCCCCTTTGATAGAAAGGATCTATTTCAATACAAAGCAGCAGTCAAATCATGAAAAAAAAAGTTTATCTAGATAATTATACTGTAAATCTGTAGAAAGATTTAATGATGGGCCATTCCATCTTCCTGTGTTTCATAAGCAGAGAAGTAAAACTTTTTCCACTGCATGTACAGTTTCTCCGTATTAATTTGGGACTGTGTGTGTTATGACCGAGCAGTTGCGGCCAACGAGCCACTTTTGCCCTAACACTTATTTGTCCCACATAGTATTTCCAGCAAATAGATTAAAAACATGAAGAGCAGCTGAGAAGGCAGAGACCAAATCTGTCTCGTGTTTCCATTTATTTGAGCAGTCTGTGCTGTTATTGTCTTGAAGCGTCCTTTCCAAGCTCGCTGTTTCTATACCTATTTTGAAGCCGTAGCACGTAAAAATGTGTGAAGTTCATCAGTGCCATTTCAAAAGCCTCACCAATAGGCAGTCCCAGTACCTGCTTGGTATCGTATTCTGGAGAGTGATTAAATTGTCTCTTTCTCTTTTGTGTTTTATTTCTCTTTTTACTTCATTTCTCCTACTATCAAGTATTTCTAAATTAAACTTTGCCTCTTTCTGGAACAACTCGCCTCGCGGAATGAGCCAAGCCGCCGTTGATTATCACCTCAAAAATCATTTTTAGAAACTCAATTTCTTGATGAAAAATATTTTTTCCCACCTCTAATGTAAACCAGCTGAGTCTTCAAACAATATTTTTCATCTAGTTACATATTCTGTTCCCCTGAGAGGCACCGTCTTACTTAAACAGGAACATCCTGCCGTGGAGCTAAAAGTAAGCTTACTTCTACATGTTATTCTCATATTTATGTTTCAACTTTTAAGTCATTTAACCTGACACCAGTTTTCCTGGTGGAAATACCAAATAACTTGTAAGTGGCATTTGATCCTTTTGTGATTTTCTGTTGTACTTTTATGAGAAAATTACCTCTTCGTACTGCAAGATATACCCTACCAGCTTTGATTACTTAATAGGGAAAACATCTGGCTTTGCATTGCTATACAGCCCTCCTTCCCCACCCTTGAAGTTCAGGCTGCCAATCTCCTTACTGTCAGAAGCATCTGGGACAGACGAAATTCTTAAATAATTTTAATTTTCCAGATTGATCGCTTTCAGTTTTGCGAGCTATGACATATCTCTGTGGGAGCATCCGTGCAGATTCCTCCGTGCCTGCAGATCTTCATTACTAGAAGCAGGTCTAGTTAATGGCATGGATAGTGTTTGTCTTTTATCTTGTTGGATAGAAAAAATTGTGAAAAGGTGCGAGGTGCAGGGCCAGAAAAGATTATCCTCATTTAGTTACAAGTCTGACATTACCTTCTGATTTCTGCAGCTTATTTTGACTTTTATAGTCTCATTGTAGAGGATTCATCTTAGTACTCTTAATCTTTCAAGAATCCTCTCAGTTCTTACGAAGACAAACGCTTGTTTGCACCCCAGTAGATAGACCAATTTTCAGCTGCCTCCTCAGACCAGGTGATCTTCAACTGCAGATCTTCAGCTTCATATCTTTGATGCATGCCCTGTCAGTTGGGCTATTGAATATAAGAATATATCTGTACCCCCAGAAATGTTCTATTTAAGTTTCCAAATTGGTTTTATGAGAAATGACTGCAAATAGAATCATAGAATCATACAATCGTTAAGGTTGGAAAAGACCCTTAAGATCATTGAGTCCAACCGTTACCCCAGCACTGCCAAGGCCACCACTAAACCATGTCCCTAAGCACCACATCTACCCTTCTTTTGAATACCTCCAGGGATGGGGACTCAGCCCCTGCCCTGGGCAGCCTGGGCCAGGGCCTGACAGCCCTTTGGGGGAAGAAGTTTTTCCTCATATCCAACCTAAACCTGCCCTGGCGCAGCTTGAGGCCGTTCCCTCTCGTCCTATGGCTTGTTACTAGGGAGAGGAGACCGACCCCCACCCCTAACCTGGCTGAGTACATCATCTCATGTCCCATTTGACATATTTCAAAATACATTAACGCCAAGTAGCTCTCCCAAAGTATTACTATGAAAAGGATGGGTGCTATATTGGTTTCACTTGGTGTCAGTCATGATAACATATGTCCTGATATGCACAAATGCGTGTAGATTTAGAAAAGGCCCTGCAGAGGGCCCTGGCCAGGCCGGGTCGATGGCCCAGGCCACGGGGTGAGGGTCAGCAAGGCTCAGGGCCGGGTCCTGCCCTGGGGGCACAACAACCCCAGGCACCGCTGCAGGCGTGGGGAGGAGCGGCTGGGAGCTGCCCGGCGGGAAAGGGCCTGGGGGTGCTGGTCGACAGCCGCTGGACATGAGCCAGCAGGGTGCCCAGGTGGCCAAGAGGGCCAGTGGCATCCTGGCTTGTATCAGGAACGGTGTGGCCAGCAGGAGCAGGGAGGGGGATGGTGCCCCTGCGCTGGGCACTGGTGAGGCCGCCCCTCGAATGCTGTGCTCAGCGCTGGGCCCCGCACCCCAAGGCGGCCATGGAGGGGCTGGAGCGTGGCCAGAGCAGGGCAGCGAGGCTGGGGCAGGGGCTGGAGCACAAGGCTGGGGAGGAGCGGCTGGGGGAGCTGGGGGGGCTCAGCCTGGAGAAGAGGAGGCTGAGGGGAGCCCTCATCGCTCTCTGCAACGGCCTGAAAGGAGGCTGGAGCCGGGGGGGTCGGTCTCTGCTCCCCAGGAACAAGCGCTGGGACGAGAGGGAACGGCCTCAGGCTGCGCCAGGGCAGGTTTAGCCTGGATATTAGGAGAAACTTCTTTCCCCAAAGGGCAGTCAGGCCCTGGCACAGGCTGCCCTGTGCCCTGTGCCCTGATGGGTTGAGCCCCCATCCCTGGAGGTATTTGAAAGCCGGGGAGACGTGGTGCTTAGGGACATGGTTTAGTGGTGGGCTTGGCAGCGCTGGGTTAACGGTTGGACTTGATGATCTTAAAGGTCTTTTCCAACCTAAATGATGCTATGATTCTATGATTCTAAAACTGCTTCTTTTTGACTTGACACAGGATTGCACTGATGTGCAGTGCTCCTGAAATATGAAGGATGATAGTGCAGTGAGTTCAGTGTGGGCCTTGGAGAGGCGGTGGTAGCTGGGATTTCCACTTGGTTGCCATATATCATCTAACTAATGAGCCAATGAAGTGTTTAATAACCCTGCTGAGAAAATGAAACTTTTAAACTGTAAATCCATGCTGGGGCTGCTCAGAGTTACACCTGATGGTATTGGCATCTTCTGCCTCTTGCGGCCCCAGTGCCAAGGTTTCCTCTTTTTGACTTGTGAGACTCCCGCTGAGTTGGAGAACATTAGAAACCAAAATGATTTTAATTTAATTAGCTACTCATTTGCATCAATTAGTTTACTTAGCATGTCAACTTTCTGCGTCCAGAGTTCTCTTCGAGAGGCCGACTTGGTCTTTTTAACGTCCTTTGGGGGAAGAGGGCTCAACTGTTGTACTAATTACGTATTACGGGCATTACCTTGGAAAACGGTCACGGTGGTAAAACGTTTGCTGAAGAACGTGAAACACGCAGCTATGCACAAGGAAGACTTTCTGAGTTTCATTTTAGTTCTGAGCATCAGGATTTGCCTGTTGCTTTTGTGAGCTAAAGGGCAACAAGATGCACAAACTGAACTTACTAATCATAATTATGGCTTCTCATTAACAATATCCAGGAGGGAACATCTGTCTTTGTGCAGAAAAGTGGGTCTTTAAGTCCAATTACTACAATTAATGAGTTACATATGAGAAACATGATTTTTACCACGGGATTTAGAGGATTACAATAGCAACGTACTCTGCATTTCACATGAGCTCCTTACCACCACATCAAATATTTACTTCACCAGCCCATGAAAATCAAACAAGTCGCAATGCGAAGTCGCTTATAGAAAAAAAGCCAATTTGGGTCCATTATCTAACCAATAAACAGCATGGATGCAATTTTCTGTGGTGGCTGTACCTTACTATTTATTCTTCACGTCACAGTGCTATCCCAGGACGCAATCCAGATTCCTTGTGACAGGAATCGGATAAATCTCTCTTTAGCAGGGCACACAAGCGCTCCTAGAATTAGAAATACGGCCACGGCTGCCAGCTGCAGGGACCACAGCTGCAGTTTACTTCTTTGCTGAGCTCTGCAGGTGTTTTCAAAGCACTGGGGGAAAAAAATGGTGAGAAGCTACGGTGTGCCAGGCAGCTTAGAGTTAATTTGCCTGTGATGACTTCATCACTTTGTTTTTTAGGGTCAGGCTCTTGCGTTTCTCAGTGTGTAACTGCTGGGTGCATGTTTCGAGCGCCAGCGTGTGCACATTCCCCGCCATGCGCTTCGTTGGAAATAAGCTTTTTTTATTAAGAAATGGAAGGGAAAAATATTTCCTTCTTTAAAAAACTGATTCGAATGTGCAGCGCTTAGAAGGTGGGATCTTTGGGAATAGCTGTATCTTCTACTCTTACTCTGAGATACAGGGAAGTTTGAAGGCCTGGTTATTAAAGAAGCCTTTTAGCTATTAAACTGGAGCTGGAAGAGTGAGCGTATCTTTGCGACAATCTCTTTTAGCTTGTATTGAGCTTTCACACTTTCATAGCTTCAGCTAAACGGGAGTTATCTGCGATTCTCAGACTTACAGAGAGGGTGTTTGTGAGTCTCTCCCTCTCTGTCCCCGTCTTGCAGCTCTTTACTGGAACTTACTTTTAATGAACACGCTGTTGGCAACTCCATTTCGGGAGGGATTTTGCTCTCTCTTCTGCTCCATTGTGTTTTCTCTGCCTTAAACTAATTAAAAATGTAAACACGATTCTTTGAAATACAGGAAAATTAATCTGCACCTCTTGTCTCCTGGCTACTCGCTGGAGCTGTAAGGATACAGAGAGCTGTCATGACTGCAGTGATTTGGTGGGATTTGGGGAGCGAGAGCCGCAGCAGCTGCCTGCCTTCCTACACCGGAGTTATTCTCCAGGCAGTGCCGCTCCAGGCTCAGGAGCGTTGCTTTCATGACATGTTAATGATTTCTAAGAAAAGAGAGGTAATCAGGTGGGAATCTAGGGATGAAGAAAACAAATAGGTGTTTAAACTTAAGATTCGTGAAAAGACCGTTTGGTTTTGCATGGAAACTGGGTGGGTTTCTGATTTGAGACATGGATTTTGGGGTGCTCCCGTGTGCGTCCCATGTGGGTGGAGACATCTCCCACGCTCCTGGTCCCTGCGTCTCAGCTCCAGAGCCACGGGCATCCTCGTACAAACCTGTCCTGTGCCTCGTCCTTGGGACGCCCCTTCATCTATGCACATTTTATAGCTGGAGTGGCTCAAGACCTATTTTTCTCTTTCTGGGTCCAATTCTGATGGAATGGCTGATAGCCTACTTGACTTACCGAGGCTGATGCCTTTTAATACCTCTAATAAGCATGATCAGCTACTAAAGCGATGGCTGTTGTTATTATCATGGTTATGGTACACATTTTCCTAATAGAAAAAAGGCAGGGAACTTACTGAAGGTCATAGTGGAGCAAAGATAGAGAAAAAAGCTATTTATTTGTGTTTCATATCTTCTTGATTTCAACGGGAGTCAAATGAGCAGAATAAAAATTGTGCCCAAGTCCCATGGAGATGGAAACCTGCCCTGTGAGACTCCAAAGTCATCCCCTGTGCCAGAGGGGATCTGCTGTTACGTGGTGGGGAGGCTGGGGGAATTTGACAGTCCCTGGTACGTGATGCCCCCTGCCAAGCAAATATCAACCTGGAGATTGCATATTTAAAGATATGAACATGAAACTTGCCTTAGGGCACAAGCAGGCATCAAAGTGGTTTAATGTCGATGGAGAGAAAATGAGAAGAATAAATTTTGGGGACCTAGGTGGCTGAGAGAAGTGCCAAAGACACTCACTGGAATGAGTTTGGCCTTCTGCAGGTCGCAGGGATGTTTAAGCCGTAGCTTGAGGGGGAGCAGGATTACTCTGACAGCAAGAAAGCTTGAAATTGCCGTCCCCATTTTTGGCCTTGAATCTATGATGCATGAGATACATGATCTCAGTTTGGCTTTGTATGGCAACTTTAATTTTAAAGCTATCCCAGTGTACTTAAAATCAGTGTCTTGTGTGCCTCTATTTCAGCTGACAGCCCTTGTGTCTCCAGCAGAGTCTTGCATAAAGCCAGGCACCTTGTGCTGAGTGGAGGCAGATTGTCCAGGACAAAGGTTTTATTTTTTGATGTTTTAAATCATTAAAAGAGACAAAGACTTTAATTTGCTCTAGAAGAGAGCTGAGACGTCTCAGTTGATGCCTCCTTAAAGGGCAGCACTTCAAACAGTGCTGCTGCTGACACCTCTTTTGCCAAGCAGTCGTAGCGCCGCTCGGCGTGGTGGGCAGGAGGAGTTTCAGCAGAGATGCTTAAGAAGGGAAGTCCTTTTCTGTCAAAAAAAAAAATCTATTTTGATTTTTTGTTTTCCTCCTTCCAAGCTGGGATAAAAAGTCAGAAACAACTTTCGTTGAAATACAATTTTTATTTCAGCTTGTTCAGTAACCCACCTGGAGGACTGCTCTCAGCTTGAGGGAGTTAGAAACAAAAATACATGAGAACCATGGAAATAACTGCCATTCCCCCAGCCTGGCCACTGCTCTCTGCTCTTCGATCTCACTTTCTCCCTCAAACACAACGTCAAAGCGACAGTTCCCTGCCAGGCAGGGGCCACGGAGCCCAGGTTTTCATTATCTTCCAGGAGTACCAGGTCTGTAGGGGTTTTTCCCAGGAAAACTTCAAGTTTCCATATGACATCTTTTGGTTTTGCAAGAGAACATTCTTCATCAAAAAGTAATGTCAACAGAAAATTGCAAACCTGCTGTGACTGCGAGTCCTCTTTTGGGAGCGGAGCCCATGGAATACAATGGAGGAGCTTTTAGCGAGTGTTTGTGTTGGCTCTGATGCTCCTTCGCGAAGAAGTAGTGTCTGTCTAGGAAGCGGACTGTACATTTACAACGGAAAACACAAGCAGCAATGGTAAAACCAGCTGTATTTTGCCTATAACCTGCAAAATTTCACTGCAATCCCCTTTTCCATACCTACAGGTTCTCAATGTGACTTTTGTTTCTTCTTCCAGGGCCTAACCTCCCCAAGGCTCAGGTTAAAACAGCATCCCTTGGCTTGGCAGGAAAAGCCAGGTCACCTCTGCTGCCCGTCTCGGTGCCCACGGCCCCGGAGGTCGCAGAAGAGGGCCACAAGCAGACGGAGGACTCCGCGAACGTAAGAACCATCTTTCAGAGCCAACCTTCGTGCAAGCCTCATCACCATCAAGTTATATTCTCTAATCCCCAATCTGCACGTTAATTTTTAGATAACGATCTGTCCCTCCTTACCTAAGATATTACGCTGCAGCTGATAGCTATTAGAAAGCTCGTAAAAAGTTCTGGCAGCCGGTAAAACTTTGCTGTTGACTTTAATGGACTTTGGCGTGTGCGATACAGGGGAGAAGCGAGTGCTTCAATTCGAGGTTAATATTATCCACAGGACAACTTGCACAGCCTCTCCTGAGCGCCCTGAGCTATCGGGAGAAGAGAAAGAGGGGGTGAGAAGTGTGATAAGGGAAGGAAATAATTTTGGCAGGAAAAATGAGTATATAGTAATACGAGATAATGGTGAGAAAAATAACATTGAAGAAGTAGATAAGTAAAACTGAAAAGGTGGTGAAATTAGAATAACGTTTTCACTCCCATTAAGATTCTCTTAGAGAAAGGTCTCATGTGATCCAGAAGATGAAACAGTGTAAAAGAAAAGGAATAAGGAAAAAAAGAAATATATTAAATATATGTTGTATATCACCTCTTTTCATCTACTTGCATAGGAGAATTTGTTGCTAGGCACTATAGCAGTGATTTGTCCAACATCTTATTAGTGAATCCTTTTTATGTTTTCCACTTGGCTAAAGGGAAAGAAAAAAGATTTGCTTTAGACGTAGATATGGAGGGTTTGGCTCTGCGCCCTGATGACGGCGGGACAGCGGTGTTTGATTCCTGCTTGTCATTATCAACGGCATAAAAATACACTTCTGCATATAGTCACAGAAGGATTCTCACGTTTTGCTGGGAAAAAGGGACACAGGCCGATGTAAGAGACATGGAATCTCCTACTGGAATGGGAACGGGAAGGAAAATGCCCTCTGTGGTAAAATTAGTGGCATAAGGAGTAATTTAACACAGGACATTTGATAACGCAAAGTGCGATTTCAGCTCTCGGTACCGTGTTTTATCACAGCAGCAGGATTTAGCTCTCGGGAGAGACACTGTTCAAGCTCCACAAGCATGAGGGCAGTTACAGGCAGTACTGGTGCAGGCAACAAGCTCATCGGGTGGTCAGAATTTGGGGAGAAAAGCTAAAATTTGGGGAATTTTTTTTAAGCTTGACTCTGCCGGTGCTCTTTTAAGCTGCCTGCTCCATCCCACCTTGGGGACTGCAGGGCTTATGCAGCACTTTCAGATATTTTACTTGGTAAAACCCATATAAATAACTAATGTTTGAGCTCCTTCTCAGTGTCTGAAAGCAAAGGATCACTCCTCTTGCTCTTGCCTTGGTAATTTTTGAGGTCAGTGTTTCCCAAGAATAAGTGCAGTGCTGGTAATTTTAGGTTTCGCTGCAGATCCTCAGCTGACCATCCCCCAAAGGATTACTTTCTTCCAGTCCAGTTAGGTGCCTCTAAAAACGGTTCCCAGTCCTCTGCTCCCACTAAAAGCGATGGTGGAAATTCCCAACCATTAGCAAGGGCTGAGAAGTTCAGCTAATTGCTGAACGAGCTGTTGCAGCCTGCCTTAGGAGAGGGCATGTTTAGATGAGCATTTGATGTCTCTGTTGGGTGCTAAAAAATGTTTTCATAGTCCCCCCAGGCGTGGACACATGTAACGGTAAGGGAAGGAGCTGGGGAAATGGGGACTCAGGGAAGGGTCGTTAACATTTAATATTGCTCTAGCGTGGTCACCCCTGGTTTTCAGCTCACATGTTGAGTCCACAGAGGCTTTGCTATCCAGCCTGGAAGCATCAGCCCATCCTTGAACGCTCCAGGTCCCTGAGGACCGTGTGGGGAAGATGTCCCGGTGGGGGGGCCCCGGGAGGTCCCTGCCACGGGCCATGTCCCGGGCTCCGTGCGAGGGGTTTTGGTTCCCGTCCCGCTGCCCGCTTATCCGTGTGTGTTTGTTCACTCGCAGGTTTATGAGCAGGATGATCTGAGTGAACAGATGGCCAGTTTGGAGGGGCTAATGAAGCAACTCAATGCTATCACAGGCTCAGCCTTCTAACAGCTCTTGATGAAGTGATAATTATCCCGGAGCATTGCAGCATACCAGGATTTCACGCGTACCACCCACATACACCACCCCATAAAATCATCTCGTTCCCGGTACCTTCAGTGCAAGGAAGATTCCTGCAAAATCCTAAAAGGAATGATGAGAAGAAGAAAAAGGAAAAAAATAATAATGGAAATGTTACGGAACTGTTTATCTGGCATCTAAAGTGATGAAAGCATGGCAAGGTGAATGGCGTCATCACCGCGGAGTTGTAGCTGATGCCACCGGATTGCTCATTTTGATCTACTAGTCTTCGTAGAGCTCAAGTTGTCATGACTAACTCATGTTTTACTCCGTAGAGGTCTGTAGCTCTTTGTGTAGATCTAGTCTTACCTCATGCAAGTATGTTTTTGAACATAGACCATGCCATTAATGAGACAGTGTTTAGGTCACTCGTTTGTTTTTGTTTTTTTTTTTTAAATACGTAATTACTGGCTACAAAAACACCCATAGCAAATAATCACACCACCACACCAAAAATTTGGAAGTTTTCCCAACAGCACAAAATGAAAAGACAAGGTACTAATTTCCTTTGTCGTCTCTGTCGCTCATCTCGCCCGAGTGGTGGGGATTAGCAAGTGGCTGTAAAATTCAGCCATTTTAGCAAGCGTTTGTAAATCCTCCCGTAGTTAATGTTTTATGTATGGCAAACAGAGAACCAGGAATGTAAAAAAAAAAAAAAAAAGGAAAAAAAAAGTCTGCATTGGTGGCCCGCTGCCAGCCAGCCAGTGTACACTTGCAAAAAGAGGACATAATATGCAATCTTCTCTGACACGCAGTCATTACGTGCTTAAGCTTGTAATAAAACACGTCTGCGTATGGGTGGCCTTTGTGCCAGGCCACCCTGTGATAACATTGGGAAGCGCTGCTGGGGCCACCGCCAGTCAGAGCAGAGAGAAAAACAGAGCTGAAGTTTCCCTGAGCCTTTCCCATCCATCCCGCATCCCCCGGGATGGCTCGGATCCGAGGACCCGTCCACCTGGGATGATGATGGGTGGAGGATGACGAGGGCGAAGGGGCAGCAGGCGCTTCCCGTGGGCAGGACGCAAGCCCGGGGGAAGAACCACAGAGACCGGTAAATACCTGATAAATTAATTAGGAGGGCTTTTCCGCAAACGTAATATTTCCTAGTTGAGCTCTGCAGCACTCCGTGAGAACAGCAAGCGAAGAGCGATGAGCAGCAGGACACCGTGAGCCATCTTTAGGGATTCCCTCTGCCTCTTGTCCTAGTGCGTTAGCTGCGCATTACAGTGTTTATTGACAGCGATAACTGGTTGAATTGACTAAATTTTGTGTGCATACATTTTATTGCTAAATTTTCAGCTGCATTCAGCGTTAATCCCTGTTTATGCAGCTGAATCACCAAAAGGGAACTAATTTGCATATTTATCAGTTAGGAGGCTGCAAAACCCAATAAGAGAGTTTCAGATGAATTATTCCATTCAGCTCTGCCTTTGATTTCAAGCTTGAGTGGGTCATAATTTTAAAAGAGCATGGAAAGGATAGGATCTTTACAACCTAATAGCTCCTTTTATTAGGTGGGTAATTATATGTGAATCTCCGAATAAAATATTTTGAGTAAAATGGCACTGCAACAGAAGTAATAATTCAGATTATTTTCTACGGCCCTGTGCTGGAAAGGAAATCAGATGTTAAGGAGGAATTCAAATGCTTCATTAAGAACTCTAGTGTGTTTGTGAAAATGCTCCTTTAAAAATGCCTTGTTATTCAATTTACTAAGATTTTAATGAAATAGTTCTTGAGAGTGAGGAAATCTTGTTTGCATGGGAGGCTGAGCTTTCCAGTTCTGAAAGATTTGTAACCAAAAACCTCTCCTAAAAATAAAATGCACAAATCTTTCCTGATGAAAACCCAGCTCAGCTGTTAGGACCTATAAAATCACTACCTCCATTTTAACTCGAAGAAAGAAGGCTTAACGCAGCTTTTGAATAGCTCCCCGTCCATATTTGCAGAGATTGACATTGTTGAAATAGGAACATAAGGTCAAATCTGTCTCTCACTTATCATTTGTGAAATAGCTCTTACCCTGGATTTGCAGCAGGATAGCTGGGAACAGAAACCGCCCCCAGGACTTTAAAGAGCAGCACTGCACCTTTTTAAACACGGAACACTAATCCAGGACCGAGTGTATAACAATCTCAAATTGCCTAAAATAAGACGAGCCACAAAGAGGTTTGCAAGTTGGATTTTGCTTGGTTTGGACAAAAGCATTGTAGCGTCCAGGTGCTTTGGTATTTATCAGCCTCTTCGTTTTGTTCAGGCATCTCTCTTCGACTTAAACCCTAAGCCCCTGAAAGTCTGCAGATTGATCTGGCACTCCTGTGAGCCCAGCCTTTCTTCTGCCATTTGAAGCATATCTATTTTCAGGCTCAGCCTATTTAAATCAATAACACTTGCAGACCAAGGCCAAGGTCCACGGCGAAACAAGTCCTCGTCTACTCTGTCCGCGGGAAGGAACAGCTCTGTCGGCTCAGCCCAAAGCAAGACGCAGCCGCTCCCCCGCCCCCTTTTTTTAATGAATTAGTAAGAAATTTCTGCTTCAATTTAAGTTCAGCACTTGCCAGTAAAACTAAATTATTCCATATAAAGACTGAGTTTCGGGGTAGTTTGTTTTGTTTTTTTTTTAATTTTCACTTCACCTGACAGCCAAAAAAAAAGCTCTACCCTTCACCTCCCCTCAACCACATGACGCTAAATTTGGGTGTCGTTGTCCTAAGAAGCCCTGGAGAAATTCCCAACCTTCATTTGAGGAGGATTGTAGTACAATTCCTAACTAATTAGTCAGCATTTCTTTTTAAATTTCACCTTATGTGTGAACCACATAACTTGCGGAACTCAAACGAGTGTTTTAGCATAAATCTTCCCCATTATATTTTGCTGATGCTCTATTTATTTGCAGTGAGCTTGGCTGAGAATTTCTTTGGATTTTGACGAATTCCTCAACTGTCAGAATATTTATAGCCGTGACTATGTCAGCCACGGACACTCCCAGAAAAATGTAATGAGAAATCTGTCAATGCATGATGGGCTTGTGAAGCTCGGAAGATTACCATGGAAGATCATTAGCTAATCAATACAACAGGGCTCCTATAAACAGGTGGGAAAAACAAAAAAAACAGCAGCCAAAAAAGGATATATATTTTTTTTCCTTTTCTTTTTTTGCTCCAAGACCTAAAAATGGAGCAATATCAATGGTTCAAAAGACTGAGTGCTCCCGAGCTCAGCGTCTTTGTCTGTGGACTGCTTAGATGTTCACTTCTGGAGAAAAGGCTGAGTCCCTTTGAGAAGCTATTTCATTTTTGGAAGGGGGAGGATAATCTGCTTGTTGTTCTTGCATATGATCTTCATTATGTCACAATTTGGGGCCGGACATGGATACTGCCACAATTTTGCCGTAGGGTTTGTGGTGTCACTTCTCAGGGCGTGAGGACCACCATATTCCCTGTACCGGTCTGGCTGTTTGTGCACCCTCACTTTTGGGACCTGGTAATTCCCAACTAAAAGGCAGCCAAAAACTGGAGCAGCACAGAGATAGTCACGTAGCTCTGAGCAGGATTGCCCGCTCCAGAGTTTCCCAACAGGTTTGCAAATGCTTCGAAGGCTGATCCTTGCTCTCCCCGCGGCACCCAGCCCACCGCCAGTGGCAATGGACATCCCAGTGTGATCTGGCAAATTTGCACTGGTAGCGAAGGAAAACTCAGCCACGAGGCTCCTGCGCGGCTTGGGACGTCGTGTGCCTGACGCCGCGGTAAGATTTTGCCACAAAGTGGCCGTTCTTTGCATCGGCACTCCTTGAGCCTCCTCTTTTAGTAGCTTTGCCTTTAGATTTTTACAGGAGCATCTTTTCACCAACCCATTCCCAGAGCCAGCTCCTTTAAAGCCTGGCTTAGGTAGGACCGCTGCACGTCTGGCCTGAATCCCTCCTTGACATTTTTAAAGACTAGATGATTTTTTAAAAACATTTCTCCAGAGCTTCTGGACACGTTTGCAGTGCATGCTCACTCGCTCTGTCGTCTTCTGCCAAAACACACAGTGCAACCCAGAAAACACCAGGCAAACGTTTGCAGGGTGAGAGCTGGCAGCGTTACCGAGGCGCTCGTTAAATCCTCGCTCGTAGGTGTAGGTAAGGGAAGCGCTCTGCCGCCAACGCCCGTGGGAAGCAGAAGGCAGCGAAACTGCAACCCCCTCGGCCTCGTTTCTGAAATGGATGCCTGGAAGCTGGATGGAAGAAGGTGATTTTTTAAAAAAAATCATGGCTTCATAGATTGTTTTTCCCGTCGGCTTTGTTTCCCCGCGTCCCCGTTAGCCGCTCGGTGTCCTGTCTGGTGTCGAACTGGGTTCTTGGAGGCTCCATGACCTTTTTTTTTAACATTCTCAGCAAAAGGCATTGAACGCATCCTCATTCTGGTCTCGGCTGGCTGGAGAACAGGGTACAGCCCGCACGTCGCCAGGCGGCCCGAGCCAGCGTGCTTCACTGTATGCTGTACATGTCCTTCCAAATGCGAGGAAGCAATGTCGGTAGGAGAAGGAACGATGCTGTTTTTATTATTGTAAAATAGACCTGGCAATTCCTACATTTGCGAATTGCCACCATGTTTGGGATGGGGCGGTTGGGGGGGGAGGGTGTACTTTTTATAAGTAATATTTAATTTATTATCTAGAGTGTTTTCTTTTGGATAATTTATGATACAAGGGATACCTGGCTGGAAACCTAGAGCAGGCTGTTAAAGCTGCAGTGTGCCCATGTCCCCGTGTGCTGGGCTCCGGCCCTGCGTTACGCACCCCGAGCGTGAGGAATCGGGAAGGTCGGGCAGCGGGACCGTGCCACCGAGTCACCGGTCACCGCGACGGTCACACATCCCCCCCCCCACGGCTGCTGTGAAGCACCGGCTCCAGCCTGCTAATTCAACGTCCTGGCACTGGTGAATGCCATTTAAAGGGCTTTGCAAGGTAATTCAAAAAGTCTTAGCATACTAGTGATATGTTTATCTGATAGAAATGGGTTATACTACAGCTTTAACTAGCCTTAGTTTAAAAAAAAAAATCTTGTTGTTGCCTAAAGATGGCATTTTGAGCCTATAAACAGTTTCTTTAAATTGTCAGACTCTAGCATTGTTAACCAAATTAGAATAGTGACTGCAATATTTCAGTGTAAATCTTGTTCTATGAGAAAGGAAACTTGCTTACAGTTTAAAAATAAATGACTGTTTCTACACACAATCTTGTATTCTACTACATGAAGAAAAAGGGGGTTTTGTAATGCACTGTAGAACAGTCTCATATTCATTTTTTATAGAAATGTTATTCCAATGGTGCATTTTTTTGTTTAATAAATAAAGTTTTGATACAAATTCTCTCTCTTTGTCTGGTACGTTGTACAACAAGCACTGGCTCTCGGTCTCTGCGTCCCAGGGCAGCCCCGCATCTCCCACCCCAGCACGTCGCATCCGGCTCCGCAGCATCTGCTGGCTCCATCCCCGCTGCATTGCTCCCCCCGCCAAGCCCCGTATAAATGCAATTTGAAATTTGGGGGTCAATTTAAGGTGAGTATCAGGGCACGCTCTGGATGCTGCAGTCGCTGCGTCGATTTGGGGAAGGCATTGGAAGGGAAGAAGTCTTCTTGCGTAGGAAAACATGATGCCACCGCGCAAACAGTTCTGCGGGAAGGTAATTTCACACGCTTGCGAATCGGCCCCGTAGAGAAAAGTCGTGCTGGGCTTGGCTTCTCAATGCCACCAGCAAGCAGAGTGCTAAAGCTGGCTCTGCCCTCGGCCGTGCTTGGGCTGTGCTGCACACCCGGGAGCTTTAGTGTCTGGCGCTTTCAATGTCCCCAAATTGGGCACGAGAGGTTTCCAAGATGCTCCTCTAGCTATTACATTTCACAAACTATATTTTCAGTCTCCCTGTAGTGAGCAGCCGGGATTGGGATTTCTTTCTGCTCCCCTCTCTTCCCACTGCACCTTGATCCTGCTCTTGTTTCCCAGGGATTGCTGAGCCTATATCTACCCTGCCTTCCACAGGCATCGTAAGTTAGTAGTAACGTTATCCAAAACAGTGTTGGGTGATGTGAGCAACCTCAAAACACATTTACTGTTGAGCAATAAGCACTCGACACATGGATTTCCACAGCCATCCTACCTGTGAGCACCCGCAGGAGGCACTGCCCAAGAGGGACGGTGCTGCCAGCTCCTCCTCCGACCCCGTAGCCCCAGGACACACAGCAAATGTTCTCCAGACCCTGATGGGTAACTAAGGCAGCTGCTTCGGTCTCTCATTATTACAGTTTACAGCCTTCTTTCCTCTTAGGCCCCATTTCTGTTGTTGCAATTGTTTCTCCTTTACCAGAGCGGCCTCGTGCTTTGCCACTGGAATCATGGGCGTTTTCCTTGCTGAGCCACCCTGGCACTGGGTGCAGCCAACTGACCCAAAATCGGCTTTCCAGGTTTCGCCCTGCGATCAGTTTGCGATGGGGACTAGGTGGGAAGGGCACGTTTTACGTACATTACGCCCCAACCCCTCCTGTCTCTCACTGTCCCATACGGGTGCTGAGAATGGGTGGCTTCTCATCTGATCAGAGGAGACAGGGCCAAGTCCATATTTTGAATAAAACACGAAATAGAGCAACTCTTTGAGCTGTGGAAGTTCTGAGGAGCTGGTACCCCCCACTGCAGCCCCCGTGGCCAGCGTCGCATCGTCCTCGGTGTCTCTGCTTCCCGGCAGAATCGTTCCTCGTTTTCAACATCATGGCAAACTCCCTGGCGGGCCCATATTTGTTCTTTCACACAAAGCTTTTCTTTCTCATCTAATTTGGGAGGATTCTGAGTAAAGTGAACATCTGAGGGGGGTTGTCTGCTTTTTTCCCCCGTCGTTCTCAACTTTTGGGTCTGCATAGCAAAATACAACTCTGTGGAAGGAATTGCTTTTCTTCTCGCGCTGTTTGCTCTTTCAAGGTCTTCTCCAAAAAAAGCAGTGTGGTTTATGGGGCCAGAGCTTTCATGTTTATTTCTAAAAATTAATACCACTTTATGGACACTGAAGCCCTTTTTATGTTCTTGGCACAACCTTTTTTAATATCGAAACTACTTTTATTTCTAAACTCCAAGCGGTGGCAGGTACCAAATCATCACATCAAGCAAGTGGGAGGATTTTTGTGTTTGAAGACGGATATAAAGAGAAATAAGAAGCTATCTCTGTCGTTAGATAAAGGTATTAATCCTGCTTTTGAAGCAAGTCAAAGCTTGACAGTTTTGTACATCTGCAATGTTGAGAGCAACAGAGGCGGGCAGGGGCCGAGCGAGACCGGCCGGCCGCGGGCTGCCCGTCCCACGTGCTCGTCCTCTGCCCACCCGAGCGCGGTCCCATCCAAGCAGGGACCGGGCACTGGGGACCTCGGTGCTCAACAGGGACTCTCGTCCTGTGCCCCAGGGCCGAAAGTGGATGGGGACACATTGCCCACGTAAGCATTTCGCACAAGCAACGTGCGCTTTTCTTCCAAAATTTGGTTTTGATGCTTACGAGGACGGTGGCAGGGCCAAGCGTGGGAGCGGGTGGTGGGCAGGGTTGACCTCATTCTGATGAGATCAGACTTTTGACGTTTCCAGATTTAAATTTAGGGAAAGGGGGACATTCATTTCATTTTTCCTTCAAGAATTATTACAGCATTTTAGAAGATACTGTGAAATAAACATCAAAGCTGAACTGAAAGCTCAGAAACCTGTTCCGAGGACCCCGAATGCAAGGTTTGGGGGCTTTCGCCTTCATGGCACTTTGCAAATGTTGGGTTCTCCTCTGTAGGAAGGGAAAGGCCCCTCAAATACCCTAATAAAAGAGCTCAGGTTGGCACCACAGTGGGACTTTCCTCCAAGAAGAAGGGCATGAGTTGCCTGCCGTTTGGTTTCTTGGCTGAAGGCAGGGCTGCTTCATCCTGCGGAAAGCAAAGGTGGGTCGTTGTCCCAAAGGAGGATCCAGGAAAAAAACCTGGGAGGGGTACCCTAAACTTTTGGGTTTGTGCTGGAGTCCTTGAAAAACTCTGGGGTTGTCAGTGGGGATTAATGGAAAGCCTTTCTATTACACCACATTTAAGCGCAGAGAAATATGACTGTAGGGTAAACCAAGCCATGATGAATTGCATGCATCGAGGCTTTAGTTTGAATTTAAAATGGTGGCATTCCAATAAATTTATTATGGTTCAGGATTTTATTGGTCAGGTGGGAATATTTTGCATCATGCACAAAAGACGTCGACCTCTCTTGGGGCCGATAAATTAAATCTATTTGAGCTTTTCGTGTAGCAAAATAATGCTAGCGTAGGAAATGAATCGGTGGATGGTTTAGAAGAAAATATTGGTTTACTTTAAGTCAAACTGACTGCCAGATCAGTGTGTTTTGGTCTGAAGAGCTTTGCCTTCGGTGTTTGCGGTCGCAGCGTGGGTTTTTTGGGGGAAGCTTTGCGTGTTCGTCGCCTTGCTTTTCCCGGTGGCTGGAAGAAGAGGCTGCAGCCAGCCCGTAAATATTAAACTATCATAATACATGAATGAGCGGCTGGGGTTGGGACGTTGTTTTCCAAGAGCGAGTGACCCGCAGCTGCACGCGGGAGGGTTCGAGCCCTGCATTTGGTGGCTGGTGACTCCGTCCCCTTAGCAATCTGCTCGCGACCGATGCACCACGGGGGAGTCGGGTGCCGTTCGCCGGCTGTGAAGAAGGCAGTTAGCCACAAGCCAAAAAAAAGTATAATAAATCTGAGCTGGCCGTTAGTGTGTTTTCTTTATTAAGTAATTTGCAAACAACCTCCTGAGAGGCTCGGCAGCTCACCGATGGCTTTTCCCTTACAATTTCTCCAGCTCTGATTTCATGATGACTCCACAGGAAGATGCTGGAGCACGTGGCTACAAAATGAAGTCAAACATAGTAAAAAGAGCTGGTGGTTGGAAAGGAGGTGCAAAGCCTGTAGGCAAAAATCACTCCCTGGACAATCAACAGTGTGGGAAGCAGCTCAGGGGAGCACTTACACTCTTTCTGTGTGTGTAAAAACTTCCCCTTAGCCCAGTCCATAAAAGCAGCAAAGCGGGGAAATGCAAGGAAGCAAATCTGCTGTGCGCAAAAACACCTCGCGATGATTTTTTTATTATGGCTGTTGCACAGGAGCACGCCAGAGAGACTGCAGTAAAATAGTAAAGGGTTGGAACCCAACCCAGCACCATCACTGGAGTCACGCCTGGGCATGGAACATTTCTTTTGCTTTTATTTCCAGCAGGCTGACACACCGGGAGCTGAGGTATTTGCAGAAGCAGGCAAAGTCGTTGCTGGAATGCATAAGCAACCTCCAACCCACCTGGGGGTCACGGTTGGAGACGGCTGAGCAGCATTTTGGGCTGGGGCCACACAGAGCTATGTCTCCACAGATTTCTCCTGGCTTTGGCAGCTCAAGTACACTGGAGTAGCAGAATCTTTTTTAATAAATACAATTCCACTCCTCGGGCGTTGCTTTTGAGAACAGGCCCCCGTACACATAAGCTCGTAAGCAGCAGGATTGCCCTGGGAGGCTTTCCTGAGGCTGGGATCTGCAGAGCCTCATCTTGCAAAGAAAGAAAAGAAATTAACTTAGACATTTTCTAGCAACAGGCACCGCCTTACCAAAATCCTCTTTGGGAATGGGCAGGACTTCGATGCATAACTACACCTCTCTAAAGAAGTTACTCTATTCTAGAAGCAGTTAGTATAGCGTGCAGCCACCCCGATCCGAGGAGGCCGAACCTCAGGGTCACACCAGGCTTCTGCGGCCTTTCTGCTGAAGTCCCAAGCCCCGATGCTGTTTGCAAAAAGCGTATTATAAAAAAATGATCTTTTGGTTTTTTTTCCTTTCAAAAATCAGAAACTGTTGATTTGAGGCTATCCAAGAATTTCACTGAAACATATTGTATTTTACGGAATACGCTCAGGAAATTATCGCAGTGTTTTATTTCAGTCTTGTTTCAATGTGGCAAAGGATTTGGCTGTGCTATAAATATTTTGACTTTTTTTCATGTATCATGCTTTAAAGCTACATATGTTCTGGCTGATATTATGATGCAAAAGTCCAGATGTAAAAGTCAGAAGAACATGTTCTGACTTTGCTGAAATATAAAGCGAGTAAATCAAATACCTTCACAATATTTCCTTTCAAAGAAATCTATGAATTTTTCATTTTTCACCCTGGTTTGGGATGAAACCAGGTTTTGGCTCCATTGTGGAGTAGCAATTCAATTTGCCAGCAGTCTTAAACCAATATGCTCTGCTACATCTGCTGTCGCTGGCACCCCAGGCAAGACAGTCCTTATGTTGCAACCAAGCTGAAAAGCAACCAACTTTCCTAGCATCCCGTGTTGTCCCTGGTTTGGTGGCATGTTCTGCTGCTTGACCAAACACCTGCAGATACCTGGGCTTCATCCTGAGACCCCAAACATCACTTGGACCGGAGATGTTGTGCCCCGGCTGGGGGTGAAGCTCCAAGCAGAGAGGCAGATTGAGGTTCCTTACCCTTGGACATCTCCTACGCATTTTCCCATGGAAATCCAGCTGACCTGGCTGATTTGTTCAGGTCCCTCAGACCACAGTGAGACATAGTGGGGCTTTCATCTTATGAGCTGTAAACCTACTTCGTGCCAGGTGGGAGCAAGCTTTTTGCTCTACTTGCAGAATTTATGCATTTCTTGACGTGCCCATGCTATCAGCAGGCAGGGATGGCAGCTTTGGGAGCCCACCAGCAGTGGTGCACCCTCTTTGAGAGGTGTCCCTCTTCTCTGAGACCAGGGGACAATGCAGCAGCTAATTGCACATTTCTTGCCATGTGGGAATTAATGTGAGTGCCTTTCTCACCAACAAACTGAGCAAAGAGTGCAGTCAGAGCAAGCAGATAAAGCAGTGCTGATGCATTGCCTGTAAATTACTGCTGATGGGGTCGGGAGTGGGACCACGGCATGTGGCCTGGGGCAGTGCCCTGACTGGCAGGATCTGCTAACCTACGAGGTGGGAAACACACGGCAAATCATAGAATCACAGAATGGTTTGGGTTGGAAGGGACCTTAAAGATCGTCTGGTTCCTGCCATGGGCAGGGACACCTTCCACCAGACCAGGTTGCTCAAAGCCCCATCCAACCCGGCCTTGAGCACTGCCAGGGATGGGGCATCCACAGCTTCTCTGGGCAACCTGTGCCTCACCACCCTCACAGGAAAGAATTTCTTCCTTGTATCTAATCTAAATCTCCCCTCTTTCAGCTGAAAGCCATTACCCCTTGTCCTATGACCACATGCCCTTGTAAAAGTCCATCTCCAGCTTTCTTGTGTGTCTACTTTAAAGCTCAAATGTGTCAGCAGACACGTGGTGGCACGGGAAGGTGAACACCCTGAGCACTCAGTGTTGCATTAAATCCCTGATTTGCTTTGCTCTCTGCTTTGACTCAGAGGAGCTTCCCAACAAAATTGCTGCTTGCTGAGAAATGCTGATCCACGAGGCCAAACAGCAGTTTTTTCTGCATGGAATTCCAATCAAAACCAGTCAGGGAAATAAAAGAAAGACAACAGTCCTATGCTGCTATTGCAGACATTTGCTGTCGCTGTTGGAGAGCGACTCCATGCCTTCTTTTGGGCTGTGGCTGCCGCGGGCTATGGTCGGCTCTGCAGCCACCTCGCGGGGCATGCAGGGCTCTGAGCTGCCCCTAAAGCCCCCCCGGGCTATGAACATCACCCCACCAGCGAGCTTTCCCCTCTCATCACCTCCTTTTCCATGAAAAGCCTCAGAGGCAGAGTGGGAACGACTATAAAATCATGAAAATGTTTGTAGGAAAAGGCAAGTCATTCCTCCAATGTAATGACAGGGCAGGTTAATGTATATGTTAATTTTAAGTGTCTGGGCATAATTTGAAAGAAGGGATGGTTTATCTGATTCAACAAATTATACCCTTTCTCAAATCTGGAATGAAATGCTGGTTCTTTATTTGGGCAATACGAAATTTAATTTATAATGTTTGGACCACGCAAAACAAAACAAAACAAAAAAGTAGGCATGTAAAATTCAGTATCACTTTATTATGACAATGTGCTACCCGGCCTCCCAGCACCCTGCGCCAGACATGAATATTTTAGTAACCAAGGAGGAGCAGCGTGAGCTGGAAGCATAATAATCCTTGTAGCCTAAGCACTTCTTTTAACGCTGACTCGGGAGGTTGTCACTGCTCACCGGAGCAGAGCCCGAGATGGCACCCGTGGGAGGGTGCGATGGGGGATGTCCTGGGAGCCCCTTCCCAGCGGATGGTGGCCCCGGCACTGCTCTGCTGGACCGTGGGGCCACCCTGCCCCGGGACCAGGGATGGAGAGATGGTGCAAGGGCAGTGGTGGCCCTCCCACCACAAACTGCTCTGGTCCAGCTCTCTTTCCAGATTTTGCACTGCGCTGGAATTTCCCCAAATAAGCAAGAAGAGGTGTTTTGCCTTCCCTCCTGCCTGGATATCTGCACGTTAGGCACAATAAGACACTGTTTTGTGGACACAGTGTGATGTGCTACAGCCACCAGCTCTTGGTCACTACCCAGGAGGCTGCTGCCACCACCTCTCCCTGCTCCTAGGGCTGTTATCCCTGCTCCTAGGGTTGTTATCCCTGCTTCTAGGGCTGTTATCCCTGCTCCTAGGGTTGTTATCCCTGTTCCTAGGGCTGTTATCCCTGCTTCTAGGGCTGTTATCTCTGCTCCTAGGGTTGTTATCCCTGCTTCTAGGGCTGTTATCCCTGCTCCTAGGGCTGTTATCCCTGCTTCTAGGGCTGTTATCCCTGCTCCTAGGGTTGTTATCCCTGTTCCTAGGGCTGTTATCCCTGCTTCTAGGGCTGTTATCTCTGCTCCTAGGGTTGTTATCCCTGCTTCTAGGGCTGTTATCCCTACTCCTAGGGCTGTTATCCCTGCTTCTAGGGCTGTTATCCCTGCTCCTAGGGTTGTTATCCCTGTTCCTAGGGCTGTTATCCCTGCTTCTAGGGCTGTTATCTCTGCTCCTAGGGTTGTTATCCCTGCTTCTAGGGCTGTTATCCCTACTCCTAGGGCTGTTATCCCTGCTTCTAGGGCTGTTATCCCTGCTCCTAGGGTTGTTATCCCTGCTCCTAGGGCTGTTATCTCTGCTCCTAGGGTTGTTATCCCTGTTCCCGGTCCCTGCTCCAGTGCAGTTGTCCCTGCCACCGCTGCAGTTGTCCCCTGCTCCAGTGTCACTGCAAAGCCACCGAGAGCAAAGCATGTCCCCTCCTGGGATGGGTGAGACCGAGGTGGGCACCCAGGGCCTGGTGGGACAGTTCTTGTCGTGGCTCAGGTGCTCAAAGCTAAGCTCGTGCTGAACTGGAGCCTGAGAAGTCAACAGATTGTAGGATCAGGTCATGAGATGATCTACAAAACTGGGTGTCTTTGATCAGTAAACACAAACATTTAACTTTCCAGATCACCAAGTTTCATTAAAAAAGAAAGCCTGAGTAAGTAGAAATGATTTTATATTGCTGCTAAAGAAATTGGATTAAGATAATAGGGTCTCGTCTGAATCATTACACATTTCATCTGCAATTTTTTTTTTTCACAATTTCATTATTCAAAACTCTGAGTATTTGCTGTATTCATTAAAAAAGAGGGCAAGAGATGCAACCTTAGCACTGAAAAGAAAACAAAGCTTGTCGGGAAGAGAGATATTTTTACATTGTAAGAATTGTTTTCCTTTGTACTTGGGAACCACAAGATGCAGTTGGAAAAATGGATTTATTGGGTGTAGAAACAATTCTTTCTTATCTCTTACTATCTAAAGCAGACACCAGAAAAACCCCACAGGCATGTGAGACTGCTCGAATTAGCCACCTGGAAACACAGGCAGTCTCCTGGCAATCCAGAAGCAGCAGTTAAAAAGAGAAGTATTCCATAGAAAGGTCCATAGCCTAAATTAAATAATTTGCACACAGGAGAATCAAGGATTCGAACACTGCTCCTAGGAAGCTGTTCCTGTTGGCTGGTCCCATTTCCTCTGATACTGAACTGCTTTGCGATCAGAACAAATATTATTGTAATTTAGATGGCGTTCCCTTCATCCAATTCAAAACCTTTAGTTTAATTAAACTAAAACTTAGTTTTTAAAAAAAAAAAAACTAAAATATTTTAAAAGTTAAATTCAATTAATTACATCTAATTGAAAATTTTCTGAAAGTTGGAAGAAAAAAATCAGTTCTCAAAGACTGGGCTAATATTTAGCAAGAAAAGGTGGTGGTGACCTGACTTGTCCCCCCAGACAGGACCGAGAGCTCTGACACCAAACCTCCCGTCGCTTCCCTTACTGAAAGATGGAAGAGGCTGAACAACACCAGCATCTCAGTAATGGCTGGGAGGCTGGAAACGGTGCTTTTCAGGGCCTTAAAATTCTCTGTTTTTCGACTTTTCAAAAAAAAAGGATCACAAGGTGCTTTGATTACACTATATTGGTGCTGCAACCCAATGGCTGTTAAATCTAGCAGGGAGTGGGTGGCAAGGCCCATGGCTGGAAGCTGACGCCAAAAAAAACCCCAAAATTAGAAGTGATCCCTATGCTTTTAGCAGCAAGTGTAATTAACCCCTGGAACAAACTGCTCACGGAAGGGTGGAGTCTCCCAACATCGTCAAAGCAAACCAGTTAAGGCTGGTTGGCTCTGAAAACACGTGTGAACAGAAGAGATGCAGAGAGTTTAGCCCATGGTGGGATGTGCATGCCCGTTTGTTTTCCAGCCTAGGCAATCCGCCCCTGGAGTGGTGGGGGGATGCGTCTGTCGATACCTCTCTAAATCACCGGACGCAAGACTAAAGCTGTCCGGCTAAACCCACACTAAATAGCTTCCCGTAGCCGGGGATCAGGTGCGGGCACACGGCGGCTTAGTGGAAGTCAGGTACAATTTTAGGCTATTATCCCTATTGTCATGGGGAAGCGCTCAGGGGGAGTTAAGTGAATGTATTCCTAATTAAAGGTAACAGAATGGCTCCCTGAAGACTGAGTGACTCCTTTTAGTCACAGTGGAAGTACCAAGGGCAGCAGCAGTGTAAGATAAGATGTCTAAATTCAGCTGTAATGTTGGAAACACAGCTCAGTTTCTAGGGACTACTCAAACCCTGGATTTAGTGATCAGCTTGGCACTGGGGTACCAGTATCACCTTTGTGTGGTCCTGTAGACCTAGTGGCAGTACTGAGAATGAGCACTGGTCGGTATTTGCTGGTCAGTGAATGGCTCCAGGAGAGGTGGGGTTGGAGATACCACTGTGCTCGAACACACCGTGCCCTTGTGCACCTTGTTTGACAACACGGGTGTCTGAGGTGGTACAGGGACGCTCCTTTGCAGGGTGCCAAGCAGTGATGCTCTGGCACAATTAAAAATCCAGGTGTGACTCAGTTTCCCAAGCACAGTCATCTACAGCCATTCGTGGTGGATGTCTGCTAGTCCAGGACATCTCCCAGGGCCAGCAGATGGGACTCAGCTCTTGCAGAAAACCCACATCCATCTGGACCAGTGGCTGCAAGCAAGATGCAGCACTTCAGGGTATCTCAAAGGACATCACACGCGTGTCTACATCTAAGCAACCAAACCTTAGTACCTGCCCCCCAGACTTGTATATGGGATTACTGTCTGTGAAAGAAGGAAGGTAAAAAGCAAAAAAAAGTAAGAAAGAAGTACCTATATCTCAAGAACCTGTAGGCTGCCAGGACGAAAAGCCATTCTGCTGTGCACCTGAGAGGACCAGTTAACCTTTACCTGCACAACTCAAACCAAAGAAGTGGGCATTCACAGCCACTTTGAAAGGCACATTCAAAATGATCAGACATGTCACTGCTTTAAAATTAAAGCAAGGTGTCAGTAACGACTTTGATTTACTTAAAAGCATGCCACTTGTCACCTTGCATTTTCAATTTCCTATCAGTCAGCTTCCTCCAGTAAAGATTTAACCTTGGGCTCTTCTTGAAATGGTTTCCTTTGGACTTTTATTATGTTTCCTCCTGCTACATCTGTTCAATTTCTGCAGCGTTCGGAAGCAGCTGCACATTTCATAGCCAATCTAAAAAAACTTGCTGATGAAAAAGTGCTGAGTAACATGTGTGGGTTTTTTCAGAGCTCTTAAAAACCATGCAGACGATGAGACTATTTGAGGGTCTTGTTTGGGGGTCTAGCTCTAGTTATTCTCTTCTATCCCACGGTATTTCTTTTCCTATTTTATTCATTCTGGTATCTGAGAGTTAAATTTATCGCAACTTGTATAATAGGTCTGTGCTGGTTTTGGTTGGGTAGAGTTGATTTTCTTCACAGCAGCTAGTGTGGGGCTGTGTTTTGGATTTGTGCTGGAAACAGTGTTGATAATACAGAGATGCTTTCGTTATTGCTGAGCAGTGCTTACACAGAGTCAAGGCTTTTTCTGCTCCTCATACTGCCCCGCCAAATAAAATAATATTATTATTTTATTTTATTTCAATTATTAAACTGTTCTTATCTCAACCCACGAGTCTTCTCACTTTTACCCTTCCAACTCTCTTCCCCCATCCCGCTGCGGAGGGAGTGAGCGAGCGGCTGAGTGGTGCTTAGCTGCCGGCTGGGGTTAAACCACGACAGGTCACGTAGGCTCTAGTAAATATATAGGTGGGCATCTTCAAGGGGAACGAATCTCATTTTAATTGCCATCTGAAGGAACTTGTGTCTCTCCGTTGATGGGGCAAATGCTAAGTCATTAATTTAAGATAGACACCTAACTCCAGACCTGAGATACTGCAGGTAAATAATACAGGTAATACAGTCTAGTTATTTACCTAGCATACATACCAGGGCTAAAACTTGACGATAATGTGCACTTTTATGGCTTGGCTTTGCCGAGTCTCCTTGTATTTTGGTTGCAAGTACTGCTCAACGGGCACGCTACGAGAAGGCAAATGTCCACCACGTCTGACAGCAGCCGAGAACACGTCCATGTCTTTTCTATCTTCAGATCTCACAGGGCAAAGCTGAACGGTAGGCACGTGCGGAGACACACGCAACCCTCCTTTGATGGGAGTGAGAGGGACTGAGCTTTGCTTGTCTGAAACCACGTGAACTTTTTAGTATCAATAACTAGAGTTATTGTTTTTGTTTTAAATTGGCTGTAGTAGCTGCAATATATTAATGTCCAGCTAAAGGAATGCCTAATGCAAGCATAAATCTTCTGAAATATTTATAGCATACATGTCTCAACATGTCCTGTATTTATAGGCAAACCATTTAAATGAATATCTGATAAGGAAAAAGACTATTAAGTTGAGAAAAATCTTCCCTTCCCAGCAGGGCTACAATGAGTATCTGAGCAGCTAAATGAATAAATCTGCTTGGCACTAATATATCAATGCTGCATGTTCTATAAACTTTCCATGCAGGAGAATATAAATATCTGACAAAGAAATAATCCTATTAAAGAAGAAAATTGACTGCAACTCAGAGCCATATGGATAACAGGTCTTCGCAGTATTATCTGCCGGGTCTTTGATTCTCTGTCTCTCCTAACTTTTTTTTTTGCCTCAACCTTAGGGAATCTTTTCTGAAGACATCTCCATTTAAAGCAAAGTAGCCAGAAAATCTTTCACAGTTCTAGAAAGGACTCTCTAGCCAAGGAAGGATTTCACACAGCTTTAAGGGCTGAAGGGATTATTTTATACATGTGGTTTGACTTTCTATATTGCACTGATCAGTGACTTACGCAGCGGTTCATGCATCAATTTTATTACCTGGATGGGGGTGCCGATGTGTTTTGAAGTAGCGAGACTAAAGGCGTGCGAGGGGATGGAAGTGCATTTGCTCCCTCCGGGAGAGCAGCCAGGTTTTGAAGCTCAGCACGAACCGTGGCCACCTGCAAGCCGTGGGCAGCAGAAAACAGAGCTGGTTTAGGTACAGCTCCAAGCAAAGCATCAGCGCTTTGGTGCACATCACATGCCTTTGGATTGCACCAGGGGAGCAGGCAGCCGAGCTGCAGCCTGCACTTCAGGTAGCCCAAATTTCCAGGAATGTGTTTGTAGACTAATTCACACAGGGGACTGCTCAGTTTTAGTCACAAGCGAAGGATGGGACCGTTCATGGGTTTTGTTTTCATAACTTCTCATAAATTCAAGTGTAACAAAAGACGTAGCAATTTCATAAGCCCTGTAAAACAACTCCTTGTCTTCAAGCAAAAGCTAACGGTTTCCACAGCTAAATAAATGGACAGCCCCCCCGCCCCCCCGTCTCTGCCAGGGATTCGTGTGTGCTAACATGTGAGTCAGGGTAGACTGAGAAAATTAGAAAACTCATAATACTGTTAAATAAAACTGGGATTTTCAAAAGGCACCTGAGTGCAGTAACTAAATCTTAAAGGATTTAAGCAACCTCATTCTTTTCTGAGAATCTGAGTGGAAAATAACGTGGTGTACATGCTCTGAAACTTTTCTATTAATAAAAAGCTCCGATTTGGTGGAAATTGGAAGTGATGGGAGTCAGAGAGGAGAGGGACCCACTGTGTTCCCATGGGTTAGCAGCGGGCAGCCTCTGTGCCTCCCCCTCCTGGCACATGGGTCATTGGCTTGGTGCACTTGTTTCCCAACGGAAAGATTTGCATTCAGGCACAACCGAAATAATTATTAAAGTGCAGAACGAGCCTGCCTCTGTGCATCATGATATACCCAAATAAAAATCAATACCTACCCCACAGGATTAGTTCTGGCCCCAGGCTGTACCCTTCCAGCTATCGCAGGAGTTTCATGTTGGACTTGGTTTTGGGTACCCTCTACAGTCACTGTGTAAAGAGCCATTTTGCTTGTGTAAAGCTGTCCCTCTTAGGGCTGGAGGGGACTCAGGCAGTGTAAAAGATCCTTGCTTCTGCTTCCAGTGCTGCCTGTCTCCACTTTACCCCAACGCACCGCTCAGGCACAGATTGCCTAAGTAAAAGTTTTCCTTATTTTTGTGCCCCTCAAGCCCCCATCGCAAACTGAACTGTATAAAAACATTGCTCATGGGGAGTAGGATGTGCTGCTGAAGGGAAGGATGCTCTTCCAAAACATGCTTGGGAACAAACTCATTAGAGACAATTTTGTTTGCAGACATCTTTCTTGAAGGCAAGTTAATTTATGGGGAAGAACAGAAGTTGCAATCTGGCAGGGAAATCTTCCCAACGTATTTGGCAATCCCGGAGAAGCTATAAATCTGGGTAGCATCCCCTCTTACAGCTTGACTCCCTCTGTAAGGCCCCCGAAGGCATCATGGTGTGCAGGGAAGGCTTGCTGCGGTCCTGCTCATCCCACACACCAGTGACATGGAGGGGATGGGCCTCCCCTGCTGCTCTCGCACAAGAGGCACTCGGAGCTGCAGAGACAGCAGAAGCTCTGCTCAGCCTCTCCTAGAAGAGGGTATATGAAGGGAGCAACAAGAGTTAAAGGCAGAAACAATGATTATCACAAGCAAATAGGTTACCAGCAAGACCTTTTCTCCACTAAGTCCGTTGAGGTCTTCCAAGTAGGACTGGTGTGGCACCCAAAACCAGTGAGCCAAAACCAGTGCATCAGAAACTGGTCAACAGGAGACAACAAGTGCTTACATAGGCTTGGAGACCACAGAGTGTGGTGTGACAAAGAGGCAGGAGAGCAGGGCAGGGCAACTTTTGGAGTCAGCATCACCTTGAAATGAAAGCCAAAGCATGTCCTGAGACAACAACCTCAATGCGCCTTTGTCACCTGGATTTTACTTTTTTTTAATGACACGAAACCAGAGACTGAGGACAATGTGACCATTCTCTTCTTTCTCGGCTTTGTCTAAATCCTATAATACAAAACATATCATTGCTGCTTGAGCTTTTCCTTCTGGTTTTATTTCTTTTCTTTGTACCTCTCCCTTCTTGCTTTCCATGCAATGAGGATCTGGTTTGGCCAGCCAAGGTCACTTTTGTAAAACAAAAGCCTTTTGTAAAATTGAAGCAAGCCTGCAACCAAACAAGGCAGCCAGGCACGAGAGACCCCAAAGCTGCTGCAAGTTTGCAGGGCTTGGGATGGCTGACGGGCATGGCCCATGCCTTTACTCTCCAGTGGTGAAGGTGCCTGAAGAGTTTGGTCCACAAATAGAAAAGAACATTTTCTAATGTTGCTGTTTATTCTCTTCCCCTTTTATGCGTTCATTAGTCTCTGTTGGTATGCAGGGAAGCAGCCCAGGACTTTGAAAACAACTGCAGTAACAAGCACTCCAGCTTGTTTCAGGAAACTTTTTTATTTCCCATCTGTAGTGCCATCCAAAAGATTGTCAAACAGGATTTTTTTTTTTCTTAAACCCTCAGCATTTAAAGACAAAAAGAATAAAGGATATTGTTGTTATGAATGCCTTTGTTAGTTCTTTATTTTCAAATGCAGTAACTCGTTTTCTTCTTTTTTAGATCTTTAATAACAGATTTGAAAGATGCAGAACATCAATTATTTGCCAGCGGCCAAGGGAGACCCACACTTGTCTTCAAAACCCCAACCACGTTCGCCTGCTGAACCCAGCAATAGTTCCAAGCCTGCTTTTTCTCTACGTCATGGGAAAACAAGACTAATGTTACCCTCCTGTGGGTGTCCAGGCCTCCCACAGGGTTGGCTCATCACCCACGTGGATGCTGATTTAGTCACACTTGTGACCCCAGGGATGTCTCAGTGCAGAAGCCAAGGGGCTCTCACAAGCCACGGGCTCTCGAGGGACGCACCTCTGACACCTGCAGACACGTGAATTGAGTCCTTGGTTTCTCTTGGTATTTTAGGACTGCTTCAAACATCAGAGAGATGAGTTTCCAGATGAAAGGGTTTATTTCCACTTTTTTTGTTCTAATGAGATCTGCATGAATGTTGATCCAAACCCAAAATATTTTTCAATACTTTCAGTGGCTGAGCTGGGAAAAAAAGTGATTAACTCAGCTCTGCTTCTGGGGTAGCAGATGTATCTCTTAGCCTGCGTTGCAAAGCTGTAGCTGAGTCCTCAGTGATCTGTTCCTCCTTATTTCACGTCCTGCCAGTCCCCCTCCTGGCTTCTGCCGCTCGGTAGCAGCTCTCGCTGTTGGTCACACAGTCTCTCTCCTCTGGTATCAACTTTATCAAAGATAATTTGTATTTTCTAGCTTAACACACTTGCAGGCCTGGGGCAGGCACATGGTTATGGAGAACACAATCACCCACTTTTCATAGAATAGAATCAATCATAGAATCATTAAGGTTGGAAAGGACCTCTGAGATCATCGAGTCCAACCTGTTAACCTAACTGCCAGGTACATCTCTACACCATGTCCCTATGCGCCACATCCACATGTTTTTTGAACATTTCCAGGGACTGTGATTGCACCCCTGCCCTGGGCAGCCTGGGCCAGTGCCTGACCACTCTCTCCGTGAAGAAATTTTTCCTAACATCCAACCTAAACCTCCCCTGGCGCAGCTTGAGGCCGTTCCCTCTCGTCCCATCGCTTGTTCCTGGGGAGCAGAGACCGACCCCCCCGGCTCCAGCCTCCTTTCAGGCCATTGCAGAGAGCGATGAGGGCTCCCCTCAGCCTCCTCTTCTCCAGGCTGAGCCCCCCCAGCCGCTCCTCCCCAGCCTTGTGCTCCAGCCCCTGCCCCAGCCTCGCTGCCCTGCTCTGGCCACGCTCCAGCCCCTCCATGGCCGCCTTGGGGTGCGGGGCCCAGCGCTGAGCACAGCATTCGAGGGGCGGCCTCCCCAGTGCCCAGTGCAGGGGCACCATCACCTCCCTGCTCCTGCTGGCCACACCGTTCCTGATACAAGCCAGGATGCCATTGGCCCTCTTGGCCACCTGGGCACACTGCTGGCTCGTGTTCAGCGACTGTCGACCAGCACCCCCAGGCCCTTTCCCGCTGGGCAGCTCTCCAGCCACTCTTTTTTTTTTTTTTCCCCATCTATTCCCTTGCCAGTGCTTTCCCTGGAGAGGCTGGAGTGCTGAAGATGCTGTGCCCAGCCACAGGCATGTCCTGGTGCTGCGGATAGCTGCAGATGCAGGAGGGCTCGCTGAGAAAGGAGCATGAAGCAGATACAGATTGTCCAGCGATGCACGAGGAACGCAGCCTGCACCAACAGAGCCATCTGTGCTCTTCCACAGCAAACACACATACCTTTGAAGAAAGCCACTGAGGCGGTTGCAGAAGTACTCCATTTTGGAGCAGTTAAGTGTCAAGCAAATGTTTTTTTGAGGGAGAACTTGTTTTCTGTGAGTAGAGAAATAGCAGAAGTGGGACATTAGGGTCCCACAGAACATAACTTCTCTAAGTGGGCTTTGTCGGTTAAAGTTTTTGGGGGTAGGGAGGAAAGATGGGAAGAAATAACCCTTTAGGTCAGGCATATGAGAAGCTCCATGCTTCTTGCTTTTGTTCCTTGTCTGATACTAGAGCACTTTTGTTTGTCTTGGATTTTTTTTCTCTCGCAAAGCTTAAGATTTGAGACTGTGTTCCTTGGCTGTGTTCCAGGGTCAAGACACTCTTCCTGTGGCTTTTCCCTATGGGCAGTGCAAAACCAGGGCATGCAGCATAGGGGTGATCTGGCTGCAGCTTTTGAGGCCCTTTTTCAACAGAAAAAGCAGCAAAATGTGGGTTTTTTTGGACTGAGAAACTTTGGAATTGCCTCCAGCCAGGGGTACCCCGCAGGTTGCCTTTAGGAAGAGAAAGGGATGAAGATGACCAAAAGCTGAGAGGGGCATGGGCAGGAGCTGGCTGCAGCTCATTGCCAAGGTCCTCTATGAGGTCCACAGCTGAAATAACTCTGATACCCTTGCTTTAAATTTTAACAAGTTCCATGCTCCTAACAACAAATCATTATTTTGAAATGTTCCCTAAGATTAGGAACTGCATGCTTGATTGCACTGCGGAGGGGAAGTGCATGACGAAAAATGGAAAAAAGAAAAAAAGCACTCCTAGCTTGAGAAGCCCCCAAATAATGATCTGGGTGCAGGTGTTTTGTAGAAGCAAAGAAAGGAGAAACTTTAGACTAAAAGGACTGTGGTAACTCCACCATCAGATGGCAATTTTTACGTGAGCTAAGCATCTTGCCCGAGAGGGAAATCTCCTGATGAATTCCCACTCTAGCTGGCTAATGGTTCAAGTACACGCTTCAACGAGGAAATAAAATTGATCCAAAACAGACATACCTGTTTCAAACCTTGGATGAAAAGTCTTGATCCCGCTTCTACCGATTAGGATCAGCTTTTCCATTAACTTTGGTGAGGAGAGACTGGGCTTCAAAAACCTTTTATGAATACTTTCCAAAGGTAAGTGATGAACAGCAGCAGTTATGGAAATGACCGAACAGAATAAGAGAAAGTAAACGTAGACCTTGATCCAACGAACAGCCTGTTGATGTGTTTAACTTTGAAGTGAACAGGCTTCTAAAGCATGCAAAATTAAATATATGCATAAATCACCTCTTAGGATCAAAGCTGAGGTGAGTGACAACCTGGCCTTCAAACACCAGAAAAGGAATTTTTTAAATTAGCCAAGAGAAAGAGGCTGAGACAGCAAGGGGAGGAGTGCAACCAACATCGTCTACGTTTCTTTGGCTCTGTTGCAGCTCAAAGGAACACAGTGTCCAAAAAAGTTTAGCTTTTCTGAAGGGCAAGTAAAAGTTGCTGAAGTTCTAATTTGGAGAGAAAGCCTAAAGTATCACAGGGGTGAAAGATGAAATCAGTACGATGTGGGAATAAGAAACAACTACACAAAGACCTGACGGAAGAGCACAAGTAGTCGCTTATTGCAAAAGAGAGACAACTCCAACCTTCCTTCTCTGAGAGTCAACCACTAATGTATGAGGGAATTGTTTGGGTGGAAAAAGGGATACAATGCCTATATATGAATCTTTGTACATTTATCATGCTCTACGATAAGCTCCAAAGCAAGCTGGGGTATCTGCCACCGTGATTCTCACTGGACAGCCCATCTCTTTGCAATATGAAGATATTTAAGCAACTGAGTAGATGTGAATCTTTAGCTTTTATTAGTGCTGACAGAAACTGTGGGTCCGTAGCGCTCCCAATAATGAAGCCATTTCTCTAGAGTGCTCTCCTTTACAGAATCGTAACACTACTGCTCAATGGTCTGCTAAGAAAAAAAAAGGAGCATATTGCACCAAGTTTTGCACATTTTTTACTAAAAGCCTAACTAGAGAGGACAAACAAAACTGGGGTGAGGAGATGATACAGAAGCAGAGTGAAGTACGATGACAGCAAATGTTATTTTCAGCAAATCTCTCTGAGGAGGAGAAGGAAGAGATGTTAACAAAGTATTTTACTATGGAATTGGACATAACTAAGTTCCAAAAGCTAAACTCTTTTTCCGAATATGTAGTTACCATAGTCATCTGTGCTGCATGCATTATTATTCTTACTATTATTTCTAATGCAGTTGCATGGTGTTTGTCACTAGTATTTGAGCCTTTGAGCAAACTAATGTACTTCTACTCTAAACGCACCTGCGTTGGATGATAACACTGCCATCGCTGCTGATGTTACACCTGAAGTCTTAGGCAAAAAGGAAGCACAGTAAATAAAGAAAAGAATTTACTGTCAGTATAATTTGCAATCTTAACACTCTAATTCAAGGATTATTATTAGTTTAGTTCTAATTGTTATAGAAAAAGACAAATTAATACTGTTAGAGTATTTTTACACGGAGAAAGTCTCAATGAGAGCAATAATACAATTTTATTTGTAATAAAAATGTGCTGTGCTCACATTTCCATTGCTCATCCAGGTCTAAGACTCAGTGGCTCCGGAGCTACCAGGGTTTCCATCTCTGGAAGCTGAGCATTGCTAGTGGGCATCCTGCACCCCATATTAGCCCCTGCCTGCCACCCCAGCAGCTGGGTGACCACGCACCAGCAAAGCTGTTTCGTGCTACAGGGAGCACCTTTGGGGATGCAAAAGCAGTGGGGCGGGGGCCATCCCTGGGAGCTCGCAGGCATGGAGAGACAACAGCAGGGAAAAGGATGGGGCTGAGGTTCGAAGCCCCAGACGAGCATCTTCCTTCCCATGCAAAGATGAGTGGGAGCCAGTGAGTGGCTTGGTCAATGCTAGACACTTAGGCAGAAAAAACTACCCATGTCATTCTCAGGATTTACTAAAAAGTAATTATTCCATTAAATGTGCAGCTCAAATGAGGTATTCCGGCAGTAACTTCCAGTTTCCAATTCTCTGGAAAATACAAAGCCGTGCATTCCTGTACAGTACGTGGTAGCCAGCTGCAGCACCCGGTGATTTCCAGCTCTTCGGGTAGCGGAGTGCAACGTGCACAGGAAAGGTTGAGTGAGCAGGCATCTGATTTTGAGCAAAAGAAAACAGTTTGGCCAGAAACTGAAGATATACTTTAAAAACCACAGAAGTTAGCTGGCTGTTCTATTAAAATGGTTTATAATAATAATAATATTATTATGGCTGTTTCTTTTTCTCATAATCCTAACAACCATCATTTGTATTGCTCCAACCAGCAGCTACTGCCAGCTTGCAAAACCAAAGCGAGATGAGAATGGAAGGAGCTGTGGCTGGCTCTGCTTTCCCATCACACCCCTTTGCCCAGGTCCCATCAGAAATGCGTTGCAGTGGTCAGTGTTGCCGGAGCCTGACCTGCTGTCCTGATCCTCTGACCAAACAATCCGGGCAAGGAGCAGGAGCTTTTGAAAGATGGCAGGAGCTGAATTGTTATGCGCTGTTGGTTAGAAACAAACCTAGATTTGCATAAAACACTTCCAAGCTTTAAATTCAAGAGTAATCAGTGATGGCTTTAGTTAAAGTGTCCTCATAACTGTTTCTTGCACTTCCTTGCCTGATGCTGGGGCATTTCCCAGAACAATAATAATAGTAATAGTAATAGTAATAGTAATAGTAATAGTAATAGTAATAGTAACAGTAACAGTAACAGTAACAGTAACAGTAACAGTAACTAACAGTAACAGTAACTAACAGTAACAGTAACAGTAATAATAGTGGTAGTGGTAGTGGTAGTGATAGCAATAGCAATAGCAATAGCAATAGCAATAATGTTGTTGTTACTATTATTATTTCACAAAATAATCTCAATATCCTGTTTTACCAAGGGTAGAGAGCCGTAATTATACCTTTGGAAAGCAGTCACCAGAGTATCCCTGGCACACACAGATAACCTGAACTCAGCAAGGTTGTTCTGACAGGTATGAGCTTCTAGTGAATTAAACTCAAAGGAGTTTCAGGATTGAATACGAGGATTGAAACCTGCAGCAAGATGGGTAGATGCCTAGCGGCCATTAAAACCGGTTATTCACCCCACAAGCAAGGTAACCCACATGGGTAAGGATTAAAACCCATTAATTCCTAGTGACTTTCCAGTAGGAAATGTAGAGCTCACAAGGGAATACAGTTACGTATTTAGCGCTGGTACCTGCCTTTGCTGGCAGCTCTGGCCAGAACAAGCACACTGCCAAGAAGGAGGTACTGCTTCAGCTCTTCTTCCTTGAGGTCTCACTTGTGCCCATCTCGAGAGCTGCTGGATGAACTGCAGGTCTGCGAGGCCAAGGCTTGACATCTAGCTACGTCCTTCAGGGGTGTAAAATAGGCGTCTTCACAACCAGTCTATAATTCATCATGGAAACCCACAGTAGCTGTGTATGGGGATGGAACAAGGGACTGGAGATGAGAAAGAACTATGTGAAAGACTTTTCATATTTGTATGAACTCAGATATAAAATGTATATTTTAAAGCCTGAGCAAAACGAGGCGCTGGGCTAGATTAACCTTTAGTCTAGCTCTTCTTAGGTTCGTGCACGCTGGATTATTTGGTCCGACCTTCATAGCAGAGGCCATGTAATTTCATCCAATTACCTTCACACCTTATGAAATGTGTTTGACTAAATTTTACCTTCTGGTAAAACATACAATCCTGGTGTGAGAACTTTGACTGTCAGAACTAGAGCGGTCAGGCCCGTGCTCAGTGGGCTCCCGTCTCAGGAGCAGAGCTTTGTGGGTGAGCAGGGGTGCGCTGGCACCCCCCGGTAACACAGACCTGGCCTCCGGGGGTTTGCAGCTCATGGACTTCCAGAGCTGTGCAACCCACTCCTTCCATCCGTGGTTCGTTCCACCAGGTGGTAGCTTCAGTTAAGGAAGCGTGAAAGCCAGTGGAGCGGTTTATAATCCTCATGCCTTTTTTTGCTGTTGTTGCAAATGGAAAAAAAAGAAGAAGGAATCAGCCAGAAGGAAAGGGGTTGTGTTTCTACTCTTAAGAGCTCATACAAAATAGTTATTGTTAAATAAATTAATTGTTTACTTGATCTCCGTGGAATTGATTTTTTTGTTCCTGCTGCTTTACAATTCTTATTTGCTTTGATGTTAAAACAGGGTGGGACTGCAGGTCAGGTCTCTGAAGGGACTTAGATTTAACAAATTTTGCTTCTAGTCCAAAGAGGTGATTAAGACAAGTTATAGGAGTGCTTTCTGGCCAGCTTTGTAAATAGAAATAAACCAATTTTGAAAGCATTTTAAGAATTGTCCATCATGATTAATCTTTGGCATGGTTCTTCAGTATACATTAGCATGGTAGCGATGATACCTTAGGATTGAAAATATCAGTTAAATCAATACCTGGCAGCAGTTTGGCATGCTTCTTTCCTGAGGTTATAGTAAGTTCAATAAGTTGCAGAAGGTCTGCAGGACTTGCAGTTGCCGAGTGAAAAAAAGACAAAACAAAACTTAAGCCCTTAAACTTTTGTTGAGTTCAAGGTGTTGCGCAGTGTGACAGAGGATCCTCTTTACCTACTTTGCAAAGACCATGAGGCAATATAAAAAAAAAAAAAAAAATCCTCTCTCCAGGCTTCATAAGCACCAGGCAGCACTGGCTCAGCTTTCCTCTTTGCAACCCCCAGAGCCATTTCTGCTGGCGATAACAGTCCAAAGGGCTTCAGCCTTTGCAACTGTCTCACCACAGCAATAGCTTTGGAAAGGCTGCCAGGACTACGCTAGCAGGTGAACACAGCCGGACGTCAGCATGGTAATAGGCACTTCCATGACAAGCTGTTTTCTTTATTTCCTCAAATATACCGTGGCAGGACAATGGGGACAGCCTCCAGTTACACGAGTTCATGTGAGCGTAGGAGATGCTGATGGCATGGCCCACACATGAGCTTTTATGAAAGAAAAAATATACTTGGATATTATTGCCTATTTCTCCCAGTGCAGATTCTCCTGAGCCTACTGGAATAAAGTTTTTTTTTAACAAGTCTTGATCCCACATCTGTGGAAGTCAACGCGACTCTTTTGAATGACTTGAGAGATTTCAGACCACATCTTCAAAGCACTACATTTGCTAGTGCCTCCTTTTTCCTTTTCCCATTTTACATTTGTTCTTCTCTGTTTTCTTTACATGTTCATTTGGTAGATTGGCCGTAATGTTCCTGGACTGGAGTTTGGAACCAGATGAAGGTTACTTCCAAAGTATGGTAATCTGTTTCCCTGCCTCCTCTCTGTGTTTATTTTCCACAAATGACTTGACACTTATCTTGCAGTAGGAGATCATTACCAGTAACAACATTTATTTTCAATGACATTATTACTTTGATATTTCATTTTCATAAAAAGGAATCTATTTATTGCTGCCTTGTGGAAAAGAAAACTCAGCGATTTAATTAACTAGTAACTCTGGCTTGAATATTTCATGGGACTCTGGCTGTGAATTCCTGCAAAGTAAATGTTTTCAGACAACTTGCTTAAGAGCCTACTTCAGCTGATTCTCAGCAGACACATGTTAACTGTGTCAGAAATCATTCCACTCTTGCACTACATGGCAGCTTATTTTTCATTTATCTCCCAACAATAGTATTTACAGTAACACCTAGAAGTCTTGGATGCCACAGTGAGTCCTTTGGGACAGGCACATAGACGAGCACGTAAACAAGCACTTAGTAAGAGAGAGTCTCTACTCTGTTTCCAACCTAGACAAACAGCACAAACCAATGACAGGGAGAAAAAGCTAGATAAAACGTGTCAATGGCGTGACCTGCTGAGTCATCTCCGGAGCCAGGAATAGAGCCTGGGTCCCCAGGCAGGTGTTGTGGTGCACGTCTTCCTAGTCTTTGCTCTAACAATCTGTCATCTGACAGCTTTACATTCACTGTGTGTTGAACCTTTCCTAAGTCCACTTGCTGTTTTCGATAGAGCAACAGCCAGTCCTGTTCAGAGAGCAGAGAACACAGGTAAAGAGCAATAATTTCTCCTAGCAGCACGAAAAATATATCCTTGCATTTCCTGCAGAAGGAAATAGGACTCATTTTCATCCCATCTCTCTCATACATTGTTTACAAAATAATTAAAAAAAAAAAAAAGATACAGCTAATTAGGGCTAAATTCACCTACCCAGAAAGAATCCTTTACCCTGCCCAGCCCAGAGAGCCCTGGCTGGACAGGTCAGGATGCCACTAGTGACTCCAGTCTGAACAGGAGGTAGAAAAGGATAGGCAGGATATTTTAGTGGATGGTAGCACTTGGTCCTAAGAGGCCCGTATTCCGCTCCTGCCGCACCCAAACCCACCTTGCCAGGCATCTGCAGATTTGTCTGAGCCAGCAGAGAGACCTAACAAGTCTACGCTGTACAACACGCTTCTCACCGCCGCGGTACAGCCCAGCCACGTTAACCCAGATGATAAGCCTAGACTCTTGGCACAGCACATTACTTCACCAGCATGTCCTGTCTGTATTTGGACTGCAGGTAGTACTAATCCTGGGGCAGATACCAGTAAATTAAGCAGGGAAGGGACAGTTCTCTGGCTCTGAAGCCAAATCCTGATTCCTACCAGTGCCTCCTATCTATTGCCTGTCTGTGAAAATAAGGTTATTGGTTCACGACTCCACAAGAACCATAAGAGTAAAGTTTTTAAATGTTAAGGTGTTGCTATTCCTTCCCTTCAGCAGCAAGGCAAGACTGTGTGGTAACAGCAGAGATCACAGCCGATGGAAGCTGGATCCCATCCTTCTCCCACTCCTACTGAGTGACTGAGCCCTGTGCAGAGGAATTGGCTCCATGAGTCTGTTTGGGGCTGAACCGGGAGAGAGCAGTAAGAGACCTTGGGCAGGGAAGGCAAACAAGACCTGAAAGAGTCAAGCTGCAGGAGAAAGCTTGTGGGAAAGCAGCAGGTAATGGCTCAGTGGAAAACGCCGGAACATTTTGCCTTAAATTGTGGGAGTTTGCTTCTGTGAGAAACAAGTCCAGAAAAATGTGACATTAGTCATTCCCTTCCCCTCATAACAGTACCATTTGTAGAAAAAACTTTTTCTTTTTTCCTACAAATGGCATTATTATAACCACGCCTGATTTCTGAATAAACCTGTAACTTTAATACCGAAATCATTGGACATATAGAAAATGCTGGTTTCACTAAGGCTGGGTCCTACCTATGTGACACTGCTGATGTCTTTGCAGCTGCTCTGAATTAATATACAGTGTCAAAAAAATGAGTTCATTTTGACACCAAAACATGTGGAAAAGAAAAATAAAAAACCTTCTTTTTGATCTATTGGAGATCTTTTTTTTGAGGACTGGTAGGGAAAGGCTCAAACCCCTCCTGAAACTCTGGCTGCAGCAAATGAAGACCTGAAGCTCCTCAATCCCATCTAAGTCTTTCCCACTCCCAGACAGCCTGTTTCTGTTGCTATACATCTTCTTCTCACCTTCTTTCCCTGTTCTTTTCTTGCCTTCTTTCAGCTTGAAATATCAATTCAGACTTAGAAAACCAAAGTAGCCTACAGCCAATGTTGCTAATATAAACTGGTTTGTGAAAAATAGGTGGTTTGGTTATAAATGGAGAGTAATAAAGAGAGGACTATAAAATATGGTAAAAACCATGGAAGCTTTGATTTCTTTTAGCTTCTTCCATTTTCTATTGTTCCCAAAAGTAAGTTTAATACAGACTAATTTCCAGTGCTGAAACGCGGAAGGAAAGTCAATCAGGGAAGCCGATAAAGACGTAACCATTAATATTAACAGTCCAGAACTATTAGCTTTCACTGCCTCAGAATAGAAAGCAATCCCCAGTGCACAAGCTGGCTTGCCTCCCACCACATTTAGTTGGAGATTTATCCTTCAGTGTCCTCTGTACTTTTTGCATTTCGATGGCCGTACATCTAGCAAGGAGCACCATTTGACCCAGTAAGTGAGAGAAAGGTATAGAAAGCAAAGGTTCCCGAGGCAGAGATCAGCAAAAGACATTCAAAGCCTCCGTTAAGCATCTCACAGGGGAGAGCAGCAACCCTAAGGACTTCAAAACTCAGTAGGGAGCACCACAGCAGCAAAATCCTGGTGATTAATTGCAGCAAGCACCAGCAAAGGAAATACAATTAAAAACCACATCAAAATGAAAATAAATACCCATCAGGATCCCGCAGAGCCTTGGGAATCAGGGAGAGACACCATAAACTATTTATCCGGCAGCTGCCAGAACACTGACTAGAAAAAAAGGGAGAGGAGATGAAAATCAGCTTTCATAAGCGGTGCTAACAAAATAGACCCTCTCCACTTAAGACAACCAACTAAATAAACTAGAGAGGCAGGGAGGAGGTGCTGCACCAGCTTCTTCTCCCAGTTTCCCCCACCACTGGGGAATCTTTGTTATGCTTTCGTTAACAAGTGGAAACGACAACTCTAACTGCTGTATGAGTATACATCCACAAACAATTCCAAAACCTACCTTCTTTTCATACAGCTAAACTGTTAAAGCTATGACATCATATAGGTAGATGAGCACAGAGAAAGGCAACGTTATAACAGCAATTTCATTGCCCAGCTTCCTCTTATTTTAGGCAACTTAGCCTCTTTCAAGTGTTACCCAAGCTTCATCTTGAAAGTAGCTGAGCGTTCTCCTTTCCGTTACCTTTATGGGAAAGCTGCTCAAAAATTCCATTGCTTACAAAAGAAAAACAAAAAAAAAAAGGTTTCATTTCAGTCTATATTCATTCAAGGCCAGCTGGCTTTTTAGAAGGGACATGAACTCTCACATTTCAGGACAAAACTTCTCAGTGATATCGAGATTGCCTTTATGCGGGTTATCCCACCTTCCGTTGGCTTCTTTTACATTGATCACAGAGGAAAGCAAATACCAAACTGCCTGACTCCTAATCCGAATCAATAAGTAGAAGAATGGATGGATATACCTCTGCCACCCGCAGCCTGGGCTTAGACCTGAACTGCATTCGCTGTCGCTGGTGGCAGCAATGCTCTTACAGCTGTCATGATCTAAGGAGGTAAATGATGCCAGGTAGCGAGGAGGGATAATATCTCTCCATTAGGCCAACTGATGTATTTATAAGAAACAGACAAGCGTGCAGGTCTGAAATTGGAGCAGTAATCTTCAAAGCAAAGAATAATATCTCTGGATTGAACTCTGTATCAGTTAAACCATCTGAGAGGTGATTGGTACCTGTGAGTAGGAGGGAAAGGCTTCCACAAGAGAAAGACAAAATCAAAATTGTGCTTGGAACAGCTAAGAGTTAGAAGAACAGTGTTAGCTGTACCTATGTTCATTTATTAAATTAAATTAGATTTAAAAAAAAAACTATTTAAATTTTCCTCCAAGCTTGCCCAGAGAAGATAGTGTACATGACCGGGCAATTACAACGCCAAGCATGAGAAATTATATAAATTAGAAGAAGACACGTGAGGCATGTAGAACAAAGGGCTCAGAGGACAACAGTCTCCTGAAACCCAGAGGGAAGAAATTAAATCCCAGGAAAATAAGTTCAGTGAATTAATTATAATTTATAAGGAAGGCCATAGAGAAGGGTAAAGATAACATAGAAAGAACAAGAAACACTGGAAGTTGAGCAGAGGGGTGTCAGGCCCCAGCCCTGCTATTTGGTACGTGCAGCTAAATTGTTCTTCCCCTTGGGATCTGCGATGTGATCATAAAATAAAAAAGAAACAAAAATTTGGTCTGTCAAAACTGTCACTGAGGTTTTAAGTAAGTACAGGTGGTTGCTCTTATACAACTAATCGCAGGATCAGGCACCGGTATTACACAAAAAGCCCACCTCTAATACCTGCCCCGTGGTCCAAGTGGCGCGTGGTGCATCTCAGGCCAGTGACAGAGCATCCCCAGCCTTAGAAACAATTAGCTGCCAGAGCTGCGCAAACGATTGCAACGTGTCAGCTGGTGCTTAGTTGGCAGAAAAAGATAGCATGTTTTAATTGGTACATCCCCAAGTGGTGCAGCTCTGATATTCACAGGATATTTACTGTGAAATGAAGCACAGGTTTCATAGATGAGACAAGATACTATAACATAGGTAAGAAGCCTTCAAACTTGACGATGATGTCTCTATTTGGGAAAAATTGGCTGATTTTGGTAGCAATTTGTTTGAACCATAATTTGTGGAAGACAGGTCCCCTTCTTGGGTCTGTACTCTTTTTAAAGCCTGAAAAAATACAACGCATTAATATTTTACCTCTCTGCCTCCTTAACACAGAACTGCATTTTCCAACTACGTCCATATGGCCCTTGTAAAGAACTCGAGTTCATTAGCCAACATGAGCAGCTCCGGCTATCAAATCCAGGTTGTGGTTTTATGGACCTACTAGACATAACATGATAACTCTGACTCCCTCTGCCAGCTTCCAGCTGATGTTATTCTTAAATAAAACGAAAAGCTGCAATGCAGAAGCAAGGCACAACAGATTTGACGGCTGTTATTATCATGTTCGTAGTGTGACTATGGGGCCAAAAACATTGCACAACATTATTGGTAAATGTAACTGAAAATTAAGCGTTTGATATTTTTTTCCACCGAGACACCTTCCCTCCTTTTCATCCCTCTACGTCTGTCATTCCTTGGCTGTCATTGCTGTTAATGCTTATGTGATAATCCCCGGCATGACCGTCCATGGAGAGGTTGAGGACACTTCTGCTGATATCAACCACTGGAGTTCTTCTTTCATCCAAAGCATGAGGAAGGGACTTCAGAAGAAAAGGTCAGAGTCCTGCTCCTCATTCACAGAAGCCAGGTTTGATCCTACACCATCAGAGCTCACAGTGCAGCTGGTCCAGGCCTTGGGCAAGCAGTAAAGTGAGACCTGGTCTCCAACCATTCATCAGCTCACACTGGCCTTTCCCCACACTCATGGTCCACCTGCACCTCTCTGTTCCCTGGACACTCGTACCTACACATTCAACAGCTACGTTATTATTTACAGAATGTCTCTATTGCTTTATTGGAGTTCTGATGTTATGCTAGATGTTGCCAAGACATTCAAAAGCAGACGTTCTCTATTTCATGATGCTGCGAATAGACAAGTTAATACCTATTTAGCTAGACACGGATAAAATCAACACATGGATTTCCCCACAAGCAGAAAGGCAAAGCGGAGTCTGAAGGGGGAGATGATGCTGATGTCTTCAGAGAGTCTGGAGCGGGTCGGAGGGTCAGCACAGAGCAGTGCGCAGGAGGAATGTATCGAAAGGTTTGGGGAGATGCAGAGGAAGATGCAGCATTGTGGAGCAGAGCAGAAAGCATCACATATTGTCAGTATTTTGCTATCCCATCAGCATCTGGTGTCTGAGTTACCGCATGACCTTTCTGTTGGTGCTCTGTGTTCTTCTTCCACCCTTAGCTTTGCACCTTCTCCCACATGCTCCACCCTGATGTGAAGCTATCGCCTGCTTCTCCTGCACCACACAGCTAGTTGCTTCTGAACTTACCCTTCTCCACCTGAACATCTCCTTCCCACAGATCCTTTCCTTACTGACAGCCAAGCTCTGCAGTATTACCATCAATTGTAGCAAAGGGACTTTAGGGTCCACATCACAGATAAAGATATAGAAATCTTTCCAACAGTAGAGTTTAGCCCTGGAATAGATTGCCAGGGGAATCACCATCGCTGAAAGTCTCTAAGGACAAAACAGAGAAGCTCTGTTAAGAAATTATGGGTCTTACATACACTGGATCATGCTTTGGAAGACCTTCTTTCCAAGAGACAGTAAGAACAACACATCACCCAGTCATTGACCTGGCTATTATTTTTCTGACAAAGACCTTGGTTACACATCCACACATAAAATTCATTGGGTAGGAAACAATCTTTAGAAAATCTAGATGTCCATGCAACAAAAAGAAGATCAATGTTCACTCAAATATGTGGGATGAGGAAGAAAACTTTCCTGATGGCTGCTTGAGCAAGGGAACATTTTTTACAGCATTAGCCACCGAATTAATTTTATTTGCAGCATTAGCCTTATTTCTTCATTGAAAAGATTTCCACACAACTTGCAGTGCTTTCTCATTTGTCTGTGTGTCTCGTCAGGATCAGACTTAATTACCTTTCCTTTCAATGTTTTAAAAACTAACCTGCCCTCCAGTCTTGCATGAAAGTTGTGTTGGCATGGTTACCCAACCCATTACTTCATGAGTATTGATTGTGTTACTCATATGGCTTGAAAGCCATAAATTCACTAACTAATACTATCTGTTGAATTGAGAGTTGGAATTATAGCATAAGAAATAACTTCTGACTCTAGAAATCCTGTCCAAAAATGAGAATTGGGAGTCAGCTAATACAATTTTTTAATGGCTGTTGCAAGAAATATCGAAATGAGGGGAGGCAGTGCTGAGAGGCCAGCACACAGACCTCACATTGAAATGCAGACATTCGAGCGATGTGCAGAGGAAATCACTCAACTGTTTGTATTTAGGCAAATGAGAGCAAAGGAATTGTGGTACAGAATCAGAGCCAAATGTAATGCTGCATCCTTCTTTTGAGGCTTGTGTCAGAGAAGGTCTGACTGCAACGGAATAACCTGCCCGCGGGCCTTTTGCTAAAAATATGCTTGAACGAGGGCTTCCAGAACTCAAAGTTTAGTAAAGGGTACCATCCCTTAAGCTAGAGAAGACCCTATGCAGTGCTGTGGAGCAGGCAGTCCACCCAAAGCAGTCCCCCTACGCCTGACTCTTTCCTCTTGAGGTGCCAATTACGGCTGCTGGCTGCTTCTTGCTTTTGTTTTCCAGACTAGCACCTCATCAAACAACATCCCGAAGGGTGAAAGGCTAATGTTCTCATTGCACCACCATGTGTCAGCTCACAGTAGGAAGCTACGCTGGAATTAACCCTCTAGTAAGACGGTTCCCATGTGCAAGAGCCTTTGCTGCATAATCATTCTTGATTGCTATTTAGTGGTTGGAACAGAGAGCTGGTAATTAGGACTCCTGGGTACTATTTTCAGCTCTGTCAGTCACTTCATCTGTGACCTTGGGCAAGCCACTTATCCTTACTCTCCCTATCTATGCCTCATCTTACCTATCTGGAAGACAGCAATAGCGCTTAAAAAAAGTTGCTGGTGAAGTTGTGAGAGTGACCCGCAAAGGGCTCTAGCATGCAAGAATCTGCCATCTGCAGCCACCCCGATATGACTAATTGGCTTCAGCCCCACACTGCCCACTCCACGCCCCTTGTGAACCTGCGAGGACAGACTGCTGCATTGCAGAGTTCCCGATGCGCGGTCAGAGGCAGCAGAGATGTACGCCCACCATGCCGTGCCCAGAGCGGTGGTACTGGGTGGCCTCTGGAAGCCTTGGTCCCTTCCAGCAGACGCTCCGGGAAGGTTGCTGCAATACTTCCCTGTGCCAAAATACCCAGAAACACAGATGCATTTCTTCACTGCTCAGCACCCTGGGCAATTTCAGGACTCCTGGCTTCCTTTTTCCTTGTAAACACAGCTGCTATGGACATCTCATCCCTCCCCACATCTCGACCTCACAGAACAGCTGGGAACTCACAGCATCATTTGGCTCAACACAGGTTCATACAGTTAATAGCAAATTCAATCCAGCATTCCCCACCCAAACATAGCTACTGCCCAGTCTTGAAGGACTCTCTGTCCTGAGCATTTGGGCCCTATGGAGTCCCCTGTGGCGGGGTCTGACTGAGTAGCGTTAGATTTTGTGTTCTTCACAGACTTTGGCACCCTACTTCAGAGGCCAAATCTGTTACTGGATGTGGATCCCTGAATCTCCCCTCTCTTTTCCATTCCCATAGCAGATCAGAGGCAATCTGGAACAAATGTAGAGGCTTCGTCTTGCTTCTCGGCTTGACTCTATAATATTTGCTCTGAAGCTTTAAATTTGTGATGCTGGAAACCTGATGATGTGGTTTAAGCCTTTAAATTGTGATGTTTTGAATGCATAATTGTTTTAAATATTTATCCCTTCGGCAACTTGGAAATGATTAGCTGAAACAAACGTATTGACCAAGAGGCCAGGGCTCTTATCCTGTATCAGAAGCAGCCAGAACGCCTGATTCACAGAAACATTTTGATACCGCAAGAGCTATTGCAGTGAAATTATAATGACTATAAAGATAAAGACGCCAGTATACCACGGTAACTACACTGCAGCGATTTCTTATATTGTCAAATATTTTATTTTTCTTGAACCTTGTGAAACTTCTCTTTTACAATATATTTCCCTTCCATTGTGGGTCCTCCCTAGCACTCACTTTGTAAGTGAGGCTAATTATGAGTAAGAATCCCTTGAAGTTTCATGACCTGGCAACGTCCTTACCTCCTGTGGGGCTCACTGAAGACCCATTTGTTGAAATAAGCAGTAAAAGGTTTCATGAGCAATTCCATGGTCCAACTTTTGGTCTCACCATCTGCTGCAATATCTGGCATTTGGGAGATGAGAAGATGGTTTTGCAAAGAGGCAGCTGAGTGATGTAAAAGTCAGCTGCAGTCAAAAGCTGAGGCCAATTTTCAATACACTTTTAAAATTAATTTTCTTTCAAGGAAATAGCAATTATACACCTTCCTCCTCATGGGAGTACCTGATTATCTCCTCCTGCTGCTGTCATTGCCTCATCTTCTCCTCAAGAGGGAATAAAGGGTAAGAAACTTTATTTAATGGAATACAAAGTGCTGGTGAGACTTGTTTCTAAACTGTAGGTGCTAGCTGGTACTGGTATTACGGCAGGCAGGTCAAAGAAGTACACTTTATGCTTGGAGCACAAAACAACGAGGTTTGCAGTGGTCATTCATTGCTGAATATCATCCCTGAGTTTGCATCAGCCCTCAGAAAGGAAGGTCTTCTGCAGAGAGGACCTTTACCCTTATTGCACAAAGTTGTACTGATCTGAGAAACCAGCTAATCATTCCCAGCCTTCATCCAGGAACTTCAGCAGGTATCTTAGTACCTTAGACCCAGACCATTATGGAAGTTGAAGACAAAGACTGAGATCTTGCACTTGATTCAGCACGCTCCAGATACGTATTGAAGCACCCAGCGGAGGGCAGGCTGACATATTTTATTTATTGATGTCTTGCATGGAAGCATTTTCTAATTAATCAGTTTCAGAATGACTGACAGCTTGAACATCCCATTGCTGAAGTTCAGGAAAGAGGTGAAAAGGTATGTAAGAGATGGTGAAAAAGGTATGTAAGAGATGGTGAAAAAGGTATGTAAGAGATGGTGAAAAAGGTATGTAAGAGATGAAGTGACATTTCTTTGGCAAATGGAGAGGATAGAAGTCATTTCAGATTTTCAGATGAGAGCTTGTAATCAGAAAACAAAGGGCAGTTCTTGGACTGAAATGACCAACTGTCAGTTTGTACCTTCACCCAAGCTATACAATATCAGAATAACATACTTTCCGAGTGTTTCCCTCTTTAATGAGGTCCACTTTTAACTGACTCTTTTGATCCAAGCTATCTCCATGCAGATAGATGTTGAACAGGACCAGAGAGAAAGTGACCTTCCCGGGCTTCAGAGATGAGAGACTTAATGCTGAAGATGTATTTTTCTATCCCTGTTCTTTGAGGGTGTCCCTTGTGGAGGAACAACAGCTATTCCTATAGCTTTCCTGGCACTCTCTCAAGTGGGAGGTAATATCTCATGGCTGACAATGTGAAGGGCTGCAGGGAGGTCTAAAATAATGAAAATGTTTACTAACAAGAGGAGATCATCCATCATTGCCACTAGAGCTGTTCAAGTCTGAATTCCAGCCGGAATCCAGAATGTGCCAAGTACTAGATATTAGGTTCAGTGAGATGAATTTGTATTGAATCTTTTGACAGATTCTGCACAGATTTTGCACAGGAATGGCAGGTGTGGCTCTGGAGCAACCATAGGGAAGAGCTGACGTACCAAGGTTAATTCCTTCAGTACTGGCCATGCTGCCATTTGCAAGAAAGGGAAAGAAAAGTTTATTTTGTTAAATAAGCCGCTGCATTTTCTGGTCAGGAATGACAGCAGCTGCTCATGACTCTCTGCATCACCTGGGAAAATAAGGGTATTAATCACAAGTGTTGGGTCAAGAATCCTCCGGGCTGTCCAGGGTTTTTTGATGCTTTCTGACCTCAGAAACCCTGTGTCGTGGTTTAACCCCAGCCAGCAACTAAGCACCACACAGCCGCTCGCTCACTCCCCCCCGGTGGGATGGGGGAGAGAATCGGAAGAGTAAAAGTGAGAAAACTCATGGGTTGAGATAAAGACAGTTTAATAGGTAAAGCAAAAGCCACACGCACAAGCAAAGCAAAGCAAGGAATTCATTCACTACTTCCCAGCGGCAGGCAGGTGTTCAGCCATCTCCAGGAAAGCAGGGCTCCATCACGCGTAACGGTTACTTGGGAAGACAAACGCCATCACACCCAATGTCCCCCCCTTCCTTCTTCTTCCCCCAGCTTATATACTGAGCATGATGTCATATGGTATGGAATAGCCCTTTGGCCAGTCTGGGTCAGCTGTCCTAGCTATGCTCCCTCCCAGCTTCTTATGCACCTGGCAGAGCACAAGAAGCTAAAAAGTCCTTGACTAGTGTAAACTCTACTCAGCAAGAACCAAAACATCAGTGTCTTATCAACATTATTCTCATCCTAAATCCAAACACAGCACTCTACCAGCTACTAAGAAGAAAATTAACTCTATCCCAGCTGAAACCAGGACACCCTGGCTGTTTGATAAGATGCTGTGGGCACGATCAGGGTTATAGCATTTTGCCGAACACTTAGGAGAAAAACAAGGAGACAGCCATCACTGGGTGTTTTTAGGAACGAATCATGTCAAACAAATCTAATTTCCTTCCATGACAGGGTTGTGGCCTTGGAGATAAGGAAGAAGCAGAAGATGACTACAAAAACACTTAGAAGGGCTTTTAGCATTGTATCACCTGCCAGTCTTATAAAAAAGGGAGGCGGAATGGTCTCGCCTGGGGTCTGCCTCGTGTCTGCTCGAGCCTGAGAGAAATTAAGGAAAAAGACTGAGAGTGATAATATTTTATTTCTGTGCACTTGTATCTGAAATGCATATGCTTGAGAGAACTCAAAGTGCAGGTGTTGCCTTTCTGGTGCAAGGCACGGCTTTACATTGGTTTACACTTATATTGCAGCCATTTGCTATTTCAGCTGGAGAAGGTTATGATATTGGTACCAAGCACGGTTTTGCTGTGATTGCTGCCTCAGCTTGAGGTATGCTTTGCAAATAGAGTAAAGAAGCTTTCTTGTAACAAGAAAAAGCTTAGCATCAGCTGCATCTCAGAGGCTACAGCTGTGGTCCTGGCTCTACCACGTTATAGCGGTGGAGATGCATCCTATTCTAATGTGCTCTTGAGGTGGTGTAGTACTAGGCTTAACCCTGAGCACAGCACTCCTGCCCGTAATTGTACTCTCCTGCATAGCTAACACTTTAGTAAAATACCTGGTATTATTGTCATCCTGCCTTTTTACAGGTGACGCAGAGGCACAGCGAAGTTAGACGACTCATTCAAGGTAATGTAAACCAGATCAGAGCTCCTATTCTGGGCTCCCAGTTCTGCCTCCTGCTCTCACCACGAAACATCCCCCCATGAAGACTTCCAGTCCTGATTTTAACCTGATATATGTATCACTTGCACCCTCCAGGATCTGGTCACAACGTGCCATCCAATACTCCAAGCAACGAGTCCTCTATTAAATAGCGAAATTTGCTTTGCAACAGCGAGGACAAAGTTCCTCAATGCTTCTTCCAACTGGTTACCCGCCTGGAAATGACATTCTTTTTTCTGTGGCTATAAAGTTTATTTTATTTCCTGGGATAGCGACACATACAGTTCATGAGGTTTTATGTATCCTTTTATAAAATGTGTTGTGCTCTGAACCAACTAATGCATTATATTTTTGCCCCTCTTTTAGGAAAAAAGGACAGAAAAAGTTAACGGTATGGAAAGATGATCTTCCTATGTAATGATGACTTTTTTTACCAAAGTTTCAAATATTTAATAGTGTTGTTTACTAGCCAAACCTAGGTCTTCAGCAAGGCAAATGCCGTTTTCCCAATCCACCTTTAAAAAGCGCTTGGATTTTTTTGCGTTTGGGTCCAAGATTGCACTTGGATAAGTAGATTTAAATAAATCAGAGTACGCTTGCAATACTGAATAATCACAAAAAGCATGCTTGAATTTCCTTTAAAATATTCCACTTAAATTTAAATTCAATTAGCTTAGAGAACCTCATAGGAATGTATTTATCTATATGGCTTTTGTTACTGCAGCTTCTGACCATCATAAATTTTTAACAAGAGAGAGACAGAAATAGAAAAGAGGTAAAACTGGAAGAAAAAAAAAGAGAAAATGGAGAGACTTTGTAGCCTACTTTAAGGTACATTACTCTGGATTGTAGTCTCTTCTTTCAGAACTTCTTAGTTGTGTTAACTACGCAAGGATAAGATACAGTCAAACCACAACAAACTTGCAGCACATCTTAAATTTGGACCAATATCTTTTTCTTAGGCATTTGATGGGCAGACAACCGAGTCTTCCAAGATCTCACTTTATCATGGGCAATCTTTCTTGTCAAACTCTTAGAACTCATCTGTGGCTGTGTCTACGCTGGCCGGTTGTGTTGTCCAGTTGGAGAAGATCTGCAGAGCACAATGGCTGGCGCTGAGGACCCAGTGCCCCAATGCGTTTCCAAGGGGTTTTGGTTCAGCCTCCCACTGGTCCGGTCCCATGGGTCGGTTGCCACTCACAGCGGGAGAGCACGAGCTGTGCTCCAGGAGGTTGGTTCCACCCACAGAGAGCCCAGCTCCTGTGCTTTAGGACTGCTCCTCAGCCTGCCAAAGCACGGCAAGTGGAAAGGCTGGGCTCTCAAGCTGGCTTGTGAGCCACATAAACCAGACACCGCGACTTGCCTTAACTGAATCTCTGCACAATAGCTGCCTACGCAAAGCAAGAGCTAGGCTTTACTGGGCAAACAGTGCGTTGTACAACATGCATACCGGGCTGACTCCAGGACAGTGAAAGAATAGTCTGGATTTAGACAAAGATTTTGAGCTAAATTGCATTGATGTAAATTAGCCTAGTGCCATTGATTTCAAACAGCTACTGCAGACTCTTACTTGTAATGCTTATATTAAATCTAGCCTCAGATATACAAATTAACCCACCTATAATAGGTAGGAACAATTACCCTTCTTGAAAATGAAGTGTGTACAGCATAAAGAAATGTTCTTTCTTGATGAAACATTTGTCAGCCATTCTGAGATACCTTTGGCACAGCAAGCCTTCGTAGGCTTCAATATCGGTAATATTCAAAGCTTCAGCTAGGCAAATACAATCAAGTGGTTAACCTGATAAAAACAATACAAATAATGGTAAGCGCACTTCCAAGCCCTGGAATTCTCAAAAATGAATGCTCAAAGATTATTATTTCCCACTTGGCTTAATAAACAAGTTAAAAAAAGCTTTTTGATCTTTCCTAACATGATTTAAGAGACAAAACACCTTCCTTTTGTTTAACCAGGGTATCCCAAGTGCAGAACACAAATTGTTTTGTTTATGCTCTTGTCCCTAACAAAAACATCTTATTCTGAATAACAGTAGAGATATGGCTTCATAACTTAGCACGAACAAAACCAATTCTTCAACTATGTTATCGTAGTTAAACCTAAATCGAGCTTTATTTCCTCTAGCTAGCTAAATAAGCATTTAACGGAGCTAGAAGCCTGATTGTCCTATGTTACCTGTTCAGTTAACTGAGAGAAAGAGAGATGTTTTTCTCTCTGGCCATAGGTCAGAACCAACAGTGACTAAGTAACCCCATGAAGGTCTCTTCATTGACTGCCGTGGAAGTTAGATGGGTCACACCAAACCTTTCATTCAGTATACTGGCATTGTCTATATTGACTAAGAATCATCTATATTGGCTGAGAATCATTTGAGTTATTTATATTTGTTATATCTCTTCCCCACTTGTCAATCTTGCCCCAGGTAAGTGGTTGCTCAACGGACCGTCGCCCTGGTCTTGAGTCAGGTACGGCTGGAGCTCAGCAATGCTTCGTAGTCAGCTGGGGCTAATTCACAGACAGTGAGGGGCTGCTTTGTGAGTAAAAGGGGTTTTGTAGGCTTGCTAGAGTAAAAAGCTTGTTCTAAGGGAAAAAAAAAAGAAAATTCATGCTGATAGTCCCAGGCAAATACATGTTTATCTCATATCCTGTATCAGAAAATGCGCAAGAGCAGCTCATGTTTCTTTCTGAATTGGTTCTGGGAATAACACACCCCAGAGAAAACTGCCTGCAGGCAAGCTCAGATAAACTGATTTTTAACTTATTTTTTATTTTTTTACTTAGTCGTTCAGTAGGCTAATTTGAGACTATTCTTCCTCCTTTCCCAAACTCCCCACTCCTCTTAAAAATTTGTGCACATAGTCATTATGTAAGGGGCTTATATTTCAATGCTTGATTAAAAAAATACCTAGAGGTAATTCTGGTTTGAAACAAGTTCACAGAACTGTTTTCTCTCAGTCGCCCGTTCAAATAAAATGAAAATTAAATGTGCATGAGAATTAGGCATCAGTTCCCTTAAACTGCCATTTTATGGCTGTATACTTTAATTGGACATTGCAGATAAATCCTTTTAAAAAGCTTAAAAACAACATTTTCGTCAGCCTAGAGCAGCTCATATTTTGTTCCAAGCAGCTGAACAAACACATTGGGTTTCTTCTTCTTCAAAGGTTTTTTAAACCCTGCTCCACTCCTAAACAGAGCCAGCACGTTACATGCATGAATTAGGCAAAGCAGATTCATGTAAATTGTATATTGACTGAAATTGTGTGGCCAGAGCAGGGCAGCGAGGCTGGGGCAGGGGCTGGAGCACAAGGCTGGGGAGGAGCGGCTGGGGGAGCTGGGGGGGCTCAGCCTGGAGAAGAGGAGGCTGAGGGGAGCCCTCATCGCTCCCTGCAACGGCCTGAAAGGAGGCTGGAGCCGGGGGGGTCGGTCTCTGCTCCCCAGGAACAAGCGATGGGACGAGAGGGAACGGCCTCAAGCTGCGCCAGGGCAGGTTTGGGTTGGGTATTGGGAAAAACTTCTTCCCCCAAAGGGCTGTCAGGCCCTGGCCCAGGCTGCCCAGGGCAGGGGCTGAGTCCCCATCCCTGGAGGTATTTAAAAGCCAGGTGGATGTGGTGCTTAGGGACGTGGTTTAGTGGTGGGCTTGGCAGTGCTGGGTTAACGGTTGGACTTGATGATCTCAAAGGTCTTTTCCAACCTAAACGATTCTATGATTCTATAAATGGAGTGTACATAATTTCTTGCAGAAGGGAATGGATAGAATACATTTTATTTGTTGAGCAAAAAAATAAAGTGCCTTTTCTGTTGCTGAAGTCCCATGGTGTTAAAAAGCTTGCTTTATATATAACAGCAATCTTCCGCCTCTTCAGTTGAATCAAGGGATACTATCAATTTTTACCTGCACCACAGATTCCTGGACTAACCACTATGAAGAGGCATTTGCTGGGCAAAGGAAACAAATCAAATACATCGAGACACACAGCGGCTGACTTGGGTTTGCGGAGACTGCTGCAGTTAGCGTAAAAAAATAAGGGAAAGGACGTTCTGCATCACTGAGGCCGGATCCGGTTGTCATAGGCAACTACAACATTATAAACTTATTGATGTCCATCTCATGAGACGGTTGGGGTGGAGGGTTCCCCGTGTCTGCTGCTCCTCCTAAATCCCTCTTCCAGAGCCGCACTGATGTGCTTCTCTGGGCACTGATCCGGAGTGGAAGGACTTTCTCTCCAGATCATTTTTTACAACTGATTATTGCAGCCACTGGGGAAATTTTTTGAAAGGGATGGTGTCTGACTTGCTGTCAGAAAAACAGCAAACAAACGGGGCTTTGCCTGGTAGGGTGAGTGGGCATAAAGATCCCTCTGGGGTAATACCATAAATCAAAAGTCAGGTTGTTTCCAGTCAGGGAAAACAACAAAGCACAAGAAAATCAAGTGAAGCTCAGGTTCCCTTGCTGCTGGGACAAGGACTGCTAACTCTGTTGTGGGACAGTACTCTGCTTTGGCCAAGAGAATCATCAGACAAGACAATCCAATCTGCAAGTCTCAAAGCCCAGGTGCATCCCTCCACTACTGCTGCTTTCCCCACCACGCTCTTCATTAGGCTTCGCAGAGCGAAATGCAACATATCCTCTATCAAGTTGCAACTATTTTGATTTATTTTCCTTCCTGCACCCTCCTTTACTGACTATCCAATACTAATACAATATTGAGGATTTGTTTGTGTATTTTTTCCACTATGCATTTCAACCAAAGCACAGTGGCTTTAATGAATTATGTTGTTTATATTCAGCCCTCCTGAATATAAATTTACTTAATTTTAATCAGCTACTGTGAAAGCGTTGTTATCTATCTGCATTGGTTGTCTGACGTTCTGCAATGGCAATAGAAATCCTGTGCTAGAAACAACTATTTCTCTTCGCTGGAAGAGGATTCTAGACAGTTACTTCACATCTGGACGTACCCTACTCTCGTGATTCTCCACCCTCCTCCCTTCCAAACCAGTCCAAACCTAAGCCATCCCAAAAAGTTGAGAGTCTTGAAGTAAGTCAGTAAGACCTGTTTTCAGCTCTGCCTGGTTTCCACTGCTTCCACAGTGCAGACAAGATTCTAGGAAATGGAAATTTTAAAAATAACGCCCCCATCCCAATGCTTCGTAACTCACCAGCTGGATGTAGGACACAGAATTTACAGCTTGGTCTACAAAAAACTCTGGATTTGCCACACTGCATTTTTCACCCAGTGTTTAGACAGCTAGACACAGGAAAGAATCAAAAACCTAAGGCTAGGTACTCAGGCTTTCTATATGAATTACAGATCAGCTTAGGAGCTACATACTAACCAGCAAAATGAATAGAAAATCACATAAGCTATTCAGTAGGAAATGTCTAAATTGGTAGCTTCTTACAGACACGAGCTTCTTGCTCAAGGCTGGAGAGAAATTTTCATATGGTTAAAAACCTAGCCTTGCACACTTAAAGGGTGTTTAAAAAGAGATTAGTCAAAGTGTTTTTAAATGGGCCTGACTGGAAAATAGTACTTCTCTTTCCACAGGCATGTCCTGTATTTTTACATTTGATTTTTTTCCAAAATTGAAATAAGATTGTCATAATGTAAATTGCAAAATATCAGGATACAGAGCACTGCAAACAAAGAAAGAAAATTAGATTCCTTTGTGAAATCAACACATTCATTTTTACAAGGTCAGTTTAGTAACAAAAGTCAGAATGAAAAACAGAATGAGAAAATCTAATAAAACTATTTCAGTTTTGCATATTTTCAAAACTAACTTCTTCTTTTTTTTTTTTTTTTTTCCTCCAAATAGGTGTATCCATATGGAACATTTCAATTTAGCGAACAGTGGTTTTATCCTTTTTCTTGACCAGCCCTACTTACAGGCAATATTGGCAGGCAGATTAGATGACCTAGTAGGATTTTTTTAATGTCTAACTTCGATAATCCATGAGTGATGACCATGTGAATTTGGCAGTTTGAGGGTTATCCTTCCATGATATCAGTCTATTCAACCCCTCACTTTCAATCAAATGATCGATAACTCATTAGCTGACACCTATTTAACTTCAGAGCAGCAAGGAATTGATGTCACCAGTAAGAAAGCATATAGGCATGTTCAGTAATGGTTGCAGACCTCTAAACAAACAAAAAAAACCCTAAAGACATTAAATTTTAATTTTATGTGACAATTTACCTGCTCTTTGATGCTGTACCACCTTCCTAACAAATACTAGAATTTTGTTCACTGAAAAAATCACCTTTTTGTGACATTTGAAAGTCCCAGAAGCTGATGCCAAGAGATGATTCTTACTTGCGACACTTGTTTATTCCATTCCAAACCAACGCGATCTCTTTACCACCCCTTCACATGTTTTTCTCGAGCACTTCTCACTGATGAGAAGCACTTAGATTCCTATTCCCTTTTTTTAACTGCAGCAGGGAACTTGACTTAGAGGATCTAAATTCTGATTTGTTTTTTCCTAATTACATGATAAGCTTTTCCTGTATCATCATTTCAACTGGGAAGACCCATCTATGTAAGCATACTCACCTATGTAAGCATACCCAACTCTCCAGTTCAGAAGAGCTTGCTGTATTTGCGAAGGGCAATCTAAAAACCATATAATTTATGAAGCATCTATTTTTCAATTCTGCTAGTCGTCTGATCAAAGCCAGCAGCATTAGTACATGGAGATACAGCAGTATGGATTTTATTTCAGTTCTATTGACTCTCTACCTGCTTTTTTTCCAGGGAATTATTACCTTTTGGTGATATTTTCTCACCAAGAGATGGAACAAACAGCAACTCAAGTGAAAGGGTTGTGTATGTGTGGGTGCGTGTGCTTGTTTTTGAGACAAAAATCTCATATTACTCCATCTTCAGTAAGTCACACTTTCGGGCTGTAGTTCTTCAGCATATCGAGCACCACCACCATTGCGGTTAAAGAAATTGCTTGGTTTAACAGCACTCGTGCTGCTGCACAGAATCACCCCTTAGCACCAACGCCACAAGACGACCGTGGCTTGGCGCTGAAGAGCTGAATATACGAGCCGACCTCATCTCCGAAAAGCAGAGCCAGCAATTCTCCGGATACTCTCATGTGCTGGTCTAGATTGTGCTGGATATTTGAGAACTAAATGGACCATTTCAGAATGACTCCCAGAAGATTTGCTCAAATTGTTGATAGCAGTCAGCAAACCATCCCCGTCCCAGTAGATACCTAGCAATAAAGCTTTGATTCAAAAAAACGCCTTTGATTCAAAAGATTCGCAGGTTGTTTTACAGGCAACTAATTAATGAATCTCACAATGGCCCCTGGTACATCCACCTCAACAGCATCCTCAGCTTCTGTTCTTATTGATGAAAAATTCAATAATGGAAAAGCCTATAACATCAAGGTATAGAACTATGAGATTTACATGTACGAATTAAAAAACACTACCTCCTTATTATTTTATGCTTCCCAGTACCAAGCAGAGAGAGGGTAGGATCAGGTAGGAATCAGATGTACTGTTGTGTGCACAGTCTTGAAGGAATATTCATTTTCTTCTCCTTAGTTACAACAGCTCGACTGCTCATTTCATGTGAAATTTGAGGAGTTCAGCATGATAAAAGAACAGAAGTAAATTATAGTACAACATTGAAAATAATGAGTATTTTTAACAAGAAATAAATCATTATATACCTACTTTTTCAGAAGCGTCTTCTGTGGCCTGTTAGGCCAAGGTAGACGTAGAACTACTATGCAGATCAATAAAAGAAATAAACCTAGCAAAGATAAATCACATGACAGAGTGCTTTGCTACTTAATGCTTAGACCAAGTCTTCTTGAGCAAGGACAAAAACGAGGGAATAGATCAGCTGTATGGGGTTAGTTTTATTCACAATGTGATGTCTCAGCTTGGCTAGTTATTTGCTGTTTGATGGGGATTATGCTCCTGGATAAGGTATTCTATACTGAGAATATATACTAGAATCCTAGAAACTAAAGAAACCAGGATTTATCCAAGATTTGTTCCCAACCATGGACTTTTCCAACAGCTTTATTAGCAGAATCTCATGCTAGAAAAGGGGCAATGGGAGTATGACAGGGACCCTGAATCCCTAAGAGAGCCCCTATTTCCCAATCTTCCCTCCAACTCCATGTCCTTAGTTGAAAATGAAGCACTTGCTGAGTGGTGGCCAACTCTTACAGGCTCTGCAATGCCCTCTCTACAGTATGTTAAAAATCCGGGCTCATTTTCCTTGCGATGGCAAGGAGTCTCCTCTTCCTGCAGAATTCTGCCCCCTCTGACGTGGTTCCCCCATTCTCCAGTCAAGGGAAGGCAGAGATTAGAAAGAAATGGGATTTGCTGCTGCTTCCCAAGGCTGGGAGGATTCTGGTTTGTGTAGAGGTTTAGTACTACGTTCCTATCGCCAAGATCTTCTGCCTTTCACAGCATTACTGTGGATTGGAAAGGTAGAGCCTTGGGTACTGTAGAGCGATGTTGGACCTCTGAATGTATATCATTTCCAAGTGAAGGAAATTGAGCTTTGCTATCTAAAATATGGAACCATCTTTTCCTTTATCTACAAAGTTGTGTTTTCCTCTCAAGTTATCTCAAAGCCTGAGGTACGGCTGCAGCCCCTCTGAAAAATAAAATCTAAAGGGCCAAACCAGCATTTTCATTCAAGAACATTCAAAAAGCAAACGTCTGCCTTGATTGCTCTGATCAAAGTTATGATAGTTATGTATTCTTTTTCAGAATTGGAAATTTCCTTATTGGAGGCTTTCCACCAGCTCATCCTTTTTATCCCTATAGAGAACTTCTGGCATAGGTATTTCCTTAGCAGAACAGCAGCCTAAATCCTCTTCCTTGGGAGAGACACTTGGCACTACCACCTCTTGGATCTATTTTTTTTGTCATAAGTGTTCCCACTGATACTCAGCAGCAGTAGTGCCCTTGAATCATCCTGAAGCTGCAGGAGTGCTTTAGAGATGAGGCTTTCAGTTAATTAGATTTTGCTGCCTAAACTGTGAACTTTCTCATCATTTTCCCCTACCATCTTGGCTTCCAGCTTAGCAAAACTTGCAGAGATACTAATTTCCTTTTCCTTCGAGAGGTGGTAATGTAGAGAGTGCCTTGCTCAGCATTAATCCACAACAGCTTTCCTCCAACCGAGGGTGCAGCCTGAGTTGCGCTACTGAAAGTGTATGCTGTTCTAAAAACCCTAGATTAAAGTCTTAATGATCAATTTAATTCTTCTTGCAACTGGCTATGTTTGGCAGTTTGTTTTTACTGCCTTGAAAATATTTCATTTCACTGGCAGAAGCAGGGCTACGGTTAACGGATTTGAAAATTCCACCCCCAATTTCTGCACTTTGGCGGAAAACAATAGAAAAAATGGGAAAGCTGGAGCTTAAAGAAGATGATGCTCCATCTTTACTCCTCTAGCCTTCACCTGTTTTCCACTACTTGTCTGTATATGTGGAAAATCCACAGAAGCACACTTAGTATGAAAAATAAAAGCATAATTCTCTGCAACAAACATTGGTGATGTTTTCAAAAGTAGATGTTGCATTAAATAAATAAGAAGAAAACATGCATAGCTGGTAGAACATATGTAGCTGTTAGAAAGGTGAATATAAGCACGTCATATTGGTTGACATTGGTTTTGAGAGAGGAAAGCGCAGATGCAGGGAAATTGCAAACCTGCCTCGAGTTGCTCCAGCTTAGACCATTTCTCCTAGCTTGACAGTCCACACCTACTTCACTGGCAACACTTCAGGATTTTAAACTTACTATAGTAGCTTTAAGCATCTCTTGTGATCACTGTTGTACATAGAAACTATGTTAAAAAATACTAAAAATGCTTTTTTTAGTGTCAATGTAGTAACGATCTCACAAAGGACAGCTCTCATTTACCTGCAGACTGTCCAATTAACCATGATAGAGTATATATCACATCTTTGATAACGCAGCTTGCTGAACCACCCTCATATCTTTTCTGTCCATCGGCTGACCTAGCTGATCGTGACGAATATCCTTTTGTTTCCCATTAATCAAGAGAACAGCTTGCTTAATAATTTCCTGGCCCTTGGTCCTGTAATTTAGGTCATTTACGGTTTTTTCTTTCTATCACAAGCCTAATGGGCACATTCAGGATCATGATGAAGAGCAAAGCTCCTGACAAATGGCAGCTATCTTGTGAACTTTAACAAGTGAGTTTGCAACAGCGATGAACAATGAGGTGCAGCTCTATTTAAATCAAATGGAGGGAGACAGTTTCTGAAAGACCAATACTGAGCTTCCAGCAAGCGTTGGAAAATTTGCCAAGGACAGAATACCAAGTATAATGGTAAGACAGCAAAAACTATTTCAAAAGCACATCGTGTACATGGAAGTGTCTTTTGAGAAATGGTTTGATTTAACCTTTACTAAATTCATACCTGCTCATTTCTTCCGTGAAACTTGTAACCCAAAAACTTCTAGCACACAACTTGCCGAAAAGGAGCATCCTCCAGTGAAACTTATGTCTCTCAGTATAAAAGTGCAGCTCTCTTTCTGGAAGTCTTAGCACCAAATTTACAGTACCGATTGTAGGGACCATGGGTGCTTCCACACCCGTATGTGTCAATTTTAGTGCATCTTAGCCAACAATGTTTTTCTGTTAACTGATTAAGGTAGTACACATTATTTACAGGGTCATGACAGATCTTTTTATAATGTCTTTTTATTGCTGAGATCCAAATGCTTCATAAGAGAGATCAGTATTGTTATTATTGTTATTCCAGTTTTCATAGGACAAAACGCAGGTCAGAGAGGTGGAATTACTTAGCCTATAACACTTGGCACACCAGAGATAGGATCTGAAAGCAAACCCAGATCTCCTGAAAGCACTGCTTCACCTGGGAAGGAAGCCAACCCAATACTTGCTCACTATAGGAATCCAGAAGAGTCTATATATTGATTACAAGGTCGCTGAGTAAAACTATTCATTTCTGACTTTACTACAGTCAGCAGTTGCAGGTGCTAATCACAAATTTCCTGCAGTAATCTCATCACTTGATTTGTGTCTTTAAGAATGTGATTACCTGATTAATCGGCAACCTGATTTTGTTGTAAATTCCTTAAGTTATTGAATCAATTGTGACCTTAATCTGGTAATTATACTGGATAAGTTCTAGTTAGTTTAGTAAAAGTTTTTAGCTCATAATGTTTACACCTCCTGCAAGAAATGCCATTGATTCTTCATTTGCTTCTTTACCAATTCATGCTTAAACTCACTATAAGCTCCACAGAGATGGTTTTCTTTTAAATCTCAGAATAGACTAGTAAGCAACGGCACTTCGCTGCGGCGTTTACAGAGGTGCGGCACTGTTTCTAAATCAGTACCCTGTTCCTCACCCAACTGGAAAATAAATGAGCTGATGGTTCCTGCGGTGGCTCCTGCTGCCTGCCAGGTACCCTCAGCCCTGGGGGGGAAGGAGCAGCCCCCGCCGGGCTGGCGCTGAGCCCTACCTGTGCGATGCCCCCCTGCCTGGTTTGCAGACCGGAGGGAAGAGAATTTCTCTCTTTTTCCCTAAGCAGAAGCAGTCTTTTCTACTAAAACGTGAGTTTTCACAAAACTTCTTGTCTCCGAAACTTCCATCCTTCTGGCATGTTTCATTGAAACTGGTCAGTGCATCAAGGGTGTTGCGCAGGCAGAGGGTCTATCAAACCACACCGTTGCATACACTTGATTTCATTGAGAAACCAGGAAAAAATGTAGTTCTTTTTGTAAAAATTGCATTCACAGGGCTGCAATTCAAAGTTTAATGACTTTCTTTTGCATTTATCTGGCTTTGGATCAAGTGTTACATGTGCAAGATAAAACCCTGCTCCCATAAAAACCTTGGACTCTTGCATTTGCTCCTGTGTGAAGGCAGAGTCTGCCTCTACCACTTTCTCCAGGACTGCCAGGAAGACGTATTTGCAGGGAAGGACATGAAGTTAGGCATAGATTACAGACTTGCCGCTCTCATTTTTACAGGGCCTTGCCCAACTGGCAATGGTGCTCGTCTGATCTGGGAGAGAGTCTGAAGTCTGCACAAAACCAAAAATTTCATCAACTCCACCGTCACTACGCTCAGTCATGAGCAGGGAAATCGTTTTAACACTTGAGTTAATTCCCATTAAGCATATTGGCTTCTCTCCTTAGATAGTGTAAAAGAGCATTGATTCCTTGGCTTGATGAATACGCAGATTTGTGGCCACTGGAATGCTAGTTAATGTCAAGGCTAAATATTTAAAACTTAGTACTGCATAAGCTTTTTAAGGAATCTCCTTAAAGTCTCCTTTTGTCCCAAAGTCATACATGAGTACAAACACCAGAAAACTGGATTTCTTTTTTTTTTAGCTGCTTCTGCTGTAATCATATGAATTTAGTCTCAATTCTAGGATTTATGGTCTGCATTCATTTTTTTTGTAAAGAAGAAGAAATTCAGTAATCTGCCTAAATAATATTAAGGCTTCTCAGCTGAATCTTAAATTTAAACTCGGCATAAGAGTCAAGAATAATAATCAGAATAATACAAGGGAATGCATAACAGTCCATAATATCCCCTACTGCAAAATACAGCGGAGAAGTGAGAGTTTTCATGCAATATTAAATGCCCTGCAAGGATAGTTCTCCCTGTTGGCTGTCCTTGTTGTCACAGTTGTTTTCTATACGTGTGCGCAGGGTGATATGAAGGGAAGTGAGAGGTTTACTGCAGAGAACCGTTCCTTCACCTAGTATCTCCCCAGACCTTCAGCTGCAAAAGCGTTAGGGCCAGAAAGAATAAAAGACCTTTTTAATAACTTTGAAATGCTTGGCCCCTTGAGTAGAAACCAAATCCTGTGGTAGGCAGCTAAGCTTCCTGCACAATATGCCAGGAAAGCTGGGAGCCGCTGAGCAGAAATGCAAACCAGGCTGCTCCGGGGGGCCATCACCTTTATCTCATCTCAAAAGCCAGCCCCTTATACAGGGAAAAACTAAAGACTCCTGAGCCTGGCAGGGAAATAAGCCTGGTTTTCAGCTCAGACTTGACTAAGGTGAGGCTATACCTTTCTCCGAGGATGGACTCCTGGCAAACATAAGCGCGAAGGAAGAGGCCAGATGCCAGGGATCCTTTGTTGAGGTGTTTAAACTTTTAGGTGACAAGTTTTTGGCTCTTCCTATGCAAAATCTGAGAAGCCCAATACACTGCACGCCCCTGAGGACTTTGAATAAAGCCCAGTTATTTTCCAGTGTGTAGGTGCAGGCTGAACGTGTTCACAGCTTTGGGAACACACTGAAACAGGGAGAAAACTTCAGACGAGAAAAAGGTAAAGCAGCTCTCGCGTTTGATAACCTATAGGGAGCGGCAGCAACTTTTCTAGCACTGTTTGGGATACAGTATGCCTAAAATGCTGCTCGAGGCTTTTATCAGATTTAGCCTGACTTTCATTTTGCATGGAGATTTGCCACGAGGCCATTCTTTCATCTGGCAGGGCCTTTGAAAGCTAAGGTGCTGCCAGAGCCCGCAACAACGCAGAAGTTTTGTTCTGCACTGAACTCAAACCCACTGTTTATAAATATAGCAACCATTATTTAAAGCTTTTGTTGTTGTTGTTGCTCAGCAACTTGTCTGTAATGAAGGATGTACTGCTAGCGGGCTTCCTTGCAGATGGAAGCCCAAGCATCAGTCAAAGCAGCATCCAGTTAGGTATACACTGGCCAAGGCAATGATGAATTATATGCCAATCTGTTTTGTTATATTTAACATCAATGAAGTCAGCAGTGGTAGAAAGCAGCGGCAGTGCAGCCGTTGTTCTGCAGCATCAGACTAGTCAGAGTATAAAAGGCAGTGGACTGGTTCACCGATTCTGAATTAAAAAGAGAACTGTGGTATGAACAGTTAAGCAGATGTTGTGTGTAATGATTCCCTTTTGGACCGCTGCCACGCTGCCTGCAAGCAGCCCAGTTCACATCGAGTGCAATGGTTTGGGGTCACAGGCTGTGTCTTCTCCCATCACAATAACGCAAGATGCTGAATCAGTTGTCAGATGTTGGGTTAACTGACTGAAACCCTAAATTTTCTGTTCACAAGAAACATCTTTTTTTGTTTCGCAGCAAGTTTCCATTCCAAATTTCAGACCAAGTCCAAATCTGTCTATCGAACAAAATTTATCTACAATCCTTCCAAACAAAAAATTCGAGATAAAAAGTGTTGGGAAATGTAAAAACATTGTATTTCCAAAACAAAAGATCTTTTCCATACACCTCTGTGCTTAATACCTGAATGTCAGCTTCACTCTTCAGCTGATATTATTTCTTTTTAAATGCAAGGATGTGGATAATTTCCAGCCTTGAGGTCAATAAAACTCATCTTCCTTCTGAAAGATGTTCCAAACAGCTTCCTATACTTCATCTTGCCGTAGAGGAGGACTTTCATTGTGAGGGTTTCTAAAACAGAATCATAGAGCACTTTGGGCTGGAAGGAGCACCTGGAGGTCATGCAGTCCTGCTCCATGTCCCATCCAGCCTTAAACACCTCCAAAGGTGGAGATTCCAGGGTCTGCCTGGGCAATCTCTTCCAATGTTTGGCCACCCTCACGGTAAAACATTTATTTCCAATGTCTACTCAGAATCCACCATGTGCCAGCTTGCGTCCATTGCCTCCCACCCTACAACCACTCACCTCTGAGAGGAGTTTGGCTCCATCACCGCTGTGTCCTCTGATCAGGCGGTTGTAGATAGCCATAACCACTCCCCAAGCCTTCTCTCCTCCAAGCTGAGCGAACGTAGTCATCTCAGCCTCTTCTGGTCATATTCTCCAGCCCTCCAACCATCAATGCCTTTCTTTTGATGGGAAGCCCAAAACTGGAGACATCACTCGCACTTGTGTCTTTTGGGGGGTGGTATACGCCCTATAGTGTTTACTCCCGTCCCTGTGATGTACTGAGCATCTTTTCACTCTGCTGAAACCAAAGGCAGATGTGTTTGGGCTGGCTGCAAAGCTAGACTTGAATTCCTCTCCCTTTCTCTTTGTTCTTTCTTTTAATGTCTTCAAGGGCAGTATCGTGTTATCTAAGGAAAGATGCTGGGTTTCTTTTCCTTGCACTGCTACAGTTAATTAACACATTACTATTGCTTTTTAGTTAAATATGTAAGCCTGCATTTGAAGGCCTTGTGACCGTGTAACCTAACAAGAATGAAAAATATTATGGATAACAGTTCAGCAATCTACAGGTCAGATTCAGGAGTTGTATACATGCTCATACAATGGTTGAAATTATTTGGCCACTTTCAAATTAGAGGAGTGCAAATGTGGTTATTTGTGCCTGGTATTCCAAATACCTATTGCTTTGATCAGTTTATTGTATTAGTTTGAGTATTTTCAATACAAATGCTCCTCTCAGAGGTTTGCGTTCATGGGAACTGGAGTAGCACCCCTTTCGGAGAGAAACACAGCCACATAACTAAGACCCTGATCGGACTTGGCAGTGCTGGGTTAACGGTTGGACTTGATGGTCTTAAACGTCTTTTCCAACCTAAACGATTCTATGATTCTGTGATTCTATGCGGTTTCATAAGTGTCCACCAGAGAGGAAGCATTCCTCGCCTTGACGTGCTGGCTGTGCCCTGGCTGATACAGCCCAGGTTGCCCTTCCTCACTGCAAGGACCCACAGTTGCTCCCTCCTTCGCTCTCTGGCCTCATCCAAAACCATTGACCTCCCACTGGCCTCCAGAGAGCCACAGTGGGAGATTTTACCCTCATTATGGCAATGCTGCTGAGGCTGAGCATAAAGACTTGGGAACAGACAATAAGAAATGGCTAAAAACAGCTTTGCCATGGTTATATTGTTACCAAGGCAGCGGCAGGTAAGCCTAAGCCAATTGGAGAGTGATTTTTTCTTTTCTCTTCTATTTACAAAGTCAAAGTTTATTTTTCCTAAGCTGGTTTAAAAATCAAATCAATTGCAAGTGAATCAAAATTTAATTTTAGACAGAAAATGCGTCTGTGATGGAAACAGAATATCAATCACTAAACCTCCATATTGTGTCAATAATCTGTCTGTTTGCTAAAAGTTCATGTTGGCTGTAAGAAATGTGACATTTACCACACAAATTTCATTACTTTCTCCCCATTCACCTCTTGTAATAAAAGTAGTTTTTTTTCCCCAATAAATCATCTCTAATTTGAGCCTAAAACCAACTCAGTTCTAACAAGCTTAGCTTTCAAAATACCACATTCTACTTTTCCTCTTGCAAAAATCATATGCTGTTCCTATGGAGCAGCCTCGTATGTAACATCCCTTCTCTATCATTAACTTGTTGCCATCAAGCAGAGGCTGAGACAGCAATTTCCTTCTAAGCACCTCTTATCTGGCAGCTACCACTTTCCAAAAATTACTCTTTAGGCCACAATTCCTCAACCTGCATTCAAAATTTTAGGATACTTGAGCAGGGGAACAGTCCCAACTATTTTATGCTCATCAGCCTCTACACAGTGCTGTTTTGTGGTCATGCCAGCAATGCCCTGGCCAAATTCCTGATCAGCTACACTATTTTACATCATTTTTTTCTAAGCCATGTGCAGTGTTGACAAGTAAAAAGTGCTTTAAGAGCCTTCAGTGAAGAGCTGTCATCACCGCATAGCGTCACAGCCTTCATCCACCTACATATGGATCTCCCTACTCCTCTATCTATGTATGGCCCAAGTCGTAGCACTGTACTCTGTATAATCCTAGATTTTTTGGGGGGAACAATTATATCAAAACAGTCACTCCGCTCCATAATCTATCTATTAAGAGGCATCGTAGCTGCATGGAATAATTCATAACGAACAAAGACAAAGTTAATTCCCAAGCACCCCGCTGAACAGCTGTGCGAGATTCATCTGATCAGAATTGGAGAGATTTTCAGCAGAACTTCATGTGCTTTTATTGGTAGACTTTAGCACTGCTTTGCTTTTAACAAAAATTAACGTGTGCTTCTCTCCAGCCGTAAAATATACCCATATAAATGTGTTATCTGTCTATTAGTTTCCTAAGTGAAAAATGTATTGGAATCTCTGATTAAAAGGGACAACGATATCCCTCATTGGTTTTGACAGGTTGGATATTGCCAAGCGGTATCTTCCCTCCTCTGCCAGCAGAACGGCTATTATGAAACCAGAGCACATTCTCATCAAGGGATGGGCTGCGCTATATTTTAGTGGGTTTTTTTATATATATATTTATATATTTGAAGACATGATATAGATGGACTTGGCAGTGATAGGTTAACGGTTGGACTCGATGATCTTAAGGGTCTTTTCCAACCTTGACGATTCTATGATTCTATGATATATTTTTATTCCTCTGGGAGTGAACATCACTGTGTCCTGGCCCTCATCTTACTTTACCCCAGTACAACTAAATTCAGATATAAACTCCACTGTCCCATCTCTAAGAGGACAATTCCCTGCTGCAACCGATGCTCCTCTGGCAAGGGAGCCATGTCCCTCCATGGGTCTAGATGGCTCTGGAGTCATGCCCCTGCACAAAAGGCTTTAAATAACTAGCATGTGAGTTACCCAATTTAATAAAAGACAGTTAATAGTCAAATTTATCCAATGAGAAAGGTGAATTAGAAAATTTGGCTTGGATTGACAATGCTTTAAGTTTCCCCACGACAGGCAAACCTGCGTAAAGCGGCATGCAGTCCGTGTGCTGCTGGCGTAGCCTGCTACCGCAGGGATAAAGCAGGGTAACGGAGAGGCAATCTGCTTTCCCCCACAGCTGTCAAACCCTCCTTCAATAAGTCTGGCTGTTGCCTGACAAGCGCGAGTTTAGTTTAGGAAGACAGAAAGGAAACCAAAGCTTGGGTTTTCTACTTCACCTCCCAGCACCTTGGCAGATGGTGTGAACGGGCCATTTGGCTATTGTGTAGGAAACAGGCTGTAACAGCTCGAACAAACCCAAGTCAGAAAAATTCAAGGTTTTCTTTCAAAGCTTTCACACTCATTTGAAATTCCTCGACCTGTGAGCTAGCTCGCTGCCATCTAAGAGTGCATTGTTCACTAAATGAGGTTTCAAGCTGCCACCGGTTTTTCATTAGCAATCTCATGATCAGGACCATCCTATTCATCGCTAAAGTTTGTGCCAGCATCTTTTTCAAAAGCCTCTGTCGAATTATGTTCCTCCTGACAATAAACACATTCCTGTCATTTTGTTCCAAGTTTGCTTGGTGTTGTTTTATTTTTTTTTTTTGTAGTAGATAGTAATGAGGAAACCTATAACAAAAATGCTTTTTTAAAAATTTATGCTGTAACAGAGACTAGTGCCTTGTAAAATCTGGACTTAAACTAATAGGGACTCAGCTCTGCTTCTAAATCATTTAACTGAGGATGGTCCAGCACATGTAACAAAAGACAGACCTGAAATGACATGTATTTTGTAACTCGATTTACAGCTGTCATTTAATCACAATTTATTAATTGCCTTCCAAGATATTAAGATATCCTCCAACAAGATCAGATCCTTTCACCGTCACTAATATTGTGCAGGAAGATAAATCTCTAGAGACAAGAACAGCAGTTTAAGAAGGGGAAAATATTAGCTTAGGGAAAGGAGAAAAGAAATGTTTAGTTGGGAGACAAGGTCAGTCAAATGATATAAACCAGAAGAAACTGTCCTTGTCATGAAGCCTGAATAGACCATTTGGAGACGTTCACTGTGTTTTTCAGGGACCTCCAGAAACCAGCTGGAACACGTCATCCCCTCAGGCAGCGGCTCACGCTGCTCCATGCCGAATGCCAAACTGTTCCTGAACGAAGCAGCTCTCTGTCCAGGGGACCGCCAGGCAGCGGAGCCCAGCTCCTCACTGTCATGAGCATCCGCATCATAGAACAACATTTATAAAACATCAAAGTCCAGCTTGTGTCTCCTGCCTTTGTTCTGCTTCCAGAGAGCCCTTTCTGAAGTTTACCCCATCGACGGTTGGCAGTCTTCTCCTAATTTCCACACTAGATTTGCTCATGGCTAATGTTATCGCTGTGTGTTTCTCTAAATTGCCCTCCAGCTTAAAAAGCTCTACAGCTAAACAAGTTTTTGTTGTTCATCATGCCTCCTCCCAATGAAGTTAATGCTCCCATATGTAATCAGCACGCTGCTCGGATAGCTGAACTTAAACTAAAGAGAATTGAGTCAAATTACTTGAACAGTGTGTTGAGAAAAAAAATGTAGCTATTTGAATTTTGATTTAAAATTGATTTAAAACCAATCCTCCTTAGAATTCAATGACAAAATTGCTATAATCTTCAATGGGACCAGAATTTCATATCACAACATATCCTGGGGAAGACTTAAACACAAGTGCACGCTGCCAAACAACCTTCTACTCAAATCGTTTCCATTCCTCCTATTTACATGCAAAAATCTATCAAAAAGTGTCTTCTGCAGAGTGCTCAGAAGTTATAAATTTCAGGCTATTTTGGACTAGAGACAGGGATAAAATCCCAGAGTCCTAACAACCAGGACCTGACTTAAACATCTCTGACGACAACAGATATGACAGGGAGACACGAAGAGCAAGCTGACATTTTCTTCATTTTAAAATGCCACCGAAACATTGACAGAAGTGCAGACAAAGTGAAGGCTGATGGGGTGTTTCTGATACCTCCTTTCTTGTTTTTCCAGATTGAGCTGGAAAAACATCATCTCCACCTCTCTTTACATGACTTCGAGATGCGCATGGCATCAGCAGAACTGTAGGACCGGGGCAGGGATAGACCTGGTAGCTGAACTGATTCATTAAGTACACTGCAGCACTGAGTACGGCTGGGACTAAGGGAGAGTTTATCAGCAGGGTGATTTTAAGTGAAATTTTGAACATGGTTTTTACAGCACTGTGGAAAACCTGAAGGCTTCGGAAAAGTGTTTTTAAGTCGAACGCAGCAGGTATTCATAAAAGGCAATGAAAATGATTCAATAAATAATTTTTTTATTCTGTAGGCATTGTCTTACAAGAAATAGATTGTAATCGTGGAGTTTTGATGGGGTCACAGTGATGGCTGACACTGGATGGAACAAAGAGCTTGTCTTTTCAATAAGAAAACAGCTACGCAAAAGATGGAGGTTTCTGCCCTTTCAGATTGCAGCCCAAGAGGAAATGATGCTTTGATGCGTAATATCCTCATCGCTGCTACGCTGATCACAGCTGCCCTTAATGGTGAGTATTCAGGACGCATCAGATTCTGGTCACTCTCCCAAAATGGAGAAGTGGAAGGACTCCTCTACTGGCCTTGGCTCCAAGTCTCTGAGAAGAAACTAGGCACCTTAGCAAATCCAGAATACCACAGCAAAACATCTCAACAAGTAACTGATAGGCACGAACTCTATACAAACATCAGTCTTTCACATTAAAGTATGAATTCCTCTTGGCTTTCCTGGAAGTGCCTTTGTACCTATCTCAAGGCTAAGCTGCCTGGATTGAGAAAAAGGCACCGTTCTGCTCCTCCTGCCAGGGGGGCACCGCTGTGTAAAGTACTTTTTTTATCTGCTCATGCACCAGTCTCACTCCTCCCCAAACTGAGAAGTCCTTCTTTTATTCTTTTTCTCCTCCCCTCGCAAGGCATGTCCTTCATACCAATCACATTTTAACTTCTTTATCTCCATATCTGATTTTATATCTGACTTGTTACTCAAAGTATGTATTTTATATAGTATAAACCACAGTTCTTCGGTTAACCCTTTTTTCACTATTTCGAAAGACAAATTATCCGTGACTCATTCCGGAAAGACAATGCTACTTTTTTTTTTTTTTTTTTTTTAATTTGGTCAAAGCTTTAATTTATGCTTAGCCTTTTGAAGCGAACTGTCTTCACACCTTCTTCCATAATCACTGTAAAGCGACAGACCCCCAGACAGCAACGCCACCCACTTGTTCTATCAGGGGATGGAGTAACCTGGTCTTTGGAAGAGCTTGTGTCCACACCAAGTGCAGAGGGAGCCCGGAAACCTAATATTTCACCCTACTACTCCAGCACCTCTTGGACCATAACAAACAGTGTCATTCACAAAACGATTACTTCACCGTGAGACTCATATCAGTTAATCTGGACTTTCTGAATCACCCAGGCTCTGTGATTTCATTTAGCTCATCCTTCACCAAGTCAATACTAAGATAAAACATCAAGGCAAGTACCTAGGCTTGAGCTGAAGAGATGATCATGCCATTGCAATCGTTGGAAGTTTGGTTCAATGGTTACTCAAGTCCTCAGTTAAAAACTGGCACCTCATTTCTAACTAGAATTTATGTGCATTTCAGTCATTTTACACTTTTTGCTGAATAGAGTTCTTATACGTTATGATCGCTTTTGGTAAAATTGGGAGTTTTCTACATAGGGCAAAATTTCTGGCCTCAAATCATTTTAGTGGTTTGTATCTGTACTCCTTTCACTTCTTCACCATTTCCTTTATAATGCAGAGATCAGAACTCATCCCATTTATTGTCTCTACGAATGCTACACGGAAGGCAGTATCACCTCTTCGTTTTCATGCAACTCCTCCTTTTAGAAATATATCATCCTGCACTTACACTGTTTAGACACCATTTAATCAAGATACTACGCAGATATTAATCTTCTTGTACACTTGAATCATAAATAACTGCCTCATCCATTCATCATTTTTATTACTATCGTAAGAATTTACTGTAACGGACTTCCCCAAGAAGGGCAGCTCAACAATCGAACACCATAGCCAAGTGGTCTTACCCAGCTGCACGTTCAGGTGTCTACAGTTCTGAAAGGTAAGGAACTACCTTAGGTCACATTTTGGAAGAAAACCACATCATTTTTATTGACATGCTGCTTTGAAAATTTTCTTCTACATCATAAATTCAGAAGTCAAAAGATGTGATTATAAGATCATCCGTCGCTCCTATTAACTTCAGTCTTGGCTATGGAGTGTTATGGCTCTTAAATGCCTCTTATTGACCAGTAATGAAGAAAGCAAATGAAAAAATTGGTTTGTGGTGCAATGCATACTTAGATTATCAAAACTATAAACTCTTCATGACAGCACCATCTTTTTCCTATGCCTTTGTACAACGTGATGGAGAATTATTCCATGGTTCATCCAAGCTCCTAGTCGCTACAAACACCTAAGTAATGAATAACAATAAGCAGTTAATTAATTTTCCAAGTAATTATATTGTTACTGTTTTGCCACTTTTGGGTAGGCACTAGAAATATTAACAGATCAAGGTGATGGGCAAAGCAAAGAATAGTCAACGATGCAGAAGATTAGACCATTCCCGAATAAAGCACAACTTATACTGCTCTGTGGGAAACTGATTCATATGTGAAAATTCAGACAGGATATGTTAGGAAACTAATTATTCAGAGGAAATCAGTAAGCCCCAGAGCTCTGGTGGGAACAGTATGTGATAATCTACATGTAGCCACTCGGGGCTGTGTGTTTTTTTCAAAGGGATCACCACCTGTGCAATGCCTCTATTTTGAAAAATGCTAATGGCTTTTGCAGAGTACACTCAGCACACAAAAGCTGGAAATCATGCACATCTACCTCGGGGTGACAAGCACTCCGGCGCAAAAAGCAAATCAAGCTTTGCTTAACTCAGGTCAAAATCTGTAGCTGTTATGGTGATTTCTGAATCCTACCACCTTTCGACTCTCGGGAGCAGCTCTCCTTTTTCTTATAACATTCTTGTGCTTCTTCCAGTATCACGAACATTTTCATTTCTCTCTGTACTACGCTGCCCATGCTTTCTCACAGAGGCAAATGGTGTTCATTTGCTCCTACAGACGCGTGACTCTCAGCAATGAACCCATCCTTTGGTCGCTTGCCCTGGTCAAAGGCCACTGAAAGCATATTAGGATGAAAAAGGAGTGTCTGAGATGCAAGACAGCCAAATACAGCATTTGTCATTAAGCGAGTACTTAAATTTGAGCTAATGTCACTTCTATAAGTAGGCTGCTGCAAAACAAAGATAGGAAGTACAGAAGAATAGAAAGATTTGCTTCAAAGAGAAGTGCCTACCTTTTCCCTCTGTACTCACTCAGAAGTCTAAATTTAGGTGCCTCGTGTACATGTCCTACTAACATAAGTGCCCACATTACCTGTCAAACCAGTAGAGAAGGTTAGATGCCTCTGAAGGCATCCAAAGACATCTTATCCCCAGTGTAAAGCTGAGGGTAGGAAGTTTGGATCCCAACCTTAGACATCCAATGTCAGGCTAGTAAATAGTCCACCTATTGTGCATTATGGGTTTGGGTCAAAGGGACTTGCCAAAGCCAGGGGAAATCAGTGGTCCAACACGGAATGACAACTTTATCTCCTAACCTCCTAACTGAACCCTCAAAAATCATGCTCCCTACAGTCCCTCCAAAAAAAAGTCCAATGCCCTGGGCCTGATGAGGTCTGTAAGAAAGCAATAGAAACATCACCATATTTCTCCTTTTCATCTTTTTGTTGCTAACAGTGAAAAAAGTCTTAATAATCTCTTCCTAATCTTTCACAATACAGAATTAGAAATTTTAAACACAAGATCATCTGCTGCTGCTGCCCAAAGTAGCTTCCTTTCTTCTCTTTGAAAGTGATTTTCTCCCTACAATGCTGCTAAAAGCCCACTTCACCCCTTGGAGTTTTTGTTATTTGTGTAAGCTCTCAGTCATCCTGACAAACATTGCTCACTAGGAGCACTTGGCAATCTCACCCTGCAGCTTTTCCATGACATTCACTCCTTTTCCATCTTCTTTTCTATAGTGTTGAAAAATATCAGGCTATAGAAAAAGTGACTTATTGATAGGCACACTTCGTGAGAAATCTAGCTGCTTCTGATGGGATGCTCCTTGTTACAAACACATCACCCTTCCACTTATCTCCAGCAGTGGACTGTATTATCAGCTAGGCAATTTATTTATGTGCCATCTTGCCTGTAGCAGTGTGCTGTAGATCACATAGCTTCCCTTCGTTATCAGGTATGACAAGTGGGTATGACAAAAATGTGACATGAAAGGTTACAACACTCAGATGCCTCCCCAAGAGGAATCCAGTCCTGCCTTTCCTGCAGGGCTCTGCTTCCAGGCCAGGATTGGCAGCAAGGAGATGGAGATGTTGGTCCCACATTCACCAGCTGTTTTCCTGGGCCATGCTTTCTCCCCATCACCACCCTTTCCAGAACGTTGAATTCTTGCCAAGGTTTTAATCCAGGAGCAACGGTTGTAGAACCACAGCTCTGGCTTTGCTTCAGACTCTCGATCAATATAGCTGTTGTTCATGCTGCTTCTGTAAATGCATCTAAGGGGAAATTCATACTGGAGGAGAGGGTTTGCACAGAACTTAAATAACTTAACTTTTGGTTGTGTTACAGCACCGGCTCAGGACCCCATTAACATGCAATTCCCTTGTCTTTCAGTGCAACAAGCGAACAATATCACAGAAAAGGTATTTCAGTGATTCATGTGTGAGATATTTTATTGTTGTCCATGCGAGCCTAAATTTCATCTCTAGCTTTTGCTGAATTCCACTATTATCTTTTGCTCAGGAGATTTTTTGTATGTATCGTAACAAACTTGCAGCCGTTAAAAAAATGCTAAGAAAGAGTCCGTAAGGATTAGTGATCTCATCTGCAAGGACACTGCAACAGGGGAGAAAAAAAAAAAAAAAAAAAAAAAAAGGAAAAATCCCTCCATTATACAGAAAGAGATATTAAAGGCAATTTTCAGGTGGAGTCTAAAGGTGGAGTAATTCCACATCTGCACGGTAACACCTGATTACCCTCTCTCATGCAGAACAAAGGCAGGGCATCTCGCGCGTCACCCATTATCTCTATGTTCCAACCTTCTCCCTGTAAACTCTCCTACTGTCATCTCTAAATTAAACTTCTTCAATGTCAAGGCTTTGAACAACTTCCCCTCAGCTTGCACCTGTGTTAGAAAATTACCTCTTCTGTAACTGGCTGTCTCATTCCTTTCTCTTAAGGAGAAGCACAGGCTCTTTCCTCTCAAAATCCACCCACAGGTCCCAAGTATGCGGTCTTTGCAGACCAGACTGTCTTTAAAAATGTGCACAAGATGCAAATAGTCAGGTATAAGAGTATGTAATGTATTCTGCCCACCCCTGTTTGGTGAGAACCAGAGCTCCCATTGCAGAGAGAGATGTTGCATACTGGGAAGGATTTCAGCAACTTGACTGCTCTCATCTCGCTATGGAGAGCATCTTCGGTGTCTATCCTCCTCCCAGCAGTCTCACTTCAGCTATGAAGCATCTCCACGGATGCCATGGAACCCAGAAATACCCAGAGACACCTAAAACTGGGTTCAGCCTCAGACCAGAAATGTTCAGATTTGACTTCAGTGCCAACCTCTGGGATTTCTGTGGTGCTTTCTGCTTCATTTCACCCCATCCCTTGCCAACAAGCTCCCATTTCCATGTCCCTGTGTACTCATAATTTTCCCTTTTTGAAACTGTTTGTACTGGTAGATGTATTATTCTTACATTATTTTTTTAAAGATCACTGCAGTAATATCTGTTATTCTTTGTTTATAAAAGAATGACCAGTCTTTTCTTGGTATTAACTTTTGTTTTCTTTTTCCTGTAGGACTACCAAAAAAAAAAAAAAAAGAGATTGAAAATTAAAAAAAGAAAACCTCACGGAAGGGAAGTTTAACTGTAATAGCAACTTACGTATTTGTTTGCATTTCTTGATAAAGCTTAATTATAATGCCTTCATAGAAGTAGCTTAAAAATAGACATCTCGTGTAGCAGCAATAATGATGTTGGTAATCTCTTTTTTTTTTTCTTTTAAGTGATTGGAGTCTGACTAAGACTGGAATAACAAAAAAGAAATTGGTTACAGTTAATTTTAATACAGTACGGCAGAAAAGAACAGCAGATAAGTCTTTCAATACAGGAAACGCCAAAGCTTTCTTTGACGTCTATGCAGATATAGCTGAATTGAGAACCCTGTGTCCATTAATAAATTTAATATCAGACATCTTCACTGAATTAATCCTGTCCAGATATTGTCATTCCCCCAATCGAAGCCTTTTGAGAAAAAAATATCCTATGAAATGCTTTCTGTTGGGGGAAAAAACCCCAAACTTTGCCACTTCAGGGATGGAGGGGTTTGTTTCTTACCTTCTCCCTTCCCCTTTTCTTCCCCTCCAAAACTCCCCCATAACTTTTTCCTTTTTTTTTTTTTTTAAACCAGTTTTCTTTTGTTTCATTTTAGCACTGAAAACGAATTCAGAGAAAGTAGGGCAAACACTTAAAAGAGTGGCTCAGTAAAAACTTTGATTATTCAAGCAGTTCCCACCAATAGGGTCGATATCCATATGTCTCAAGGTTAGTAAACATCCCCATCTCTAATAATAACTTTTTCTAATAATTTGGAAGGGAGATGTTTGTGGATTTCAGCAGTTCTTGAGCAGACCAAAGAAAAACTAAGGACAGAGACACAATTCAGTGACCTAAACTCTTAACCCATGCTAAGTCAATGGCTAAGTGCCTTTGCCAAGTGCTTTGAAGAGTCTGAGAATCACAGAATGGTTTAGGTTGGAAAAGACCCTTAAGATCATCGAGTCCAACCGTTAACCCAGCACTGCCAAGCCCACCACTAAACCACCTCCCTAAGCACCACATCTCCCCATCTTCTAAATCCCTCCAGGGATGGGGACTCAGCCCCTGCCCTGGGCAGCCTGGGCCAGGGCCTGACAGCCCTTTCGGTGAAGAAGTTTTTCCTAATACCCAACCCAAACCTGCCCTGGCGCAGCTTGAGGCCGTTCCCTCTCATCCTATTGCTTGTTACTTGGGAGAAGAGACCAACCCCCACCTTGCTACAACTTTATTTCAGGTAGTTGTAGAAGATGGAGAAGATGAAACTACCAGGGGACTAGTCCACACAAAACAGTGATAAAATGGACTTTTGTGGGATTTCTGCTCTCTGCCTAGGACTTGGTATAAGCGACCACTGTCAGCTGGGGAAGAGAAGCCAAACAGCACAGCGGAGGACTTCAGCAGCAACCCTCACAAAGTCCTGGTGAGACACAATAGCTGGCCTTTTCCCTTTCACTCATCACAACATGCTCAACCCTCGAATGTAAGTTTTAGGCAAAGATACTTAAACAAAACTAAGTGCTTGCTTCTTTGCAAAAAATGTTTCTTACTCATTCTTCCCTGAAGACTTCAAATTTCTCACTTCCTCAGGGTTTCAAGCCACGTCCATCGTCACATGTGACAGCCTGCCTGCAGGTTGCTGCAGCAGCTGCAAAATATCCATCCGCAATTTAAACTTAAGACTAATGTTTGTTAATGTTCCTGTGCTCTAAGCTCTGTAATGACATTAATTCTATTTTCAGAAAAATCAAATATCTTTAATCCCTTACCTCCTCCTACTTTCTGGGTGCTTTCTTTCACTACAGCAATTTGCACAGCAGGTGGGAACTTAAGCCATATGCACAGAAACTTCCATTATGGATTGGAAGGGCTTTGCCCAGTCAAATTTAGATTACAGCCTTAACGTACAAACGGACACAGGGAAAAATGTTTAGGGAAGGAAAGCCAGACCATTCCTGCTACGTAAATGGAGAGGAATTCTCATAAGTTCAAGATCCTAAAGTTACAGGAGAGATTCCTGCAAAGCGTTAGATATTACAGCACTTAGTTTCACATTCTGAACATCCTCGGTGTATTCCTTCTTGGTTTTTGCCTTTTTTTTTTTTTAACTGATTTTCAATTCATCAGTATAAGAGATGGAAATGAATTACACTGAGGTGGCAGATCACCTTTTTGAGGAAAGATGAGGTGGTGATGAAGTTACATGGTGAGATAGAGATTGAATAATATGATTGTATGTATAATCCAAGTAGATATGGAAGTCTTTTTTTTTCCTGTTCCAACACTGTGTGGCATCATTTTTCTCCAGAGCCTTTAACATTTTCAGAAGAGAAAAGAACATTAAAAGAAACTTCTCATATTAAAAATCCAGCCATTATGCAAGTTCTGCAAATCAAAAGCTGAGCTGACAATATGGGCAGCTTGAAATCACATCCCCTTTTTAATTTAAATGTCAAGTTCTCACATGGCTACTGGAACTTTATAGAAAATTGCCTGCTTATCCCCGTTGATAATTTTTGCCTCCTGGTCATTTTTGCAGTTCTCCTAGCACCAGGCTGCGAATTCACTCCTTTTGTTCAGGAAGGAAATACCTGTAAATTGAGGCAGTTCACCTGCACGCAAGACCTCCCAAGTGCTTTGGGTGGTAGCCTCCACTATTTCTAGCTGCTTTACTACAAAAAGTAGCATCATCCTCTCCTACCATGTTCTGAAGTACGCTCCGAACACGATGCGAGATTGTCTTGGATAAAAGGCAGCACCGGCATCTCCCAGCCAAGCAAAACCTCCAGCACAGGACACGCCAGCCAGGAAAACTTAATTTACTGATGCTAAATAGTGCTGGGATCCCTCTGAAGGAGAATTTCACACTGATGTCAGAGAAAAAAAAAAAAAAAGACAAAAATCTTACTTTCTGAGTTTATTTTCCCTCCAGACCTGGGCTGAAAAGCAAGGCTGCAACATACTGATTGCATTAGTAATTCTGCGCGATGCAGGAGCATCTTTCTGGGTCCAACCTCTCCTTTAGAGCAGATGAGCCACGTTCTTCACACATTGTTCTTCCTCATCCATATGCTGACGAGTACACGATAAAATATTTGTGTTAAAATACAAAATCAACCTAAAATTTACCAGTTTTTCCTCCCTTTAAGGCCTCCGTATGTAATCATTTCCAAAGATGTCTACTAAGATAATTCCTAAAGGAAAGGAGATAATTTTTTTCAAAAGCAGCACACTTTTGCCCCAAATGTCTTTTGATCTAGAAATAGCCACGTAGTCTGATATTTTTGCTCAAAATGAAGTTTCAGGATTATGAAGGCACAAAATTAGGAAAGAATTCATATAAAGTCTGATTAAATGAAGAAGCGGTAAATATTACACTGATCTATAACCATCCGTGTACCTCACGCCCTAAGAAAGGTGACTACCAAGCTACATGTTTGTAATTAATAGAGGTTAAAAAAAAAAAAACAAACAACAACTAAGTAAGCTTTTTGCTAGCTCAGGATCTCAATCACAGTTAAATTAGCAATATGTAGTGTTAAACAATACCTTCTAAGCTGTAATTCCTCATGTCTGAGGAAATACATTGAAAAAAGCCTGAGAAACCTCAAAGGAACATTACTAAAAACTTCATGAAGCCCTAGGAGGAGGACGGCAGAGGGTGGCACCTCCAGCCAGGGACGACGCTCACCTGGGGAGAGCACAGGTACTGTCCATGCCTGTGAAATGCAGCCAGAGGGAAGGACGGCAGCAGCAATGCCTGGGGTAAACCGAGCAGCTCCAGGCCACGTGGCATGAGATATCTGCGTGTCAGCATTGACCCTTCCTTTAGAGCAGCAAGAGAAGTGCCTTGACACATCTGCTGGGTGAGGAGCCTGCTCCAGCAGACTCCACTGCTCAGCCATCGCAGGGCAGGGACCTCCTTGGGCAGATTTTCCTAAAGAAAGAGTCAAGGAAGGACCACGGGAGGAGGAGAGATGAGCCTGGGCCATTTTCCTTAACGAGACTTTCTCACCACCCTGCCAGCACGGTGGTTTCACAAGCACTGCACGATCCCTAATGCCATCCCGAGAGGCTCAGCTCGGGAACCACCGTAAAAGTTTATTGCAGCTGTGGAAGCGAGAGCAAACTAAAAATCACCCATTAGCATCACCCCATCCAGCAAAGACACACTTTGAAATCCTCTAGCTGGTTCACAGCCATTCCTGGGCGCCTGCTTTATTATACACCAGGGAACTCATTTTCTGATAAACAGAACTTGCCACTTGTTTTTAAAAAGGGTAAGCATAACAACTTCATTAGAGCAGCTGGCATTTTGATGATACTTCTCATAGCTCACCTCCGCCGCCACGTCCTCCCTCTGATAGGAGAAGGAACAGCAGCCATCTTATTTATTTATTTTGATAGGCAGAATTTTTCTGTAATCAAGTATTACATTTTAAAGCTGACTTTCTGAAGCATGAAATGGGTATATAAATACAATTCCATGACCTGTAACATCCAATTTCAGAATCTTTTATTGAGCAACAGCTATCTAACAGGAAACTAAAGATTCTCATTTCTTGGAAAGTTAAACGTAAATATTCAAAAGCATTAATCATGCAAAGTGAATTTTGGAACCTTACATTTATTTCAGATGTTTTGGTTTATTTGAATAAACCCAAAATGCAATGTCTTCTTTTTTTTTTTTTTTCAAAGCCTGGGCATGTGTATCAAATTGCTTTTTCACCTCCTTTCTTTCTGTATCTTGCACAGACGTAACAACAGATCAAAGACATGACTTACACCCTGTACCCCTGGGGAGCGAAGCTGCTGTTCCTCCCACCCCATGAGAACAACGACTATCTGACATTAGAGGTCCCAAATCCTCACCGAACTGTATCAGACCTTCAGGGACACAGGGATTTGGGGTGCAGCCCTGTCTCTGCAGACAGAGCCGCCGTGTTCGGGGAGGGCAGGATCGCACTGGGGGTGAGAGAGGTGCGGAGGCACCAGACACGGGTCTTAGTGCAAGGCAAAGAGTTTGTGCCAGGCTCGGAGCACAGAGCTCAGCTGGTCCTCACTCTGGGCTCTCGCCTACACGTACCTGAATGCTTTTCTCCTAGATCAAAACATCCCTGTTTTATAGTTCTTCCAATAAACCACGCTTTGGTTTTTCTAGCTAAACAGTGCTTTGCTTTTCCTCCATCTTCAATCACAAAGGAGCTTGTTTTTCCGTGAACAGACTGATTCCCCAAGCCCTTACTACTGGTGATTATTATTTGGATTGCAGTGGTCTGTAGCAGTCCCAGGCTGCAATAAGGATCTCTGTGAACCAGGCTGATTGCATCCTGAAATACAGGAGATAAAGCACTTATTTCTCCATATCATCCCTCCTAAGCGGAGATGCTCATTTGCTAACCCAAATCGTGGCAGTTTTATAAGCTTTCAATGTTTCTCTTCACTGAATAGCATTTTTAAAATTACCTTAAAACCTAGTGGCATTTTCCGGTCCAGCTCTACAGGGAAACTCATTGCTCTCCCATACTGCCAGGCACTGGGTGCAGTCATAGAATCATTAAGGTTGGAGAAGACCCTTAAGATCGAGTCCAACCGTTAACCTACCACTACCAAGTCCACCACTAAACCATGTCCTCAAGCACCACATCTACCTGTCTTTTAAATACCTCCAGGGATGGAGAATCAACCACTTCCCTGGGCAGCCTGGGCCAGGGCCTGGCTCTGCAGTAGCTCTCTGGCAATGCCTACGGCCAGGACAGCGCTGCGTGGGAAATCTGGTGGCTGAACCAGTTAAAGACAGTCATCAGGAGAGGGTAGTGACTAGAGAAGAGCTAACCATTTGCAACCTCAAATATTTGCACAGTCACAGGCTGACCTGGACTACTAAGTGGATCTGGAATATCAAGAATCACTTTTCTTGGGTCAAAACTGATCTTGTGTTGATAGTTCCCCAAGCTTGTTTATCTGATGATACTGCTGCTACCGGGCACTGTGAGAGAGAGAACACCACAGGTCTTCATCTCCTTAAACCAGTTTTATTACCTAAAGAACTGTTTGTGAAACTGTGTCCTGTAGCCTCTTACATAGGTTAATTGCCAAAAGAGAGTTACAGAGTACTGACCTAAGCGTTGGAAGGACATAAATCTGCAGGTTACTGAGATGGGCTCTGCTTTGACACTCCTTATCAAGACAACACTTTGCACAGGTCCACTTTTAAAAGATAAACAGTTATTTTTCTTTAATTCTCCAGCATCTGTCCATTTTTGTAATTCTATACGAGTAGAACAGGCCAAAATTAACAAGGGAATCCTGGAAAGGTTGAGCTGGAGTTTAGTTTAATTGTGATCCCATTAAAAACTCAGCACCCCACTGATTTCAATAGGCTCCAATTTGACACCATTGATCACATTATGCAAAGCAGAACTAAAGAGGCTGGGCCACTACCTGTGCGGTGGCACTGGGGTGGTATTCACCCATCCAGATGAGAGTGATTTCATCCAGATGGGAAAAACATGCACACTCATTCACCCCCATGATAGAGCATCCAGTCAACCAGAAGTGTGACAGAAAGGAGTTCTTTAAAAAGACCAGCGAGGACGCCTGTGTGACAGTCACCTTTCCAGACACATGAATAATCATCAACCGCCAGCTGTTGTACAACTCCCTGTATTGCTGTTGGCTGAGCAAACCTGGAGGAGCCGATTATAAACGTTCTTCTTGAGAGGTGCAGTAATGGGAGAAAATGCTAATTTGGCAGGAGAAAAAGACATGTCGCTTCAGAAATGTGAGCTGCCACTTTAGCATTAGAATTATTACAGCTCTTGGGAGAACAGGACTGTGCCCAGGAAAGGGTGAAGAAAAGCTTCCTCTGCATGACAATTTGAGGAACCTTCTTCTTTTCATAAATCCTCTGCACACATCGGAAAAAAAACGCACACAAAGGAATGTTTCCATTAAGGTTCTGGAGGAGATATTGTGGGAAGAGAAACAAAATCTCTTTTTGTTGGGAGAGATTGATTTGGGCTCAATTAAAATTAATTAACATAGAAATACCATTTCAACTTTGTAAGCTTTCTCCACAAACCTCATGTCTGGCTACCAGGGAACTGCTAGAATTTCTAGAATTAGATGAATTGGGAGTTGCTAGAATTAGATGCATGGCATATATACACATAATTTTCTATAGCCATGGGTATTTAAGCCTGCGATACTGGTACCCTAGCACATAGTGGGGAACTAGAATGCTAACTTGCACAGTTTACACTAGATTGAAGCATTTTTATTATTACTAAATGGAGGCAGGGATCATCTTCAACCCCCTTTGCAAGAGAAGAAACTGGAATTGAGGAGAGCCTCATCCCTGGGCTGGGCTCGGAGAGAAAGACAGTGGCAGAAGGGGGAGCCCGGCTCCACTCATCTTGTGGTGGAAACCCTTCATCCTCTTGGTTACACCTAGGGCCACGTCCCTTCCTTCCCTACCCGCTCCAAAGAACATTCCAGAGAGGAAACACAACTCTTATAATTTGGTTCAAGCATTTTCCCTTTTCCTATCACTAAATCACAAAAGGCTTTGTGCTGGAAGGGTTTCACAGGAAGGAACGCATCTGCCCACCCTGCTGGAATAATAATGTCAGAGTGATCAAGCCTTCTGCTGAGGAAAAAAACCAAAACCCTCATCTGTGTCTTGCTGCTGGCTAGCTTGCCTTCTCCTCCCACCAGTCATTTTATCATACAGGCAAAAGAAAGAGGAGGATAACAGGGACTGATGTCAAGAGCTCAGCTGGTGCTCCAGGAGAGACCCCAGATGCAGGGCTGTGCAATGACATCCGTCTTCCGAGGGCTCTTCAGGGTAAGAAAAAGCCAGGGAAAGACGGAGCTGCTTGGAATTGGTACAGCACAAGATGAGTAGACAAGAATTTTTTGCCAGATAGCCAAATCAATCGGTAGATTTTTTTTTTTTTGTAAGACATTCTACTTCTAAGCCATGTTGGTGGAATGCTAGTGCTGCTATTCTCCTTGGGGTTTGGTGGGGGCTTTTGTTTTAGGAGTCAGAAGGATATTAGTGTTTCTTTTTCAAAATAAATGATGCCAAAACACGACAGTCCAAGACTCTGTGCAAGCATCCTTCATTACAATGAAACATTGTCCATTTTGATGGATGTTACGTTTTGTAAAGGACAGAAACCAAAAGCTTTAGCAATCTGAGCTTGCTGCCTGTGCATGGTGCACCTGAACCTTCAGAGCCCAAATAGCAGACAAGGGATTTCGGAAGCGCTTGTCTCTCCACCAACTCTGCTCACACTGAATCAACGGCCAAAACTCCTATAAAGATCCTACCCTTTATCCTGCGGCACTACTAAAACCATCTCAGCAAAGCAAACAGCACAGTCACTGGACTGTTTTAAATTCAAGCCACAGCTTAGTCAAAAAGCTGTTGATGGAGAAAAATTTTAGTGCGAGCTAACGGGCTGTGATGAGCCACTCCATTCCTCAGCATTATTCACAGGCTGTCGGATAAAAACTCCCACTTCGAAAAAGTGGAAGACAGGGTAGCCTAGGACAGGCATTTTGTGATCACACCAACTTGGGGAAAATGGCATACAGGCTTTATTTACAACTAGGTTTTTAATAAGGCTGAAAAATAGGAATTAAAGAAAAACACCACCAAAAATCTTCTGCCATTTTAGCATATGCAAATCAAGAGCAAGCCCTGCTATTTTCTCACATTAATGCCATACAGAACAGAATTTGATATGCAATTTTTTTTTTTTAACTGGAGAGCTTTATCACCTGCAGCAAGGTATGTATTACAGCAGCAAGGTATGTATTATAGCAGCACAAGGAGAAGGCTGCGATCAAGAAGAGCAATAGCCTGCTCCAGAAGCCCCCAGCCTTTCAGCAGAGTGTTTTCTCTCTTCAAAGGTGCCAATTTAACAAAATTCATGTGTACTTACCGAAGGCGCATACACACCTTTCGTTGGAAAGCAAGCATGGAGTCTCCCACCTGCTGCCAGCCCTCCTCGGGAACATGCTCCTGGTCTGCAGCAGAGGCTGGAGCAGCACAGCCAGCACCTGGGGGGACCCAGCTGGAAACCTCAGGGATTTGGGATCTCCAGACCCATTTTACCAACATACCTGAGCTGTAGCTTGCAGCACAAAACCCCTAATAAGCTCCTCAAGAGAAATAACTCATGGTGGTGTCCCCTCTGAGATAAATAGCCTGTCTAATTGCCCAGCCATAGCAGCTGTGCCCCAGCCTATTTATTTAAAGTTAACTCAGGCACCTATAGCACCCACCCTAAGCAGCTCCTGCAGTTGCAAGCATTAACTTCTCAGGGATGAGGAGGGTTTAGCAAGTTTGCCATTCCTTCTTCCATACCTCCTGCTGCAGGCATGAAGGAGGTAATGTCATCTACAGGAGGAAATCTTTTATGCCCTTGAAGGGAATTCCTTGTCTGATAAAATTCAGCAAATACTTACATATTTATCCTGTTTTCTGTTTACCTGCATCCCTTTAAGAAAAGAAAGCAAAGGAAAAGCAGCTGTTTTCTCCCCAGGTGCACAAAATAATATTCAGGAAAAAACAATAAATGGGAAAGCAAAGTATTTTACATGCAGATTTACAGGATTTTATCTTCTGGACAGAGACAATAATGATCTTGGATGACATGGGGAAGGATACTGCTAGAGGTGTGATGAATCTAAACCAAGACTCAGAATTTACAGGGCTGTCAGGGTTATTGCTTACTCCTAATTTACTGTTTATCTAAGAATAATGCATTACCTTTCCTCTGCCTCACTACTTAGGCCCGAAGCTGATACACTGATTGCAATGGCATTACTACTGTTTTACAGCAGTATGAATAAATGAAACTAGCCTGAGGACCAGAGTATCTCACGGTATGAAATGTGTTTTAATATGGTTATCTTTGCTGAGAGAAAGATCTCTAACACCAGCTCAGGAAGATTTTTTTAATAATTGAGCATGGTACGTGTTAAAACATTGACAAGTTTCTGACTCGCAGGTATAGGGAAACAAGTTTTAATGTTGTAGAATTTATCTGTTCTGCAACGTGGACAGTGCTTCTCTCCTTTTCCCCAGCAGCACGCAGCTGGACTCGAGAAGGAACATTGCTGAGCCAAGTTGGAGGCACCAGGTGGCCGGGCTGGCTGGGAGGAGGCTGATATGACTCAAACTGGTGCATCTCTGCACTATTCCAAAACATTGGAACTGAATAAACCTTAAACGTTTTTGATCAGAAGGGCAAAACCCAGGAACCATCTCCTTCTGGGGTTAGTTAACGTGTAAGCGTTGTCCCCAGCTCACGAAGCGGGGAGATGGAGCTGTGTTGTACCTAAGTACCACCCGGCAGGCATCCCGAGAGGGATGCGGGCATCGGTGCCGGGGCAGGGGGGGTTCTGCCCTTCTGGTCCAAAGGAGATGGCTGCAAGAACAGGGAGGGCACAAAACAATTGAAATGGGATGTATGAAGACCAGGTTACTCAAAATGCAGGGGGTTGCTACCATTTCTGCACATCTTCTGTCTGATGCTGATCAAGTCATCTTCAGTAGTCTAAGCTGGAAATGAAAGAATGAGGAGAAACCAGAATTTATCCAGAATCACAGGCCTGATTTCAATGAAATTCAGGAGCTTCCCTGTTTTCACAAGAAAATACTATACAGAAGTGGTCTGTATTTTCCAGTTTGGAGATGTACTTGTCAACAAAGTGGTGGGGTTTTTTTTATATACATATATATTTGAATAATTTTTCTTTTCCAGGACTTAAATATTTCTGAAGATCCGTCATGGATACTGTATTAGACTGGTTATTAAGAAAAATCTGTTAGGAGAAACACACATCTATTAGTCATTACCCGGTAACTGTTTAGACAAAGAGGGGCCCACTCATTTTGCCCAGCAGAAATAAAGCTTTCCCTTGCTTTGAAACAAGACACACAACGTGATGAACAGCCTAATTCCAAGCTGCTCAGACTCAACTGTTTCACTCCAGCCTAGTTTAGGCTAAACTGTTCAGCTAAGCTGCATTAGGGGCAATGAGCTGCATGGTGGTAGAACCTTCCAGTGTACGTTATTATTTCATTTAGACAGAGAAGTCAATCATCTAGTCTTTTATTAAAACAATAACAACAAAACCAGTGATGGCTTCCTGGCGGTTTTTCTTTAACACTATTGCCAGAGGATTTCAAAATACATCGACTTTTCCACCCTTTGACCTCCAGCTACTGGAGAAGTTCAGATTTTTGCCAGTCTGTTTCTTTTTCTCATTTATTCCTTGATAATCAAGTGATTAAATGACTAACCACCAGCCAAGAGAGGAGCAGATGAGAAGTGGCAGACTGTATTTAAAGAGGGAAGCTGGACAGATGAAGAGAGGCTTTAACAACTGGGTCTGCTCTGAAGGAATGCCAGGAATAATGTGTTAGCTAAAAATACACAAGCCCTCGCGCTCATCTTCTGTCCTTTGTGGGAAATACTCATTCCCCAGCTCCACGCGAAGTAGTTTCTGAGAGTTATGTCTGCGCTGGGGAAACTAAATGGCATCAATAAGTAAATTCCATATGGCACTCCCTGAATTGTTTCAGTGAGTAGCTGGGTAATGGGATTGGGGTCTGGAGGCAGAACAGCAGGCTGTGCCTCGGCCGGTGCCAACAAGGATCACCCCAGTAAGTTACTGGAAGTCTGCTGGTGGGCAGCAATACGTCAGCAACAGGGGATCTGGGCCCTGGGCTTTCGAAAGGTGGAATAAAGAGCTGTGAAGGTGTGATCAGTGAGGCTCTCGCTTGCTGCTCCTGCTAGTTCAGCACCCACAGTAGAGAGGCAATTCGTATTTCCCTTTCAAATTTGGGTTGAATTCTCTGCAGTGTTCAAACGCTGCAGTTCCCTTTCGTGACAGCTTGTGAAAGTCAACACTCTCCCGCAACGGCTTTGACCTTTTCAGCGTTTGCTGATTTGATTAGCTGACTATTCATGTTCTGCTCTTTCACAACCTTGATATCCTCTTGGAGAGAAGAAGGGGAGAGGGAAGCGCAGCACGGGAAGCCCATTAAACACGCAGGGAAAAGTCAGGGAGAGTCACACGACCGAATTCGGGATGCTGCCTGGAAGACACGAGCATTACAAGCTCAGTGGCTCCGTGTGTCCCTTGGAGCCCTCCAGCCAGCGATTCAGCTATGGGGTACGCGGTGACAGCCCAGTTTTCAAGGACTTGGTACTGCTGCAAAGCATTCGAGCCAGGACACAGATTTTCATTTCATCCCCATTTTCAGTTACAAAGTGGCAAGGGCAAGCCAAACACAAGAAGTATTGTGTAAATAATTACAAGGCTTTATTTCTCATACTTAACATTTAAAGAGCTTTGATTTCAGGCTCAGATCTTGGCAACTACTTAGCAACTGATCTATTTTGCTTTTAAATGGTTCTTACAGCCAAGACTTTTTCCCCTCTCCAAGGAGTGGCATGCACAGTAATTGCTGGTTTATTGCAGTTTAATCATTGCAGGGTTCATCTTCCTTGAAGGTATCCAAATGAATTTAGGATATCTCGTATATTATATACGGACGTGGATATAATTTGGGTCCAGTCTTGCCAGTTACTTGGACTGAAGCACGTTGCACTTAATTCTACAGACAGCCTGATATGGTAAATCTCTCCTTGCCTATAAAGTATCATTAATATAGTCACTGGTAATATATAGGTATGAAAGGTCACACAAGTTACAAGTCATTTATTGTAAGAATTTAGGATGAGACTCTACATAGAAAGTGTTAAAATAATCAGGCAGTAGCCATACCAAGCAAGCTGTTAGCAAAATTGTCATTAAAGAGAGCTCCCAAGGGGCGGTTCTCATTGAAATTCATTTGGTCTCAGTTCACGATACCTAAGTTCAAGTACCTAGAGCTGTGCCTTGTTTCAGAGTGCAGTCGTCTTGTACGCTAAATGGAGAGAACTGATGCTTCCACAGACAGATTCAGACCTTAGGTGGCCTGGATTGCTCCTTGAAAGTGCCTGCCCCTAAGAAATTTCAGTGTACAGATGAAGACAGCTGTAGTCCTAGCTCTGATCCTCACCAACGTGCTGGAAGCTAGACCTCAACATTGCAGAAAGTTTGCGCAGGTGGATAGTTTTTCTGGCTGGAACCAGAGTTCTTACCTCCATGGCAAAGACCCATTAAACACAGGGAGGGATCTGGGAGCCTTGGTGTACCTACCACCATTGCAACTAGGAGGAAGCATTTGCCTGCAAGCCGTAGGTAGGGATGTCTTGGAGTAAGAGAGAGTGGATTACCTCCAAGCAGCCAGGTGAGCTGGTCTAAAAGCAGCCCGTTCCCACAGGCTCCTGCCTGTGAATTAATGAAAGTTCCATCAAAAGTGCTGTATTTTCTGCAAAATGTTTTGATTTCGATGAATCAGCATTTGCTGATGAAATCAGGTCAGGCAACTGGAGTCCATATTCCATCATCACAAGCCTCTGTAAAAGGATTATTTTCAAAGGTCATATCCACCTGCTTCGTAGGTCTTCTAGATTAGGGAATAATTGAGAGTCGGAGCAATGTCTACACGGAGCCCAGCTAAAAGCTGACAGCTGAACACGTCTTTCAACTCTCGAATCTTAGTTTATGGATGGATTGCCTGAAGAGATCAGGTGGAAAAAAAATCAATGCAAGATGTGACAGAGCAGCCCCTGCAGCTAACGTTTATCTGCTTTATGCCCATCAAACATTATATTCATCTACAAAATTTTAGTCAATACCAACAAGAATTTTACCTGCATGTGTGCAAGGAATACAGACCTAGTCTAGTCACACACTGTAGTAAGGAACGTAAGGGGGTTTGGCCTCCTGAGTTTAGCATAAATCATTGGCAGCTGAGTTCCTAAATACACAAGAATCTGAAGTTATGGCTTTCATTAGGTGGACTTAGCTCCTGCTATCTCCCTCTAATTGGATGGATAAAACCTCAGCTTTTACAAAGACCCTGCTTAGTCTTTCACCAAATTTCTAGCATTTGTCATCCAACGAAGCTCATGTCCTGCCTCTCTGCAGATTCCAGTAACAGCTAAAGAAATTCCTCTTCTGTAGGTAGGTAAGTGACTGTGAATGCCAACTTCAGTATAATAAAGTTGCTGACATTTTTTAAAGGAATGTAATTTTATTAATAATTGAGAATCCTTGCCCATTTTTTCTTAGATTCAGGTTAAGTGGTATATTTCTTGACAAAAGTAATTGCATTACTATAATAAAAAGTCCAAAGCAGAACAGGTACTTCATAGTTCTCTGACAAATGTGGGGTAGGGTGGGGTAGCAGAGTAGTTTGCGTACTAGGATTTTCCCTTTGTACGAAGGGCAACGAAAGAAGGGCAACGAAGCTGGTGAAGGGTCTGGAGCACAAGTCTTATGAGGAGCGACTGAGGGAGCTGGGGTTGTTTAGTCTGGAGAAGAGGAGGCTGAGGGGCGACCTTATTGCTCTCTGCAACTGCCTGAAAGGAGGTTGTAGCCAGGTGGGGATCGGTCTCTTCTCCCTAGTAAGGAGTGATAGAATGAGAGGAAACGGCCTCAAGCTGCACCAGGGGAGGTTTAGGTTGGATATTAGGAAAAACTTCTTCACCGAAAGGGTGGTCAGGCATTGGCCCAGGCTGCCCAGGTCAGTGGTTGAGTCTCCATCCCTGGAGGTATTTAAAGAACGGATAGATGTGGTGCTCGAGGACATTCTATAGATGGACTTGGCAGTGATAGGTTAACGGTTGGACTCGATGATCTTAAGGGTCTTTTCCAACCTTGACGATTCTATGATTCTATGAAGGGGTGAAATGCAAATTCCATGGATTTCCCCTCCACCCACAGTTAGTAGATTGTGTCCCCATCAATCCTGGTGGCGTGATGGGGGGCTCAGAAAATTATATGGTTGCGTCTTGGCTGAAAGTGAGAGAACTCACTTTCTTCCAAACTTTCACAGGTCTGCAAAACGGATAGAGCGTGAGATGATGTGTATGTACCTGTTAAGCATTACTCTAAGAGATTTTCTAGGGAAATGGTAGATTATCCAGCATTAGAAGAAGCTTTAAGAGCAGATCAAATATTAGTCAGGAATTATATAGGTGTAACAAAAAATCATTTTATCCCATTTAACCTCTGAATCTCATATTTTAGCAAAGGGCAAAACCAAAACATCGCCCGTTCTATGTGGCCTCTTGTCTAAACTACATGAATTTTGAGCTGGTTTAGTTCAGTTAGGTTCATTTTAGTTCATTTAGGTATTCATCAGGTTATAATCTTTTTATTTCCTCATCAAACTAGACAGATTTTTTTCTTAACTCAGAGAATTTGGAATAGGGTCCAATCAACAGAGTAATCACAGATCTTTGTCACTTTCTAGAACTTATTTTTCACCATCAAAATAAATGAATATTCCAGTCTTCTTGAAATGACACATATTAGAGATAATGCCCTTCATAAAATGGAGCAAGTAACTAACCCGTTATCACTGAATGCACAAGAACTTTATTTTGCTTTCCAACACAAACAAGAACTGCTCCTCAAGGGATTTGTGAATAAGATTCTATGTTGAAAGGAGTTGATTAGGCACCAAGATAGAGCACAGCAATGAATTCCTCTCTCTGTTGCTAAAGAGAGTATCAAATGAAATACTTGTTCTTGAGTAACCGCTGTGTAAATACATTTGAGATTAATACTTAGGGATGGAAAGGTCAGTTGGGATAATATAACAATAAAAATTTCTGAACTTTTCTAAATCAAATAAGTTTGCATGTGGAGAAATTTTTTTTTTTACATTCCCTTGTCACCAAGTGTCTATTCCATTGCAGTGTCATGGCGAGACCTTTCCCTCTGTAAATCCACGGTAAACTCTGCCCAAGCCCATGGTCAGCGCCAGACCGCCGGGACAGGATACCTACGTGCTCACCTCCCTTGTGAAAAGCTCTTTCTGGGGCAGAAAGAGTGAAACCAGTTTTGATTGAGGATAAGCTGAATGAATCCAACCACCATAGAGGCAGTGAGTATATGAAAATAAGCGACTAATTCTAGGCATTCAAAACTTTGCATTTTGTCAGTATGTTCTTGACATATGCCACTTGATTTCTAAACGTCACGATCTGCTACTTGAGTAAAATCCCCAGCGTTCGTTGGCACTGTTCACACTGCAAACACTTACTGAAGTGATATGGATAAGTCCTTTTGTGGTGGATTGCACCACCACCACCTAAGAGCATTGTTCCACCCACGTTATGTGAAACCAGCCTGATAGGAACACTATAATTGTCTAACAACTGGATAATTATTGCTGCAGAAGGTTGAGAGTAAACTTGTCAGTGGCTCAAGGTGCTAGTAAGTCTGTCCAGTGCTTCTTTCTGTGTCAGCTCAGATGTTTCACTCCATTCATCTCGGGTAAGGGAACACTCTGACATGTTCATCTTCTGGTTTCAGATGGCTTTTTTCATATTTTTCCAGCATAACAGTTCATCGCTCACTGTATTAAAGACACTTATCACCTTGCCAGCTCTTGTCTTTCATCTAATTATGTCCCTGAACTTAGTTTATATGTTTTGTTGCTCATCTTTGCGGTACACATTCTTCCTTGCTATCACAATTTTCTTTACAGCCTTTGTAGTCGCATGAATTGCTTTCTGCAAGTAGTCTTTATTTCTCTCAGCACTGAAAATACATTCCTTGCCTTGAGGCTACTGAATATTATCTTCATCTCAAAGACCATTTTGCTATCTATACTGATTTGTTAGTTTATCTTCAGAAGTATCGTGTGTAGCACTTATTGCCCTCTGCTAAAAACAGACATTGAGCTGAAAGGTGGATTAGTTTCTCTGCAGGCTTCAGCAGAATTCCTGCAAGTGGATGCCCAAGTACCCACTACAGTGAGGTGAATCGATGCATCCACATCTTATATTAATATAGCTGATTAATATTTTTTTTCAATCTGTAGGAATTTTTGATTAGTTGGTCTGGCTTACATTAGTTTGATTGCAGCATTTTATTATTCTGATGGAGGTCGATATGATCCTTTTGAGCATTTAGGTCCTCAAAGCTTAAGTCACAAAAGGAATTTAGGCTCAGGGTTGTACAAATACAGTGTGTACGTAGCAAGAAGCCAACCAGGAGACTGACGGTCATGGCCATGGACAACCTGATCTCCTTAGCCCTCCTAGTTGTCGTCTGCTTAGTGGAGGCTGGCCCACATGACTCTCAGAGGTCCTTTCAACTAAATTATTCCATGATTCTTGGATTCAATGAAACGTGTTTTGATAGCCACTGTCTGGTGTGCAGCTGGTTGACTTGGAGCCTGGTTAACAGGAAGATATGCCCTTCACCCACTTGTGTACATCCAAGAAGTGAGGACTAGTTTCAAGATGCCAGGATGAATGATTAAATTTCCCTGCTGTGCTTGTTTATGTCTTCCCTCTCCATCCTCTTGTCTCTATGGACTGAAGTTACCTGGGATAATATAACTACCAAACAACTCTATCACAGCTCTGTTGACTATGGTGGGTAGAACTGTAAGAACAAAAACCAAATTGTGCTGTGTCTTCACAATATATTTTGTATTTTCCTTTTCATTCTAAATTTAATTAACTGTCATGGCTTACCTGAGAAACCCTGAAATACTTTTCAGTATATTTATTAGTTTTTATTATATTGTTTATGCACTATGCACAGGAGAAAGGGATTCGAGAATCTGCACAGTAAAATGCAGACTAATCACAGAAAAATGTCAAAGACTGAGAGTATCTCTTATAGACTGAAAAGATGAGAACATTTTCAATGGCTGAATTGGTCACAAAACCCAAGAGCAGCCAAGAATGAAAAAGTACTGGCATATTAGAAGAGCATGCAAGTGAAAAGCATTTTATAAATATCCTGAGATCAAAGTTAACTTACAGGGAATAAACTCCATGCAGATTGATGTATCAGCATCTCCATTCACGCTATCCACAGGCACGTGTCCTCCCTGGTTACCTCTACAGTGATGGCTTTGCTCAACTACTGTCGTATGAAGTGTTGCTAGGCCCACTCATGTGCTTCCAGCCTAGATGCGTGGTAACTGTACAGTCAGCTTTATATCTAAAATCTGCTGTATTCACAGGTGAGAAATGAAGATCACGTAATCACTACAGCTGACTGGAGTAGAGGAAAGCATGCAATGGCACTCGTCTGAATCTGGTATCTCTCTTAGGCTAACATTTAATTTTAAATTCGTGTAAATCCAGAATGAGTCTTCCTGACTTAGTCTGAAGTCACAGTGATATAAGACAGAGAGAATTTGTCCCAGGGGAAAAAAACGAAAAACAACAAAAAACCAAGAAAATAAAACTGAAAAAAAAATATTTTAAATAAAAAGGTAAGAACTTAAACTAGCAAGCAGTAAAAGGGAAGGAACATAACCTAAATATTGAAAGGACTTTAAACTAGGCTATTTTTTTTTTCTTGCTGAAAGTCAAACATCTGATTTGGTTCCATTCCAGTAATAATATTTAAAAACAGCGGTTCTGCATTCTGCTACAGTCCCATGACTGCAGAGGTACTAACCTTCCGCGACTGCACTGCTTAATCTTTATTCAGCAGACATAAAAGATTCTGTGATCTCTGGTGTTTTTCTGTGATCCCAGCCTTCTTTTGAATATATACAATATGTCCTATGACAATACAAGCCACGACCTTCTCGGGTGACGTATTGAGGAGGACAGAATGAATATAGGTCAAGAAAATGGCAGTAGCCTCGCAATGGGGAATTCTTTTGCTAGGCACCGCTGCGGAGGGGCAGCAGGGATTGCTTGGCATGCCAGTCAGGTCTAGAGACTCCAAATTGACTTGGACAAAGTAAAAATGAAATATGAATCTCTACGCACGTTCTAGTGCAAAACCATCACTGAGACAGAAACAGAAAAGTTAATGTTTGGTCAATTTAAAAAACGAAACTTCCCCTTAGCACTCAGAATTTGCATGGTAGCACAGGCTGATGACAGCTGATATTTGCTAATATAAATGAAGGCACAAAGGTACACAGGAACACACAGTAAAACTAAGGCAAATCAGCTAAGGATTGATTACCCAATCCAGTTAATCCACTGTACATAAATATTTCTGTCCATATCTCACCAGTTTGGCTATAAGGATACTACAGCATACTGTGCTGAACGCTTTGCTAAAGTCAAGGTGTACACAGTAGCTGCTCTTCCCTTGTCCAGAGAGGCAATCAGCTCATCACAGAAAGCAGTCAGGTTGGTCAGAAACCACCTCTTCCCAATCCCCTTCTTGTCCTTCAGGTGCTTTGAAAGGCACCCAGGAGGATTTTCTCCACAGCCTTCCCAGGGACTAAGGATAAGCTGGCAAGACCTGTACCTCCCCACATCCTCTTCTTGCCCTTCTCGAAGATGGGTTTGATTTTTGCCTTTTTCCAGCCAGGAATGTCTCCCAGCCACCATGCGGTTTCAAAAATGACAGACAGAGGCTTAACAGCCATATTAGCCAGCTCCTTTGGCACCTCCAAGAGCAACCCATCTGGTCCAACGGACTCTTACGTCTACAACTTGCTTAGGTGGTCCCTACCTTGATCTCCCCCTTCTGTACAAAATGCATCGCTTTCCTAGACTCTGTCTCTACGGGAGCTGGGAGGCTTGATGGCAGAACTTGTCAGCAAAGCCTGAGGCTTACACCTGTAACTGATGCTTGCTGTATATAGTTTAGACATATTGCATTCATATAGTGTCTGTGCATAGCGTCTACGTGTGCATGGTTTCTGCGTTTGCATAGTATACTACACTCGTCGGTCTAATGAAGGTGTTCCCTTTTCCTACATCTCCTTAATTTATGTGCATAGATTTCCCAAAGGTAGCCAATTTGCTTCAGCTATCTTTGTGTTTACGTGGCAAAAGCTTCCAGTGGTCTGATTGTCCTGGCAATGCAGTTCTTAAATATTGATTGCTATGTGCATAACTGTGCATGCAATTAGCTGCGCGTGAAAAAATTCTGTTGAGTTAGAGACTGCCTTCTCACATAAAGTCCTTCATTTTCAGTTTGTACCCACTTCCATCTGCCCATTTTTCTCTAAGAAACAAAATAATGATAGAAAAATAATAAAAGGCCTAATCTAAATACAGAAACTCAGGAAAGGCTTAAAGATCCACAGCAAATTCTGTCCCTACTGGATTTCCAGAAATTGTGGTTTGGCTAAGAAGCTATACACAATGCTTGCTGAACCGAGACACCAGAAGTTCTACCTCCCTAAACTTATCTCCATGGTATCCCAGGCATATTCAAGACAGGTTTTTGATGTGTACCCATTACTCACATCCATTACTTCATTCTGAAAGCATAGTCTGTCATCTGTGTTTTCTCTCTGCTGTTCCTGAGCACAGACACCGCGATGGAAAATGTATGCACAGAACCCATACAGGCAATTTCTGTTTCATCTTGCATCCTTCATTCAATGGCAAGGAACAGCACTGCAAGACAGTAGCTAGTTCATCTGCCTCTAGCTGTTTACTAAATAGGAATGTTGAAAAATGTTTCAATCTTTCTCCCAAGTATAAATTTTTTCTCTATACATTAAGAAAAATGTCATTGCGTACAAGGTTTTCCATCACCTCACATACTAACGTTTGAGCTTCTCCCATATTGTTGTGTCCTGCAACGTCCTTGATGGATTTGGTATTCTACTGCCGTGTTCCACAACAGCATGGGCACAACATCCATATGAAGAATCAGACGTCGTTTCCTAACGGAAAAAAAATCTGGTTGCTACCAGATATGTTCAGCAATAAACGATGCTAATATGCTTTGCATCTTAACAGATTCTGTATCCCTCACCCCCCACCATTTCCTGCAATAACATGTTTCCACTTGATATTCTCAAGTGCCCCTGAACTCATCTAATTTAGCACAAATGGGACACCCAAAATGAAGAACCATAAAGAGATCAGTGAATCAGCAAGACGCTGCTGTCACCAATAAGGGATTTCAGTACTATTTAGGATGTCCTGGTCTAACTGACCTCATTCATATTTATGGTTGTTGACAGCAAGGAAATAATTTTCATATAAATAGCTGTGGAGGTACAAGTCAGGAGTTCCAAGCTGGCTGGAGGAAGCCCTTCCACCTGACTATGTACTTGTTCATCACACTTTCTGAATATAGACTAAACTCTGGCTTTGGTGAGTGAAGGAATAGACAGGTGTATCTTGTTTCATAGAATCATAGAATCATTAAGGTTGGAAAAGACCCTTAAGATCATCAAGTCCAACCGTTAACCCAGCACTGCCAAGTCCATCTATACCATGTCCTCGAGCACCACATCTATCCGATCTTTAAATACCTCCAGGGATGGAGACTCAACCACTTCCCTGGACAGCCTGTGCCAATGCTTGACCACCCTTTCGGTGAAGAAGTTTTTCCTAATATCCAACCCAACCCTGCCCTGGCGCAGCTTGAGGCCGTTCCCTCTCGTCCCATCGCTTGTTCCTGGGGAGCAGAGACCGACCCCCCCGGCTCCAGCCTCCTTTCAGGCCGTTGCAGAGAGCGATGAGGGCTCCCCTCAGCCTCCTCTTCTCCAGGCTGAGCCCCCCCAGCTCCCCCAGCCGCTCCTCCCCAGCCTTGTGCTCCAGCCCCTGCCCCAGCCTCGCTGCCCTGCTCTGGCCACGCTCCAGCCCCTCCATGGCCGCCTTGGGGTGCGGGGCCCAGCGCTGAGCACAGCATTCGAGGGGCGGCCTCACCGGTGCCCAGCGCAGGGGCACCATCCCCTCCCTGCTCCTGCTGGCCACACCGTTCCTGATACAAGCCAGGATGCCATTGGCCCTCTTGGCTACCTGGGCACACTGCTGGCTCATGTTCAGACGGCTGTCAACCAACACCCCCAGGTCCTTTTCCACCAGGCAGCTCTCCAGCCACTCCTCCCCCAGCCTGTAGCGTTGCCTGGGGTTGTTGTGACCATTTTCCATGAAAACATTTTATGAAGGCACACTCTCAGTTCCTGGTGGGAGTCAGAGAAGGTTCTGGTTGGTATCCATCACGCAAGAACCTTGCGGAGCAGAAGCGTGCTTTGCTGGCCTGATGCATTTAAGAAAAAAGAAGCAAATTTAAGGCAGTCATTCTCAATACTCCCTTGGTGACACCCTTACCTTTGGACCTTAAGCAACATTTCAAGAGCAACTTCCAGCTATAGCAAAGCCATGTTTGAGCTTCCTTGCCTGTGTTTCTATCAAAGCCTTCAGAACTAATATAAGCAGTAGCATGTGAGTACAAATTTCTTCAAGTTTCACTAGCCTAGTTTAATTTATAATAGCTGTAAATGAAAGACATCATGACCTTTTTGTTGGAAGTCCAGTGTTCTCCTCTCATCAGGATGACAATAAAAAGGAGAAGCCCACAGCAATGTTGTCTCAATGAATCTTCCTTAAGGTTGTTTTTCAAGGAAGGGCCAACTGGGGCCGTGATTATTTTAGCAAAGACCTTAACAAGAAGAGGAGAGCGCTCTTTATGTGTTATTCAAGGTGACCTTCAAGCAACTCGGCTGAGAAGATTCTACAGTAAGATGATTTTTCTGCTGAATAGGTTGAAAATACAAGCGCTGCCCCAGAATTAAAGTCTAGGACAGTAAAGCAGATAACATGCATCATTAGGAAGCACAATATTCCCACGCGCTAAAGACAATCAAAGACAGAAAGTTGGGAAAGCAATTTTGCCAAGTCTTCTCTCTTATAAATCAAAATTAAAACCATGGCTCTGAAACTATGAACAGTTTTGCTCTTTAATTATTTATTTAACAAACTGCATAGGCTCTGTTTTAAGGCAAGTTTAGAAAAAATGTTTTAAGCTGAGACTTTCAAAATATTACAGATATAAATTCTGATGAAATTCTGGGTTTTTTTAGGATCCTAACTTTTCGATTTCTTGAAAATCTTTGTCTAAAATGGTTTAGCTGGCATGAAGTTGAAATCAAACCTACATTACGTTGTCAGTTATAATCTTGTTCAGTTATAAGAGTACATCTTAATTCCCACATTTCAGTCATAGCAACCAAGGAATGCATCCAGGAGCCTGAGGGGAAAATCTGAATTTGAATAACCCAGAAAAATATATTCTGTTTTTGATCACATGCACCACTTTTCATCATGCAGAAATCCACTGACAAGCCCCAGTGCCTGGTCAAGACCTATAAAATATTATCCGTTAAGAGCCAGAACTGATAAAAATTTTCCAAAAATATACCCTGAGGCATTACAGTTTAAATTTTATGTCCAAATATTTTATCAAACAGAATCGTGGAACTCTATCTCTGTGATGAATAGTATAACCTTATTTGCTATTCATGAAAAATTTTCTTCTCATTGAGAATCCTAGGTCAAATACACATTACAAGCATGTTGTTTGCCATCTGATACTTGTTGCTCTCATTTTAAAGCTCTCATTTGAAAAGTTTCGCTCACGTGTTTAATGAACAGAAAGGCTACTCTATGGTGGTGGACATGACAACCTACTCTGCAGAGAAAGATCTCATCAATGAATGAGACGCATATGGGAATATAGGATGAGGAGACCATTGGATTTGCAAGTTCTGGACTTCACAGCTACCAGCAAATGTCAGGTGGTTCACGGGTATTTATCAGATGTCCATGTCACACATTCCCATCCACCACTGCTTACATATTCTGCAGCTCTACAGAATCACAGAATATTTTAGGTTGGAAGGTTCTCTGAGGATCATCTGGTATTGGATCCTCTACCCCAAGCAGGGCACACTTGACAGCTAAATCTGGTTGCTTAGGAAAAACAGCTTTGAATATGCCCGAGGGTAGAGATTTCATCATTTCTCTGGGCCCCTGTTCCAGCGTTTGACAACCCTTACTGTGAAAACTAATATTTATATCAATAATATATAACAAATGATGAACCATAGCAAAAAGAAAAGTAAAAAAAATGAACACCGCAAACAGGCACAGTTACAATTTGCCACAGGAAGAAAGGTCAATGGAAGTGATTGGTAAATCAATGTAAATTATTTCCTTGCGTAGCAGGAAACTTTATGAAATAAAACACCCAGAATGAGCCTTGGGTATGGGCCATGCCCCGGACTTCAGTAGATGGCAGAAAAACCTGCGCTGTGATTTCCAAACTGTCCCTTCCTGATCTCAGATCGAGCAGTTGGTTTCACCTTAAGCAAGGAAATAAATCACCCCAACCATATTAATACCAGGGATATCAATACCATGAGGAGCTACGGTGCACCCTGCCGTACCTTCTATCTCTAGGTAGGACTACTCTCCACTAAATTACAGGACAACTCCCTTCCCTCCTCTTCCTCCCCATTTCAGAGGTGAAAGGAGATACAAGTATGGAAAACTATTCTGTCCAGCTTCTGCAGGAGACCAGATCAAACCCTGCAGCGCGTGATTAGTAGAACTGAAATGATGTACAAACAAACAACAACTGGATCTTTAAATAAAGATGCCAGTGAATCTGCTGCCAAACGATGCAGATCACAAGCTTAATTTTCTGTCTGAAAGCTCGCACCGAATTGCCTTGATAAACATAATAACCTCCAGCATAAAATATTTTTTCCCCACTAACATGTTTGAAGGCTTGTTCCAGAACTTCACACCTCATGTAGTTAGAAACCATCTAATTTCCAGTCTTTCATAACTAATTTACATCCATTTGATCTCATGCCAGAATTAGCTTCCAGTTTAAATCATTTCCTCCTCCTTTGATGTTTATATCCTCAGTGATTGATACATTTGGGTTGGCCACCAATGGACATGGAAATACAGGCGTAGTCCCCCTCCCCTGTTCTCCAGAGGGATAAAACAAGAGTTGTGACATGGTTCAGATGATGGAGAGGGAAAATGTTCTTTGCGACATTGTTCGGAATGAGTCTGAATAAAGGCAGGGTGCTTCAGTAATCAAGATACAGGATGAAGACGCTTGAACGAGGACCTGGGAGCTGTTAGGCAAAAAGAATTGGCAGGCTTTAGACGCATCCTGGATGTAAGGAGCTGCAGATCAAAAAGCTGATGCCAGGTTACCGGCCTGAGTGACAGGCAATAATACTGGGCTGCACACAATGACTGAAAAAGGATAATGGTATTAATAATGATAATAGTAACCAATTCTGATAACGGCACGTAATGAACTGATTATAATAATAATCATCTTTGGAGACCACTATTATTATTCTAAAAGTCCGCATCTGCAGTCACCATTTAAGACTGTCTATTTATATGCTCTGACAAACATTAAACTGTGATGCATTCTTTAGTCAGGGATTCAACAAACAAGCTATAGCATGAAAATGACTGTTTTCCAATTGTCTTGCTAAAGCAAACCTAAAGATAAAGCTATCTTGAGCCAACCTTTCGCTGACATTCTCCCTTCTCCATTGCCTACCCTTCTTGTACTTCTGCAGTCCTTTCATCTTATAGTCAGAGCTCCAAATGGATAGTTTCATTCTGTTTTGCTCATTGGAGCAGTTGGACAACCAGAATGATTGCATTAATTGATGTATCTCCATTAAGGAATTCCGCTAATAATATTTTCATAATGTTTCAGATAACAGTCAGGACTTTTTTGCAGTTTTTCTTTTCATCATTTATCTTCATTTATAAGGAACTCACAAGTTGAGTGGCCTACAGTTGATTTCAAATGACTTATTGTAATATACAACTAAAAACGGTAAATTATTTTATTAGAATGTGACCTCATTTTAGGGGAGAAGCTATTCTGGTTACCTTCTAAGATACAATTAATCAATTTTGAATGCCCTGGACATATTTATCTTCGACACATAATGTAAGTATGCGCTGTGCAAGAGGAAGCGTTCTCTGCTTTATTTACTTTCTAACTTGATATAGTTCCTGTTCTTAGACATAAAAAAAGATAGAACAAAGCTAAAATACGTTAATTGACATATAGAGCTAGTTTAATGGAAAAAGTAAATGACAAATATCTTGATCGTACACAAAGACCTATGTTGCTAGATAAGGAAGGAAAGCACAATTCTTACAGTAAGCTGTGTGCTTGTATAATTAAAACAATTGCTTAGATTGGTAGCGTTACTTTGTTGAAACTGCACTGATTTATTAACTAAATTAATTTGTCAGGAAGAGCGTTTCGTTGTGATAAGGCATGTATATTTTTTACAAGAATCTCAAACACTGACTTGTTGTTACTGTTGTTTTAGGCTGAAACCCAAAGCTTTACGTTTGGAAACCTCTAGACATTTTCTTTAAACATTCTCAACCGATAAGAATGCTGTTACAGTCCTGAATAAGCACATTTTTTTCAGTTTGACTCAACATTATGTCAAACCCTCCTGCCTTGTTCTAGTCCTTCGGGAGAGCCGTGGCTCCAGAGGCTGATGTCCCCTCTGGGTCCTGCAGTCTCTGAGCAAACATCTGAGCTGCAGATCTCTCCTGATGTCCTAGAGCGGGTCGAGTGCAGAAAAGACACTGCTGCCAAGAGACTGGGCATGGAAATCCAGCTGCAGAAGATACCTGAAGAGGAGATGGAGAGATAATGCCCATCAGGGACAGAAAAAGGTGAACGTTACATAAATCTGACCCCAATCAGAATTAACAAATTTAAAATGACAGAGGAAAATACTGCTTTTTCACGTCAGCTGATGACTAGATATTTTCATTTCCATTTTCTGAAGAGAAACGTTCAATTCTTGATGAAGATTTTGGAGGAATTTTTACAAAGACGACAAAATTTATCCTAGGACCCTGCTCTCTTGACCTCAGCAAAACAGAAACGATTAACCAACCGTAAACGCTGCAAGTTGCCTCCCAAACCCCAGTTGCTTTCATTCCCTCTGTCGATGACCATGTCCAACCCTTTTCCCCTGCGTGATCTCGTAAAACCAAGCCACTGCCAGCAGGCTTTTGGGGAAGTCCTCTCCTCTTCTTCCCCTCCTGCCCTCCAAGCACTGCTTTACAAATCCCACGAGAGCATACGCAGAACTTTTGGCACTTCTCTGCTTACAAACGATGCTACAAATGATGCACCTGCTTGTTGCACGTACCCAGCTGCACGTACGCCAGCCAGCAGCAGCCCCTCCATCTGCAGAAAGCTCAAAAGCCCTTCGCTTTACTTGGAACAAATCACAGGATACAGGAGAAAATATTCAGAGTTTATCTAAGATCGCATTTTCTCCCCATCTACCTTTATTTCTTTTCTCCTGATATTTTGAAAACTTTCTTTTCGCTCCCGAAATAACTGTCTACTAAGGTAGTAAATTAAATGTACTTTATCACCCTTAATGCTTTAGATTATATACATTATATAGAGATTTATATATATATTATACATACAATCTGAAGAGAAACCAGAGTATAGGATTCTATGATTCCATGTATTATCTATATAGTATTTTTGTGGGTTTTATATGCGTGCAAATAAATAATCAAAACATGAAAAGCTATGATTGGTAAAAGAATATTTCAGCATAAAAAAATCGAGTAAAATTATAACAAAAATCAGTTACAGCAAAAATAATTTATACAAAAGCCATATGTAAGTAAATTTTTAGAAAATGTAATATGATGTGGACTCATACTAGTAAATGTTATTTGCAGATTTTGGTGGTGCTCACGTAAAGCGGTGTGGTGTAGCTACATCCTGCCGTCAGCTCAACAGAAGCAGCAGCTATCGCATTGCGGTGCCACGTGCTCTTGAATGCCCCTCAACGTGTGCCCAAGCCTTGCCAGCCCAAAAGTCTATACCCCAAGCGCTCGCTTAACCCCGCACTGAAATTCTGGGATGCTTGAGAGGATGCTAACGCCAAGAAGGAAAATGAAGGAGAGCTGCAGCCCCTCCAGGCCACAACTAGGAACTTCGTTGCCTGCGTTCTAGTTCTGACTGGATCTCTTTTGGCTTTGGTTGACTCTACTAAATAATATCAATCTGTTGTGTGTTTGGCTAAGTGTGTACAAGAGGAAGGATCCGTAGCCTCGGATCCATAGCTCCTTCAAAACTCATTTACACCAGCTACAATCTGACCTGGGAAATTTATCCTTGTGAGCATCATCCTTGCCAACCTTAAAGACTATTCTATTTTAAGACTATTTTAAAACTATTTTAATACTATTCAGGAAACAAAGGGGGAAAAAAAACCCCAAACATTAGATTTTGAAAGCCTTTTCAGATTATTTCGATCATAACTTCATTTATCAAGAAGTAATCTGTGCTGTCAGGGGATGGTTGGTCCAATCCTGAGCCATTCCCGGGAAGTGCTGAGCACCTTCTGTCAGGGGGCTAGACTGTACCACTATTGACAGTATCGATTCCTTCCCTTTGAAGACAAACTGTTTTGATTATAAATGATTAATTGAAATGACTGTCCCTCGGCAAATTTTGCTGAACAACACTCTTCTTTGAGAGTAAATAATTCAGTAGACTAATCCACTACTGAGGTATAAAACTTCCTGAAATTTCTTGCTGTTACTGTTTTCAACCTTTCTAAAGACCTTTTAGGATCTGCACCGGTAGATGTCTGATTTAATTGTAGGTTAAAATCAAATTGCAACCTACTTCTGGGTAGATGAGTCAAAGACAAAATACAGGGGTCTTGTGTAAGTTAAAGGGGATGAGGGTGAATCACAGGACTGGAGCCCAAGAGGCATTAAGTTGGTTTTTTATGATATACACACTTTCAGCTCTTTCCCACCATAGGCAGAAACAACGGGTTTAGAAAACAAACATAGTACTTTTTATTTGAACTAGATTTCTTTACCCATGTCACAAATTAAATCTTAACCTCTTAGTATTGAAAAATCTTTACAACGTGTTTACTCTGCTTACTTTTTAACTCAACATTTATACTGGTTTCTTATCCTTCGGTATTTTCCTTGGCTTGGACAATAGCGATATGTTACCTGTTCCCTTATCATTAGCTTCCAGGCAGCTGTACTTTGGGTGCTAACAAAATGCTGTAATATTTGGATCGTTCTACCTACTTACAGGCTTGATGAGAAAACTTAGTTAAGTTTTTTGGCCTGTGTTTTCTCAACACTTAGTCTAGGAGCTGATCCCCGTGGTCCTTTCAAGCCTTAAAGCCTGTAAATAAAAACGATGAATAGAAGGGATTTATTTAAAAGCCTCTCATACACACACACGCACTCCAGGATCTACAGATAGACAGATCCATTTCCACTGTAATTAAAATATGCACACAGGAACCTTTTTAGTGATCTTCGAATAAAAGCTTATATTTTCTGAATATCAAGGTAGGGACAAAATCAGCCTGACATTTGTATTTGACAAGTAAGTTAATGCTGTGTTAATCCCCTTTGGGATGCAGCAATTTTCACCTGTCAGAGATGTTGTAGTCCAAAGGGAATATCACTCCTATCCCTTTCTGCTCTATTCAAAATGAAGAGAAGGGGGGAAAAGAAAAAGAAAAATGCTCATTATCCTGCAAATGCAAAGGAAAGTGGTAAACTCGCCCCTGAAGGACCCAGTGAAGGAGAGCATAGGGGTTTACACCTACGTGACAGCCAGAAGGATCCAAATTTAGGGGCTGAATATTCACCTGGTACCTAGGTGGTTTTCTGGATGTGGCCAGAAACCACACATTGCAATGAACGGTTTAAATGCTCTTACTGTCTGCTATCCATGATTTGGGATAGACATCTATTGGGAAAAGGGATCATGGAAGGATCCGGACATCCCAGTGGATACTTGAAAAGGGGAAAATGTCTGATTGTAGGGAAGGTGGAAAACTGCAGAAGCTACACCCTGCCAAGCATCAGGCTGAGAACTTTGCCTCTCCAAACTGGGGAGGTAGGGGGCTGGAGTGTATTTTATGTATTTTTATATATATATGTATTTTAACACAGATATAAATAAGTTTCACATGAGCTCTTAATTGTTAATTAGTCCACTTTAAAACTAGATATGTTAAATTCATTACAGCACTAACCCGGTTTGAAATGCATTAGTATTCATCTTCAATGCTTAATCACTACAGTATTCATTTAAAATTCTTTCAGTAATCTAGTCTGCAAAATTTCAAGTTGATGTAAATGTCAAAAGCAAAAGACAGAAATGTCTAATTAGCTAAGTACCTCAGTTGTTGCTATTTCTTGGCAAATAATAAGTGAACTTATGTAATGCTTGTTGCAAGAGGGTACAGTATTTGATCGGAGTCTTTGAAGGAAAGAAAGAATAACTTGTGATGACTGGTTGCCTTCGTATGCCTGCAGGCATTATTTCTGTCTAGTGGGTAGAAACAGATAGCCTCCTATGGCCCGTTCATGGAGAATTTCTATTAATCACATATCTATTTGTGAGGATGGGATTGCCATCCTTGGAAATTTTGAAAACTCAGCTGGACGAGCTCCAGAGCAATATGATTAATTTTGAAGCTGGCTCTGCTCTGAGCAGGGCGTTGCACCAGATGACATTTGGGGTCTCTTCCAACCAAAGTTATTCTAATATGAGACTCAGACTTATACTCAAAGCAGGGCCAATTAGTTCAGATTGCTCAGGGCCTCATCCAGGAGAGTTTTAATGGTCTCCAAAGAGAAACATCCCACTACCTCTCTGGTCCCTCTTCCAGTATCTTGTTCTTTGATTCTGGTGTTATCTGTCTCCTACCGTTAGACCACTCACGGGAAAAAAAAAAAAAAAAAAATCTGAATTTTTCTATTTCAAATTCCTCAAAAAAAAATGTTGGTTTTTTTTCTAAACACAGTTTGAACTAATTAAAGTGGGAGGGATTTTTTTTTTTTTTAAATGAAAGGAGATTTTATTTGGTTACATTATGGCCCAAGGAATATATACAAACTGACTGCAGCTTCATATAGGTTAGTTTGTGCAACTATTGTTTTCACATCTTGTCTACTCTTTCCTTCATTCTAGCTAGCTTTAAAATGAAAGAGTAGAGCATATAAGGTCTTCAGGCAGGAAACATTGTATATTTGTTTGGGGAGGCACAAATTATTAATAAGTAATAATTAATACTAACCACCAATGAATTCTCTTTTTTTTTTTTTTTTTCCTTTTGATGTTAGACGTTAGTCAAAGTCTAAAGCTCCTTTATTTTTCTTTAGTGAAATTACCAACCAAACATTCTGGAGAAAGAAAATTCATGACCTCATTAAGCGAGAGCCATAGACCTTTCCTATTTTCGTTTTTGTACTGTCGGAAATTATGATGCCTACCATTAAAATGTCAACATTCACCACAAGTTACAACACCACAGAATGCAAGATGCTGCAATTATTTCCTCCTCTTGATCTAAGAAGTGCTGAGATGTTTTAGATGCCAATGTAAATGATTTTTTAATGGTGACTACTGTGCATCAGGGTAACATCAAATATCTACTAGCAGCAATATAACGCAAGCAGGGGTAGGAAAAAAAATGTTTGTGCCCTAATTTGAAATTCCTAGAAGCACAAAGGAGTTTGAAGAATTGAGTCCTCATTGCAATCAGCTAGGTTCCTGTTCTGCTAGGGAAAGGCTGAACATTGAGCAAAGATATTGGAGTAGAAAATGATGAATACAAAAAAGTGGAAAAGGAGAGATGAGAAAAAGGGCAAAGGACAATGAAAAGCTACACAGGAACCATGAATCGGCCAAGAGATATAGCGATTTTGGCCTGAAATAACTTACCTGGGACTTGTGCTTCAAAGACTACATGGAATCTTTCTCTTGACTTTCAGAGTCACTCGTGGCTGAGAACGCAACCCAAAATTACCAGTCACTTTTGTAAAGAGCTTCCTAGGCTGCAAAGTGCATCTGTGGGTAGAAAAGGTTCTTCCATGCCCCATTTCCATTTTACTTTGATGGATCCCTTGAGTCCCCTCCTCCTTTTACAGTCCTTTCATATCTCGTGTTTCTCCTGCTATTTTGATCTCTATTTCGTATCCAAACTTGCAATCAAATCCACAGGGAAAGTTCCCTAATGGTATGGTCACGTCCTGCTGTAGTCTTAGGGCCTCAGATTGAAAGCTGTTAAGGACACTGAACACACCAGCGATGCCATAGAAATGGAATAAGCAATAACAAATTTACAGAGCACGGTTCTGTCCTTTGCTAAAGAAAAAAAAAAAAAAAAAAACCAACAAAACAAAAAACCAAAAACAAAACAAAAACCCATATCAGGTTTGATTTAGAACAGAATGTTTTTTGGAAAACAAAAGAGAGTAAGATCTCATTTGGTACAAACTTACTCAGCCCCAAGCACTTTAGCAGTTTTACTGAATTAAGTCAAGAGACTTCACAAAATCTGAAACCCTCTGAGATTCATCTGACCAAATTAATCAAATTCTACTGCACTTACATTGCAACTCTTTGTGTATGCGATGATGGATTTATTATATCATTGAATTAAAATTCAATGGAAGCCTTTTAAAATCTGTTACATTGATCTCTACACCAAGTGTCTTACTATAAGTCACATTTAAATAATACTTTGTTAATTTAAAAAAAAAAAAAAAAAGGAAGAAGTTTTGTGTTACAGCAAAATTCCTTAGGGGGAGTTCTGTAATAGCAAAAGAACCACCAAGGAAGCAGTGGTAATGTGCATAATATGAATAACTGCTTAGGGTAAAATGGGAGAGGAAAAAGTAATTCTGTACTATGAGAAGCAGGCTTTCAAGAAATGCAGTGCCACAAACAGAGAAAGCTAAATCATTCATGATATTTAAATAAATACTTCTGGCATAAGTTTAGAAACCAAAAGACCACCTCTGTGATCCCAACTGTGGCAAAATTCTTCTTTATTCCTATGGAAATAGTTCCTCAACTGAAGATATGAATCACTGCTGATGGGATTTACAGGAGGACTCAACACAAGAGAAACAGGCTGTTCAGTCTAAACTGGTGATTAACGACTGATAACGAAACACGAATAAAATCTGTGTGCACCTAAATGTCAGCTGGTAGATAGGTAGGGAGAACAGGAGGTCTAAGAATCAGTTGGGAAAAATAACTAAGATCCAGTGAACAGGACAGACATCTTTCAAAAATGCACTATTGGAAGTAAAATATGGCTAAAGCTAGGCTTCTAAAAAAGGGAACAATCTGAGGCAAAACACAATATTTTTCAGGCTTTTTCTTTTTCTTAAAAGAACAGAAAATTGTAGCTGTAGCCAGGTGGTTTTGATTTTTACCTTAAATGATCTATTTATATCCCCTCCCTTTGTCTCCTGAAAGACTACTACTTCTCAGACACAGTCTCGTGACAAAGGGTGAGCCAGCTTGCCAGAAAGCAGGATTTGATCTCTTTGGAGAGGCGATAAACCACAGCTAATGGGCTCTAGCTACTGTCCTCCCTTAGCATTATATGGCAGCAGTTACAGAAGAAGCTTTAGGGAAGTAAAAACGAGAAACGCTTCCAGCTGAGGCCGTATACATTTTGGAAGCTGAAAAATAGACAGTTTAGTAGCAAATAATACAATGGGATGCTCGAGAATGCTCCTTAAAACCTTCAGGTGTATAGAATAAATCCTCAGCCGCTGTCCTCCAGTCTACTTCCATCAACATCAGTGACTACCACTATGTACGTCCACTAAGAACCCAGCCCATAGTGTCAAACAGAAACTGATGCTTGCTAAGGAGCAATTTTTTTTCAGCAGACCTATAGAACCTCACTGCAGGGGATATTGTTTGTATTAAATACTGCTGAGCGGCACAAAATTCCTATAGATAATGTTTGGTTGGTGGTCTTTCAGTCCTACCTAAGTCTTTTCTGGAAGGGAAATAATAAAGCACAAAAATTAAGCTATGAAGTCACTATTATCATTACAAAAAGAGGTTTATGTTTATTTCTATGCATAAAGACAACTGAAGTTCAAGAGGATTCACCATCATAAAATACTAGAGTGGTTCGGTTAAGTAAATAACGGCATTTGGCAAAAATGGGAAAGTTAAGGGACTTGGATTTTTACAGACTTATTATGCAACATAAAGTTATAAAGATATACAGCTTTTCTCAGAAAATCTCAGGGGGACATATAAAACCATTTAATACTGAAAAACAGGACAACAAAAGAAATAATAAAGATTTATTATTAAGGTAAAGGTTAACTGAATAAATCAAAGAAATTACACTCATGACTACATTCAGAATATAAAGTTGGCAAAGGGGAAGGACAATAAAATTGACTGTGAATCAGTGCCAGATAGACATACAGAAAATCCCTTTTTTTAGAAATTTTAATAAAAAGCTTATTAAACCCAAAATAATAAGTCCCACCACCAGAGGAATTATGGCTATATATAAACAGGTCAATAATCACAACGGAAATCTCAAATCAGAAAGAACCAGCTAGAAGGGAAAAGAGGAAAAGAAGAGAAAGATTAGACATTAGCTGACTGCCGTTGGCCTTTCCACAACTGGACTGCGTCGTTCTCCCACCTCTCAGTCACGATCCGGGAGGGAAGTCGATCATCCTGGAAAGAAGCCGCCCCAGCATCAAAACCCTTCGTGTGATGCTTCCCACCTTGGATGGCAGCATGAGAGTGGGATTTCACAGGTCCCTTTGAATTCCCCGTGCTGCTATATGCTCAGCGACAACTTACCCTTTAGTTGTCCGATTTTAACACTGCCAACTTCCTCTTATTAATAAAGGCATTTTAGTACTCAGTTCTCACTGCAGTGCCTTCACGCTCTTTCTCCAGCCCAAAGGGGCTTCAAGGATGGTTTGGTAAAGTCTTTGCTAAACTGTTGCTTCAGTGGAGTTTGCCAGAGAACTGGAATTTAAAAAAGCATAAAGGAAAGACCTCAAGCCGCATTAAAAGTGGAAAAGATGATTCAGCCAGAGCTCTCTTGGGCTTCCCGTCCCCACATGAGGACACGAGAAGAGGCGAGAGAAAGAGGGAACGCGTCGCACTGTGCTCAGAATGTTTCTTGGTCTAATTTGCTGAGATTTATGAATGCATGACAGCAGAATTTATCAATTTTTGGTACAGTCACCATTACAGAGTAAGCCTATGTAGTATTCAATCTACTTTGTTTTAGGGAGCTTTTTATAGAACACCACCATACCTGCACAGATGCGTGCATCTGTTTACTCCTCTTGCTGCAGCACCAGCAAGACAAATCAAGTTCGGAATGCAAAAGATTTACCATAAGGCTGAATAACAAATATTTAAATTAAAAGAAAACTCACTTTTTCAAAACACTAGACTAAAAATACGGTGGTTGTTAGGCTCCTGGTGTATTGAGATCATTAGTGTTTGTGTTCCCTTGTGCTTTTCTATGATTTCCTAACTGCATCTATCCATCTGCTAACTCCTATATTTAAATTGTAAACATTTGTTTGGAAGTTTAGAGTGCTTGGATCTTTTGATCCTGATCCATGACCAATACATCTCGGAGATACTGTTGTAATATTAATAGCAAATCTGTTATAACAAATCAAAGCATAAACAATTTTCACATGTCTGAGTGGTCCGTGGTGAAATAAAATAGCCATCTGTTGTAATGACACAAAGCTAAGGTCTTTCCAAAACAGAAGAAAAATGTAATTGCATTTGTATTTCCTCTCCAGTATTTTACATGCGGTTAATATTAGAAGAAGCTAATCAATGTTGAGCCCATAACATCTTAACATTACTGTCATTTAGCAGAAAGCCTATTCACTTATTTATCCTGTCCAGTAACCTGAGCTAACAATCAAATTTTTTTTCAGCCATTAAATATTGCCAAAAAATTCCCCCTATTATTCTCTAGAGCTCAGAATGGCACTGTTTACAAAGAATATTATACTTCGATTCAATAACCTTGTAATTTGTCCCCATGTGCAGAATGACCTTCCTTGTCATTTACATGATTGAAAGAAATAATGGTATTCTAGTTATTTATTTTTTTAGCACCTGATTTTTTTCTTATTTTTACAGTGTAGAAGGCACTTGAGCCAAGTACATAGAAGTTGCTTTATTTATCTACTGTTGATATTCACGGGAGTAGCAACTATAGTGCAGTATCCAAATATTTCTTTATTTTCATCTCTGCAGCACGCTAATTGACTCTTATTTGCTTATTGATATACATGTGTTTGAGCCTGATTTATGGAAAAAAAAAATTATCTGTGCAGTCCTTCACGTTTCACACACATTGCAGAGGAACGTGCAGCCCTCACCAGAAATCACTCTTGATAGACAATGTTAGACTAAACTACAGAACGAAGGAAAACTTGCTTGCGAAATGTCTTGTCCTTTGCGTGACGTATTGCATATCGTGTGCTACCGTAACAGTCAAATTCCACATCTATAGAAGAAAATCTAACCCGATATCCACGTTCATAGGTACACATTTGTGTGTCTTAGTTTGTCTCAATTCCTTAGGCATAAGTCTTGGTCTGTACATCAAATATGTACAACATGTACAAATATGTACATCAAATATGTACAACAAAAGCGTCATAAATCCCTCTCACCTGAAACACCATCTTCATGTGATGGCAGAGCTCTCCATCACCCTTCCCTGACGTTGCCTCAGGGACACCCATCCTTCCTCCTCTCCATCACTGATCTTATCCCAAAGGACCTTACCAGAGAGGCTCTTCTCTGTCAGGAGATTTGGGTTGCGATGAACTCGCCAATTATATTTCATGCTTAATGACACCACCAACAATTCATTTCACTCAGGGCAGAGAATGAAAAGGTACCAGAGACACTTCAGAAGCATCCTGCTGTAAAATCTGCCTCCCTTGTGTTCATGAAATAACCCCACATCGAGCAGACTGGTGGAAATGCGCTGTGCAGAGCACGGGTACGTGCCTGCAGTCTAAAAGGAGGATTCCTCAAAGTCTCATGCTTCCAGGTCTGGTAAGCTAATCCAAATAAGCTAACACAGCACCAGCAAGCCTCTCTTCTCCTGCAGGAAAACGTGGTGGAGGAGGAATGGGATAGGTCCAGACAAGAAGCAGTAGACCAAAGAGTCCTGACTCTTCACATAACTGAAGCCCATGTGGCAGAGAAGGGAACAGAGGCCTTGCGGTTCCTCTGACCAGGCAGATCTTTCTCCTGACTGCCTGAAGGCCATCGGTAGTTCAAACACCGAACAAGGACGATGTACGATTACTGTAATGTACGGTAACGAGAAAGATTGCTAGAGGGAAATGCATGGCTAGGGTAGGGGTGCAAAAGAGGCAGGTTAATGCCTTCTGCTCATGACAACGTCCCTGGCTTAATCACAGACTTTTCACAAATGGTCCCTACCCATTCACATTCATACAATAACAATCCCTCTGTGCTTTAGCGGGGAAGGATGTTTGCCATCCAGTTACACCCACTCTTGCCCTTACTCCATGCTTCAGCTGCCTTTAATGTCATTGTTGCTTTGCTGAGCGTGTCCAAATATCATGTTGACAGATTTTGCCTGGCTGGCTCACAGATGGAAAAATCGTGCAGTTTGTGAGCAATATGATGCTCATGTTTTTGAAAATTACAGTTAAAAGCAGAGGAGGAAGAAAAGCTTGTGTTATACTTTCCCAAGGCTAGATCCTTCAAAGTTGTTCTCTTTGTATTGCCGAACTCCAAACATGTTGGAAAGCTAGTAAAGAGAACTCTGATCTGCTTCCTCTTTTAAACTCAAAAAATGCAAAAGAGAGACTATCATGGTTTAACCCCAGCCAGCAACTGAGCCCCACCCAGCCGCTCGCCCACTCCCCCCCCGCTGGGATGGGGGAGAGAATCAGAGGAGTAAAAGTGAGAAAACTCGTGGGTTGAGATAAAACCAGTTCAATAGCTAAAGCCGCGCACGCAAGCAAAGCAAAACAAGGAATTCATTCCCTCCTTCCCATCGGCAGGCAGGCGTTCAGCCATCCCCAGAAAAGCAGGGCTCCATCACACGTAACGGTGACTTGGGAAGACAAACGCCATCACGCTGAACGTCCCCCACTTCATCCTTCTTCCCCCAGCTTCGTATGCTGAGCGTGACGTCCTAAAGTGTGGGATGTCCCTTTGGGCAGTTGGGGTCAGCTGTCCCAGCGGCGTCCCCTCCCAGCTCCTTGTGCCCCCCAGCCTCCTCGCTGGTGGGGTGGGGGGAGAGGCAGAAAAGGCCTTGACTTTGTGTAAGTATTACTCAGCAGTAAAAAAACCCATCCCTGTATCATCAACACAGTTTCCAGCACAAATCCAAAACATAGCCTCATACCAGCTACTATGAAGAAAATTAACTGTATCCCAGCCAAACCCAGCACAGAGACCAATTTAACAGAACAGTTGTTGCAAACAGCTGTTTCAAAACGTAGATGGTGATTTGCATAAATTCATATTCAGGTCCCTCAGCTTTTCTGTGCTATAAACAAGAAAGTTTTGTCAAGTGCCCAGGGACAGCTTTGTTGTGATGGGTACTAAATAAATACAATTTGTTGTGCTGGTGATTGTTTGCTCCTTTCTCACAGGCTGCTGGAGGCTATTACATGGAGCAGTTGCCTTCAGAAACTCATTTTGGCTGGAAGTTCTTTTTGAGCTAATCCTCCATAGTTTCTGAGAGCTGTAAGAAATACACAGTTAGGAGAAAAAGTTCCAAAACATGCACGAAAGCTGCATTTGCAGAAGGAAAAGGTGTCCACCTCTCAGAAAAGTCAGATTTGCAGGGCAGATGTATATGTGGGAGTTGCAAGGCTAGAGTTTACTCCTTAGACAGTGCCAGCTCTTCAGCAAATTGTAACTGATAATAAATGACTCCTCTGCATGGCCTGATTTGTAGAACATTTTGAGTTGCTCCACAAGAGCTGCCGTTCAAGACATTTCATTGAAATATCTCCCTTGCAAAGCTGTGTTTTCCATTCAGGACTCTGTTTAGACACCTTTCGAGCCATTAAAACACAATAACATGTTGCTAAAGCGGCAAATTCGACAGCACACCATTTAGCTCTGTCTCTGTAAATCACAGCATAGATGGCAAACAGCAAAATTAACAGTACTGTGAAGCTCTAATCAATATATTTTTAAATTAAGTGTTAACTGTACAGAGCCTTTTGCTAGAACGCACTAAGCTGCTGGAAATTTTGCCTGTCCAGCGATATGTAAAACCACGGCTACAAGAGTGTATGTTGGCATCCCCACTGGGGAGGAGGAGAAAGTACAACTACTCTTTCCCCCTGTTAAATCAACAGTTGTTGAATTCCACTTAATTAAGCCATCTCCATGTAACAAAATATCATCAATTACTTATTACAATAAAGAGAAAGCCATTCAGCCATTTAGGTTAGCGTACACCTCAGGACCTTAGTCAAATGACTGAAGCTTTACAAACGAACACGCATCCGCGGTCATTAGAAGTTTAATTAAATTATGCCACTCTTCCTTTGCAAACAGGTCATAAACAGGGATCCAGATTATTGCTATGGCTCCTCAAACTCCATAGGACTCCTATATTCAAATCTAGGAGTTATGATTTCTTCTAAAAACCGGAGCTTTAAATCGAAAATATATAATTCCTCAAAGACAGAAGAGGATCGGTTCCAGTGGTTGAGTTGTGAGTAAGGTTCAACGCTCTCTCAGCCTCTTGGGTTGGCCATCCTTCCACATTTTCAGTCTCACAAGCAGAAATGGTGAGTCAGTGCTGTCGTGACATTTTCACCAGTCTGGATAAGGAAAGACTAGTCTTTACCGAGAGACTCTGACTTCATCCAAATACAAACCAGAACATAAAGTGCCTTCTAGATTAGTTTTATCTATTACAAGTTGTGAAAACTTGGAAAGGAATTTCCGTAAGATCTTTTAAAATCCATACTCATTTGGGGGACAAAATTTAGATTTTTCTGCCTTTTGGCCAATATCATAATCTATGCTAGGAATAAAATCCCTGGATTTTCACTATGATAAAAATATTGCATATACTTATTCTGTTACACCTCCTTGTAAGTCATTAAAAAAAGCTCATAGCAATATTCATTAAATTTCAACCTTAGGACACAAATTATTCTCCCACGCATTTTTCCCTATTCTGATATTATCTAAGAAATACAAAAAGCCATTAATATTCTGAAATGATCTGATGTAGAAACCAAATTATCCCGCAAAAAAAAAAAATAAAATAAAGCCTTGCTTACTTATTATAGACCTCACTTTGCATTCCTGCAAAGAAAGAGGGAAACAGAATACTAAAGCACAAAGGAATGAAAGGAGGCTGATGAGTTATAAGACTATGGCAGAAATTTACAGCCTCATGAATCCTTTCTGTATCAGAACTTTGAAGAAACTGTCTTTTTTGCTTCAAAAATACCTGTGAGGATAAAATAAATGCAAAGCGATGTATAGATTGTTCCTTATTTGGGCTGCTGCTATTTTAAAATTAATTTTCCCAGGTTCTGCTTGCCTTTTTTCCCCTCCAGCAGTCTGAGAACAATGGCATCATGAAACAGCCCAGTTCACAACACTGTATAAAAAGGCTCATTAAAATGCAGCCTCATTAATTACTTTTGAAATTAAGTTATACTGGCTATCTCAGCGCTTCAGATTCTTCAGGCATACATAAAAGAAAAGTTATTATCTCACCTCTAGAAAGTGTTTAAAGAATAATAACACCAAGAGGCTAATACCAAACCCTATAGGAGATATACTGCGGCACAGAATCAGTACATATATTTCTTAAGTAAGTACCACCTCACTTGCCATCCTAGTAACGCAAAGTCTTATACCACCATTCAGCCTTCAGGTTCTGGCAAGATAAATTTAACTGCGGAAAAGGAGCGCTGAGCTTTACACGGGCATAGCTTCCCAACTAACGAACCGCATGGATGACTCAGCTGCCAGTACTGCCTAAATCATAGAATCGTCAAGGTTGGAAAAGACCCTTAAGATCATCGAGTCCAACTGTCAACGTATCACTGCCAAGTCCATCTATACCATGTCCTCGAGCACCGTATCTATCCATTCTTTAAATACCTCCAGGGATGGAGACTCAACCACTGCCCTGGACAGCCTGTGCCAATGCTTGACCATCTTTTCGGTGAAGAACTTTTTCCTAATAGCCAACCTAAACCTGCCCTGGCGCAGCTTGAGGCCGTTCCCTCTCGTCCCATCGCTTGTTCCTGGGGAGAAGAGACCGACCCCCCCGGCTCCAGCCTCCTTTCAGGCCGTTGCAGAGAGCGATGAGGGCTCCCCTCAGCCTCCTCTTCTCCAGGCTGAGCCCCCCCAGCTCCCCCAGCCGCTCCTCCCCAGCCTTGTGCTCCAGCCCCTGCCCCAGCCTCGCTGCCCTGCTCTGGCCACGCTCCAGCCCCTCCATGGCCGCCTTGGGGTGCGGGGCCCAGCGCTGAGCACAGCATTCGAGGGGCGGCCTCACCAGTGCCCAGCGCAGGGGCACCATCACCTCCCTGCTCCTGCTGGCCACACCGTTCCTGACACAAGCCAGGGTGCCATTGGCCCTCTTGGCCACCTGGGCACACTGCTGGCTCATGTTCAGCCGCCTGTCAACCAACACCCCCAGGTCCTTTCCCGCCGGGCAGCTCTCCAGCCACTCATGTACCATTCCCTACCTCCTTGGGCTTTTGGTGGCCTTTTGGCTAATGATGCTTCCCTCCCCAGAAACGTGAGTTTTCCAAAACCAGCTTGCCGAAACGAGGAGTTTTCCTTTTTTTCTTTCTCAAATCCTTGAATCTAAGACCTCACTAATAACATTATCTAGCTAGTTTTCCTACACTGCATGCTCACATTGTGATAGGATTGTTGTAGCTTTTAAATACAGATACCGACTCAGAAAGACGCCCCGAAACCATTTTGTATCCAAAATACTGGGCACAAGTTGAAAATTCAGGATACTTGCAGTACATTTTTGGTTTCCAGCTTCAATAAATCAGATTAACAGAGTTGCCATATTTCTGACATGTTGGGGATATGCTGAGAAGGCAACGTAGGTGGCTATTCCAGCGAAAGACTCATTAGATTGTTTTAGGCTGATAGCTAAGATGACTTTGGAAAGAAACTTTTTAGTGTATTTACTGTGGGAGGTTGATACTGTTATTTAGTTGTTATATAGACTTGTCATTTGACAGGGTGACAAATCATGTGTTCTAAAGGTTATCCAGATTTGCCTAGAACTGTTTGCAAAAACACGTTTATAAATTATCTGGGAATGAAAGGCTTCGTGACGCTTAGAGATCAGCAGGCCCAGTAAAAAACAAGACCCTTTGTAAGCTCCTTGACTTTCTTCCCAAAGCTCCGCAAGCATCCACAGGAATGTCTCACACCTACCCTGAATGTGACAGATGCTGAGTTTAACTAACGATCCCACCTAGGATTTCATCAGGATCCTTCGCAAATACGTAATATATACCCTCCATTTTTCAACTCGATGCTTATATTCTTGCACTAAAATGCATCACTGGAGTGGCGGTACTTAGAAATGCACATCGCCAGAGTCTTTTCTCTGATACATTGCACCAAACACTACCTTAAGGTTGCTTGATATTCTTCTGCACCAGGGAAAATCATAACTGAATCATAGTTAAAAATAAGGAATTATTTAAGAATAACACTGTATTTAGATGTGACTACAGGAGATAACAGTGTTAGGAAGGCTGACCGACCTTTTAAAAAACACGTTAAATTTTTGTTTTTATTGGAAGAAGCTATGCTGGCACAAGGATATAGGAATTCAGCCAAACCTTTTAAAATGTATCAGTGTCAGGCTGCTTCTGAGGAATGGGAGAGTAGCTTGCAGACTTATCTCCATCTCCCTCATGTAAATTTACATCAGTGCATGAGTTACACTAATTAATTAGTTTTTCTTGTTAAGCCCCCAGCATATTTGGTATTTTGTCTTCTAAAAGTTTTGAAGCTACATTTCCCAAACCATGGATATGCAACCATGCATCTGATTTGCATGAGCAAGTATGGCTGTGGTACTTGCAGCGCAGTTAACCGCGCCAGCCGTCCGAGTTCCCGCCTGGCACGCGTGTGCCTCGCGCGTTATGATTTCAGCTCCGTACCAAATGAGGCAAGAAGGGATTTGCATCAAGGAAGGGAGGGCAATTCGGAAAAAAACCCCACATCTCAGCTTCTTTTTTGTTTGGATGATAGCTAATAGGCTTATTTTCAGAATTTCTTTTCCAAAGTGCTTGATTTTATACATGTTCAATCTTATTCATACATCAGAGAAATTATAACTAAATCCCTCTGTAATGTCTTTATCTTAGCCTACTTGTTATTGGTATTGTGCCACTGCTATGAAGTCTCTTAAAAGACAACGGTTGAAGTTCCATCTCAACCTTTTGATACGGTCATGGGTTATTTCTGCAAAACTACAGTAGACCAATCTCTAGAACAGCACAGAAGTTCTCCATTTCTTCTGGGCTTGGTCTGGTTTTGCCTGCTTAGAATGCAAGTTTCTTATACTGCAAGTTGTGCTGTTAGCACCATCAGCTCTTGACCTCCCCAAGATCCGGGAAGGAATGGTTTGTCTGTCAGAAACTGGGAGAGATTTCATTCTTTCTCATGCAGTAAGTGAGGGAGCTGCCTGGATTCAGAGTTCATGCAACACCTGACGAGAGGGAGCTACGAGAAACTCTGAACACAGATGCCACACGGTGAGTCCACTCACTTTTTTAATGCGGTTGTACTTTTGACGAACCATACTGATGGGGGTTTCTCAGATTGTTTTAGCGATACGCAGGATACACTTTCCTTAGACAGGAAATTTATCTCATTTGTTTCCACTAAGTGTATTCAGGCATACCATAACAAATTTCTTATAGAAAAAACATCTAAATGTGAAGTGGTTTACAATTACAAAAATGTATTATTTGATTTTCTATCAATAATTTAACTGCCTGTAGTTTTAATTTCACACACTATCAAGTTCTCTTGCAACACACAGAATCTGCATCTTAATTTATTACATGCAAGAAAAAATGCTATAAAACTATGTTTATACAATTATATGACTTGTTTAAGGCCATTCTGCTCTGCTTACTGTTGTGTTAATTTTCTATTTCTGACTTTTGGCTCTACAAAAAAAAAAGTAACATATCTTTACACACTTAATTCTGGCCTTAATGAATTCTCAGTGCTGTGTAATGAGCTAACTTCTTAGTGGGCACAGAGACCAGGAAAGCCAACAGGAGCTGCTGCAGCTCTCAGGAGCGAAAATTGCTCACAAGGGGGACAGGTAGGACCTCTAACAGTTCTAGTATCTTTCTAGTCCGCGTGCTTTTATAGCCTGAGAATCCGAGCATTTTGTCCTGCTATGGAAGATCTGAATTTCCCCCATTGATTTTGATGAGCACCAGATCAGGACTGAAAGCCACGTGCTTCTGCTTACTAAGGCAAACTGTTAAAGAAGATGCCTTCTCATTGCTTTCTGCACCCACCTGAGGGTAGCCAAAATCTACTTTTCCCTCTTTATTGATGGAAAACTCATTCACTTCCTTCTGTGTTTCTCCATCTCCCACAGTTACTGGAAGCAGCCAAGGGTTCTCACGGTTTTCACCAAAACTAGTGAGAATCACTTTGCTAACCTATATCCCCATCGGTATTATTTCGAAGGCCATACATCTTTAGATACTAATCTCCTCTGATCCACATACATATTTATGTTAGCAAGAGAAGAATGATGAAAGACAATTATTCATGTCCATGTTCTTATTTGAACAATAAACAGGAAAACAAATCACTGCCATAATCTTAGAAAGCCTGGGCTTCATCATGTATTGTCCCTCATGCAAATGTGGTGCTCTCAAAAAAAAAAAGAAATCAATGATCCCAAGGATCATTTGCCTTGAAATTTATTAATATCAAGTGTGACTACAACAGTTCCTATAAACATACATCACGTAAATGCATGGGATTATAGAGTTCATGAATTGGGCAATGGTTTTTCATCACTCAAAATCAGAACTGGCAAGGAACAGCAGCCAGCAAGCTTTTGCAGACCACGTGAGTGGATAAAGACATAGCTGAGTACAGGATTTTGCTGACGACGATCTGTACTGCAATTGGAGGTGAGACATGGTCAGACAAATCTACGGCTAAGAGGACTGATAAAGCACTGATTTTTCAGCATGCATTTCAGCCTATTGGTTTTCATGGTTAGGTACCAGTATAAAGCTAGCATCGTGCTAACATCAGACTACTGCATCGGCACAGTTAGTGTTGCCTGTGCTGGCCAGGTTCCAGCCAAGGCAGACGTAGCTTGGGACTATAAAGTGCACCAGGTCTGTAGAACAACTGTACAGCCATGAGTGATCAACGCAGAACGTGACCTTGGACAGCAAGCGTTTTCCAGGCTTATGAAAACCATCACAATTATACAAGGAGCTCCAGAAGACACGTAAGGAACAATATTCAAGTCCCACATAAAACACAGCTGTTTTTACAAAAGAGAAACAGTTCTTGTATTGCCCTGCTGAAACATGAATGCATTAGAATTGTGCATATCTATCTTTCCCACTAAACTCATAAAAATAAGTATTCAAATACCAAATACTGAAGCTGCTAAAAGCTGTAAACACATTTTCCAAAACAAAAAAATAAAAACCCAAATGTAAACTACTGATTGTCCAGACTTGTAGAAGTGGCAAGGGGTCATCTATAAGGACACTTTGGCACTTGACCCTTTGTTGGAGTAACACAACCTTCTCAGCAGGAGCATGACATGCAAAGCTGGTTCGTTGAGACAAGGGGGCACATCAGCTGCTAGTGCATTAATTACATTTGAAGAGCAGGCAAGCCTTCAGACACTTCTAAATGGCATAAAATAATTTAGCCTGGGATTATTTTTCTTAAAAGCCTAGATAAAACTGAAATAATTTAGTAGATATGGTTTTATGTGAATGACTAAGAGATACACAAAGAAATTTGGGATGAAAATCAAGTTCTCTTGCCTAGCATCTCCATCTCAGAAGTTGAGGCTGTGCAGTGGTTCACTTGTTTGTGATGTTCTCAGCAGAGTATGTCTTCACACATTTTTAAAGAAACTAAATCAAAAGAAGTTGGATATATTCATTTAATTCTTTAGATTTTGGCTACTCGTTCAAATAAAGAATAACGTTACTGAGTGTTATTCTTTAACATGGACTGGAATCCAAGGGAGGAGACAATGTGGATCATTGATGAAAGGAGATGGAGGCAGTGATGAAATTGTTTGCAAAGAATCAAAAGTGGTCAAAAAGACTTAAAACAAAAGCAGAAGTAATGGACAAAAAAAAAAATCAAAAGCCATTACTAAATGGAAAAAAAAAAAAAAATAAAACCAGAGCTGGAAGATTCTTGAAAGACACTAAAAAGAAATAAATCTCACTTTTTAGGAGAGTAAAATGAAGTGATCAGTAACAACTGGCAAGAGCGGGATCAGTTCCTCAACAAGGGAGAGCAAAAGCCTTGATCAAACCAAGCAGTAGCAGGGAACTGTACAGTTCTCCTCTGAAAAGCTGGCAGGATGCAGAATTCAGCTAGAGAGTGGTAGCACAATGCATTTACAATAGTTTCTTGCACTGTATGTGACTCCCTAAGGTCCAGGAAAAGATATGAGGCTGTTACAATCCATGTATTGTCATCTGCTATAAAAAAAAAAAATACTTTCTGGGACATTCAGTTTAACATAACTGTAAATATTTGAGAGGATGGGGAGAAAAAGTGGATTCCAGGAGCAAGAGTCAAGCGTCTGAAGTCTACCTGAGGCTCTAAAATCCCTTTTCCAAACCCAGACCCAATCCCTTGTGTGTTCAGTCTGAGCAAACCAAGAATCAAGAACTATAGGAAGGAAAAAGGGAACCCCTTTTCTTTCTTGGCAGAACCTCTAGAACTGTGCAACTTAGGCATAACTTTACATTAAAAGGAGACTCAAGTTCAAAAGGCAAGGGCCCAGTTCACTGATGTTCAGCTGGACTTAATTTCCAGGTTGGGATTATCAAAGGTACCTTAGGAAACTGGGTTTTGCCAACAAACTTGGATCTTTCCATCAGGAGTGCACTGAGGAGATAAGAAACAGGATAGCACCCAGACAGAAATGGGGAATACTCCCAATACAACTCAAATAAGACATTTTGTCTTTTCCAAAGAGAAAAATGGGGAAATTACTTTTGTCATGTGGCTGCTAGCTGAAAGACCAGCGTGCTGGGAAGCACGAACTGAAGCTGTGTACGCAAGACGAGACTTGATATCTTTTTCTAAATAGAACCGCACCAGACACCTCATGCCATCATCAATGCCTCTTTCAAATTAAATACTCCAAAATTTCTGACTTTAAAAATGTATGAATTCAACAATAAAATTTCTGACTGGCTTGAGTCATAAGAGAATATGAGCAGGTTTTTTTTCCTTATATAACTTGCTCAGTGACCCAGTCCATTGTGGGCTTTAGAAAATGGTAGAAGAATGGTCTACAAATCAGAAGTGTTGCAATTGATCTGCAAATAGTTAAGGAAAAGGTGTAAGCAGCGCTTAAAAATACGTAGGGCAGCTGCTGAATTTTACAGGATCAATAGTGTTATGTATGACAAGGGCTTCTTTCTGCAGCTCTTTCCATCGGCTCCAGGCAGGTGGGCCTGTTAAGGAATTGTCTGATACCAAAAGGTTTCCTCAGGCACTTCCTGAGCTTCTCAGGAGAAGCAGCAGGAACCATGCTGTTGACAGGTCTTAAAAGGTTTTGAAGACTGGCTGATTTTGCAGAATTGCGGACGCGTGTTTAAGATACTTAAACATTAGAGCCAACTGAAATATATATTGAAAAACATGGTACTCGGGCACACTGCTTCCTAGTTCTCTCTGCTATTCTTTTAAACCATATTCCATCCTTTTTTATTTGCCATTGGTGAATATGTGCATATGAACGCAAGTTTGCAGAGATTGAGAGAACGGCTGCTCCTGACTGGAACACATCAGCACTAATTCCCATGCAAGCCTAGGTGTTCAAAGAATTTTCATTATTATTCTATCGCTATCCATCATTTATCGTCTTGTTTAAAAATGTTTTCCTTATTTATTCAGAGAGAAAGAAAAAAATTAGTGTGAATGGTGACACCTCATAAAACGTAAATAATGAATAGCTCTGCAAACCACCCCAGGCAGAAAACGCAGCTTTAGTAGGTCTGTAACACACACTCAACTGAAGATTGGTACGAATTCTTCTTAAATGCTTTGCAGAGGGGTAAAATCCATGAGCAGGTTTTACAGCAAATAGCTTCCCCAGTCCTCCCTTAAAGTCGAGGGAAGCTTCCCTCCCACTCACAGCTTCCACTTGGGTTAGAAATACTGAAACAGCTTTGGTCATCATTTAAAAGTCTACGTATTATTCACCAAAAAAAATTAAAGGATACTTAGCTAAACAAAAGAACAGTGAAAGTGGACTTGAATTCTTTATCCATTCCTTACGTGTGCAGGTCTCAACAAGGCAAAGGAATTAACTTCCCTGAAAAGATTAATGAGGTACAAGAGGAATTGATGCTACCCAGACTTCGGCAGCAGAGTTGAGGATGATGAGTTGCCACTGACAGGTTCATATAAGATGGAGAGCTTTAAGGGGCAGGTACATATTAACCTGAACTATATCTTGCAAAAACAAACTGGAAGTTTTAATACTGTTCCTGCTTTTCACCAGGAAAGAAAATAGGTTTTGCTGAAAGCAATTCAACAAGATGAAATTAAATTAAAAAAACACATTTCTGATAAATAAGCTACTAACTGGGCTTTTCATTGTGGGCTGGGGATGGTTTGGTTTTTGTCTAATCTGGAATTGTACCAAGTATCATACTGAAAACCAGGAAATTGGGCAAAAGCGTGCTTCCTGAAGCTCTTCAGCTACAAAAGTTTCTCAGATCTTTTCCTTTTTGAGTGGTCGTTATAGGTTAATAAAGATTTAGTTGGTAGACGTCTATAGTGCAACATTGATGTTAAAGCTCTTTGAGTAATAGTGAAAACCCAGAACAAAGCTAGACATTCCTGAGAGTCCCTGCAAAAAATGATGGGGTAATGAAACCATTTACTTCTAAATAGTTCAGCACAACTAGTGAGTATTTTTCACCGATGGAGATTTCGACTGCAATAGCTGTATAGGAATGACACAACCAGAGATGATAGAAACTTCAAAGGCTCTTAGGTCACCTAACCTCCTGACTAAAATCTGATTTAATTTCTTAAAGGGGAGTTTCTCATAAACAAACCAAACAACAACAACAACAAAAAAAAAAAAAAAAAACCAAACAAAACCATCCACAACCCTTGAAGAAAGCAGAAAACAGTAAAAAGAAGCCTCCTGTGCTGGGACGTGTGATTGTGAGATCCTAGCTACTTGGTTATGGGCATAGCCTGAACTGCTGCCACCTGAAAATGCCTGCTTGGTACATAAGAAATCTGCACAAAGCATATTTACACCCAACTAAGAACCCCTGAGTTATCTTTGCAGGCAGGTCTGGATGGATTGCCATCATTTACAAAGAAGATCCATGTAGATTTTCTGCAGACCAGCTGCAATCGTATTGAAGGAGCGTGGCAGGCATCCATTTCCCTCTTTAGGGGGAAGTATCCCCACCCACGCATTATTAGTTCTCAGGGATAGGTAGGATTTCCAAACCATCTTAAGGAATTCAGGTAGTCACTATCCAATACGTCAACAGAGAAGGAGTTTAAAACTCAGAGAATTAATTTGAACGCCTCATTTCTTCTCTTAAAAAATAAGCATAAAAATATCAAGAAGCAAACATTTAATTGCTTCTCACTGAAAATATTTTTTTCTTCCTTCTTACAGATTTGGATATTGTTCTTATATCTCTAGAGCGGAAAAAAGTCAATATTGATTGAACATCAGGCTAAATGTCAGAACTAAATCTAAGTTATGCCGCTTTTACAGTCAATGGGAAGAAATTGGTACTGCCAGAGGGAAATGGGGTGGACACCTCAGAGATGGCTCACCCTCCTCACGTGCCTGTTTTCTTGCACTGACCGTAAAATGAGCAGATTTTGATGAGACAAGACAAACACCTAATATGCCCAGTGTCAGATGAAGTAAGATCCATCTCAAAGTTATTCAGCATATTATTCCATTAGTCTGCAGTACACAAGAGTCTCTTGCTTGTAAAACATTACTGTTGCCACCTACAACTTGACAATACTAAAATTTCTTAACAGCCAGTGCGCCAAGACTGCAGAGAAGTGGTCATTTTTTTATTCTGTCTCTCCAGCAAAACTAACCTGTTAATGGCATGCAATGCGCATTTTGGTAGGTTATGCTTGTAATACAGTCTAGAAAGCAAAGCTTAGGACTCTGGGAAGTCAGGATCCTAAATACAAAGTTCTGTTCCTTCACTGCTTACACCTTCCCCCTAATTATCTGGAGTTCAAAACAGTGTAAAAAGGAGAGCAAAGATAAAGAGAGTCACGGGCTGCTTATAATTCTGTGGGCGTTCCCTTGCAATGCAGTGTAGATAACAGCAGATGGACATAACAATTACAAAGGCTCACTAACATGTATAAATTCTCACTGAAGAAGGTTTTTACAATATTTTCCAAGCACTCCATGTCTAAATGTATGTAATTCTGTTGCAAGAGAGAGTTATGGCTAGTCCAAAGCCATATGTACACAAACCCAAAATGTAGTACCTTCTGGTTACTTCCAATAAGTACATTAATTTTTTTAAGGTAGGTGGATATGTATCAAATTCAGTAGCTTTTCTAAATTTCCATCTGCACATAGACATTTTCTACCTTCCATTCCCCCACTGAGAGGCTCAGCAGTGACGAGCAATGGACACAGTCCCTGCTTTAAAATACCTTTTTGTTCTCATTAAAGGAAAACTCAAACCCATTCCAATCTTTTTACATTTTTGCCTAAACATCTGTTACCTCACACAGCTGCCTGAGAAAACTTTTTACTCTGCGTTTGAACCTTCTGTACAAACATTAACTACTACAAGCAAAGACAGAATCACAGAGTTGCTGAGGTTGGAAGAGACCTCTGGAGACCATCTGGTTCAACGCCCTCAGCTCCCCCAGCTCCAAGCAGGGTCAACTCAGGTTGCTCAGGGCTTTCTAGCTCATGTTTTTCATCCTAAGGCTTGCAGACACCAAGGACCTGTGAATCACTTAATTATTGCTCCTCCAAGATGCTTAAGAAAGGTAAAGTCACAGCTGCCAGACTTCAGTCTGTATTTATGCTGTTTCTGAAGGTGTTGATGCCTGGAAAATTTCTAGGTGTTCACAAATCAAGAAAGCTTTCAGCCCTCTGATGTAGACAGAGATCTTTATTAAGTGTTGTCAACCAGAAGCTGCGTTGCCTGCAGTTTTCCTGTGACTTGAGTAAGAATCTCAGAAGAGCAAATCACAACATATCATGTACTCATTACTATAGCATGAGCTGCAGCAGAGAAAGTGGCCACAAACTGCACATCAAATGTTTATCCCACAAGTGAAAATGCAGTGATTCTCTAGGAAGCTCATTGGAGTAAAAACCTTGGTTTCTTCCATTTCAGAAGTAGACAAAAATCATAGGCGTGCTCTACCAGTACCATCAAGCAATGGACAAGGGACCATTTCAAGCAATTTGGACAACCTGTATCTCTTATTTAGACTGGGACACCCTGATTCTAGCTCTGCCCATAAGCCATCCAGGAAAAAAAAAAAAATGATATTTTATTAGAAAGTAAATTAAGTGCAGAAGAAATGTGCAGTATTCTACACACAACTCATTTCACCATCTTTCTTAGTAACCTCATATACATATATACACATATATATACACGGATGCACACACATGCCACAGAAACCCATAAGAAAGCATTATAAAATAAAACTTGTTTTCTATTCTCATCAGTGTGTCTGCAAAAGGAAGAACTGTGCAAATAAGCATCTGCACTTCTGGATAATGAGTAACGTTTCCCAGCTCTTTTTGCTACCCTGCATGCTAACAGAGGGTTACTGGAACCTGGAACTGTTGAACTCCCCATGTCTGTGTCTATTCCAGGAAATTAAACGTCTCCAGGCACGGGAACTTAATTGCCCATATGGTTAGCTGTTGGCACAGTCCCTGGCTCAGCTCTATCCTAGGCCAACTACCACTTTTCCAAAAAATTTCCAGGCATAATCAGGGAGTTAGCAGCAGCCAAGGACCGTTCCCAACATACAGCTCGCACGAAGCTGTGTTATTTTGCAGGCCAGAGTTTCACAGCATGGGTGTATGCTGTTCCACATCACTTGGCCAAAGATCAGAGAGTGGTTTCAAGCACTTACAGTTTGCTGGTACAGACGTAACAGACTTATGACAATTCAGCTCTGTAATCTAATTCTTCAGGTTGGGGTGAGAGATGGCTCCTCCAGGCTTTCGTAGTTTTCCGAGACCATTAAAAGTGGATCTCCTGTGGAAATTTGGACTGGCACTTTAAGTTTGCGGCATAAACATCTCCTTGGTCTGCAGTGAAAAGAGGCAGACCCGCGGAGAAGCAGCAGACAAAGTAAACAGTGGACACAGCAGAACCTAACTCAGGCCAAATAGTGTTATTTCTGAAACACTCAATACAGTCAGTGTGGTCCAAAATTCATAATTATGTCAAAGATATAGTCATTACTAGCATAACACATAGGCTAACTGATGACTTACCTACCTGGAACAGCCTCTTGCCTATTTCTCCACAAAAACATTTACAAATCTTTGACCTCTTTTCAAAAAAATGAACTCAAATACACATTATTAATTTAAACTATGTTCCTTGAACCAAATGGCTATCTGGATTGTAATGATAATGTTCCTCTGCTAATGGGAAGGAGGAATCCCTTCGACAATAACACAGGTAACGTTTTGGAACTGACACTTAGAAAATGTTATGCTCACAGATATGTTCTCCTGGGACTTCTATTTTTATTCTAGTCTTGTAGGACGATATAAAAATCTCCAATTTTAGTTTATTCTCTTCAGCACCGCCAACAATCAATTTGCATTTATTCTTAGCGGAAAATCAAGGCTCTTTAAATGACCTAAAATTATCTTTTCAAAACATGGTGAAAAAAAATATTGATTATGCTCCTCTATCACAGGTAGAGACATTGATGCGAATGCAAGTCAGAAGCCAAGTTTTCAAAGATTATCTATAACAGGGAGCTCCTCTATTTTCCTTTGTTTACCATGGAAACTAGCAAACAGCAGAGGGAACTTCTACTTCACTTTTTGGGAGAAGCACTAAAGAAAGCCACCTTCAATTGAAACTGCAAAACTAATTTAGGGAGGCAGTCAAAAACTAAACCCCTCCTCACCGAGGATTTGTGAAAATCTTGGGAACTCACGCACGTGAGGTTGATTGCATTTGTCCGTATAAAAATGCCTAACATATGTAACTGGTTTATTTTCTGAAGGCTTGAAAAAGTATTTTAATCAGCAAATAGTCCCCAAAGAAGCTCAGGTTAGTGGAAGGGAGGATTTATGCCCCATTATATTCCACGCCTTGATTCCATGCAGTGCAGATACAGCCTTAGGGATATGAGCTTCAACCTACTCATTAAAGCTCATGGTTAGGTTTTTAATCTAGGGTATGTCTACACCAGTTTTAAGCTTAAGTTCCGAGTCGCCTTGTGTTTTGAGCTCAGATTGCTGGCTGTTTCTCGCAGTCTCTTACCTCATTTCTCTCTCTGAATCTAGTTAAAACACTAGAAGTGCAATAAAGCAGATGAATCATTATAACTCAAAATCTAATTCTTCCCAAATAATAAATACCGTTTAGGGACTATCTGATACACTTGAGAATCTAAGACACAATCAAGAGAGGCAGAATCATGTTCCCTCTTTTCTTTATATACTATAAGGATCGGACTATTTAAATAATACACATTTATTCTGTGTGTCCTCTTCCTGCCACAGAGGGTAAGTGTACTTGAAAATAAAGCATGGGGTCAGTACAGCTCTGCCAGAGTGCTCATGGGACTGGAAAAAAGACTCGGGACATTCTTTGGCAAGCAGGTAGGATCCAGATGGCAACAGATCAAGTGCTGCTTCCTCATCTGGAGAGGACAGAGATCAACACAGAGGAAAGATGACTTTCCATTTACAAGCATCCTTCCAAATACTCTGTTGGGAGGCACTGTAGGAGGGAAGGGTTCTGGATGACTATAGGAAACAATCCAGAAGGTCACTACTTGGCCATGTTAAGGTTCATAACCCAGAGTCCATGCAGACTAATTGCATCAGTCAAGCGTCCAGGAGAAAGGATTGCAGGGCAGGCCATGAGCGTGGTCTCTGGCAAGTCCTTTGAATCACTGGCTAAGCCCTGCTGTTCCTGCTCAAGCCCTCCTGTCTATTCCCAGCGTGACTGCCAATCTACCGAGCACTCGGCTGTTGTCAAAGTTGGAATATATTCCTCAAAACACACCAGTGTTTTGCAAGTTACTCATAGTCAAATCGGGCAATCCAACCCAAGGCATCACAGACAGCATTTGAACTTCCCGTGTCTAGAAGACAAGCTGAAACCTGTTCAGATTCCCACTGGACTCATACAATGATTTACAAAATCTGTAAGTTTTGGATAATTATTTTATGCTGCTGAATAATATCGACAAAGCAAACGTTGAAATTCAGTCTGGGCCATAAAAGAAAATACAATGGGAGGTGGGTAACTTGAGCATCATGTCAGGTGAGATCTCTTAAAAAAATACCAGCCTTTTGAGTAACAGGGTGGAAGCGCTGGTGTAGCACAGCTCGGGTCCGTCCACACGCTGGTGTGCACTGACAGCTCTTCTCAGCCTCTTTTTTTTTATAGCAGCAATGTTATGAATTGTTATGAGCTATACAATGAGCTACAGTGGGCATCTTGGTTGTGTAGCTCCCAAAGTGAGCTGAAGTCCAACTGAAGTATGGACTTGTGGGAAGTTTCATAGGAGCTTCTGAGAAAGTACATGGCATCCACCAGCAGCAGATGCCCAGAAATGGCAACACTCCCGTGCCGAGTACTCTTCCAAGGCACTGCTATTCCTATTAAACCACCGCCAGCGAGAAGGGGGATTTCAGCAGTCTAATTATCACTAGCTTTCTGTCAGATGGTTCATTAAGCTTCCCCCAAACACACAAACATAACAAATCATTCTGATTTAAAGGTTTCTCTTTTTCTTTTAGATCTCAGACAGTTTACCGTAACTATTTGGAAAAGAGTATCCACTTGTAAAAACATGAGTACCTCCATTTCTCTGAGGAAAAATAGCAGTTACAGAACTAAGTAATTATTTAGAAGCACTTTTATCCCTCCTAACAAATGGAAAATTGTGCAGCTTGTGTTTCTACATCTAAATTACCTTAAAACTTGTGTCTGGATTTAAGCAATTAGAAATCAGTGCATTTCTTCTACATCTGTGGATTGCATTAAATAAATTGGAAACATTTTACAAAGGGCAATTGTCATTCTTAGTAATTAACAGCATTCCCAAAGTAAATATCTTGCAATTCCCCTTGCTATTCCCAGATAATCAGACCCTTATGTCTATGTTCCACCCAGCTCATCTACCCTGAAGTCAGCAGGGGATACACGCATCTGCAAAGCCTATGTGGAAGAAGATTGCGGTATTTGCTCAGACCACGTACAATCAGAGAAACCAATCTGGAAGCGCATTCATTCCCAGAGTGCACAGTTTCAGTTTTAACTGGTTTTCCAATGGAAGGAAGACACACACACACACATATACACAGTAAATCTCAGAACCAGTTACTGTAGGCCAATAGATAGGTCCCAGATTCTGTTCTCGGCTGCCAGATGACATTCAGCAAATAACTTTATCTAGGTGTTGTTTCTCTGTCTGGATAGCAGCAGTAAAGACAATTACTCTCTGCTGGAAAGTACATTGAGCTCTATGGTCAAAAAGTACAAGAGCTAAATGATTATTTATTAGATATAGTCATACTTTGATGATGTTGCCTCCAGCATCCTATAAACCCCAATTGTCTTAAAATGACTATTATTTTTGCATGGTGACAGTCTTTGGGTTGTGAACATCCAGCACGTGTATCACAAAGACTCAGTGGGAACAAGAAATGCCATAGGGAAAGTATAATGTACAAATTAAAAAAAAAAAACCAGGAGCAAGACTTAACAGAGTTTGTATAAGCAAATGACAGACTCTGCATGAATAGCCCAATCCACAGATGCTTAGAGAAAAACAACCGCTAAAGCTTATTGCCATCAACTAAATGTAAATATAATCTCATACTCTGCTTTACCACTCCAGCAGAGCCCGTGTCCATTATATTGGCAAATGGAGCTCTCTACCCATACACATCAACCCACATAAGGAGAAAAAGAACTTCAGTAGTAAGCTTACTCTTAGAAATTAGGTAGAGATGTCTTAAAATTGTCTTAATTATTCAGCTCTGTGGCTATAATTGATCATGATGCTGTACTGTTCATTCCCATCTGCCCCAAAACGAAGCATCCATTAGAGTAACGTGCATCTCATTTACCGTATTACTTTTCTAACTTCACTGTATAAAAGGCAACACAGGTAATAACTCCAAGTATAATATAAAGATTTACATCTGAGAATAACAGAGTCAAAGAGCAAGGCTCTGTGTGTGGTCATTTAGAAGGCAAGTGAGTACAAAAACACCCTCTCTTCTTGAAGCCTACATAAAAGTTATAATTCATAGCAATAATTCTAATGTTAAAGTACAGAAAACGGTAGCATTTTAAGCTGTGGAGTTAAGTAACCTGCAAAATTCAGTCCTAGTTTCACTTAACTCATTAAACTAACAACTTTCTGTGCTAGCGCCGTTTGAGAGTCTGCTTTCTATTTTGAGATATTCTTGAGCAACCTGACCTGGTGAAAGACGTCCCTGCCCATGGCAGGGGGGTCAGACTAGGTGATCTTCAAAGGTCCCTTCCAACCCAAACCATTCTGTGATTCTATGGAAATGAAACGTCTAATTCAGATGACTAGACACCACTGGATTCCTTCGGCAAAGTCTTTCTTTGTGTCTGTAATCTCATTTGAGGTCGTATCAGTCAGTCCTTCCACCATTTCAGGAAGGTCACACCAATTCTTGCTGGAGCCAGGAGAGAGGAGAAAAGGACATCTTGGAGTTTTGGACTCTCCGAAGTGCTGAGCTAGTTCTAACTCAGATTTAAGCACATTTATTTCAGCTAAACCAGTTTACAAGCCATAGGCAGAGGATTAATTTTTCAGTCATCTGTAACACAAAACGAATAAAAAAATCAGATCAAAGAACATGAGCTCTATAGGAACTTCATCAAGTAAGAAAAAACTGCAGTAATATGAAAAAATAAATTCCTGTTTATCCTGTGACATCCAGGACACTTTCAACTGGCTGCAAAACCTCCCTAAAAAATTAATTAATAAAATGAGATACAATACAATAAATAAAATACACCTTTAGTACAGTGCTCCTCTGTGCACTAATAGGGATAACAGCTAAAACGCAGAAGTTCGAGCCTGCCTATAGTAATGGTATTTACAACCGAGTGTATAGATTAGTGGCAGTTTGTTACAGGGACGTGCAGCATTGGCATTTGTAATGCATGTGCCTGGCTCCTATGTGTATGTTGCAGCAATGTCTTCTAATGGTGACTGCGTTAAAGATGAATAAAAAGAGGGGCAAAAAAAGAAAAATCAAGGTGAAAAGGCTCTGTACACCTCTCTCTGCCTGTGTTCCCTGGCTGGAACACATCAATCTTGAAGTTTTTATCCCATTGGAGACAGGTTTTGATTCTGTATCTCCATCTAGCAACACAGCGATGCATCAGAATAGGGCCATACATAGCCACAAAAAAAAAAAAATCTCTTCTTCTAAATAACACAGGGGTTTTACATACTCCTCCTTATACTTAAGAACTTTGCCTTTAGTACAGAAAGGAAGGTAAATTATAATAGCTTTGCACAAACCAAATGCAAAGCGCAAAACTGTCGAAACCCTTCATTATAATGTGACAACACCAGAAGAGGATTAGCATAATTAGCAATGGTAGCTAATTATTTTCTTTATCAAAATAGCATTGTTTACTTGCTGCAGAGTGCATAGCAGCAGGCTGAAGCTGTGAAATCATAAACGGCACAAAAGAATTTCTTTACTGGAATGTGCGTTTGCAGCCAAAATGAAAGAATACTCTCAGTGTGATGCAGAGACCTGTTCTATACCAAACCACTTCAAAAATGCACAGTCAGTACCACGGAATGGAAATCAAGAGGTTTTTCCACCTAGGGGGAAGTTTTGATTATTTTTTTTTTCCCCCCTTTGTAAGCAGAATCCCCAAGGAGGAAAGCGCTCACTGCAGACGCCTGCTGCTACAGAGGCAGAAGCTGAGCTGGGATGGCTTCCTCGAGGACCTCGAAGGGCTGCAGCTCTGCTTGTGAGACGTGCGTGGCACCATCTCTGGGGAGGTCATGAGCAACACTGAAGGAGCAGGCTTTGGCCAGGGAACCGGGATGGGGCAGCCAATGTGTTTTATTAAAGAATTAAAGGACATTTTAGCTTAGTCGAACATAACTGTTAACCCTGCCTGATACCTGAAGGTGAAAGCCTGCATGAAACGATTCTGCCATGAAGGGTCGGTGTAGGAAGGCCGCTTAGGCGAAGCCAGAAGGAAGTCCTGCTTTTTCGGTGGGATGACTCCACACAGAGCTGCAGGGGCCATCCCAGGAGGGAGCCTGCTGACATCCCTGTGCTGGGACCAGGGGAGCATCAGTGGCTTTGGTCAAGGCCACCGCAGCCAACAAGACCGCTCTTCCAGGAGGGACAGGGAGAGTTTTGTGAGTTCTGGACTCTGCCATCTGCAGAAAGCAAGCAGTGGATGTATACCCACCTGAAGAGGGAACCCTCATTCTTACTTAACACACTCAGGAACGGAAGGTGGACCTCCAGGCAACTGATCAAGCACCCTGGACAAGTCACCAGCCTTACTTTTTAAATACTGTGTGAAAGAGTCAAAAAGCCCATCCCTACACAGTCACACACATGTTGCGTAACTATTACTTAGCATCAGAAATTAATTCTCTCCTCCTTCCCCATCAGTAAAGTTTAAGGCTTTTTCTTTTTTTTTTATAAAGACTTTCTAGGACAGCAGTGAGCCATTGCGCCAAGAGAATCATTACCTACAAAGAATGCTCTAGCAAAGTAAATGAGTTTCCTAGATTTCAGGAAGAAGTTCAAGCTGGTATCACTTAAAATTCAGTGGTAGCCTACAGTTACCAGGGATGACACTTCTTTTCTATTGATTACAAGTGTCTGAAAATTTTAATCATTAAATATTATTTAATAAAGAATAGCAAAATATTTAGGCATAGAAATATTGGGATTGTTTTCTTTAATTAAAATATGTTAAACACAGAGACCAAGTCCCTCATGATGTACTTTTACCGAAATCCATTTTTCCATTCAAAAACACACTTACACAGAAAAACAATCTTATTAGAGGCATTCAGAAGAGGGAATATCCTTCTATAGACAAAATGAATTAAGGGAGAAGGAAAAACTTATCCCGTAGTATCACAGTGAGAGAATGCATTTGTTTGCCAGCTGAATGCTGCTAGCAAAACTCCACGCATAGGCTCTCGAGGTGGAAAACCTAGGCACTTTGCACAGCCAACCACGACCTTAATTCACGTAGCCCAAAAGGTCGAGTGTAACCGTTACAGATCATAACTGTCCTATTTCTAACCCAACCCAAGCCATCACAGCTATGCTACTCTGGGTAGTATTTTTCCTTTGGCATCTTTGCTCTACCTATGCCCCCAAATGTCTTTCTGAGGAAACATTCCTCGCTGGATCTGACTCAGTGTCCTGCTTTGGCATGCCATTATAAATTATAATTAATAATGGCTCCTTGTGTCTTCTCAATGGCTAACTTTTTTTTGTCTCTTTCCTTGCAAGCCTCTAGTCCCTATGCCATGAACATTGTGCAGCAACAGCTAATATGCCATCTGCCCAGTATTCAGCTATTGAATGATTAATATAAGAAATCAAGGGCAGTTTATTTTATTACAGTAACATGAGTACACCTAGGAAAGCAATGGAGTAAGGCATGCAGTTAAGCTTCTAAGGAGAGGTTCTCTTAAAAAAAGAAAAACCAAAATACTTCATTCATTATTTTCACCCACTTTGAGTCTCTTGTCCTGCCCGATTACTTATCTTCCCCCAACTCCAATCCAGTCTACATGAAAAGAAAAGTCATTGCATGCAAAGTAAATCACGACAGGGGCTGTTACCAGTCCTCTTGGAATTAGATGTCACCCAACCATTATCAAAACCAATATGAACATAATTGGATATTCAAATGAAGTGGAGATAAGGAAAACCAAATTTACCTGATGTATTGATTCATATTTGCCCTGAATCCAAAACTCCAATTGTTTACTCTAATGCTTTATTTTCTACTAGTACATTGTCTTTAGTAGTTTTTATGAGAAGTATACAGCAACAGCGTGGTTTTTGTAATGTGTTTTCTGACAGCGAGGAGACTCTGCTGTTGTTATGCACAAGAATATGGTTTGGCTGGCTTAACGAGTGCTAACAAACCACCACGTCGTTGCTCCCACCATAAAATTAACCTGACACTGCTGCGCGCAAGAATTCCACAGAAACTGTTCAAAAGCAAGAAGTTGCCCAGACTTGAGCTTGAGATAGTTACTCTGCAGACAAATTAATCAGTAGCTCAAAGAGCCTGAAAATTAATTTGTTACAAAGTTTTAATATTCTGCAAAGAAAGTGTTTTCTATTTCTATTTAATTAAAAAAAAAAAAAAAAACAAACAACAAAAACTCTTCTGACCATTGAGACCACGTGTCTTGGCTACCATTTAAGAATGTAAGCACGATGTAAGGACCAAATCTACCCAACACATTCATTCCTACTTTTGATACATCCCTTATGTTCACAGCCATAAGAAAAATTACAGCAGTTAAGATATAAAACACAACCTATCCCTGCTCCTGAGAAGCATAAATAAAGAAAAACCTCTTGATGATGTATTTGTCCCATCTCAAAGGGTGGAAACCAGACTGCAGAGACATTTTCAGTCCAGCTGTGGAACTTTCCACTTTAGAAAACTGGCAGAGCCCTGCAGCTGGAGCATGTACGATGACCGGGTCAGGGGATGTAACGAGAAGGCTTTACAGGATGACTGTGAAATCAAGGAGAGACTTTAGGGAATAGATAGATTTCTGAGTATCTTCGGCACATCAGAGATCTCCTCTTGGGGACTTCCACGCTGAAAGACTGCATGGCTTTCTTTACTGAACATTTCCTTATGAGCTCAAAACGAAACCCAGAGCATACAGCTTATTCCTTTGACACAGCAGAGCCACTTCTCCTCATTCTCATTTTCCAACCTTAGGGAGATCAGAGACACATTTGTAGGCATAGGCTGAGCAAAAACTTGAAGCAGAAGGACCTGACACAAAGTTGAGCCCATATAACTTCAGAGACTGCTGGCACCACTAGAAGTGACAACATTAGCCTTAGGACTTACAGAAATGTTGAGTTTAAGTGCCGGCTTTCTCCCTGCGTGTAATTTTGCTACAAGAAGATATATAGTGCGCGTTTCATAGATATCTCAACATATTTTATGCTTAATGTTGAAAAATGTATTCAGGTATTTTTAGTATTGCATTGCTGCCTTTCCTTCTTGGGGAGGGATAATATACAAGATTTAACAACCAATATGGAAGAGACCTAGAGACAGCAGTAATTCTTGGGGTTCAGCTGACATTTGTGAACCTCTTGAGCTCAGCTGCTCTCATGGTTTATGACATGTGCAGAACCACTTGAGGGAATTAATAACCCACTACCTGTCTGGAATGAGAAATCTGCTTGCTTCAATCTAAATATAACATCTGCCCATCTCTCCTTTCTACCCATTCCAAGCCTTTTTTCCTTCTGTGCGACTGGGGGGCTGGATGAAGGGTTTTTTCCATTTTAATCAGGAGAAGAGAAATCATGGAGTACTTGAAAATTAATCCTAATAACAATCTAATTATGGGCTCTTGAGTTCTGTTTTAGAATGAAATTCAAAATTGACTGACAGGATAGATATAAAGTGCTCAACTTCATGTAGAGATCTAGTTAGAAAGCACAGTATATTTCTATGTGTCTTATATATCTTTCTAGTTGGAAATCAGTATATCTTTTAAAAATGGGTGCAGAATCTGGCCATCTCTGTTGGAATGGCAACCACTTACTTAGGACACCAATTAACCCTTCCAGCTTCGTTTGAAGTGCTTCAGACAGTGGTGGATCTGCATCTGGCCTGATGCGGTGAGAAGCCAGCTAGGACGCTGGCATTTGGATCCATTCCCCACGAGATGCACGTCATGCCTGTTATCTGAGACCTCAAGACGCTTTTTCTAAGGAGCTAAAGCAGCCAGTTTAGCCACATTTGTAACATATTTACCAATAAATATTTCCATAAGGTCATAAATACACATGAGCATCCCCAAGCACGGAAATAAGTGTCTTAGACCTGACCAGACACTTTCTAGAGGACTAAGTAACCAGAAATCACAAACAGCTCTCAGACCAATATTGCTGTCATCACAGTACTAAAAAGGTTCATTGGGGCTACCACAATAACATCATCTTGACAAAACCCAGTTTAGGGCAAGTTATTTGGAGTAAATTTTAAAAACTGCTTCCCCACATCCTTTAGATGAGACATTCTGGATATATTGCTTACGTAGGAATTGAGGCTGGCAAGACAAGGGTAGAAACAGGCTCAGGAAACTTATTTATGTTAAATGAGAAAGAATTGTCTCTTGAAGCAGTTGCTAGACAATGTGGCAAAAAAAGCTTGTACATGGCAGTCTAGCCTTACCGCAACCCTTCAAAGTCCTTGATTTCTTGGAAATCATTGCTTGAACATACTCCAGATTTCCTAGAAGCACAGTCTACAGTGGCCGAAAACTGTAAGGGGGGGGAATTTTTTTGAGCAGCTTGCATCTGGTTGTTGGCAAACCTACGCAAAGTTACATTGTATATTCCCCTCTTCACTTAAATACATATTTCAAATATCTGAGGGATGCGAATTGGTCAAATACTCACAATCACCAGTTGAAGTAGTAGCAAGTCATACGCCCTCCTAATAGCAGTGGGAAGCAAGGCATACGGTAACAGGGAGTGACCCAAGGACCACCACCAGTTCCTTTACATTCAGCATGGGTCATCAATGAAGAAGCCATTCGCACGACTCCCTGGGAAGTCAGCACCATCATTCCCGTTTGCGGGACGAGATACATGACAAGTGTAAGCAACTTCCATACGGGATTCCTGAGGGGAAGTTGGTAGCACAAAGCACTGGCTGAAGTCAGCCAACTGTCTTTGTGTCCCTGGTGGGTACATGCAATAATTCTGCCTGAAAACACAGGATCCATCTACAGGAGGACAGTCCTGTTTAAAGGCAAAGGGGCAGATTGACTAAACACAACTGGACTGACCTTCACTCTTCCAAGGCAAAGAACCAGCAGGTTTTACCATATGGTTACATGATGCAATACTGGGCATGACCCGTCCTTATCCAAAGTAAGAATGGGTCTACACTTGGTGTGTAACATCAGATTCCTGTCCTCTTAAAAAGTGCAGTAGTCCAAATCCTGAACAGGTATGCTCAGGTGTTAAAGTATTCTGGACATTTCTGGTAATAACATTCATTTAAGACTGAATTCAAAGCAGTGAGAATCACTAATGCTTATCCCAGCTCCTGCACTGTCTATTTTTCTTTTACAATTGGTTGCTAAAGCTGGTGCTCGGCTCTTGGCACTGAAACCCATGAATCAAATATAATGAGTGTGACATGTCACCTAGCAAAACACTGGGAAGCTTTAGCAAAAACACCCTCAGTTCCATGCCATTGCCTTCCTTAGATTCAGAGTTCAAGTTTTATTGTTTTATTGCTACAGACTTCACAGATGAATAGCCACATTGCTTCCAATAAATGCCTTTCTTCGTACCTTTCTCATCTCCACAGCACTTTCTGACACGGAAGATACTCCAAGGGTACGTTAAGAGCTAGCAGAAGCAAGAAGTTTTGGAAACAGGACTCGTTCAGTATACTCTATGTATGGGTGTCAGTACATGACAATGTTCATATGGAATATATGTAAATAAGTTAAAAATGAACAAAGCAAAAGAAGCATGAGCAACTGTCATGCATTTAAAGTCTGCCGTGCAGATTCTGCCATGTGAAAACGCAGCTTTTCTCTTCGTGGTGGAGATGGCTCATCTGGTCACTGGGGAACCCTACCCCTCCAGGCTCCCAGGTCACACACCTTTTCTTTGGACCAGTCCAGCTGTATTGCCCCTTGGGAGCATGGGAAAACACAATCATTCAAAGCAGGGGAACCTGCTGAAAGTTTGAACAGGAATCAGCTCAAAACCAAGAATCAGCCCAGAATCAGAAAGCTTTGAAGTGTCTTAGACCAAACCATTGACTACTGCCTTACGCTGCCATGGGGAATCTGATCACCTTCCCGTAAGGTATTGGGCTCTGAGGTTATACATCAGAACTACTTCATGCCTCTTCTCTAACCCAGGTGTAAATCCCAATTATTTCTCCCCTCTTTCAGCTTTAGGTTCATTGGACCTCCTAATTCAAATAAAAACTAAATGGTGCAAACTATTCTTAGGCTGTTGCACCCTCTTTGGAAGCATCTCATTTATTCACATTTCACTATCCCAGGACTCAAGGAGAGTGGTGCAGCCACCTCCTCTGACAGGTACCTCCTCTATTATCTTCATCAAAACACATACTCCCTCTTTTAAATGCAAACAAAGCATCTCAAAGCCCATAATTTGCTTCTATAGCCATTCATATTTTATTTAGTGTTTGAATAGTATAAAGTACTGGTATAAGCACATCCTTCCCTCTCCCATCCATCCCCAGGTTCTTTGGCTTTCCTGCGTACTAGCATTTTTCTTTGAGCAAAGTACCACATTTGATGTTTCCTTGTTCCACCTTGGAACTAAAGGGCAGGAACTCAGCCAGACTCTGTTCTTGAGTTATTTCTTCCCACAGAAAAAAAATAAATCCATTTTTTTATCAACTCCTGATCACACAGGCTGTATCGTTTCCTGGGTTTCATTAGTAGCTGCGTAGCCAGAGAGACTGTGGATGAAGACTGGAAATGTTAAATGGACAGAGCGGCTCTGCGGCCCTGCTCCACCGCTGTGCTCTGGAAGCGGTTTTCCAGATGTGCACGTCTAAAAGCTCTCTTGAAGGAAATTGGGCAGAGGACAAAATCATGAGTCACCACTTTGGATTTTGTTTTTCATCATCTCACTGACAGTCCTTCAATCACTAAATGTCATGTCATCCTAAAAATGCTTGAAGTATGGATAAAACAAGAGTATATTGCTATTATTAAGTATTAGATACCTCATATAAGCCACAGCCATTTTTAACTGAGGTAAAAACACAAGCAGAATTGATCAAAAAAGCTCAGCCACTTGTAAAGTGGCATTTGGTTGGTTTATGAAGGAGTTATATACGCTGCTGCTGCCTACAGGGATGCAGCCTTAAACTCTTTCCAGGATTTTTCTCCTAGCCGTGTTTCTGTCTTCGTTGTTCATGCTTTTTGGGTTTTTTTTTAACTTCATTATTCCAGCACAGAGGGAATGACTGCAGATGTGGGCCTAGACTGATGGGTGCTGAATAACTGGAAGCAGAACTGCAACCACGCGGCTGATCCAGCAGCTCCTGCTTTCGGAGGACAGGAGTGGTTTCTCTGCATCTGTGGTGTTGAGCTCCCGCCAAGCATGTGTTCTGCTGTGAGACACGGCAAGAGATACTGAGAAGAATTACACTGCAACCAAGAAAATCATTACCTTCATTATCGCTGGATTAAAGCACCTTGCTAATAATAGAAGCAATTATAAGTATGTTGCTTCTGCAAGCTTGCTAAAGAGCTCTTTATTCCTGTTAACGTGGAGGACTGTACATCAGTCACATTCAATTTGCTACCAATTTCAGAATAAAAGAATAGTTAGTTTGGTTATATTTAACTAATTAAGATTTATTGAAGATGCTAAATCACAGCATATGGCATATGTTACTCAATATTTAGTATGCATAATCATTGTGTACTTCTGTGTACTCCTGACAGCGTCCCGGAAAAGGGAAAGTAAATAGAAAAGTCTCAACAGCTATTTTACATGCGAATAGCTGCGGTCAGGTTCACTAATTAGCAGCAATAATAGCAAATAACTGAATACCCAGAATATGGTCTTACCCCTTCTAAGCTTTTCTGCACTCAAATAGCCCGCTTGTGATCAGCAACTTGGCCATCGAGCTTCTCCAGGGCAGGGCCGATCTCCAGCTGTAGGGTGAGGGTACCCGAACTGCCAGGGGGTCACCTCCTCTCTTTGGCTTTGGCTGTTAATCAGGCCAAGACGAGCAGCTCCAGCTGGAGGACCCATGCCAGAATATCAGCTTTTTATTCACAGGACGTCCTGTGAAGTTGGAGATCTGGGTTCAGTGCAGAGAAAATACATTTGAACCTCAACCTTGCTCGTTCCCTGACCTCAGGGCTGCTCTGCACCACGTGTGGGTGTAGGTTGTAGGGAAGCATTCCTGTTTTCATGGTATTTTATCCAGGGTCTTTTTTTTCAATGTCCTTTTTTCTAAATCGATACATTCCTCCAAAAAGCTTTTTTTTTTTAAAATCCATAGTCATCTCGTAACCACAACTGTTGACAAGAAGCTTCCCAAGATGCTCACAGTGCATAGACATGGGGAGCATCTGTGAGGGACCAGCAGCAAGAACCAGGCTTCTACAGAAATATCCATTTAAAGTGAAAATGTATTCTGTTGGGCGATACACAGATTCAATGCCCTAGGAAGAAGGGATGCTATGCTAGGATTTCCAAAGGAAGAGACAGGTAGAACTTGGCTTTTTAGTTCACTGTCTGTCTAACTGCACAGAAGAAAGGTGCACGAATATTTTCAGCAATTATGGAGCTTAAAAATCAATTTGTTCATTGGTCCAAGTCCTTTAACTCACACACTGCACCACTAAGAGAAAAGGAAAGGAAAGAGAACACCAGGTAAAGTTTTAGAGCCTGGGGAACACAATGAGAAAAGCAAGGAACTGGAACATGAAGTTATGACCCAAATTGTGTGTTTTCAGAAAGGCTGAGGAAGCCTGAGGGGGAAGTCAAAGCCTGAATAGGCTGGTACAACTTCTTGCCGTGTTGTTTATGTATAGATCTGTTTTTTTCCAAACATGAAATACCTCTTCCTAGCTTTGATTGCCTTTTGATGAAGAAAGACCATCTGATACCAGGTACAGCACTGGTTAAAACATGTTTTTCAAGCCACAGAACAGGAGAGAAGAGGATTTTTAGCAACTTTAATGAAAGCAAAACAAAACTAAGGCACCCTACTCATCTAATTCCCAAACCTAATCCCTGGATATTCAGCAAGCAAACACAACAAATTTCACACCAAGGGTCTGTAAGGCGGAGATTTTCCAGTGGGAAAAATCAGCAGCAGGGAATATCCCTGCAAGACAGACATGCCCCACAGCTGTGGCAGAAACAGCTCCATGAACCCTACAGGACCCTAACCCATCTGGCAGGGGTTGGGAGTCACACCAACAGTTTCTCCAGTTCAGTATTCTTCTGCTGCTGTGCTAATAGACCTAAATTAATGCTTTTCTTACATCCTGGTCTCCTCTATACCAGCTCAAAATCTGCATCTCAGGCTATTAAGTGAAGTTTGGGTGGGGTCTAGGTTTCAGACAGTGTAAATTCTGTTGTAAATGCAACAATACATAAACACTATCTCCACCTACCCCATCTGAACCCACACCGGCACTTTGAGATGAGCCTCACATGTACCAGTCTGAACTGCAGTTGCATAGATCCCGTTACCTACGGTACCCACCTTCTGCACATCCAAAATGCAGTCCCCAACACATAGCGATGGTGCAAGCAGCTGATGCTATCTCAAAGCAATAACACCCCAACAGAGTATCAGAAGTACCTTTTCAACCCAAAAATCTCATTACTCACTCAGCCAACAGTGACCCAGCCCCTTAGACGCCAATTTATCCATTTCAACATTAATTCTTCATCATTATTGGCGGCACGCTGTTAATTGATTAGTCCAGCACCACTTTCTCTGGCAATAGCAGCAATATTGCCTTTGGCTTCCAGAGGAAGCAGAATCGGGCTTGTCATTAGCAAACGATTTTACTTTGTCTTTCTGCTTGGTTGGTCGTGAGTTCTGTGTAGAGGAAGTCTCATTTACAGTCACTCTCAAAGCTTTATTATTTTTTAATGATGAACCATAATATTTCTTTACACAGGCTAAAGTGGAGGAGACAGCCAGCTTCCTTTGATAGCCAATGAATTCCGAAATGACACCTGAGCTCCTCGCTCCACGCTGTAGGAACGCGTTACGCACATCTAGCAATACCATCTATATTCATTAGTTCCTACAAACAGCCTTGCAAATACTGATGCTAAACTCAAAATGGGGTATATTTCGTCTGATCAAATTGTGCAAAAAAAAAAACCCTGAATAACACCATCTGTATTTGAACATAATGTTTACAGCTAAAAGGTTCTGAAATAACAGACATTTGGTAGTTTGAGAAAACTAATTGCTATATTATGCAGATTAGCTTCTCAATTGTTACACTAAACCTGGAAAATGCTGTATGCTATACTTATTTTTAAACACGCTCTATTTTCAGTAGGGTTTTTTTCATCTTTTAGTCTAGTATTGGATAAGGAAACACAAGGAGTTTCAAGCACTCAACTAAAGAACTGGAAGAATGAATTCAGAGCCTGACTCCTCTATACTATAGGACCCCCTCCTTCTACACAACCTTGTTCAGATACAGGGGCCTTTAAGGTACATATTATATTCGTTGCTATAATTCTGTTCAGTGGTCAAAAGAAACGCTAGAAAAGTTTAAAAAGAAAAAAAATCAAGAGGCATTCAGAAGAACATCCAGTGCACTACACAGATGCAATGATTGAAAGCTCCATATTGTAATAGGAAGAGCCATGGACACCACTTCCCAAGAACTCAGACAGGAGAACCCATCTGAATTGATACAATTCCTTTAGGGCAAACAGCTTACTATTCCATGTCGCCACTTTTTTTGACCTGAATTATTCGGAAGGATCTAATATAAAGTGAAGAAGCACAAATGCAAGGGGGAAAAAAGGGACTCAGCCTGCCAAATGAGTGTCAGCTCCTTTCAGACAGCAAAAACACCCTCGGAGTTCAATCTGGGGCAAAATAATATGTCAATAGCCTTAAAGTAGATAGGCATATTCATTATGAGTTCAAACACGGCACACAAGTTAGCGAGCCAAGTCGCGCACAGAATCAGCTGCAATCCACAAAGGAGTTTTTCAGAAGTTAATTCAGACTTATTCTTCATCAGTATATTTTAACCAGCATAATAGTGGTACAAGTCCTACCTGCTGAGCAGGTGTCCTTCGGTTAACTTCAAGCAGTCACATCGTCTAGCCCAAACTTATCTACATTCTCCACATATCCAGATTATAGAATCATAGAATCGTTACGGTTGGAAAAGACCCTTAAGATCATCGAGTCCAACCGTTAAACCACTCAGTGCCTTTTCAGATATTTCCAAGTATCTTGTCTGCCTTCTGGCTGCTCCCCAGACAGCTACAGTTCTCCCTCTGGCCTTGCCTCATACACCCCACCGCTGTGGATGTCTCCAATGCCCCGGGGCATGCCAACCAGCACCAGGTACCTGCCTACGAGCAGCCAAATTGAGCTAACTCCATCAGTGGGAGGTAGAGAGCTCTCCAGCTGCAAGGAGCTTACAGTAACCAGAGCTGAAATAGCTCCCCGAGCTCCACTGCATCCATCACCTCCATCAAGGATGATGGAAGTTTCAATACTTAACTGCCACATATGTAGACACATGCATTTAGGTGTCTTCATCTACTAACTGAAATCAGCTCTGGTTTATTATTCACTTTTATTGTTGGAAATTTCCTTGTACAGGTGCTAGCAAGAAACACTGGTGAAATGTAATCTTTACAACATACTACACCAAGCAAAGGAATACAAACAAGGGTTTACAGGACCTTCATGTCTATAATTCCAGGTTTAGAGAGGCATGCCTCCTTACCTGCTCCACTCATGCAGCTGTGCAAACAAGGAGAGGAGTCCTGCCCACCTTCTGGGTAACTGAGAGAAGAAATCCCCAGTTTCCAGGTAAAGCCAGCATCCTGGATAAAAGATACATCAGCATGATTATTCATGTGATTAGGGGACAATCCCATCAACTCCCCACATTGTACCTTGGCAGTGCCTGAGTATTATCAGCTTTCCTATAACACATTTACCCATCCAAGAATGCAAAACAAACAGCAAACTATAGCATTGCTAGCAGTCCAATAATTAGGTGTCTATATGCCTACAGTTAAGCAAATTCTCCATCTACGCAAAATGCCTGTTTCCTTTTCTAGCTATGATGAACTGTTAATGCTGGAAACATTCTGACTGCATCTTTCAGGATCTTCTGCTATTAACTGCACCAATAACTTGAGCACTATTGGCTCCACCTGGATTTTCCTGTACTAGCAAAGGGAGACTGTAGAAAAAGTCCCTGGCCCCTCAACTTTGAAACACGCTTACACGGAGAAGATCCCATGGAGCCAGACGGAATCTGTTGTGTGAACCTTCAAGCTGGTCAAAAGACTCAGCAGATGTTGCTGATAAAGACTACACCATCTACCATCACTCACAGCCCATCCTGATGACAACACCACAACTGGGCAGAGGTTACAGCCCCTTTCCCCTCTTGCTTGCCTTTTATTTGCTAGTGCAAGTGATTCTTACTGACAGAAGTCCTGAGCTTAATCAAAGGCAATATGGGCTTTCAAAGCAAAGCAGCATGATGACTAATTAAGCCATTCCACCTCTCTTAGTCATTCATTTTAATAATCAGTGTCCTTATCTCTAACACATGAAAACCATTAACAGCTTTGTTCAGTTGTTGTCATTATGTGCTGGAACCAGAATTCATTGCTTGCCAAAACCAGAAAAAGACGTTACTGATGCCGTTGGGTGCCAAATCATGAGTCACTTACTTACAAAGATAAATGATTGGAGAGAACATAACACTTATATAGCCACCTCTTTGGCATTATAATGCATTTGAGATTAGTACGGAGCACATCAGGACATTCCCTATCCTATGTCTTTGGTCCTCCAGGCTCAGAATTCGAAAACTTTGACTCCTCTTGAAAAAAACCCACTTGTAGCAAGTGCAGGGTATGCTAACGTGACAGCTCAAAAGCCTCGTTCCCAATGCTCGGGAATGTCAGAATTCAGCTTATGCCAGTGATTATTCACGTTGAACTCAAATTCACCAGATGACATAACTGGCCATCAATCCATTTTAGCGATAACACATTTATTTCATGAGGAGGTACAACGCTGTAGATCATATATATCACCCTGTCCACTTGAGTAAACACACTGGCTTTTGAACACTTAAATTCTTGAGCACAACCTTACAGTAATGTTGTACTGGGCTGCCGGGTGGTTTTTTTTTTTTTAATGGAACAATATTTTAAAGTGATTTGTTTCTTAGTTACAGGATGCAGGTAACGATAATGCCGTAAATATTGTAATGTGTAGAGGACAGTAACTCAGGAAGATCCAGTCATCTATATAAACAAGACATACTTTATTACGGCCTTTGCTGAGAATTTGGTGCCCAGATGCTGAAGCATATTTCCAGGTTGGTTGTATGTTAGTTAATGGATGGAGTCGGATTCCCTCAGTGAGATTTATTTCGGAAGGTATCTGCTATTTGACCTGTGTTTGGACAATTCTTCAGAAGGACTACATACGCGTTCAGAACTGCCAGAGTATTCATATTTTATGTACGCTGATGGTCCAAATATAACATCATGGTTCACATCTTTACCTGTAGGAACTAGTTTATCATCCTACTGACAGCCTGGCTTCTGCACCGTGCAGCTGAGTAAATCATTTGTAACAAAGAAGTTGTTTTAAGGAGAACGGGGTTTGGGTTTTTTTGCTGTTTGCACATTGTACGCAAGGAGGTGGCAATTTTCTCTAAAGCACTTGCTGTGGAGTATTATCCACACACACGATTCGATGGAAAATTAAGTTAGGCATCATGCATGTTGGAAATAAGTTACATACAGCCTTTCTGCAAATAGCGTCCATAGGGTTGGTACTCATCCCTTGCACTAATGATTCCTGAGGTCGCGGTGCCGTAATATCAGCTTGCATGTGGTCCCTTAAAAAAGCGGTCAAAGCTGCTCTGATGGGACACTGCAGGTCACCGAGCGTTGTTCTGTTTTCTCGCTTCACCAGGAGAAGCCTGAATGGCTCCCAAAATGGAGCTGATAAACCATCAGGAAAAAAAGAAATGGAGACTTAAAGTTGACGAAAGAGGAATAATGAATTTGGGTTATAAAGGAGAGAAAGATGGGCTAAGAGGAAACGTAGAGTAAAGCAAAAATTACAATAATTTAGCTGGAAAAATACATTGTTAGTTATTTATCTAGTTTATTTTATGAAAGTGGCAACAATAATTTCCTTTAACTATGGTTACAAAAAGAACTTGTCAGGAAACTAATAGACCACAACATTTTCAACATACTTACGCACCGCAATATTTTAAATATCTCTTTCCACTAGAACTCTTTTTCAAGGGACTTCTTTCCAAGGAGCTTTAGTAGTTATTAAAAGATGCAATTTTTTGGTGGGGTTTTAGGTTAGGTTTCTACAAGTCCAGCTAAACAAGAAAAAGAAATATTTAATTACAAAAACTGGATCTCCTGCAATCCTTTCCCTTAGAATAAAGATTGCAGGATAAGGGGTTGTTGTGAAGGAAAAAGTCTGAAACAAATTCATTTCATTTCCACTTTTCCATATTAATCGTATTCATTCACATATCTGCAAGTAATTACAGGCAAAGAAGAAGAATCAAGAATTTAAATAATAACTATTAACTTTTTCACTAGGTACATTAATTTTATGACAAGTCATTTGCCTATGATAATTAGTTTGGTGATACTGATGTACTTAATAAATCATACAAAATAAATGGACTTGAAAGTTACATTATTTCAAATTAGAAATAAGGTTTTATATGTAAATGGTGAAAAATGGTGACTTCTGCCAGATCAATGGGAACGAGGACAGCATAAAACATTAACAGGGAGAGTTTTATACTGTTCTCCGAGGGTCTCAGTCTGACATTAAGTTTTTGGCGAAAACAGAGAAGTCTTCATACGGCCTTGCCCAATGGAAACCATCCTCTCCAAGCTTCCACAGTTCAGATTTTCCAGGGCCAAAGACAATTTGAAATGCCAACGTGAACAGTGCAACCGGGGGGCTGCCAGAGCGGGTTGTCCCCTCCGTCGCGACGGGCTCGGCGGAGAAGGGGAGATGCTCTCAAATCAGAGATTTAAATATATGCACAGAAGAAAGCCACTGTCCAGGGACGGTATTAAATATTTTCTGGCCTCACACCTCCACAGACACCCAATCGCAGTTACAAAAGGCAGCACATCCCATCTGGGCTTTACCAGCGCAGGGGCTGGGAGCACCGGCTGCATCTTCTGGGTCCAGCACGGCGCGGCTGGGGATGGAGACCCGCAGCATGGAAAACTTGCCTACGCTTCAGCACCTTCCCATCAAACAACCCATGAATTCACCGCCAGTTATCGGAGGAGAGGTGTCAACTGAAGATAAAAGTAGTCAGAAAAATTAAAAATTTAACACAGGTAGGAGAAAGCTGGGAGAAGGAGAAAGTTGTTGCGCCCTTATCTCACAAAAAGGAAAGTTTTAAAACAATTCTGGAGGTAAGAGCTGGGGTTTTTTAGGGATGAAATGTGCTCAAATCTGAACTTCATCTAACAGGAGTTTGGCAGAGGGTTTTTTTTTTTTTTTCTGTTTTATTTTTTCCTGGGTTATTTTTATCTTGTGTCTACATGAGCTATTTATAAATCATATACTTCATATGCCCTAAGGAAAGCTTACGGGCTAGAGGTGTCTTTGCTGAACTTTGCATTGCTTTTTGTGTTTCATTTTTTGCCTATGTGAGATCCATGAATAAAAATAAGGGAAATTAAAGCAGACATTTAGGGAATGTGAACAATCCTATTCGCTCCGTTTAATTTGCTGAAGTCCAGTTGTCAGCCCATTGCATAAATAGTTAAAAACACTACATCACATCTCTCACTGGTTTACAAGAAAAATTCAGTAGATTGTTACTTCTGACTCGGGTTTTATTTGATGTATTTACATACTTAAATTTACAGATGGGTAAAAGATGTGGAAATTTTTCCTTTCTCTTGCACCTGGAAACAAGCGGAGTTCAGCTGGGCTGGTGCCTGCGTGTTCCACGACACACATACAATTAAATTTTACCCTCACAAATGCCCACAATAAGGAATTTTAATCTCATGTGCTCCTTTGGCACTTTTCCCTTTTGTTGATAAAAAATCACTGTAGTCACTAGAGTACAACTGGCTGCTCCACCTCAAATATCAACATCGAATAGCTGTGGAGGCCTGCTTGCAATCAATCCTTGGGAAAGGGAGGGAAAAGGAATATTAAAAATGTGCAAGGAAGAAAAAAAAAAAAAAGAATTAACAAATAACTCGGGAAATTCTCCATTTGGCCAATTCTCCGTATATGGCAAAGGGAACCGTATTTATCAACTGCATGCTCATTTAAAATTATTCACTTGGTCCTACTTAAAAAATAATAAATGGTTATTACGTTTAAAATGTCTCCAATTATATAGATATCAAAATGCAAGTTCCATGCCAAGCTTCTTTAAACCGAGCATCCATAAATAAAGGTGCAAGGCAACGCTAGGGTTTGAATTGCCAGCCGGGGTTTACCAGGAGACAAGAAGCAGCGTGGGCAAGGTGCTGGGTCCCGTGCGTGCCGACGTAGTCACTCCCATTGCAGGATATCAAAGCTTGTGGATTAATGTGCCATTCGGCTGCCAAACACCTACGCTCTGAATTCCACGGTCAAAACCCCACCCCAGCTGGAATAAAAGGCAAAATTCCCCATTTAATTCAGTGCGTCGGGATTTTATCCTGTACGTTTTACAGGCAGCAAAAGAGAAATGCAGCAAGAGCACTTTAATATACCTCCCTCCCTTGGTTCGTGCTTTTCTGTATGAATACGAGCACTGGCATCTTTATTTAAAATTAAGGAGCCACTTTTTGCATCCACAGATGGAAATAAATTCTCTTTGAAAATGGAGGAGCAAATATATCAAACTCTTTACACAACTGGAAAAGCCTGTCTAGAGAAACAAGCCTGGGCCAGCCCGCAGATGAAAGCCATGGAGAAGCAATACCACAAGGGCAACAACATAGATGCTCTTCCCGTTTCCCTAGGAAATCACCATCCCTACAAAGCAACCTAAAGGACCTTTTTTTCAGATGGTATAATAGGATTAAAAAATGTAATTTTCATCTCTAAAGTGATATCTGGCTCTTTGTAGGGATGCCCAAGTACTCCTGGTCTGACCGTGCTGGCACATCCACATGTCACTCAAAGCCACTGGCTTGGAACAAGGAACCATACAGTCACATTAGTGCAGCATTTAATCCAGCCTAATAAACCCAGTCACAAATCCTTACTGCAGCTTTACCGTTTCTGGCTCCGGCCAAAATCATTCCGAGATGGTTCAGGTATCTGCAAATGGCTGCTTTGCTCCATTTAGATGTACCACAACTGTCCCCAAACCAAAACTAGCAGCAGGTAATAATAAGCACATAATACAAAATAAAATTAGACTGTAACAGCAGCCACCTTCACCTGAACTGGTTTTTTCTAAACTTCCCCTGACCCACAAGAGAAATCGGTGCAGCAAAACATTTTCCTAAGCCACAGAGTGGAGGTCACTGATTTGACAACATGAAAAACCCCCTCTTTCAACATATGTCCAAGCAGCGGGCCATCAAGACACTTGGTTGTAGTACAGGACAACCCGAATTGAGCGTGCAACCGGATCGGTTTGTAGACATGGTGCAAAATCCAGCATGGAAAAGAACTTTGTGCAGCAATATCATGCGCCTTCCCTCTTTAGTCATTTGTATTTGGCCTTCAAGGTAGACACGCCATGAAACACCAGTAAATTCTTCCCCAAACCCTCCCTTTTTTTTTTTTTTTACATCCCATTTAAGCACAAGGCTGGAAACTGGTTTTGAGGACCAGCCCACTTTGAACAAAGGCTGGATGAACTCTCTCCTGCGGCTTTACTGGATGGATGGATGGATGGATGGATGGATGGATGGATGGATGGATGGATACCTCTGACAGACAGAAATGTGAATTGCAGCAGGGACGTTCCTGCCATGGGGGAGAAATGGAAGGGGAAGGATTTCCTTTCGCCAACCCTTATTAAAATGGAAGAAAGTTAAACCCAATAGAGAAGGTCAAAGCGAGCCATGGGAGACAATGCGTTAGGGCGTGGGAGCATTAGGCACGGTGGGTGATTTCATAGCTTTTTACGGCGTGCAGCAGACTGGGATGGAAAACATATCTCAGAGAAATGCAGAACGAGGCATATGGGAAAAGAACAGGCACAGAGGCAAAGATTTTGCAACAGTGGACTTAAGAAAAAAAAGCCACGGGGTTTGCCATACCTCCTTGAAACCCTTCACCTAACTAGCACCAGACCTGTCAAAACTCCCTTCTGAAATGAGTGAGCCAAGTCCCAGCTAGAAGCAGCATGACCTAGTCTAACAAGGGAAAATGAGACAGAGTAAACTCAGATGATGGAAATTCTGCATTAAAGGCAACATGTGGAAAAGAGCAGTTGATTTAGGAGTGAGAGAAGTAATTTTTATTTTTCCTGCAGCAGAAAATGATATGGAGAATTGGACTACATTGCTACACAGCAAAGAGAGTATTAAAGAAAACTCTAAAAAACTAAACCAGATAAAAAGCTTTGGAATTTTTGTTCTCGCTTTGGCAGCTGTGCCCTTTGTAACATCTTCCTTGCCTGTTGCCGCACGCGCTGCAGAGAAAAGGAATTGAAAATTGCTCCAGCACAAGCATGCGTCGCAAGGACGGGTGTCAGTCAGGGAGAAAATACCAGGCACCCCAACGAAAGGCTGGGGAGAGCTCTAATTTGCAGAAGACATTGCTGAAGGTGCACAAGGAAACATGGAAATCAACATATTGATTTGTTGACTGGGGCACCAATTTTTACAGCTGAGAGCACAGGATCCAGCGTAGCACGGAAAAGGATAAAATAAGAAGTGCAAGTGAAGAACATGATGTGCTGGCAAGTTTACGAGTAATGCCTGTTGAGTCTGAACATGATTTGTAAAGTCACGTCTGGCTTAGGAAAGCCGAACTGAAATGGATGTTCAGGGTTTTTTAAATGCTAGCCTCAGTGCTGAATTTAGACTAGACAATTATAAGCTTTTCTGCTATGGAGAAGCTTGGAACTGTACCATTTTTTAAAACAACAGACTGCTCTGAGGTTGTTAACATAAAGCAAATACAAGTCCAAATACAAATGATCAGAACAATATATTGTGTAATAAACCGTGCAAACCGGACATTGAGTAAACAACCTATCATTTTGGCTTCAAAGTACTAGGATTAAACATTAACATGTGAACACGCAACACGAGGGCAGTCAATCCATTTCACGAAGGAAGCACCTTGAAGTACTTTCATTTCATGGGTTGGTGGGGGTAGGGGAGTTATTTATGGGGGGGGTGTTGTTTTTTAAGAAGATTTACGCTAAGGTCTTAAAAAGACTCAAGACGAGTGAGAGTAGGGCTCCCTCTACACGAGGAGAGTTAGGTATCTCAGGATGGGATCCAAAATTGACATCTCTGTAAGACACCATCAGCCAACGTTAGCAGTTGGCTTCATCTGTTCTGCCTGTGATAAACCCCAGATAGCGGAGGGACTTGTGGCCCCCAGAATAAGCAGGTTGGATTACCGTCTATCTATGCCGGCCGAGTCTCAGGATCCTTTGAAATAACAGATTGCCATATGGATTGTGTCCAAGTGCGGCACTTCCCTAAGCCCACTGCATCTAGACAGGACATCTCCTCCATAGTCCCACTCCTAAGTCTTCTGGGAGACACAAGGTCTGCGCAGATACCCTTGGAGACAGCCTAAGTCAAACCTGTCACGGCTTGCATCCTTCCAAGGCTGAACCTTGGTGCATATTATTCTCTGCTTCTCCAAACAAAAAAAGAAAAAGAATTGCTTGGTTTGGCCCTGGAAAGAGCCCTGGTATGAATTAATATGTAGGCACTGGGGAGAAAGAGGGGCCAAGAACCACAGACTAAACCAGAAAGCAAACCAGCTTCACAGTGTAGGTGACCCTTGAGCGGGCAGCTTCCCCTAAGCCAGCTGGGAGGAATATGATGCGGCATAAATTTTGCATCCCACCACGCAAGTGCCTGATTCAGACAGGGAGGCACAGCCACCCTCCTGGGAACCAAAGAGCCCAGAAACTTCTCCTGAATTTCAGTCAGAGCCTATGCATTTATATTTTCTGAATCCAGCATCATCTTGGCGGACCCTCATATATGCCTCGCCGTTAGAGCGTGCACCTAGGATGTGAAGCGCTGTTTTCAGCGCTGTCTACGCCAGGGCACTCTTGAACCATCTCCCACGTTCCCGAAGAAGCCTCACGTCAGGGAGGATGGGGATTATTTTGCCTGGGATTATTTTTCCCAGCTAGAACGAGGTACTCTGGGAATGGGAATTCAGTATTTAGTGAGTGGAAGAGTCAGTAGGATCTGAATGAACTTCAAATTCAGATTTTGGTCTGATAAAGCTACAGATGGGCTGGATTCAAAACTGCAGCGCTATTTCTATAAGTAACTTAGTGCCGTAGTCAACACAATTCTAGACTTTTAACCATCGCCACGCACCCAACAGTTCTGTTGCTACGCTTGCATTGGAGGGCTTCACTTTCAACGGGTCTGAGCGCATCATTTACACCTAACCCCAAAGCGTGACAAAGACGACGACAGATGCTCGGACAACTAGACGGACTTGACTAAGCCAGCGACTAACTGAGCTGGGAAAAGAAGTCTCTCAGTGCTTAGATGTATATAAGGTCCTGCAGGCAGTATTTTCTCCTACTCAGATACGTTGCTTTTATTTTAAAGAATTGCAATTAATGCTTTCTGTCAGCCTGAGAGGAATGAGTCTGAGAGCACCTACTGTTGGCCCATAAATATCAGTGACTGCACTCCAATGCAGCTCGCTCCAGGCTAATTCACTATGCTGCTAGCAGTTCTGTATTTAGTTTTTCATTGCTGCTGGTTTTTACTGCAGACAATATACTATTGCCTGGATGCTGGATGCTATTTAATTGACACTGAAAAGGTGGCACGTCAGGGGAATAAAATTTTTTAAAAAAACCTTCCCCTTTTGAGAGCTGAGCAATAAAGCCTTTATGGAAGAAAAGTGAAAAGTGAATTATTTTTTAGTGCTGGTGAAAGATGCCAACCCAACAGGCCTCAAAACTGAACGCCTCAATTATCCACGGTCAGGAGACTCCAGAAAACAGGAGAGGCTGAGAGAGGCTGTTTGTTCAGCCTTAGAAGACACGGTTATGGGGAGACCTCGCGGTCTTCAGTTACCTCATGGGAGTTGTTAGAGAAGACAGAACCAGGCTCTTCTCCGAGGTGTGCGGTGCGAGGGGACCCAAGTTACAATACAGAAAATTCCGGTTAAAAGAAATGAGACAAAATTTCACCATGAAGATGGTCAAATATTGAAACATGTACCGGAGTGGTTGTGGACTCTCCTTCTTTGGAGATATTTAAAAATTGGCAAGCCAAGGTTTTAAGCAACTTGAACGTGAGAGTGAAGAAGATGACTTCCAGAGGTCCTTTCCAACCTAAATTATTTTATAATTCTATGTTTTTGTGCCATCTAGCCAGCAATGGGATTGGGACAACAGAAGAGGACTCAAGAGTACTTACGAGCCTAAAGAAACGATTTTCAGGCAATTTTGGATGAGAAAATTTCAGCAGTGGAAGCACAAGGCTCTCCCCACCCAAGCTGACACCACCGTGGGGTGTAGGCGTGGCAGAACTGCGGTCCCTTTGGTCCAGCCACCACGAGCAACACCTCCCCACCTCCCCAGGCTCCTCACACAGCCGAAATAAGATCTTGTCAGGGCTGAAGCTGCCGCTCTCAAGCAATTGAAAAGGCAGCTGACAAAGAAACACCCTGGGCAGAATTTATCAGGATGGTTCATTAGTTATGCAGTGCCATGGTAACGCGTCTCCAGCATTTCTGGTGCTGACCTCACGCCTGTATCTGTGTAAAGCTCCACTCTTAACCCCATAAAAAAAACCAAACACAAAATAGTGTTTGCTACCTGAGGCAAATGGCTAAAATTAGGAAAAATAACAATGTTCTTCCTCCTGAGATTTGGCTTATGTAGGGTTTAGATGCTTTTATTCATGCAGAAGTAATAAAGCAAAATTACGCATAATTTTAACCCTGCTGTTATCACGTTTCCTGGCCAAAGGACTCATAATATTTTTTTTTTTTTATTTAATGCAGACCACCTGAATGTGTGGAGAGTTCCCAGGCAGTCTAAAATGGGGTGACAGGCTGTCGTTATCGCTCCTGATTACAGCCCCTTCCACCGCGCAACACAGCTGGGGCCCCGGCTCCTTCATGCTTACTTCTGTTCCTCCAGAGAAAGGTCTGACCGAGCGAACTGGCAAATAAATGGCTTTCATTAACAGTACTTTCTCATCCTACGCGTGAAGGATAACCCTGACAGGGCAAGCTTTCTGGCAAATAAGTAGCCAAGCTCCAAAACCGTCTCTGGACATGAGACAGCCTCGCTGTTTGTTTGAGCACCGTCTTTATGTGACAAACTCTCAGCGCCGGCGTTTTCTGTGCCGGCGTGCGCGTGGGTGGCGAGGTGGGAGCTGGCAGCATGCAGCAATTCAAAGAGAAATCCAGCTTTCCTGATTCGTGAAACCTTCACTTTCCTTTCCTTTCTCTTTTCTGATAAAAGCAGCCGCTTTGGTTCCCTCCTATTAACAAAAAGGCTCATGACTTCTCCGTCCTCCGTTGGTGTAAGGATGCAGAAAAGCAGGACACGTCTTTTTGCTCTGTGTCCCGTTCCGATAGTCAATCCTCAAAGCCTTCCCGTTTTCTTCTGCCTTTGGCAGCTTCCTGGCTCTTCCAAGTTTTTACGGGAAGAGCCCTGCATGCTACGCTTCTGTTTTGAGAAGTTTATACTCAGTCATAAACATTCCAGGCAGGGTTTTGTTCCCATTTCTTTTTTTATTAAGTTTTATTTAAGTGCCTCAACAGTTGCAGTGCAAAGAGAAAAGAAGCATAAGCAAAGATGTCACCAAGTACAGATCTTAAAAAAAGCAGTAGAGCATCAGGCACTATAAAATCTTCTGTTGGACAGTTGTCACTTGGGTTCTGCTCCATCCTACTTCATTTACTCCAAGTTCATGCCTCAACCATGAAGAAGGTGGCGTTGTCTTCCTCCAGGCCTTTTCTTACCTTCTTTTTTTTGTCCGAATATTCAACCCGTTGGCTCCCTTTGCATTTGGACTTGGCCGTAATTTTGCTCCCACCAGAGCAAAATTCCAGATGAGGAAACTTCTCTGGTATCCCCAGTCTTCCTTCCAACAGCCTTCCATCACTCCTTCTTCTCCAGGATAACAGAGGCCACTTATTCCCTGCTTTGCTTTGTCCACGTAGTGAGGTGTTTAGAAGCCGTGTCTTGATGTCTTACAAGCATTAGTTTAATTTTTTTAAAAAACTTTTTCACATCTGGCCTTAAAGCTGGGCTAATCATAATTAAAAATACCTGCTGTATGCCTGGCTGGCATAAGAGAGACCTCGATGACTGGTTATTTCTGCGGCTCCTTCCCTGTTTTCCTGAACTTCGCTGTGACGCGGATGGGAAGATCAAAGCCCTTAGAAGCACGCACCTTGCACTGTTTATATTGCAAATCCGGACGCTTTAGCAAAATCCAATTAATAATAATGGGCTATTTATGAGTTTATTAATAAACAGATGCAAAGTGTGTGTGTAATGAGTCATTTAGGTCCATGGCACTTTCTTGGATTAATAATCCAAATGCCTGAATTAAGATTTATATAATGAAACCTTAAGGGGCCTGTTACTGTCATTTTTGTTAAATAATTTTCTTCAAAGTCGTACAAATAAACATGTTTTTTGCATACTAAAACCTAATAGCTCCTGAGAAACCATTACACTCATCTGTGAAATAATATGCATGTTTAAATGCATCTAAATACATTTTTAATGTATTTGTGCTATTCCAAGGGAGACCATAATGTCTCTTGTGCCAGCAATAACGGTTCGTTATGTTGATTTTCATATACGCAAGCTTTTTTTTTCCCTTCCTAGCACAGAAGCAGTGAGAAATTAAGCCATAAAACCTACACTCGAACAAAATTATAGATTTCACCTAATCCCACAAAACACGGGAAATTAAGACTATAAAGTTACTGGGTTTTTTATCCGTGGCTCAGCTCATTTTGCTCCTAATTAAAGCAAGGCTTGTTGAAGGAGGTCACAGATTAGAAGATCTGTTCTTAATTCTGGTGAGGACAATTAGGGGACAAGCCACAAGCCTCTGCCTTGACCTCAGAGCTGGGTGAGCAACGTATTGCCAGCAGGTCAAGGGAGAGGATCCTTCCCCTCTACTCAACATTAGTGAACGCTAATAGTAGGAGTAGTAGAGTAGCGTGTCCGGTTCTGGGCTCCCCAGTACAAGAGACACGGACATACTGGAGGGAGCCCAACAAAAGGCCATAAAGATGATGATGGGACTGGAGCATCTCCCCTATGAGGAAATGCTGAGGGAGCTGGGAGTGTTCAGCCTGGAGAAGAGAAGGTTTGGGGGGATCTGATCAATGTATATAAATGCCTGAAGGGAGGGTGCAAAGAAGATGGAGCCAGGCTCTTCTCTGTGGTGGCCAGTGACAGGACCAGAGGCAATGGGAACACTCTGGTGCCATCTGAACACCAGGAAACACTTTTTCGCTGTGAGGGTGACCGAGCACGGGCACAGGTTCCTCAGGGATGTTGTGGAGATCCATCTTTGGAGATATTCCAAGGCCTCCTGGGCAACCGGCTCTGAGTGGCCCTGCTTGAGAGGGGGTTGGACCAGGTGACCTCCAGAGGTCTCTTCCAACCTCAACCATTCTGCGATTCCGCGATCGGCAGACCCTGATGGCTGACATGGGCGCGCAATTTTAAAGAACTTTATCTCAGAGCTGCCAGTTACGGAAAGTGCGTTGTAAGGGGTAAAATAGGAAATGATTGATGCTTATTTCAGACACAGTATTTTAACCATCCGAAGTTCCGCTGTTTCTATTCCTGTACTGAAAATGTCAAAGACCATGGCAGTAGCTGGGGAAATCCTCCAGGAGATGACCACAAATAACTCGTGCCGTGACAAGCAAGGATTTAAAGTGCAATGCAGTAACATAAATTTAGCAAGTGGGTGATTAAAACACAGCGGAGCTGAAGTCCAGCGAGCGTTAAACACGCAGCAAACCTCCTCGCTAACGAGGTGGAGCTGGAGGCTCGCGAGGTAGCAGCCATGGTGAAGATGAGCTCGGTGAGTTCCCACCTCAGATGAGAGGGTTTTGTAAATGCGAGCTACCCAACCGACGAGCAGCCTGTCTGGTAAAAGCTAGAAATAGAAGAACCTCGTTAGCAAATAATGAAGAACCCCAGAGCCACCCTGCGTAGAGTTTTGGGTTGTCTGCGTTGTGTATCCTGCCCTCACCCCACCTCGGGCTGTGAACGGCTCTGCAGTCACACCAAGAAGAACCAGATCTGCCTCATGCCTTCCTTCATACGCTCCCGTATTAAACAATGCTGACGCACCGAAATAGAAATCTGTTCATTTGGCTGATGTGTATCTGTGACTAAATGATTCATCCGTGTCGTTAGGCCACGGATAATAATTCTGAGACAATAACACGGTACTCATGCCACCTGCAGCATCAGGGAGTGATGCATCCCACCTATTTTCAGGATGATGCGAACGTAACTCTGAAGCCACCCAGCTCTTTCCATCCTCTGCAGAGGGAGAGCTTAGGCCCTCCGTGCCAAGCCTCGTTTTACCTAGTTTAAAAGCTGGATGCTTTAACATACGCTGTAAAGTAGGATTTTAGTAGACCTTCACTTAACCAAAACACCATTTAATTGTATACTTTAAAGACAAAAAGGTGCTTTCTGTTATCTCCGTGTTTATTGTTAAATTTGCTTGCTTATTTTTTTCATTGAGAATACCCAGTTCTACCCACTGAGTTTTTAAGTATGGGATTAAGTTTTATCATTACTTTTTTAAGATTATTAATGTTTTAAGGCATGGGATGTGGTACATGCACACAGCCTACCAGCTCTTCCTCAGCTTGGTGTTCCTCATCACCTCGCACCATTACAAGAAGTTGCATTAGAAGATCACCGTGATTTCCCAGTCATGGGCCTGAGAATTGGACCATGACAGAACTGTGTTCCTGGCGTTCGTAACAGATTTTTATACATTTGCACATTTGTTAATAATGTATACTTTCTGGTGCATTAAAGAAAATCCACATCTTCATTCCCCTCCACAGCTGCAATATAGCTAATGCTGACATTATTATTCCCCATCAATAATTCACGTCAACTTGATTATAGTAGAATTCTTTGTGCCAATTTTACTGCTGCTCCTTGCTCATTCTTTCCTGCAGTCAGACCGTGGTGGTTAGATTTCTGACACGGACTAACAGCACTAATTTGCAGAACTTGCTTATTGTGAAATACTATACTCCTCTGCGCTAAGGAGACTTTGCTAATCATTGCTATTCAATACCAGAACAATTAAGAAGCCTTGAGGAAGCCACAAAACACACGGGATATGAAGTGAATTACTGTGACTATGTCTCATGCCTTTCATGTATTGTTTAGGGTTGTCTTTAAGTAAAAATTACGGAAAATATCTTCTACTAGTGATCCTAGCCCCAGTTCTTACTTGCGCTGTAGTTCTGTAATCCCAGAGCATAATCCCAGAGCATCCTCACAAAATTCCATGCCTTAATGAAGGAAAGTTTCTCAAGCGTCTAACAGATGTACTTAGCTCCCACTGCCTTTGTGGGATTGAACAAATGTAATTAAACTGAATATTCCCTGTCTCCCCGCAAGCCCCTCAGATGCTCCCCGGTGATGGTTATTGAATCTTCTTTCACCAGGTCTGTACATAATCCTTCTGAGAAAGGCTGTGTTCACTTCGAAAGGATAAAATCAGGTGCACTGTATACGAAGCCAATTCAAGGCTGCCGTTAAGTGGTTTCCAAGTCGTTCTGTTGAACATCCTTAACATAAACCCAAATTCGTATCTCCTTCAGGTATACGATCTTCTGCTGCCTATCTTCATCTTTCAGTCAAGATGTCCTTCTCTCTGGCGAATTAAAGTGAAATAACAATATCGAGAAATTCTTTGTATCTGGGTGAGTCCTGGTCCTCCTGCAATGGAAGCAAATTACAGATATTTTAAATATCCGTATCATTCAGCTGAAGAGGAAAGCCATGCAATTCATCATAATTCCCCTTTCTGCTCTCGCCTGTACCTAAACACCACAGTTAAGCACAGGGAAAGAAAATTACCACGTTGTACCTCCTTATGTCTCAATAGAATAACGAACGATAAAACAAACACACTTTAGCTTCCCCCAGCAGAAGTTTCTGTCAGTGAGAGCTAAATTATGGTCTGGCCCTTGCCTTTAGAGAAGAATTTCTCCCCTCACGCTGATGAAACACCATGGAGGGCGACCGTGTGCGTAAGTGGCAGGGTAAGGTAAGAAGCGAATCAAGATGTTATCCTTCTCAACTCGAAAGCTGAGAGAAAAATAAAGAAGTTTTATTTTTAAAGCATGTTATAACAAACTAAGCAACTGCTGACCATACCTCACTTATCTTTCAGCTACAGCGTATACATTTGTTTAATACTTCTAAACCTTTACTTAAAAAACAATAAGTAATCACCAAAGAGACTTGACCTGTATTGCTAGTTTTTACCTTTGGCGTTCATAAAGTCTGGTAAAGTTGGTAAAGTCTGGTTTTGTTTTACAGGACTGCTAGGAGAAAACAGAGCCACTAACCAAGAAATCAGAGGATGACACGAATGCCAGATGGACAAGGGCTGAACTCCTTTAGTAGGTGCCTTTGATTACAGAAGCACAATAAAGACGAAAGAACGATTAGGAAGGATGAAAAACCCTGCAAAATAACCTCGGGTAAAGAGTAGATGCTCTGGCAGAGATGGACGTGTACCAGTCACGTAGCCGTGAGGCGTTCAATAGCGTCGCAAAGGTACGAGATGCAAGACAGTACTCGCGCTGTGATACTTGTTGGCCTATAAACACCGCGAACAGATTGATTAGTTTGGATAGACAGCATCCTAATTATGAAAATGTGAACGTATTACATAAATAGGGAAGTGCTAGGATAGCTTTTGGCACAAAAAGGAGTTAACGGAGCCGCCTGAGGTCCCTAGGTTGCACAAAGAGGGCCCAGGCAGGGTTCCCGCCACGCGCTCCTGCTCCCATACACAGCATCCCCCTAACCACCCTCTGCTCCCATAAAAATCCCCCCTGAGACAGGACTTTTGGCATAATAAAGTGTGTGACAGACAATGAGGTATTTCTGCCAAAGGAGAGAGTGAATGTCCTTTCCAATACAGAAAATAATGTGAAGGGCCATCATGGTTTAAGGGAGCTGAATGGCGTATAAAATAGGGGCGAGGGAAATCTCTGCTGCTATAAACACACATACACACACCAGAGACTCTTCCCCCCGAGAGTCCTGGTGCAGAGTCTTTATTATTGTCTGCAAAATTGATCCCAATTCTGTTTGCAAACACTATTATTTACTGTAAAATCGCCAGTTGCTAAATTCCCAAGTTACCTCGGTCTTCCAGATCAGACCTGTTTATTCTGTGGGGTGTTAATCCATTCCCCCACGGAGTCCACAATGCCCCACCACTGACAGGTATTGACTTTTTTTTACTTCTTATTCACTCCATACCTTGACCGTCGCCACTTTTGAATCAACACAAAGACTGGGCCAGAAGAGTCAAATCCTTCTTGTCGTATCTAGATAAGCACAAAGCACAGGGCAACCCAAAGGAAGGGCACAGCGATAGCATTTGGGTATGACTCCCCTCCCCACCATACCTTCCTCGCTCCTTCCCACAGCTCTTTTAGAATAAATTCATTTATTCGGAATAGATACCTGCCAACGGGTACCAGCCAAAAGCTCACAACCGCAAGCAGTTATTTCAGATTTGTAATGTTCGACATCCTTTATCTGCCCCTCGACAATCCAAATTCCAACAGCTAGGCCAAACACCTTGTTAAAACTTTTAAAACTGCCACAAAAACTGTCAGGGGAGATAAACAATCTTTAAATCAGAAAATAGCTTCTTGTCTGCTATCTTATCAGCCAATACCACCTACTTATACAGAAAGCGGCGTCTGCTGAACTGCTCCTGATGGGAACACGTTTGCAGAAGACCAGGAGCTCTGAGACCCGCCTTGAGTAACGGTTTGCATCTCTTTTTTTTTGCAAATTTACAGCCTCTTTCCAAGAGCCTTTGCCCAAACTGATCACCGTCAGGTTAAAGCCAGCCAGTCACCATCAGGGGCCTTTGCAAATCTCTGCCTTTCATTGCCTACAGCTCCTCCTTTTCTACATGAACATTGCTTTATGCTTCCAGGTATTTCTTCTAATCCTTACCTACCCATCTCTGCTTTTTGTTTTCCTGCACTTCTGTTTTTTTCTGGGCCTATTTCCTTTTTTTTAATTTATTTTTTCCCTTTCCCCCCCCCCCTTTTTTTTTTCTTTTTTTTTAATTTTTTTATAAGGCTTCTCATTTGGAAAAAAAAAATTCCTTATCCCAGCTTAACTCCAATCTTCCTTCTCCCAAAGCTTGTTTTCTGGGAAAGAAAATGCGTCTCTCTTCCTCTAACTGCAAATTGTGATGCTCATCATTTTATAACTCCTGATTTAGACTGTCTTCTGAAAAGAACTGCTTGGCTGTCCATCAAAACATCATCTAAGGATGGAAGCTGCAGCATAAACTGCTCTTGCTGGTAGGAGGACTATTTCAAACCCAGTCACACAAATAACAAGAAGAAATATATATAAATAAATCATTCGAAGCAAGGTTCTCTTCCATTGCTGATAGTAGTGAACATTAACAGATAAAAGAATATATTTTAGCTACTGAAAAGAAGAACAGATGTGCAAGAAGTCAACATCTTCAGGTCTGCAGGCTCCCGAGGTGAGCTGGGGCAGCTGACCTGGGTCACAATTTTCAAGAACAACTGACAATTTTGAGCGTCTAATGAACGATATTTCGGACCCCGCTTTCGGACTCGTTGAGCCTCACGCACACCCGCTCTCAATGAATCACGCAGCATCTTAGAAAAATGTATTCAGGATTTTTGGAGCAAAAGTTAAAGCCCGTACTCAGAAAAAAAAGTAGTTGTTGAACCTCCGCATCCCTGTTCCCCTTGCGCTGAGGAATGAATAGCCCTGATCTCCCTCCTAGTGGTGGACTGGGAAAGCACAAATCCAGAGACAGACTTAGAAAAAACCCACGAAACGTTGATGTTTCTTCAGAAAACTCCACAGTTGGATCCTTTATATTTTCACTGCAGTCACAGAGCATTGGAGTGCCACCATCTCCATTCCCACCAACACTCGCGTTATCCCCTTTGAAGCCAGCGAGGTATCGGAGCAGGTTGGGGCACCAAAACACTCACATTGCCCAAAGTCGCTTGTAGCACTGATCAAAACTGAATGAGTCCATTCCCCGTGGTGAACGGGGATCCATTTCAGAGACGAATCAAAAGGAAAGGCTGCAAAGAAAGTTGGCAAATACTGGTGTGGAAATCAAACGTGATAAATTAGGGAACGTGGTCCACAGAGACCTCCCGGAGAGCACAGGAATTGGGAGTGAAGACCGTGATGATAAAGAAAAGTTTAAAGCATTTAGCTGTTACAAATTGGAGGTAAGAAAGCAGACGTTTGGGCTGTACTTGGCAAAGTTTCTCATGGATGTACACAATTTTGAATAGTTGCTTGAAGAGTAGTAGAGATACCAGAGTGGTGGGGTGGGCTCTTCTAACAAGGCTCTAAAATGTAGCTGTAAAATGCAAGAGAGGACTCAGTCCTATATCTAATAGCAGATGGATGACCTGACAGCCTGCCATCTCAAAGGGCTTTTCCTTACAAACGAGTTTGACATCCAGCTGGATAATGTCCAAGATCCCGCTGTAGCAGCAGCAGAACATCCACAGTCAAGTGAGACGAGAAAGGGACAAATCTCGTTCCCCTTCCAGACACCACCTTCGTTCTCTGCTTCTCTTCTTGTCTTTCTTTTCTCTTTAAACAGCTGGAACATGCCCAGCTCTTCAGTTCGATACTCGTCTTTCTGTAAAGAAACTTTTCCCATTCCCTTCTTTCCTTTTATGAAACGGTAAAACTTTCAGAAAAGTTTAAAGCACTTTAAAGCCTATAACCTTATAAAGTTATAAGGTTCTCCTGTCCCTAAGCTATACTGTAAAGTAAGTCCACTGCACAAGCTCGTTTCATTTTTAATAATTCTATAGTTATTGCCCCATAACTTTCCTGGTCATGAACTCCAGGCATAAAATTGAAAAGAAGGAGAAATCTGAAGACTCGTTAATAAAATGCTCTCACATGATTTCTTCACACTCCCTAATTTAGGGACAGATTCACCCCTTGGATGGATGTGAAGAGACCCTGCCAGTGAATGGCACTGCGGACATCGCTGCTGGGTTTGACGTCAGAAAACTCAAGGTGAGACATCTCTACTGTTACTTTTAAGAGGGCATAAGATTGCAGATGCATCACACACACATGCAGACTCGCTCTTGAAAATGCATCAAAGGGTAAAATCAGGCTGTGGATGCTGAAGGAATAAGATATTGTCATCACTGGCCAGAAAAAGAGCGCTTTGTGCAGCTTTAAATGCAGAGAGAAGTCAATACGACCTGGTGCTGGGATTCAAACTGTCGTGCGGAAGAGGAGTCTTTACCAAACCTTGCAGTGCAAATAGTAGCGAGGACTACCTGGGGTATTCCAACGCCTGACTAGTTTATATCCCAGAACAGCGGCATCCCGGGGGACGCAAAGCCACCCCACCGGCGTCGTGTCCTGCGTGGGACTGGGGCATTGCATGGGCGAGGGGGCAAGGACTGGCCCCTCTCTGCTTGCCCACCCCAGGTGTGCTCCACAGTGGGGCATCTGCAGCCCAACGGCACCGACATCTGCACTTCTGTCCTGTCCTACTCTACGCTACTCTACTCTACCCTACTCTACCCTACTCTACTCTACCCTACCCTACTCTACCCTACCCTACTCCACCCTACTCTACCCTACCCTACCCTACTCTACTCTACCCTACCCTACTCTACTCTACCCTACTCTACTCTACCCTATCCTACTCTACTCTACTCTACCCTACTCTACCCTACTCTACCCTACCCTACTCTACCCTACTCTACCCTACCCTACTCTACTCTACCCTACCCTACTCTACTCTACCCTACTCTACTCTATTCTTGTTAATAAAATGAGGCTCCAGAATGGACAATCTGTAACATCCAAGACTTACTTTTGAAATTCTATAAGCAACAGTCTAGAACCAAGCAGAAGAGTTTAAGTCCTATACAAAATTTTTAATTTGGGTTTTAAAAACCTGCCCGTGAAAGACGTCTCTGAAAGGTTTCCAGGGGTTTAATTGAAAAAATGTTTTTGCACACCCATAAAAGTGTCACTTTAAAAATTATATTTTACATCATAGTATTACAAAAATTGCATTCGCACTTATTGATTAACCAACTATAAAACCAACAATAGATTATAAAAACTCTATACGATTTTCCCATACAAATAAATGTTTCACATTACTCTGTGCTGGGAACAAAGAGTTTCCAATGACATGAGCACAACTGTGAGCACTGACTGAGCAAACATCAGGCTCATACCAAAGATAATTTATTAGATTAATTATATCTTGCTTGAAACTCATAGAATGAGAGATATTGGGAAAAGTTATTTTCCATGGAAATGTAAAACATTGACAATATTGATGAATTTTAAGTGTGGTGATAAAAATTCTTCTGTCCCCAGAAACCTGTTCTGCTTCCTTCTCTTTTTTTTCCCCTTATCTTTTTCACCTTCAGATTTTAATCTTTTCATTTTAATTCCATTCTTCTATGAAAAGCAAAATATTTAAGTTGCATTCGTTGTGGCCCTTATGACCCAACCCTTGGAAAGGCAGAGCTGGTTTCTCTAACAGTCCCTGTGAAGGCAGGGAGGTTTGGGTGTGCTCATGCACTGGGAAATTTCCCAAAATGGATCTGCTGGAATAATTGTTGGAATAATTGTTCCCGAAGAGTTATTTCGGTATACCCCTGCATGAACTCTCGCAATCCGAAATCATTAATTTTTCCCCATCTGGAGGTGGATTGAGCTAAATATGAAAAAATAATCATTACAATCTGGCATAAATTTCCACAGGGGGCCTCCATTGGAAGAACTTTTCGGGAATAATTAGTCCATCACTGGTCTGCTGGCAAACTTCCAAGCGCAGACAAGTCTTTATAGGGTGTTATTTAATTTATTTGCCAAGCACCACGCCGGTCAGGGACATGACACGACCGCAGGCTGGTGGGACCCAAAGGGGCTCTTAGGTTTGCCCAGATGGCACGGCAGCCCCCTGCCTGGGGGTGCACCTAAAGTCCCTGCAAAGCAATAGCCCCCCCTTAGAAGATAAATCGGGGTGCTTTTATTTTGTCCCTGCCCTTGTGCCTCACCCACAAGTGCTTAAGTTTCTGCAGTGGCTGCAGAGGGAGCTGGAGGGGACTCGCCGCCGCCTGCCCACCCGGACCTTCCTGGGACGAGCCCAGCACCCGCGACGGCAGCGTGGTCGGAGCAGCATCATGCCCGTCTGGCTCGCCGCACTGCCCGGGGCTCCCAACCCCAGTTTGGGAGATGCTTTCTAAAGGACTTTAAGGATGCAAACTCTCACCAGTGATTTTAATTGTAAAAGCCAAATGCTACTCCTTTTGGGCTCCCACCATAGCAATGCCTCTGGTAAGTACTTAAAGAATATCTTACATGTATTTCTCCACTTAAATAAAACCAGTGCAGCTGTATAACATCACAGCAGGTCAGACGGGGAAGGGAAGGCCACCTCCTATGAGAGACAGAATTTTGAAAAATGAGAGGCATCTCTTCACTCGTGCTGGTTGTTCAGAGCTGGCAGTATAGGGGGAATATAACATGGCACTCCACCTCCTCGCCCACCGATACCAACTTCTGCAGCAAGCAGGTAACCCCGAACCCACCAGCTCTTCACTCACCAGCCCACCACGCTCACCTTCTACAACCTCCAGCAAGGTGGCTTGGCTGCAGACCAACAAGGTGGCCAGCCTTCTCTCTACAAAAAAAATTAAATTACCAGGAAAGACAGTTATGAGCCACCATAGAATCATAGAATCGTTAAGGTTGGAAAAGACCCTTAAGATCATCGAGTCCAACCGTTAACCCAGCACTGCCAAGTCCATCACTATATCATGTCCTCAAGCACCGTATCTATCCGTTCTTTAAATACCCCCAGGGATGGGGACTCAACCCCTGCCCTGGGCAGCCTGGGCCAGGGCCTGACAGCCCTTTGGGTGAAGAAGTTTTTCCCAATACCCAACCCAACCCTGCCCTGGCGCAGCTTGAGGCCGTTCCCTCTCGTCCCATCGCTTGTTCCTGGGGAGCAGAGACCGACCCCCCCGGCTCCAGCCTCCTTTCAGGCCGTTGCAGGGAGCGATGAGGGCTCCCCTCAGCCTCCTCTTCTCCAGACTAGACAAGTTTAGTGATGTGACACCACAGTGATGTGAGACTGGTTAAGAGATGCTAGGGAGCAAGAAGGCACCATAAGACTAGTCCTTGCTACGCTGGCAACTCTTGCCACTTAGCAGAAGCTGACAGAGTTTCCGGGTTGAAATACATGGGATTGGGGACCGTGAAACTGCCAGAGATTTGGAATCCGTTCTGAAAACAGAGTGATGCTAAATTATCCCTCAAACTGCTGGTCTCTGCATTTGAGGATGCAAATCCGAGGAGCTTTCCTGCACGCTGCCTTCTCTGGAAACCTCTGAGAAGAGGACATCGCTGACAGGAGGAGGCAAGTGCTTATTTTTTCACTACAAATTTTCCCCTGAGACGAATGTCAATATAGTCATTCAGAGACTAAAATCTGTCCTGAGACAGGAATCAATACTTCTGTTTTAAGCCTCATGCACGGAGAATGAGTACGTGCTAAAATAGTCCATAACGGATCGGGTGTTGGCAGTTTATCATCTGTCAGCAAAACATTTAAGAAATATTTCTCTCACACCCCATACAAAGATATGTATCAGATCGCTGTTCATTACAGAGGTGCAAGAAGACTCTTTATTTTTTTTAAATTTACAAAACAGATGAAGAAAACCCGAGGAGCAATAAAGGTTATTTGCTGAGCTGGGCATGCACTCAGAAATTTGTTTTATATCATTTTACACCGTAGCAAACATTATTCCATCTGCAGGCTACAGCGGGGGTTGGACTGAACGTGTCCTTCAGTCCCCGGCGGGAAACTTTTCCGAGCGCGTTTTGGTATGCAGGCAGGGCAGTGCCAGAGGGAAGCGTGTGGGAATCACGCCTCATTCAGCCTCATGCTAACGCAATTCCCTTTTTTTGTTACTTTCCAACTTCAAATGCAGCTGTATGAGCAGATATTAACAAGTCAAAAATATAAAACCCATTTAAGAGGCGGCATACCCACTTCACAGGCCACTGCTTAGTACCTGAGGAGAAAGCCATGGGGCTCCAGCTGAAGTTGGGAGCAGGACCCGCTGATGGGGTCAGGTAGAGAGAAACTTTTCTGCCCCACGGGCACGATGAGCTCGACGAGCCCAACTACCAAACCCCGGTAAAGGCATCGCCTCCCTCTATTTCAGACTCACCAAAGCCAAGAGGTGTGAGACACAAGGTAGGCTTGCTTTCCCAGTGGCTTATTTTCCACTAATATTTGTAAATCACGGAAACAATTCCTTGCTCCTCGGGTCGTTGTAAGAAGTCGCGCAGCATTTCTGGCTAAGCTGGGCTTGGCAAATGCCCTTTTAAATTCTTTTCAGTACTCCTGCCTTCTCCGAAGCACCTAAACCTGCAAAACAGATCGGTGGGATCTCACCTTTTAACGCAGGTAATGCGGTGGATATTGCCTCGGCGCTGATAGGGGGTTTCTGCCTCAAATAATCTACCGCTGCAGTCATCCAAGCAAAGGCATATTGCTGCCTAATCCCAAACTGATTGAGTTTCCATTTTTCTAACAGCCTTGTCTATACCTGAAGAATTTGCTGGTATTATCTCTGCTTAGTGCAGTCGTATTTTTAAAAAGAGCATTTTACTAGAGAGAAACGAATACCAGGCACCTGGCAAAGCCTTCTGTTTAAACAGAAAAAAACAACAAAAAAAGCCCCCAACATTTCTGGAGCAGAAATCTTTACAAGTATTTTGTTTTTGACAAACTAAGAAGTGCAGAAAGCCACATGGGTACAGGAAAAAAAAACAAAACAGAAGAGCCTTTCACATGCAGGTTTAAGGTCACCGAATCTCTGAATTTGGTTAGAATTGGATAAATATCATTGGTTAAAAGAGATTTGGAAATCTCGCATGATTCATTTTTGTATTTTAACCAAACATTCAAAATCTTCACTCAGAAGAGACTTCATCTTTTAATTTAGTTCGGTTAAACTTTGTAAAGAGCAAAGCCACCTGGAAAAACAATGTTTTGGAGCAGAATGCTTATTTTTCAAGCAAGCAAAATATGTTTGTGTTGTGGGTCTCCTAACATTTCCATTTACCCACTGAGCAGTTAAATCTGTTTGCAGAGGCTTAGTGAAGACTTGGGGCATCGGAAAATATTAAGCACCTACCCTTTGAAATACGGCGAGTGTAAGATATTGCATCAGTTACTGTTGAGTCGTTGGCTCAGGCACAGCTGAACTCCCCAAAAACCTCCGTAGATAACTAAATACTGTCAGGACACTGAGATTTCTGCAGCTCCCTGCAAAATAAAAAGCCAAACTCAAAATAACGCCCACCGAAGCACAGATGCGTTGTAGGGGCTCCTTCCAACTGGATGCGCCGCTGAAACAACCCAAATCCGCCTAAATCCTGGCCATCCGTCCTGTTACATATTCACAGTGTAAGTCACCAGGCGGTTGCATGAGCAGGCTCTGGTTTTGAGTGTTAATTGTTGCATATTTTTTTAGTCTTATAGTTAGGATTGAACGTGCAACTAATTACGTGTTCACGGCTGTTTTCATGGGGCCCTCGTGGCTTGCTCCTGCAGCGGCGGCGGGGAGGTGGGGAGCCTCGGGCCCTCGCTAGCGGGAAGGCAGGGAACGAGCGCGGGTCGCTGCGTGGGACGCAGCTCTGCGGAGAGGTGCTGCGGCTCGATTTAAATTGAGAACTGCCTTGAAAAATAACCTTGGCTAAAGCCCGTTAGTCAACCATTTTTTTCCTTGATTTCAAAGAGCTGTGAATCAAACTCTCTGCAGTATTTAATTGAAACAGCAAAGGCTTGTATTTCTCCAAACATTTCTCTTTTTAGGCCACAAGATACTTTGCATCGAATTCACCAGAAGTCCTTAAGTGGAATTGCAGCAGAATGGGGACGTTTCAGCCCAGAGCTGAAGCCTTCGGCATATCTGATGATCTCCTTGCCATCCTCCCTCCCTCGTGTGTGCTTTTGTAGGGAACCCGTCCATGGCTTTCTCACCTCGTACTCAAGAACATGTGATGCTAAAGCAGGATTACAGCTGAATTTCTAGAGCTGGACTTATACGGCATGTCCCAGAAGAGTCAATACGTAAGTCACAAAACTCAGCCGATCATAGTTCTGGAAAATAATGGAAAAGAGGGGTGTTCAACACGTTTATCTTCAGCTGTTGCTGCTGTCTGGTACTTCTCCATGGGCCACCCCGTTCCTGCCCTGTTTCTCGGGGCGCTCGGGCTGCCCACGGATGCTCTGCGGGCAGGATAAACTCATTTTTCTTCCCAGCCCCCGACCCAGGTGGGTCCCAGGCCGGTGAGGGGGGGGGTTGCTGCCAGCTCTGCCTGCAGCAGCGGGGCAGGCAGGTCTGGCAGGAGCGCTGCCCGTCGGAAGGCTGAGGTGAGCGCTGCCTGCGCTGCCTGCGCTGCCTGCGCTGCCTGCGCCATTGGTTGAGCTGCACCGACCTCTAGAGGCTTCGGCCCCAACTGCCGCCGTCGGGAAAGGCTTTTTCCTCGGTGAAGGGAAAGGATTGCAAGGGATGGAGGGGGGAAAAGCCCCTTCCATCTTCTGCTTTCTCTCGCCTCTGTCGCGAGTGGATGATTTACAACGCTTAAGGAGTCGCCGACAGAGGTATTAGCAAAAGCGGTTTTAACATGATGTTGTAAAAGTGCGACTTAACAAAGTTCGACGGCAAGGTTCACGCTATTCATTACTGCATGGAAGAATCATACAAAAGAAAATTGAGTTACACTCAAGTTAGAATGATTCGCAGAGAGACCGGAGACGCAAAGAGTAAGAAGACCCTCCCGTTGAGGCACGAGGTTCAGAGTAGACCCCCTTGCTTTCTAAACTCCTCCTCAGAGAGGAGTCTAAGTGCAGCTGGATCCAATCCTGGTCTCAGTCTTGGACAACGGTTTATGTCTAATGGAAGAAATACAAAGAGTAAGGAAGACCCTCCCGTTGAGTCACGAGGTTCAGAGTAGACCCCCTTGCTTTCTAAACTCCTGATGGAGCTTAGGTGCGGCTAGGTCCAATCTTACTCTCAGACTTGGACAACAGTTTATGTCTAATGGAAGAACTACAAAGAGTAAGAAGACCCTCCCATTGAGGCACAAGGTTCAGAGTAGACCCCCTTGCTCTCTAAACTCCTCCTCAGAGAGGAGTCTAAGTGCGGCTGGATCCAATCCCAGTCTCAGTCTTGGACAATGGAAGAAATACAAAGAGTAAGGAAGACCCTCCCGTTGAGTCGTGAGGTTCAGAGTAGACCCCCTTGCTTTCTAAACTCCTGATGGAGCTTAGGTGAGGCTAGGTCCAATCTTACTCTCAGACTTGGACAACGGTTTATGTCTAAGGGATTGTACCTGCAAAGTTTATGTAATGTTTCATTAGCATCAATTCAGCATGCAATCAAAGTTACCAAGACAAAATCAAAGTTACCATACTACGAGGTTATGCGCGATATCGGTCGCTTACCAAAGATTTGTCGCTGGTAAAAGGTGTCTCTGCTTCGAGGAGCAACCTTGAGAGGCGTCCCAGCTCAAGGGGAGATCACCAGAGAGCTCAGAGAAGGCTCACTTAGGCTGTCTTATTTATAGGATGAAATGGTTGGCTTATAGTCAAATCACATGTGATAGAAAAGGTGTGCAGGAGACTCCTTGCGCCCACAACTTACTTTGTTCCTTGATACGAGTCGCTCTGCTCCTTCGTGGGTTTTCAGAGAACTGATTGTCGGTCCCTTCTCCCTAGTAACGAGTGATAGAACGAGAGGGAACGGCCTCAAGCTGCGCCAGGGCAGGTTTAGGTTAGACATTAGGAAAAACTTCTTCACCGAAAGGGTGGTCAAGCATTGGCACAGGCTGCCCAGGGCAGTGGTTGAGTCTCCATCCCTGGAGGTATTTAAAGAATGGATAGATACAGTGCTTGAAGAGATGGTATAGATGGACTTGGCAGTGCTGGGTTAATGGTTGGACTCGATGATCTTAAGGGTCTTTTCCAACCTAAACAATTCTATGATTCTATGATTCTATGATTGAAACATGAGGAGTTCATGGCCCGGCTACAGCTCAGGGCTTAGCCTCTTCTGGAGCCTGCACCAAACCACCGCCGGTCTGGTCAAGGCGTGGAGCGCGCCCGTCCCAGCCTGCTCTCCAGCCTCTCTCCCCGCAGAGGCTTCAGGCAGCGGGGACGCGAGTCCGCGATAGCATGGAGAGGTACTTGTACCTTTTGATGGACAAATTGGGCGATATGTAAGATTGCCCTAGGGAAACCTAGGGACAGTCATCTGCCTGCGGTGCTGCAAGTGCCTGGACATCTTGTCTGGCCGATTTATTGGTAGCCTGTTGGAAAAAATAGCTACCATCCCTACCCAGTCCCAGACAACGTGTTGCCACACATCCCTTTTTCAAGTAGATCTCCAGTTTAGACTACTTGATCATTAGCATTTAATTGATTTCAGGACCAATGCATGAGTGCAGATTTTAACTGTGAAGCTGGAGCTCTCATCCAAAGCTGCAGAAGTATGTGAGCAAAGCTCCTAACCCTAGAAGTTCACTGAAGATGCAACCAGTGACGCATCAATGAAGCGAGCTCAGCTTTACTGGAGAAGTCGTTAAACTTGCGACGTAAAAGTTAGCAAAAAGCCAATCCTTCCGGTGTGGATACAAAAACGAAAGCACGTACCTCGGTTCTTCTAAAGTCAATGAAAAAGCAGCTGCTCATTTCATTGAGGTGTACTTTAGCAGAGAATTTTAGCAACCCCCAAAACACTATCGCATTATTTTTAAGCAACACCTGCCTCAAAAGATAGCCAATGTGAAAGACGATGCAGACGCACGCACCAAAACGTCTCCTGCATCCCCAACCCCATCCCTTTGTAAAGATGCCTGCTGCTGGGATCAGGGGCATCGGGGCATTTGCTCCACCACCCAGCGGATGCTTTTGTCTAGAAGGTGGCGACGTATTCCGCACCACGGCTTTTCTCAAGTTGGCTTTTGGACTTCATCTCCAGGCAAATCACAAAGGAAGGAGAAGGAAGAGTTGAGCATTTTGCTGCCTGAGAAATAATTCCACCTCCTTGAGAGCCCAAAGGAAGAACTACTTACACAGAACTACTTACCTAGAGTATCTGATTTTGTTTTGGTTGTATTAAAGAGGCTGCTTCAAATTTAAAGGTGATCTTAATTTCTCTTTAATTGTGCCCAGTGAATCTCTATGGTCTGATCCCAGCAAACAGAGCATGTACATACACGGGAAGTCGGCAGCTACCCCTATATATGAAACGCAAGCCACTTCTATGCTCAAAATACACTGTAAATATTGTATCCACACGCAAGATGACAGCGATTGCCTAATTTAGATCGTGTTTGAGCTCCTCCAAGGACTAAATGTTAAGGCAGGCAATGTAAACAAAATCTAAATAACGACGGAGGGGAGATCTGGGTGAGCTGTGGTCACAAACAGTTGGGGTCAGCAGCCTCCAGTGTCTCCAGGGAAGGGCTACAAACAAAAGACGGAGGAAACTGTTTACCTCCTCCTCCATGCAAGGACCCTGACCTAAACTGCTGATCTCACATTAAATATAGTTATTTCATGAAGGTACCTTTAATGGTTTGCTTTACAAAGCAGTCCTCGATCGGGACCAGGGGAGAGAGAGGAGGAGGAGTCCCAGTGACCGATGAAGGGAACTGACTCATCTTTTAAGGAACTGTAGCAACTAAATAACATGCATGAGTTGCAAATGATATTTATTACCCAAAAGTTCAACAAAAACCAGCATATGAACACGTCCCTGCTGGAAAGAAAATCAGAAATGAGTGTTGCAATGCGTATGCAGCAGGCAGGTTTAATGCTCTGGGAGAGAAATTCTGCTTGAACAGAGAGATGCAATCACTCATGTGCCAATGGCTGGCAGAAGTTTGTGGGCAACCTAATCGCATCCTTCCTTTCCGTGCATATTTGGCGGCAGAGGTAGCGAGAGCTCTACAATGAGACAGGGAGAAGGGACAGAAAACTTTCCTGAAGCAAACTTAGCGTTTGCCAAGCCTTTCATTCTTACAATATGCGAAGGGAATTGCAACTCACGTAATGGCATTCCCAAATTGCTGTCTGCACGCGAGAGATGCGCTCTGCCTGGTACAACCCGATCCTGGAGTTACCGTAACGCTCAGGGACATCATTTCATCCCTTATAATACAACACGGTTGTGGCGGCTTGATCGGAGACCGCAGCTGAGCAGCGACGCTGATGGAATGGCCCTTTCCCATCCTGCTGCAAAGCAAGGAGCTGCTGAGCCCTTGGCTCCGTCGTCTGCTCTCCAGATGAGAAAAGCTAATGTTTGGATCCAAGGGTGTTCTTGTTCCAGTGAATACTGAGAAAATAGAGAAAAATAGCGGTTTCGAACTAGTTGTGAGTGTGTTTTTGCAAGCGGCTGGCACTTGTTGATGTGCGGAGGGTGGGTGTCAGAGCTCTGGGCGCTGTGAACTTTCAGAATTCTTCAGATGAGAACGGCTCCTTCCAGTAGGAACTGAATCATTCCCATTTTCTTGGTTCGACACCTGCTTCTATATGAAAAAGTGCATTCAGAATTTTACGTAACTGCAGCTTATACTATTTGTCAAATTTATTCGCGACAGTATAAAGCTAAGCTATGCTAAGAGTACTAAAACATTAGCCAAAATTATTAATAATCTACTTTTTTAAGGGTATAAGAGAATGATGAAGGTTGTTAAGGATAAATTCAAATTCCGTTGGACTATGGCGAGGTACCGTACCGGAAAGCGTGGCCAAGGTCTGAGGGAAACAAGCTTGCTTGCAGCAGCAGCGAGGGGGCCAAGGAACCTGGAAAGCCTTTTCCCGTTCTCTCTCCTGCGGCTGTAGTTAGCACGGCAGGCAGAATTTGGTAGTATTTTCTCAAAAGGGGAATGGCTTTAGTTGGGAGCCTAAGGAATATCCCTGTGCGGTGCATGAAATGAGGGTTAGCGCATCCTGCGGGGTGGGGAGGCGTCGAGATGTGGAATCCTGTATCGGGAATAACCTGTAACCACCACCATCCCCACCACCAGTTAACCAGTTAAACCATTTAATCTCTGTTGAAAAGGTAAGAGCGGCAGTTGCCCAGGGCAGGTGCACCAGGTTCCACCAGGGTTTGGAGCTATAGGCTGGCGATGCCCTTCCCTCGCGGTGGTCTTGCTGATTTCCAGAGAGAAAAATATCACTAAACCCAGAAAATCATTCCATTCCAAGCCGCTCCAAGGATCGCTAAGCCATCACTACAGTGGATTAATATCTGTCGTCTTAGTACCGATACACCATCTTACTGCCAACAGGCGAAAGGCTTCCATCAGAACCACAATTTTGGCAGAAAGGTGATGAAACCATTAGTGGAAAGTCTTTTTTCAAATCTGAGTCCAAACTTTGGAAACTTCTTGGGTTTGAATACAAAGCTTTCTAGTTTTGACAGAGAACATCTTTTTGTTAAAAAAGAGAGGCCTTTTCTTCCCCCCAGGGCTTTTCAGCTACCTTTAGTAATGGTGGTTACTCACTAAAAAAAAGTGCTAAGAGACATCATTAAGAAATAAAACATGGTAAACAGCACAGCAACATGTCACAGGAGCTACAACGGCCAGCGTGGCTTTCTGCGCCCGCCGGGGAGGCGTTGCAGCACGATCGGGGCAGCACAGCCCGGACTGGCAGCACCAGAGGTTTTGTACGCGAGACCAGGGCAAACCCCCTGGCCCCAAGGGCATTAAATGTTAATATTGGTGTCATGAACAGCAAACAACTACAAGGCACAGTTAAACAGTTACTATTAAGAGTCCCCTTTCTTCTGAAAGGGCTGTATCTGCTTTTTGCTCCTACATGAAATATTTTAATCGGGAAGAGCCTTTTAAAGCCACTTCTGTGCTGGTTTTACTGCACTTTAACTTACAGTCGCGTGAAGAGTAACGTCCTGGCATTTTCATCCCTAAAACGAGCCTGCAGCGCACAGCTACACAGGAGAAGTCACTCACGTCCTCATTCATGAACTCTTTGATCAGTAATTACACAAACCAACTCTGGAATTAGAACAAAAATTTAAACTGATATATATATATACTTTCTGAATTTCTTCTGTCAAACCCTTACCTTGCGTTCTGAAAAGTTCCTAGGTAGCTCAGCGTACTTACATTCCCGAAAAGCAAGCTTCAGGAAACTCGCCACATAACGATAATTTGTTGGGAACATAGCTTCTTTCCAATTTCACAGAAGCCCGTTAGTAACAGGCTCCATCCTTCTCCTGGGGAGAGAGTGTGAGCGCTCCCCAGCCTGTGACCGGGCTGGAAAAGACCAGATCCATTACTCTCTTTTATTCTGCCCGATTATAAACTGAAGGAAGCTACTTCAAAAAAAAAAAAATGACAATTTGTCTTGATTCCCAGCCTGCCCCCAGCCCGGGAAATCCTGCAGCGAGATCACCCATCTCTCTGCTCTCCCTCTTGCCGTTGGTATTGTACGGAGAGAAGAGAGACTCCGGAGGCGACGGAAAAGCTCCCCCACCGCGGGCTGCAGAGCGGCACGACGCGTTACTAGGCGTGGAGACTTTATGCTGACCTTGGAACTACGCTGACCTGCCAAGCAATTTCATCTTTAAGTCTCCAGGGAAGTTCAGCAAACCTGCTCAGATTATTTTGATTATTTCTGAGTTTTCTGATTAACTGTGCAAGACCCAACTCACTTCAGAGAAATCCTGGCAGTGCCGTAAGCCACCCTGACGTCCTAACTGCTTTCTCAGGCAGACAGAAATAAGCCCAGGTTTTGGCACCTGCTGCATTCTGCACCGAAGACGCTTTCGTTACAGGCTCACTTTGACCTCGACGCGGAACTCTGTAAAGTCAGGCTGGCTCCTTATTTTTAGCAGTCTCCTTTCTCAAGGAAATAGGCAATTGTACTTCACCTCGGCTGAAAAATCCACGGCGGCTCCCGAGCTTAGACAGATTTCCTGAGGCAGTGCTCTGGGTAAAGGCAGCGCTTGGTGATACACGCTTTTCCCAGCCTAGCCCGTACCTGGCCAAGGGAACAGTGACATACGAGCAGGGACGTTCTTTGCTTACTCCATCCACAACACAACAAGTTTTCAACTGCTTGGAATATAATCATTTATTTATCTTTACAGTGATGACGGAAGAATGTACAGGTGCTTTCACCCATAGGTATAAAAATCTGTTTATATACAGAGTCACAATAATCTTTAATTGGGAAATCATTCTGTTCTTCTGATCCATCCTTACCAAAAACCACAGGAAAAACAAATATTTAGTACAGGCAATATAATTCCAGTAGGTTTGCAACCTGGCATCAAAAGCTCAGCTTTAGATTAAGGGTAACGTTCGATACTTAAAAAAGGACTTTAAGTCATAGGACACAAAATAAAGTTGCTTTTCAAATAAGATATATACATCAAAAATAGGAGTCTAAAAAAGGCATTGGTTTTAATGCTATTAGAAAGCTATATAAATGTGCATGGGTCCATTTCTTCTTATAACGAAAGACCGAAGGAGAAAGTGCCTCTGTCTTTTAGGAAGTTCCTCCTGGGATAAGTCAGTTAAAAGTACCTGTAAAAGAGAAAGAAAGAATCCCTTTTGGAAAAGTAAAGGCTGATGGTTGCATCCATTAGAACGCCTTTGTTGGAGCAGTTACAGCTGCGTTGCAGTTCCCTATTGAGAGCACACCATAAATAGTTCATAAGTGGGTAACAAAAAATTAATACAATGTAAGTAGCTACTCAGTCGTTAAAGAGTCCCACAGATGCCTAGTTACTTTTTCATTAAGCACAGCCCGCGTACATAACACGCTTTTAACATCCAGCCTCTTTCACCACACTCCCTCCTGGCACATTACCCAGGCTGCTGCACTGCTTCATTACGGCCTTAAATCACTGCTCTGAATTCTTGTTTTTTAAATACAGCATAATGGGTACATAAAAAGTTTCTTAATATGAAAAGATCATACTGGAACTTTAGTCTGTATAAAGAAAAAAAAAAAAACTCACATCTTTCAAGCTATTTTACATTAACTAATCCACTTACTCAAAAATCTTGTTCAAGTCTACAATTAAAGCTACAAAAAAAGCAGTTTTTTAGAACATAGCCAACATATGTACAATTACACGTACGCTGCCTGGGTACATGTAAATATATAAGGAGTTCACAAGCTGGTGAAACTCAAGGTCTGCTGGTCCACCTGATTTCTGCAGAGAACCACAGTACCAGTGCAAAAATAAATAACTGTATGACTCCCCTACAAAACAATTCTTTTATGCTAAATTTAAAAAATCAAATTGACAATTTGATTCTAAAATGGCAAAGGTTTGAAATTTCACATCTTAAAACAATGGTCTTTCTTGACTTCCTTTAAAGTTATCCATAATTAGACTTCTATAGGAGAAATACTCAGGGATTAAGAGTTTAATAGTAAATAGCTGTAACTTAAAGTAATTAAAAGATTCTAGCAGCCTGGGAAACATCAAGATCACCGGCCTGTTCAGTGGCCTAAATAACACTGGCAAATCGCTCTTGTCCACAAATTAAAGACCAAATTTCCCTTTGTGTGGTACTGACACTATAAGTAATAAAAATGATCTGTGCATTAGAAACATGAGTCTTCAGGGGCTGGTGGGTACATTATAAATACATTTGGTTTCTAATTATAAGAATTTACTCAAGCAACACACCCTTGTATCAGTCCAGATACTGAGTGCAAAAATAACACCTGGCTGTTGGGTGCACCGGGCTCATATTCTTCATACGGGGGGAGCCAAAATGCCATGGAATTACCACTCTGCGCTAGGGGTTGAATATCAGTTTGAACGTTCAGCAGCCTTGCTAAAGCAGGTCACAGTCCGGAAACTTCCATCCTCTGTCTACAAGTTACCTGGACATAGTATTCATAATTGTATACAAGTTAACTCCTTTGTATCTGTCAAATAGGAAATACATATATTCTTTTCCCTTGTGGGTAGTAACTCCAGAACAAAAAAAAATGAAATTAACTCCTTTAAAATTACACAACCATCTCCAGACAGAATTCTTAGTTGTTAAAATTTCTGCTAACTCCTTATGAAAAGGTCAGATCTCAAAGCTCTGCAGTTTCATAAATGAGCACTACAAGCTCAATGGAAATAACAGAATGAATTGCCATTCTTCTGCAGATGATTAAAACAAAAAAAAAGATTTTTTAAGAAAGTGTTTGGCCAATCCACAGATCAGGACTGTAAACAGGTATAAGATACAAGAAGATGCCTCGGAAAATTAATTTGTAGAGGTATTATCCATTTAAAAATAAACAGAAAAGCTTCGGGAACTTGTTGTGTACTTTTACTAAATTCAATTTTGAAGAACAGAAAAAGGCCAGTGACTTTGATTGCTTTACCCCAGTTTCACATCAAGTATTAAGTACCAGAAAATATACCAGCAACCATTTCTAGAGATGGGTCTTTGCCGTAAAGGATGAAAAACACTGGGTTTTCCTCCCTGGTGATCCATGTAGCATTTAATGTGAGGATGTTCATGTCTATATATGCAAAACCACCCTCGTGTTCGGCTGATATAGTGCCTGTCAGCTCACATACGTGCAGGGAGGAAGCAGGACCGCTTGTGCGTGTTACGCTACTGTCCATCGAACGACTGCTGAGTGATGGCCAGCAGCTGAGACAGGTAAATCTCAGAGTGTGTCTCCAGGAGATCTGACTCACCTGATTTCTTTTTATGCTTCATCTCCATTATCCATTTCTACATCTATATCTTTCGTTGTATCAGCCGCTCGTGACAAAATGTCGGCCATTAGTGCTTCCTCCAGTTTTTTACGCACTTGTTGCACCCGCTCTTCTTGTTTTCTGAAGGGAGAGAAGGGAAGAAGGGGCAGAAACGTCAGTCCTTCAAGTATACTAGTAGGCTGGGAGCATAATACTTGCATAAACAGTGACTCAGGACTGGTTTCTCAACTCTTATTTTAACTTAGAACAGAATACAATAGAATAGTTCCAGCTGGAAGGGATGGACAATGATCATCTAGTCCAGCTGCCTGGCCCCTCCAGGGCCTACCAAAAGTTAAAGCATTTTATTAAGGGTGTTGTCCAAATGCCTCTTAAACAGTGGCAGGCTTGGGGCATCGACCACCTCTCTAAATCCTTATTGACTTGTTTTATTCCCTTAGTACCTACACATGCAGACAGACAGCGCTTGGCACTAAAACTGAGAGCACTCTGAGCAAGAAACCTCTCTGGTTTAGCGCGCATGGTTTAGTTTCTCCTCACACAGCGACAGAAGGACTGAATGTGACATATGATCTTCCACCCTCGAATTAGATACTAGAAAAGACCAAACAGAAAGTTAATGGAGCAATATCCCACTGGACTATCTTTGTCAGACTGGCTTTTCCCTTTTTTTTGCTTTAGCAGAGACATTTTAGGGTAAAATCATAGCAGGAGATTCCCGTCATGAGCACTGTAAAGGAGATCTGAGGCAATTTTCGTCTTTCCCAGCGTAAGGGTGTGTACACCAGGAGCACCTTTACAGGACAGTAGGTTTCTAAGTGCTCAAAGAACCAACTCCAAGTCCACACAATGCGTGAGCAGGGGAAGAACCTCAAGGAGCTCCACTGTTTCCATTTATTTCTTTAATTGCTCCTACCTATCTATTCAGTCTGATCTACTAGTCAGCGATGCATTTAAGATGGCAGCAACTTCTGATGAAACAAAGGTTTGTTTCCCTGGGGAAAGTTAATTTGAAAATATTACCTCAATATCAGTATAAATGTAAGATATTTTGATTCAATGTTTCGCTTGGAAGGTAATATTTAGTTCCAAATGTTACCAGAAAACAAGAAGTCCTCTTTTGAAGTTTTCCCAAGAGAACACAAATTTTGCATCAGACCCAGGGGTTTTTTACATGAAAATCCACTCGCTTGATCAAGCCATGTTTTCCAAGAAACGAAATCTTTAAACAAAATATAAAATAAATATAATATAAAATAAAAATGGCCAGAACTCATCAGAAGCAGGCACAGGAAAACATCCGTTAGTGCCGCAAACTCCCTGTGGCTATTTAGGATGGCAGGACAGAACCTCCAATCCTAGGAGAGCAGGAGCGATATCCAACATGCTCCACAGAAGCCCCTGCAGAGCACCAGCCTCGAAGGTTATTCAGTTCCACGGCTGCGACGCTGCCAGCGCTCCCCGAGTCCTTCGGAGGAGGCTGGCTGCTTACAGAGGCAGCAAAAGGAAGAACAACAAAAAAAAAAAAAACCAAGCTAGCAGTTGAGTGCAGAACTTGTTTTCTATCTTCCAGCTGTTTTCTATCCTTGTTTTCTATCTTCAATTCACAGCTTACTGTCCCAGAGCTGTTAACTTTCAATGCCTAGAGAGTGATCTTTCAAACCCCGGGGCAGAGAACCGAACAAAGCCAAAGATGCCTTATCTTTTGCAGAGCCTGTGTGACAAAGGAGAAATCAAAGTCAGAGTAGCAACTTCAGTATTTGCTAATTGAATGAAAACGATCCCAAGAGCACACATTAAGCTGAAATATAATTTTTTTACAAAATCAGTTATAAAAAGTTGTCACCATCTCACTGTTGGAATACACTGTGAACCAGCCAAAGATTATGGAAAATAAATAGTTGAAGTAGGCTTTATTTTTCCTCTTTTTGGCTTTAGAATTTTGACTTTAAGACAGCAGGATCTCTCCACAAGCCTACAAACTCCCTCACACCAGGCTTCAGACTACAGTCAATAGCCAGTTACACCAGCAGACCCCTTCCCTAGATTCCTGGTGGTTCCTTACTTAGGGCTAATTTAGGCTATGATGATAAATATGAACGCTTCATGAGAGCATCTTTTAAAAAGTGCCTGAATGACGGAATCAGAGAGAAGAAAGCTGCTGGAGTATCTTTATAAAGCTCCCCTTTAGCGGGCGAAGAAAATTCCAATGAACTAAAGCACAGTAAGGAGACTTCCTTACTCTTACAAAGAACGGATCAAGAATGAAATGTAAATGTTCCTTGAACATGGGCCTGGTCACTGGGCTTTTTAAGTGTATCTCATGGAAAAGTCCTGAAGTATCACACACCCAGTGAACTTAAGGGTAATCGTCAATCCTCCTACTGTCAAAAAAGTCACAGGGCATGATTATCCACTCAGTAATCTGAATTAAGCCATCAACAGCGGAGCTGGGAGAGAAAGGAGGCCGGTTCCAGGCTGCGAATATTTCATAACATCAGTGCGTATCAGAGAACGCGCTTGCCAGAAAGCACACAAGAAGTGAATCCTTTCTTTCTTGCTGCTCCCAAGGTCCTTCTCTGCTTTGCTCCTCAGCGAGCCTGTTGCCCAGACATGGAATCTAAAATAAAGGCCAGCAAGTATCTGATATATCAACTTTGAGGAGTCGGGCACAAAACAATCATAAGCTTTACCACCTCATTAGGCTCCTTTATTTGAGATCTTCTTTTAAATGTACTTTACTGTGTTGATGAAGTTTTGAAAAACACGCTGAAGCATAAGCTCAGCCCTGTCCTTGATTTCAGAATTGTTATCCTGATTTGTAACAAGCCCCTTCCTACCATCTCGGACGTAGGACTGTAGTATTTAACCCTCACAACACACAGAAGTGACAGCCAGTTTTCTGTATCTCGGACCAGCTTCTGTTCTTAAGGCTCCCTATTTACAGAGTACGTGGCCTTCTCCAGAGGTTACGCTCAGGTCTTGCTTCCCAAACTCACGAGAAGACATAGCTTTCCCCGGTTACCTCATTTCCAAATTTTCCGCCAGCTAGTTGATCTCCTGGGGAGCAACAACCAAAAAATAATTCACAGCACTCCCAGTTCTGAAGAGTCTGGTCGTCTAGCAAACAGAGTTTTTAAGTATTAAAAACATAGCTCTTTTTATACAAGTAATATGACTTTTAAAGCACATGAACTACCAAGAGCAGATGTTTAAGTGCCAATAGCAAGACTAGTAACAAAAAGTGCTCTTCTTTAACACTAAGTAAAACTCTAGGACTTAAGAGTATCTCCATTCAAGTTGATTAATTTGACTTCTTATGCTAATTCATCACAGCAATATTCAGCAACACTGCTTTAGCCCAGGAAGGCGACAGGGTTAGCAGTGCTGCCAGGGAAGGCCAGCGTGCTGCTCACAAGCACCCACTCTTCGCTACCGGCCCTCAGCCCTTCAGCTCCACAGCTCCCCGGCACCGTCCTGGCCATGGAGCGCCCACGCAGCAGCCTGCGCCGATCCTCCTCACCTCCCCGGCTGCGTCGCTGCTAAGCAGCTCCCTGGCCACGTGCTCTTTTCAGCCTTCCTCCCAGCAAGCCACAATCCTCATCCTTGAGTTCAAGTACTGTTGCCTTCGAAAGCAAGCTCAAATTAAAGACACGTTTCTCCTAACGCAGAAATCCACAAGCCCCCAATTCCAATTCTGACCTTATTTTCAGTGGTGAATTCCTTTAGACAACAGGATTGCGCATAGCTCTGCGTTCAGATGGTTTCCTTAGTGCTTAGAACGATTTTATTTGTCCTCGCTACTTGCACTCTTCTCAGCCCACACAACTAAGTGATGTGCGCATGCTTTAAAGACGCGTGCGATGCCACACTACTGTATGCAACCAAACCACGATACTGTGTCAACCTCCCCTCGGATTTCTCCATCTGTTTTTTCTATATTGTTAAATCTATCGAGGCTCCGTCTGATTTAGTTCCTTATGTGCTGGTACTGCAACATCTACTGTCATCAAAATAAAAAATTGCGTATAGCTCTAGTAACAGCATTTAGCTGCAGCAGAAACACAAAGGTATCTTTACGTTTAAGATCAGTGTCAGATTAGATGGGAAGAGTCCACAGAATCAACTTGTCTTTATCTGAACACCAGTCCCACCTCCCTGCGTCTCACGAGGGAGGTAATGCCCCTTTTCTTCTGCTCTTCCAGCACATTCAAATACAGCATTTTTTGGAGACACTCTAATCGAGAGCCATCACCGTAAGTGCTCACAGTAACATTTACTCTGCTTTTATGAAAAACACTCTCTAGAGCTTCTCAGCAGCAGGGATTCCAGAAGTCTTCCACTAAGCAGATCTGAGATGCACTGCTGAAAGGAGAATTAATTACTATATTGACTGTATTTGCTGTATTATAGTAAACTCGGGTTCAGGGGCATCTGCTAATTCCACACACACACAGACACCTCTCCGACACATCGCTTCCAATAGATCTTTCCCATCTCCTCCTCCCCTCTCAGCAGAAGTTAACCACTGCTGAGCCAGCTTACTCTAAATGGTAATTACAGAAGTTCTCCGACGCCTCGTTACTGTGCTTTCCTGATGTACTCCCTATTAAACTCCTCTTTAGATCTGGAGTCAGAAAGTTCACCTCATAGCCAAGACTGATAAGGATTATTTAGGGTTTTGCCTCCCTGCCACACACACCACTTTACCTTACAATTTTCTTATTCTTGAGGAGAGCTCAGACTGCGGAAACATTCTTGATCTCTCATATTCTTCCTTTGGCACATTTAGTTCTTGTGGCTTTGGTCTGTCATACTGAAAGCGAGATTTGTATAGGGTATTGAGGAATATTGTGAGGGACTAAGCTACAGCTGACTAGCTTGGATCAAGGATCATACAGCTTAAGATTAAGACATCCTTAAACCCATGCCAAACAAACGTAGAGAGCATGAAACTTGAATTACTCTCCATTCCTGTCTCATAAAATACAGCTTAGTTTCTGGACAGATTGACAGGTAGTTTTTCTTACCCACTATTGTGCAGAGCATGACGCAGCCAGACGTACTACTTTAATTGGTATGCTTTGGTGAATTTAACAGGTTAGGGCTACCCACAAGAAAAAGCCGAAGTCCCATTACCGTGCTATTTGAAAAGGATAACTGTCAACATACCTGAGAAAGCTCAGGAACAAAACCTACTGGGTGATGGTAAGTGCTCAGCAAAGAACCCAGACTGAGCAAGAGAAAGGGCTGTTGAGAACTGAAAGGTGGGATTTTCAGAAACGACTTACATGCTTTAGGAAAAGAAATCCCCGGAAAACTATAAGCTTTAGAAAATCCCACTAAAGAGAGAGAGAATTTAAAAGAATGACAGACTGGACTCTGAAGCAGAAGAGAGCTGTGAGTCAAAAGTGAATTTTGTAATATATCGCAAAACTTCATCCACCTAAGCACAACTAGAAAAAACAATCCACCTATTTGTTATTTTCAGAAGATACCATTCCCCAGTTCATCCCACAAGAGAGAAACTGGTTAAAGCGTTTACCTGGCAGAGACACAAAGGTGGTCAGTCTTAGCCTTTCATGGAAATGGAGGCAACGCAACAGTACGGTCGCAAAGAACATAACTAGATGGTGGTCAGGAAAGAAGCTGCAAACAGAAGCTGCAAAGCAGCAGCCCCAGGATAAATGATCTCACAGACTCAGTATGGGAGAAGACAGTTAATAGGGAATTCTAAAAGCCTGCCTCAGGAGGCTAAGATTTGGATGTAACGACCACCGGGAACCACCCCGTACTCATTTTACGTACTTACCTTTCACAGGACTAGCATTAAGAAGCCCAGAACTATTCAGAAGGTGTATCCCACAACTGAGAAAAAATAGGTGCTTGTCCCTGGTGATAAGGAAGCACGGGTGTTTCTTAACCATGCATTTATAGGAAGTTATTTAATGTTTTCCTAGCAAATGTGCTGAACCAAAAGAGGAACTTTCGCATTTTACTCTGATTATGAAAGAGATTTACCATCATTACATGACCAGGAATACGTCAAGCTAAACAAGAGTCAAGCTGACAGCTATTTTATTAGATGTAAACAACCGCTATGATCTCCCTGAAGAATTTCTAGTACAAAAGAACACATGCTGGCACCTGACCAGATATCCTCAACGGCCAACTCTTCCTTACCATTACGCAAGTTCCGAAAGCAACTGTACGGCTTTCCTTAGCGCTAACAGGTGCCGTATTCTGGTTATGCCTCTTCATGCAATGTCTTTTCCGGATGGTCTTAAAATGAAAGCCAGCTTTACACAAACAGTATGAAAAGGTAACTTCTGAGAATATTTAATCCTTCTGTAGTGAGCTGCCTACAAAGTCGTGAACCAGAAGAGCCACCGAACTGGCAGCATATTCACAGAGGCAGAGCTGCTCCGGTTCAGAATCTGTGTCCTTCCTGAGTTGCCAGTACTGTCTGACATCAAATTCAGAATCTGCTTTATAAAAACAACTGAACGACTGATAAAAAAAGGAATTTTGTTTCCAATAAATCATAAATGCTAAACACGCTAAGAAAGTTTCTCATCCTGGCCTGTAACGTTCTGTAACAAAGCAAGAAGAGTTTACTTTCTGAAAGCATTTCAAGTTGATGTTTAAGAAAATAAAGCAAAGTGAATCCCAAAGCCAAGGACTGGGAATCAGATAACTGTATACCTTAACATTAGCTCTGCAGAAGCTTCAGCTAGCCATCGAGGGCTTAGAAAAGAATGTGACAGTAGCGGACTTTGGTGCCGAGTGCATTCCACTAAGTGGCAAGATCCACGTTTGGTCTTCAGATTCCCTATGCAAGCTAGAATTTAACTAAAAATGTGATACTAAAGGCAGTGCTCATTCCATGGGCTGATTCATGCTAAGCAGTACTAAAAAAAAATTGGATGACAGGATTGTGTCCCGTGTCTTGCCACACTCTGGCAATTAGTCAATGCAACAAGAAATCTCTCTCTTCACTCAGTCCTAACCTTGAAACTCAGTGCTGAAGCCCCTGCTTTTAGTACTAAAAAAGGATGAGTCTTTCTTCGAAAAGAAAATTAACAGTGCAGCTATTAAAAAAAAAAATCTTTGCCCATACGTGAACAGATCTATCTGTGCTCTTCATATCATATCCCAATCTCCCACTTTAAGAGAGTGTATTAGCTGCAAAGCTATATACTATAGGGGAATATTCTTATTCTCCGTTGTTGAAATTACTTACTTTTTGATTGAGATCAACAAATTAACTTGACAAAACCAGAAATCGTTAGGAAGAAAGCCAATACTGACCATGACTAGAGCGTACTGTTTAGGGCACTCTCTTGGGAATGAAAATGTGGATTATGACTCATACCTTAGTGAATATTTTACATTACTATTTTGACCACGAAGAAAAAACCCAGGTTTTCATTTTTTCAAGTTACGGAACTAATCAAAAAGAGAAACGCTCCCTTCTCTTCCCTTACCTCCAGGACTGCACTGAGCCAGGAAGGAATCTACTTTAATTGCACTTGCTTTTTGTTTTGCTGAAGACTTTATGAAACTTACCTAATGTCATCGTCTGTGACGATGAAAGCTTTGCAGAGGGGTTGAGATGTATTAAGCCAGACGGCTGGGTTCTTCTCAACAGCTGCAGAGAGCTGCCCCGTGATAGGCGCAGAACTGGTGTGCAAAGCACTAGCAACAGCTGATAGCAGGGTATCGTCATTGTTACCTGGGCCAACTCCTAAAACAAAGATAAACGAATAGTTACCATGTGCATTTCACACGTAACTTCCAGTGGCAGAGCTCTTCTCAGTTTGTAAGGTTATGCACGCTCATGATTAATCCACACCAGCACAGTCTTTGCTTTCACACTACGAGGTATTAAATTAATCCTCAAAAATAAACACTGGAGATTTTTACAACACTCAAATTCCCAAGAAAATCTCCCAGGCAGTGGAACAAAGTTATTAATTTTGAACTACGACTTGAACATATTTTAGATCAACTTTCACCAATAAGCGAGTGCAGTTCTGAAGTGTGGTTTATATTAAACTACATAAATGAACTAAAAATAAACACAGTTTTGGAGACGGAGGTATTTTGTGAGCAAGAACATTTACAATTTGAAGTTTACTTAACCTGACTGTAAACTGAAAGCTTGTTAAGAGCATGAAAAACTCTGTCCTTTTTAAGCACAAACAACTTTGTGGATCTGAAGCAACTGCAGTAACTGAACACAATACCTTGAAGACCTTTAGGTAGCTCCATGGATTTTATGATTTGTTCACTGACATCCGATGCGCTGAGGCCTTGTAGCCTCTTCTCCCAGAAAAGCTGAAAAAGAGAAAACAAGATCGCTCATTAGAAATAATAAAAAAAGCCCTAAATCAGCTCATGGAAATGAACAGCATTCATGGTCAAAACAGCATCAGAACAATAAAAGACAGACAGTGCCTAGCAGCTTACAAGACAATCAACCTAACAGTCAGGTAAGCTACCAGAAAGGTAATATCCTCGCTGCTGATGGAGTTTCCGTCATCGGGAACATGCTTGTATGGGATTATGCAGCGTGTGTTGAGACACCGGAGACAGCTCTGCACGTCGGAGCAGTACAGCTGCACCAACGCGAGTGCTAAGCAGCAGCTACGCCACTTCAGACCTATGCCGGCTTGATGACCCGGCCCTTTCCGACGCCGTGTCATCTCTTGACTTACCTGGAAATAGAATCAACTTTCCACTTTTCGGAAGACACATGAACTAAATTCACATTCATTTTACTTTCTCTTGCTTTGTTTATTAGCTGGGAACATGTTTCCATTTCTGACAGAAACCAATTTCTTGACCCCAGAGACTTTTGCTTAACGATACGGATTTCCCTACTCACTCCTATCTCACTGGTCTGAAGATTCATCCTGAAGTTCTGGGCTGGAGATTAGCCACACCTATTCTTTCAAATGGGCCTTTTCTATTTAGCAAGATAGCGATGAAAGCCCGTTAAAAAGCTGACTTCCATTCCACGGGGAAGCTACATTTAACAAATAATCTTAATAAGGAGGTAAGCAAGAACGTAGCTATGCAATTTCCTGTGGAAAGGGCATTCAGAAATAGTTTGATTTTTCTGCAGGACATGGGGGAGAGAAAAAAAATCATCTATTTCTTTTCTTGACTGCAAAATCTGAGACAAAAAACTAGACAAGCAGTTATTCTCATTCCTAGGAAATTCTTTGTTGCAGCTGGGTAGCCAAAAGGCTCAGGTTAAGACAGGGCTTTCGAATGTCACATTCTACCCTAAAACTGGAAGTGAAACAACCAGAGCATCCTCTTTCATCTTCTGCGGAACCTATATTGCTCATCACACGACATCAGAACCGAAGCACTGTACATCAGGGATTCTCACTCCGAAAAAAAACATTTTTTTTCAGTTACAGTAAAGGCAAAGAAAAAAGCAACAAAGAACATTCCCCTTAGCATTAAGAGTATGAATTCAGTCAGTATTTCAGTACTGACTGAAAATAAAACATGCAGTTGTGCGAAGAAAAATGCAATATTCTCCCCAACATGTCTGTACAGCTTTATAAATCAGTAGGTTGAATGATACTTGTGTTGCCTGAGAGATTACTAGATCATTTTATAGAGATCTACTTATTTAAGCACTCTTCTCTGGACAACAGGACACATTTGTAACTGAGTTTAGATCTAAGTGGCTTAGCAAACCCACACAGGATCACCTAAGTAAGCTCTTCCACTTTTCTGCAAACCCTGACTACATTTCACATCTTGTTGACACCTCCGTGATTTGACAGCTTTTTGAAAATACCTGTTGCCACCTGCGTCTCGTTTTACTAGAGCCATTTAAACTTCAAATGCTTGCTGTAAACTGACTCCTCGCTCTTAACTAGGACTAATTTTCAACATTGCAACCCAGGTTTGAACTACAATGTTAGTCGAGTACCAAGGCACCTCTTTCTCTTGTTAAATATTAAATATTTAGTACCTCCAGTCATTCACTCCTGCTGTTTACTGCTATTGCTAAGCCCCCGTGCCAAGAAAGCACTCTCGCTGTCTTGCAGCAGTCCTTACAGCTCCGTGGATGAAGTGGCAGTGCCTTAAAGCTGTCTAGAACGCTAAAGAAATCCTTCGTTACAAGGGCAAAACCAGCAACGCACTAGCCAAACTCTGAAAGGAATATTAGGATTCAGGTAAATGAAGCCGAAGTAAAATCCTATCAATTCAGCATTTCATCACTGGGTTAGCTTCCCATCTTGATAAAGTCTCTGTAAAGCTTATTCCTGTTTTCCACTGTTAAAAGAATTCACCTTTCGTTCTCCTGTCCCTCTCCATTTCATTGACTTGTAGAGATAAACGAAAGGCCCACCAACTCCAAATCCAAGCTATGGTTTTATACGCTACAGGCAAACGTAAAAAGAGCCTCTGTTTAGTCAGGATAAAATTAATTGCTCTACAGCAGCAAATACATCACCAAATACAATCAAATATGACCGGGTTTTGATTCTTCGGCTCCCTACTCAAATTGCCCCGGTACACACCAGCGAGGGAACGAGGAATCAGGGGAACGGTTGGGTGACAGACGGTGTATAGGAATGCAAATGCCTGGGTGGGAGAGAGGTGCTTGAAGAAGGACAGCTAACACGTATGAAAGCTTAGAGGATTTGGGAAGCGTAGTGCAGTATTGATTGGGTGGAGCTTCCAACACCAGCACTCGCTCAGCTCTTTAAGCACGGCTTGTGAATGCAGGGAAAAGTCTATACAGCTATCAACACCTCAGATGACTTTGAGATCAATGTCAAGTAGAAAAAAGCACTTGGCACTTCGACACACCTGTTAAAAGAAGGCCGAAGCAAAGCATATTCCTAGCACAAAGCTTCCAGCACCGGCTTCCAGCACCGTTATATATAATTATTTGCAAACGACGATGATTGTGCTCCAAATTTTCATCTCCCCAGATCTCCACTGAGTCTGCACGAGTCACTCTTACTGATTTTTTGCTCAGAAATGAATCACATTCCTAGAGCTTCATTATGAAGCTTGTTCCCCAATCCTTTATGGGTTCTCACAAGTCCCCTCTGAACCCCTGCATCTTTTCCTGGATCTTACTGAAGATTGTGAGCCGGACCAGACCCGGACAAGTATTCCCCGCTCAGCTGCACCAGGAAGAGCTATTAAGGGACAGAGAGAGAGGGAAGGAAGCTGTTAATACAAATTCAGAAAAAGCTTTTCCGGCACTCCACTTACATGATGAAGATGCAACCATTCCACAGCAACAGAAGGACGCATTCAAGTAACTGAAAAGGATCATGCAAGTCTCGATGCACAGAATATCTGCCTCTGAGGTCACAGCCCTAAAAATAGCTTACAGTATTTAACTTGCAACTCTCTCATCATTAGTGAGACAGGGGAGAGAAAAAGAGAAAATAAAGCTCAGGTTCACAGGCTTTGTGCCCCACTAAGCAGAGAAATAGGCACCTAAATTAGGAGCAATTCCTAAAAATCCCATCCAGTTTAACAGTCAGGCATCAGCATCCGTAGATCACGGCCCAGGCAGCCTGCCCCCTTGGCATTTGTCTCCTGCCCAAAGCCATCTGGACTTCATAAACCAGGCAACAGCCCCTCACGCCGTGCAAGCGTCGGCAGATAGAGCCACTCAAATTCAATAAATGACTGCCAGGAGGCGAGGCCACCGTCTGCAGAATAACCTTACATCATCTCACAGTCAGAAGTTTCCTTGTAAATGGGAGCGAGCTATCCAGACGCCGGGCTTTTCTCAGCTGGAGTACCCTGGAGAGTACCGTAATCCCTGAAGCACAGGGCAGGCCGACACGGTCCAACCTTCTTTCCTCCTGCTGAGAACGCACCAGTACAGCCAGAAAAGCAAGATCCGTGCCCCCAGGAAAGAAGCATTAGCAAACATGAGACCCTGTTATTCAGAAATGAGAATCCTGATGGCACCAGGATAGGAAGGAATGAGAGAAGAACCGGATTTCAAGATTCATCATTGTTAGGATGTGGTATTTCATTACTAATGCAAAATGAATAACCATTCTGAGGATTCATCAGCCAGTTATGGGTATTCATCCTGTTGGAGGATGAAAAATGGCTCTATTTCAGTTTTGCTTGAAGCAGTGGTTAGGGAACACACACTGAAAAGAGCCTAAACCCCAGGTCCTTCATTTACCGACGTCTGAGTGCTCTGGATTGAGAAAGACCCAGCAGCCAAGTGCTCCATTTCCCGGGAAATTAATCAATATGCATTATGCCAAAAGTGACCTCTTCCGCAATAATCCCCGACCGAGCAAGAAACGTATCCCTTATCCCTCAAACTTACTATCCTCAGGGCAGCGCTGTTTTTTTCCTGTGACAGAGGAGGCAGCACAGGAATGCAGTGCCAAGGTCCCCAGGGTGGAGCAGAATTTTCACTTCCTTCTTGTTCTGAAACTCCGTAATGGCAGAGCCGTACCACAGCTGTGCTTCTGAAGGTCTTTGTTTGGAGAATTATAAAATATTGCTTCCTCCATAATTGTTTCTTGTCCAAGAAAAGCTATTTGTGACTAATGGTGAACTATAATCTAACCCGTAATCTCTGTAAAAACACAATCTCCTAAGCAACTATTATTTCTCATTCAGACAACAAAGAAAGGATAGATTAGCCTCTCCGTTGCAAGAACCACCAAATACAAACATATTATGAGCTGCTCCTTTTCCTTAGACAAATAAAAGTCTTATTTGCAGTTGCTCAAGCAATGGAAGCCTACGGGAAATTTTTGCTGGAAAGGAATCCATTCCAATTCTATTATTTTTAAAAGAAAAGCACATATGGTCTTAACATTCAAACGTTCTTGGAGGGTGACTGATTTATACATAAATCAATCAAGAACCTCAAATTTCCTCTGCCGTTTGCTCTTTACAGAGTATTGAACATACTGTAGATGTCACCAGAATGATGTACTTGACTGGACACACAGAAGAAAGCGATTCTGGTGCTGGCGAGTTCAGAGATTTGTTTACTGAGGTCGTTTCTTCTATTTAGAGAGCCAGAGATATCTGCTCTTAACTTGCAGCAGAAAAAGCTACCATCTAATTCACAAATATGATGGACACAGCAAGTTTAACAGCACAGTCACAACTCCAGGTAGCTGCCTTGGCATCTTCCCGGCTCTCTGGAACCACATTTATTTCCACGCTGCTTGCGGATGCATTATAACCTGGTAATCGAGCTGATTAAAAGTTAGTCACGTCTACACAAAATACAGTCAACATGTCTACAGTGTACTGCAGACACGGAGAGCCTGCAATTTTCTTATGTTTTAAAATGTGTTTTAAAGGCTAAGTGAGAGCAGAATGCCAGTTACCATTTGGGAAACTGCTCAAGTGATTGACACTGCAGGCAGTTAAATGAGGAAATATGATTAAAGAGAGGTCTTTTCAAAGTCTCCATGGAAGAATTCAAACGGAATGAGAATTTCTCCAGAAAACTGGAAAACTTCTTTCCTCTTTTTATATCCAGTTGCCGAGTTGCTCAGCTCTGCTCCATCCATAACTGCCAATCGAAATTTCAGTGTTCCTTTAGTTGCCTGGGAGAGGGAGATAAAACTTAACAATCTCATGGGGTTCCCTCCATCCCTCTTTTTGATAATTCTAATATATATTAACCAGGAAGCTTAAGTTTTCCAACCCTATCTAATTGTAGATTCCAATCCTTTAAGTTGATCCACAGGAAATAAAATCACATCTATTTGACGAAATACGGAGTGCTAAGAGCTAAAGACGTCTTTCTTGTTAAGAACTGTTCACAAGAAGACATACATAAAATGACATCCTGCAATTTTTCTCATAAATTAGGCTTTTTAGACTGCATACATCTTACGCCAAAAAATGACTATGGTCAGATTTAATTTGTCATATATAATCCTATTCAATAATCCATTACAATACAATCCACTGCAAATATATATGATAGTAAGTATATAAGAGACTTTGAAATCAATTTAAAGAGTACTTCTGGCCTACAGATAGATGATGTTCTAAGTAAATATCTCAGGTTTATCCTAAGGTGTTCTTAAAAAGTAAATACCCCCCGATTTGTCCTAAGGTGGTTTTTAAAGGTGGTTGTCTGCCATAGGACTAGAGGAATGAGATCACATAATACCGACTACCTGATTTTCTCAAAATGAGCTTTGAAGAGAAGGATGAGGGACGTCTGTGGAATGTTTTTAGCCAAACGTATCAGGAAGATGCTGAGGTCAATGCTTTGCAAATTCAGCGTTATGTTTATCGCTTACCTAAACATCAGTTTTACCAGTAGGGTTTCAAATATCCCTACCACCACAATCAACAGTATACAACAGAATTAACTGGCGATCAGCGGGTCCTCAGGAGTCAAAGCTCTCTCAAAGCAATACCTCAGGTACCCGACATTTGGGGCGCAGAAGTAAACGAGCAAGTTTCGTGTTTACCCTGAAAAAGCTCAGTAAGCGCGGAACCAAGAAGCTCTAACACGCAAAGAAGAGGATAAGCGCCCTACATAGGACACAGACCTGGACCTTTTGGAGGCAGCACGTCAGTGTAGGTACAAAGGGCAGCGATCCATAAGAAAGAAGTTCCATTTGCAGCACCATTCCATTTGATCCAGTTAGGTACAGAACACTTGACAGGCAAGTAACTCAAGTTTAAGTGACTACACGAAAGATTTACTGCCTATAATGGTTTCAGATAGTTACAGGACTTCCTCTGCTTCACATTCACTCTTCTCATTGAGGAATACTCAAATCCAGTGGAGCATTAATGTGCCCTCAAGCACTGCTACATCTAGTGGCCTTTTGGCTAAACGGGGAGAAAACAATGTGATTTTAAGACAGTACTCAGCACCACCTAAGAGGAAGGTGACAGATATCATTGCATGAGCTTTTGATTCATCATTAATTCCAGTTTCAATTTTGGCAATGCTAATCTGACTTTTTAAAGTCCAAACCACTACCCTTAAATTCATCAAGAATGTATCATATCGAAACTTACTACGGCTAACAGCGGAGAGGAGGCTAAAACGATGGGTTTTGGGTTTTTTTTCTTTCCTTGCAGGGCCCACTAGCAATCTTTCAGGATTCCTTTTCTTACAGTCGTTTATCAGTGGACTCTGTGAGGGAAAAAAACCCAAAGCCACAGAAACAGTAAGAAAATCTATCTTAAGTAAGCTTATGGAAAGTCAAAACATTTTGAGCAGGTTGATACTTGAAAAAGAGACGTTAAAGCTCTCTGAAGAAAACTGCAATTGAGGCTATTAGGTTTGCTATTTAGGAACTTACAGATGCTCCTATCATTTGATTAGGTATGAAGAATTTGAGAAATCTCCGTGGATTGACTGGTGCTGGTATTTGAACAAAAGCCACACAGAGGAAGACGACTGATAGCTAAGAGGAGAGAAGTCTAGTGAGCACCAGAAGACCCTTTAGAGCCCGCGTGCATACACACACAGCTCAAGTTCTGACGCTACCTACTTCTAGGATTCTCCAGAACATTTGTATTTTTTCTTGAATAAAGTTCTCCACTCTGATAATCAGTAATCTATAAAACCTTTGAGAATGGCTTTGAAAGCTTTAAGATGCCGTCTTGCAGAGCTGTTGCTTGAAAAAGGCATAGACAACCTTGTGACACTTCTTGCGTGCAGCGAACTAGCGTGCCGAATACACGGAACCAGCAGTTGCCACAGAGATCTGCTGCTCTAATCGACAGATTTACCTATACAAAGATCATAGGCAAGCTGTTATTAGTTTATCTTTCCAAGAACTACCACAGGGTTTACTGCTTAAAGAAGAGCTGCTGCCAAATATTTTCCCTGCCAACACCAATAAGCATGTCTTCTCACTCTCAGGTCATGAAAAAACCCTACTGACTGCCAAAGGAACTACAGTACTCATTTATTTTGATCTCCACATAAGGAGGCAGGCCAAAGAGACTTCTCAGGGAATTCTGGTTAGACAGTCTTTTGAAAAGGGAGATACAATAGATATAAGCGGATAAAGCTTTCCGAGATGGGTATCTAGAACGACAGAAGCGAGATTCCCTGAAGGGATTTGGGCCAAGGATTGAAGAAACAGGGAGGAATGCCGCTGGAAGCGGTAACTGAATAAGCTTTATATAGAAATAGGCAACATAGTCAGTGCTTCAGCATTCACTTGAATATCCAACACTGATATATGTACAGTCTACGTACAGGAGAGCTTGCACACCTGAGTATGCGAGAAGGAGAAGACAGTGACACACGTAGGGATTATTTATGTAAGGAAAATATAGGCTTTATCCGGAGGGGAAGAGAATTCAAATACATTTGCAAGGCTGCATTTGTCCCACAACTCCAGGTGCTCCACGTGGTGCAGGTTTTATTAAGAATAAAGTTTTCCAACAACTTCAGTCCTCACCCTGGCGTCTCTATTTCAACAGATCACATCAAGAAAAGAACCGTTGCTTTTTGAAAACCAAGCAAAGATCGTATCTATTAATATTTACGCTCCAGCTAGCGAGTACAACATCGGAATGAGCTGCATGCTGTGTTGAAACAAGATGTGCATGCGTGTGCATCTATGGATGCATACATGAAGGGTGCACACATGATCAACGACTGGAGTACCTCCATATATTTCGTTACTAATATCAAAGAAATATTGATAATTGCATGATGGAAATCTGTATGTGAAGAAACCAGATCACTGGGAATTGTTTATGAAAGCTGTCAATTTGCTTAAGATTCTCCAATAACTGACAGCACACGACCTACATTAAATTGCTTTGTTCCAGATTTTTTAATGAAAATTTTACTGAAAACGCACTGAAATTTTTATATAAAAACAACTGTAACAATCTATTCTCTCCCTTCCCCAAGTCTCCCACCTATGTCAGTCATCACTACTCAGAAGCATGACAAACCAGAAAACAGCTCGAGGCAGCATTCTAGCTTGGAGAAAAGCAAGAGTAAGGCACACCAAGATTGGCTTTGCTATTTTAAGATTATATATATCTAGATATAAGATTATAATATATAAGATTATAAAATATAAGATATAAAGATTACCTATTCCACATTCAATGCAAACAGAGCTACCATTTCTTCCAAATGAAGTATGTCAATACAGAATAAGAACAGTCTTTAAGTGTCCTCTTCCAAAGATGCACTGTTGCAAGCAAGGAGAAAGGAATCTGACTGGAAAAGAACGCTGACACAGTGATCAGCAGACAACGATTTCTTGAAGATCTTGCTATAGCTTAATCCCTTGGAACCTATCTTAAGGAGGCAAAGATTTCACTTGGGGGGGTTTGAAAAGAGCCTAATCTGCAAATCTTTACTGGATAGTCATTCTCAAAAGACAAGGGATGCACTCCTGAAGATTTCAGTCACTATGTATTTGAAGAAAAGATTCTGGAAGAAAGAAAAGAGGGTGGAAATAGGCAAGCATGAAAGGGTTTGGAATCCATCAAGATATGAATCGCCAGACATCCGTTGCTCTTGCCACAAAGGTGCCATAACTTTCATACGCTTTGGTGATTATTACTGGTTCAACAGACATGACCAAAAGGAAATTCCTGACGCACAAGGTGTAGTAGTTCAAAAGGAAAACCCAAAGAACGTGAAGAGAATCAATAGACACATGCAATTATGCATCTTTTAGATCTGAATGCGATACACTTACATGGCCCCTGTTGAACTTCATGGGACCAACAGTGAGGTTAGCTGAGGCCTTCAAATCTTGCTAAAAGACATCTCAACAAGATGATCCAATACGGCTCGATATTTCTTCTTTTTCTTTCTCACCTGAATTTAGAGGATGCACAGTCTAAATTCCTTATGTTATTTCTTACGAGAACAGCATTCAAGATGTTTGAAAGTGCAATATTAGAGACAGCTTGAGTTTCAAAGGAAATGTTGTTAAAAGTTAGTGACATATGAGTGTACAAAAATTGGAAGGTGCCTCTGCTTTTTCTTCTCATTGCTGCACTCCTGAGATAGAATATGGTGTTTCAATTTGATGGTAGTAATGCTATGACTCAAAAAATACAAGTCAGACTTAAAAACAATACCTCAATCCACTATACATTACGTTACCTAGCCGGTCATTCATTCATTAACTAGATTTCCATTTCTTCTCAGCTCCCTCCTCCCCATAAAAAACAAAACCAAAAAAGCATTGTGTGAACAGGCGATCTGTCGTCGATATAAAGAAAAGCAGCTGAAGGAGAACTTGTGTAAGATGAGTTTGTTACTGTGTTTTGTATTTAAAGTAGTATTAAAGTGAAAAAGAGGGATTTAAAATACAACTTTTTCTTGATTTTCCACAAAGTTCTTTTATACAGAAGAGAGATATTACTTCTTGATGATAACTGTGTATTTTAGAAACTTCTATTAAGAAGCTGTACCACTTGTTTTTTATATTTGATGTCGAATTGTGACAGTTACAGCATATATCTGAATTTCAAGAGGAATATGGTAATCAAATATGAATGAAGTTTTGGATTAAGAAAAATTAATCTCCATATGAACTTATTTCTGTATTTTTTTAAAAATTGTACGTATTACACACCGTCAAGATAGGAATTCTCATCAGTAATTGAAGCACGGCTGAAAACAAGCACATTTTCAGCTTGTTTCAACTTTTTGAGCAGTAACAATGGAAACGGGCTAATTCTTACCTGTCGGGGCTGCTCCGTCACTCGCTGGGGATCAGATCTTACTTTGTTACTAGGATGATTGGTAACTTTGGTGACTGGTTGTTTGAAAATTGATGCAGTTTGTCTGATTGGTAAAGTTGTATTTAAGTCTGGTTTTCCCTGTTAGAAAAAGAAAAAAAGTGGATTAACAAAAATTATACAGAAAAATTACACAAATTAACATTGGATTCATCCTCTTCTACTGATGTGCAAAAGAAGGAGTCTTTTTTTGGAGTAAAGATTTCCCTTAAATGCTGTACTTAAGTAACCTTTGCAGTCATCCATTTTAAAGAAAAAAAAAAATGTACCACTGAACTGGTGCCACACATTTTCACCTCCTTGGGAAGACTCAAACTCCTTGAAAGTCCTTCTTTTCTTTCGTTAAAGTACGTAAGTTAATTGTGCAAGTGACTTGCATTCTGAAAAAAGAGAGCTTCACCATCAGATGTCAAAAGGAAACCTCCAAAGCTTCATGAAAATATGGTTGTAGCCAACAGTTTATTCTAGAGTTCCAGGTCTTAAAGAACAACAACTTCCTACATAACTTTGGTCACAAATTTCCTAAGCAATTCCTATATCAAACGATTCTTAATGAAGCGCCGTCATTTATGCTGGAATGAAATTAAAGCTGTATCAACTTTAACAAAGCCTTTTGGCAAAGCTAGTTTTTATCAGGTTTGTGAACTGACGATTCCCAGGCATCAGATACAACTTCACCAATAATATCTCGTCACACATCAAACCCCTAGGCCCTTGGAGTGCCCGAACCCCTCTCCGTAGCAACAACCCCACAAGTATTTGGGGTGGGGGAATGGAATTCTCCCACAACCCCCAAGATTGATAAAGAAAGAAAAAGATGTAGCATCAGCTGCACACCATTCCAGCTTTTCTAAATCCGTCTCTCTATCCAAAAGCAGACTGCCAGTTTGAAGTGCTGTGCCAACAGAACGGCACCTTACAGCTTTTTGTTTGTAATCCCATTTCCTCCAAGTCCTGAAGACATACTTTCTTAACAACTGAAATAATCCTCCCTTTTTTTTCCCCCCCAGGGATACAAGGGTGCGACTGAGAAGACATGTGATTATATCCACACAAGACAGACACTGAAAATAAATATCCCATGATACATATTTTCCCAACGAACGTGTATCAAAAAGCATGTTCCCTATTTTGCAGGCCAGTGCTAAGCACTTTAACACATTAATAGCCATATCTGGTTTCCAATAAAGAAAAATGATTAGGCTTTTGCTTTTTGCAAGTTTACTTCTACTCATTTAAAAGGAAGAAAAATAAGTTACTATGTAATATTTCAGATCTCAGAAGTTTTATAATTAGCTGTGACATCGTAGCTCAGAAGTTACACAATGAGCATCAACATCAGACTCCATCCAAGGATCATGTTAAAAGAGTTTTTCATTAGGATTTACTTAGACTCCAAATTCTGTGACAAAAAGCAATCTCTTGGGCTTAGAAATGGGAATGAAATCTCAATCTGCCAATCCTCCGTATTTAGATGACAGAGTCTGGACGACACGACTTCGTAAAAGAGGCTCTGTTAGGAACCAGAGAGCACGTGCTTGTTTAAAAACCGTTCGTTCCTAAGCTGAACATTCTGGAATTCCAGGTGATGAAAGTTAAAATACTGACTACGGATATTCTGTAATAATCTGTATAAAAATGAAATTAAAAATATGGCGAGCGGGTTAGGCTTATTAAGCAATAAGCCTTCTCTTTGCTGCATCTGTCTCAGATTAAATTCTTATTTTAAAAGTACGTATCCCTGTTTTAGAGCTTTGCTGGAGCAATCTGACAGGGTAGTTCCTCCATCGCCAGAATGCCCTGTATTTTAGCATACCTCTGTTAGGGCAAGGTGGATGGCTGATGGGAAAGGGAGCGTGAAGTCATTCTTCCTATACGTGTACACTGCATAACCTAGAAACTAGCAATAAAGAGAATATCATCTCTGCACTCCACAGAAAGTAATTTTCATTATGAAGACCATTCTACGGGCAAGCCACTTAATCCCAAAGTACATCCTTACACACTACAACGGTTATTGTATTGGCTGCTCCTATCCAACTATTTGATTCATCTGTTGGGTGCGGGGAGAAGCAAGGGGAGCCTCCTTCTGTAGCCTCTCCAGGATGACACGGCACTGTTAGATCCTTCCTGGCAGAAAAAATGAGGAATTCCTCCATGTAATTCCAAGGAATGTAACTGACAGGAAGGAGCAACAGAATGACGCTTCATATTTATCCAGGCATCTCAACATAATCTAAATGAGGGGATAGTTTTAAAATTTCAGGCCTCAATTTTTCATGCAGATGGCAAAGAAGGTGATTTATCAAGAGCAGTATGCATTTTCTTAGCTATTCAACAGTCTGACTCAATTCATACACTCATTTATTTAGCACTGTAGCATTTGGGGGATCCTTGCTTAATATTGATTTGCTCACCCTCTCATAAGAACCAAACCAGTTTTCCAGACCAACAGAAGAAATACGCTAGAACATACAGGTGAATTCTGAAAGAGTTCCAGAAATGTGTTCGTTTCAATGGAAGCGATTCTGATCACCGGTCTCTATCCCTACCACTCCTTTAAATACACCTTGTTATTTTACAGGTCCCCTTTCTTCATCATCTCCAGGGAGCAGTTAACTCATTAAAGTATTACAAGGCTAAACCCCCAAATTCCAATGGAAGTTTTCCTCAGAAATTCAGGCACCTATCATTTCTGGTTTATAAACTTACAGCCAGAAACTAACCCGTCTCCACGTCTTGCAATATTACTGCTTTCAAATGGGAAGAGCAGCGCATCTTCAGCTCCATCCCTAACATGCTGCTGATTCTCGTCTAACTGGGACCAGGGTTTCCATGGCCAGAGCAAACGGCAACAGGGCACGGGTACTTCTGCTTGATTACACTTCACAGTTTGAACCAACCAGAGAAATGACCATTCAGTCAGCACAGAAGTCATTAAGACCTTTTCATACAAAGCAAAAGTGAGAATCTAAGCTTATAAATAAATCTAGACATCAGTCTTCTCCTAATTTTAAATTCTAAAAGTTTCACCCAGGTAGTCCCAGCCCACTAGAAAAATACTTCCAGCTACTTTGGTCATTGCTTTCAGCACGGGCTTGGCATGGTGGACACTGGTTACGGGCTCTCTTTTTTTTTTCCCCACTGCTGATGACAATAGTAAGTCTAATGTTAGACTTTTTCCTATATATATTTTCATATATAATTAAAGCATCTCTGATGAGCACAGAATCACCAACCAGAGCTAGACAGTAATCGCATCTACTTAAATTTGCACAAAGTATTTTGACAATGAATTTTCCTCACACCACGTAACTTAATTCACACCAGAACCTTGATAGACCTTGCCTATCCTACAAGCTTCTCGTTCCCTGATCTTGTGACATCAAGTTCAAAGTAGTATTTGAAGCTTTGAAGGCCATGCCCTCAGGGCGTTCTGTGCACTGGCATCAGTATTAGCGGTAAAATAGCTATTAAAACTGACAAACCCAATAATATTACAGAGCCATCTGCCATATGGGGGATAAATCTGGTTTGGCAAACTTTTCTAGAAGAAAGGTCTTTGTTTCGAGTTCATGAAAATTATTTACAGGTTCCTTTTGGCCGGTAACGTGACTTAAAGAGAAGTTAAAAAATAAATCCCTTAAACTTCAAAAAATAAAAAGGGAGATTTCTTCAGGCAGCGTGAGAAATGAAGAAAATTCAGCTCCGTTAATGATATGGCCCCCAGAACGAAAGCGAAACCCTGATGAATTACAAACTATGCAGGAAATACAGGCTCAAGGGCTAGATGTCCCATATACTTTATATCAAGGCTACATACTAGAAGGTGGGCATTAGGATAAACTGTTTAAACTAAGAACAGATCAATTCCTAAGTACTGTAATTATAATCTTACTACTTTCCTACTTTATTTCCTTTCTAATCATAGTCACATCTAGGCTTTCTGCTCTCATCCTAAATAAAGTCTCTCCTTTGCGGCACTGAGTTTTGAACAACAGAAATAAACTCTTTACTACAGAAACTTGCTAAGCTCACCCATCTCCAGCACCTGCAGATCTTCAGACGGACAGGGAAAATAATGATCACACGTGAACAGGAAGCGACTGATAGTCAGAGAAACTCTTTTTCACCACAAATCGTAAGCCAGCCATACGTAAGATTTACTCGTGACAAAGGAAAAAGCTTCCAGGACATCCTAATAGAAATAAGTAACAAAGATCCCTACAACCAACACCTCTCCTGAAGAACAGAAAGCTCTTCTGAGCTTCCCGGATGGAAGACGCTATCTACATATTTCAAATGGTCAGACACAGATGACTTCATTTCAGATGGCGATTAAGCTCACGATATTCAGTTTTAAGCACACCTACAGAACTTCAGCCTTCAAAAACACAGACGTACTGTGGGCTTTTACATTGCTTGACTACTATCACAAAACCAAATCTCTTCCTGCTCTGTATCAGCTAGCAGAAACATCAATGTTCCCTGCTCATTTTCACTCATTAGGAGTATTATATAGTATATATTAGGAGTATTTTATACTCCTAAACAACAGTTTCCAAAAGGATTTCAGTCCGCAGCCTTTCCAAAGACACGTACTTCCAGAAGCATCAATGTGCCCCAGACATTTTAAAAATTAAAATTTAAAAATACATTTTAAAAACAATGTATTTCCAGGCCTTTCAAATCCTTTAACCTAAGAAGTCACTTATAACCAGCCAGCCCGTTTAACCAGTAGTCTCTATTACGTTGCTTTTCAACAGAAAGAATTGATAAGCATATTTTGATAAGCACAGCAGTATGCTGTATCTACTGGATTCATATTCAATTGTATTCCTCATTTCATTGTCTCTTCAAAAGCACTTCAAATAAATCAAGTAACTCAATTTGCAAGTGAAATATAAAAATGGTTACACAGAAAACAACGGCAAGATTAGTATAGGTTGAAGCAAAACTCCTCCTGCAGCTCTACGGTAAATAAACCTACCACATATATGCCTTTATTGCCAATACTGAAAGGTCAGTGAGAACGCGCAATGCTAAGACTGGAGATAAGTATTTTGCTAGAAGAATACTTCCGTGTCATTGACGCCGTTGTACGTTAACATCACAAAATGAAGAGCATTCATTAGCATATACTATCCTCAGTTCCATTTTAAGCCAGGTGGCATTAGTATGTCGGGCTTGACGTTGAGTTCTAGTCCGCTAACGATGAGAATCTCAACAGTTAGACGTATGGCAAGACGGCATTTCCATCCACCAGCTGCAGAAATCTCACTGCCTAGACACGTCTGAGGAAGACGACTCAAGTATATTTTGATATTCCTTCTTGAAACATAAGGGGAGCCAAAGAATTTAGAATCTTTGTGGTAAATTGTTTGTGCAAAAACAAACAACCCATAAAATAGGAGCAAGTTGATACACAAACTTGCCTGTGCAAGTCTGTCTTTTACGGCCCCCCAGCAGCACAGCTGCGAGGCGGACTAGAAGACAACTACAACCAATCTCTCTCAGCGTCTGGGGAACAAAACATAAAATTCAGGAATAAGTTGAGATCTCATTTTTAACTGTCTCAGGAACGCTGCAGAAATTCTTGAAAGCTCCTGAGTTACAGATTCAGTCACTTAGAAATAATAAATGTTATTTATTAGTGTATTGTATTTAACAGAGCTACTGCGAGCAAGACTCCAGTAATCTAAGACCACAGGAATACAAAGTGAGCACAGACTCATCTAGATTTTAGATACCAAATTTTGTAACTTCTGCTCACGCAAAAAGCCTAACCAAAACCTTTCCTTGGACTACCCTCAAATGTTATATTCCTTGAAAGCCTCATGTCTGTGGGAAGAAAACATTAAATAATTTGAACACATGCTTTAAATAAAAAGAAATCAGCACGAAATGTGTGGTTCACGCATTACAAACGACAAATGACAAACAACATCAGTGCACAAGACATAGCTCTAACTTGTTAGGTTATTTGCATACACTACTGTAAGTTATGAAATCCTGAAGAATAAAACACTTTAAAAAGAAAACATTGCAGGTTGTTACAGAAATCCTTTCAAACTGTTGTATGAGGTTTCTAAAGTCTGTCCAGGAACATATTATCTGAGAGTCAGCTAAAGTTATTTGTCATGTCCCTCTGTGTTACAGCAGTTGTTTCACTTCTGTATGCTTCAGCCTTTTATTTTTAATCTACGATACACATTTTCTTCAGTATTCACTGTTGAGCAAAAAGAAACAGGCAACACGAGAACAATCAGATCAATCGAGAAAGGCCCAATCTTAAACAGAAAAACACCTGGCCTTGTTAAGCTACGTAGCTGTACGGAGACATCCAGATTTGTACAGATAAATACATTTGCCTCAGAAAACAAGCTTCCTGGCACATATTGCACACGTTAAAAATGTGAACTATTTCATCTCAGAACAGGAAGATGAACATAGCAATTTGAAGCCTTGCACAGGAGAATCTCTTGGTGTCAACAGTCCTAACTCTTCCCATTTAGAAGAATATCATTCAGGTAGATGACTAGCACTGAGGTTCTTAGTCCCAAGCCAGCTCCTGAATTACTCAAACTTTTGATTCATGCTTAACCTCACCTTGATATTTTCTTGGTAGTAGCAGAGTATTCCTTCTATTTATAACGTTACGTCTCTACCACTACTAAAAATTAAACATACACGTACATCTTAGAAGCGGACTGCTTTAAGCAGAAAAGAAATTGCTAAATGAACTACAGGAAAGGAAATTCTTAGGATATCCTTAAACACAGTATTTACTAACAAACCTTATTTTGATTGAGAGAATCATTCCTTAGTCTCTGTTTGTTCTTCTGCAATTTACTGGGCATCATCTTTCCCGTTCTGAAGTCAAAACTGCTGAGATCAACAGTGTTTCCCAGGTATCTTGCCAACTGAGGCTTGCTTCTGAACTTCTTACCACTTGGACTAAAAAGAAGAAAACACTTTAGTATGTTTTGTTGTACAAGAGGATACAACCTTGACTTCTTATAACAGGTTTTATACCTTGTTAAACATCTAAAAAGTTTCCGTTATCTTTATTCCATGTGGCATGTTCATTGATGTGTTGGTTAGCGATGGTATACCTGCCCAACCTCCGCATATCCGCTCCCATCCTTTGCGCAGGATTTCATTTATGGCGGGCTGTTGGACGCTAGGGTACGCTGCACCGTGGGAAGCTGGGTTAGCATACAGCTAAACCAAACTCCAGTGTAACGAGTGGAAATGTCGGCCTGTGGCCAAGTGCGGGACCCTCTCTGCACAAATGTAAAGACCAAGGTTTAAACTGATGGCTAGCTAAGGCCAACCTAGACTCAACAGCAACCCTTCTCAGCTCTCGAACAGCGGGGCGTTACGCAGATGCACAGAACTAGGATTCGAGGTGCCGTGACATCTCTTAGCTATTCAGCCACTGAGACTGGTGAGCAAAGCCAGATAAGCAACTGAGCAACAAGCAAGCAAGCAGCAAGCAAGATGATGCAGAGTAGGAAACAGGTCCGAAGCTGCAATTGTGTATATAGATCCCACCATAACAAATGAAATCAGTTCTAGGGCAGTTATTTACACTAGAATTCATTTGGAATTATGGAATTATTATTACCCCAAAGTCCCATCTGACGTTTTTGAGTGACATCAGCAAATATCCAATTCCCAGTTATCCTAGGGAAGCCGTATGTCAACCAATCTTTACATCCCAGAACTTTCTATCCCCTCATCTCTACTTCGTTCTCAAGCGTCCCGAACACAGTCACACATGTTGTGCACACACTGGCTGCACTAAATATACATTTAACCCACGAATATTTTCACCAACGTCACCAGGGCTTCGTGTATGCTTACTAACCGGTCTGCATGCCCTGCGTGCAAGTCACCGCTAATACGCACCTTACTGACACGAAGTTCTATACGTTCTTTTCACGCTAAGGGACAACGGTGCTGCCTCCAGCCTTAAAAGCTCGGCAGGTAATCAAGTATCAAGAATTGCTATGGGAAACTCAGGCTGCAACACCAGTTTGTGATAGCCTCTCAGTATAGACAGCCCTGAAAATGGCTAAATACCCGTCACGTGAAGCCAACGGTCCCTTGGCCTAACGCAAATTTCTATCCCGCGAAACAAGCCAAGTGTCGAAATCTTCCCACTGCTGAAACCCAAAAGGTTAACTGAGCTCAGAGAGTTTTTCACGCCACTTCCTTTCTGCGGAAAACTACTGAAGATTTTTGTTTTCTTCACTTTTCAAAATTTTTTTTTTTTTCTCACTTAAAAACACCTTGAGGCAAGAACTTCCCCATGGAAGGATACGTATTGAATTCCAGGGAAAAAAGCTAATTAAGCCAAACATTTTTCAAAGTCATTTAAATGAATCCAGAAATATGGAAAGACATAATTAACAAGAGGTAAAGGGTGGGAGAAAAAGACTTAAAACAGATCACAATCTAAAGCTAACCTCCTCAAGGATGGGTGTGGGAGGGGAAAAAAAACCCACCACACATACGTACACACACACACCCCGCCACAAAACTCTTTTCTCCTTCTCGTAAACCAAGAATTGAAGCTGCGCTATAAGCCAAACTAAACACAACGCCCGTTTTATTTTAGATAGTGGAGATTAACACCCTGGCTTGTTAACAGTAGGAAGAATTCTGCACTGAAGGTCAGAGACGGAGCAAGTCTTTCGCGCGGCAAGTAAATGTGCTGTTAAAATAATCTGACCCTTTGTCTTTCCTTCCTATTCAGGCACCTGTAGGAAAAGTTCAGGATAAAACCTTCTCAAGAATGGCTGGCTGCCTAGCTAAATGTCCCTGTTTCCTAACAGACTGGAAGGACTGAATTTACTGAATAAGGCCTCCTGTTAGGAATTGCTTTCCCAGCTTTCCTAACGAACATAAAACACTGAATGAAAGAAAACAATGCCTATAAGCAAACCTGAAGTTGGCGTTAATATTCTCTGTTCCAGACACTTTTCTTAAAAATTAAAACCTGTATATACTCGGTCATTTTAATCCATAGCTAAGTAACTACTAAAAGGACAGAGAACCTTGACATCCTACACCTTCTTCTATTATATCCTAATTTTGGTACCGAAGATGAAGCATGCTGTCTTTCATTTTTCCCATCTCACCACCTTCTGTAAGAAGCTAACGGACTGCGTCATCAAGACAGCACTCTTTTTACGAGCTTTCCTCTTCAGGTTCCTTGGAGAGAACTGCTTCACGTACGCCTCAGAGGTCTCCAAAATTCCAGCAGTGAGCAGTTATCAGCCCAGCTTCACTAAAAATTCTTCCTGTAGAACTCCGAAAACAGATTTCACAAATAACAGCAAACTTCATAAATGCATCCAACATTCCTAAATTCTATTATTTACACATCTACCATTTTGGGGGGTGTCTTTGTTTGTTTTGTTCAGTAATCCAAAAGCAAATCAAATCAATGATCCAATATTTCATATTAGTATCCGCATGGATCATCGGCAGGGCTGGTATTCAAGGCTGTTTCAATCCACAGCACAAAAGCTACCATTTAAGTTAACGGTGAAACTCTTAGCAGGGACAGACTGCAATCCATCAGCAAAATACCTCGTTTCACCTTAATTTCAGCGTTAACAACTGCATTTTTGTGCTGAGATTAAAAATATATATATATAAAAATTAAAAAATAATCCAAGACAAAAAAGAAGCAACTGAAAATAGGCATTTTTTTTAGTAAAAAGTGTTTGACATTCTGTCCCATAGCTTTTGCTTCCATGTTTTCCCACGCTGGTGTGAAGGATGGTAGACTTGCTCCGTCTGTCCTTGACCTGACATGACAAGAGCAAACAAAAGAGGCCGGCAGAGAGGAATCCGTCCACCTTAGCTTTGCTTCCCACTTCAGTCACGTACTAATTCTGGACTTTTTTTACATTTCCCTTATTCCGCCATGCATTCTCATCGTCCTGCTCCTTTTCCAGATGTTGCTGCCTCCAGCCGGCACTCGGGGACCCCAGTACCTCCCCGTCCCCGCAGAAATGTGTCGCTCCTCTGCATCCCACTACATTCATATTGTTGTCAATGCGTCTCTTCCTTCCAAGCGGTGAACCAACCATCTGCCCTCTCTGACAAAAAGCAGAAATTCTTCTTCTTAGTCCTTAAGGGCATAGTCTTCTATTCCTTATTGTCATCCTGAATCATCCCCTTATCTTCGAGGTCACCCAATTTCTCCTGCTTATTTTCTGATCCTCACTTGTTCTGATGATGTCCCAGGTATGAACCAGCACACGCCGCTTGCGCATCCAAATTAACAGACGTTAATAACAGACTGGTGCCAAGAATATCATCCATGCAACTCCATTAGTAGCTTACGACAACCAAGAAGCCCATGTTTTATCATAACCTATTATTTGTCTCCTCTTTACCCCCTATCTTAACCATCTTACAAAACCTGTAGCATTTTCTGTTCTCCAGCTTCAGTGAAACCTAAGGACACACAATTGAAAGCGCAGTTCACTGAAGTCCGACAGACTGAGTAGCATTCCTTCTGCTTACTTCAGAACATTATTTTGGCACAAACTCTAAAATCTAGTGAATTCTACTAGGAAACTACATTTCATTTCATTCCGTTTTCCACAAAAGCCCCTATCCTTAATTGCTCTTCATTTCAGAGTTTCAACAAATTCATATGATGTCAAAATACCGGAGAAAGTACATGCTCCGTAAGCCTTCTGGTTCAACCTCAGGAGCTGGCAAACAAAATACCCACTGGCCTTCCATTCAGTTTCAAGGCTGCAATTTTTTCTAACGCCCTCCAGACTCGTCAGTTCATATGTCAGACCTTCCCCCTGTTCTAAGAGAGAGATGAATACACGAGCTGGAAGGAATTGAATAAACTCCAAACTTTATTTCCACCCCACCTAGATTAGTTTTCACATATATTCCCTTTTTTTTCACTGCCAGTCCTGTAGTTGTTTCCATTTTCTACCCTCAAAGTGCAGGCTGTCAAATCACTAAAGTAATACCTTAATTTCTGAATCATTCCCAGATTATCTTCAATCTCTAACCTGCTCCTGCTGCAAAGCTTTCTCTTACCTGCAGAGAAAGCTCCATGAGGTAAAAGTCAAATAAAAGGCTTATTTGCAGAGGCTTTATTTGAACATCTATTAAATAATTAGTATGCACTAATGGAAAAGAGTGAGGTTATAGAACCTATTTAAACCAGTACGTCTACATAAAAGCCTGCTACTTACACATCTTGGTTGAAACTAAGAAACAGCATGTTCTTTTTTTTTTTTTTTTTCTAAAGGTGTTAAAACCAAGTTTAAGTTCAAACGTAGTTTTGAGTAGAAAAGAAAGGCAGAAGGAGAAGTAAGCACTTTCTTCTCTCTGAGAAGGCACTCTGGATGATACTCCGGAGATATCGCAGAAGTCAAACCGAAAGGGACCTTGAAGGAAACTCAGACTTCGAAGTCACACTTGCTGAAGAGGATTTTTAAAATGCATTGCTCTGAGTTCACATACTCTAAAATTTCAACTGCTGCAACAGTCAGAAGCGTGGACCACTACATTATTTTAAGGAAATGTGACACAGATATGGGCGAAACCAGTAAAATTTGCCCTCATCCACATGTTCTGCACATTCCTTAATTTTACACTGACTTCTTTCATGCAAGAAGCAGCAAGTGAAAGCGCTCTTTCAGGGTGCTGTGACATAGCGGAGCCTCTGCTCCGACTAAATTGCAGCGCGACCCAACACTGAGACAATTTAGGATTGCAAGATCAATGTGGGATTACACAGGAATATCTCCACATCCAATTTCAACAGCAGATTGGTGTAACACTGTTACTTTTATAAGCACTAACTAAAAGAGTTACAAATATTTAGCCTTACCTAAAGACAGTTAACTTTCTAAAGCTTTTTAAAAAATGTGTTAACTTCAATTAGAAGTTTCTGGTTTGTTTTTTTTTCCCACAGAGGAATATTACATTTAGTGCACCTGACTTAGTTCTACCATAGCTGACATGTGGATCAGCACTTTATCCTGTCAAATTAAACACCGTACAACGTTCTCCGACACAGCCGGTTACCAAAAAACAGCACACCTCAGAAGAGGTGACGTGCAGCAACATCTCCAAACTATTCTTTCAGTGATACTATCAAGGCTCAAATGACTTTATCCAAGATTAAATGAAGAACACAGCCCTTCACCTCCAGCTATACGCTTGTGCAAATTCACATACTGCACAAATTGAAGTTCTCAGCGGGCTGGAGGTCATTATGTTATATAATGAGCTCGCAAGGAACTTTATTAAAAAAACCCCACTTTTCAGATGTTTCCTGTGAAGCGGCAGAGCCAGCTAATTAACGTACAAGGAAGTTACCTTGAATTTGATCGCAGAGCAAAACCTCCTCGATAACTCGCCTATCTGCCCCCCTTCCCCAGTTCAAAATGCACAGCAAGCTTACGGGCAAGACAGTAGCGTGGCTTATTAAAACACTGATCTTCTTGGCAGACATTTCTGGGTTCGGTTGCTTTCAAAAACATTTTGGCAAACTTCCTTTTTTTTTTTTTTTTTTTTTTTTTAAAGTTTTTGCTTGCTGGCCCTCCCCATCAAACAGATTTTTGAGGAGAACGTCAACCACAGCAAGCTAGATGCTCCAACAGCAGATGATAACAGGGAAAACAGGCTGCCTTCTCCAAGTTGAAAATGTCTGGCTTTTCAAAGCAGCTCCAGCTTCACAGTTTTGCAGCAGTGGTTGAAATGAGAAGAAACTGAAGAAAGAGAAGGTGTGATCTCATGGCTATTCAAACTACAGTTCATTCCCTTAATTTAGTATTTATTTACACCCTCTCCTACAGCACTGCAGGGTCAGTCTAAACCGATCAGTCACGTCACCTATCCCAAGGTGGCCAACAGCCGCACGGTTCCCGTTTTCTCCGGATCCCATCTGGCAGGCTGTAGTCTGACCTAGAGCCACACACCCATGAAGAGGAAGAAAAATGCGAAATGGAAAAGGCAACTCAGATTAAAGACACCTTAATCTGGCTACCTAACAGAGGTAGAGCAAGGCAAAGTATTTCTACCAATCGCTCCCCTCCACAGGTTGGGAACAAAGCCCAGGAAAGTAAAGGAGATTGAAAATATATCCGAGCATTTCACAGTGCAATCGTAAGTAAGACCACAGAAATCCCACAGTTGTTTGATCTTCCCTTCAAGGGAACCTAACACTGGAGAGCTGCTGACTAAAGCCTCCCAGGTAGCTGACCTCGAAGGGAACGCGACAGACTTGTTCACCACGATATCAAAATTGCTCTTCTACTGCTGGAGATAGCTTTCCTCAAAGATTTGTTGGCAAATGCTCAAACGCACACTCTAAGATGTTCAAAGATTCGGTAAAGAAGTCACTACGTGAATGGCATAACATAATACGTTTCCATGCCTTCAAAGGGGTTCAGCATTTGGTATCTAACTTCACTTGCAACGAAAATATGTTTTTTTACACAATACTACGTATAGTTTATACCACCACACTAAATCACCAACAGGAATTGACACCAATAAACTGCAAAAGGTTAATTTCCAGATTGTTATTTGATCTTCTATTTATGGAAATCTTTTGGATTCATTTATCAGAATCCGTTTCTGTTTTCTAAACAACCTGATGAGCTCCTTTGCTGGGACAGAGGGCTGATTCATGGTGCCCTTGTACAAAGAAGTCAGAGTTACCACTATGACTTCGTAATAATCATTACGATGGTTTGGCACAGGGATGAATTCACCCTATAAAGAAAATAAATTTATTTTACATACTAAGACCCTATTAGGCAGCACGGTTCAACCAGCTGCCCCAAACTTAAGTAGGGGAGACTGTTACCATGCATTTTCAGAGATCAATGCAAGTACTTGAGCCGTGGAAATACAAAATAACGCCCGTTCCACTTAAACTTCTTTTTTACTTTCTCCTTCCAACAGGCAAAACAAAAGGCAGCCAAAATATTCAAACTAAAACCTAAAGATCATCAGAGAAAGCCTACACAAGAAAACTTGGGCTAACTTGTTTGTTATTATCATTGGCCTCGTGCTGGTTTTCATTTAAGTTCAGAAAAGCAGGAGAGTTTTGAGCGGTGAAGGAGAAAAGGTGCAGACTTTCAGAAGGGAGGAGAAGAACAAGGTGGCAACCGAAAATTCTCCTCAACGAAGGCCGGGGTGCACTGCAGAAAAAAGATACGATAGGAGCAGCACCAAGAAATTAACAGGCAGGTAATGGCAGCGAGTGTTTTCTTGCACAGAAGGTGAAGTACATTCTCGAAATTTAGACCGCGCTATTAGGACTTGTGCTATGCTCTAATTACCTTTGGAAACAAGAAACCAATAAGCCTCCATATAACACAAGCACAACTGAGCATCACTCAGGAAGTCACGACTTGCTCATTTTTAAAGATAAAGGTCTCCCTAAAAATAAAATTAAAAAAAGGGCCAAAAAAAAGCGCACAGAATTAAACTAATTCTACCGTCACTGGAAACTCTCCGGCATTTATCTTACTGTCAAACCACAAAACAAACTTCAAAGGGACGTCTGTTTGCCCCGTGGGTGCACCTATACTGGAAAAGCTTTTGTAGTTAAACTTAACAGCCTATTAGAATCCACTGAAAGCGGTGTCAACTACTTGGCTTTTTTCATCTCGACTAGCAAACAGCAGAGTGGTTCTTGCTTGCTTTTTTCCCACGAAGAACAAATGCATCAAACCAGAATATTAACTTGCTGCTGCTATGAAAGAAGTAATTTCATGCCAGAGTTTAAGAAACATTTTTCAACAGGTAAACGCTCTAGGGGGTTATATACACTAAAGGGATTTTACCAACAAAAAGAAGGGGTAAAAAAAGCAGAAGCTGAGATACCCATGTTCAAAGTTCCCACTTTACTCAGACTTCTGCAGGACTTTGGAAGCATGACCGAGTCTTTCGACAGGGCAGCAGCACCCCCTACCTCACAGTACACTCAATAAATAATACTTAAAAAAAAATCATGATGCCAGTTTACTGCAGTATTAGGCCTTACATAAATAGGTTACTACTAGGAGAGTCGCTTAAAAATTGCTCTTCGTGTAGGTACAGTTTCTCAGATAACAATAAGATAACAACAGTTACGACAAATTGGAAATGTGGTGCATACAAGCACAGCAGCTTGATTTAAACGGAAAATCAGACGTATAGCCTTCAACGTAATACCCTGTCTGTAAACAAAGTGAAAGAACACTCTCCGATTATCACTCTGCAGATACGGGGAGGACTTTATAAAGGACTTTGTCGCAAAGGCAGACAAACCACTCAGAAAGAGGACTTCTTCTTCTCGAGGATGACCAAAAATTACTTTCCAGCTCGCCTTTGCTGTAAGTTGAGCGTTCACTTTATAGTATGGACAAGACGGTGTCTTCAGAGAATTCCTGCCTTCCTTAAACTAGAAAAGATCACATATATTCCTGGAAGTTGCTATGTATCTCAAACTGATTCAAAAGAACGCTGCTTTGTCTCCGCGCCGTCATAACCTTCTTCTTCGTGACTTTAAGCCGTATCATTGTCACCGTGAATATTCCTCCCTCTGGAGACGGAGCACCTGGAGTCGCCACCACGCGCACCCCAGCTCCAGGCCCTATTGCCCGTACACCCTTCCAGGAAGTTCCCGGCTGTGGGGATTAAAGTCTAAACCGAGGATTTTTTTCTGAGAACGCTGTGCTGGTTTGGCATTTGTCCTCCCTTCAGTATCACGATTTTTAACGCACTATTCCCTAGATCAAATAAGTTTATATTACTAAATACAGTAATTCTCTCCTCCCTCAGACTCGGCTCTAGAAGGATTAGATTTCCCCCCAGCACCATTAGCGAGGATTCTGCAAGCCAAGCCAGGCCTCTGGTGTCACCTGCGCAAGCCCACTATCCCCAAATCAAGGCACGCATGGAGATCTATTTCTTCTGACTGTTTGTAGGAAATTAAGCAATTGGAAGTTTAAGGGACTTATTCTGAAGATGTACAAACTTAAAATGCAACGTACATTTTCATCATTGTCCTACGGTTGCCAAAAAAGTGCGGTATTGCTCTTGAAGTGGTCATGCCAAATCCTGACGATGCAGGCTTTTAGGGAATATTAGTCTGTCTAAGGCACACAAACCAAAACCCACTTTGTACCCAACTACATATTTTAACAACGTAGTGCTTATTAACATTCTTCTTCTTTTTTTTTTTTTTTCCAACAGAGCGAGAGTGACATAACTCTTTTGGATGTATTTGGCCTGCTCTACTTACTGGATCAAAACAGATTTTCATTTGTTTTAAATATAGCAGTGCTGAAATCTGCCTCATAGCTATAACAGAATGAAAAGGGAGGAAAGAAAAAAAAAAAGAAGATAAATTTCCTATGCCAGTCCTGCCTGCAGCCATAAAAACATTTTTTATTTGTTTCACTTTGGTTGTGCAGAAGTAGTCCTGTTACTGAACAGAAGTTATTTCTCTAGACATAAATGACTACTTATTTTTCCAAACCTGTAATCTGTAGTGAAATCAACAAACTCTAAGCTATGAGTTGCCTGGTAAGTTTTTAGTTTCAATTTTGCGGTTGTTTGGCAGAAGCTCTGCATCACTGCTAACCATGCTGGAAGGCGTCCTAAAATTTGAAACATTTATTCCTACCACTTTCCCACATTAAAAAGACAGAATTCTGGAGTCAGTGATGAGCAGATTACAGTCTTGCATCTTCAACAAAAATTGCGTTAAAGAGTTTCTTCGCCGGGTTTTAGGCAACGGCAGCGGCAAAATCTGAAGGATGAAGGCTCAGGTCATTACGCAGAAGGGGCTAACCTCAAAAGCTGCGTTTTGATCTAGTATAGTATTTGTGAAGTACTTCCACCACTTTTAACAGCTTTTTTATGATAATCACAAAGGTCAGAAGACTCCTGGATCTATGTGAAGAGGGCCAAAAAACACCCTGCCAGAAACTACTGGAAGCGTTTCACTTTATCTGAGCAACTGGTTCACATCTTCCTAAAGCGTGACGAGTTAAAATACCATAAAGCAGTCCTGAAACAAGCAAATTTCAAAATGCAAATAAGGTAGATTGCAACACGTACTAATCCAGCAAGAGTTGTTCTTAATAACTATTATTATTTAGACCGTCACAGTAAATGAAGCTTTGTTCAATCCCTTTTGGTTTTTTTCTAGCCTCAAGAAATCGTAAAAACCCAAACCTCAGGTTTTTAGTCAGCTAACTAAGGCGCCTTAATGAACTTCATGAGGTTACATGTCATTCTTTGCAAAGCAAAAACTAAAACCTGGAACTACTAGAACTGACTGCATTTTCCCCATGTTTTCATAGCTTAATTAAGGACCTGTACTGCATAAAGCACTGACACCCCTATATTCTGATGGGACAAACACACGGCTAAACTCAAGGGTTTTTAAAACAGGTCATTCTGAACAAACAGCTGAAGTGACTTGAGCTTCCTACGGTAAATATATTCCAACAGAGTCAGCAGCGACTGCCTGGCTTGAGAAACATCTGGCATTTAATTCTGGAAAGAATAATCCTAGGCAGAAAGTTCAGTTTAGCTATCTGCAGAAAACCAGGACCCATCCAGAAAAGAGGATTCGGATTGTAGACTCAAGCGCAGTCGTTCAGACAGGCTTCACCAGGCAGCACCGCAGAAAGGGAAGGCAGATGCAGAGAGACAGACAGCGATGCCAGATGCTGCCCAATCATCTGCCGCAATATTAGCAGACGGTTGGGAGCGCGAGTCAGACAAAGGCGGTAAGACAAAACCAGAACTTGTCTAAAAAAGTTTTCAATCGGATTCATTCAAAAAGCTCACGACAAATCAACATTCCTCCTCCACAGCTAGCGATCCTTTCATCAGACGTTTAATTTTCTTTAGCAGCGACACGTGATGGGTCAAATGATGCCATATATTCAACACTGACAGAAACCGGCTTTTCCATTAGCTGGTATCTGAGGGGGAGCAAGCACGGCTTCTCCCTCCTCCAGCCGGGCAGCAGAAAGACTGAGTCCATTCCTTGCCAAAAAAAAAAAAAAGAGACTGCTAGGCCTGCTCGGAAAGAGCAATGTTAGGGAGAGGTTTCAGGTGTGGTTCATCAGATGCATATAGAGCTATAAATAGAGGTGCTGTGGGTAAGAGGTTAGCCGTTGCAGAAGGCAGCTTCCTCTGCTGTGCAGCAGGCTGGACTTACAGAAGCATGGCCTAAGAGCAAGCCTTCAGAATTTATTTGATTTCTGCCTTGAGAAAAGAACTACCTTTTCCGTTTCTGAAAGCAAGCGGGAGGGTGAAACAAAATTAGGTTGCTGTTGCTTCTCTTGGTTTTACTATAACCTGTGCAGTAATAACGAGAACGTTTAGCAGCGGCAAGACTTCTCCAATTTTCACATGCTTTTAACTTTGCTACAATTTCAACTGTTGTTACTAATGGTAAGCTTCCTAATTAATTCAGTGTGGGGTGCGTGTGTCCCCCGCCAATGACCTAACTATTTTGGTAGGACGTCTTGGGTACGGATCATGGCAACTCTGATTTAGTTTAAATGCGGGGGGGGGGGGTGGTTCTCTTTGATCCTGCTCTCCCGAAAAGCCAGGCTCGGGAGGGCCGTCGGGGGCCAGCCTGCAGGAGCACCCCGCTCCGGGGTGAGGGGCTGAGGGGCCCCGTACGAGCCCTGCCAGCTCCCCGCCTGCCCAGCCGCCGGCCCTGGCAGTCGCCCGCTGGAGGCAGGGACCCAGGGAGCATCGCTACAGCCAGCCGGCGGCTCCTCCCGAGCCGGGGGCACGGCGGGCGGCCCGGGGCTCCTGCACACGCGGCAGGAGGAGCTCTGGCGGGGGGGCCTGGCCTCCAGCCCGCCCTGCGGCCGCCTCTCCCCGAGGCCCCCCACGCCGCAGCCGGCGGCCGACCGATCCCCGCCGCCGCCGCCCGCGGGGCCGGGCCGCCCCGGAGCGCTGCCCGAGGAGAGGCGCCCGCCCGCCCGCTCCTCTCCCGGCCCCGGCGCTCTCCTCAGCGCGGCCGTCAGGGCCGGTCCCCGCAACGGCCCCTGCCAGGCGGGCGGCGGCGGGAGGGGAGCGGCCCCCACCGCCCAGCGGCCCCTGACAGGAGGCGGCGGGAGGGCACCGGCCTCACCCCCTGCCAGGGCGGCCATGGCGGGAGGGCACCGGCCTCACCCCCTGCCAGGGCGGCCATGGCGGGAGGGCACCGGCCTCACCCCCTGCCAGGGCGGCCATGGCGGGAGGGCACCGGCCCTCTGACAGGCGGGCGGGGACCGGCCCCATCCTCGCAGCGGCCCCTGACAGGCGGGCGGCGGGAGCGCAGCGAGCCCCTCGGCCGCCCCCCGGCAGGCGAGCGGCGGCGGGAGGGGAGCGGCGCCTCCCTGACAGGCGGGCGACAGGAGGGGACCGGCCGCTGACAGGCGGGCGGCGGGAGGGGAGCGGGACTCCCCGCGGCCCCTGACAGGCGGGCGGCGGGAGGGGAGCGGGGAGCGGGACCGGCGCCAACGCCGACCCTCCGCGCCGGCCCTGACAGGGGGGAGCTCGGGGAGCAGGTGGCGGCTGCGGGGCCGGGCGCGGGGGAAGGCGGAGGAGCGCTGGCGGCGGTCCCCGCCCGGGCCGGCCCCGTCCCGCCGGGGGAGCGGGCTGTCACGGGCCGGGCGGCCCCGCCGGTACCTACCTGAAGTAGTAGACATCGCTCTTGCCGGCGCTGAGGCCCGACTTGCGGATCACCTCTTCCTTCTTCCAGCCCGGGGGCAGCGCGGGGCAGTCCATCCTGCCCTGCTTCTCCATGCACCGGGCGCGGGGCCCGCGGCGGCGGCGGCGGCGGCGGAGGAGGAGGGAGGAGCGGGGAAGGGTCTCGCCCGGCGCCCAGCCCCCGGCGCTCCCAACAACAGCGTTATTGTTCCCGGACGCGGCCGGGGCCGGGACCCCCTGGCGATGGCGGCCGCGGCGCGGTGCTCGGCGCCAGGAGCGCGGGCTGCGCGCGCAGCCGGCGGAGCGTTCGCCCGGCGCCCGCTTCCGCGGCCGAGCCCCGGAATCCGTGTCAGCGGCCTAGAGGGGCCAGAGCGGCCACCCCCGCCGACCATAGAGAGAGCGCCGTAGGCGGGACAGAGCGGCCGCGGCGGGGCCGGCGCCGGAGCGGGCCGGGGCGCGGGCGGCCATCGGCGGCGTCCGGGCAGCCGCGCCGGGAGGGAGCCGCGCCGGGAGGGCGAGGCTGGCGGAGCCCCGGAGCGGAACGGCGCCGGCAGGTGCCGGGGCCGGGGGAACCCGCCCGTCACGTCCCCGCGGCGGGAGGGAGAGCGGGGCCCGGCGGCTGCGGGGCCGCGCTGGGGACGCGCTGCGGGGCTGGAGCCCGTCGGGACGGGGACAGGAGGGGACCTGCGCTGCCCCACGCCTGAATGCACCCATTGTCCTCTGCGAAGTGTCGGTGAACAAAGCACCCCCCGGCCCCCCGCCTCCACTTTATTCGTGTGCTCTGCGCTCCAGCCGCCGCGATGCCTCCCCTCACCGGGCTGAGTCACAACCCCCGGGACCCGCGGGTCCGCCGAGCACCGCGAACTCCCCGCCGGACCCCCGGCAGTCCCGTCAGGGAACCGCCGCTTGCCGGCGGCCAGAGCGCGTCCCCGCAGGGCCGCGTCCCCCTGCCCCCGCTCCCTCCCCCGCAGACCCGGCCGCCCTCCCGCGGCGTCCCCCGGGGCCGGGCTCGGCGGCCTCGCAGCCCGCAGGCGCCCGGCGGAGGCCCCGGCCCCCTCCCCCTCCGCCCCCGCGTCGGCGCTAGGACCTGCGCGGCGCGGGCGGCCGCCGCCTCCTCCGCGGGGCGGGCGCGGGGCGGGGGGAGCGGCGGGAGCGCGGCCGTCCCCGCCGGCGGCGGCGGTTGCAGGGAGCGGCTCTGCGGCGGCGGCTGAGTCAGCCCCGAGGCGGCATGGAGCCCTTCCCGCCGCCCACGGAGGAGGACGACGAGGAGGAGGACTGGCTTCGCCCGCAGCCGGGCGGCGGGGCCGCCCCGCCCGCCCCGTGTGAGCGCGGGCCGCGGGCGGGGAGCGATGGCGCCGGCCGCTGAGGGGAGCGCGGAGCCCGCGTCCCGCCGGGGCTCCCCCGCGGGCGGCCGCGGTCTGGCGGGGCCCGCTCCGCTCCGAAGGGCTGCGGGGCGGGGGGGGGGGAGCTCCGCGGCCCGGGCGGGGGGGGCGAGGGAGGCGGCGTCGCCCCGCCGGGATGGCGGGGGGCGGCCGGGCCCGGACCGCGGCGCCGCGGCCGGGGCGGGCACAGGCGGGCCCCGCCTGGGAGCCGTGAGGGGGCCGAGCCGCTCCGGGGCGGGCAGCGCCCGCCTTTTCCTTTTTTAATTATTGCCGTGAGGCCGCTGGTAGCCGCGGTGCTGCTCCGCTGGGACCGCGGTGGACGCTGACAACGCCGCCCCCACAGCAGCACGCAGAGAGAGCGCAGGGTTTCGTTCGGACCGTGTCAACTAACTGGGGTTATTTGCAGCTTAGAAAAATAAAAACCTTTTTTTTTTTTTTTTTCCCTACATTTTCTTTTGCTTTGTTTAACTTGGCGGGCTTGTTTTCCTAGCGGGGTTTGCTGTTGGTGGGGTGGTGGTTTGCCATCTTCATTGGCCGCCCCTGGGAAAGGCAGATACAGCTATCTTAGCGGAGTTACAGATTATTTCACAGAAATATATCAAAAAGAAGTTTCAGTGTTCCACTGTGAAAGGATCAGTAAAGCGATGTTCTAAAACGGTTCCGTCAAAACCAAATAGAGCCTCTGAAAACCGGCGTGTTTAGTAGTAAGCCGAGTTGCTATGGATGCCTTACGCTCCTAAGTAATCCTAGAATTCACGCAGCGCTAGAATTAGTAGAAAACTTGTAAATTTTATATTCTTCTTGTAATATCTGTTTATTAGGAAGGCTTAATTTTAAAACAAGTTCGTTACGGCACATAGAAGGCGGCTAGTAATTTTTAAGCGGTTCGTTTCCTTTCCTTGCAGCAGGCCACAGCAAGCCTGCGTCGGGAAGGAGCGCAGCTTGCAGGGTGATCGTGCACGTTGACTTGGACTGCTTCTATGCACAAGTCGAAATGATCCGTAATCCTGAATTACGAGACAAGCCTCTAGGTACGAGTTACTTTGCTGTTAATTTGGGGATTGGGTGTATTCGGGCAGAAGAAACGAAGGACATGAATTCAAGATAAAATGCCTGTGTGGTGAGATACAGGCGGTCACGCCGGAGCTGTAACCGCATGCGGAGTGAACAAGGTGCAGCCTGGACTCCGTGTAGCTGTGACTCCAGGATTAATAAAGCCTCTTGAGCGCAAGTAGAGGCGCTTGCCGACGTGTCTGAGCAGCGCTGGGGATTGAAGGTGGTTTATAACGTACGTGGGCACAGGGAGGGCTGAGCTCCGCGGGTGAGCCCGAGCCCTGGGACAGAGTCATGCTTAAAGCATGCTTTGTTCCGTCCAGAAGTTAAGAACGAAGGCGAGGCAGCCAACAGTGTCTACGACCGGTGGAGAAAGCACATCGTAAAATGACTATGGCATAAAGAGCGCTTTGATGGGTCAGCTTGCCTGAAAAGGCCCCAAATTAAGAGCGATATTACAAGGGGAAAAAATATCTGTAAGGTGGTAAAATATTCTTACCGTCCAGCAGCGTGAATCAAGAGATCTGTCCTTCTCATCGTCTTGTCAAACAAGACTGCTGGGTGGGTCGGTTTGCTTGTTCTGCGACGTCGCGTTCTGATCCAAGCGTGCGCTTCCCGGTCTTGCAGTGACACGAAAGTACTGCGGTCTTCCGTGAAGTACCAAGAAACCTTGAAAAAAAACCATTTAACCTTTATTTTTAGGTGTGCAACAGAAAAACATCGTCGTTACCTGTAACTATGAAGCCAGAAAACTTGGAGTTAAGAAATTGATGTCTGTCAGGGATGCCAAGGAGAAGTGTCCTCAGCTGGTGCTGGTTAACGGCGAAGATCTGACTCCATACAGGGAAATGTCATACAAAGTTACAGGTACAAAATTAACGGTTTTTCAGTAGAGGACAAACGCTTTCTGTTAAACTCTGTGGGCACGTGCAGACGTGTGCAATAGTATACGGCATTTTTCTGCTCTAAAAGTTCTTATTAGGGTGAGCCTCGCGCCGTGGCGATAATACTTACAGTCGTACAACGTCGATATTTCATAAAACAAGCTGTCAGGCTTGGTTGCCGTCTGGGCCAGGCACTATAAACGTATCAAACTGATGTTCTGTGGGGCCTTATGCTGTGTTAGGATTATGCCCGCGTAGTTCTTTAGGAACAATTTTTCTTATTTAAATACTGACTGCAGTAACGTATTTCCAAATGTGAAGCTTTCGAGTGGGTGAACTTCTCCAGTGTCTCTGAATTAAACGATACGCCAGCATTGGCATTGATCACTGCTTTTATCATTAGCAGTGTTCGCAGGTGAAATAGTAATAACTTAAAGCCCACCTAGCTGGGAAACAATTTCCTTAGGAGAAAGTACCGCAGAGGTTAAGAACTCTTAATTTCAAAAAGAAATGAGGAAAGAAAGATTTGGGGAGAAGAAAAGCAGATGACAGGTAGTTGTGGGATGAAGAAATATTCCTCTTCTCCACCTTTGCTAAAATAAGGGCCTTATTATTTTATCTGGAAGAGAACAGTTTCTCTTCACGCTAGCATCCTGCTTGAATCCATGGGAGATCCGCCGTGGATTGATGCAGACGGGAAACCCTCAGGTTATTAGTTGTGTGCATGTTATCCTTGGCTATCTTTTCCTCCTAGAGTTGTTGGGGGAATTTTGTCCGCTGGTGGAAAGGCTTGGGTTTGATGAAAATTTTGTGGATATCACCGAGATCGTAGAGAAAAGACTAAAGCAGCTACAGCAAAGTGGAAGTTGCAGAGTCCGTGCGTCCGGCCACGTCTACAACAACCAAGGCGAGTTAAACATTCTTCACGTTGCAAAATACGGTGAATGCCGGTGAAGTTCAGTACAAAGTATTTGTCTAAGTATTGACCAGAGCTGAACAGCTGGAAACTTGTATTGCTCTGTGCTTGGTTTCTGTATTTGAGAGTGCGCGTTTCCCAAATGCTAATCAGCGCTCCAGCTAGATTGTACAAAAAATAAATCTCTGTGGTAGATAAGCATGCACAAGGATTTGAGAGAGCAGATTTTCATTGTCCCTTTTTTTTTTTTCTTTGAAGTAGTTTTACTGTAGTAAGACGCAGAATTTTGTTTCCGCTGGAATGTTGTTGTCAATTGGCAAAATTGTGTTTTTTCACGAATAAAAACCAAAAAACAGAGTAGGTTTTTGCTGTAGCCATTAGGAATAGATTTACTGAGACTGAAGTAGCTAACGGAGCTGCTTCGTACATCGGCAAATGTGAACGCAGTAGCTGTGCCGCAATACTCGTTTCATGCGCTAGGAAGGAAAGCGGTTGGTTTTTCCCTGGACTTTGAGTTATTTGCATGGTTTGGAGAGGAGGAAAATGCCTGAATAATCCTTTTCCTCCTTTGGCATTTGCCTGTCAGTAACAAAGGCTTAGCTGCAAGGCAGCCCTCGACGTTAAAGATTTGTAAATCTCTACTTCGGTGACATTGGTACAAGAATCTGTGATATTGAACATTTTTGACATCTCTTAATAGATTGTATTTTATCTTTAAACTACTCCCGAAACATTCCGCTTCCTGGACAGTATGCCCCTGGTTTGGGACAGCAGCAGGCTCCCTTTTAGCAGCGTTTTTGGGCGCTAGGAGTGAGGTTAAACTTGGATACAGAAGCCATGGCAATACCACTTGACTCCTGAGACCATCCTCTCTTGTACTGCTTTATGCAACGTAAAAAAGATCTAAATCTGGAGAATTAGCTAACTAGGTGCCTGTTTACATACTGAACACCGCTTGCTTTTTCTCTTGCAGCTATCAATTTGCAGGATACAACGCACGTGAGGCTAGTCGTTGGATCTCGGATCGCGGAGGAGTTCAGGGAAGCCATACGCGCGAGCCTGGGCCTCACAGGCTGCGCAGGAGTGGCCTCTAACAAATTACTGTCTAAACTGGTATCTGGGACCTTTAAACCAAATCAACAAACAGTTCTTCTGCCCGAGAGCCGTCAAGATCTAATACGCAGCCTTGATCACATCCAAAAAGTGCCTGGTAAGTACGGTGCGAGCGTAGACGGAGAGCGTGTTGGCAACTCTTAAGATGCTAAGAAGAAATACTGAAAAAATTATAGCTGAAATAATTTTAAAATCTAGTTCTCGCAAGCAGGCAGCGGGGTGTGCAGGTGTGTGTTTCGGGGGCTTTCTTTTTATTTCATAAGCTGTTTGAGTTTTGTTTAGCAGAAGGAATGAAAGGACTTTGGTTTTCTGAATTTTTGGTTGTGACATAAATGCGTTGCAGCGCTTCACAAGATACCTTCAGAAAGCCTAAAATCTCCGTTCGTTTTTACTGAAGCCCAAACATTGTGGTTGATACTAGGTTTTAAATAGAAACTTTTTTAAACTTGCTGACTGGAAACCTACTGGCAGTTATTAAAACAGACTATTGGAGCCTGAGAGAATACTCGGAGGAAGGACTTTTCCTAATTATTCTATGCTGACACCGCGCCGTTGGCCAGGAAGCGTTGGTGTGGGCTACCGGCGCAGGCAGACCCTTGCTGCGTCCCAGCGCGCCGTTTCTAGTGCCAGATTCTAAAACTCAAATGGAAACTCACCAAAAACGTTGCTGAAAAGCCTGCATGGCAGTAGCAAAAATAAGTGTCAGTACGTGGGTGGGCGTTTTATATGTATATGTATGTGTATTTTCACTTTTCTGTGTGTTTTTAATGCACGTTGTATTTAGGCATTGGCTACAAAACTACCAAACGCCTTGAAACGCTGGGCGTTAGGAACGTGTGTGATCTCCAAGCGTTTCCGTCTGCTGCGTTAGAGAAGGAACTAGGTGTTTCTATTGCTCAGCGGATCCAAAAACTCAGCTACGGAGAAGACGACTCCCCTGTGACTCCATCAGGCCCTCCTCAGGTACCGGTATCGTTCTGAAGCACTTTACACAGAGCAGTGTAAAGTTTTTAGGTTTTTTAGTTTTACACAGCTTTGCTGGACTAAGCAAAATGATGCATTTTTGTATGTATTCTCTAGTACTACTCCAATTAATGTATAATTCTCCTGGAATTTAGGTGAGCTCTGAGTGTCAAACGTATCTTGGTGTTAATTCTACACACTTAATTGTGATCCTTTCTTCCTTCTTCAGAATTTTGAAGTAAATGTAAAATTGAAAGGACTAACGTGGTTTTTTTTTTAGTCCTTTAGTGATGAAGATTCCTTTAAAAAATGTTCATCGGAGGTGGAAGTTAAAGAGAAAATTGAAGAACTGCTTCCTAACCTATTAGACAGGTGACTCTCTTCCCTAGCTCTTTTTGCTGACTGAACTTGTGATCCGAAGGGACTTGGAGCCTTTGTTAGGTTTGTTTCCTACTCTACATTTCTTCGCTCCGCAAAACGCCGCGTATAGGGACAGCCCCTGCCTCTCCAACTTCCCCTTTGCTCTCTTGTTCCTCGATTCACGGATTGTCCTGCTGTATTCCCCTGCTTTCCTCTGGCTGCCAGCCCTGCCATTCCTGTGCAGCCTCCCTGACAAAGATCTTCGCATATTCCACTTGCTAAGCCTTCTCTGTTGCTTTGGCTGCGCGTCGCAATATTTCGTGCGCCTTCACTGATCTCTGTGAAGGACCCTAGGTTTTCTTTCTCTCGCCATAAGTGACTTTCTCTACTCTCAGACCCTTGGTTATCGCCATTTACGCATGTCTGCTGTTTCACAGCTTATTTTTCTGTCAGTCTGAAAGAACATTTTCCTTTCTTCCTCCTTGCCTTGCCCTGCGAATCCAGGCAGCACCCAAACCCAAGATACTAGGCAAAAACACCAGGATGCATTTACTCACGTCTTGACTACTGTGACTTTCCTAGCCTCCCTTTCTATCCTGTGACTCCCTTTACTTAAATTAATAAAAGGGAATAATATTCTAGCAGCGCTGAACTGTGTTTCCTCTTCTGCCATGCTTCAACGTCTGATTTTTGAAACCCTCTTTGTGTCAGTCCTGAATAGCCTTTGTGTCCCCCCATTAGTTTTTTATTTTTATTTGTTTTTCTCTAACTATTTTCATATTCTCCGCATGCCTCTCCAAGCCTTAAAATAATCTACAAGTCTTAAAGGTTTTCTGTCCCCACATCGATGGAAGTTTCACAACACATCTATCCATTTTAGTTATTCACGTTGTGGGCAAGCAGTCTTTTGTCTGCATCTCAGACGCTGCGCAGCAGTCACAAAACTTGAAGCGAGGCTCTTTGTCCTATCTCGTTTACAACATGGAGAGTTGAGAAATTATTTCTTTTTTGTAGGGAAAATACCTTCTCCGTGCCTTTTGGAGGGGGAAAGAAACAATTATATACTTTGCTTCTTACCCTTCATCCAAAAGCCAGCTAACCTTTTGCTGCTGAGGTGGGGATGTTTCCTAGCAAAGCAGAAAGAAGAGCTAAAAGCTGAGGGTTAGACGGGGTGTAACTGCAAAGACTGTACTACTTTGAACGTATTAAATATTGAAACGGGGCGGTATTGCAGGCTGACCCACTTAATTTTCACATTCGTTTCAGTTGAAGGCTCTCGGAGACGGTATTCACCTTGTATTGAACTTTTAACTTCGGGGTAATTAAGGGAACAGCTAGGACCCAAAGTTCCCTGTAGAATCAGTGGAGTAAAGCCAGAAGCCGGGAGAGATCTGTAACATTTAATTTAAGTGACTTGGTAACCTAGACGCTGTGACATTGCCACAGACCCTCTGTAAAACACTCGCAGTAACGCTTACTGCTCTGCGCGCGGTACTGTTTCGTAGGATACACAAAGATGGACGGCAGCCGCACACAGTGAGACTGACCATACGCCAGTTCTCCTCAACCGATAAATGGTTTAATCGGGAAAGTCGTCAGTGTCCTATTCCACCTCATCTCAGTCAGAAATTTGGAAAAGGTAAACTTAGACTTTTTGAAAGTATCAACTCTGTGCTGCTACCACCTAACTTCTCTGTAAAATTCCGTTACTTAATGTCATGATAATATTCCCTACGCTTAATATTTGGAAACTTTTCCGTTACTTGTAGTGGATGTATCTTGATGAGATACGCTAAAAACGTACAGAACGTCACTGTCGGGATAACTTCTATGTTACTACCATGTTTAACCCCGTCTGGCTGGATTCCTGGCAGTACATTTCTTGGTGGGGAGGGAAAGGGCGACTGGGGGCTGCTTCCCAGATTAATCTGCTTTTCTCTGTTAGGGATTTGAATTCTGTTCTCAGTTTTATTATGTAATAAAATGTCTCTTTGAGGTACCTCTGAAAATTAATAACATCAAGGCTCTGATCCTTCTCAGACCTAAGCTTTCCACCCAGCAATTGCAATTCATTTGACACCTCGTTTCGATTGGGGTGAGGAAATAAATCTGAATCACTGCTGTGTCAGCACCCAGCATCGCCGTTCCCCGACTTTGATTCCCAAATTACTTCTCACAGTCCCGGAGAAGCTATCGAAAATCTGGGTAGCTTCTCACTTCAAAATTGCTACTGGATTTCTACATCGGAGGAGACTAACGACTACTGTCAGCTCATAGTCACGCGAACACCAATAAACCATGCTGTTCTTACCGGCGTCGGGGTAATGTTATGTACTGCGTGGCCCGGGGAAGGCCATTTTCGGTAGAATTAGATCATTTTTTGTATCTATTCCCCTTGGCTTGTGTTCTGTAATTCTTCTTTTCTAACCTAAGTACATATTCTAAAGTAATCTTCACAGGTGAGACATTCAGCATTTTTACTGGAGGACGGGGCAGATTAACAAAAACAATAACTTAACAACAATATTGACAGATTATTTTGGAAGCCTTTAGCAGTGTTTAGAGTTGAATACTTCAGGAATTCATGTTTTGGGATGAATAAAGGTTTCCTTAGTGTATATAGATGGAGTTATAAATATTCTGATATTGCTAAGAATAACACTGTATTTTCAACTTCATAGATTATGGCCCATCTCTTATTTTCTGTGTACGTGCAAAACGATGAAAGTTCAGAATGTGAAGTTCGAAGTTTGCCTTTGCACTTTGCTATTTAAATCCACCTTAGTCACTTTTGATTACATACATCGCTTTTTCCCCCCCCCTTTTTTCTTTCAGAAAGCAGCAACGTTCTCTCCCCATTGGTTGACATACTAATGAAACTCTTCCGAAAGATGATAGATGTAGATCTACCATTTCATCTTACCCTTTTGAGTGTCTGCTTCTCCAACCTCAAAGATCTTCCTAGCAGCAAGAAAGGATCGATTGGTTTCTATCTCAAGCAGATGTCACCACCATCAGGCTCTGGGAAACGTGTCCGGGTAAGCTGAAAGATACTGAAAACTATCTGCAGATAAGAAAATTCTGAGTTATTTCTGTCTTTGTTATATAGATTTAAACCTGAACTGCTTTCGGATCAGTAGTTTTATTCACCTGGTGAAAATGAAGATTTCTTTGGAGTCTTCTGAGCAGGGGTTAACTTGTTTGCTTGCTTTCATTAGGCAGGCTGCTTCAAAGAGGGTTAGTACTGTCTTGAATGGGACAGCAAGCCCCTTAACTGAAGGGGACAGAATTCACTGAGGGAGAAAGCCAAACTTAGGTCTTGTAAAAAACAGAATTTGGCTGTTCGTTCCAGCAAGATCTGCCCTTTGTTTAGCATTTGCGGAACAACAGGCCACTTACTCAGATGTTGTCACACTGAAGCATCTTCTACCTTAGCCTAAAATCTCCTTAAAGTTGCTTGTGATTTACCTTGTTGCTTTTATTAAGATACTTTCACAGTGATTAGAGATACTTTCACAGTGATTATTTACCTTCCGGTGCATTCTCGAGTCTCCCTGTTCAGACGAGAAATTAATCAAAGATTTGATTCCGTACTGGCCACCAGCACTAGCTTCTGATCTAGCGCTAGCTTCTAATTCCCGCTCGGAATTGAACAACTCTCCTACCTCCCAATTGCATATGCTAGACAGCGTAAAAGCCGTCCGTGGAAAGGCTGCTAAGTATTCCCAAAGACGCCTTCAGTACATAGCACAGAGACTTAGTAACTTCAAAATTAAGTTGTGTGATGGATTTACTCTTTCTGTCTTGACGCAGCAATTTTGCGTATTGATAAACTTGCCTGTTTCTCAGCTGCTCAGGACTATGAGGGATAACATCATATTGTGTATTCTAAAGCTCCACCGAGTTTTAAAGCAATAAAATGTAACTTCAAGGTATTTGCGACTGTAAAATAAGAAAAGGATTCCTACGTGGATGTACTTTTTAAGGTCTATGTTTGAAAATAAGATTTAAGAAACCACTACCCATCATAAGGGAAAAAAAAATTACTGTCTGTTAAGGAATAATTTGAAGAACTTGCTGTTAGTAAAACAGTGCTCGGTAACTAGTAGATGACACAGAACATACTTGGGCTTTTCCATATGTTTTTTGCCACAGGACGCGGAAGAGGTCTCACAAGGTGAGGGAAGTGCTTCTTGGAACCAGAACTGCAAGAGAACCGGCACTACAAAAACTAGGAGACTTTCCGAGGAAAAGAAAAGCCATATAAAAAAAGCAGGAATTCCTGACTTCCCATTTCATTTGTCTCCTGATGATATTGACCAGGAAGTCTTCAGGGAACTTCCAGAAGATATTCAAAAAGAACTTATTTCTGAAAAACCAGCAGCAGTCCCTACTGAGAACGTTTGGGGTCAGCCAGCAGGATGTTTTGCGGAAGAGGGACACAGCACTTCCCCAGATTCCGAGGGCCTGAACAGCGACAGGCACTCCGCAGGGCGCAGTACGCATCTCCCGGCCGCTCACGGATCTGCGGCCGCTCTGGCAGACGGCTCCAGGGCCGGTTGTTCTTCCGAGCGTGCCAGAAGCGCACTGACAAGCAGCGGTACGGAAAACCAAGCTACCGCCCCTCTGAACTTTGGAGGGAGAGATCTGTCATCCCCAGAAGCTGGAGCCAGCCAAACTGTTCGGCCTGTCGCTCTCGCGGATAAAGATGAGCCGGCCTTTGAAACACCTCCTGAGGCTAAGACTCACGGTACGCAAGCAGGAATTGTATTTCCTCCGCAGGTTGACACAAAGACTTTTTATGAACTGCCTGCAGATGTGCAAGAAGAACTACTAGCTGAATGGAAGAGTCGGGAACCTGTGTCCAAGGCTTCTACGGATAAACCCCCTGAAAAGCCTAAAACAAATAAAGGAAGAAGGAATACAGCACCCTGTTTATCACAGTCTAACAATTTGCTAAGATACTTTAAACCACAGTGAAACATTTTTCGTAACACTGATGCTGTAAGCATCGGCGCTTGAAGGCACTTTAGTTGTGAAAAGCTTACTGTAAAGATGTGAATATTAAAAATCTATTTTGACAACTTTCGACATAGAACCTGCTGGTGACTCTGTTTAAGTAGTAATTAGTCTGTTATTTTTCTTTCTTATAAATTGACATTTATCTGATGAATCTTTAGTTGTCCTAAAAATATAGTATGCAAACATATTTTAGTATTCACTATTAATACGTTAACACGCTGACTGGGGGAAGGAATTTTTACTTTAATTTTCATTGAGTTATACTATGTATGCAGTTAATTGTTTCTAACAGCTTGCGAGGGGATTCAGCAGAGAAGATGAAAGCGATTTTCCCACTGTTCTTTAATTTGCGCCACTGTTTCTGCAATTTGTAATGGAAATTCGCGTGGCTACCGCTATTTCCTGCAGTTAACTCGTAACTAGAGGTACCAGAAATCCGAAGGGGGAATGGGAAACCTGACTTCCAAATGAATCGTGTCACCAGCTTGCTCCTGGAAGTCAGTCAGCATAGAAAAATGGCTTAGGTTTGGTGCTCAGGATGCAGAAAATGACAAACAACTCTGTGTAGAAAGAGCAGCTTTTAATGAGATGCTATATACAAATTCGTCAGGCTTTTCTTCAGATATTTAATTCCAAAACAGCGAAATAGTTGCTAATTACACTTGCACACTTCGAGTTAATAAACACGTTTAAAGCCTCTAGTACACAAGATGTTTGCTTGTTTCAGTCAAGAGCACATAATTGAGGTAAGAATTTATCAAAGTGTGTTTAAAGCAAAATATTTTATGGCAAAATAGTTGACTACTGTATTTTAACATTGCTATAATTTATATCACCAGATTCTCATGTGTGTATATATATATTCTCTGCATATAAAGTGCAAAAATATTACAAAACATCACCTGATTACACTGAAAGCGACATCCTGTACTTCGAGGGCACTTCAGTGTCAATTCTTGCATCATCCCCAAGAACAGAGAAAACCAGCATTCACCATTTTAACAGTTAAGCTTTACGCATTTCCATATAAACCACAATTAAAAGAAACTTCATCATCTACTTTAAAAATGAATCCAAGTAAAAGATGCACGTGACTTTAAGCGCTTATTATTTTCCACTTACGTTTAATTACGGTCTTTCAAGCTTTTCAGTCCAGCTCTCGTGTCGGTGATTAAGTTTATGAGAGTAGTAGGTAATGCAGTCTCCACCACAGAACAGGGCAGCATTCCTCCTAGTTCTGGCTGAATGAATACAACGAGCTTGGAGTGCGCCGGATTCCTGGGGTGGAAGGAGCAAAATCCTTCGGTTACCACTCGTTCCTCTTGCTGTGAAAGAGGACAACTGAGTAACCAGAGCTGCCGATAGAAGGGGGCTTGAAATACTCACTCGGGCAAAGGCGAGCACACGTATCCGCAGGGATTGTTATAGCCTCGGACACAAGAGGGAGTCGGAGGGCAGCCGGAGTATTCCACGCTGACAGCTGGAAGTCACCCCACACAAAAAGCAAAATGGAACGCTGTTTAGAGACGTCAATCGTACGACTCAAAGCTCCCTTTGAAAAACAGACCACTCTGACTGCTGTAGGATAGCGCAAGATCTCGCAATATGGTCACTGGCGTGTTTAGCAATTCCGTTCTGTACGCAGAACGCCTACAGGACATTAAATATTTGTGCAAGTCATTCAATACATATAAAAGTTTCTATAGATGTTTGGGCAGGTATACCCCAAAGTATTATCCTTCAGACGTGATGACACGCACCTAAGCGCTGAGGTGTGGCTTAGTTCTGGACAAAGAAGTCAGTTTGTCAGCAGATGTCATTAATTAGTAAATGCAATCCCAGAGAAGAGGAGGAAACTGCTGCGCACACACACAGCAGTCGTTAGGAGGGGTTGTTTTCTTTAGTTAGCCATTACTTTCGCATAATAAAAGTATTGTAAGAGTATGGCTTGAAAAAAAAACGATAGGTCAGTAAAGTCCCAAGATAAAAAATGATGTTTTCTGCCACGTGCTAAGATGCAGACAAAGGCAAAAGATCAGCGCGGAAATGAAGCAGCAGTGAGGTGTTTTCCTGGCTGGCCATACAGTCGTAGTTATTAATCATTTTACGTTTTGTGTAAGTGTACAGAGCCAAACTCAAAGAGAATCAAATGCGGAGCAAATGAGCAGGTTTGGTCAGAGAGCAGCGTATTAGGCAAGCAGCATTCGGCCAGGAAGCCACCCGAGTACAGAAAAGTGTTATTAAATAAACACTGAATGGATATAGTGAAATAATAAATTCTAGCTTCCTCATACTACTGCATTGTTTTCGATTTTTCCAATAGAGGCATAAGAGGAGACTAAACAAAGAACACCGTATTTTCGTTGAAGATCAATTTTGATAGTTTCAGTATTAAAAACCAGCTTTGTTTCGGGGATAAGCAGGCGGGGACGGTTAACATCAGTAAGACGGCAGACGGAGCAAGGTACTCCGTACTGCGATTAGGCTGCGGAACCTATTCCTCAGCCATTCACCTTAGGATTTCCAGAATGCAGCCAAAATAGGAAAACATGCAGTAGTTACACGCAACTTACAGTTAGTTGTAAGGATATCACCAGGATATGGTTTAACATGCAGCAGGTCAACAAAATCTCTTGATGAAATCAGGCCCATGCCATAACTGTGCGTTACACTGTGGTATATACCCGTGTCCTACAAGTAAGTAGAAGTAATTTTTTGAATTAATATGGAAGAAGCCAAGTTTTATTTAATTGGCAAAGCAGCATTACGTGTTGAATAATGAGAATGTGGCAAAACTGGATTCCTGTTTTTAAGGTGAGAGTCCTCATATCTTGTTAGGGCTGAACTAACACGAGAGTCATGAAAGGGATCTTCCACCTTTGCCTCTCTGCGTTAGATCGCACATTGTGTTCTAGGACAAAGCCGTATCATCTCTTCAACCAAATCGGTTCCAAAAAAGGCAAAGAAGGTAGGGTTGGACGTCCCACCACATCCTACCATCTGACCAACTCTAGCAGATCCAGGCAGAGGAAAGGGAGAGGTTCAGGGAAGACAAAAAGGGGAGGATATTTTTTTTTTCTCGTTTAGGGAATACTTTTTATACACTTGAGTCATTCATACATGCGTAATATGTTCTGAGGCCTCTCTCGAGTGGTTAGATCAAAGCCAGCTAACACAGAACTGATATTCTTCATGGGAATTCAGAGTTCTGGGTTTCCAGAGCGCCTGAGACAAAGCCCCAAGCAACTGGAATTCAGCATCAGTTCCGTTTCCATGCTGCCCTTGACTTTGGGGATTTTTTTTTTAAGTTGTGTAAGCCATGCTCACTGTGAGAAGGGAGCTTTCCCTACGTCTTGTTGGGATTGCAGGGTCTCCATCTCACCCTGCTCTTGTTGGAGACTTCTGTTGTTTCCCACGGACCGAATTCTTGGCGTGCTTGAGGACATTTATTTCGCAATAAATACTTAACTCCTAAGGGGAGGGACACGTTTCATACCCATTTCACATAAGCAGCAGGTTTAGAAGTTATTACCGACCCAGAAAGAGCTTTCTTTGTCCCAGTAGAGGTCTTTTTAGTCACCATACTTCATACAGAAACCGTTAAAATAAAATCTTCGCATTAAATTATCGTATTACCTGGTCAATCCTTTCTAACAGCTTGTAAGACTGTAACGCTTTGTCCCATTTGCTTCGATATTCAGGAAGATACATAAAAGGAATAATTTTACTAGGGACTTCCTTAATTATCCCTTCTCCACGGTATCTAGATTGTATAAAAAACAGATGTTGAATTCACATTTCTGAATTGGAAAAATAAGTTATACAATGATAAGCATCTAGCAGTTGGGGATGCCAGGCTATAATGAGGTAAAGCGCACGAATGTGATTGCACTTGACGGATTGATTAAAATTCAAGTAGTAATAAGAATTCTTATTCCGTAACTGATTTTTGAGACCATTACATTCTTGACACCGTACATTTTAAATGAGTTATTTGTGAGCTATTAGCTAGGAACCTGCTCATTTAAATATATCCAATTAATCTATTTATTTTTCCTATACAGATACTTTCAATCCATTTTGACACTGATTGCAAATCTCCTCGCTATTTATGAACTAGTACGTTCTGGCACTTCTCCAGCTTTGGTTCATAATCTTCTGAGGAGTTCAAGGGAAAGTTCACAGAAGGGAAGAGGGGCCCCTCACAAGGAAATAGGAAACTCCTGTAACGCTGGGAACTGCTCGCTGATGCTGACAGTTCTCACACCTAGTTCCTGGAGAAACTGTGAATCACGATGATAAGGGCTCACTGACAGCAATTAAATGCAAAGGTGAAGGATGCCGCGTGACAAGAGATGAGCTCGACGGAGACTATGCTTGCAAACAGCTCAAGAAACACGAAATCAGATTTACAGCCCCTGCTGATGCACGAGCGTTAAGTCAGAAAGGGCGAAGACAGCCAAGCTCAAACCCAAGCACAGAGGCCCTGGAAGATCACGGGTCTGTTTCTTCACTCCGCAACAACTCCTGTCACCACTTACTGCCTTGGTGGAGTGAGCGCAGCGTGGGCGTATCTGACTACTCCAGAAACTCGCTTCGCCGCTGACTACAGCTGGTCCGATGGTGATGGAAAACATTTTAATGCCTCCTCAAAAACAGCCAACGTAAGCTGTGGCAGGACCAGTTAAAACCGGCATATTAATATTTGGATACACCCTTTATTGCCGTAACTCCCATGAATTTATGTTTACCGATCTCCTAAGCAGCTCTCGCCTGCATCCTGTAATATCTTCTCTCCTAAACTCAGTGTGAGCTGTTAATCAGGAGGACTTCCTCTAGGCCAGGCTTCTGAAAGACACAGCTGCTAGGATAAAAGAAAGGGCACGCTTGTGAAAAAGCTGCCTTCCCAGTTTTTACAGGGGATTATTGAGAACACTGGAAAAAGAGGAAGTAAGCCTGGTAAAGACCGCTTGGATCACCAAACCTAGTCTCACTAGCTTAGACGAACTGAAAGACATACCTCATTGTCGTTCGCGAGCTTAGGTGACATAATTCCAAACAAAATCCTGTTCACCCTTGAACAATCACCTTAATGCTGCCCTGAACTCTGCTGAAAATATTTCACCTGACGGAAGCAAGGATCTCTATTGCTTTTCACTACCAGATCCCACACAGATTTCTTCTAGCGAGTAAAGTAAACTGTTAATACTCCTGCCAATTAAAAGAGAATCTGGCATTTGTGATATGCAGTTAATAAATATTCAGTGTCAAACTGAAAATGCGAACAGCTATACTTTTGCTCCTAGGAACAGCTAGTATTCCTTCACAAAAGACACGCCACGGACCAGTCCTGCTTGTCAATGTGACAAAGATTTGTACAAAAATAAATGAATTAAAGATTCTGGCTCCCCGTACCAAAGGGCAGAAAGCACAACGATGCTTCTCCTAGCTGCAAAGGCCTCGCTGTGTACAGATCTGAGTACAACTGAAAACGGCTTCGTGCTTGATTGAGACTATAACCTATCTTTTTTCCTTCACAGAAATAAATCAGGCGCATTCTTATGAATTCTAAGCAACCAGACTCTCACTCCTTCACATCCACCTGTACTGAAATAAGATCTGAATTACAATAATAATGCCACATACAAAGTATGCAAATTCTTATTAAGATAACAGTACTTTTCACGTATTCTAATGAAATATTACAGCTACTTTCCATTAGAATACTGTAGATTAATTCTTCTGTAACACTAGTGATATAGCATTGTCTTCTGTAATTATTGCCTTCTCTGCTCAAACCTTCAGACATAATTAGAAAACAAAGCAAGACTTTTGGATTTAGAATACCACTAATCACAGACACCTCATCATATTGAGAACAAAAAAGAACGAGACGCAAATTGTCTCTACTGCCTACCTGTCTAGATTGTTATTTAATATAATTTAATACCCATTAGGCATTTTAATAATATATTTAAAAAAAACAAAACAGGGAGAGGTTAAGGACATCTTGCAAGTGTCCTCTTTTCCCCTGCTTTTGCACACTTCTCTTCAGTGAGATTTTTTTTTTCTTTCCCCTGGTTTAATGAGCTGAATCGGCTTGGTAAACAATCAGCTGAGTGCCGCCGCCACCATAAATGAGAAGCAGGATGGCAGAGCCAGGAGAGGAGGAAAATAAAGAGCAGGGCCAACGCTATCAGTGACAGCAAGCTATGAAATCAGCTTCGTCTGCCTCGCCTAACTCCACCCTTTGGGCCAAATCGAGCTGCTTAACAACAGCGCGGAATTCATCGCTCAGGAGAAGGAAGGACAGATGAAGTGGCTGCTCCAGAGATTATATGACCTTCTTCTTCTCAGTACAGTTAATTCAGTTTCAGGTGCCAGAAAGAAAAAGGTACAAAGGACAGATAAGGTAGAGCGAGAGCGTAAGCACGTCTGCATGTGTAAGTATCAGTCATTTCACAATTCATTCGTTTCACGTTTTGCCAATACTGCAACTCCATATCTACTTATTCCACATTAGTAAGTGTTATATAGTATTCAGTTTTCATAGCACATCTGATGGCACTTGGGAAATCCACCTCTCGTATTCCAGCCCTACTGCTGACCCAGTGTAACCACAGCGCAAAATCTTCTCTACAGCTAACAAAACTAAACACTTTCATGAAGGGCAGAACGTGGTTAACTTCTCCATTTCAATCTTGGGTGTAGCTGTTCAAAAAAGATGTTGTTATTCATTACAATGACAAACAAAATGTAAATACTTACATATTTCCTGCATACTCTTTTGAAGGCTTTGAAGAAACTGTAACATTTTTCTCAAAGTAGAAAAAGGAAAAATAAAAACTTAGCAGTTGATAACTGAGCAGTTGATAAAGAGCTGTCAACTAATATTTAAAGGAAAACAGTTTTAAACACTTTTTGCAACAAAATATTTAATAAAAATAACTTTATAAACAATATTTACTAATATTTTCTTACTGAAACTTTTATCACTCTCCATCCTGAAGCATCTTGACTGTATGATAAAATTTTTTCTGAAACTTCATCTGTAATTTTCTTATAGTCCATTTATCTGTGAAGATTTAAAAGCAATTTGCTGGTACATGATAAAAGCATTCCTTAAAGAGCAAAAAAACATAGGTCTCGTTCCTGTATTCTTTCCACGAGCTTCAGTATACGTTAGCTGAGTATTTCTATCAAATGAACTTTTTACTCATCATATTCAATTTCAGAAAAAGACAGTCTTTATCTATACAAAATTCTATAATTGACTTCCAGTCTGGGCTACTGAGAAGTAGCCATTGGTGTGGATCTTGAGAATGAATTACAGCATCTAGCGAGACACTCTATTCATTCCATATTAAATCCATCATTACCCCACGTTAAAATTTCCCCTCCTTATACAGTTTATCACCTGAGAGTCTGATTCTGCCATGATTTGCTAAAGTCATTAGACTAGTAGCCAAACTGCGTAGTTAAAACAGGCTTGAACAATGGAAGAGAGATTTTTCTTACATCAGAGCTTTATGCAACCATCGTTGTAGGCTGCGTTACTGTGGAAACTCTTTGGCAAGCGAGAGGCCTGGCTCTAGCGATAAATAGTGCAGCGGCAGGGTTGCAGAAGCCGCCCTCCGCCCAGCCCAACCCAGCCAAGGCTGCCATCTCCCTGGGCTGGAACTCCGTGCCTCCGGCCCTTTCTCCCCCCAACACGCTCAGTGTCTCTCAGGGAGCTCTTCTTTCTCCTAAGAACATCAACTGCGGTTCTCAGGCCAAGAGCGTTGGACCAGTCTCTCACTGGAGACCGGCTCCGTGGACCAGTCTCTCACTGGAGCGCTGGACCAACACTTCTGGACCAGCCTCTCACACGAAGTTCACTTCACACCTCAGCCTTTACGGGGCTGCCCCGTGTAACCGGTTGCACAGCCTTGTCCGGTGCTACCTCAGTGACACCCTGTGGAGGTCAGGCAGGGGCTCGGCTTGCGCCCCCGAAGGCGGGCTGCCCGCCGAGGGCTCGGGCAGAGCACATCGCACACCCTCGGGCGGTGGGCTGGCCGGGCCCACCGGCGCACACAGCCCCGCACCCAGCTGGCAGGCCTGGCCGGCGGCACCCCCGCGGAGGCGCGGCCAGGCGAGGGCCGGCGGACACCCCACCCGGCAGCCCCGCTCCTCGCTCTCCCCCAGAGCCGGCGGCCCGGGCGAAGCGGCGGGCGGGCTGCCGCACCAGCGGGGGCTCAGGGCGGGAGGAAGAGGAGACGGCAGCGGCGGCTCGCACTCACCTCAGCGGCGCGGCACGGAGCGGAGAGACCGGCGCCTTCCCGCCTCCCCGCCGCGGGGCACGCCGGGAGTTGTAGTCCCGCCTAGCGCCGCGCCGGCCGCCCGCCTCCGACTACAACTCCCGCAGGGCCGCGCGGCCGCCCCCGCGCCTGCGCGCCGCCATTTTGCAGAGGGACGCGGTCCCTTCAAAACCGCTGCGCGGCGGAGCCCGGAGGAGCGGCCGCTGCGGGGTGGGGACGCGGTAGCACACCCTCATGGCGTGGCGGAGGGGCTGTGCTGCTTTAGGCGCTTCTTTTCCCCGCTCTGACTGCTTCTTGTGAGGGAGAGGGGGTCGGGGGGCCTCGCCGCGGCCGGGCCTCCCCGTGCGGGCCCGCCCTGCCTCTCCCGGGGCGTTCTGTGGGGACGGGGCCCCGGGAGGGCTCTGGGCCGGTCGCGCTGCCCTGGGGCCGGTGCCTAGCCCGGCCCCTCGGCTTTCTCGGGAAAACCACTTCGGCCTTGGAAGAGCTGGTCCCCGCTGTGCCTCTTTCATATAATCCTTACGCTGCTATTGCATGATGAGCCTTGTACGCGTGTGATACGGGCTATAACAAAGTTATTCGTCTTTGTTCCTTCTTACAGCACCTGTTTCCAGGTTTTTCAAATGCTATTTTATCTACAGGGGTGATATGAAGTGTTAGGTTTCTTTCAGTGACCTTGACCATCCTGATTATGGCATTTGGAACAAGCCTGCGCTTCCAACTCTTTAATTTACAGTTTTTGGGGTTACAGAGGCAGCTTGGATTGGGTTGACTAAATTCCATAGATAGGATGATTCTAAGCGCTCACATGTGGCTTGTAAAATTCTTTTGCTCTGTGTCCCCATTCTGGTTATAAAAAAAATATCTGCAAGGGTAATGGCTTCCTACTCTTGTTACATTGAGTTGTTTAGGTTTTTTGTACTATCTAAGCTACTTCTGTCTTTTTTTGTCCATGAACATTACTCATTTGTGCTGGTTCTGAAATCAAGTAACGATACTTCTGTGTGTATTTGCTGAATTGTGTGTTTAGTGACAAATGTCAGCAATTATTATGTGAAATCCTGTTCTTGCAAAAACGGGGTGCCAAGGTTCCTCTAGAACTAGCGAGGAGCTGGATTTTTTTGTATTCTTGTTATATATATTTTTTTTTCGCACTACTAAAGTTTCAATATACAAGAAGTTTTCCCTATTGTTATCTTTTTTCCAGAGTCTTTATTTTCTGCCTTTATTTTTCTAGGGGTGGCACATATATATGGCAAACTTATTTGAAAAGCAGCAAGTTGAATAGCTAAATAGTAATTTTTAGGACTATAAGAAAATTGCATAACAAAAGTAAAAAATCCTAGATACGTTACAGTTTATGAGAAGACGTTTCAGTGCAGATGATCGCTTGTGGTTTTGTTTCTTTTTCCGTTTAGATTGATTAAAAAGATGAGTGAAGATTCTAATAGAAACCTGGATAAAAACCATGACAAGCTCAATAAAAGAATGCAGTATCTGCTCTCCTGATTCAACAATATCTTCTCTTTTAACAAGCTGTAGCGTTGACAGCAATAACCCATACTCGGACAGTTTGATTCACTACAAGGACAAGCTTTACAGCTCTGCATCTGAGGCTCTGGAAGCTTATATTGAAGACTTTGAGCTAAGTCTCACATCTTCAGAAATAAGCACTGGAAAAATCTGCATATGTCAAAGCACGCCCAGAAAAGTTGAGTTTTCAAAGCATAACGCCAAAGAAAAACATGGTATGTCTTCTGCAAATAGGTCTTTTAATAAGTTTTGGTGTTTGTTGTTGTTTTTTTTTAATTGCCAATGGTATTGCACCTCCTTGTCTCACACCAGGTGTGTTTTACTGAAGGAATATTCCCTGCACAACTGCTTGCAAGTCTTTATGGTATAGTAAATGATGCTTAGTCATGGCTAGCAATATTTGTCATTCTCTGTAATGCATTTTTCATAAATGCTTGGTGGATTGGTGAAAATTCATGACCGTGCTCATAGATGCAATAATAAATTCCAGAGTATGGAATAGAAATTGTATTTTCGATATGTGAATATATGCTAAAGACGGTGTAAATCATTGCTTAAACCCGAGTCTTGAAAAAAAATCTCTGTTTCCTTTCCAGAGTAAGTAACATCAGAATCTAATTAATTGAATGGGTTCCCTTAAACACTGCTTTGTCTTAGAACAAAATTTGCCCCTTATCCATTGATTTTTATGGAATGTACTTTTGGGTTTGATGTCTAACCCAACGGGGTAATGTATATGGGTTTGAATTGGCTTTTGTCATCATTGGTTAGCTTGAATAAATAAATACTTAATTGATTGCATGAATGCTGATGTGAAGATCTAGAGTAGACAACTGTGCTTGAGCTAATTTATACTGCAAATGCTTTGTCCGTTACATCTAAATTAACAAAGTCCTAAGTACAGGCAAACTTTGTACCTGACAAAGGGTGCTTGCCTGGGTTGCAGTGGCATGGACAGTTCTGGTAGCATATTGTATTTTTTAAGGCTTTTTTTTCGTAGCCATAGCCTATAACCTTCCTTTAGCTTCACACCTTTCCTTTGTTTCTCTTATCAAGACAGCTGGCTTTTAGCTGTGTTTAGTTTTCGGTTTATATTTTTCTAACACAAACAATTTTCTACTTAAGTTTAACTGACTTCCCAAACAAAAATAAGTATTCTGATTATCACTAAAAATGAGAAACTGTTCTATGAAAGATGTCATCTACTCATATTTTACTCTGAAATTTCTCTGTTGCTGTTCTTTGCAGAAGTCTCATTAGCTCCACTCATGTATTAGCTAGTCCGTCTGTCTGTTTTGTATGTTATAATAGTCTGTAATATAGAGCTTTCACTTACTGATACTACAGTGAAAGTGAGAAAAAAATAACTTCCAGGTACTAGCTGAGGAAAACCTATTTTTGTGAATCAAAGTGCTTCATAGTTTCAGTAAAAAAAAAAAAAAAAAAAAAAAAAGGATTTAATGCTATAATTCTTCCCTGAAAAACTGCCAAGTCGAATCTTATAGAGCACGTAAATTTCTGTAAAATCACAAAATGGGTCTATAGGCCCATTATCGGGCTACTTGCCTTGTAAGCTGTTGTTTTTAGCCATCTTTTTCTCTAGTAAACGTGCTCGATTTTCAATCTGGGGAAGTCATCCCTAACATTACTGCGTGGAGGAAGTGTCGCTACTAGGACTGAAATACTAAGGACGCATCTGCAAAATATACAATTCTGAATGTGCAACTAAAAATGGACTGTAGAATGTTGAAATCTTGTTTCTCTTAAATAAAAAAAAATAAAGAAAATACTCCGTGTACTATGAAAGAAGGGCTAACTCTTGACTGGTAAGGTTTTTATCCAGATTCTGATTAGAAACGGAACCACTCTTGCAAGAACTGTAATTCAGTACCCCTGGTAAAGAATATATTTCAGGTTTAAATTATGACTTCATGTTAGATCTTACGAATGTATCGCGTATGCTTGAAGTTTAGCAATTCATGTAAAATATCTCTGTTTTTCAGCATTGGACGATTTTAATCAGCACATAGGATTGGGTTCTCTTGCTTCACCCTGTAGAAGGCAGACTGAGTGTGACCCAGACTCGATTAGTCTTGCGACGGATGATCTGTTAGCATTTCCAGCAGATGGGTCGCTGCCCTTTGTCCAGCGTAGTCCTTTCAAATCAAGGCATCAAAGTAGCGAGCGAAACAGGCGGTCGCTTAAAACCTCTTTCTGCCCTTGCCAAACCTCATCACCCAATACTGAAGGTGGTTTCAGTCTCCAGAAGAATGGGAAAGCTGTCGCTCACCAGAATCCACACAGAGACTTCAGCAAAAAGCAACGCAGTGTGTATACATCTGATAGGTACGGTTCTGTCTCCTCTAAAGGAAGTTCGAGAGCCTTGTCTTTTGAAGAGCACTCTAACACTTTTCCTGTTAAGAATTATCCACGGTGGCTTACCAGTCAGAAGTCTGACTTAAGCGTATCGGGGATAAGTAGCATTCCCAATTTTCACTACCCAGTCTGGCTTAAGAGTTACAACCTTTTTCCTGATTCAGCTAAAGAAAGCGATGGTCAGAATTTTAATGTACAAGGCAAAGCTTCCTCTTCACAAACTTTTGAGATCCTGAAAAAAAGACACTCTGTAGATAAAGACGGTTCTAATTATTTTGAACAAAACGGTTGCCTGGATCTGAGAGGTGATAACAAAGTAGAAGAAAGTTACAGCTATGACAATCCAGATGCGTGCTTCCAATTCGATAACTTGTTTTCAAGACACACCAAAAAGCCATTCACAGGTAACTGTATTTCATATAATTTGGTTTTTTGTTTTTTTAATTTTGAGGGTGTCTAAAGACATGTATGCTTTTTAAACCAACCCTCTCTAGCCATGTTAGTCTGACTGCACTGTACAGTAGGTTTATTCATGTCTATCTTTGACAAACAACTCAAAGCACTTACTAGTAGTTGACCAAGTTAAACAGCTTTTATACTGTAAGTTTTCATATATAAATCAATATTTAAGCATTCCTTTTACAGCAAAGTATTTATTAGAGTGGCCCATTTAGTACCTCACTGCAAGATAATGACAGTAATTCCATGAATATTTTAATAGAATTTCAAGCATTAAATTAAATTACATGAAGTGTAACCTTGGGGGAGAGAGATTCCTAAACATCGTGTAAATGAACCTGTCAAATTGGTAAGAAATACCATTTGGTGTGCAGTCTTTTTCTCTACTGTACACATTCAGCAGGAGGTATTTGTAGCCTGTATACTTGGGTTATCCAGCGCCTTCAGTTTATGTAAAGAGTTTCCTTGGGAATCTCTCACGTAGCCACGCTTTGCAGCAGGCCATCGCTCTTCAGAAGCAGGGAGGTCCCCCCATGGCAAAGCACCATCTTTGTATTACGAAATATCGACAAGATTGGCTTTGATATAAGAGATGAACATTTCAAAGTGTTAATTACCTTCACTTCTGTCTTAAGTTTATTCATTTAAAAAGAAAAATATTTTTTCTTCGTTATGCAAAGCATAAATGTTGATCTCTCCCTTTTTCTGAGGTTATATACAAAAAACTAAGTTCAAGTGTTGTTTATGTTGTGAATTCAAAGTGACAAAATGCCGGATATGCAAATGTCTCCAAATACCTTTCTAATGTGTGTGCATGATGAAGTTTAAATACAGGGTTATATCTTTTTTTTTTACGCACAATTTTACCAATCGTGAACTGGCTAGGCATAACAAAAATACATGAGAATGTGTCTGTCACTTTGAGTGCTTATCTCAACCTGGTTTTAAATGTGAGTCCTGTATGTGATTGTATATGTTTGCATGATTTCTCTCCCAGGTGTCTGTAAAAGCAGCTATTAGAAAAATAATAAGAAAATTAACCTAATAACTTGCAGTATTAATGAGCAATATTAAACATTGTATTGTGGATTAATACTTATTATATTTTCTATAGCATGAAAGCAGATTAAAAACATTAAATAATCTTGAATGCTGCATATAATACTTGTTCCACCTAAGTTAGGAAGAGAAACGCTTGACTACTTTAAATGCTCTCCTGGCTGGAACCTTGCAGATCCCATTTGGTACTGGCGATGTGCATGCCATACTGCTATACCAAGATAACCAAAGGAGTTGTGTTGGGGCTGTACTCTCGGTAAAATATTGCCAGTGCTAATTTGTCTGTAGTCATTTTCTTTGAGTATTACATAAAATTAAAAGTCATGTGGAAATAATGCCTTTGAAAAGAGTTGGACACACTGCGTCCTTGTTTTTTAGAAGATCAGCTTGAGCTACTTACCTTGAAGGCTGGCAAAGGTCCGGAGAGTTCAACTGAAGATTTGTCAAATAATCTGGAAAACGATGGCAGTCCTTCTACAACAGCTATACTAGGAGCAGAAAGATCATGGGAAAACACTCCAGGTGCTTTGTAAGTAAACATGTAGTCTGGAATAATGTGTTCATGAAAATGCATAATGTACTTAATTGCTTTTGTACATAGATTATAAGTAATGGTGATGTGGCATGTACATAAAGAAAGGATTTACTATTAGATTTCTTGCGTAGTGCTAAATGTTTGATATTTCAAGGTCAGGATATCGGTGCACTGCTTTCCCTTTTTTCATCGACTTGCAAAGAGTGCTATCAATATTACTTATTGCTGCCTTGTAATAATATTTCTTGTATATCATTGATCTGAAAAGATATGTATTTCAAGAGAAAAATTATTTAATGGAACTTAAATTGAGAGATTTAATGGTTTATGAAAAACAAGTTAATAGTGGGAAGTCCATATTTTTAAAAAAAAGCGGTGTGGCCTTGGGAAGTTTTGGAGCAGTCTTGTAAGTGAAATTTCAGTTGTTCAGGGACTGAAAGGTTCTTCCACAGGATCAAAGAATAATAAAAATCAATACTAGCATTTCCTACAGTTTTTAAGCAGCAGCTAGGTGTATGTGGTTCTGGGTGTTGTCTGTCCGTTTCCCTTTACCCTAGAAGATTTTGAACTGTTGGTTAATTTTAGCAGCATTTAACAGGTGAGTAAAAGTCTCAAACTGCACGTGATAACAAAAGGGTACTATTCATGCTCCTGTTCAGAGAGAGGCTAATAAGTTGGTCTCCTGCTAGCCACCAGAATACCCACGTAGGAGAACATCATGGGAAATCAGGCTTCATTAGTATCTGTTTCTACTAGCTTTGAATTAAAATACCTTAGAGACTGTAGAAGAATTAGAGGTCAGTAAGCAGAAGGTAACTATTTTTCTTTAGATGTTGAATATTAATGGTGGAGTACCAGGTGCAGGAAAAACACCCATGTGTAATAAATTATAGCGAAGAAGGCCTTACCTTGCCTTTTTTACCCAGTTGATTTTTGTGGCTCCCCAGGTTTTGATTATACTGGCAAAACTGGAAAAAATAGGTGTTTGTCTCGCACAGACACCAAAGTGCTGACAGGACTGCCAGCGCCCCCTTGGCGCTGCATTGACGCAATATATCTGGGTTCATCCTAATGACTCTATCCTAATACAATTCTTTTAATTTGTAACCCTGTTGTTATTCTCCATTGCATGTTTCACGTTGGTTTAGCAAACCACCAGTGCCTGTGTGCTGTGAGGACGTGGAGAACGCTCTACCGTTCCCCAAGGCAGATATCATACATAAGTTCTTGGAAGACTGTTTAAATGACAAAAATCAGGTCAGTAAAATTGAGTATGTATTTCCGACAGCGCCCCAAATATGTAAGGCTGGTAAACATTAGAAGGGGGAGTACCTGTGAACTGGTTTTTCTTCTTCTGTAGTACATAAAGTAGAAAGTCTAACTGCAGTAGTTTAGTCATATTTGAGCCTGATGAATTCATACACTTATTAAATCCTCTAATCTAACCCTTGGTCACAATTAGGATTAAGAAAGCATCTAACTATAAAATGCTTTGCTTAGTAATAGCTTGACTTTTACACTCCCTGTGTTTTGTTTAACTAATAATTTTCCTGCCTCCAGTAAAGGAAGAAATTTTTTTGTTATTGATATATTAAATACTACTAATTTCCTAGCCTGGCTGCTGTACTGTTGGGTATGAGTCAAGTTCAAGAGGTAAGTTAAGTAATATACTTCTTATGATTTATGCTGTTGCACTGGAATTGGAACATGGATTGAATATACGCTTTTGATTATTCCTTGTTTTATTCCCATTCTTACATATTAATCACCACCTTGGCAGTCTCACTATTGTTCAGTCTTCCATTTTGATTATATGAACCCATTATCCCTTTCTCAGCTAGGGAGATGAGCACCGAGCCCAGTATTTTAGTTGAAAGGCATACTATTAATTTACGTACTGGTTTGTTTCCTTTACTTTCTGCCCTATTGTCCTTGAATCTTAATCGCTCTAAGATTCTGTTTTCCCGTCTCGTAGTAAACAGAGCATTACCCTTTAAGTTTTTCCACTGTGACACCTACTTCTGTTTCCCTAAGGAGTTAATTGACACCGAACCTAACGGTGTGCACGAGTAATTCAAATTATTCTGTCTGATGAATGGTGCTTTACTGTGTTTCATCCTTCGTGCTTCCCGTTCTCTTGGTTCTGCTAGATCATCAGACATTTCTAGACCTAAGTATTTCTAGATTATCCACAAATTTTTGTCACCTTGAGTTAATTTGCTTTTTTGATTATAGAATGAGTGGATATCATATAGCTGCTAATTATATGAATAAATATGTTTATCATTAAGGAAGCTTATTTGCTCTGTCAGTTATGAAATGCTGAAACATGTTCCAGCACTGCTGTCATAGCAATACAAGGACTGACAGTCTTAATATTCTTAAATTATTTTACACAAGCCAGGGCCGAGGCCTTTCTGTGTTGCTTCACATCTTCCTAACAACGTATGTATTTGCAGCGATTTCCCTGACCGTACGGTGGCACAAATGAAGATGAACCAACATAGCATCGTACACACACAATTTATAAATAGACCTTTAAAGAATAGGTAGAGGGAATCGCTCATAGAAATTAGCCTTTAACTTGTTTCAGGGAAACTTCAAAAGTTGTTTGTTTTGTCTTATTTGCACTGCAGTATGCTGCAAGATCAACACATTCTTTGCCTTTTGGTTTAGGAAAATAATTTTTCTGGAGGTCATCATCACAGGCCCCTTGAAGCTTTGAAGCTAATGTTGTTTAAACTTCAAGCAATTCAGGGAATTTTAAGCCAGAATGAAACTGCTGAGCAACAGGAAGAGTTTGAAAAAGTGAGTAGTCGGTTTCTGTATGTTGTATCTTGTCAAAATCGAGGTGCTGTGTACATTTCTGAGAAAAAATTCAGTTCTTTTATAGAAGGCTTGGTTTCCAGTCATCTTAGAAAGAGCACTGCCAGCGGATTCAATCCAGTTTGCATCAGGAGCGGATGCTCAAGGCTGCTGTGCCCTAAATCCCCTGTGTCTTGTTGCTGCTGTTGCAAACTGGAAGCTCTGCTGCCTTAGGCTGCGGTCTCTCCCGTTTGCAGGGGCACTGCGCGGCGGGTGGCCTCAGCCAGCTGCAGAAAGCAGTGCTCCTGCACCAGGAGATGGCGACATTTCAGGCAATCCTGCCCCAAAACAACCGGCTGCGCTCTCCTCCGCTGCTCTCGCAATAGCTGTGTTCTGGAAAAGTTGTCTTCTGATAATATCCCCGTTAATTCTGGGCTGTCAGGGGCATGTACCAAATTTTAGAAAAGCCAGACATTCTCAAATGCTCTATCCTTGCCTCCTTTGGCATCAGTGAGTTGGGATTTTGTGGCACTTCGGTTTCAAAATGATTTAATAGACTTTGTTATCTCTTTTTACCTTTTTCATACTGTTGCTTGCACACAGTTCTTAAACCCTATGTCCTATATTCAGTAGTGAATCAAACTCATTCTATATGAGAATATATGTGGACAGGAGCACAGTCAACGGGTCAAGGGAAATGGTTTTCCCCTCTGTATCCCCCAGCACTTATTAGACCGCATTTGTAACACTGCATCCAGGTTTCGGCCCCTCACTTCAGGAGAGAGACAGCAATAAGCTGGTGGAGGGGCACCTAGGTGGTTGGGGGCTACGGCACATGTTTATGGGGGGGAGCTGAGAGAACTGGGCTTGTTCAGGCTGGAGAAGAAGTAGTTTTGGGCGACCTGATAGAAGTCTTCCTGCACCTATGAGGAGGGCATCAAGAAGATGGAGCCGGGGTCTTCATAGTGGTGCATGGTGGAAGAATGAGAAACAGGCGTAAATTGAAACAGGAGTTTCACACTGGCCATTGGGGGAAACTTTTTAACCCTGAAGACAGCCAAGCACTGGAACAAGTTGTTCAAGAGAGGTGGTGCGGTCTCCGTCCTTGGAGGTTTTCAAGATTTGACTGGCTAATGCCCTGAGCAACTGCCGTAACCTCGCAGCTGCCTCTGCTTTGAGCAGGAGCCCACCTCCTGAGGTCCCTTCCAACCTGAATTACCTTCTGATGCTATAAAGCTGTCGGCAATACTTCCCAATGCAACATGCTACAAAAATTCCACGTTTTCTGTCATTCAACTACTTTTCCTTCCCTCAGTTAACAAATTTTTTGGTTTTTTTTTTTAAGCTTTCTGAAAAAGCAGAGGCTGAATTAAAACTGTGTGACAGTGAGATAATCCCTCTTACTAATTCTATTCGGAAGTAAGTGACCATTGATTTTTCTGACTTTTCACTGTTTTCAGAAAGTTCAGAAAAGGAATGATAAATTAGCCGAGAGAGTTGTCAGGTGATCTGAAAACTCTGTTAGGAATAAGCCAGTAGTGAATAATTAAAAACATGGCAGTTCATGGAGCAGAGAAATATCTAGTGAAGGGTTGCAGAGATTTACTCTGTAAATAAACACTTGTATTTCATATCTATTAATGGATTAATTATTGCTACACATAGATGGACTTCAGACTTTTCCAAGTCTGATTATTTTGCAACATGGGACAAAATATTTTCTTACTACTTTTCACTACAGTGGAGAAAACAATTGCTAGAAAATGTATTTCATTAATTTAATCAACAGAGTCCTACTGAAGAGTTATAAGTGACCAAAGAAATAACAAGTTTGAGAAAAGGCAGAATGGAAAACAGTTTTGTTATGTAGAACACTTGTTTCAACAAAACTCAGTGTTGCAGAATAGTTTTATACTGTAATGTAAAATTAAGACTTTTTAATTTTAAAAAATACAGTAACTTTCAGTATTGATATGCTAATTTATAACATAATGTTTTGCAGTGTTTAATATCCTGTGTGAAATGCCCATTCTGTAAGAATTTAATAGAAACTCTGTGTGAGCGCCTGTGTTTGAGAAGACGTATTTCAAATTTCAGTTCCGAAAAGTGTTTTATCTTTTTTGAAAAAAAACTTAAGGTATTTTATAACCTCTCAAACAGAATAAGTGGAACAGTTAGAGAGGTAAACTGTATATAATACCATTCAAACTGTTAAGCTGTTTGTAAGAAATCAACATCGTTTTGTGTTAAATGTATAATAGCAATATGTACACTGTTGTTAAAGTCTTCATTTTTCCTTATCTAGGGCTTTACACCATTTGTCACGTCTTAAAAGTCTTGTTGAAGATAACAGTAACCAACAAGAGCAGACCGATGATCACGAAGATGAACAAGAAAAAATAATCTGTGAAGCTGATATCTAAGAATATTTTAATGTTGTGTAATTTAAATAATTTGTCAGCCTGACCAGTGGTCAGAATTTTTTTGAAAGCTGAACCAGCGCACGTTCTTAAAAACGTTGTATTCGGTATTTCTGTACATATTCATTCTTTTCATTAATTACTTCAAAGCTTAATTGAGTATTAGTGCTTCCAGTAGGATCTAACAATATGTGACAAGAGATACCACTTCTTAAAGAATATTTCATTCAAATAATGTGGACATTTTTCATGGAAGAATCTCTGGGTGTTTATAAAAACTCACAAAAAACTTAACTATTTGGCCAGTTCTAGCCATCGCTTCCTTACAGGGCCTGTTAGGAGCAGGGGAGCTCAATATTATGTGTAAAGTTAAGCAGTAAGGTTTAGCAATAGTATAATTACATGATATTTTCCGTGCTGTTCTTTCTAACAGGACTTGAGTTGATGTAATTCTCTGTGCCTTGTTCCCTGACCACAAACTTACCAAATCTATTGTCTCAAAAAACGTCTGGAGTCGTTTTGAATCGTTTCGCCTCCTAGTAAAGCCTGGTTCTTTGGGGAGAGGAGGCACAGGTTTAGAGGCATCCTCTGTGGGAGCACAGAATGCGTTTCAGCTGAACTGATCCAACGGCGCGTTGTCGCTGTTACTGGGAAGTCCTAATCTTCCTTCCATTTTCCTTGGCTTTGTTCTTAGCTTTAGAGCATATAAACTCCTTCAATGGGCCTAAATAGGCAGAGATGTAATAGCATATTTTTTTATTTGCAGCATAATTGAATAAAATAGCTCATGAAAGCCACTGCTAGGCACTGGAGCTTGTGCAGGGGGGAGAGGAGTAGGACTTACCCCATTTGGCAGCAGCAAATTGAGAGACAAAGAGGAAAGCTGTAAGTAGTAATTTGAGTTGTGAAGTGAAATATATTGACAGAACATTTAGAGAGAAGCCTTTTGTACCTCTTTTGAGCCTTATATAATGCATTTTATGCTGTCAGTAAACAAAATACGTATGGCGACATGCCTTTCTAGTGAACTGTTTCCTTTTACTCAGAGTGTAGGTACACATGAGAAAGCAGGTACCTAAAGTGTGTGCTGATTCTGAGAAATTAAATAGAAACCAGAAGAAAGAGTAGAAGGAAGACTAGCTATGTATTTCTCCCATCTTCCTGTTAAAAATAGTAAGTAGAGAGATAGTAAATTATATCATTTTATGACTGTCATGGTATCATGAGAACACAGGGAGATCATAAGTAATATGTGATAATGTATTTCAGACAGATTTTATTGGTCTTTATCAACTGCTGAGAGCTAGGTCTGAAATCAGAGTACAACAAATGAAATTACTCCTCTAGAAAACTTTCTTGTAGAAGCTTTTATAAAGCATTACATGAACGTACAAACCAACTAATGCTGCGGGTATAACTTGTTTAAGGCACTATCTGTTAGCCAGAGGTCATTTGATCAAAGGAATTCAGACGTGCAAGGAAAGATGAGGTTTTTTCCTGACATCGCACATGTCTGAGCGTGGATCACGATGAATTTGCTCTACTTTTGCGCTACTCTGGAGGCCGTGCGTAGGTAGTTACGCATAATATGCGTGTACGCTGCGTTGTTTGAGCTAGTACACCTCAGACTCTCAGCACGACTAGTGTGGCACTGCCTAAGCTCTCCTAGCTCTCCTGTTTCTGAAGGGTATTCTGCCTACAGAGCTCACAGGAGAAAGGTAGACTTATTCATCCAGGTGTACGGATCCTCCTTGGGGTGCTGGTAGCACAGGCAAGGTGGATGCAAAGCAAGACTTAATGCCCTGAGCCCTGATAGTCCCCTTGTACCCTGCTTGCAGGGGTACGCAGGACAAATGTAAAGCACCCCCTGCTCCCTCAGAATTTCTTTTGATGTTAGGGCAGAGTTTCTTTGCTATTTAGAAAGTCTTTTTCATTAATTCCCCCTTGGAGAATCCTCATACCTATCCATATTTGTGAGATTCCTCATTCTTCGGAGTTCTTTTTATTAGCCTCCAGACATTTCTCCTTTATCAGTTTAATGTACTTTTGATGGAGAATTTCAGCACAACTCTTGGGGGGTTTTATGGCGCACAGACCTGGGTAACAACTAAAAGTATTGTTGACATTATTGAATATTCATATTCACTAACTTCGTATCGGCCAGGTATGAAAGGCTTTGATCATGGATAAGGTCCGCTGCGTGAGGTACTATACTGCACAAAACAAAAGTACCTTAAGCATATCAAACTAAGCAACATGAGTGACGCTTTCTAGTTGTAAAAAATAGAAATTCAAATAAGAATAGAATAAAAAAAAATACCAATAAAATGCCATTAGTCACTAAGTGGAGACAACTGGTTTCACATAAAATTATATATTTTTTAAATGCTATCAAGATTATCATGGCCATTAAAGAGTATTTTAAAGAGGGATTCGATCCCTTATATATCAATAGAAAAAAGTAACTTTTTGGTTGTATACACTGGCCAGTTCTTGCAATTGTAGCCAGAATTTAGTTTGCTTCTAAGTTTGAATAAAGAAGTTGCCACGCAGGAAAAATAACGGAATATGTAAATCAAGTACTAAACAAAAGTAATTGCCATATCCAAGCTGTCAGTGACATTCTTGTCCTTGAGGCTAGATCAGAGAAAAGGAATGTTACTGAACTCCAGTCTTCTGTAGTGGCAGTGGGAAAAGCAAAAAGGCAGGCAGAGAGAGAGAGACCAGGATTTAGAGGAAATACTAAAATAAAATAGCAGGACTAGATAGAAGGAGAGTCACAGTTTCTCAGCAAATTACAAGAACTGTTTGCTAAGGATGTGCACAAGTATTTGTGATCCTATGTATTTGCATATACAGGAAATCTTTTCTGAGGAGGGCACTTCCTGAATTACGGGGTGTATATATATCAGTAAAACAGAGCTGAGGAAGTGAAGGCTTTGATGAAGACAAGTATTGTGCTCTTCAGCCTTGCGAAGATCCTGTCTGTGGTAAGAGTGTGCCTTGGCATGGTGGGAGGAAAATAGGTGGGATGTTTTGTCTCGGGGCTTTTTGCCCTTTCAAGGCGTAATGAGAGAGTCCATTGCGATGCTGGGCTTGCCATGGAATGACTGTAAGCTACAGTTATCTTTTCCTCTCTAACAGTCCACTTGCATTAGCAAATCCCTCTGCATCCCTGTATTCTGAGGACATGGTTTAGTGGTGGACTTGGCAGTGCTGGGTTAACGGTTGGACTCGATGATCTTAAGGGTCTTTTCCAACCTTAACGATTCCATGATTCTACGATTCTATGATTCACACTGATACAAAAAGGCGCTGATATAGGAAAACTTAAATTCAGGCTCCAGATATCATGACGACTAACCGTGCTGCCAGCAGAGCGTTAATTTGGCTAGAGTTTATACCTGTTTTAGTCTGAAAAGGAGGATCTGAAAAACTGCAAGCCCCACAGTCACTCATTATCAACCTATTCATTCTTTTTCTATGTAACTCTGATGCTGCCAGAGCAGTTGTATTTGTTTTCCAAAAGATGCTTCTCATATATATGTAAGTATCTGGAATTGCGAAACCCTTGAAAATCATATATTTTCTTTCTTGTTGATCATGGATTCTGTGATCTACTGTGGTTTTTAATTTTTGTGTCCTTACTCAAAATATTTGGTCAACTTTACAGTTGGCAGGTCTCTCACTGTGCAGAGAGAATTGCCGTTCAAAGGGAACGGAGAAGAACTTCTCATTAATTTTAATTGACCTGATCCTGCTGTTGCCAATTTGAACGGCTGAGCTTTCACAGCTCTTCCAGAACAGAAAAGAAAGGACTGCTGAGGAGAGATGGGCTCTATCTCATCAGGAAAAACAAGCGCTTCTTTAAGTTTAGGCTTACCAACTTAGGAAGGAAGGCTTTAAACTAGAATTAATGGGTGCTGATGGCAAAAGAATGGAAGTGCTATCAGTGGAAAGGTGACCAGAGGCATAGTAACGGCGGATAGAGGGTTGTTATAAAAAGGATTGAAGCCATATGGAAAACAGGATAGTGAATATGTCTGCGTAACATTTAAGATGTCTATCCTAGTGCAGGCTGTATGGCAACTAAATGGAAGAATGTACAAGGTTCTATGCAAAGTTGTGATTTAGGCAGCATAAAGGTTGACTTGGTGGGATATTTCATTTTTTAATAATACAGAAAAAAAGTGGCGGTGGCTCCTGAAGAAAAGGGGAGGGAAGAAACGTTTCTCTATGAATATTTACCTTTGTATTGAAGTCTAGAATACAGAGGGAGATAATCTGCTAGAAGTATCTTTATGATAATGAAAGCAGAAAAATGCTGTTACGTTGAGGACCTACCATTAAGACCACCGAACCAAGAAAGATAAGATGGAAAGAACATTTTTGCAAACAACTGACAGAATAATTCGCCTCGAAGAGATACTAGTTAACCAAATATTTGTTGGGAAAAATAAATTGAGTGGAGTATCCGGGGTGTTTTTAGACTAGAATGATATCAGGTTTTGATACAGAAGGTGGAGGTTAATACAAGAATTTTCTTACAAGGTTTTCAAGCTTTGTAGAATGGAAAAGAGGAAGAATAGAAAAAAGCAGCTACAAGAAATTCAAAGATCTGTTTGCAAAATTCTATGAAAAAAGTCTAGGAAAAAGGAGCTCAGGAGTTTGGCAGTTCATAAAAATACGTATATTTAAGATATAGTTGCAGGATATCCTCATATGGAACAGTGAAAATAAATGTAATATGTCTTGGAGTCCTCAATGGTCTTCAAGAAGGAAGCATAGCGGAAATAGCTAGAATTGTCCCTAAAGATGAGTCATCTTGGACTTTTGTGCTTTTTGGAAAGTCCAAAGCACAAAAATGAGAGACAAGGAGGAAGAGCTGTCGAAGATAATAAAATAACCCAAAAGTTCCTTATTGCTTATGACAGTAAACAATAAGTCCCTTACTGATATGAGGAGGACCAAGGAAAATTTTTTAAGTTTATAATTATGATGTAATAAATGATATCAGTGAAGGCATAACGTTTACTTAAAATGTCAATGGCAACAGGCAGTGGATAAAACTCAGATTACGACAGGGAAAATGTGATTGATAGCTCTTACGCAAGCTACCTGTGTTCAGTGGACGACGCCTACCAGCATTAACACAAAGCTCTTGGAGAAATGGCTGACGCTATCTTCGAGTTATCAGAAATCTGAACTCCGTGCAGTCCCATAAGGGTCTAGAAATGGGACTAGCAAAGTAACTTCTAACAAAAAGTCAGCTAAATGATACCAGAGAATTATAGGGCAATAAGCTTAAACCTCAGTTTCCTAGAAGTACCTAATCAAACATGGAATATATCAAGGAAATGAGGAGGGGAAAAAAAAAGAGAGAGAAGTCATGACAAACACTGTGTATTGCACAAACCTCCTTTCCTTTTTATGACTGGGTAGCAACATTTAACACTTGTGGGCCTCAAAACAAGGACTCATAGTCTATATTAAATTATTTTTAGGGAAGTATAAAGATGGGTGGAAAACAGTGCTTGGAGAGCAGTTAACAATGAATCGTAGAATCATAGAATCGCTAAGGTTGGAAAAGACCCTTAAGATCATCGAGTCCAACCGTTAACCTATCACTGCCAAGTCCATCTATACCGTGTCCTCGAGCACCACGTCTATCCATTCTTTAAATACCTCCAGGGATGGGGACTCAGCCCCTGCCCTGGGCAGCCTGGGCCAGGGCCTGACAGCCCTTTGGGTGAAGAAGTTTTTCCTAATATCCAACCCAAACCTGCCCTGGCGCAGCTTGAGGCCGTTCCCTCTCGTCCCATCGCTTGTTACTGGGGAGAAGAGACCGACCCCCACCTCGCTACAGCCTCCTTTCAGGCCGTTGCAGCGAGCGATGAGGGCTCCCCTCAGCCTCCTCTTCTCCAGACTAGACAACCCCAGATGAAGTCTATTGCTATTCTGTATTTTCATAATGCGGTGGAGTTAGAGAAGGTTCAGAGGAGGGTGACTGAAATGATCATGGAGGTGGAAGAGCTGTCTACTAGGGAGAGACTAAAAAGGCTGGGACCTTCAGCTTGGAGAGGGGAACATGGGTGTGCTGTTGCTCAAATCCCACGATACAGAAATGTAGGAGGCCTTAAAGGAGCTCATAGATCTGTTTAGGACTGAGAAGTGCTCTTCGTTTTAACCTGCAAGCAGGAAACTTAGGAGGTCGGGGAGTATCAGCAGGTTTAGAAGAGACTTCATCTAAGTCACGGAGTTTTCCCTTTAGATTTCATTCTATGAAAGAGGATATTTCCCCTAGCATCTCTCATCCAACAGCTACGCGTGCTTGGAAAGTATGAAAGGTGTAAGCTGGAAAGAGTAGCCAGGCTCTGCTCTCCCTTATCATTTCCTAAAGTCCTGCCGGAGAAGAACCACCAGGCTGGATGTACTGTTGGTCTCCCCAAGCAGGGCATGTCCATTGCAGAAGGGTAAAATGGAACGGTTCTGTTGCAGCAGGAATGATTTAGGCTTGTGAAAACCTTTTTAACAATAATATGTAAGCAGGGAAATGGGTTGCCAGAGTAGTTCTGGAACCTCAACCGTTTTTGTGGTTGTAAAAGTAGGTTACACAACCAGCCCAAACTGTAATTTAAATATATTAGGTTGTTAGCATAGGTAAAGGAACTAGATGCCCTCTGCTTTTTTTCTCCCCACGTATTTGACGGTTCAGACTCTATCTCGTTGTCATGTTGTGTCGTAGGGTTCATGTGATACATGAATAATGTTAAATCTGAATGTGGAAATTGTCACACCTCCCTGTTGCAGTTTAGTGAAGAAGAGCTTGTTGTATTGCATCACATTTCTGCACAATGGTACTGCACTAAATGCCATTAGTGTTACGCTGCAGAAGAAGATGAGTCACTTCCCTGGACTCTGTAACGTAACTGAGCACGTATCGGAATTAACATTCTTCTGTTTCAACGTTTTTCTTGTCTTCTGTGGACTAATCTATTTCAGCTTTCCTAAATGGATAACCAGGCATTTGAAATGCACGGAGAGAGCATACATAGTTCTTCGAAAGGAAAAGAGTGGCCAAAGAAAGAGGTACCAGTCATTTTCTTTTACGGTGCTATCAACTCATTATTAACAGAGCCAGTCTGAAGATTAAACCCTTATTTTGTAATATGACCTAATCCTATGCTATTAAGAAGGTCCTGAAGAAAAGAAAAGCTCTAAAGGGCTACAGTTGCTAAGGTCCTAAAATGCGTAGTTCCGTGTGCACTAGCTAGGATCTGAACTGTGAGACATAATTCCCTGGCCCCACTTAAGTTAATAGCTAAATTCTTTATCCCATAACTATTGGACAAAGTAATTATCTTTGGAGGATTCCCCATTGATTTTAACAGAAAGAGCTACTTAAAAGCTCATCTTGTGGTAATGTTTAGTAACTCTACCGAGTTACACATTAGAGTACTGTTTCTTTTTTTTTTTTTTTTTTTTTTTTGCCCTTGAGAAAAGTAATTCTCAGTAATTTTCCCATTAAAGTTTTTGCTTCTTGGGATTTGAATTAACTTTGTGCGATAAGAGTTGACGCATCGCTCATCAGCCGTTACAGTTGTTTGCAGTCAGCCCAGTGCTGCTTCTCGGCTATCAATACACCAAGGCTGGTGATTTCCTCACGACACAACTCACTCCGCACAGTTGTGCTGAGGTAGAACCGTCTGTATGCGTTATTATTATGCAATATGTACAGCATTCTTTCGGCTTTAAAAATAATTATTGAATTGGTGCCACTGCTGTGAAACTGCTGTAAATGAAAGGTCCTTCAAATCTGGAAAACGGGGATTTCGAATGCACTTAACTATAAAGCCTTGTTCTCTGATGAGACTCTGTGGTCTGAGTACTACTGTTGTGGTATTTAATTGAACACAAGCTTTAAAAAGGGAGTCATTTAAGCTGAAGAAAAGATTATTACGAATAGAGTAGGGTGATAGTTCGAGCACTTTTCTGCTGGCAAGAGAAATGTATTTGTAAAGAGCTTTTGCCAAATAGATTGATGAAAAAAAGGTCATTTTGTTAAAATCAGCATGTAATCTTCAATTTTTTTTCATTTTTGATCGTCCGGCTTCAGAAATCAACATTCACAGCTCATTTTCAGGCACTCACTGTCTGAAAAATCAGGCTTTTAAAGGTAGATCAAGCTGTGCACCCAGAATCAGTACAGAGTTTTAAAATTTGGGCCAGAGGATGCAGTCTCTATTCATCTGAAGCTGCAACTTCAGCAGCAAAAATGTTTCTGGGACAGGAACCACCGAACATCCTCACCAAGGTGGTGCTTCATGGTGCCAGGAGTGCCTTGGCCTTCTGTAAAGAACTTGTGTGCTTCCGCGTGCCCAGCTGCTTCTCCCCTTCACCCTCCTCCAGAAGCCTGGATGTACACAAAGGACATTTTCAGTAAAGAAACGATGCCCAGAGCAGTTAGTACGGACAAAATTTCCCCATTCTGGCCGGTCTTCTCCGCTGCCAGGGAGCTGGGCCGTGGGAGATAAGGCAGAGGCAGCGTTTCTGCCCCAGAGATGAAGGTTTGCCATGAGTTGATGCTCCAGGTCTTCAGTGGTTTGTGCTATAGATTAGAAACAGCAATGAACAAAATCTTGAAGCGTTTGTAAGACCCTAGGAAGACGTGCTTTTACTTGATGAAATAATGAAAGGACAGCAACAATCTGATCATATGCTCTATAAGGTTTCCCTGTACTGGGCTCAGTAATTTGGCTACACCTGTGTTTCTGAAAGGCATACTGTTTTGATTACAAAAGAACTATCACAAACTTTCTCCCGTGTGTTAGATCTAAGAAAGCTTTCTTTTTTGTTTGGGGGGGCTTTTTATTGATTTCAGGAAAGAAAGGGCAGCTGGTCCCTCATGAAAGTCTTTCTAGTTTGCCTGTTGGCCTGCGTTATCACCACCGCAATAGGAGTGCTCACCCTCTCCTTGGTCTATGTAAAGAACAGCGCCTTTATGAAAGACACGGCTGTTAAAGACGATGGTGCATCTTCCCCAAAACCAGATGAAAAAAGCGTGGATATCAAATTCCAGTTCCTGAATCATCTGGGGAAATCAAAGGTAAATTGTTCATCTTGTGCAATAATATTCTAGCATCATATATAGAAGTTTAATGAATTCATTTCACCTAACTATTTTTTAAGCATTAGGTGATCAGTCTAAACCCGTTATCCAGGCTCCTTTTATAATCCGTGGGGAGAGACACAAACTTCCTGACAGCATTTCGCTCCAATTCGTAACAGATGTTGGAAGTGGTATGGATCTCTGGAGTGCCTCTTGGAGAGCTAAATAATTGCTCCAACAAATTAGGCTTGCAAGACAAGGCAACCATTTTAAGTTACAGAGTATGAAATTCTGAGAAACGAAACCAGAAAGATCAAATTTTAATGTAAGCTGAGTAGCACGCTAACCTTTTCATTCTTAGGACTGGATCCAAACAAACGGTTATGCGGCAAGAAAAAATGAACTCCATGATCTTGTTTCAGTGAGCTAAAATGAATTAATTGACGATGTAACGAAGCCCTAGGAATTATGTAGTTTTTGTTTAGGTGTATTTTGATACTTATAGAAACGTATCCTTTGAGCAAACTCTAAAGACATACTCCATCTTCTAAATATATCTTTATATAAAAAATAATTCCTGATGAACTTTTGCTTTTCAGCAAAAGAGGGAAAAGGATAGGTTAGATAGTAGGGCACTTTAAACTGACAACAGCCATTCTGGTACTTTTTGATGTTAGATTTAACTATGTAATTCCTTTTCAAACAAAAAATGTTTTTAAGAAGGCAAGCAAAAGTGTTTAAGAGGAGAGAAACCCTTTTAATATGTCCTTCCTCAGAGCAAGATGATTCTTTCAAGTACCAAACGTTCTAGAGGCAGTACAAATATTGGGAAAGGAAGAGTTTCAGGTGCAAATAGTTTGCAACTGTAGAAATTCAGGAAGATGTCTTACTCAGGAAATGTTCTAAATGGTTTGAATCTAAAAGTTTAAGCATATCTGTAACTGATTTCCCAAATCAAAGTCCAGAATGACATATAAAGAGGAGGAGCAGATAATTTTGTTCTTGATATCACTATTTCTCTCTCGTTTGTAGAAACAATACTATTGCATCACGACATGAAAAAGTATATAAATGATGGCGAAAAATGACTAAAGTACATACAGAGAGACTCCTCAGTGAGAAAAGGAATAGGTCCTTTCAGTATTGCCCAGACCAAGAATTTTCTGAAATATTTTTGGATTGTTTGGTCCCCACTGTCCACAATTAATACAATTCTCCACTCTCACTAACTTTACAGGTACATAACTACCCAGGTGGTGAAATTCAGTGGGCAAGATTCAGGAAGGATGTAAATGAATATCAAAGTGATGAAGAAATGGAATTTGGAAAAAGTATCAATACCCATCGCTCCAAAATGACTTTTGGAACCTTACGGATCAAGAGCAAAGGGCTTCGGGCTCCCCACTGGCATTTTAATGCCAATGAACACGGCTACCTGCTACAGGTATTATCTGATTATTCCAGCTTTCCCAATTGGTTTCGCAGTTTAAAGCGTCATGTATATATAGAAGATGTACATATGTAAAAGAAAATTACATATACATTATATACAAATGTTAACAGGTAATAAAAGCAGAATGACCATTGACTGATGTATGACATTAGTTTTCTTGCTTGAAATAACATTTTCAAATGGAGCTGCTTGAAAAAGGCTGTTTAATGTTGCTACTTGCAAGAGGACCAAACACCTGTAGCTTCCAATGAAGCATAAAAACTGAGGTCAGGGGAGACTTTGGATACCTGAAAGTTACAGAATTTTATGTACTTATCCAAGCGCTTACAATGATTAAAGTAATTATATGACAGAGCCATCATAAAATCACAGAGATGAAGGACTGCTAAGGTTCTTAAGAAAGCCTCTGGCTCCATCCCCTGTATTGATGCGGGATAAGAATACTTCAAGCGTATCTGACAGTTTTGTTCAGTTTTTAAAAATCTTCAACAAAGGAGCTATTACAAAATCAAAAAATAGTTGTCTCCCATGTTTCATCACACAAACCATTAGAAAGTTTGTGCTGGTACGCAAACCCCATTTTTGTTTAATGCAAAAAAAAAAAAAAAAATCCTAATTTCTCCTTGTTTATCTCCATTGGCTGCGGAGACCCTCAGATCATCTTTCTTTCTCACAACTTTTTATACATGGGAGACTGTTTTGTTCCCATAGTGTCTTCTCTTTCCTAGACCAAATACCCCGCCATTTCCACCCCCCCAATAAATCTTCTTTGAAAAGGTTTGCCCTATCTCACCTGAGAGTCAAATTTCAAATCCGTAAAAGTAAAGAAAATAAAAGAGAGAAATAGAAACTCACCGTGAGGAATTCGAGATAGCATATTAATTTGAAAACAAAATTATCTTTCCTTGGAAGCATAGGTACTTAGATATATCTTAATCATTAATTTATTTCTAAGAATAATTATTCATGTTTTGATCAGCGTAGAACTGAACAGCTCCAGCTGGATAGGGGATCATCCTTGGAGTACAGCATTCCACAAACACCTGGTCCTCTCTTCAGCAGTTTTTGGTCAAAGATGACTCCTTCATAACTGTTCACAGCCTCTTTAATAAGAAATGGTTTGAGTATGAGCAACATGTATTTGTCATGTGTTCCTTAAACCTTCTAAAATACTGTCACTTAAGGTGCTATTCTGGATTTAAGCTCACACAGGCTTGTTAGAGAGTGCATCAGGATCTGTTTTCTGCAAACAGCCTTCAGGTTATTTGAATTACTGACTTGCCGCATATAGATTAAATGAGAAAACTTTCATTAGGATCGTTAAGTTCTGATTACATTACAGGGTACTGCCTGGATTGGAGTAATTGGTGCGGATGACAGCGTGGTTACCACATACAACGTCACGGCTGGTCAAGTGATCTTCTTCCCTAGAAACACTGTGCATTGGATAAAGAACGTAGGATCAGAAGACTGCGTGTTCTTGCTGTTTTTTACAACACATGAAGAACTTCAGACCTTGGATGTAGATGACGCATTTTTCTCTACCCCGGAGGATATAGCAGCTAGAGCATTAAAGGTCTGTGTGGTAGGATAGCCAGCCTCTCTCTAGTCTTCTACACATTAACATGGCAGTCCAAGCTCTATATTTCTTGGAGAGGATCCTCCCTACCTCAGCTCTTCTCTCTAGTCCCATCAGTGTGGAAGGATGTACACACGTCCTTTGCGTAACACTGTGCCACCCTCTGCGTTCCTTTATACACCAGGAGAAATAAATGATGATGCTCTCTCCAAGAAACTTTTTCTCCTCCACTCTTCGCATTTATCCCCAGTTCATGGAGGATCCTCCATATTTCCAAGGGTGGAAGGGCAAAGAACATAGTGAAGCCCAAAGCTAATTTCCCAAGAGACCCTTGATGAACTCTGTGGAATGAGAAGATCTCAGAGGAAACTATAGATAAGTCCACCTCCTTGTTAAAGTGGATCTTATTTGAGCTGACTAGTTGGCAATGTCCCACGAGCAAGAATACGGCCACTGAGTTTCTGCTGAGTCTGAGGAATTTGCGGGTTCAAACCACAGAACTGTGATAGACCTTCCCACCCTGAAACAGTTTGATGGGAGACGGATCGAGTTTCCCTTCTGCTCCAAATCTCTGTGGTAACGGAGAAGGAAGGGCAGAGCAAAGGAGAAAAATAGAGTATTGACAGGGAGAGGCAATTAAAGAGATGAGGTGTGTCCACGAGGCAGAATTTGTCTACCACCAGGTACTAAGGTGGGACATTCAATGAAGCAAATTTTTAATTCCGATTGTAGGATTCTAACTTAATATGCATTGTGTCCCTCAGCCACAAGGTGGAGTTAACTTCATCAGAACATTCAAGAAACAAGCAGAAGATCAAGCAGTTAACCTCCCACCAAACTTAAATGAGCTTGTACAAAATGCCACCTATGTGCAGTCTCCGGACCACCTCGTATGGCAGTACTTCTACAATCTCAAAGGTATACATCTAAGAACTTTGTCTGTACGAGCTCTCTGTTTCTAGAGGGGGAGAGGAGGGGATCTGTAATCGATTCACTGAAACAGGAGTTAAAAAGTATCTAGAGAAATCATAAGAATTTAAGGAGATAAAATGAAAAATATATTGGTACTACATCTAATTACTGCCCTTTGAAGATGTATAACCCGATTCTTATCTCAAAGTAGTTTACCCTTTTGATTTTAATGTTTCTATCTGCAACAGTAGATAGGAGAGCAGAATGCCAGTAAGCAGCAGGGCATGAACTAAACACTTCCCAGCTCAAGGTTCTCTCCTGATGTATGCAATCAGGACTGGTGTGTTCCCTGCTACAGTTAAAAGTTAAGCAATAACCTAAACCTGAACTTTTCATTCAGAAATTAAAATCGATTAGGCCAGGAAGCCCTGCAGCAGATTAGCTGGAGAGTGACTGGTGCTGAGCTTCCCAGAATGTCCCACGTTTGCATATGAAACGTCAAGGAATAAACACCTTAACATAAACCTAATTATGTCCTCCCTTTTCCTTTACAAATGCAACTTCATAAACGGCATCGAAGCACATTCACCGTTCGGTTTATCAACAATTGTATTAAACACCCCTCTGTACAGCCTGGATCTAGTGATTATCAGTGAGCACCTAATAAACATAGATGGCAAAACTTAATTCCAAGTAGCATAGTCTATTCCATAAGCTATAAATAGCAAATATAGGTCCAGAGCTTCACACGCAGCTGATGGAGGTCATGAGAAATAGATGTGTGACAAAAATCTTTGCACTCGGATGACAAAGTTCTTCTGCATTGACAGTACTTTATAAAATATTGTGGTGCACAATCAGTGCCGTAAAGGTTAACATGAATTAATATACTGGAAGTTAGCGTGTTCTTTAAGTGTATTGTTATTGATAGCAATTTGGGATGGAAAAAATCTAGTCGGGGTTTTTCATTGTGATTATCTGACTAGAGAAAAATGCAGTAGAGGAGATTGCGTAGTGCCTGGTGCATGAAGGATAGGGAAGCTAAACGGGCTTTCTTTAAGAAAATATAAGATTCGAGGCCTCAAGTTTAGGACGTAGTAATGACTTGAAGTTGGCCAATACTCTAACAAGCAATGTTAACCAAACCTCGTTGGAAATGCTCATTTAGCTGTCTTTGTTTTAGGGTCAGCAGAATATCCTTTTCCAGGAGGAATCTTCCAGTGGGCTCGCTACCGCATAAATGGCACTGGGCTAAATGAAACAGAAAAAATTTTTAGTGAGTCACTGAACAAGGTACGTGCTTTCAGTTGGATACTGCAGCTATTTAAACCTAAGGAACAATATGCAATTTGTGTGGGTTCCTCGCTGCTTTGTCATGTATAACAGGGATTTAACAAACTTGGATGGTCGTCTGAACCTTTTTGTTCTGTTTTTCAGCATGAAAATACCCTTACCTTAGCAACTCTCCGGATATTCAGCAATGGACTGGGGCAGCCTCATTTCCACTTCAATGCTAATGAGATGGGTTATGTCATTAGCGGCTGCGGACAGGTAATTTGTTACATCAGACAGGTAATTTGTTACATCCGTGAGGGATAAGTCAGTGGCGTTTTGGCTGTCTAACAATTACAGACCTAATAACGGATTCCCAGCCCTGATTAATAATATTACAATTAGTAGTATTACAAAACTTTCAGTGTCCACGCTTTCCTTCTCCGTACAAAATTTTGATCTCGGTTACCTTTGTGGAAGCTTGTCTATCGAAGTGGAGTTATACAAAGAGCAGAATTTGTCCGTCTCGTTAAATTGTTCAGCAAAATCACACATGCTTATGACAGGAATCCCCGCTCTCCTGAGTGCTGGGAGTACAAAATAAAAAAGCAATACTTTTAATAATAATAATAATACAGATAAATAGAGAAAATTTAGTGAGTATTAAGATTTAGAGTATAGGATTTGATGGTTTTCGCTCAGTGCAAATTTGAAGTGCCGAGGTAATTGAGATGGAATGATGAGACTCCGTAATGTGAGGACTTGCCACGTTCTGACTCAGGAATTTGCCTAGGACCCCCCTGCCTTTTTGGAGTCTCAGTGAAGGCAGTGATGCTCCGCCAGCCGATTTCAGTGCGGTGCTGGGACCGTCACTGTCTGTCTATCCAATAACAGCACACTGAAAACGGTGGTTCTTGAATATTGCTGCTTTACTTGCAATAGGCTGGAGTTATTCTCTCATCTGGAGTCACCGCCAGGTTCAACATCGACATTGGAGATGTCATATTTTTCCCTGTTGGAACCCAACATTATATCAAGAGCGTATGTGAGGAGGATTTGGTTTTGATTCTAGCCTACAGTACAGGGAACCAGGTGAGAATTGATACGGGCAAGGGGAGTGAAAAAATGGTCAACTCTACGTAATCGTATGCTTTTCTCACGCACGCAAGCTTTACGCTTTGGTGTGCACCTTTCGAAAGAAATTCTAAGAATATCTCAAGTACCCTGATAGCGCAAATTCCCTTCTGGTGTGAATGGTTGGCGTGCAACCCCTATCAAAACTGTACACGGACACAGGAGGTGGGGAAGACAAAGAAAAGGTCCGTGGTAGGGTGTGACACGCTCCGTGGGTGTAAGAGAGATGGAATTCAGATCGCGTTTGTGCACGAGGTACCGCTGGTGTTTAAGAGGAGGCGCTTGTCCTTGAGCGGACCCAGCGATCTTGACAGCCCAGCCTACAACTTGTCATTAATTATATACCTCTACGTTAATTCATTTGCACCTTGGATTTGAGGTGCACTTTAATATTCCATATTGTAAAAATGATCAGGTAGCTATGGTTATTCTTTTTAAAATACTATCTTTTTCTTCATAGCTGGAAACTCTTCGTATGAATGACTACTTCCACGGAACAGCAGATCATATCCTTGCTCAGCTTTTTTTCAAGGAACAGGCTGAGTTTAAGAAGTTCCCAAAGGCTGCCAAAAAAATAGGCAAATAACCTCTTCTAGCAGTTAATGGCTCCAAGAAGTTTTCGTGATCGCCATGTTTCTAGCAGTATTTTTCGGTCCCTTTCTCGCTATTTATCTGGAGATGTTCAGAAAAAAGACGACTTTGGGGTTATTAATTATAAAAAGTGGGTTTCTTCTTGTATTTTGTCATGTTTTATTTATAGTGCAATGTAATTTGATTGTAAATTAAAAGAATTTCTACCATGACAATTGCCGTTTGCTCTGTATGGCATCCATTATCCCACCATGTCTCCTCCCTCGTGTTACTGAATTTTACATTGCTTTTCTGTCACGTAGACGGCGCTCTTATCTACCAGCGTCTACACCCAAATACAGCGCGTTTACACAGCTGGGTCTGTCCCCAAACCAGGTATCGTGTTACCCCAGCTGTCCCCAAGCCAGCCCCGCATCTAACAGCGACGGCGGGAAGGAGCTCGTCCTACCTTCAGGTCGTATTCGCCTCCCTCCCCTAACCGCCGTCCCCTCGGCGAGGCGCGGCGCTCGAATTTAAGACAGCGAACTCCTTTTCCTGCCCTTGCCACCAAACTGCTAGCTGATCGGGAAAGAAACATTTGAGGCTTGATTCTTAGCAGAATGTAGACTCGGTAGCAGATAAGCTCTGTGTTGGGCGCCTGTGCTTCCCATGCAAAAGGCGGGGAGAGAGAAGCCCCCCAAAAAATGGGCCAAAAAGAAGCAAAGGTGATTTCCCAGGCTAGCATCTATGCCCTGGTTTTGTGACCCTCAGGTTCCTCTTCCTTCTTGTGTAAATATTTAATTGCAGGATGGCTGCAACAGGGAGGCAAGGAGATCTTTCTCCGTTTCCCATGGGTTAGGGCTTTTTTTTTGTCTCAGGAAAGACTTGCTTAGTTCATGGGGTTTAAATCCCCATCAAAGTGGATTACTGATTTATTATCAATGCATAATAAACAAGGATTCAGTGACATACACACTTGGGATTCAATTTCCTTTCTTATCAAGGCTCTTGGTAATCCCCTGGCTGCTCTTTACGGCAGCTGAAGGTTATCTTCCTCTTCAGCTTTATCAGTCTGGGGCAAACATCCCATCAGCTGGGGCTGTCCCGGCCGATGGCGGAGCAGAGGGAGCGGCTCTGCAGGTCCCAGCACAAACCCCTTCCCAAATACCCGCCCCAGCTGCCTCTGTGAGGGGTTCGTGATGCTGTTTGGTGGCCAAAAAAATGCCTAAAATAGGAGTTGGACATAAAAATCCAACTTTTATGCGACCTAGCTCAGGATACCGCTGTCCCAGAGGGACCTGCCTCGTCCCCTGTCCCACCCCAGCTCCCAGGAGTGGTATTTCTTCTGCGCCATGGCCTCACCGGTCCCCGCCTGGCCTTGACCCCAGCCTCACAGCCCCAAGGCCTGGAGACCTGGCTTGTTACCAGGTTATTAAGTGCCTCCAGGTGTTAGGAGAGAAACAGGCTGGTTTCTCAGGTGCGGGGAATCCATCAGCCCAAAGCTCTGGTTTAAAACAGCTCAGTGGGGAAAAGGGAGGTTGGGGTGCTGGGTTCTCAGCTGAGGTGCTCCTTAGGAGAGGCAGAGGTGCCTACAAGGTAGGGGAGATGCTCTCCTTGCTGGAGGGGAAAGGGGTTTGTTCTGCCGCTGTCGTGTTCCTTTGCTGGAATAACAGCCCGAAAGCTGCGGTCTCCGACCTCGGTGGCCACGATGGCTCTTGTCCTCTGCCCTCCCGAGCCCTGCGGTCCCCAGGCGTGGCGTTCAGCCCTTGCTTATAGGCACCCACCAAATATTTTGGCGCCTGCTCGCAGTTAGTGTCCTCAGTCGGGTGCTCCTAGGGCTGGGTTTGAGCCGGGGTTTGCTGTTGGAGAGGTTTGCTTCCTCTCTTGCGTCTCTTTTTTTTTTTTGGTGTGCTGCTTTTATTCCGTCTTGTATTTGATTGCAAGCTACTCTTGAAAGCGTATCTTGGTAGATTCAGGTCCTTTCCCCCGGTGGATGCTGTTATCGCCAGGGTAGAGCAGGACAGTGACTGTCAGTAAAAGGGGCTGATCACGGTGATTATAAAAGAAACATCTAAAAGTGTTAAAAGCCTGGCATTTCTAATTTGTGCTTTGCCAGCTGAGCTTTGTGAGTCCCCAGACCCTGAGAGGCCACGGAAGGCTGCGATCGGTGTGTGCTAGAGGAGCAAACCAGGGGAAATGTTTCTGTAGAGCGCTTCATCCATCTATTTACCTCTCCAAACTACTTCATTAAGACCCGCAAGCAGTGGGGTTCAGGTACCAGCGCTTCTGTAGACGCATTTCTGGAGCCCCGAGGGAAATTTGGTTGTCTAGCAGTCTGTTCTTGTTTGGGTATGAACATCTCGGCCCACCTGCTTGAAGCCCCGTACGCTGTGAGCAGGGTGAGCCCGCTCTGGAGAACCCCTTGGGAGGACCACGAAGGGAGATGGCGTGCTCTCGTTTATCACGCCGTAACGAAACCATCGTCCAAATCCATCGGGTTACCGGCCTGCGAAATGCCCTTTCCCAAAGCGACGACTGCTCCGTCCGCTGCCGCAGCCGTGCCCTTGTGCTTCAAAAGCAGGCTCACGCTTGTGAATGTTTTCTTTTTGTTTGGTTTTTACTAAATAGCTTGTTTTTTCAAACTTTACGGTTTTTTTTAACGAAGGTTTTGCAGGCTGATCCTCCAGCTGAGTGAAGGGCTTTTTGCTTAGCTGTAAGCGTGTACCCAGGTGGGCTGACTTCAGTATCTGTTTTCACATGTGCTGGTTTTAATTCCCCTTTAACTTTTACTAATCCTGATAGCCCAGCTGTTCTCGCCACGGCTTCTTTAGGTGTCGGTCAACCTTTGGGCTGCCATCAGATCCGTCTGTGGCTGATTTAATACAGCGCTGAACCGTGTTTCTTGTCCTACCTCCTGGATTCAGAATCCAAGCAAAGGGGCAGAGCACAAGCGCCAGCTTCCCAGTTTGTCTTCCGTTGCCTAAACCAGTGAACTTTGTTAAAGCTGAGCCTAAAGACCCGCTAAAGATCCAGATGCCCTCTGATTTAGTCCTGCTTTTAAAGCCTGAATCTGCTGCTTATAGCATATTTGAAATATAAGAGTAAGAGGTGTTGTTAGGTGCTACGAGGTTCCAGGGTCGCTCTGTCTGACGGAATACATGGTCGTTGCTCTACGTTGTACAGCGCCGGACCGCCCTCAGCCCTATAATTCTTGATATTATTCCAGGCCATTAATATTACGGCTTTGCAAATAACGTTTGGCCCATAAGAGCACTATATTCAGTGAGTGATGAAATATTCTCTCCTCTTTTGCTTTCTCTTTGATTAGTGAATTAACTGGATATCCCCCCCGCCTTCAAGATGTAGTGAGGCCTGGTTCCTAACAAGATGAGACTTGCCTCTAGAGTCTCCTTTATCTCTTCCAAGCCTTTTTCCTCCTTACCCAGAGGACGACTGGTCAGATTTTGTTCAAAAAGCTTTTCTAGTCATGACGATCTTGAATTGACATGGAAGAGATGGGCTTGAAATGCATCTGACCATCTGTGCAGAGAGATGAGGACCGAGCTTCTCGGCTCTGAAGAACAAGAAGGTGGAAAGCAATAGGAGTTGCAGAAGTTCAAGATCTGATACCCGGAGCTTCTCAAATTCAGTTCTGCTTTCCTTTCTTTTAACTCTAACTCATGTTTGCTTAAGGGATTTGCTTTAAGTCAACAGAAAGAAATACAAGCAAATTGAGAGAATTCTGCTCCGTCTTTTAGTTTTGGTTCCCACCTTCAATTTGTGGGGCTGCTCTGTGATCTGCCCATCAGGAGACGTTCTGCACGCCGGGAGCCGCGAGGGCAACCCGCGACGGGAGGGATGCTCGCCGCAGCCGCGAAACACGGCGGCCTCGTTGCAACTGCGCGCTGGCTAGCTTGGGATCTCAAACGCAGATGTGCAATGCCCGGCTGTCTCCTCAATTCACCTCTATCACAAGACCAAAACCCAAGGAGGACCCTCGTTTTGGTCACTGGGAGAACGGGAATTTGGCTTTCTCGGGATATTCCTGCGGTACCAACAGGGTGATTCACCTGGAACCAGAGGTGCTCTTCAAGGCAATAAGTCCATCCCTGGGTAGATATGCTCTGAAAAGAACAGGTAAAACATTGACACAGCAATAAGACTAAAGGCTGTGTCGCATCCCATGAGAAATAGGAATTATGGCTGACAGGATTTCGCACCTTAGAAACTATATCAGTCTATTCAGTGGAATGGACCTCAGCATCTTTGGGTAATTTTAATCAGAAGCAGTGATAAAATGGGTGGGACGCTTACAATACCAAATTAATTCACAAAATGCCTTGTGTGACTTATTAGCAGCGTACGGCTACCTCATTGAAGAGAAACGTGTGATGTTTTCCAGTGGGTGAAATCAGCCTCACGCTGAGGAAGCAGCAAGAGCTTAGAAATTTTAAAAGCCATTTAAAGCATCTTTTTAGCCAAATCTGGAGATGCAAGCAGCCCACCAGCCCTGTGCACACGAGCGAAACTTGTTGGGAGTAAATTGTCTTGGGCTCCCTTGAAGTGACAAACCCTGAGGTGATCACCGCTGTGAGCCCTGAGCGATCCCGGCGGAGAGCGAAGCTTCAAGGGACGTGGTGTAGAGGTGGACCCGGCAGTTAGGTTAACGGTTGGACTCGATGACCTCAGAGGTCCCTTCCAACCTTAACGATTCTATGATTCAGATCTGCTCGGAGGTGACACAGCTGGTTCCCTGCCTCAGGGGATGGCTGGCATTGGAGTCACCAAGGAGAAGCCTGAGGCTGATTCAGGTCCGTATTTCGGGGCTGTCTGCTGCCCTTCACGTGGCAAACATGACCCAGCACGCCTGGGCTCCTTTCCAGTTTCCCCAAACCAACCCCTTCATCAAACTCTTTCCCGTCTGATGCTCACTGTGATGTCCTGGCTCCGGTCAAGTGTACCAGCCCCGCGTTTGGGGGGATGCTACCCGTGCCCTCCCCGGTTCCACACCCCGGCAGAGGTTGCGATGCTCCACGCAGCCTCCCCCGAGGTCACAGCTGTCCCCGATGTGGCTGGGGGCATTTTCTGAGCCAGCACCCGGCCGTCACGGGGACGGGGCTCACGGATTTCCTCGGGCAGCCCGAGCCCTGATGGGCCTTTGGTTTCGGGTTGGGCTGCTCCCCACTTCCCCCTTTGGGGAAATCCCCTTTCCCTCCCCATCTCCGTGCCAAGCCGTCCCCCGGCGGTGACCAACGTCACCGTAAGCGGGTTTTACAGCCGAGGATGCAATAGCGCTGCTGTAACCAGCTGCCATAAACCAAAGGGTTCACGCACCCCGTAAAAAGCTCCACGGTGTTTTTTTCCTTGGGCAGGTTTATCCTTTTCCAGGCCTGGCACAGCGCCTTTTACAGTCCAGCAAAGTTTTACTCCCGCTGGAGTCTGACCAGCTTCCTCAAACAGAAAATTGTTTGTAAAAATGTGATGATGGTGAGAGATTAGCACGGGACTATTCAGGGGCTTTCAAGCCCCTTGGATCCGCTGACCGTTCGTGTCCTGGTGCTGCAGCTCCTAAATCTATTGAAGCTTTTTTTTCACTCGTTCTTAAAGACCTATCAGAGTTCATGTGTATTCATGCAGCTGTGCTGTAGCCCCCGTTTTTGGTTGTTTTCCAATATTTAACAGCTAAATACTCCCGCCTTACCAATATTGCCCTTCTAACGAGTAACCCGCGCTGGTCGTCTGCGCGGTGCTGCTCTTCTCAGCCTGCACCGCGCTCTATGAGCACGCACGCGCGCAAACATCTCCTACACCGTTTTCTGTTGAGATCCCACCAGCGGAAAAAGCCGCGACGGAGCTCGGCAGGATCTCAAAGTCTCGATACAGGATGATTTAATGATTAAACCTGTCCCGTACATCTCAGTCCTGCACCTTTCTTCTCGTGCCAACGAGCTGCTATGGCCCAGGTGAGTTTTATAGATCCCAAAGGACAAAAGGAAATTTCCTGCGTTTTATTGTACGTACTGATCGCAGCCAGGTTAGAAATGTTGAGAAATCTTTATCTTTCTTTTGCAATGCAAACACAGCCAAAGGGAGAATCCAGCCCACGCCCCAACCCCGACCAACCTGCACAGTAATGAGTCACCTGGGAAGCTGAAGGACCTTTGGAAGGCAAGCCAAGGTTTGGTGGAGCTGATGGCTGCGTAGCTGGAAATAGCTTACCTTCTTTTATAGAATGATGTTGCTAATTATAGAGGTGGCATCCCTTTATAGTCCGGGGTTATCCATTCCCCCAGCACCCTCAAAGGTACTTGCCAAGTCCTTTGTGGGTTTATGGGCTGTTGTGAGCCAGGACACGCTCAAGGCGAGCACAAAGCGCACGGCAGCGCCGCCGGCGTCTCCAGCAGCTCCGTGGAGGAGAACTTTCCGTGGATGGGTCAATACCGGTGGCTTTTAGGGTAACGATGTCTGTGGGATGCGCGGACCCTCTGTTTGAGGGGTACCAAAATGCACCGTGCGATGAAAAGGAAACCTTTCTGTTAAATCGCCTGCCCCAAAGGAGCCGGGGATGCTCTTCGGTCAGGCGGGAAGGTAACAAACCCAGCGGCAGCACGGCTACGGGCAAATACTGGATATTGTAATCAAATAGACAAAGTGGGCTTTTTTTGTGGAGACGATGTGTGGTTTTCAGTGTGTTCATTTTAATATAGAACTTAACAAATGATGGACTGCCTGTGCTTTCTAGGGGCATAGGAGCATCACCGGGATGGTACCGAGATGGACTGACACGTGTGGGATGGCGGGGAGCTCCTGCAGCCCCTGCCCACCCCACTTTGTCCCCCTGTGTCCCTGCACTGCCCCAAATGGTGTTTCTCAGGAGGGCCATAAACTCATCCTCCTTTTCACCAAAGTTTATCAACCAGCAGATATTACTTATTCTGCCAAAACCCCCAAATCCTTAGCAAAACCTTAATTTCTTTCTAGCTTCCTCAGCTGTGCTGACCTGTGCTTATCACAGTGGGCACCCTGCAGAAACCCTCTGAAATGAAGTGGTTTTCCAGGATGTGTGTGTAATATAAATTACAGATGCATATATATGTATATAAAATCCAGCAGCTTTTAGTAGTTCAGAACTGTGCTGTAGTTGAAAGTTTATGGATGGAAGGAGGGTGTTCAAGTCGTCTTCCACCAACCGAAGCTCTGCTAACGAAGATGGAGGTTTGACGCGGCTCCTGCCCGCAAGTTGCTGTCCATCCCCTTGCTGTGCAGACAGTAAGTGTATTTTCTCCTACAGGACTAGGCGGCAGAGCTGTTTGTCCAGGCGAGCGGCAGCAGCAGTGGGGTTATGGGGAGAGACCTGCTGGAGGTTTCAGTGGAGGCTTTACTTCTGCATGTGCGGAGTTTGCTGCTGCTGCCCTGCCGTCACCGCTCCGTCCTCTGCCTGAAGCCTTGTACGTGCGTGTGACACCTGTGACGATGCGCGTTTGGATAGCAAACTGGCTGGGTGGTCGCATCCAGAGGGTAGTGGTCAATGGCTCGATGTCCGGATGGAGACCAGTGATGAGTGGTGTCCCTCAGGGGTCTGTACTGGGGCCAGCGCTGTTCAATATCTCCATCAGTGACATAGCGGGATCGAGTGCGCCCTCAGCAAGTTTGCAGGTGACACCAAGCTGAGCGGTGCAGGTGACCCGCCTGAGGGACGGGATGGCACCCAGAGGGACCTGGGCAGGCTGGAGAGGGGGGCCTGTGTGAACCTCATGAGGTTCAACAAGGCCAAGTGCAAGGTCCTGCACCTGGGTCGGGGCAACCCCCGGTATCAGCACAGGCTGGGGGATGGAGGGGTGGAGAGCAGCCCTGAGGAGAAGGACTCGGGGGTGCTGGGGGATGAAATGCTGGCCATGGACCGGCAATGTGCTCTCGTAGCCCAGCAAGCCAAGCGTCTCCTGGGCTGCATCCCCCGCAGCGTGGGCAGCGGGGCGAGGGAGGGGATTCTGCCCCTCTGCCCCCTCTGGGGAGACCCCCTGGAGCCCTGTGTCCAGCTCGGGGGTCCCCAGCACGGGAAGGACATGGAGCTGTGGGAGCGGGGCCAGGGGAGGCCACCGAAATGCTCCGAGGGTGGCACAGCTCTGCTGTGAGGGCAGGCTGAGAGCTGGGGGGGTTCAGCCTGGGGAGGAGGAGGAGGCTCCTGTAATTACCCTGTAATAATGTATTTTAAATATAATAATAATAAAAGCTCAAGGAAAGGAGTCTTTTCTGCTCCCTGCCCCTGTGAGATGACTAGGAGGTGCCACGGTGGGATCAGAGAGGCACAATGGAGTTGGAAAAAATACAGCGTGCCCTTATGGGAGAGGATTATACCAGAAAGCACAGGGGCAAGCCCTGCCTTGCTCCTCTCCCAGGCTGCAAGCTGGGGCAGGGCGGTGGATGCCGCTCTGGGAGCAGGAGTGCCTGGGGATGTGATCCCTAAGGAGAAGGTAATTTAGGCTAAAAAGCGAGGAATTTCAGCTGGGAATGGAACTTTGGAAATGTCATATCTGTATCTCAGGCATGTGCAGCTTTGCTGTCCCCATCTCCAGCTGCAGGCAGGGGCTGTGCTGCCGTCCCGGGGACCCCCAGGAGCACCTCACGCTTCGGCGGTTTGACTGAAGAGGTTACGATGCCAGGGAAGAGCAGACGCTTTGATTTCCAAATACACTTTGCAGCCAGACAGGGGTGTAAGCGCTTCCCCGGAGCCCTCGGCGTGGGTCCTGCCTCCGGAGCGGGGAGCGTCGGTCTGTGTCGGCTCTCCTCTGGTACCGGGTACAATTTAGTTCCCTGTATGATGCATTTTAACTAACTAAATGCATTTTAACTAGAGATGTGTACCAGCAGCGTTTGCATTTTCAAGCAGGGGGTTGAACATCCCCAATCTGCCCCACTGGTGTTATTGGAGCCGCGCATTACCGTCACGGGCTGAGCAGATTATTTTGCAAGTAAGGAAGAGCACTGGGGTTGTGTCTTAAAAGTGACTCTGAGCCGCGGCGGCCTGATGCCGAGGTAGCCGTGGTACCGGCGGGGTCAGACGGAGTCGGACCGGTGCCTGTGAAATGGGTGAGTCAATGGCTGGAGAGCTAATTCTCATTAAATTCAGCGGGAGTCTTCCTCACCGGAGGCTGGATCAGGTCAGGAGAAAGCAAGACCACTGGAGAAGAGAGTATTTTTCATTCCCACCGAGTGGGTGCTTGCAGCATCCGACCTCTCTTTGCGCTTTAAGTACCTGGAGCAGCCGCCACGGGAGCAGGCGGCAGCCTCCGCGAGGAGGCTGCGTCCCAAACTGGCCTCCGGACGCAGGACTGCTGTGCTTTGGGTTTGTTTCCTTGGCTAATCTTGCATTTTAAAGGACAGGTCACCCCAAAACAAAGGCAGGGTGAGGGCTGCCCGGCGAGGCGAGCGTCCCCCCGGTGCTCGTCTGTGCCCAACCATGTTTCTTGCGTGGGGGATGATGGCCCCTTGCCTGATTTTCAGCTCGCTAGTCACAAATTTCACGCTGGAACATCTCTGTCCCCTAAATCCGTCACTGGCCCTTACAGCCATAATGGAGCAGTCGCTAGGCGTGCGCCTTCACAAAAGACATAATTGGGCAAAAAAGCCAGGCTGGCTTTTATGAAGCACTGTGATGTTTCCATTTATTTGGGCTTGACTGCTGAGGGCCTCGTTTAAGTTTACTATCTGATTTCTTCCCTTTTCTACTCTTCACCACTTCTCCCCGCCCTCGACTTCGTCCCCTACTTGAGCCCCCTCTTCTCCATCCCCTGTGTGTGATGTTGCATCTCCGGCACTTGCTTCATCTGATCCTTGAGGAGATGCCCCCCAACGCTAATTTTTCCTCCTCTGTTCCTACCTCCATCGCTTTTGGCTTTTCCCCGAGGGTGACCGAGCTGCCTGGCAGGGGCTGAGCCGGCAGCAGCATCGCTCGGCATAATCCGAGCCGCTCGGGAAGCGAAGAGCCGTTCGTTAGGATGTAGCTGTCTGGGTGGCAACCACTCCCCGCTTAAACCGTGGCACTGAGGTTATAAAGCAAAAAGAAAAATGAGAGGGGCGATAGAAGGCAGAAGGGTTTGAAGCAGCGTCCCGTCGTGCAGCGGCTGCGCAAACCCCCTTTCCCCGGGGACGGCGGTCCGGAGAAAGGCTGGGCGGCCGGCAAAGCTGAGGAAGCTTGGCAAACAGCATGTTAGGTTAACGGTTGGACTTGATGGTCTTAAAGGTCTTTTCCAACCTAAACGATTCTATGATTTTAACCATTCCAGAGTCGTTTACTGCCATTAAAAACCAGGGATGGGCAGAGTATGGGCTGAAGAGGCTTTGCTGAAGACCTTGTCGGGTGGATTAATTCAGTCTACGGCTGGTACCTCGGTGTCTGCTGCAGTAGGTGTGACCTCTCAGGAAGGAGATTTAGGTTTGCACCCAGAGTCTGCCCGTCACAGAGCAAAATTCAGAAAACCCAAATGAGAGGGGAAGGAGAGAGACTGCGCTCGCCCCCGCGGCCGTCCCGGGTTTGGAAATCAGTGCGAGAAATGTCAGGTCGCTCCGGAGCCAGCTCAGCCTCTTGAGAAATGTGGATTTTTGTGGGGTTTGAGCTTTGACTTCTTAACCGGCAGCATCCCTAGGGAGGGCTTACCCGTATGCGGGTGTAGGGGATTTGCATGAGTTTTCTGCATTTCAGGGAGCTCCCGGGGTGGCGAAACAACCACCCAAACCCCCAACTTTGCTGTTTCTTTTCTCAAGAGCCATTCCAGCCTGCAGCAGGAAGGATGAGTCAGCGGCAGGAACCCCGCGGTGTGCAATAGCACAGAAATGCGATACAGCTCTTGATGCAGACGCTGATCCTAGCAGCAGCTCTCATTGACATGGCACAACTAAAATAGACATTAAAATTAGCTTGTCTCTTCAGGAGGCAAGTTGCAAGTTTGGGATTTTGGTTCACTTTGGATCAAAGAGAAAATGTTGGAATAGTAAATTTCTTCCCCGAAATACTTTCTTTTCCAGAATATTATTGTTATCATTTCTAGGTCTGTTGGGGAGTTTTTGTTACTGTTGTTACTCAGAAAAGAAATCGAGCCTCCGTGGCTGAGGGAGGTTATAAAAGGAGATAGAGCCTGGCTCTCCAGGTGCCAATTAATTGGACCACTTCAATTCGAAACCCTTCAGCTCAAGCCCATTGCGAAAACCACCTAGAAAATTTGTAGACGTGGCCTATATTTTCTAAGAACGACTTTGCCCTGGGTAAAACCCAATTTTCTGCCTGCCAAAAGTGACTTTACAATATTTTATTCTTTACTGATGCATCAGTTTCTCGGGTGGAATTTTTCTTTGTGGCTTTTCTCCCCCTGGATTATAAAGGCACTGAAATATTTTGGATTTAAACTTAGTTGCCACCTAATGTCCCTGTGCGCCTGGGCAATGCTGTCGAGAGGATGTGGGTTAGTGATGAGGAGATGCTTTAGCAATAAGGAGGTCTTGGTCCTGGCCCCTGCTCAGTCCTGAACTGGTTGAATGGAGATTTGGTGCCACCACACGGAGGTGCCGGGATGCGTTCCCGGGTCTAGGAGTGACTTAGTGCCAAACCTCGAGAATCTTCTCTATATTCCCCCTTCTTTCAGGCTGATCCATCCATGCAAAGAGAAAATTCAACGGAAGCGGAGATGTAGCTACAACCTGGGAGGAGCGCTCGCAGTGTCGTCCCATCCAGGGGACGGATGAGCCATCGCAAACCAGGGACCGCAGGAAAGGTGATTGGAAGAAATAATGATAACTTGATGTTTTTCTCCCTTTTGCAGCTGCTTTTGAATTATTTTCAGGTATTTAAAGTGTTGTTTGGACAAAACGTTGCCCAGAGCAGGGGGTGTATGTCAAGTCTGAGTCCTTTCACCATCCCACAGATCTGTTTCTGCTTCCTAAAGAGACTGCTGAAACGTTTTCAACAATAAATTCCAACAATAGTGGGTTTTCCCATGCAAATACCCAGCGAACACAGAGTTTCAAACACCATATATAAAATCATTGAGGTTTTGAGGTTTTTCCCACCAGGAGCAGTGTGGGAAACGAGCCGGAGCTGAGCACAGCGCCCACCGCTTGCGAGGGATGGGAGGCCCCGACTCCGGGCACACGTTGTGCATCTGGTGTTCCCCAGGGCTCAGTACTGGGGACAGTTTAATATCTTTATCAATGGTCTGGACGAGGGGATCGAGGGCACCCTCAGTCAGTTTGCAGGTGACACCAAGCTGGGTGGAAGTGTCGATCTGCTGGAGGGCAGGAGGCCCTGCAGAGGGCCCTGGCCAGGCCGGGGCGATGGGCCCAGGCCCCGGGGTGAGGGTCAGCAAGGCTCAGGGCCGGGTCCTGCCCTGGGGGCACAGCAACCCCAGGCACCGCTGCAGGCGTGGGGAGGAGCGGCTGGGAGCTGCCCGGCGGGAAAGGGCCTGGGGGTGCTGGTCGACAGCCGCTGGACATGAGCCAGCAGGGTGCCCAGGTGGCCAAGAGGGCCAGTGGCACCCTGGCTTGTATCAGGAACGGTGTGGCCAGCAGGAGCAGGGAGGGGATGGTGCCCCTGCGCTGGGCACTGGTGAGGCCGCCCCTCGAATGCTGTGCTCAGCGCTGGGCCCCGCACCCCAAGGCGGCCATGGAGGGGCTGGAGCGTGGCCAGAGCAGGGCAGCGAGGCTGGGGCAGGGGCTGGAGCACAAGGCTGGGGAGGAGCGGCTGGGGGAGCTGGGGGGGCTCAGCCTGGAGAAGAGGAGGCTGAGGGGAGCCCTCATCGCTCTCTGCAACGGCCTGAAAGGAGGCTGGAGCCGGGGGGGTCGGTCTCTGCTCCCCAGGAACAAGCGATGGGACGAGAGGGAACGGCCTCAAGCTGCGCCAGGGCAGGGTTGGGTTGGGTATTGGGAAAAACTTCTTCCCCCAAAGGGCTGTCAGGCCCTGGCCCAGGCTGCCCAGGGCAGGGGCTGAGTCCTCATCCCTGGAGGTATTTAAAAGCCGGGGAGATGTGGTGCTCGAGGACATGGTTTAGTGGTGGCCTTGGCAGTGCTGGGTTAACGGTTGGACTTGATGATCTTAAGGGTCTTTTCCAAACTAAACAATTCTATGATTCTGTCTCCAGGAGCATGCGAGGCCACACACGACCGTGCCAGACCACGCAAGATTTATCCAAATGCGATGATGTTGCCTTGGCGTGATGAGGGTCCTGCCGTCAAGGAGACAGAGGTACCTCTCCAGTGACAAACTGGTACAAGTGTCTTTCTGGTACTCAAGGCGTGAGTACGGGTCGCGGCTGCTTTCATGGCAGCTGCTTCTTCTGAAACAGCTCATGACCTTCCCTGATCACTGCAGCAAGCTATATTGCACCTAGGAGATCAGTTTGGCTCTCAATTAATTTTTTTCATATATACATGATGCAATTTTTTCTTGACTCCGTTGCTCGGCCGGCAAGAGCAGAGCTCGGCGATGGGCAGGGTGGTGCTGGCTGTGCTTTGGCTTTCCCCGGAGGCGAGTCCTGCACCGGGGGCTCGCTTCTCTGCTCTCAGTAAGAATAACTGAATTTGCTGCCAGAATAATGCAAAGCCTTATTACGGCTTGAACGCCGCAGTTGTGGACTTGAAGGAAATCCGATTTTATTATTTTGAAGTGAGCGGGTTGAAATGCCAGCAATTTGATTTTTAAAGATTAAAGCTCATGGTAAAGCAGGGAATTCGCAGTGGGATCAATGTGGTAATTTTGCTCTTAAATTCGCAACACGTGTTATGATTTCATTGGGGCAATGTATAAATAACGGCACTTTCTGCATTAAGACAGACCGATTCAGACATTCTGCTGAAAACCATCAGCACTTACTCCTTTTTCTTGGTGGAAGGCTTGCCTGTGAGCTAGACATCCCTAACAAGAGCGTGTGTGTTATAACATCGCTATATAATTTCTTTTTTTTTTGAGAAAAATGTCAGTGGAGGGCTGTATTGGGATATACAGACCCGAGGATTTATGACTCTTCTAATATACTTTAGACCCCTGTTAAACACAGCGAATTGGCTTCCATATGACTTCATTTAATGGCCAGATAAAATTCAGATTACAGTATGCTACTCGGTAATAAAAATTCATGAGCCAATATTTTGCGCAGACAGGATACAGTAAAATCAAAATGATTTCCCTGGTGCTGTGGGGATGTAATAACTCAAAATCCTCTTCAACCTGTACCCCTGCGAGTTTGGCCTTTCCTTGTCGGTGAACTGAATTCAGAAATTAATATTTCCTCTTTTTTTTTTTTTTTTTAAAAAAAAAGAACCTCAGAATATTTAATTTACTTCTAGTTTTCATAATTTATTTACTGACGTTATTGTTTTCTGTACTCGCTCCCAGCTCTGTGCAAACCCATGGGAGACCTGGTGCTGGAAGGCATTGCGAGAAAAGATTGATTTTCTTGATTTTGAGGATAACGACTTAGTTTTATGAGACGATGAGAGAATTGGGGTGCAGGGGAGGGTGCTGGGTGGGTGTCTGGGCTGGGGGCCAGGGGTCCGGCTGCCGTCCGACCGAGCGCTTATTATTCCTCTGCCCTTTAAAAGTCAGCTTTTGGAAGAAAAATATTAAATCCAGTGGAAACGATGTAGTTAGGATCATCAAACTTCTGTAGCTGGGAAACTTTTTTTTTTTTTTCCCAATACGTTACCAAAGCACTTTTTGGTAGGAAAAAAAAAGGAATTGAGCGTTGAGGAATTTTCACGTGAAATTACTGCACGGGGGTTTTAATTTTTTCGGGTTTGCCCACGAAGCCAGCAGACTGCTGTAGCATAAGCACGTTTTTTCTTGGCGCAGACTGTTAGGAAAGAGAAGGCAGAGCTGGTGTGAGTAGCGTACCCTGGAGGGACGGGGTGATGATAAAGGGGGGTGTGTGTCTGGGGGCTCGGGGTGTCTGAGGGCTTGCTCCTATTGAATTTACCAGCCTGGTGCTGCCGGGGCTCCTTGATGCCACCGTCCCCTCCAGCAGCGCCCCGGGCTGTTGCCCACCTCCGTTCCCAAGGCAGAAATCCATCATTCCTTATTCCTGCCTCCTCAGGAATCGTTTCGGAGAATCACATTATCTGGTTTTGCCTTGTGCAATTTAGCACATCTAAACACGACTGCATTTAGATTCATCCTCCTGCTTGGAGGAGGAGGCTCTCTGAAACACAGGTTTGTTTTCCTTTGGCTCTATCTATTGATTTTCATCTTGTGCTCCCCAGCACCAATCTATCCCGGCACTCCTGATGTGCTGCCGGTGAGCTTTAACCTCGTGGTAGGGCTCTCGAAGCTGGTGAGGTTCTGGCTGGTGCCCTCAGATGGGGAAAACCTTCCCCAAATGCCATCCCTGCTGGTGGAGGGGCTTAAAGAAGGAGAATTGCAGAGCCCCACGCCGTGGGGCTGCATTCATTTCAGCCGTGGAAAAGCAGGGTCCATGTGCTGCATCATCCTCATCATCATCATCCTCCTCCTCATCATCATCGTCTTGGTTTGGATGCTCTTCTTGCACAACCGAAGGCGGTCCCCGCGTACGCGAGCAGATGCTATGAAGAGTGACACGCAGTACTGGGACATTATCCCCTTGATTTAATCTAGTCTAAAATAAATTATTTCCCGTCTGCTTCAGTTCTGCACGTGCTTCTCTCCCATCTCGCTCTTTCTCAGCCTCTCTTATAGGTGAGCGTCTTGCTTTAAAGTGACTTTTTTTTTTCTTAGCTGTTCATTAAATCGAGTGACCGCTTCTTTTCTGGGCACGGGGGCTGCCGTGAAGTCCAGCCGCTGCCTCCAGCTCCAGCTTCACCACCAACATCGGTCATGTTCTTCCCTTCGTTCATCTTGCATTCATCATTACAATTAATATATTAATTATAAAGTGACCAAGCTCTATTGCCTATTTTCCCCCCTATAAAATAATCTGTAGATAAGGCACTGTCTGTAGAGCTGCAGAGAAATAGAGGTGACTAAGCAGTGAAAACACGCTGTATTTAGCTCTGCATGTGGGATGCTTTTTGTATTTGGCCTGTCCCGGACACGGTGTTAATTAATTAATCAAGCCTAGAAATCTTTCTGATGAATTTCTCACTAAAAAGGCCCAGCTGAAGGTGACGATCGTGGTCAGGAGAGGACGGATGCAAGAGCTGCTCCTGGCCACAGTGTGGTGTCGCGGTCACCCACCCGGGCTAAGAACAGGAACGTGCCACACATCGCAGGAAAAAGATGTTTTCTAAGAAATATTTTTTTTAATCGGGTCGGCTGGTACAGTTGAAAACCCCAGCGCAGTGCTGGGACGGGGCTCGTCCGCTCCGCTGGCCACGTGAGCGAGTCCCAAAGCCACCGCCGCCTCCTGCCCGGTGCGGCCGCGGCAGGCGGTGGCACCAGCACCGCGGCCTCGGGCCCACGCCGGCCTCCGCCGCGCCTGGGCAGAGACTGGCGAGAGTTGCAATACAAAAAATAAAGAAATAAATTGTGAGGTTGAAATGCTTTTAAGAGGGAGATGTGAAGAGCTTAAATGAGCACGTTAAGCAGTAGCAATACCTAAGTATAAGTAATCAATTTTTATGTGTGGCGGTGAGGTTGAGTAACCTTTTGGATAACTCCCAAAATTATGAATACCTTTAAACGAAACCGGGACGACGGGGCTGTCCTAAGCTTAACCCGACTCAGGCTTGTATGCAGCGAAGGGCTGCCTGGATGAAAAAATCTGTTAAATGCATGACACGAGCAATCAGGTTAATAAATCTAGTAGTTTCTTCCTACTTTTTGAGATCTGTAAGTCTGTCAAATATTTGCTTTGAGCAACGGGGCTCAGATATAAACCTTGGTTCCTCTAAAGCCTACAAACCCACAGAGGCAGGCCTAGAGCCTGTTGTGGGCACATTACATTAAGATACCTAATTAATCCTCGTAATTCTGTGTATTAAGGGGAAATAATTACACTCCTTTAATTCCTCGTGCAGAAGAGAGGGTCAGAAAATTGAAGAGGCATGCCAGGAATCTGAGAGAGGGGGGAAAAAAGCTGTAAAGCCAGGATTTAACAAGTTCTTGCGGATCTATGCCCAGCTGCTTCCCCACACCATCTTTATAATGCATTTAAATGCTAAAAAACCTCTTCTAATATGAATTACAACTCCAGCCTGGCTAGCCCTCGTTGTCACCGTTCGGCTGGGGAAATCGTGCTCCTTAATTAATGCCTATATTTAATGAGCTCCTACGGGCCAGGCCTGCCCGTGAAGAAGCCAAGAGTCGCTCTGCCCCGTGTCCTGCCCTGCCAGCCCAAGAAAATTGGGATTATCGGGTGTTTTGCTGCTCATGCAATGCACCTCCCTGCAAGCCTGGGCAGGAGGTTTTGAAAGGGCAGAGAAGAGGGAGTTTGGGAGTAATAAAAGCATAATAAGTGCAATAAAACACCCAAGACAGATTTGATTAGCTGGCCATCCTCCGTCCCGGCCCAGGTGGAGCAGGAGAGATCAGTGAGAGCGACCGCAGGCCCGCTGCAAAGTGCCAGGGGAGGGAAGGCATGGGAATAGCGGGAAGAGTGCGGGAGAAGAGGGAAAATCAATATTGAAATGAATGCCGACCAGGGAGGAGGAGACGAATTATTAATGTGCATTTGAGGAAAAGGTTAAATGAGACCACAGAGCTCTTAAGTCTGCTGCAAAGTGACTTTTGCACTGCTCGGTAAAACTCGTCCTCGGCGTTGGCCAGCGAGACCAAGCAACGCAGCGTTGGGAACGAGAGAGGGAATTACACGGACGTAATTTCTTTCCAGAGACCCGAGTGCTCTGTCGCTGCACGAGCGACCATCTCACAGCCCTTCGTGACCTTCTGCCGTGAAGGTGGTTTTCAAGCTGATGATCAATTTTTCCCTATGCTGGCGATTAAAATGCTGCGCTTGCACATCACCGGGTGAAACCGGGGACCGATCAGGGGTTTTTCGGATATAGCTCCTTGTGTGACCCCTGATGCGAAGGCTGGGAAATGTAAAATGCCCACAGGTCACATCGTGGACCTCATTCCTCATCATGAGATTGTTCTCCACTGTATATTTTGCTAATTAAAATTTAATTTTAAAGGTTTTATGCTTCCATAACAGCAAAAATGGATAGGTCCGGAGTAAACGTCCTCTGTGTACTAGCTCTGCACAAGTTAGAGACCGAACTTGCAGCGATAGGAAGCAAAATAAGGATTCTCCAGGGAAATCATTTCCGTGCGGCTGTTTCCAGAGGAGCAGAAGGTACTTCTGAAGGCGCACGCTGTGCAGCGGGGCCGAACGGCTGAAGGAGCCGCGGGCGAGCGGCAGCGGGTGTCCCCGGGTGATCTTCAGCGCGAGGCCTCCGGGGGCCGGCGTACGCGAGGCTGCCTTACGCCGTTTGCCCAAGATGGTGTTAGATCTCCCTGAGCTCCCCAAGCCCTCCTGGGGAACCTGTTTAAGAGTTTCCCAATGCCGGAATTATTTAAAAAAACCCAAAAAATAGAGTACGTTTTCCCCCTCCCTTAAATTAAGCTGCCAGACCTGCGTGTTTGATGGTTATTCTTGCGTTAGAGAGCAGAGGCTGTGTTCGCGTTTACAGGATTTCCCCGGATCTTTCCTTTCTCTCGCGTAGAAACATAGATGTTCTCGAATGCATCTATTATTCAAGCGGTGCGGTGAGCAAGAGCTGCACACCGCCCTTGGGCAGCTGTTTACTCATAAAACGAATTTGAAGGGGTTTTTGCTGTTTTAAATGCAGATCAAACAGGCAGGTAGCAAGCCGGAGCTCTGCTCCTCTACCAAAACCTGCTTGTGTTGTGATCTGCTCTGCTGCTCTCCAGCTCCATCTGCCTGGTCCCTCCGGAGGAGATGATCTTCGCTCTCAAAGCAGGGATGCTGGCTGTCGGGAGGTCTTCTACAGCCCCGGCTGGAAATCAGGGCTGGTTCATTTGAAGAACATCTGTCTGGTGGGCTGTACCTACACCCATCTTAGACGGAGGCAGGAAAACTGAACAGATGTTCTCCCAGTGTCCTTTCCACCCTCCTTATTGCAATTCTCCTATACTGTGATACATCCATATATATCCTAGTTTGGTTCAGAAAGCTTTTCTGTGATCGTCCTCGGTGACTCGATGTGCAGCAGTAGTTTGAAATGCCCTTGTCGACATTTCTGTGTGTTTTAATTGACTCGGGAGATGTAGGACACCGAGTAAATGGCAGGTTTTAAATAATTAAGGTGCTGCTAATCCTCAAGAAATGTCAGAAAGTCCCTAAGAGATGCCGCGTGAGATCCTCTTTCTTGTGAATTGGCTAATTAAAGGGATCCTTTTCATTACAAATAAATAACCGCGTGAGGCTGTCAGCCACAGCGCGCTCGCCGTGGGGAAAGGAGGGCTGTTGGGAGATTAACACCTCTCACTGAAACGCAGCCTTGTGATTTGATAGGTAAAAACATTTAGCTATAAATCCTACGACTATTTTGCAGTAATGTGAACGACGAGCAGCGGAGTTTGCAGTTGCAAGCGAAAGCTGCGCGACTCGAGATGGACACGAGAAGGTCCCAGAAGCTGCTGGCGAGCTGCAGGTGAGTGCAGACCCTCTGTAAAATAAATAACGGCATGTAAAATAAGTTCATTAGTGCTGGTGAGATGCCTGCAGGCCGTCAGGGTGAAGCCTCCGTGGGTAAAACGTCTGGGCTTGGGGGGATGTCAGTCCCCGTTATCTGCGCCTCATCCATCGCCATCCTTCTGCGTCCTTCCGAAGCTGCCTCTTTATTGATAACGCCAGAAAACATCGTTGGGGTTTGGATGTTATGTATCACTCGTGGCTGCAATGTGAATTGAGAAAGTGGGGTGGGAGCTAACAAGTGGCAAATTTTAAACGTGCAGAATTATGGCTTTAAGGCATTTTACTAAACAAAAAACAAGCAGTTGGAGAAAAATACGTCCCCTTTGAGATTCATTTTTCATTGACAGAAACAAAAGGCATTGCTAACAGAAATATGATGAGTGTTCTGCCTTGGAGTTTACAGAAGCGAATAGATGCCAGGGAGAAGCAGATTGCATCTTTCCCTCGAGATATCTTGGGGGAAATCTAGATTGTGCCAGACGAGCCCATCAGGAGAACACGCTTCTCTAAAGACTGGAATACGGTAAAGTAAAAAGTATCTGGAGCCTTGTAGGTCCACAGCGAGTCCCTAATGCTCGGCTCTTCCCTCCCTTGGTGCCTTCAGGGCCGGTGGCTCTGGGCTCTCGGGAGCCCGGTGCAGCTCTCGCCGGGAGCTCGCACGAGAAGCTGGTCCCCAGCTCCATCGCTCCAGCTCCCCCATCAGACTCTTTCTTGGGACGACACCGAATCCCCTCCTCTGACAAACGGCTGGTTATTTTAGGATGCGCTGGCATCAGCGACATCCCTTTTCTAAAGACAAGAATGAAAAAGTTATTCTTGTACCACTTCCCCCTATTTTGGTGGAAGATGCTCTCACGTCACGGTGCTATTACTGGAACTCGGATCCGCTCCATCTGCTCACTCCATTGATATTTTGTTTGCAGTTAAAATTGCCTTTAAACTCTCCCGGTCCCCCTGCGTGCCCGTGGGAAGAAATACGCTGCAGGAGGGTGGATCCGCCGTAGCGGAGCCTGGGGAAAAACGTATCCTGGAGGTGAGAGACAAAACGCCCGGTTAAGGAGAAGGGCATAAACCAAGGGACGCCATCGTGCCCTGTGTGCTTCTGTTTCTCCTGTTTTAAGAGACAGAAATGGCAAATTTTGGGCAAATCCAACGTTTGCAGTACACGAGATGCCCAGGGCCGCTTCCCCCAGGGCAAAGGCAAAGTTGGCTTTGGCCCCTGACCCAAAATCTGCTTTATTCAACCCAGCGGCACCGTCTCTCCGTTGGGTCCCTGGGGCTCTGCGTCCTCCCTGCTGCCTGATACCCGGCTCCTGCCGGAGAAGAGCAAATAGATGAACCTGGGGAAGAAAAGAGATTTTTTTTCCCCCCCTCCCTGCTTCTCTCACGCAAGGTTTAAAATCCTTCTGGCAGAAAATCACAGCGGGGTCTGCCATATCTTCATAACGGGAGATGTGAAGATGCTAGAGCCTGTTTAACTCTTCTCTCTCCTAAGCAAAATTTATCACTTAGCCACTCGAAACAAGAAATGAGCAGCAACATTTGATGCACTGCCACAGCATTAAAATGGATCTCCTGAGACGCCTCCGGCAAGCTCCATCCCGCCCTCCGAGGCAAAGCATCGTCTTCTGTCGTAGGCTGTATTTCCCTGCAAGAAAGGGAAACCGCCTGCACAGGGAGCTGCGGCGCGGAGGGAATAGGGACGCAGCCCCGCGAACGCGTCGCCAGCGGCGCCGGCCGTATGCGCGCAGCGTAGGCGGGAGGCACGTCCCACCCTTCCCCGCTTCCTCGGATCGGCCGAGATGCCATAAATTGGGTGGGTTTTGCCTTTGCGGTGCTGAGGGGGAGTAGCACTAACGGGACGCGACTTGGTGAGAGTCTGCAGAAATTAGTAACCGGGCAGGAATTAGGAAATGGTGCATTCAAGACCTTAAAAAATAGGGCAATGCTGCAGGCACCAGCTTTAATATTTCATATAGCAGTAATAAATTATTGCTTAGAAGTTGGAAACCAGCAGAAGGCAGCAGAAGGATTAAACTTGAGCTAGATCTCCGGTAAGTTGATTCATTTTATTTCCTAATGGTATGCTTTAATACTTTGTTTATTAGTTTGGATTAATATGAAGTTTCTTATCAGAGAAAGATAAATAGGGAAACGTTCTATTAAAATTGACTCGGTGATTTATGATATTTAAGCTTTGTTTCTATTCTGCCGTGTAAGAAGTAGTTTTAAATGTGTCTTTCTTATGTTAAAGATGTTATTTTAGGAGATAAAGTGAAGGTTTGTGGGGCTAAGGGATGTGCTGGGTGGGCTGTGCGGGGTGTTTACTGGGCTCTAGGCAGTCTGCTGTTCGCATTTCTTACCCAAGCCAGCATCTATTGCTCCATAGCTTCTTCCAAAAACCCCGTGCCGGGGATGTGAACCGCTTTGTGTGCACACGGGTTGCCGATTCGGGCCACGGAGCCAGCGGGGGACCCGGTGCAGGGATCCCCGGGGCTGCGACCCAGCCTGGGGGCAGCTCGGTAGGGAGATGTGACCCCAAACCTGGAGGACGAGCCGTGGGGGCGGCTGCCGGCCCTCCCTCTACGCCTGCTGCAGCTTCAATATTGTTCTGTGCAGTTGGTGACTTACAGCCAGCAACGAGCACAAAAAAAGGATATATTCATGTTTTTGAAACTTGGGGTGACGTTCAGAAGTCCCTTCCAGCTTAAATTAGCCTGTGACTCTGTGCTGTGGAAGAGAGCAGCAGTAAGGTAAATCACATTCTCAGAGTCCTCCAGAAGCATCAAGATAAAAATGAGCATAGCTGACGTCCACAATCATTTTAAAATAGTGTCTTTCTCCTAAACGAGTGAATGTGATTCTGAATCACGATTTTGTCATGAATTTCAGAACTTATTTTCTCTGTCACCCCCCTCTGCAAAGCATAGTGGAGCCGCGCTGGTGCCAAGGGTGCCGGCATCCCCCGCGGCATCTTAACCTCATCCCTCTTCTTGGGGGGCTCTTACTAAACCCGCAGGAGCGGGATTTATTTAAGTCTGTCTTTTTCTGCCAAATAGAATTGAATCGGGAGGGGAATGGGAGAACTAGCATCATTTTTTTTCATTTAATATCAAAAAATAAAGAGAATTGGACTGGACCGTCCAGGTGGGCGATGGTTCCTCGGGCTTGTCGGTCACCGCTGCGGGAAGGCAGCATGCAGACCTCGCCGACTTTTAACCCAAGCCTGGGAAGTTTGTGTTTCCCTCAAAAGAACTAAGTTTTTCTATAAAGAAGCAGAAAGCAAACCTCAGCTTCAGATGTCCGAGCAGAGGCAGCGAGTCGGTCGCCCACAATTACACACGCAACTGTGTTTCCAGCCCCAGGGGAGCACAGCGAATTTTACCTAGGAAACCATTCATTTAGAGGCAAAACTTCTCTCTTACGGATAAAAAGGGATAAGGCTTATTAATTTGGAGTAATTAAAGTCGTTTGAGGAGCACAACTCGGTTGATTTGGAATTCAGGCCAACAAATTCCATGTGAATGTATCAGCTGATTGCAAAAACGTCGGTGCTGGAGTGTGTTTCCACTACATTTTTCTTCCAACAGCAGAAGCGTAAGAAGCAGATTTTACACCACAAGGTGTGACCCCGCTTATCGGTGCTGGCTTCGTGCCCCAGCAGCGGGGTCTGACCCTGGCCCCTCACCTGCGCCTCTGGGCTGCACGGCCATCGGGGCACCTGCGCCGTGCCCAGCGTGGGGGGCAGCCAGGACGCACCCCTGCAGCCCAAAATTAAACCTGAGCTTTGCCAAGGGCTCTGTTGTACTCCTGAGTCCTAGGGCGTCCCCCAAAAAGAAGAGAATGAGCTTCCCCAGGAGCTTTAAATATATATATATATAGTGGGAAGGGGCACCTGAACCCGCGGCAGGTCCCCAGTCTGTGCCAGCCCTTCAGCATCTCCTACCAGGGGCCAGCCCGGAGCCGAAATCGCCGTGGGACAGCAGGAACCCGCCGCCTGCCCAGCTCGGGCACCGCTGCAATCATTTATGGCGCTTTGTTTCCTTTTTTTCTGCCTCCCATGGGTGATGGGCTGCAGCCTGAAGGGCTCCGAGGGCACCCAGCAGCTTTCATAGAATGATAGAAGGCTTTGGGATGGAAGGGACCTCTAAAGCCCATCCAGTCCATCCCCCTGCCATGGGCAGGGACATCTTCAACCAGATCAGGTTGCTCACAGCCCCATCCAGCCTGGCCTTGAGTGTTTCCAAGGATGGGGCATCTACCACCTCTCTGGGCAACTCGTTCCAGCGCTTCACCACCCTCATCGTGACAAATTTTTTCCTTGTGTTTAGTCTGAATCCCCCCTCCTTTAGTTTAAAACCATCGCCCCTTGTCCTGTCACCGCAGGCCTTGCTAAAAAGACCATCCCCATCTTTCTTATGAGCCCCCTTTAAGCACTGAAAGGCGGCAATGAGGTCTCCCTGCAGCCTTCCCTTCTCCAGGCTGAACAACCCCACCTCTCTCAGCCTGTCCTCACAGCAGAGGCGCTCCAGCCCTCGGATCATTTTGGTGGCCTCCCCTGGCCCCGCTCCCACAGCTCCATGTCCTTCCCGTGCTGAGGACCCCCGAGCTGGACGCAGGGCTCCAGGGGGTCTCCCCAGAGCGGGGCAGAGGGGCAGAATCCCCTCCCTCGCCCCGCTGCCCACGCTGCGGGGGATGCAGCCCAGGAGACGCTTGGCTTGCTGGGCTACGAGAGCACATTGCCGGCCCATGGCCAGCTTTTCATCCCCCAGTGCCCCCAAGTCCTTCTCCTCAGGGCTGCTCTCCATCCCTCCATCCCCCAGCCTGTGCTGATACCGGGGGTTGCCCCGACCCAGGTGCAGGACCTTGCACTTGGCCTTGTTGAACCCCATGAGGTTCACACAGGCCCACTTTCCTCGATAACGTTTTGCAGCTGAGCCCCGACTGAGCTGGCCAGGATGCACACATCTCTCCCGGGATAACACAGCAGCATCCCTCGAGGCGTAGGCTAAAACCCGCACGTATTCCTGCTCTGCGGCAGTTTGGGGTCGCTCTTGGCAGGGGGGGAGTGATTGTGTCCCTTCCCCTTGTCCCCATGCCGCTGCCCTCAGCGAGGATGAGGAGGCAGGGGGTGAAGCCGGCCTGCTCCCACCTATTTGCCGTGTTGCTGAGGTTAACAACGGCACAGCTTGGTTCTTTTTGCAAGCGTTCGTCTACTCGTTGAAAGGAACAGTGATATCTTGGGTAGAAACAGCCAGTTTCAGGTTTGGGGATTTAAAATCTTCTCAAAGATTTTAAAAGAAACAAAGAGCTATTGAGATATTAATTTTGCAAATTATTAGGGTTTTTTTTTAATTAATAGTGTGTTAATTAAAATTAAGAAGTAGGGAGAGCCATTCTGAAACTTTTCTCAGAATATCTTTCCTAAATTTACCATTACAGGGTCTTTCACTGTATCACAAAACCTCTAGGGTTCATCGTTTTGAATGCACCTGATTTATTGCCGTAAGAGAGCAAAGCCAACCGTTGCAGCAGCCTCTCCTCCACCCTGCTTTCATTAATCACCCTCCTACCAGGGCTGCTCCTAGAGAGCTGCGATTCCCCCACTGATTTGATCTCTTCTTTTTTTCTGCCAACAAAATATTTGAGTGATTCGCTGCTTCAGAGGATCTGAGTGTCTACAAGCCACACAGATCTCAGTGAAACTCTAGCAAGTCTTTTTGCCACCAAATTTCCAGTCTTGCAGAAACATGCCCATCTGCAGTTGGGATTTTAATTTTGTTTACATTCTTCCTCTGTTTAGACAGACGCTTGTTCCACCAAATATTGTGGCATGAATTCTACTCCTGCATGCTGTCAGGTATAATTTTCTTTGTAAAAAGCTTTGACGACACAAATTACCTACGTTCTCGGTTTTATTGGTTGCTATTGCTCTGTTTGAATTTATCCTCCGTGGCTCAGGTGAGGGCATAAATACCTCCTTCCCAACACTATTCCTCATTTGCAGTGGGAGTTTTTTGGATGGTATGGCATTTCAAGGTGTGAATCATTTCAAGGAACATCTAAATAGGATGTTCCTAAGAGGACATCGAAACGATGTGACCACATAACGTAGCCGGGAGGTGCTAAGTGATCCTGTCCCTATGCTTAAGCATCTCAGGCCAAAGGGACCGCACGTCTGCTTAAAGTTAGGTATAAACTTAAGTATTTGCTGAGTGGTGTCTAAACGCTGCTGGGAACGCCGTGAGCCCGTGCAGCCTCGCGTCCAAACTCGGTCCTCGCTTCTGCCCCTGCAATTCCAACGTGGCTTTAGAGCAGCGGTGAGCCCGGGCGCGGGGTGGATGGATACAGCGAGAGGGGAGAGCCCGGCACGCAAACTCTGCCAAGCCATGGGCAACCAACCGGCCCCGCTGCTCCCAAAGATGCTGTAGCCAGTGCATCTCTCCAAATGCCTGAGTTGAGGTCTATATAGCTCTGATTTCCGAGGGTGACTCACATCGGTGTTGATGTTAGTAGGAAACGACGCTGCCGAGAGCATGGTCGCCTCGAAACGCTGTTTGTGCTCTGGCGTGCGACGTGTTGAGTGTGAAACTCAACCTTGCTGCTGCTGCTGCTGCTATGGGTGACCCAGCTCTGAGCTCTGGGCCCGTGTCCCTGAGCAGTCTTTGCTTGAGGTGGTCAAAGGACGCGTCTCACCATCCGTGCTTACAGAGGTGTTTCCAACGGCACATTTCATGCTACAGTTTAACTAAATCATGATGCAAATGCAAATCAGATTAGCAAGGATGCAATCTGTCAGGGTACAGATTAAAAATAACACACCATCACGACAAAAGTCTGTGCACGGTTAAGTTGAAAATATCTGGCTCTCTCTCATTTCAGTGGAAATCGTGTTCAGTCTTTGCGGCAGGAATGAAGTTAACCTGCACGTAAACGCAGCCGCAGCCGCCTCCTCTGCAAAAGCAGGCTGGCAATCAGTTGCTAAGGCAACATTTTTCCCAAAGCTGGGATCTTCCGCACAGCTTTTTAGCGCAGCTCCATCAGCACGGATATTTTACAAAGCGGGCTTGACCTGTGAAGAGCTCAGCTTTGCTTACCGACCTCCTGCGGCCCCTTGCCCCGAGGCGCAAGGAGGGACCGCGTGTCCCCAGGGCAGGTGGCTCCAGGGGAGACCCCCCGCTCCTGGGGGGGTGGAGGTGGAGGGGAGACCCCAGCCCCGCTCTCGGTGCCGTCTCCCGCGGATCGGGCACCTACGGAAGAAGCAATTGGCCGTTCACGAGCCCGTTAGCAACGGCTGCTGGAATCAAAGCCACTAAATAGAGTTTTCTCGTCTGGGTAAATTTATGGGTAATGGTCACATCTGTAAAATTACTGTCTGAAATAATATAGGCAGACATATATTGCATGTCAGAAAGCTAAATGGTAGATAAAGGCTCATTTATCTAATGCAATCGCTCCTATTGGGCTTTCTTTCCAAATGTCCGCTGTTTAATAAGTTCCTCCCCAGCACTTTCCAGACAGAAACTCAGGGAAAGTAATAAAGGGATCTGGTCAGGGCCATCTATTCTGCTCGGCAGGCACCGGGTTTGCGCTGGAGTAGGAGGGAGAAATTACTTACACTGGAAACAGATATTTATCGTCCTAGATAACGAATGCTCATTTAGTGCGTAGATAAATCCTAAAGTTTTCTGTTTGACAGACTCTTGCATACAGCTCTTCGTCTGCATGATGAACCGCTCTTCGTTCTCCTTCCTCCAGGAGAACGCTCTTCCCATTGAAACTGGGCTGCAAATCCATGATTTCTGTACCTATCTTATAACAGTCAAAGGCTTTATGGATATCTCTGCGTCTGCTCCGTGCAAACACCTGATTTGTGCACACGAGTGTGCCAGCATAGCGTGAGCTCTTCGTTGCGGCAGTAAATGCAAAATAGAGAGATGCAACTCTTCTCTCGAAGGCAATGAGCAGCGGGAGCTGCCTTTCTCCGCGTGCCTGGCCTCCACGGCCCGAGGTGGGGCGGCGAGGAGACATCCTCGCCTGAAACCTGCCGCGGGCTTCGTTAGCGCTGTCCTGGCTTGATGGGATTTCTGCTCTTCTGTAAGATGGGGGAGCAGGAACTCGTACGGGTGCCATCAGGCTGACTCAGAGGATGCAGATGACTTGCCAGCTCCTAGATAGTAGATGCTAAAATGATCAATACTCTAAATAAAAAGATACTAACCTTTTCTTTGGGGTGATTACATCAAGACAGACGGTGTACAGTGAAAAAGAAAAGGGATGCTGTTTATACTTGAAATCACTGTTGAAATAATGAGCATAGCTCGTTCTTCCCTGCAACGCTGCAGGCGTGGGGAGGAGCGGCTGGGAGCTGCCCGGCGGGAAAGGGCCTGGGGGTGCTGGTCGACAGCCGCTGAACATGAGCCAGCAGGGTGCCCAGGTGGCCAAGAGGGCCAGTGGCACCCTGGCTTGTATCAGGAACGGTGTGGCCAGCAGGAGCAGGGAGGGGATGGTGCCCCTGCGCTGGGCACTGGTGAGGCCGCCCCTCGAATGCTGTGCTCAGCGCTGGGCCCCGCACCCCAAGGCGGCCATGGAGGGGCTGGAGCGTGGCCAGAGCAGGGCAGCGAGGCTGGGGCAGGGGCTGGAGCACAAGGCTGGGGAGGAGCGGCTGGGGGAGCTGGGGGGGCTCAGCCTGGAGAAGAGGAGGCTGAGGGGAGCCCTCATCGCTCTCTGCAACGGCCTGAAAGGAGGCTGGAGCCGGGGGGGTCGGTCTCTGCTCCCCAGGAACAAGCGATGGGACGAGAGGGAACGGCCTCCAGCTGCACCAGGGCAGGTTTGGGTTGGGTATTGGGAAAAACTTCTTCCCCGAAAGGACTGTCAGGCCCTGGCCCAGGCTGCCCAGGGCAGTGGTGCAATCACAGTCCCTGGAAGTGTTCAAAGAACGTGTGGATGTGGTGCTTAGGGACGCGGTGTAGAGGTGGACCCGGCAGTTAGGTTAACGGTTGGACTCGATGATCTCAGAGGTCTTTTCCAACCTTAATGATTCTGTGATTCTACGATTCAGGTTGGTGCAAGAGCTTTTGCATCTGTGAGTCTGAGAAATGAGCAGTGAGAGTGAAGAACATCGCATGGGCTTAACTTGGGAAAGGTAGCTGATCTAAATGAGTGCCGTCAATGGCGAAGCTTCTTTCAATTATTGAGGCTGTTTTGTAATCTCCTTGCGCTACCTCGCATGCTTCCCCCAAGGAACTGCCTGAGGAAATAGGTATAATTCATGGAATTGGTATTTCTTGCCTCATGCTCCCCCGGGGACCTGTTATTTCACAGGGCAGATAGAACCTCTGCCAGCAGCCGGGCACCGAGACGCGCCGGCCAGGGCGGACCCGCGGGACCGGGGAGTGGGCAACTGGGGGCCCCGATTTAGCGGGGAGGAGCGGGAGAGCCCAGTGCTGCCCAGGAGCCTGGCTGCTAGGGAGAGTCCCACGGTATCTGAAAAAAGAGTTTATTGCAAATCGGTGGAGCGGCTGTTGAAAAGCGGTCCTGTAATAGAGCTCCCTGGAGAGCAGCCGTGCTAACGCAGGTGCTGTAGCCGGTAATGTCTGGCATTTGCATTAGCCACGCGTGCAGGCACTTGGCCAACGCGGGGCTCCTCTACCGTCACAGTGGTCCTGAGTCCCCAGCCGGAGCCCTCCACCCTCCGATACGGCGATTAGAGAGGAGCCCTCGAGTCGTGCAGAACAATAATAACACTTCATCTGATAGACATTAGTGACATACTTTTGACAAATTGTTGTCGTCTCTTCTCTGCTTCAAGGGTAGCATCACCAGTCCTGCCGTTGCCGGCGTGCCTTGAGGATGCTGGCTGCAGCTCAGCCTTTTAGTGCTGCTCAGCACTTCTCTCCAGGCTTTGTTGCTTCTTTGATAGGTCTAAAATGGAGAGATTACACTGGAACTATCCAATAATTCCACAGAAACTGCAAAGGGTAGCTTACGGAGTTATACTGCTGATACACCACCTGAAACACCTATCTGGATTTTCATGGGAACAAGGAGGAGCAGATCACAAGGAAAAGGCGCGTAACACAGAAGCAGCACGAAACCAGTTCCGTTTCATTACAGTTAAATCACTTATTCTCACATGTGTAAAATTTAAAAATAACCCAGACGGTTCATCGGAGGCTGCAGACGATGCTGTCTGCTTCACGCCGCGACAGAGCGCCTTCGCCTCTTGCCTCTGTAAGCAGATGACTAGTGATAGGTGGAGGTGGTGGAACTGGAAAACTCGGTTTGAGACAATTGCTTTCCTTCCAGACAATGCTATTATCTATGCTCCCTATTATACAGCTTTTAATTTAATGAGCTTCCGTATTCTTTTAGATACAAACGCTAATCCCTGCTCGCATCCCCAGTCTGCTCTTTGCCGCGTACTCCAGGTAGCACTTCGCCATGTAGCTAAAAGAACCTGGTGCCAGTAGATCAATTATTAATTTCTTAATTTACTGTGTGCCCTAAAATGTGTAAAAGATATTAACCCCTGCTTATACAAGAAGGTTTTGATACTAACAATGTATTTCTGTATGATTATAATGTGTAGATTATTATTTAGGCTACTCTGTGGGTAAGAAACCCAGGTGGCGTCCCGGCATCCCACGGTGCCTGGCACTGTGCAGGTGCAGGTTAACCCCCCGAAACGCTCACTGAATTTGCAGCCCTATTCTCTCTCCAGACGTTATCCACTATTTTAATATTATCTGTGAACCATTCTATGATTCTAAGTGTCTTTCCCTTTTCAGCTATGAAAACAGGATTTTTTCCTACTTTAATATATTTACTGAAATGATTATACTATACAATAAGGCAGTATTGCACAACTGCGTGAGCAACACAAGTAATTCTTAAGAATAACTTGGTGTTTTTTAAGAACCCCTTTTATCTTGCTGAAGGAACTGCACAGAGAGGCTTGGTTTCAGCCTGCTTTGAGGCTCAGGTGACAAAGACGAGATGAGATATATCGTTCCCTTGACTGGGTGAACCCAATCTCTTCGGCTCAACCTTTCCTTGGGGGAACAGATTGCTTCATTGCTTTCTGCTTCCTTCCACTAAACTGGTTTTTCTCAGTGATCCTTCATGGTCCCATAGAAATAGTCCAGGGACACCCAGGAGGTCAGCAATTACAAACCCGTGCTGAGCCACGCTGAAGATGTAGGATGCACGGCATCTAATGGCCTGGAGGCTCAGGATTTGCCTCGGCTCATAAGACATCAAAAGACAGATTTCAACGAGGATGCAAAGGTCTTAATCAGTGACGGGGACTTTTTCCCATTCCCATTTTGTGGGGAGTCGCCTGGACTGGGCTGAGACACCTGGAATGGTCCTTTCTGGCATCTCCGCTTTGCAACAGAGGTCAACAAATTGCAACAGGTTCAGCTCAGCAGAGAAAAGGTCCGTGATAAGGAAACCCACCCTCAGCTTCTCCAGGGGAGGGCTGAGATGACTGCCAGCTAGTTTTACCTTTTTCTCCTTCGATAGCCTGTGGCTCCCAACATCTCGATCTGCCTTACAGCCATGAACCGGTTCAGCAAAACCAAGCGACTGAGCAACCTTCACCAGGTCTCTTCCCCAGCTTTGCCTGAAGGTTTAGGGGAGCACTTAGTGCAACAAAATAATTCAGCTGACCACTGAAAATCGCTTACAGCGACCGAGGTGAGAAGCTGTCAGAGCCATCGATGCCCGTGCCATGGCTGCACGGGAAGGCCCTGGGCTGCAGTGACAGCCACCCTGGTTGCACCTACGGGGCGATGCCAGCGGTGCTGCGTACGGCCGGGACGAGTGCCCGTGTCCCCGTGCAGTGACACCGCCGTGCTCCCCCAGGGATGCTTCCTACCCCGGCCAGCCCCGAACCTGCCTCATTGCTGCCTGCTTTGATTCACAGACCATGTTTTCTGACAGAGGTGCTGGCCACCCCTGCAGCGAGTTTACCTCTTCTGATAATATTCTGTTTTTTCCTAACTATTTGTTATGGGCCTTTTCCATACTCTATGGGAAAACATGGTTCTGGCTCGCCGGCCGGCTGTGCGCTGTCTCTTGAAAGTGGGAAATACAGGTTTAAAAATACTTCTAGCAGCAGGCAGTATGGAAGTTAGATTTCCCAAATCCTCTGTGAATGCCCAGAGAAATTCCATAGGAGTTCCTCACCAGTGGTCTTTAAAAAAAGGGAACAACCCCCAAACCCCACGAGATGAGCTTGACTGAGCTGCCAGGAGCAGTAGGCTTGGGGCCGTTAATCACGACGGGAAAGTGCCTCTTGAGAAGCCTCACCAAGGCACCTAATTACCTCCGTGGGACTTGCAACGTGTCCCAGTCCTCGGTGTTTCCCTGCTGCCTGTGTCTGGAGAGCTCGGTGCTGCTTCTTTGCAATAGTTTTTTGCAGCGTGCTGGGTTTATAGGTCTGGGTTGAAGGAACAGGGAGCGTGACCCTCCCCGGTGCGGCGTGCCTTGCAGCCCTGCTCCCAGCAAGGGCTGTGGCAGAGGAGAAGATGCTTTGTGTTCAGTGTTGGGCCCCTCACTACAAGAAGGACATGGAGGTGCTGGAGCGTGGCCAGAGGAGGGCAACGAAGTTGCTGAAGGGTCTGGAGCACAAGTCTTATGAGGAGCGGCTGGGGGAGCTGGGGTTTTTTAGTCTGGAGAAGAGGAGGCTGAGGGGAGCCCTCCTCGCTCTCTGCAACGGCCTGAAAGGAGGCTGGAGCCGGGGGGGTCGGTCTCTGCTCCCCAGGAACAAGCGATGGGACGAGAGGGAACGGCCTCAAGCTGCACCAGGGCAGGGTTGGGTTGGGTATTGGGAAAAACTTCCCCGAAAGGGTGGTCAAGCATTGGCCCAGGCTGCCCAGGGCAGGGGTTGAGTCTCCATCCCTGGAGGTATTTAAAGGACGGATAGACGTGGTGGTCGAGGATATGGTTTAGTGGTGGGCTTGGCAGTGATAGGTTAACCGTTGGACTCGATGATCTTAAGGGTCTTTTCCAACCTTAACAATTCTATGATTCTGTGATTCTATGAAGTCCTCACCTCCCCGCCGAACACGCAATGGGGAGCCACAGGCATCTTGCTGCTCGGCCCCACGGAGCAGACCTGACTCTGCTGTTGCTCGTGCACCGTCACCACCAGTCCAGCGCGCCCGCAGGCTCTCCCGCCGCCGGCCCCGGCGTACCCGGGGGTTACGAGTGGCTGGGGGTGCAAAGCTAAACCTGAAAGCCGAATACTGATTTCGCTACAGCCGAACCCAAAGGTCTCCGAGCTTCCTCTGCAGGGACAGTGGGGAAGGGGACAGCGAGTGCCCCATGTCTGCGTGACATAAACTGCCCTGTATCAGCGAGGCTGGGAAAGCAGTCCCGGTCCTGTCCTGGCAGGAGGGCGCGTGCATGGGCGAGGAGCGGGACCGAGCCTGGGACACATAACCCCGGCTAGATGCTGCTCTGCTCATCCGTCCACGGGGCTGCGGCTTTCCCCAGCATCCGCGTGATCTGCAGGCGACAGACACGACCGACTCACGACTCGACCGTGGCACTGGTTTACAACAGAAATAACTATCCTCCTTATTCCAGTGGAAGGCTAACGAGCACGGTACACGACTACATGGCAAACAAGTTTAAATCCACTCTTTTGTAAGCGCACACCACGGTAGGCGCTATCTTTCAGTTCCTAATGACGTCTCCTCCCGCCACTGACGCCGCACAGCTCACAGGCAACGCGGGGAGGACATTCCACAACAATAGCTGTCTCCGTCCCACTGGGATGAAAATGTCTCCGTCAAAGTACAGAAGAAATATCCTCCTCTCTAAAAGGGCTTTTAAAAATCTTCACAGCCAGGTCCTGGAGTTATTCAGCACTTGCTGCGGGGACGCCGCTCACCGCGTCCCACCGAATGCAGAGGCGCAGGTCCCCCATTCGGGGCGGGCACTCTCCACCTCGCCTTCCCTTCTGGGTCTGAATTGATAGGAAAAGATTTTTTTTTAAGCTGACATTCTCTGTTCAATGTGGTCTCCAACTTGGTCGATCAGTCAGTTATTCAGTGAAATGTCTTTTGTTCTGCGGCCTGCCAATTCCAAATTCTGCTCTGAATATTCAGTATTCAATAATTTAGCCCAGATCACAGGCTAGAGCTTCTGTTGCTCAAAATTAATTGGCTTTAGATAAGTCATGTATTTTAAATTACTCAAAGGCAATTAAGTTTGAGTGGCAACTTGTCACAATTCAACACAGAATTCAAAATTCACAAGTACTCAGTATTTTGAGTGTTTGAGCTTTACATTTCTTTTCCACGAACATTTATGTGGCTCCTTAATGACTGCAAATAGTGAAACAAAATAAAAAAAAAAAAAAGGAGTGTTGAAATTTCAATTTAAAAGTTAATATTAAAGACTGTTTTCTTGTTCATAGTCATCTCAAGACACTCTATTTTAAGAAACACTACCTGCATAATTCTCTTCTTGCAAGGTACAACACTGAGAATTAGATCCTCAAAGCAAACAAGAAACAAAAAGAAACTTTTAGTGGTAAAAATTGGTGTGTGCAAAACTGTGAAGACATCTGAGACAAGAAGAAAATTGTGCCTCTATAGCTACGAGTTCTTGCAGAAAGGACATTTCACCGCTCATGGAGATTATAAAATCTTGACGGATTGTTTCCATGGAACATAAAAGATACTAGCTTCCTAAAGAGAACAGGATCGCCTTGTGTAAAGCCTCGCGCTGTTTGTGCTCCAGGCACTGGCAGTGAAAACACCGATATATGAGACCTGCAAATAAAAAACAAAAAGAAGAGGAAGACAGAGAAATAGGAGATAACTAATAAAAGGCTTGGACAGATTCTAAAATATTTTAAAGCAGGTTTCAACTGACAATCGCAGAGTATTTCAAGATTTGTATTCCCCAGTTGCTACCCAAGAGCGGACACCCGCGGAGGCTCGGTGTCCCCCCGCTCTTGCTGCTGTGCTCATGGGGAACGAACCCCCGCGAGCGCTCCTGGGACAGCGTCACACCAAGGGAAAACCAGCAATATTTTCAGACCGGGGGGATATTTTGTTTACCTACAAAATCGAGGCCAACTGGTTTGTGCTGTGCTCCTGATAGGAGCAAACCATTCCCGCAGCAACAGCAGAGGGACTTGGGATAGCCAGAAAAACGCAGAATGAGAAACACAACCATCACGGAGCCTGAGGAATGATGTGTAAAAGCCCGATTTCCTCCTATTCATCTCCTTTGCATAATGGTTAATAACTAAAGAACGTAGGGAGAATCTTGAGCAGTCTGTGATGATCACACCTCGGGCACGGTCAGGGTGGCGATGGACCACGCGCAGGGCCCACCGGCAGCCCCGGCACGGCATGCACGGCACGTCTCCCGCGCTCGATGGAGAACTGAGCAGCTATTCAAGCTCATTTGGATGCCCAGGCCAGCGGCCCTCCTGGACCGCAGCATCTCCACACACCAGCGGCTCTGCGGAAGCCACCCGGGACCCAACTGGGTCAATGCTGAGCAGGAGCTAACAAGGCTTGATGAGGCTGATTTGAATTTGCGCCGCTGATTGCCTCTGCGGTGAATCTTTATTTCGTGTTGTACACTTTCATTTAAATGTGAAGAGCCACTTCTCATCAAAAGCATGGAGCACTCAGGCCACATTTGTTCCCTCTGGGCCAAATCGCTTGTTCCTTCTCCAAACTAGGCATGAAGTGCTTGCGAAGCACCTATGGCACGTGTGTTCCCATGTATTTCTGTGGCCCCTCTTGCCCAGATGTGGGGAAGAGATTCTGTTCCCTGAGCTCAGGCTGCATGTGTGGTTTAGACCCCATCAGGTTTTGCATCTTGCCCCCATGTACTGCTTCAGCAGACAGGTCGCCCCTGCCGTCCCCGCCAGCCCAAGGACATTCCCCAGGCAATGCCGTCCTGCCAGCCGGGGGACATCCCACGGCCCTTGGCTCCAGCTTCTCACTTGGCTCAAATTTTATTCATAGAATCATAGAATCGTTAAGGTTGGAAAAGACCTCTGAGATCATCGAGTCCAACCGTTAACCCAGCACTGCCAAGCCCACCACTAAACCATGTCCCTAAGCACCACATCTACCCTTCTTTTAAATCCCTCCAGGGATGGGGACTCAACCCCTGCCCTGGGCAGCCTGGGCCAGGGCCTGACAGCCCTTTGGGGGAAGAAGTTTTTCCCCATACCCAACCCAACCCTGCCCTGGCGCAGCTTGAGGCCGTTCCCTCTCGTCCCATCGCTTGTTCCTGGGGAGCAGAGACCGACCCCCCCGGCTCCAGCCTCCTTTCAGGCCGTTGCAGAGAGCGATGAGGGCTCCCCTCAGCCTCCTCTTCTCCAGGCTGAGCCCCCCCAGCTCCCCCAGCCGCTCCTCCCCAGCCTTGTGCTCCAGCCCCTGCCCCAGCCTCGCTGCCCTGCTCTGGCCACGCTCCAGCCCCTCCATGGCCGCCTTGGGGTGCGGGGCCCAGCGCTGAGCACAGCATTCGAGGGGCGGCCTCACCAGTGCCCAGCGCAGGGGCACCATCACCTCCCTGCTCCTGCTGGCCACACCGTTCCTGATACAAGCCAGGATGCCACTGGCCCTCTTGGCCACCTGGGCACCCTGCTGGCTCGTGTCCAGCGGCTGTCGACCAGCACCCCCAGGCCCTTTCCCGCCGGGCAGCTCCCAGCCGCTCCTCCCCACGCCTGCAGCGGTGCCTGGGGTTGCTGTGCCCCCAGGGCAGGACCCGGCCCTGAGCCTTGCTGACCCTCACCCCGTGGCCTGGGCCCATCGACCCGGCCTGGCCAGGGCCCTCTGCAGGGCCTCCCTGCCCCCCAGCAGATCGACACTTCCACCCAGCTTGGTGTCACCTGCAAACTGACTGAGGGTGCAGTTAGTGCAAACTTACTAAGGTGAGTTACTTACTCTTCCCAGGCAGAGTTTCTAAAGAGAAAGGCAGGGTTTGGGAGCGAGCGGTGCCGGCGAGGAGGGAGCAGCTGCCCAGGGGTGCTGGCTCTGCGCTGCCAGGGGCTCCCCGCACCTCCAACCACACACTGGTTCCGCAGGGTTTAATTAGCCAGAGCGCATCCAGAAGCTCTTCTCAGTGGGTCGTAATTTTATGGAAATCTTGTTAAATTAATTTTTAGCAGGGATAAAGCACTCCTCATTCTCGGCACTCCACTCTATTTTCCAGCACCCGGCAAATCAGGCTTGCTCAGCGCATTAAGGAGCACTCTGTTTCCAGGTTTTACAGATTAATTTCATTCAGAGCTTTTTAGCCCTCGCTATGTTGCATGTAATATGAGCCACTTTTGGTGCAAAGAAAGATTTTTTTATGTGATTCCTAGCTAAAATGTCTTCCGTTTGATATTCTGGATGGGGGATGCATGAGCATACGTAAATACTTCAAGGAGCCGACGGCTTGCACAAAGCTACACTGGGGGGTTTTTTTGGTGGCGACAGTTGGCTCAGATAGATTGTACGGGATGTGGTGCCGCATCCCTAAATCACCCCATCCTCTGCCTCCGTGACTGCCTCACAAAGTCACCCTCATTGAGTCACTCTTGTGGACTTGCAAGATGGGCAGAAGAGATCTCTACAGCCACTGTGCCTGGTAGTTCTGGGCGTAGACCTGATCTACCTGATCATCAGTACCTCTTCATCCAGGCAAATACATTTTGTTTGAGCTAGTGCAAACAAGTTTGAGCTACTAGTTCAGGTGATGTGCCTTCCCCGTCATCCCGCAAAACCCACCCGGCAAATGAGCAGCTTCATTTCCCATGTTGCTAATTAACTCGGTGCATGAATCAATAGAAAATCATAGAATCATAGAATCATAGAATCGTTTAGGTTGGAAAAGACCCTTAAGACCATCAAGTCCAACCGTTAACCCAGCGCTGCCAAGGCCACCACTAAACCATGTCCTCGAGCACCACATCTCCCTGGCTTTTAAATCCCCCCAGGGATGGGGACTCAGCCCCTGCCCTGGGCAGCCTGGGCCAGGCCTGACAGCCCTTTGGGGGAAGAAGTTTTTCCCAATATCCAACCCAAACCTGCCCTGGCGCAGCTTGAGGCCGTTCCCTCTCGTCCCATCGCTTGTTCCTGGGGAGCAGAGACCGACCCCCCCGGCTCCAGCCTCCTTTCAGGCCGTTGCAGAGAGCGAGGAGGGCTCCCCTCAGCCTCCTCTTCTCCAGGCTGAGCCCCCCCAGCTCCCCCAGCCGCTCCTCCCCAGCCTTGTGCTCCAGCCCCTGCCCCAGCCTCGCTGCCCTGCTCTGGCCACGCTCCAGCCCCTCCATGGCCGCCTTGGGGTGCGGGGCCCAGCGCTGAGCACAGCATTCGAGGGGCGGCCTCACCAGTGCCCAGCACAGGGGCACCATCCCCTCCCTGCTCCTGCTGGCCACACCATTCCTGATACAGGCCAGGATGCCCTGGGCCCTCTTGGCCACCTGGGCACCCTGCTGGCTCATGTCCAGCGGCTGTCGACCAGCACCCCCAGGCCCTTTCCCGCTGGGCAGCTCCCAGCCGCTCCTTCCCTTTTCTGTAGTTCCCCGGATCCTCCTTCCGACCCTTCTTGTAGACGGGCGTCACATTTGCTAACTTCCAGTCATCTGGGACCTCCCCAGTTGACCAGGGCTGCTGATAAATGATGGAGAGTGGCTTGGCCAGCTCCTCTGCCAGCTCCCTCCGTATCCTCGGCTGGATCCTCGGCTGGATCCCGTCTGGCCCCATGGACTTGTGAGCATCCAGGTGGAGGAGCAGGTCGGTGACTGCCACCTCTTCGACATCTGGGGCTTCATTCTGCTTCCTATCTCCATCTCCCAGCTCAGGGGCCTGAAAACCCCGAGGATGACCAGTCTGACTATTAAAGACTGAGGCAAAGAAGGCATTAAGTACCTCAGCTTGTCGTAATCCTGCGGTTACGACACCGACCGGTGCCTCGGGAGACTCTGGCTACCACTGCACGAAGCTGGGTGTTTTCCTTCAGCCCGTTTTTCTGAGTTTATAAAAGCGATTCCACATCATTTTAAAGCAAATTCACAGCTAGCTCTGCTGAAACGCAGGAGTGGCTTGCTCAAAAAAGAGACAGTTTAGGCCTGCATGAACTATTTTTCTGTTGTGTTTCATTCTGGTTTTGTAATGTTTCTGTAGATAACATGAAAATGTCCAGAGGAAACTTAGGGAAAAGGAACCCACAGAGACACAGTGTGATAAGCTGTTATCAACCGGCTCAAATGAAGTTAAGATAATGAGACAGGTCTGTTCAAATCAGAGCATTTTTTCCTATCGCAACAGCCCCAGGTACTGAAAAGGAACATGATTACATTTCCAACTGGCCAACACTTATTAATTGCTGCTTCTGCAGCAAGTGAGAGTCACGGCAGACCGAGCCAAGATCAAGGAACCGATCAAGTTCAACGCGGGCTTTATTATACAGCTTGCTTCGCCATGAATAAATAAATGCAGATGCACGCAGTTATTTAGGTGCTGCTACTCGGCGTTTGCAACACCAAAGTCATCCTGGTTTGTTTCTGAATGGTTGGGCACATCAAATATTTAAAACGTTGTAACGTGGGGAATTAGGAAAAATGGGTGCATTTCGAAGTTAAATACCAGGCCTGATTTTAAAGAGCGATACAAATTACTCGCAATGGCAGATTGAATTTTTGACTAGGCAGAAACGATCAAGGTCATTATCTGCTGGCCTTGACAATGTTCTTTTTCCAGGAAAATAACATTTTCTGGGTCTGAAAAAAATCTGGGGCAACCTTCTAGACGAAAAATGTATTTTAATCTAAAAACTTAGCTGAAATAAATAACTAAATAATCAGGGCTTTTCTTTCTAACATCATTTTGGGCAGAAGAGGATATTGGTTTCTGCCCAACCTTGTTCATCCCTCTTCTTAACTAATTAGCCCCTGGCTATTGAATCACGGTGCAGAAAATACGAGCATATCCTGCTGAATTATTATTGTTTCGGAAACAGATAATGGATTAAATACCCTCTTGGCATAAACTGATGGAGTTTTGTTGAGCTCAGTGGAGTTACGCTGATGAACACCAAGAAGTGAGCTCCAGCTCTATGTACCAGTGCAGACATAGGCTAGACTAGACTAGACTAGGCTAGGCTAGACTAGGCTAGACTATTTCAGTTAGAAGGGACCTAGAACAATCACCTAGTCCGACACCCAGCGAGCACACGAACCAGAGGAAGGGGTGAGGGCAGCTCCTGGGGACCTGAACCATTCCTGGATGCCCAGTGCAACTGGGAGAGGACGCGGGTGGCAGAGGAGCGGAGGAGGAAGGGGAGAAAGCAGGACAGACATACAAGACGAACTCATTAAATAAATCTGCAATATGTGCCTTACCTAATTAACTTGGCCTTATGTAATTAAGGCAACTGTTTGCTCCAGATTCACCTTGGTCGTATATCTAGTTTGTGTTCTAATCTAAATAAGCCTTTTCCAGATGGCTTATACTACTGCTTGCGAGTTTAGTCTTGGGTGGGTTGTTTTTTTTTGCATAGAGGACCAAGAAACATGCTTGATACTATTTAAAACATATAGAAAGTTTCTCCTCAAAGAATCTTGGCAATTCAGGCAGTACTTTGGTCAAGGACAGGGTGAGGAAGAACATGAAAGATGCTAGCAACGCTTTTACTCAGTTTGGACATACCCGTGCCCGGTTGCTTTCATTAAATATCACCAATATTTCATTAAATATCACCAATAATGGCTACCGATAACCCTTCGGAGGGCCGCTGGGCCGTCTTACGTGGGCCAAGGCTCCCCACAGCAGGTCACGTATTTGGCACGTCGCACGCCCCGGCGACAGAAATCCTCCCTGAGGCGTGTGACTTGTTAGGCCACCGTCAAGAGAGCAGCGCGCCCCAGTCCTTACAACGCCGCCCCGGGCGAGTTAAGCAAGACTAAAGCAGCTCAAGTGCATTTGCATGAGAAGTTTGTCGCGGTTTAATGAGGTTGAATATACATTAATTTAGCCTGCATTAGCGAGATGAAAAATGACGCTATTAATACTTTCTGAAAAACCACAACTGAGCCACAAGAACTGGTTTAAGACGGCTTCCTTAAAGGCATACACCGGTTTTGCTAAACATAGTTAAAATGATTTTTTTTTTTCTCCCTGAAGTACCGCAGGCTTTAAAGAAAAATTTGAATAAGAAATAACTTTTTGGGATAATTAAAGGAAAAATAGAGGGGAGGGGGGGAGAGATGGCTGCAACTTTTTCCTTATTGCCGGAGAGGAGTGAAGCTATGCCGAGCCGGGCAGCTCCCGCCAGCTGGTATTTGTTCCCGGCCGTGGGCACAGGGAGAACTGGTGAGATAACATATTTGCTTTCCTTGTGGTGCAATATCGCAGCTAATGCAAATACGCTCGTCAGAGGGAGCAGAAATGCCACATCCTGCTACTACTCCCAAAGCAGATCCAGCCCTCTTTAAAAAAAAAAAAAAAAAAGTGTATCAGGAAATACCACCTTTTCATTATTAATTTGGCATGATTTTCTCTAATAACTCTGGGAAGCCCTTGTTCAGTCACTGCCGCTTCGCATAAAATGTCTCTATCTGGGAAGAACAGGATCCGTGCACGTTTCCTCTTCTTGGGAATAACGCTGAAATTTAATTGTTAGAGGAATAAGCAGGAAACCGAGGTTACTGAGACATTCGCCTTTAATTTAAGGGACCCAAAAGAAACACAGCCACCACAGTTTTATTTAACATTTAGCAGCCTAGAGGAGATAAAGAGAAAACTTATCTAGAAACTGCAAGGGCTTTAGAGAAATGCTTCTGTCTGGAACCATCCGTCATAGCAAAACATTTCCAGTTATATAAAAAGAGCTGGCAACCAGCAGAGTTACTAATTGCCTGTGTGGCCAAACCGAATCACTGCCGATCGCAAAGCCAATTTGTCGGCTACTGCGTGGGCGCGAAGTTCTGAGCTGCGAGGCCTCAAAGAAATGTTTGCCAACAGTTTGATCGCCTCTGGCTACGAGCACTGGGCATTTACCAGCGGGGAAAAGGGCAAACAGACCAGCGATAACCCAGTTACGAACGTCGCGGCGGCTAACGCTGGCAACGGGTCTGACTGATCTTAAACTGAATGATTGCTGTTCCCAGCTGAGCCGCACGGAAAGTATTTTTCGAAAAGGATGTGTGCGCCGCCGGTAAGAAGGTTTATTTGTAAGCCGTGCAGCCCGAAGAACAAAACTGTTCAGAAAAAACCTCTTTTTCTCATGGTAGCGACAGCACTGTTTTGAAACGTTGCCAGTAACAAACCCCAGGGAAGGGCAGAAACCATTTAAACAGCCCGCTAAGCGGCTGTAGGTGCTGGAAAGCGGGGCCGGGAGCGGGATCTGCAGCTGGATCATCCTCCCCGGGATCATGAAAGGTTACCCGCAGCTATCCCAGCTTTGCAGGTATCTCTGGATGCACAGAAATCAAAACAGAAAAAAATATATGTTCAAGCAGGGTATGAAGCTCAAACTCCCAATCTTTGTTCCTCACCCGACGATGCGTTCCGTCTCTGTCTCCTTTCTCGGTGGGATATCTCAGCATCCCCCAGCACACCTCCCCAATGACCTCACACACACAAAAATGAGACATAAAAGAGGAATTATAACTTCACAGTATGCTCTGCTGAAACTCCGGCAAGGCCAAGGATTTGAGTGAAATTATTAGAACTCGCTCCGAACACGCAGCTCTGCCACCCGAGGGCTTTGCCATGTGCCATAACCTTCCCAAAGGAGGTAACACCAGCCCTCATTTTTCCGTGCTGCTCTCACTCAGCTCTCTCCCTCTCCGGCCTATTGCGTTCTTATTTTTAAAGCAGATATTTTGGGGCCAAACTACGCTCGTCCTACGTGCCAGTTATCAGCAGCGCAGTGCAAAGGTTGTTATGTTTTCCACGTGAATACCAATGTGCAGTCCTAGAGAGAACACCTCTCTCCCAGCCCCGTGAGGCTCCTCAAGTGCTCGGCGATGGAGACATCAAATTCAAGTTAGGGCAAAGAGCTACCCTCGTGTAACGGCAAACCCGGAGCAGAAATGATTATAACCGCGCTGTCGGGCTGTGCGAGCTCACTGAAGGTACCCCAGCCCCAGGACTGTCGTGTGGAAGCGCTGCAGAAAGAGCTGAGCTTTAGCTACGAAACGCTGGGGTTTTTTTTCGGTAGCACGGTTGGGTTAGCAGCGACTGGATTAGCACTGGATGAACTCTTGCAGTTCCATCCTCACGGCGTTGCGATACTGGAAGAACAGCGGGGTTTGAAACACAGCCCGGATGGCCAGCCTAGTTTTGGGAACTAGGAGATGGATTAAAGGGAAAATTTGAGTTAACTCGCGCCAGCAAGGCTGTGGAAAGAAGCCCTTTAAGCTTCTTCCCCCAAGGATTCAGGTGGTGATAAGCAATGGGTTGCAGCTGCTCTTTGCTCTGGATCAGGCCTGCAATGCCAGGAGAAGTGCTGGTAAAACCTGAGCGCCATTAAGCCGGGCTGTGGGACACGGCCGGCGGGCTCTGCCCTCCTCCGTCCAGGGCGGCAGGGCTGGGCCCCGCTCGCAGGCCGAGGAAAGCGGGGTCCTGCTGGGGCAGGGGGTCTCCCTCAGAGCGAAGAGGCTGCTCGGGCCCCTGGTCTCCTCGGGGGGAAAGCTGGAAACCCCCACTGGGATGAGTTCGCCTGAGGGAAAATCAGGGAAGGGGAGAGAGAGAGACCCCTTTCTTCCCGGGCTCTGAGGGCTTTGGCCTGAGCCGCTCCCAGCTGGCTGGGCACCGTCCCCCGGGGCTGCTCTGCCCTTCCCAGAGGGAACGGCGATCTCCTCCACACCAGCACGGGTTTTAGCGGCTCCCGAGGCGGAGAGGGCCGCTGCTTTCCCTCAGGAGAACCCGGCCCCCCCCCCCCCCCCCCCCCCGCTTCCCCGGCTTCACGTCCCGTCCCCGCCCCGCAGCCGCCAGCCTCGGCCCCGGGGCGAGCGCCCACATCCGTGCGCCGGCCCCGGCAGCGACGCCTCCTCCTCCGCCTCAGCCCAGCCTCGGCGCCGGGCTCCCGCAGAGGGAGGTGCTCCGCGCCTCGCTCGTCCCTCCATCGCCGCCGACAGCGAGGAAGGAGGCGCAGGCGGCGCGGCGCTGCGGGAGAACAGGTGGGAACCGGGGTGGGGAGCGGGGGGAAGCGGGGCGACCCTTCCCGCCCCCGCCGGCCTCGCCTCCGCCGTTACCGCGGCCCGGTGAGGCTGCGGGTCCGGGCGGCCCGGGGGCTTCGTGGTTGGAGGGAGGGTAAAATGGAGACCGTGGGTGGGGAGCCGGGTGCGGGGTGGCTTGAAATCGCTCGGGGAAGGTGAGGACGGAGCCCGGTCAGACGCCCCGCTCCAGCCCGCGGCCCGGGGCGGCTTCCAGCCGCCCCGGGCCGCGGGCTGGAGCGGGGCGTCCGGCAGAGTCCCACCCCCGCCATGCGTCCGCTATCGCGACTGTGATCCCCTCGTGACAGCGGGGGAGGCCGCGCAGAGCGCCCCTGAGGTGTAAGGATCTCCGCCATACCCCGCGTTTTGAGCCGGCGGGTTGGCGAACGTAAAACAAGCCGGCTCGTAGAAAGGGAAGGGCAGCATAAAGCATCTGGTGAGCCATGCGTGTCAATGAATGATGCATTTAAAGCGTAAAGGGGATTCGTAACAAGGCGCTCTTATTCCGGAATAGCCGAGTATAGTTATCCCGAAATAGTTCTTCCGTGAACAGACACGTTTTTATGGCGCTGTGTCTGCTGCCGCTCCTTAATTTGGGTGGAGGAATGAGATGAGAGTATGATATGAAGCCTATAAAAAGATCAGCTGAATGCACTTCTTCATTTAAAAAAAAAAACTAGCCAGCTCAGAAATACCATGAACATGTTACGCCAAAGTAGGGTTAACGCTCTTTTATACCTATTGCGGAGAGGCTTCTTTCATGCCGTTTTATGCGCTTTGCAGGGATCATGGAAGCAGATTTGGTCCTTAAGTTTGCAGAGTTTCACTGAAGCGTCTTTGCGAGTGGCTGCGGCGGGAGGAGAGAGTCAGGTACCCAGAGTAGCAGAGAAATAGTTTGCCTCTTCTGAATTCTATTATAAAAGTTCTTTTAAAGTAGCTTTATGCCGTGGGCTGTAGGTGGGGAAAAAAAAAAATTGCCAAAGGTAAAATGAATTGCATACTTGCAGGCATATGGGGGGAAAAAAAGGCCCGAGTCCTGGAGTTATGCTAATTCACACCAGTGAGAGAGAGTGTGAGTCCTCTTCCAGTTCTTTAATCAGACTTTGACTCAAAGGAGAAACAGTTTTCCCGTGCTGAAAAACTCTTCTCAACAAATCTGGTGGGTTTTGGCTGCGTGTGAAGTTCTCAAGATGGGGTGTTACAAGTAAATGCGCAAGAAGGCACTGTTGGCGGTTTTGCACGCAGCGTTGTTGGAAAGCTCTGTTAAAACATGGTGCTAGGGAAGTTTGAACAGCTGCAGAGCAAAGCGACAGCTCTCATGGTGTGGTGCTTATTTTTGCCTTCAAAGAAACAGCAATATATTGCAGGCTGCTAAAATGTGCGAACTGGGGAGTAGCAACACACTCCCTTAGAGCGTGCCTAGAAACTGCGAAGGCTGACATATCACAACCTGGTCATTACCGAAATACATGCTGTCACTGTTGAAAGCTGGCATAATAACGTCTCGAAAAATATACTGCCCTTGAAAGCACGTCACAAAATACAGTTGTATGCTGCTTACCTGTATCTCTGCAAGCCCTGCCTGCTGCAAGTCCCAGTTTGCGTTTGCGAGAACTGGATAGTATTTTTTTTTTTCCTGGGAGAAGCTGTTCCTTTCTCACTGTTCATGCATTGCAGCCTCAATTTTCCAAGCTGATTTTCCTGTTAGCTCGTGGCAGGTATTTTGACTCAGAACTGCTGCATAGGTGACTCTAAGTAGACGTTGTGCTGGTTCCCACGAAAGCTTTGGTTTTGCTCTTTCATTGAGAAACAAAATAGCCGAGAGTAATTCAGCAAAGTCTATGTTTTGCATTTTGTGCGTTGAAATGTGACATGGGGAAGCAACGTTGTCAGCAGCATAATGCAGCAGGTCTGGGTTTGATTTAGGAAAAAGTTTGAGCCTGGCAATCGGTCCTTTGCCCCTGCCACCCCCAGGTGAGGTGGGTGGCCTGGGTGGAGGTACCCGTGTCCGACAGCCGAGATAAAGCGTGACCCTGTGCCTGCAGCCGAGTACTCCTTGCTGTGATATTCCCTGCGCTCTCTTCTAGTTAATGCGGCATTATGAAATGGTCAGACAGCAGGGAAATAGGCGGTTTCTGTGATCTAAACCACAGCAGGTTTATCAGGCAATGGATAATTCTCTGGAAGGACTGATAGAGGGTGGACCACATAATCTTGAAATGTCGTAGCAGGAAAGGAGCTTTAAGATTTATGTTTTCTTTTGAATCTTGAAGAACTGGCTAATTCCCATGGGTCAGAGTGATAAAACTCATTGCTAATCTTGCTTGTGGCAGCTCCTAATTCACTCCTCATTCTTCCCCTCAAAACCTTTCATTTGCTTGTCTGCGCCTAAACTCCCGTGTCCGCTCCCGGCGCCATCGGCGTGGGACAGGCAGCGCTGGCATTAACCGGGGTGGGGCGGGTATGGCTGTTTCTTCAGAGACGGGAGAAGAACCAGCTCATGCGAGAACTTGGGAGGTGGTGTTTCTGGTGTCTGCCTGCCACGTCCTCTTGCGAGCAGAAGGCCACAGGCGCAGAGAGAGGAGAAGCACACCCTGGGAAGCTTGCCGGCAGCAGCGCGGTCGCAGGCACGAGCCGTATCCCAGGAGAAGCATTACAGGGAGTCAAGACGACGGGCGTGAGAAGACCTGCTCCTCTCCGGTACAGCCTCAGCTGGAAAAGAGAAATAACTCTTCTCTCTGCAGCTTTAAGGGGTTAAAACTTCTGGGATAAGCAATTTGTGCCTGAGCAGTGCAATAGACTTTAATTCCTAAAACCTTTCATGGACTAATCAGATTGCTTCAGCGTTCACATAAGATTGTCTGCCGTAGAAAGAAGAAATGATTTACTGCTTCAAAAGCAGTGATTTAAATGTATAATAGCCATTAGCTTGTTAGAACTAATGACTTTCTGTCTTGAGGAACCTTCTTTACAATTTGCGGTCCTTAAAGAGCCACCGTAAATGGGATCAGATTATTTGACAAGCCAAACCGTTTTGATCACTGTTGTACGTTTGCATTTAAACAGAATGGTACAGGGAGTGGAAATCGGCCTGACTGTACGGAGGGAGGTGTAGCTGCTATTGTGGCTAATGGTTATTGCAGAGATTATTTAAAGGCACACTGAGTGTCAGAGCTTTCCAAGGCTGTCCTAAGCAACATGGAACAAACGGCATTCATTTTCAGTTATGCCAAAAATCTTCTTTACTTGTCTGACAGCAAAAGGGAAACTGCTTTGAGGACTGCAGAATTGAAGTGCAATCAAATGTATTTACCTGTATAGCATTCCCTGGGATCGGGCGTGCACTGAGTGTGCAAACGGCGGGGCCAGTCTCTGGCTCTTTGGGGTTTGAGAGAACCGTGTAAAGCTGTGCTGCAGCCGCAGAAAAGCCTCCGTGTTTCTAGGTAAGCCCTTGCACAGGCCTGGGATACAGCAAAGTGAGGTTGCCACCCTAACGGAGGTTTGGTATTAAAGGAACTGAAAACCTAGCCCAAAGATTTTGGGAAAAGCAGCGATGTCTGGAAATACGGACCTGTCAAAGGGTGCAGCCAGCAAATAGCTTAAACTACTGTAATAGCAGCTTTGCTTTTTATTCACTAAAACAATGTACTCCTTCGTCAGATGGGACTGAGATCTCCCTGGCTGCAGTTTAAGCCCAGCAGAGAGCGGGTCCCTTCCCCTTGGTGGCTGTCCTCCCGCTCCGGAGGAGGCCGGTAGCGACTGGGAGCATCGCGTTTCCAAGTCAGGTCGGTAGCCGTAACAGGCCAGTCTCGAAGGGGCGATTCCTTCTGGACAGCACGGTGCACTCAGTTCAGTTCCTGCTAGCCTCAGGCAGGCAGGGAAGTACGGGCCGCATGCACAGCAATGCAAATGAACGAAGTCCAAGGAAGCTGCTTTATTTTTTAGGAAGAGGATAGCTGTTACAAGGACCGTCAGCTTTACAGGAATGGTGGCCACGGCGTTTCGGAGCTGTGACGGGTGCTGTAGCCAGCAGTAGGCTCCGCTTGCAGCTTTCTGTCCGTTCCCAAACTGATATGGCCTGGTTGCCTTGTTTTTATTCCTCTACTACACATACAGCAGCACAAAATAGAAATTCTCCTCGTCTTAATCTTGATTCAGACTTTCCATTAGATACTTCACTGCGAAGATGCTCCGAAAGACAGGTTTGGGTTGATTCAGGGATCAGTTAGGGGGCTAACGATGGCCCTTGACTGATCGTGGTCCACCCTATGTTCCCCTGCTGCTTCCAAAAGTATTTTTGGAAGGAGATTAGAAAGGATCCACAGAACCAAAACTGAGCTGTGTTGGCCAGCCTTTGGGCTGACCAACTGTAAACCAGCCTAACTGGTTAGCGGAGCGATGCTGTTTCGTACCGTTGGAGGACGGTCCCAACTCTTGGGACTATTTCTAAGCTGTGGAGTTGACTTTTCTCCTCCCACCCCCTTGCTCTTTACTCTGTTGATAACTGTTCATTGCCCGTATTGATTCATGTATGCAGGAAGAAGGGTAGTGTTATAACAAACACGAGTAGCTGGCAAACGTTCAGGTCTTTTAGATGTAATCATCCAGTTTGGAGTCTTCATCAGCATAGCAGGGTTCCTAAATTTAAGTAGAGATCTGGAGGAAAACAGTGTAACAGTCACGTGCTCGGTGGCAAAGGCTGGGCTTTGTGGAAGGAGCTTTACGAAAGATTTATGATGAGTTTTGGATTCGAAACATGAATTTGATAAGGTCGGGGAGAGATGAAGTATAGATAATGATACCATGCTTCTGCAGTTAAAAGGGAAGTCGAGCCCACTTCGTGTCTTTCCGATAACTATATTAGCTCATAAGTTTTCCTAGAATTTATTATTTTTTTTCCCTGACACACCGACAGATAAGTAACATAATGAGTGGTAGCTTTCGCCTGCCTTCGGGAGAGACGTGGAGGATTTGAACAGCAAGTCGGCAGGGAGCTGCTCCGCGGCTCCCCTGGAATCTGCGGCGCCTTGGGCCGTGTCGGTAGGGTGGGAAGCGATCCCGCGCTTGCGGCAGCAGTCCCGATACCCCCCCTTCTCTCCCGCTTAACCAGGGGTGCTTCCCTGTGCACGTCCAATCCTTGTACAGCTTTTGGACTCCCTCAAAGGTAGTTACATGATTTATGTGTTTTTTTTTAAATGAGATTTTTTTTTCAGTGAGTCACTGAAACTTCCTCATACTGCCTTTCCTCCTTCTTAAATCCGTTCCTGTAAATGCTGTTAATGACTGTGCTTGTTTTCCTTTTTGAAGTGTGAATGAAAGGTTAGTGTATTTGCCGTCTGGGATATTTTACAGTGGCAGGATTCTGCTGCCTTTTGCAAAATCCATTTCTGGCTTGTGCATTTTGCAGGTATTTTGTAAATGATCATTATTTTCCAGGCAGTAGCCCAGTTATATTTGTGTAGTCAATCAAGTGTGATAGACTGGATTATGTGCTAAATACAGACCTACTGTGGCATAGTCAACCCAGAATTAATCCCTATACTTACCAAGCAGGTTTTTGAAATGGTGAAATAGAGGAAAATATACTTAGTCGCTTGTGTTATAACTCACCTCCTACTATGTGTTTGGCCTAGAGGAAAAAAGCACCGGGGAAGTGTTGTGATAACGGTTGGTCCTTGTCTTTGCCTTTTTTCTTTTTTTGTAGTTTTCATATTGATTGGTACTGAAAATGACTGAATTAGTCGCTCTTCTCCCTTGCCCACACAAATGGAAATATGTTTTTGCTGTGTGTGTACGTAGCGTGAGAGTTTTGAGGCAGCGACACGACATCGGCTGGAAGGGAAGGGCTTCAGCGCTGCTCTTCCCTCTTTAAGCGCGACTTGGGGTAGCAGAGCACGCCGCGTGAGAAGACGACCCCAAAAGTTGCGGGTATGCGAATGGAAGACGTGGACGGACGTGGGTAGCTGAGGTTTATTCTGAATAATACCTGTGGGATGTGCGGCGACGTGAATGGGTTCTGGCTGAGGAAACGTCTGGTGTTTACCCATCTATTTAGAAAGCGGTATTTGGAGATTTTACTGATTCTGCGTGTGTGAATGCTCGCCGTGGGCTTCCCAGGAGTCGAAGGAGAATTTGAAGTGGAAGTCCTGCTGGCTCCTTCACATGGCCCACGTAGCAGTGAGGAGCGTGGTAACGAACTCACCTTCTTACCTGTGGGGTTAGGTTCAGCCCGTGCTCGAATGGGCGAATGCTGACAGTCCGTATATTTAAAGAACTTCTAAAATGCAGTATGTTCTGGATATATCCCTTTCTCTAGTAAAAACGGTATCCTGGCTTGCTAAAAGAGAGTAGTATGTGGCCGTGGCTTGCCAAGAGTCTTTCACATACCGAAGCCTGAAGCTGTCTGCGCTCAAATGCTGCGAGGCATCCGTGCCAGAAAGCGTCCGTCTGGTCCTCCGGGGGTTTCCACTGGAAGGAAGAAAATGAGGAAAGATCATTTCTTTCACGCTAATGCCGCATTTGTTATTTATTGTTGCTCACAGCTCCTATATGGAAATTATGGTGTATGCCTGATTTTGAGCAGAGAAGCCAGCTTTAATTTCATTTCAGCATAGCTCCAGTGAGTTGTTTGATTTTTTGAGGGGAAAAAATGTTTGGCTCATTGTGGACCATTTACTTGGCAGCTGTGAGGCTCTGCTTTTTTGGCAGATGATTGCAGACAAATTATAGCGTGATGCTGGGATGACTGGACGGAGTTTTATCTTATCTTTCCTACCTCCTGTCTCTTTCTCCCACTCAAGAAGGACTTGTGAGGCTACTTTCTGATAACGCACACTTAAATTTAATTCTGCGTCTGTTCCACTTTGCATTGCAGACGTTCCTGTATGTTCTCTCTGGTAGGGAAGAGGTGTCCAACATGGCCGTGTTAACAAGTTTGATGTTAATAATCTGGTCGGCGTGGGGTTCTCTCTTGGATGCTCCGTCGGCGAGAGACGTTGTCCCACAGCAAGCGAGTAACAGGTTGTGGGGTTTTGAGAGCGACAGGGGACTGGAGTTTGGTTCTTCACTGCACTGGTTGTGGCTGGGATAGAGTTAATACCAGTCAGAATCTTGAGGATGAAAGAAAAGGAAGTTTTCTGGTGTTCCTGCAGAAGGTCAGGGGAAGCTTTCTGTTCATGTTGCAGAGCTTTGCCTTTTCTGTTCAAAGGACGTAGCTAAAGAACTTCAAAGACCAGCCACATCCAGGTCGATCTTGGGATGCCTTTCTGCTACAGCCTGTACGATTTCTTTAGGAGGATAGACGGAGCTAGAAATAATGCATTTCAAACTCTCTTTGCATAGTGACTCTGATTTCCAACAGGAACCTGCTACCGTCAGTGTTTTTCATCTCCTAGAAGTGACTCTAACAGGAAACCTAGCAGGCAGCCTGTCCTCCCACAGATCAGCTTTGCCTAGCTCTCTGCTCTTTTCTTCGTTGGAAGTCTCCATGCAGCTCTTTGTTTGTCAGAAAGTTAACGGTATGGCTGTGGAGTGCTTGGGGATGAGAAGCGGTCGTCTTGGTGGTACCCTGCTAAACTTGGTCCATGCCCACCTGTCTCTCAGGCCCTTTGCAAAGTGGTTTTAAGCCGTGTGTTGGTATTGGGGTCATCTCTCTGCATGTCGCATGTCGGTGGTAAGTGCCCTTGTCACCTGCGTCCAATCGCTGACCCTGAAGAGATCCAGGAGCGGGATCTCCAGAGCAAAAGGATGGTGCCACGGTCGTTCTGGGGGAGCCTGCGGGTCATCTTCATGCCGTCCAGTACTTTTGCCTATGTTTAGGCATGTCATCCCATGACCCGGGGCGTGAAGGCTTGTGCCATGCACCAAAGAAAGTTGAATGGGGTCGGTTTGTAGTTTTTTGATGCTATTGGGTCGAATAGGCTGTTGGTGGGCTCTTGGAACAGCATCGTGTTTTATTTGAGTGTCAAATTTGTATCAGCTGATGACACTTCGAGGTGCTAGAGGCTGTCAAAAAAAGGGCAAGTGATGAAGGTCTTAATGGTGCTGGAGAATCACAGAATCATTAAGGTTGGAAAAGACCTCTGAGATCATCGAGTCCAACCGTTAACCTAACTGCCGGGTCCACCTCTACACCACATCCCTAAGCACCACATCCGCACGTTCTTTGAACACTTCCAGGGACTGTGATTGCACCACTGCCCTGGGCAGCCCATGCCAGTGCCTGACCACTCTCTCCGTGAAGAATTTTTTCCTAATACCCAACCCAACCCTGCCCTGGCGCAGCTCGAGGCCGTTCCCTCTCGTCCCATCGCTTGTTCCTGGGGAGCAGAGACCGACCCCCCCGGCTCCAGCCTCCTTTCAGGCCGTTGCAGAGAGCGATGAGGGCTCCCCTCAGCCTCCTCTTCTCCAGGCTGAGCCCCCCCAGCTCCCCCAGCCGCTCCTCCCCAGCCTTGTGCTCCAGCCCCTGCCCCAGCCTCGCTGCCCTGCTCTGGCCACGCTCCAGCCCCTCCATGGCCGCCTTGGGGTGCGGGGCCCAGCGCTGAGCACAGCATTCGAGGGGCGGCCTCACCAGTGCCCAGCGCAGGGGCACCATCCCCTCCCTGCTCCTGCTGGCCACACCGTTCCTGATACAAGCCAGGGTGCCACTGGCCCTCTTGGCCACCTGGGCACCCTGCTGGCTCATGTCCAGCGGCTGTCGACCAGCACCCCCAGGTCCTTTTCCTCCAGGCATCTCTCCAGCCGCTCTTCCCCAAGAAGTCGGCCTCCGGCCCCGCTGCAGCAGAATCGAAGAGGAGCAGCAGGTCTCCCAACGCCAGCTGCGGTGGGGAGCGTAGAGCTTGCTCATGAAGCTTTCCCCTGGTCGGCTCCGGGTTTGCTGATTTGAGTAAGTGACGGGTGCTCTGTGTCTGTGTCGTGCCTCTGGTACAGTCATCCGTGAGTTGGCCTTCAGGACAGCACTGATTTTTTTGTTGTTGTTGTTTTTGGTTTTACATGTCAAGAAAAAAAGCTTGGATGAATAGTAGTGGTGACGATTTATTTTGCTGCAGAGGGAACGAATCTCTTGCTGACCAGCTGCTGGCACAATATGTGCGCTGTGATTTTATATCCTGCGCTTCCTAGAGCTAGTGCTATTTATACAACGTTTTTGTTTGTTCGACTTCTAACTAGTAGTGTGTCAAGGGAAATAAAATCTTATTTTCTGGAACTGACTTGTCTCTCATTGCAGATGTAACTTATACCTTGATGATATTCCCATTAGCTCCTTATGTAATTGTTGAACTCCTTTCAACAACTCTCTCCATTAATGAGAAAATATGTTATCAGAAAATCTAGTAGATAGTCTATTTGATTAGGAAAGTCTTTTAAAATATAAAAATCTGCAAAGTTTGAAACTTAGAAGTTTTAAAATTTTTCAATCCTTTCCAATTCTGGGAGGCTAAAAGTATGACTAACTTTTTTGGTTAGGTTCATCAGAGTTTTAGCCTGCTTAATTTGTTTTTGCTGTGCATATAAACATCTTGAGATGAAAAAGAGTTTCTGAACTGAAATAATTTTTTTGCAGTTTGTTCCCAGCCAAAAGTAATTTTTTTCAAAAGCCATTTAGATTTCAATGAATTGCCTTTCTCCCAGTTTTTAAGGAACACGCTATGGATGGAAGAAGAAAACGGGACTCGCCACTTTTCTCCTCTGCATCCCTTTCCGTGCGCTGGGGTGGGTCTTCTGGAGCAGAGTTCAGGGTTTTTTCGGAGCGAGCTGGCGGCTGGTGCCGAGGCCGCTCCTTCAGGCGGAGAGGTTGGCGATGGGCGTGCAAAGGGCCGGAGCCCTCCTGCTTGCAGAGGTGCTGCGGGTGGAGGCTCCTCGGGCACGCCAAGCCGGGCGCGGTGGGACGTGCCGCCGGGCCTTTCCTCCGTGCCTTGGGTACAGAGCCGCCGAGCAAAGGCACGGTGCCCCAGGAGTGGGTTTTCCTCTCCCTGTAGGCTATAACTTAAGGTTTGGTTGGTTTATGTGAAGCCATATCTCTCTATCGAGAAAATGTTCTCTGGAGTATCTGCTGACAAGCGCCAGATTTTAAATGCTCTCTCACACCGTAGTTAGAGAACATTAAATGGGGATCGAACAAAATAATCAATCAAGAAACAAGATGCTGCTTGTGGTCTAGATGGGAATCTTGTCTGCCAAGAAAGCAGAAGAGCGTTGGTTTTTGTTTTTTTTTTTAAATCGGGCTCAGTCTAGATGCACAGCCTGGAAGAACAGCATCAAAACGTCGCATTTATCATCCTCTGGCTGTCGGCCATGTTGGCAGGGAGGGCGGGGAGGGACGGTCAGGAGGCCTGTTTGGGTTTTTGTAAAGCTTAGTTGGCAACGGGGTATCAGAGAGACAGCACAGGCTTCGGAATTGGAGGGCGAGATGGCATCAGTTGAGTGGGAAGTTGGTTTTGGTCTCTGGTGGAGCCAGGGTCACGGCAAAACGAGTCGCCGGCGTGACAACTTCAAGTCCATTTAGATGCTCTCAGGATGGCGAGGACTTGGAAGTCAAGGTTCCAGGCGCAGGGGGTGTTTTTTTGAATGTCGTCATGGAAAATCGTGACCTGAGTTGCTTTGTTTTAGCAATGTAAGACATTGGATTACAGCTCAGGGGTGTTTCTTTTCAGTAGCTCGATATATTGAGCCATTTAAAATTAGAGTTGAATAAAGTATATTGCACTTTTATTAAAATGCCTTGCTAATAACCTCTTAATAGAAAATTCTGAGGTGTTTTTATGATTTTTGCTAGAAGAAATTCTCTTGCAATAAAGTCTCTTTTCTTTAAGAGCCCCAAACCTCCTCCCCTGAAGAACCTTGCTTTGTTTCCGATATGGTGTATGATTTTTATACTTCAGTTGTGCGTACTGTTTAAGTTAACATTTGTCACGAAACAAAATGAAACATTCAGAATTTTCAAATCCAGTTAATTATAGACATGTTTAAAAGCATGCTTAGATGCTTATCTAATAGTAATTATTAGTAAGCCGTAGTAATTTTAACTCTTTCATTCTAAATGAAATTAAACTCTCAGTCCTCAAATTTCTTGTTGGATAAGACCTTACTTTGCTGTCCTACAGCGTTTGGAAGTGGTAAAACAGTAGTTTTACCACTGTTTACATCACGGCAGCGTGATGGCAGTGGATCGGTCTGGTCTGCGAAACAACCCCCGCGCCGGGGTTTTCGTGAAGCCTGCTCCTCCCGTCTCCGTCACGTAGCTGGTCAAGGAGAGGAAAACTGTTTGGTGGCTTCGGGTTAAAATCTGAAGGAATAAAACCCCTTTGTCCAACCGGTTACTGTTTTACTTTCCTACGTGGTACAGAGAACGAGGAGGATGTAACCCTGCCTTCTGGAAAAGCAGCCAGTGCTGGGAATGGGAGTGCCGACTGCCTTCTTGTGACAGATTCACAAAAACAGGTTTTTAATCATCCTAGTCCGATGTGTATTTTGCTCACCGTTTACAGGTCTGGTAAACTCTGAATATTCTGCTTTGCACATTTGCATAGCAAGGAGATGCTGAACTTCAACTCCCAGAGAATATGGATATTTGGGAGTAGTGTCTAATCCCAAGTTAATACTTCGTATTACCAGTCAAGCATTTGGGGAGAATCCTCTCCCAAGATACTTTTCTTTTTCTCATTTGTTGAATTAAATGCCTAAAGAACTGTTATTGCGTTGATCAGACATACTCTGAGTTTGAAAATCGAGAAATTACTCTTGCTCAGCGGAGCCTCGTGGTAAACTCGGGATATTCTAGAAAGGATTAAAGGCCTTGAATTAATTTCTGTGAAGTTGCTCGGCACAGACCAAAGGCAGAGCAGCGCTGTCAGCTCAGGAGCCTTTTTCCCTAGATCTGTTAAACCTTGATCATCAGAAGATGAATTTCTCAAAAGCTTGTCCCGCCTCTCTGGGTGGCTCTCTAGCTGTCAAAGGTATAAATCTCGTACGATGAAACTGCGCAGTACGCAGCCAGCTTTTTTACCCTTAAAGCTGTTGAAATGCAGGATAATCAAAACGGGCTTAGTTCGCTGTTTTAGTCAAAGCAGGTCAGTACTTGCTAATTTAAATGCTCAGAAAGGTAGGGTTTATTCTGATGGAAATTAAGGTCTTGTACTGAAACAAGGAGTAGTTTTTATGAATGGGATGTGGCCCAGGGTCTCCTGCTCTGATACCACAGTAATTAGTCTCGGCATAGAGATCCGAATGGAGCGGCTGTTCATCCATGCTGCGGATTAACAAGATGTTGGAAAAAAGAGAAGGCTTAAATTCTGTTGAGAACAAGGTAAGAGAGGATGCAGGTGGTGTTTCATACGATTCCGGTTTTCTCATCATCGGGGCGTTTTATTCACGTGAATAAATACTTTGTAGGCCTATTTCTCACGTAGGTCCCCTTTCCTTCTGTAGAGCTTTATAGCAAATACTAACGAAGTACATACAGTAATTGGAGCTCTAGGTTGAGGGTAATACGACGCTCCCCTTGAACTTGAAATAATAAAAAACCTGCTGGGGGAGCAGTCCGGTTGGCGAAAGGGTGCTCCTCCTCTGGGTGAAGGCTTGGCCGGGCTGGGAAGTAATTGTAGGAGGGTGCTGTGCTGCAGGTGGGCGTCCGTGGCGTGGCTCCTGCAGGAGGCTGTGCTGGCAGGCGCCGTGCCCTGCTTCGGACGGAGCAGGAACGTTTCTGTTGGTGGGACCCCGAACACCGGCGCTCGGTCGCATTGGCCAACCGGGAAAAGACCAAAGCAGAAGAAAACACTGAAAAGCTGTCCCTCCTTTGTGTCTGGCTTTCCCTCCCAAATACGTTGTGTCACTTGACTCGGCAGATCGGGAAAAGCCAGGAATTGCTGTGTGGGGCCGTGAAAATCCCACAGAAATCATTTCTGCGGCATACGCTTTGCTCCGGGACCTCCTGCCCGGGCTGCGGGACAGGCCGGGTAAATAGGATAAATATTTTCCTCTTTCTGCAAATTTGTGTTACTTTCTGAGTATATCTGTTTTCCAAGTGCTTAATGAGGTAGGTTTTGCTGGTCTTGTTCACCGCTACGACTAGAAAAGAGCCCACAACTGCTGTCGAGGCGTGTAAGCTGTCTGTGGCTTTCTCCGGCCATCGGCCGCTCTCGGGTGGCAACCTGGGCCGCGGGAGATGCTTGCCGTCACAGCCGCAGCCGAACGGAGGCGCGGAGCTGAACCCCGGCGGTGGGCTTGCCATCTGCTTTTTTCTTTCTTCTTCGCTCCAATTAATATCTGCAACGTTTGATGAGGGGGTGCTTTGGGTTGCGTGCTGCGCAGAACAAGGCGGCTGGGGGTTCATCTGGTTATGCTACAGAATAAACGGCGTTTGAGCTCTCTCCTTTTATGAGCAGTGGCCCTGGGATAATTGCTTACTCTGCTTTTTTAATTAGTTCTCTTAGGGGGGGAAAAAAATAATTCTTTCAAGATAAAAATACATAGCCCTGATAATGTCATGTTATACTGGTTAGAGCTTGAGCCCTGAGAATGGTCCTTGCCCTGTCAGAGTTTCCTTTTCACGCCTGTTTCTGCACTACCCTTTTTCTTCAAACTCATAATAAAATACTTTGAGCAGAAGGATTTAGCCCTAGGTTTCATACCTGTGTTCATTATAGGCCTTATTGTGATCCTCAGAACAAACATAATCTTTTTGTCCCAAACTTTGTGTTCTAAGCTTCAATTTTATTTATTTAGAAAATTGAAAGTGTAAGCTATATCATCTCCTGGCACCTGAACCGAAATTGCGAGTTTCACTGCTGCTTTGCGTTAGCGTTTTTCAAAATACACAAACATAACTTTCAACCCTGAGCACAGGCAGTAGCATTTCAATGAACAAAAATAGAAATGAGGCAAACACAAACAGAAGGGGGGTTTTGTTATCATTAAATCAATTTTTTTTTTCCTCCTGTTTACGTAGGTTCCTAAAAATTAGCACTATGACTGATGGAGACTATGATTATCTGATCAAACTCCTGGCTCTTGGAGACTCTGGGGTTGGAAAAACAACGTTCCTGTACAGATACACCGATAACAAATTTAACCCAAAATTCATCACGACGGTAGGGATAGATTTTCGGGAAAAACGAGTGGTAAGTTGTCTCATACGAACGATACCCCCTTTTTTTTTTTTTTCTTTATTCATTTCTGCTGAGAATAAATTTTATGTCATATGTACTGCCTCTCTTACTATGGGGTATAGCATGCGTTGATAATGCTTTTCCTGGCCTAGTTTTTGGCTTAAGCAAGTCATAATTAGGAACTGGATAAAGGGGAAAGATGCCATTATTCTGGTGTTGGATTGTAAAGTCGTTTATTGCACATTGGTATAAAAGGATTTTTCCAAGAGCAGGTTTCTGTAGCGCTAGTGAATGAGGTGTGTTTATGACCAGAAATAACTCTGGCCCCCAAACTCATAATTTAAATAGAAGAGATGAAAACTTAGAGAAGCACAGAAGTTTCAGCTTGCTTCCAGATCACACAGTAAGATAGAATCACAGAAGGCTTTGGGATGGAAGGGACATTTACAGCCCATCCAGTCCATCCCCCTGCCATGAGCAGGGACATCTTCAACCAGATCAGGGTGCTCACAGCCCCATCCAGCCTGGCCTTGACTGTTTCCAAGCACGGGGCATCTCCCACCTCTCTGAGCAACCTGTCCCAGTGTTTCACCACCCTCATCGTGACAAATTTTTTCCTTGTGTTCAGTCTAAATCCCCCCTCCTTTAGTTTAAAACCATCACCCCTTGTCCTGTCGCAGCAGGCCTTGCTAAAATGACCATCCCCATCTTTCTTGTCGGCCCCCTTTAAGCACGGCAAGGCCGCAGTGAGGTCTCCCCGCAGCCCCCTCCTCCCCAGGCTGAGCACCCCCAGCTCTCAGCCTGCCCTCACAGCAGAGCTGGGCCACCCTCGGACCATCGCTGGGGCCTCCCCTGGCCCCGCTCCCACAGCTCCATGTCCTTCCCGTGCTGAGGACCCCCGAGCTGGACGCAGGGCTCCAGGGGGTCTCCCCAGAGGGAGCAGAGGGGCAGAATCCCCTCCCTCGCCCCGCTGCCCACGCTGCGGGGGATGCAGCCCGGGAGACGCTTGGCTTGCTGGGCTGCCAGCGCACATTGCCGGCTTGTGGCCAGCTTTTCATCCCCCAGTGCCCCCAAGTCCTTCTCGGCAGGGCTGCTCTCCATCCCTTCATCCCCCAGCCTGTGCTGATACCGGGGGTTGCCCCGACCTTGCACTTGGCCTTGTTGAACCTCATGAGGTTCACCCAGGCCCCCCTCTCCAGCCTGCCCAGGTCCCTCTGGGTGCCATCCCGTCCCTCAGGCGGGTCACCTGCACCGCTCAGCTTGGTGTCACCTGCAAACTTGCTGAGGGCGCACTCGATCCCGCTATGTCATTGATGAAGATATTGAACAGTGCTGGCCCCAGTACAGACCCCTGAGGGACTGTAAGCTAGCAAAGGCACAAGAAGCGGTTCCAGCAGCCGGATCACGCTGCTCCTCTGCGCCGGTGCCAGCAGCGAGGCCGGGGGCTGAGCATACCGAGCCTGTGATCAGGAGGCCTCGTAGGTTAGGACTGATGTGCTTCTCAATGCAAGGTGTGCGAGTCTGCTCTGCCCTGCTTTTGTTTCTTGAGGTTAAATAGAAGATGAGAGTCTTCTGTAGTGTCATTCAGGTGCTTTTTGGGGATATGAGAGCACACTCGCTTTGTTTTAATTTAATGTGACTAATGTATCTGCTCGTAGATCCTGACAACTGATACAGGCTAAATAGAGGGGACAAATTCAGCTTTCTAATAGGAATCCCTCTAGCTTGCTTGAACAGTAAAACCATGATACATACGAGATATTAGACCCTGGGCAATTATTTTAGTCATTTCCTTAATAAAAAGAAATGTAGATACTTGCCCAGCTGGAAGATGGAGGCCTCTTTAAATTTGGTTCTTTTTAACTTAACGTTTTAAGCTCCTGTTATTTCGCTAGAATACCATGAAAAGATGGGCATCGCTCCCCCGTTCGCCTTCATCTTCCCTGGCAGCTTTTTCATGACTGCCAGTGTTTGCGGCTGCTGCACCCAGTTCAGTTTTGCCATGGTGACAGGGGCGTGAAGGCTCTGCCTGGAGGATGGGCGTTCAGGGGTCCGTGGATCTGGATTTTGTCTTAAATTTCTCATAATCAGCCCTAAGCAAGTTCAGGCCGGTTAAACGTGATGCTCAGGTCAGAGTGGAGCCTGGCTCCTTCTCTGCACTGTGGGATTGCACTGATGTAATAAGCGTAAAATATTAAAAACACGGTTTTATTGCAAGGAAATGTCTGAACATGCAAATTGCTGGAATACTCTTTCCCTGGCTGGTCAGACGCTCATTAACGTGGTTTGAACACGGGTGCTGGATTCTTTCCAGAAGGTTGAACTTTTCTGCTAAAGGTTGCAGACAGATTTCTTCCGTGTTTTTCCCTTACCCTACATTTTGGGGTAAAAGAGTTTATAAGTGTGGGAGAAACGACATCTTACATGAAATTGCCAGCTTTGAAATGTCTTGAAGGTCTATCTAAGAGATTGACGGCTAAGACAGAGATCCAAAAGGTTCAACATGTTCTTCTATTGTGTAAAAGTCCTATTAAAAAATGATCTTGTGAGATTCCTTGTTTATCACGCCGAGTATTACAGGACCATGCTCCAGCAAACCAGTTTCATTCCCAAACGTGGTGCGGTTGATCCGTTGATTCTTTTCTGGTTTCCAGATCGGGCACCTGCCACAAAGGAAGGAAAGGCAGTCAGAAGCTACCTGTTGAAATGACAACGGTTTAAATCAGTCCGCAGAATCAGAGAACGGTCTAGGCTGGAATGGCCCTCCAGAAAGCAGCTAGTCCAACCCCCAATTAATATTAACTTGGTTGTGCAGGAGAACTAAACGCTGTATTTTACGGCCCAGGTTGGGCAGGGGAGGAGGTGTTCTGCTTCCCCGGGCAAGGTCAGTGCAGCCTCTGGATACGGACATGTCCATAATGTCCGTAATTCTCTCAATCTAAATGCAAGGGCAATATCTGCCTGCTTTTAAAACTGCTGCGAGTCTGCTAAACTACCTCAGATAACAAAACCGTCTCATACTTATTTGATCCCTCTGTCTTTTCCTGCAACAGCAAATTTACACGTTGTTTCTGTTTAATAAAGAATTGAGCCCCAGCGAAAGGTCGCAGCGATTTCTTTAAGCACTGTGAGTTTGCAGTTGCAGTTAGTAAGGAAGTCATTAATGTCCAACAGAAGTTAATGAAGAAAAAATAGCTTTTTATAAGAGTGGTTAATCCTGTCAGCCAGCTGTAAATTTTGTAAGAACAGCAATGAAACAGCACAGACAGCTTGCTCAGCACGGTGCTATGCCAAGTTTTAAAGAATTGGTATCTAATTTGAAGTACTAAATATGACCAAATTATCTTTAAAGCGCAGCTTTCATAGGCGTTTCATGTGGCTCCTGGGTTTTTAAATATTATTATAAGCAGCCCGCTGAAGTGGCTTTTAGCAGTAAGAGTCAGCTTTTACTGAAGGACTGAACTTTACTCCGTGCTTATTGCTTGCGCAAAATATAAGAGGCTGTGCCCCACGGGATGGATTTCGGTGTGAGCTGTACGACTGTACTGATTTGCCTCTCTCGTTAGGTGTACAACAGCAGAGGACCAAATGGATCTCCAGGCAAAGCCTTCAAGGTCCACCTCCAGCTTTGGGACACAGCCGGACAGGAAAGGTAACAGTTCATTGGAAAGCAGTTCTGAGGTGTTCACGTTTCCATTAGTCTGTTCAGATGAAAAATCTCAGAAATCCTCATTTTAGGACAAGAAAAATATCTTCCAGAAATAAAGTTTTACAGCCACCTGCTCTTCCTCTGTTTTCTTTAATATTGACTGTATTGAGCAGTGCGCGTCCATTGCCTCCGCGTGTGTAATCACAGCAGGTGAATCCGTTTCTATCCCTGCGATCTGTGATACACTAAATGCTTCAGGATCTTTATTTTCCTTTTAACCAGCCCTTCTCTCTCTGTCTCGCTCTCAGTTAAATCAGGCAGAAGTTGAACTACTAGATTAGTCACTGACAGTGTTTATATTCTCACATATAAGCTTCCTCCGGTAGATTACTAACGCACTGATTAATAAACGTTGACTGGTGTGATGCATCATAGCTAAAGTGAAAGTCAAGGATTATTTTATTTTGTTTTTACTTCCAAAGGAATCCACTAAATCTTGCAGACTCTTCAGATTTCAAGATATTTTTTAAACAGAATTGTTGCGCAAGCAATTCAGAAAAGCTTTACTTTATATCTCTTTTTCCTTTACTCACTTCAGGCTTGCCAGAAAAGTGCTTACCTTAGAGATCACTTTGTATTAATAGAGCTATGTTGTCTTTTTTCTTCCACCTTCAGATTTCGAAGTCTCACCACAGCGTTTTTCAGAGATGCTATGGGCTTTTTACTGATGTTTGATCTCACCAGTCAACAGAGCTTCTTAAATGTCAGAAATTGGATGAGTAAGTAGAACCATAGAGCTTGCATTTATCGGTTGACTTGAAGCTTTCTTGTGTATTTTAGGCTTCTAGGCTTACTGCATGTCATTGTTTGTGAGCTGGAAAATGCTCAAAGAAAGTAGTTGTGTCTAGTGCAGCTGTAGGTGGGGTACTTGCAGCCTGTAATTTGGGGTGAAAGCTTCATCAAATTGGAAAGATACATGCTTTTCCTTTCTTTTTTTGCACGATAGACCGTTCCGGGCATATTCTTAATAATCTTGTTTGGATTTGATGCAATTTGAATAAATCTATTGCCTCTTGAAAATTCATGGCATTCGATGCTTCCTTGGCCATACCCCGTATTTGAGATGATATACGGGAGCTCGGAAACTGTACTGTGGGTATCTCGGTTATCTTGATGGCGTGTTTTCTATTTGTAAAGCAGAATGTGGTTCCTTCTTGTCTGCTTTGAGGTTGAAGTTAAAATTAAGATTGGGCTTTGAGGATTTGGTTTGCAAGCGCATAGCGTTTGCTGTTGTTGGTTTTCCTTCAGACAACGGCTACACTAAAAGTGAAACAAAGGTTAAATTCTTAAAGTTTGTTTTTAATTGAGGGTGCTTAGAGGGCTGGAAGGACAGAGGCCAGCGCCTTTCCAGCTGGCAGTTTTCCAGCAAACAAGCTGAAGTGGGGATAACGTGAGAATCCGGATAGCGTTGTGAAAACAGCTCCATCTTCTTCAGAGATTCCTTCCTCCCGCTAAACAATCCCTGTCATCGCAATCTTCCACTGCTTACCAAGCTGAATCTCTAATTTGTTCTGTGTATACTGCACCTTTTCCAGTCAGTCCCCCAGGAGTGAGGCGAGTATAAATAAATGGCTTTTGTACAATAACTTACAAGGGCTGAGGCTGTGGACAGTACTTATGCGTGGATCTTCAGATGAATAAAACTGCATTTAAAGCATTGAGTATATCCAAGAGAAAAACACGCTTGAGGATTTTGGCCTCTGCCTCTGAAGAGCTGCGTTTGCAGATGACGTGGGACGTTGTTTGTAATTCCACCACGTCCGTGTGAGTCTTGTAGAAGAGGAGCTCTGGCTGGTGGAGGTTCTCCTCTGCTAAAGCACTCTGTTTAGTGCACCTCATTGCAGTTAACTCTTGCTGTATGTTGGTAAAACAAATACTGGAAATAATTTTCTAGTACCTTTTCTACTTCCTACTTTGAAAAATTCCCCTTAGCAAGTAAATGTACGACAAGGAAATGTATCTGGGGAGCAAGAAAGGCATTTTTGAATTGTTTTGTCAACAGTCTCGGTCTCTAAGGTGGTTCCAGCGTTCTCTTAACTCCCGTTTATTTTTGCTTCTAGGTCAGCTGCAAGCCAATGCATATTGTGAGAATCCAGATATAGTCTTAATTGGTAATAAAGCTGATTTATCAGACCAAAGGGAGGTAAACGAAAGGCAAGCAAAAGATCTGGCAGACAAATATGGGTAAGCAAATTATGACAGAAGCTAAATTTAGTCTGTAACTGTTATAAGTGTAGCTGATGACTGGCTAGCGATACTTGCAAGTATACTTATAAACTCTTTAAGATTTGTAGGCATTGCGGTATCACATGCGCCTATACCGATACCCAACTTGGCACGCTTTCAGATCGACCTGTTTGAATAGGAAATAGAGAGAATGCAACACACCGTTCTAGTAGCGTGGCCAAAATATTACAACGTAAGAAATAAGGCTGGAAGGAAGCACTCTTACTAGAAAACTACATTCTTGGGATGTTGGCTTGTCCCGAGCGTTCAGGACAGGGTATAGCACAGGCAGATGAACACTCAGTGTCATGAACTAAATAACTAACAATATTTATAATTTGCTTTTCTAGTTAGTTTGGGAGTGGAGACACCTGTGGATTTTGGTCAGGCTCTAGGTGTGCAGTGACACTCAATTTATTTGGTTTTCTGTGATGGATAATAAAGCTGTTAATGGCCTTTTTCTTGTTCTAGTGAGCCTTCTACATTTCTTTGCACTAAAAACACCTGCAAAGTGTCCTGTAACTGGACAAATTGGCTGATAGTTACTGTAGTTAGTAAACAGTGCTGCGGGCAAAAAGAATGTGTATTTTTTTTTTCCTTAGTTGCCCTCACTGTACAATGAGGGATGTTCAGAGAGAATTGGGCCAGCAGCAGAAGATGGCCTAAGAGACTGTGAGGACTAGTAAGCAAATTAGACTTAACGATACTAAAAGAATATTAAAGAGTTGTCTGCAGCCAGGTAAGGAGGACAGCGACACTGAGGAGAGGGTAGCCCATGCCAGGTTTCATATGATGGAAGTGCTGGAGCAATTGATAATCTTCTCTTCTGAAAAAGATCATTTGGAAGGCAAGGTTCTGGATTCAAAGGGGATTTCAGAAGGGAAACAGCTAAGTTGTGCTTCTAAGTAGACAGGAAGGGAGGGAGCTAGGACTTACGGGGACTGCTAAATAGCAATAGTTGTAATTATCTGCCTAAAAAAAGGTTTCTGCTATGTTCTGTGGTCCCTGAAACGTTCTGTAGTGCAGACCTAGGTTTCTCTTTAAAATGGACTTTCTGGTTACCTGAAAGACCTTTTCAGCCAAGGTTTGTGCTGATGTTATCGCAGTGTGAAGTCAAAATGCCGCGATACGTTTTGTAAACGGGAGCGTTACAAAGACTTGAGTCTCGGTTGGCTTTAAAAGTCTCTCCAGCAAACCTTTTCCTTCCCACCGTAGCATACCGTACTTCGAAACAAGTGCTGCTACCGGCCAGAACGTGGAGAAGGCTGTGGACACGCTTCTGGACTTGATAATGAAGCGTATGGAGCAGTGCGTGGACAAGACCCAGGTCTCGGACACAGCCAACGGAGGAAGCTCGGGAAAGCTAGATGCAGCAAAACCGGAGGAGAAGAAGTGTGCCTGCTAAACGTCACCTCTAAACTGTGAGAACCAGTGAAAATATTTCATCAGAATACGGCTGACCTACCACCAAATTCAAACCGGCTCTCTTGAGCCGTGCGCAGAAGCAAAGTTACATTGTTTTATTGGGATTGGGCGTTTTTCTCCAAAGAACTGGTTTAAAACTAAAAGCTGGGTTTCGGTGAGGCTCTTGTGCTGAAATGCTTCTTCCTGATACAGTGCCATCTTCACGGAAAACTCTCCCACCTCTTCTTCCCCGCTCCTTTTCCCCCCAGCCCTCATCTTTATTTTTCCTGTGATCAGGATACTGAATAGAGGAAAGTAGCTTTATTTTTTTAAAAAAGGAGGGAAAGAAAATATTGTCTGCATACACTGGATAGTAAAATTAAAATGGAGGTGGGTGGTTTTCTAGGTCTGTGCCATTTTTCCACAGAATCCCGTGTCTTTATAATTCTTAATCTGCATCAGGGACCGTGTGTTTTCTAAGGCAGAGATACAAAAGATTTTATGTGGCCTATTAAGAAAAAACTTTTCTCACTTGCACAGAGTAAGCGATGCTGTGAACCCGTCCTGACTGAATGACGGAGACGGTGGTTGGGGGGGTGGGTTGTGCGTGTGTGGTTTGGGTTTGGGGGCAGGAAGCAGGGCGTTTAATTAAAAAAAAAAAAAAATATTATCAGGGAATTGTGCAGCATTGCTTGTGTTGCCAATAATCCAAGCAGGGATTGGAACGTTATGGGGAAAAGCATGCAGAGGGTTTCTGACGCTGCAGGGACAGTTTATAAAGAAGAGAGTATAATGTATGAGAACAGAGAGAAACTATATTTTATGAAGCAACTTCTTACCGTTAGCAAAAAATATTCTCCCCTCCTCAACTTAAGGAAACTATCCTTTTTCTTCTTTTTCTCTGGGTAACTGCGTATCGCAGGTAGGACATAGGAAAGAACTTGTTTGCACTGCCTAGAAGGGAACCGCAAACTCTGCTGCGCCGAGAGAGCCTCTAAATGATCGCTGCAGCTCTGCCGGGTCCTCCGTACGCTTCGGTTTTCAGCGGAGGACAGTTTTCTTGTACCCTTAAATTCTCTGCAAGGGGGCAAAGTGGAAAAAATGTAATGTGGGGACTTGGAAAGATGGGAGTCCCGACTATGTGACTGACTGGATGGAAGCGCGTTGCAGAAGTTTGCAGGTGTCTCGGCGCAGAGGGTAGAGTCGCTCCTTTGAAGGGTGCAAGGCAAAAGATTTCTTCTACGGGTGAAAGCAAGTTCTAGTGAAAAAGCAAGTTGCTTATCACAAATACAGGAAAAAATAAAGAAAAATACTATATTTGTAAGTATAGATCATTTTCTAAACCAAGTTACAGCGTATTTATTAGTCTACCCTGTCCTTTTTTGTAGAATAAGCGTTCTGTTTTTATACAGGTGGTAGTTAAAGGTCTACTTGTGTTTATTGCGCTTTAAGCTACTTTCAGATCACTTGGGAGGGTGCAGATTGGGGGGTAAAAATGGATCTCTTCACAAGTCAAGCTTAATTGGTTGGGTTGGCAGGATTGCAGACTTTCATTTATTTAAATGTTTTCAGCTTTGATTGATTCACAATTGCAAACTTTGTGAACAGCAAGCTCAGAAAGTGTTTCAGTGCTTCCCAGAAATGGAGATTTTACCAGATTCACTGCTGAAAAAATAACAGGTTTTTCCGCCCAGCTCCTAAAGCGATGTTTACTTGATGATTTGGCATGTTAACAGGGCAGATGGTACATCCGTAGGAGCAGACCCATTGGGTGAGTAACCAAATAGCTGCGATTACCGTGCCAGGAATCTAACTTGCAGGCTGTAAAGACTATCTAAGTGATAGACTATACCTAAGGCTATGTGTATATATAGTGTATACTATACAAACAGGTATAATGCAGGTCCTTTTGTAGGCTATAAAGAGTCCTAACACCTCCAGAGGTGGAAAAGCTGTTGTGGCAGTCAACAGGTAGAAGATTAACTAGACTGATAGCAAGCAGGCTGATATTCAGATAGGTTCCTCAGTTACCTAAGACACGTAGACTGGAAGTTTAGGGTTTTCTGTGACGTGAAGTTGTATTGCTTTTTAATATGTAGCATAAAACATAATTTTAAAAAAAAAAAAATTGTAATATGTCTTGAATTCCTGAAAATGATGATCTGAGGAGCTCCCTGTCTCGCTTTCAAAGAAATCTCTCATTTTGTGGCATCAGATTTTTGTCCGTTGAACAGGAGCGAAAGAAGTTGCTTAGAAGGGTAAATCACCGAGGGTCAAGCAAAGCGCGTTTCCCAGAGCAGCTGAAGTATCGCTTGTCTAAAAGCTGTTACGAAGCTGAAAGCGATTTCGGTAGCAGACAGATGATTCATACAAAGGTGTGTAAAATCCCAAACCTGGCACTGTTTCAAAGCACCTTGATGAAGCTCAGTTCTATTTATCTCTCCACCTGCTGAAACTAGCACTCTTAGAAGAAGAATAATTAAAAAAAACCCAGAGCAGTGATACCCAGAACAGTGTGGTCTGGAGGAAGGTGTCTCCTAACCTCGCCAGTGAGCTTCAGCGACTGTGAATTGCCGGAGCTGGCAGTCCGTTCCCAGGGAGCCCCGTTCCGTAAGGATACGGTCTCCGAAACTCTCCAGCGCGGACGGAGGGAGCGTATGGCTATCCCTCACCGCCCAGTGTTGCTCGAGGGGTCTGTTGAGGAACGAAAGGGAAATGACTGTAGTAAAAGCTCCATCGCTTGGTTTGTATTTATATACTTGCTGATACAAGAAATTGAATATAATTCTCTGGGTTTTTTTAAAAAAAAAAGTCTGCAAATGCATGTGAAACTATTATCCCAAAAGGATTTTGCCGTCAAAACTTTGTTTGGAGGAAAGGAAGAGAAGTTTAAACGTGTTTCCTTTCCTGGTAGGTGGTATAGTAGCTCTCAGTTATTAAATTAAAAAAAAAAGAGGAACATGATAAGTGATTCTAAATGGCTACTAACAGCTTTGTTGTTTTTCAGGTTAACTCTCTGAAAAAACTAGACAATGAACTCTTACTAAAAATCACCTTCCGTCCCCTCTCCATCATCACTTAACTCTTGCTCCGTTTTTATTCCTCACAACTCTTCCTCTTAGGTTTCGCAGGCCCACCAGCAGATTCGCATCCTTACGTGCCCACTTGGCGACGTCCGTCTGTCTTCCCGCAGCGTGGCGGCTCTTGCGAACCCCCGCTGAGCAACGGCAGCCCTGCAGGGATGACTCAGGGCCACTCCTTGCTGCTGCGGTAGGAACTGAAAGCGATAGCAGTTGTAAGGTTCACGAGTTCTCTGCGATACCCAGGAAATAATGGTAATTGCAGCAAAGAAAGAACACTACAAGGGGGCTACTCGCAGTCTTACAGAGCCGTGCCTGTACAAAACTTTGCTATCCCACGTGCTGGAAGACGCTCTCTCAGTTCCATACCCGCTTTCTGGTTGAAGGGCTTTCCTTCACTTCTGCTAGAGCTCTGTAATGGATCCCCTGTTTTCCACGGTGAGCTGGATGCCCAGCGAGCCCCTGCGAGCTGCTTGCGACCCGCTGGAGAAAAGCCGGCGGGGCGGTGCGGCACAGCCGCATCGTCCGTACGGGGGGGTAGTGCCGTCCTGCGTACAGGCTGCGGTGACCCCGGTGAGGCGCAGCCTCTTGGCACGGCACTTTACTCGTTCCAGCCCTCCTGACTGCACTGTGAACTCCTGAACGTATCCCTCGCTGGAGCCACGTATCCTACCGTTTTCATCCTTTTTGCACTCCTGTTGCTCCAAGCGTTTCACTTTAACGCGTTCAGTCCTATAAATTCTTCCAGGACACCAGCCTGCAAAATTAATTGGCTTTCAGTTCACGTCTCTGGTAGGATCTAGCCTCATCCCTTCCCACTAGAACTTGAATTCAGATTCTGCTGTTGCAAAATTTGATTATACTTGTTTGAACTGGGAGTTAAGCATTTGCTTTTGAGCACAAATCCAGCTTGTTTGCAAGCCTGCCAGATAACCCGCAGCAGGGCTGGAGAGGGAGAGAAGGTCCTATGATACTTTATCCAGGGTGGTACTAAAAATGAAATGTCAGCGCGGGTGTTCTAACCCTGTGCGCTTTTGTCTTGAATTTCGGTCCAGGCACTGGTTTCTCAACGTCTCTTTTTGTGTCCTTTTAGAAATTCCTTATTTCAGTTTTCCAGTAGCCCTCCAGTGAAGCGCTCTTGCCGTGGGCTTTCTTGCGCAGCGTTGTGTGGTCATTTCTGAGCTGAGCAGCGCTGTGCGCTGCCAAAGGCGACGGCGATGCCCGTCCTTCGGAGGTGCGACTTGCGGGATCTTACGCCGAGAATACTTTTGGTTTCCTCTTCTCTCTGCATAGTTCTGCCTTCCTCGTCTCCGGCAGCCGTCTCAGGCTGTGCTAGTTACCAAGACAGTTCAAGTTACCCAACTTCTTGTTGAATCTGTTCCCTTAATCCTCTTGGCTTGTCCCGGTTAACTCACATATATGGCGTGACACCTCTCGTCTCATCCTTAGAGCTCTCCGTAGTCCATTCTGCTTCCTGCTCTACAGGTATTTTTGTCCTCCCAGTTTTAAGCATGAATGTAAAAACGTGGCATCAAAAAAATGTTAGTACGCTATGCTAGAGCAGCGCTGGGGTGCTGACCTACGGCTACAGGTTGCAGCTCCTTCTGTTCGCCTGCAGCCTTTCGCTCAGCGTGTCTCGGTGGAAGAAATGCGTTCCCTTACCCTTTGCTAAATATTTGCAGTGCCAAAGCGCGGTGCCAAAGTCTGGTGTTGCTGCTCTGTTTATAAACTGGTGCATTTAGTGAATTCAGACCCTGGGGTAACACTCGGAGGAGTGAGGAAACTTGGAGTCAGCCGGGAATGCCTTTAAGTGATGTTGCTGCTCTGACTCTGGATGTTTGTGCATCCTTTGCTGGCCTTCCCCAGCCCCTCGCCTTGGAGTAGCAGTGCCAAGACCTTTTTTAGGAAGGCAAGAAAGGAAAGGTGCTGTCGTCAAACGGGATTTTTTTTTTTTTTTAATGCATACATTGAAAGTCCCTTTTCGGCTGCAGAGATCGCTCCAGCAGTGGATTTACGGTGCCTGTGTTTGCGTTGAGCCACTGCGGTGGCCAGCCCTGCTACCCGGTGGGCAAGATGCGGGCCGGGGCAGGGCCCTCTGCTGCTTTGCATCCTCGGGAATAAAACAAGTTACCTGCAGAGGGGTGGGAATACCCAGGGCTGCCTGGAAATCACAGGATAGAAGCGGTACTAGAGGCAACACGCTTTAGTTTAAGAGAAATGCCTTTCAACGTTTACGGTGTTTACCAGAGAGCCCAGCTTGAGAAGTTAGTTATTTAAGCTTGTGTGTAAGTGCGTGCTTGGCTGAATCGGGTCTAGAGCGTCTCTGTGAAGTAAGGAGCTAGACAACTAGAGCTAAAGTGGTGTAAAACAGAAAAAAAACCCAACCTGCACAGCAGTACCTACTCCATGAACATACAGATGTGAATGAGCTTATTTTTATTATTTTAAATATTATTCCATCAACTGAAAAAGGCCAGGAGAGATTTAATGACTGTTCTCCAGTGCAGAGACTTTAGACACTTCAGCAGATGCTCTCCAGAAGTCCTTGCAGGCTCTGTTGCTGGCACGTCGCAATGCCCGTCCAGAGCCACGAGAGCGCTGGAAACGGCGTGTGGCACATCACCTGTTTTGGCTTCACAATCATTTTTTAAGCTCCTGCCTTCATTTTATGAAATATTTTTAGCTGTGATCAACTAGTAATGCGTGGGTTTTTTTCCTTCTTCTAATGCCTCATTTCCAAAGAAAAGCATTTGGCAGGGGAGTGACCCCGAGGCCCTGCTCCGTCCTGGCGGGTACCAAACCGCGGTGACGGCGGAGGGCCGCCCTTGCAGAGCGGCGCAGCCTCGTTTCTCAGCCCCTGGCTGAGGCGATTTCCCCACTTCTCCGTCTCCTCTTCCAGAGCCGGCTGGGAGCCCCGGCCAAATCCTGAGCCCGGCGTCCAGCTCAGCACCCCGCTGCCCCTCGGAGAGGTACTGGCACTAAAGAAAACCAGTAGCAGGGGCTTAAGTAACTCATGGCTTTTCTGTAGCCTTTGCCTTCTGGGGCTTCTTACAGCCATGTGCAAGAAGAAAGGTATTTGCTTCTCTAAAAAAAAAAAAAGGGAAAAAAAAGAGGGGGTTTGGGTGCCTGAAACTTTTTTTTTTTTTCTTTTTAAAAGAGGAAACATAAGGCAAGAACAGGCACTTTGCTGCCTGCTTGCAGGGCTGAGACCGGCAGTAAGTACGATACAGCAAAAGGCACTGGAGAGCAGCTGCCGTTTCCTTGCCATCTTGGTAACTTAAAACCGATTGCCTTAACCGTTTTCTGAAGGCTACATCTTAGCGAACAGGCTGAATGTGTAAAGGATTGTCAGACGTACATTTACATTTGAGAGGACTGGATCATGTAAGAAACTTTTAAAAGTTGTATAGGATGGGATTTTGATACCCGCTCCATAGCAACTCTTTGGGACTGTTGCAAGGCAAGAGGTTTTTTCTCCTAGAACCGTTTCAATCCATGGATATAACTGAAGTTTTCAGCCTAAACTTTAAAAAAAAAAAAACAAAAAACCACAAAAAATCTAGAGCTGTTACTTTAAAATTTGTGTTCTTGGCACTATAACTAAAGAAAAGCAGCAAGCGTAAAAATAACCTCAAGTGACTGCTATTTTTAGCCAAGTGTGAACGCTGTAGGAGTTTCAGACCGTGCTCTGATCTTACAAAGAAAAGGAGAAAAAAAAAGTGTTGGAACTGATGTGAAGCTGTAAAAATGAATAGTTTTTTACCTGCCTGCTAGGAGACCGGGCTCGAGGCACCTTTCAAGAGAAAGCCAAATTTTCACAGCTTCTTTCCTGTCTTAATAATTCTACTTTAAACACAAATTCCCTCCCCTCAAAAAAAAAACCCCACACCCATATAGGATAAGTTTTGTGGTGTTTTTTTTTCCAGAGGATGCTGTTGACTTGGGACTCTTTGATGCTGGGCAGGTCTGCTTCTAATTTATTATTATTATTATTTCTATCTAAACTAGTTCAAGGCAACAGAGGAAAGGATTCTTTGCTGCGTGCTTTTGTTCCACACGGTTACCTAGTTACAACAGAACTTTAGCAAGTAGACCCTGAAGTCGTCCATCCTCATCGTGCAATAGGGCTTCGTGGACAAACTGTATAGTAGAAGACGCCTGTTGTATCTTACTCAACTTATGGAAGTTCAGTGGTTCTTCTTTGGTTTTGTTAAGGTATTGTTCGCCTTCCAGGTAAACACTAAGCCCCCTGTATCAACTACCTTTTAAGTGTTGCCTTCCGTTACGCTACTGTAAGCATGTTTTACGTTCGTCTTCTATCTGTGCTCTGCCTCGTGCTATGAGCGTGATGGAAACTCTCTCCAACACAAATGGTATTTTTTATTCTAGATCCCCCTTGACCGGACCGTGGCGCTTGCTTACCGATGTTAATGTCCCTCTGTTTTACCAAAGTACCCGTGGCTTCAAAACATACTGTCACCTGGTTCCCCGCCGTCCGGGTTTGTGTAATACAGCTGAGGAATGTATCCTGTGACTCGGTTTCTGCACTGTTATTTTCAGAATAAAAGTACATTTTTAAATCCAGTGTCTCGGCCGTTTACGGAGGGAAGCAGAGGCTTCTCCCTAAGAGGTACAGCCAGGTTAGGCAGCATTGGCAGGGACACAAGGGGAGGACCAGGGAAAGAGAGGCAGGGCTTTTGGTTGCAGCACCCAGCCTGCCCCGTGGCAGCTCAGCCTCGGCACCCTGGCTTCAACCTGAGCTCGGTTTCCCTCTCAAGAGAGGGATGGGTAAGGCCTGACCACCAGCTCCTTGCCCTCACTCGGCGGGGAAACGGTACAATTTACCCCAATTAATTAAATTTACATTTACAATTTGCAAAGCTCCCCCTCTTAAATGGTGACTAAAAGCCGGCAGGCCGCGCACGGCAGCACCCAACCTGCCTCGCCCTGCTATTAAGCAAGTGCCAAGCTTTTCTTTGTACCTTCACTGAGTTAATCCCCGCGTGACACCATGTGCAAATAACGTATCTAAAGTTAGGTAAGAAAAGGAGCAAACTGAAACTTAGTGCCTTTAAACCTTATTTAAGGCTCAACACCTTTATTTTATTTTTTTTTTCCCCAAACGCTGCTCTGCCTGCATGTCAGGGATTATAGAAGACAGACCGGGTCCCACAGCACAGAGGTAAACGTGGGTCTGCAAAGCCGCTGTCGCTCCCCTGGGGACACGGTTTAGCGCCGAGGCGTGCCACGTCTCCCGAGCAGGGGATCGCTGACCACCGCAGCACCTCTCCCGCTTTAGGGAAGAGGAAAAAACCAGCTTTCCCCTCCAAAAAGGGATTTCGGCCAGAGGCAAGGCTCAAGGAGGAACATCACACTCCTGCTGACGTAGGCAGAAAACTTAGCATTTGCCATGGAAAGTTTTCAGGAAAGCAAGAAACCCAGAAAGGGATCCGCTCGCTCCTTGTGTCCGCGACATAAACACGCTGTGCCCGCGGGGTCGAACGCTGGAGGAGAGCTGAGCCCCCTGAAAGGGCCGGGCCCGCGCTCCGACCGCAGGCGGGAAAGCGGCGACTGTAACACCGGACCAGGTAGCCCAAGGTTTATTTTCTACCCTTACCTAAACGAGCGTCGCGGTTAAACTGAACCTCTGCTGCAGTCCGTGGAGGTGGGAGCCCCTTCGCGCAGGCGGGTCCTGCCGCTGCCCGCGCCAGGCGGGTCCGGCGGTGCAGCATCCCCCGGGTACGGTCCTGGTTGCGCCGGCACGCGGGAGCTCACCGCCGCTCTCGCCTTCTTTCCAGGTTTATTCTTTCACGTGCAGCTCTGCGGCACCGCTTCCGCGCCACGCGTCGGAGAGAGGCAGCGCGCGCCGAGGATTCCTTGCGGTAACAAAGAGGCCGTAGGAGTTACAGGTTGCAACGCACAGAAAAAAAAATCCTTCCGACAAAGGCAGGAGACAAACATCCAGTCGTTCCTTTAGCTCTTTTCCTTCCTTAGCCTGGTGAGCATCAGGTAAGGGGATGCTCCAGGGGCTCCAAAATCTTGCGGGGCGCTGCAGAGTGAAGTACAAGAAGGTAGAGACGACTCAGACACCTTCACCTGCCCAAGCCAGGCTTAAACCCACCACAACCATATATGAAATAAGCCAGAGGTTTGTAACTATGGCTCTAGATACGGAGAAGCTGACTTCAAACCCCGTCTGAGCTGGACGGCTGCGTGGGAGTCAGGACTCGGGCTACAACCATCACACCACCGGCTACTAAGTTTGAAGCAGAGCTTGGGTTTTTCCCCTCCTTTTCTCTATAAAGGATAATCACTGCAGGATGGATGAAGTCTGGTTGCTCCCAGCAAGGCCTGACTCAAACCCCTGCGGGGACGCTGGAGGTGGCCTGCAAGAGCCAGGGGCTCAGCCGTTCCCGTGCCCCGAGGTACTTACTCTGTGCAGACAGCTTTTGAAACTTTAGTCTTGGGCTGGCCAGACCAGAACTCCACTCTGTCTTTCAGTTCTTTATTCTGCAAGGAAAAGAAAAATAAAATAAACCCCTCTCAGCATAACATAGCAGACAAGCAACAAGCCCAGATGCCAGCTAGGACCTGCCGCTCCTCCAGAAAGGTTTGGGGGGGGATTTTTTATATTTGTTTTGTTTTTTTTTTTAAACCAAGTGAAAGATGCAGTGCAAAGGAACACCACCCCGACAACGTCGTACTGACCTCCTCATCATACAGAATTACTTTTGCTCTCTCCCTTCAATATATCCTTTTCCTTTCTGCCCTTACCTGCACTTCCAGCGCCGTCAGCTTCTCTGTCAGGTTTTCTATTTTTTTATCTTGGCTTCCAAGTTCCTTCTTCAGTTCCTCCGCCTGAGAGTTAGGAAATGAAGTTTGTAAGAGATTGGAAACCTTAATACATCAAAAACATCTCTGTGTCGAACAAAAGCAGAGAGCTAAACGTCTCGGAGTGCCAGGGGAATCGCAGGCCATGCAAGCCCCTAGTCTTTTACCGTAGAAGAACTCAAACTAATTGATTAAACGATTTATAAAACAATTTCTGAACACACGGTGTCGCGTTTTCCTTCGGATAACAAGTCTACCTCTTGTTGGCATATGTACAGAAACCTGATTACGACAGCTAATTAGCGCGGGGCCTTGCCTTAGCCGGATGGGAAAAGGCAAGCGCGTGTTCTGCGAGGCGGGGGAGTTCGTACGGACAAAGGCAGTCGGTAAGGAAAACAGCTCCCGCTGTATCGTGACTTTGATTTTTGTCGTAGCCTTTCTGGGATGTCAGCCCGTTGGCTTTGCTGTCGCGCAAACCAGGCACAGCGTGCCAAGCGAGCTGCTCGTCCCCAGCACCCGTGCTTAAGACAAGAGCCCAGAGCCCAGCGTCTCCCGTTTCTTTTCCCGACAGCCGAAGCCCTGCCCGGCGGGAGGGCCGCCCCAGCCTGACCTCCTGGATCACGCCGCGCAGGCCGCGATGCTGCGCCTGGATCACGCGTTGCAGGTGGCAAATCTGCTCCCGCAGGGTGAAAATCTGCCTCTGGAGATCCAGGCACCTGCGGGCGAGAGCAGAAGCAGCCCAGGTTCAATCCCTAAGGATCACCGACCCACCCAGCCGCTTTCCCACCTCAGGGTCAGCTGAAGAGCTTGTTGCTAGCAAGGATGCTCCTGAGGATACCTGGCTGTAATTCATACAGAACTACACCTGTAAAGGCTTCTTTATTGAGCAGAACAAATAGAACCACAGTTTGAGACATATTTTGCCTGGCGGGACAACCCTTACTAGCGGTTAATAAGTAAATTCATAAATAATGAAGGCTTTTGCCTTACCTACTGCATGCACCAGGTCACCAAAGCAGCATCGACTCCATGCGAGAATCGGGAAAGGGAAGCAATTCGTGCATGCAAGGTGGAAGGAAAAGGACTAGGAATGGGAGCAGAATCAACGTCTAAGAGCTGTAGGACATCAACATCTGTCTTGGCTTCTTCAAGCAACCACAGCAAATCAGGATTTGAACCAGTTGCTTTCAATCATGAGTAATTTTACTACCAGGAGGAACCTGAGCAAGCGACTGTCTGGTACTCTACACAAAATAATCCCCCAGAAAGAAAGAAGAACACTTTACCACATGCATTTAATTACCGTTTGCTGTCTTCATTCCTCGACATCATCTGTTGAAGCGTCTTTTCAAATGACATTTTCTTCTCTATCAGAGTTTTCTTTTCCTAAGGAAACAATCGGAGTTATGGAAAAACTAGATTACATTTGCTGCCATTCCATTAGCGAGAGAAGTTTGGCTGGACCTTCGACGGTTCTGCTCAGTGTTGGAAAACAGACGGAATTCGGCAATAACCACCCCCATCAACATCAGCTGGAGATACAAACCAGTCTGACCTCTCCGAAGCGAATCCCGAAGGGATGACGGTACCGATTTACCACGAGAAAAATCCAAACTCTCGTAAAACAGCAGTTCTCTCCTTTACTTAATTAGCAAAATCCTTAGGTCTTGTGAGAGTCCGTGCTCTGTGGCCACGGGATGCTGCGTTACTGCTACGTCCACCTCTCAAAACCTTGTCCACCAAGGGAAAAATCTGAACAAAACTGATGCCAAAACTCTCAGTTTTTCTCAGGATTACCCGCATGTGACGGGGGTGGAAACACACTCATTGACCCCGTGTTTCCAGTAATCCCAGGAGAGGAAAAACTTAATTTTAGAATGGCACTTCTATAGGAGCAATTCCCACTCCTGCCGAGCGCGTAGATCAGAAAAACGACGCGCGGTGCCATTGCTTCTTCCAACGCGACTACCACCAGCACCGAAGAAAATTCACGATAAAGGAGAGGACATTTTCTGCCGGTTTCTGCGCACGCAGGTGTCAGATTGCTCCAGCAGTCATTTGCCTGCCCAGGATTTCGGATGCTTACAGCGGCGTTTTTCTGAGAGTTAAGAAGGAGCAGTTTTTAGTGCTAGGCTGGCGACCTTTTCATTTCAAATGCTAGAAGTACGCCGATGGGGGAAGGTGGAAGAGCAACTGTTCAGGAGCAGAAATCATTAATAGCTACAAATTAAGACTTCTAACTGATGCGCTACGCTTCAGTGGTCAAGCATTGGACCAGGCTGCCCAGGGCAGGAGTTGAGTCCCCATCCCTGGAGGTATTTAAAAGAAGGACAGACGTGGTGCTCGAGGACATGGTTTAGTGGTGGCCTTGGCAGTGCTGGGTTAACGGTTGGACTCGGTGATCTTAAGGGTCTTTTCCAACCTTAACGATTCTATGATTTTTAAGCAAGTTCTGAAATAACTGAAAGAGGGAGCTCAAATTGCATGTTTTACTTATAGTTACAGCTGAAGGATCTCAAGGGCAGAAGCCTTTTTAGTCCTCATTCCAACAGCTAACATGCCCCAAACCCTGAAAGCAATAAACTCCCCTTTCCAAGCACCGGCACTCCCAGGGCATGTTCCTCGCCTGCGCCGACTCCCGGCCCCGGGACGGACGGACACGAGGAGCGGGTGGACATACCTCCTCCATCCTTTGCACGCGCTTCTCCATCTCTGCGATGCGGGTACATTTTTCCCTGATGCCTTCAGCGAGGCGGCTGGCGTTTTCTGAGCTTTGCTGGAGCTTCTCTTCTTGTTGGAGATTGTGGGCCTGGGACCAAGAAGGGCATTAAGGCAGGCGTGCAGGGAGCCGGCGAATGCAGTAGATGGACAGAGATGGGACTCGAGGAATTTTGAGCAAACTCTACCAACCCGTTTCCAAGAATTGGGAATAAAATTAAAATAATCCATTCTTATTCATTTCCCTATTTAACTTCCCCACGGTGCGAGGAGAAGAGACTCCATAGCTCCTAGGTCGAAGTTGGCAGCACGGAGAGCCAGAGCCCACGTAAATATTTGGATAGGGAACAGGACGGTCGTGCCCACACGTGGGAGAGATTTGTACCTGTATTCGCTGCTTCTCATTCTCGTGGCTTTTTTTCAGTTCTTCTGACCGACTCTGGTAATTCTCATGCAGTTTCTGGGAGGCAGATCGGAGAGCCTGTACACCTGCTTCTCTGGTGGCTTCCAGCTAGAAGGAGGAATCGTACGATACATATATATCGTGCTTTAAAAACGGGATGTTACAATCACACGCCAAAAAATAAGCCCTCTACACAAGATGAAATTTCAGCATTTACCCTTGTCAAAAAAAAAAAAAAAAGAAAGAAAGGAATCCTAAATACCTGGGGGCAATACCTGCCAGGCATTTGAGTTTCCAAAGAAAGGCGGATTTATTCAGTATTGAGCCCCTTGACAAACAAAGGCTGATGGTTTAGAAGGAGAGATGCACGTCCAACCGCTTGTAAATACACCGAGAGCCGACTGTGCTGCCTCACTCGCCACAAAGGGGATGGGGATGGGATGGCAAGCAGATTTCGACGTGAATTTTGTCGCCTGTTGCAATGCCAGAGTTTGCAGCCGGCGGGAAGCGAAGCAGAGCCTGCCCCTTCCCCGAAGGAAAGGCTCCGGCGCGGGATCGCTGCAGCAGCCGGGACCCAGCTCTGACTCACTGGGCTGCAAAGCACACATATTCCTCTGAAACCTTAAAAAAAACAACCAACAAAACACACCTTGATCTTCAGCACTTGGTTTTCCCTGCTCACCAGCAGCAGCTGCTCTTCGGTTTCCTTCATCGTCCTTGCGATGGGACGGCAGCTCCAGCCGCTCTTCTGTGACTCCGCTTTATTGCCCGAGACTTGAGGAAGCTGCTAAAGGAAACGCACGTGGAAATTATTTTAAAAAGAACAGAAAACCAGCTTGAGCAATCAATCTGACTCTAAAAGACCTGGCTTTTTATAAAAACCCCTCTCTGGTTCACGCAGGGAGCGCGGGGCAGAGGAGGGGCAGCTCTCCGGAGAGCTGGGCCGAGCTGCTCCCGGGGCAGCGGCCAGCACGGCTCCTCCACCTCCACGAATGAGCTGAAATTAAAATGTTCTGCTCGTTCAGCTCTCCAGGGCTTTACATTGGGAAGCATTTGCACGTTGATTCCGATAAATAGCTTTCTTCCACTGTCTATAATGTCATTCCACAGGTATAAGATTAATTAGCTTTTACAATATCGCAGCGTACGTTGCACTGTAGGTGAGTAAACGTTGTCCGCCACCTCCCGTTAAAAGAACTACTTCTGCCTCCAGCGTATTTTAGTTTGGACCCAACGTTTCCACATCTGTTTGCTTCCTAGGGGCTGCCTCTTTGCTCAAAACCACTTGCTTAAAGTGGTTTTCAGTTGCTTAAACCACTTTTTTCCCCCACGGGTGTTCGCAAAAATGCACGCTCAGCGCTCGCCTCCTGTTTCGAGAGCCGGTACGTGCGAGGAACACGACCTGCGATCGGTCAGATTTATGCCAGGAGGCAATGGCATTTATACGGCCTTTCTTACGTTACGCCAAGTTCATTTGTTAAAAATAAACTACAACAAACAAAGGGCAGTCTGTACTTTTTAAAGGCTTGAAACCATAAATCACTGTCTTTTCACTACAGAGGCTTTTCTTCAACCTTGTTCCTTAACTCAACAGGGAAAGGAGTAAGTATTTTTTAAAAAGAACTTTTTGTGATCGGTTATTTCTTAATTAGCCGTGTCTCAGCCCACTGATCCTTCCTCTCCCTCCTTCCGCAGCGCTCTCCTGGGCTCAGCTGGGATGCAGAAAAACCGCCTTCGCGCAGTAACATCGCCGCGCTCTGCCGCTTAGAGCAAAGAAATAAGGTATCGGATCTACTGGGCTGAGTCTCATTGCTCACAAGATCCTTTATGGGGGAAAAAAAAGAAAAAAAAGGCACGTCCTACCTATTCATGGTGGTGTCAGCATCAGGCAGAGCACCGCTTCCCAGGCCCCTCAAGAGTTGGTGTCACCACCACAGAAGATAATTTTTTTCTTTCTCAGTAATTGCTTCACGTAAATGATTTTGGATTACGAGATGCTTAAGGATTCATCACAAAATTTTTACAGTACTGCTCTGCAGCTTCATGAATTTAATGGTAAAGGGAATGAAGAAATCTTTTTTTTTTTTTTTTTAACTTAAATCATAGAAGGCTTTGGGATGGAAGGGACCTTTAAAGCCCATCCAGTCCATCCCCCCTGCCATGGGCAGGGACATCTTCAACCAGATCAGGTTGCTCACAGCCCCATCCAGCCTGGCCTTGAGTGTGTCCAGGGATGGGGCATCTCCCACCTCTCTGGACAACCCGGTCCAGTGTTTCACCACCCTCATCGTGACAAATTTTTTCCTTGCGTTCAGTCTAAATCCCCCCTCCTTTAGTTTAAAACCATCGCCCCTTGTCCTGTCGCAGCAGGCCTTGCTATAAAGACCATCCCCATCCTTCTTGTAGGCCCCCTTTAAGTATTGAAGCAAGTAAATCAAAAGTTTGAGGTCTCCTCTCCTGTCATTACCCACATTAAGGGCATTCACTAAACTCCGTTCTTCCTGCATTTCCTCTGGCGTTCGGGAAAGGAACAACTCAAGACTATGTCACGCATCTCACAACTACTGTACGCCACGCTCCCCAAGGCGCTCTCCGTTTCGCTGGCACCTCCAGGCTCTGCCCATCCCATGGGTCAGATTCTGGCCCTCCAGGTCCCCCAGACCAATATTTCTGCTTCAGCTAAGGCTGCTCACTGCTCCAGAGCTTCCTCATCTCTTCCAGGGCCCAAGCCCAGCCCTACAAAGCTCAGCATTAGAGCAAACGGCTTCAAATAAAAACTCGCAGGTCTATTAGTACGTACCACCAGCACGATGTTCAAAGTGCCCAGCAGCTTGAACAGCAGCTTTACATACGTGTATTTTTTTTTAATGCATCACCTCTCACGTTATTCTCATTGTTTTTACAGTAGAATGCATCCATCCCACACTTTCTAACCGCTTAGTCACGGTCTTTGTATGCAAAGCAGGCAAAGAAGCTCCAACCACATGTTCGTTCATGCTCTTTTCCATCATCCCATCTTTTTCCACAGGACAGCAGATGTTTGATAACCCTTTGATGGACCCAGGGCAATCGTTGGCCCGATACCAGTCCGCTTATCGGCCACACTATCGGACACAGGCGTTCCCCAGCCCCGTCCCGCCGACCGCGGCCAGGCTCCGCGCCCTTCTCCTCGCGTCCCCCAGCAAACAGCCCCAGCTCCGCCGCCGCCGAGCGGGGACCTTGGGTGGGGACACGCGCTTCAGCGGCTCCTCCAACAGTCCTAAACCCGGGGTGGAAGAACCTCACCGGTTTTAAAGTGGTTTAACCCAACCTAAGACAGCGTACGCTATAATTAAGTCACTACGGCGGAGTACATAGCATTTCTAGAAGCGAGGTGTAAATCCAAAGGTTTTCCAAGGGCGTACTGCCGTGCAGGTCAGGATTTTCTCCTCCAGCGGTTATTTGTTTTGCTCACCGTGTTTCCTGCTGAAGGAAAGAAGGGAACAGAACAGCGACAACTGCAGAAATACCTTTTTCACGTATTCAGCTTCCTCGGTGATTTGGGCACAAGAGGATCCGTAAAGGACGTAGTTTCCCTCCGAGCCGCGGTCTTCTTGTGTTATTTGCTCAGTGAGGAGCAGGGTGGTCATCACGATGCGCGCGTTTCTCTGTTCTGCGCAAGCGAGAGAAGAGAGAGGCTTGTGTCATTCTGCAAGGATGGAGAATAATTCCATTATTCCATCCCGTTTAATTCCATTTCAGCTTTAGGGACATGCTGGAGCCAAGCAGGCATTGCAAACTTCAAGGACCAAACTTTAAGAACGACTTTGGAAAAAAAATAAATATGCAGACACACGATTTTTTTTTTTTTTTTAATGGATGGGAAGAGAGATTCACACATTATTTCCCCTGAAGATTGCAATGACTTCTAGCTAGCAACCTACACCCCAATCCTGTATTATTTCAGAAAACACGTGGCCAGAGATCCCAGGCCGTCAGGGAATTCTGTCCACGCTTGGCTCCGCGCTCCCCACGACTACGCCAGCGCAGAACTGGTTTTAATCAGGTCCAGGAGGATTTCTCCGATCCCGCCTAGTTGCAAGAAGCAGCACAAAGCTTGAATGATATCCTAACTCTCCGGGAAAAGAAAAGCTACCTGGGAGGAACAGCTGGGAGACAAGAGAGAAGGCTTTTTCTCTCCATAGCACATGGAGAATAAAATCCCGAGCACCTTCACTAGGTTTGCGCTGTACAATGGTGACATCCAGTGTCAGCTGCGTTGCTCTGAAGCGAGCGGCTGGATCTCGAGACGCCGGTTTCCAGCCCTATCCCAGGTAGCCGGCGAGCTCCCAGCTGCACGCCAGACAAGCTGATTTTTTTTTTTTTTTTAATGAGCACATTAAAAGGATCTGGAAGGACCTGGAACCAATTAAGCTTGGCACAGAGGAATCATAAAGCCATGCAGAGCCTGGAGGGTGCGGACGGGCTCACAGCGGAAGAGACAAAAAGTTGTTGCACTTTACAAAGCTTACAGATCATCTACAATAATATTTCATTTAAAAACGCATTTCTTTTAAAACCCTGAAGTTCAAGGTCTTGGGGCTCCTGCAGTTCAGCCCAGTAACAGCAATCCTGCCAGCACAGCGCCGACGCTGGGGCCAAACCCTTGTGTTCGTTGAGTCATCCCAACAGCACGACCAGGAAAAGATCGCTCAGGCTAGCGCGTCTCTTAACTAGCTCATTTTCTAATAAAATTTAATTAGGCAACTTGAAACATTTATTGCTGTGATGGAGGAGGAATGCCGTTCCCACCGCGGGCCGCAGGGAGCCGGTTTGCACAACTGCCCCGGTGGATCCCCAGCGGCTCCCCCACACCAGAGACATCTCCAGGTACCATCACCTTCTGGCCCCGGCGACAACAGAAGGCTAAATTAGAAATTAACTATAAATAAGCGTAAAGAAATTTCACACGCGAGCTTTAAGTGCCCCAGGGTACTTAGAACCCCAATTCCTAGGTGATTTACAAATTCAAACAGCAATAAAGTAAAAACTCTTATTGTTTTCCTCTTTACTCTTCTCCACCTTTTAAAAGTCAGGGGCATCAGCAGAGGCCATGGCCGAGCTGGTCTGTCCTGGACATGGGAGAGAGGAGGAAAATCAGGGTGCAGGAGAGCGAGCTGCCTTTCCTACCCTACCCTTGAATAGCAAAGGGGAGCCGATACCCAGACACAACCCTCGAGGGCTTTGACCTCAAGCAAAAAAAAACCACTCGCTCCAAATGTCGTTCCCCCATTTCACAGTGCCACGGTTTATCCAGGCTGGAAGGTAAAGCAGAAACCCCAGACACCTGCAGCCGCCGCACAGAGGAGGTTTTTCATGGGTACGGAGGATGGTTCCCACCAGCGCTACAAGGGGTTAACCAAAGTTTGTTCGGTCTTGCTGGCTGCTGTTTTCCCTCCTGCCCGCAATCTGGCAGCTACTGAGTCACCCAACACAAAGGCAACCCAGGATCAATTCTCCTTTCAGCCTGTGCTAATTCAGGCTGAAACCTCCCCTCGCCCCCAGGGGCTAAGTCCTGGAATGGAAACGTTTTTCAGCTCTGAAGCAGCTGAGCCAGGAGAAGCAAGCGAGAACAGGCACAGCTCTCACTTGACCTGCCGGCCCTGGGCTGGGAGGCAGAAGTCCTTGGGAAGGTCCCTCCTTCCCCAACTGGGCAACCACCAGCAGCAGAGCAGTAGCCCCCGGGGCTGCACAGCTGGATCTGCCCGCAGGGCTGCACATCTGGATCTCAACACTCCTCCTCCGGGCACCTCCGTCCTCTGGCAGGGGGACGGCAGCAGAACCATCGCACCAGAGCTGCCCGGGCCGCCCCAGCCAGCCCGTACCGGGATGCTCAGCGGGGTACCTAAAACACCCCCCCGGCACAACAGCGATGGGGGAAGCACCGTGGCCACCAAATGCTCTCCCCGCTTCCGCAGCAAGTGTAAAAAGAAGTGCCAAGTTCATCTGTTATTCACAGACTTTCCTTGCTAGAAGGCACAATTTAAGAGGCTCAGCCTTCGCAGAAAAATCCCGCTGCCACCCTTTATAAACGCTCACCTTTCGCTGACCCATCGAGCGCGCCAGATTTTCTTCGCTAGCCCTGAGATTGTCAACGCAGGCGTGACGCAGCAACATTCACGTTGTATTTTTATGAATATAAAAGCACGGCTCTGTGCTTTCGCTTACGATGGGTTGCTCGCTCTAAAGCTCACGCAAGAGAATCCTGGATGCACCGAGCAAGAAAGCAGCACCCTGGCTTACATAAGGAACACCCCAAATTATTCAGAATAATGTTATTTTGAGTAATGTTCGATATAAAATAGCGTTTATATTATTACACTCTTGGCCAGAAAGAGGTGCAGCTCCTTGGCCGCCTTACTGAGAGGTTTTGCCCAGGCGGAAAAGAGCGAGGGGCCGAAGGTGACGCAGAGGGGACGGATCCCCTGGGCGCGTGGGCGGCGGGTGCCGCGGGCCGGCGGGTGCCACGGGGCCGGCGAGGCTTGGCACGGCCAGGGCAGGCTGGCACCGCCGGGGGACGTCGAGAATTGAAAGGGAGCAAAACCATAAACCCCTTCTCAGGCTGGGTCGGGGGACTCGCTAGGGAACGAAGGCAGGGCTGGAGCCATTCAAATGGCAATTAATCCATTTAATTGCAATTATTGGGAATAGTCAGATAAAGTAATTCCATGTCAGTCTCCAGCTGAGCGCTGTAACTCTAACACAAGGTTTCTGTGCTTTTTTTTTTCTCCCAGGTAAATAAATACCACGCTTCTTCCACAGCTGAAGAGGAGTTTATGCAATATTCATTCACCTTTTAACGCCTGGTGCCTGGGCCCGTCCCCAGCAAAGCAGTTATTTGTTACCAGTCTTTGAGAAACGGTTTTTATGAATACACGAATGTACACGTAAACACGACCGTCTCTCCTCAGGCAAATGTTCCCTTTTGATATTCTCCCACCGCACAAAAGCCCTTCTGCAGACGACCGAGGGAGAGGAAGATGAGATAACCGGTGACTAACGCACAATGAAGCGCAAGAACGGAGCGGGGTCGCTTTGCAAACAACCCACAGCCTCCTGGCCATTCGTTCATCCAGACAAGCCCTGAAGAATAATTCACTTTTGGCTTTATGCAGCCTCGTTAATGAAGGCAGGGATACAGGAAAGGAAAAAGTGGGTTATGCTTTATTAAAAGCATGTGGTGGGAGGTGTGAAAGGTAGCTCCGGGGGACGGGGATTTGTCAGGGGTGTGCTAATTTGGGGGAAATGCCAAAACAGCCCTTATGGTCACAGTGAGCCGAGACCCAGCAGCTCAATCCCTCAAGTTGGGTTTGGGACCCGTCCCCTAACAGCCCCTGGCGTGGTGGGGATGGCGAAGGGGCTCCCTGGGTGCCCCCGGGGATGGGGAAGGGGTACCCTGGATGCCGTTGGGGTCAGCGAAGGGGCTCCCTGGATGCTGCCAGGAAAGGGGCTCCCTCGATGCCATTGGGGAAAGGGCTCCCTGGATGCCCCCGGGGGTCCAGGAAGGGGCTCCCTGGGTGCGCCCGGGGATGGGGAAGGGGCTCCCTGGGTGCCCCCGGGGGTCGGGGAAGGGGCTCCCTGGGTGCCATTGGGGAAGGGGCTCCCTGGGTGCCCCCGGGGATGGGGAAGGGGCTCCCTCGGTGCCCCCAGCGGTCCGGGAAGGGGGTCCCTGGGTGCCAAGGGGGAAGGGGCTCTCTCGATGCCCCCGGGGGTCAGTGAAGGGGCTCCCTCGATGCCATCAGGGAAAGGGCTCCCTGGATGCTCCCGAGGGTCCGGGAAGGGGCTGTCTGGATGCTGTCAGGGGTCAGGGAAGGGGCTCTCTCAATGCCCCTGGGGAAGGGGCTCCCTGGGTGCCCCCAGGGGTCCGGGAAGGGGCTCCCTGGAGGCCGTCGGGGAAGGGGCTCTCCAGATGCCCCCGGGGAAGGGGCTCCCTCGATGCCATTGGGGAAGGGGCTCCCTGGGTGCCCTTGGGGGTCGGGGAAGGAGCTCCCTGGGTGCCCCCGGGGATGGGGAAGGGGCTCCCTGGGTGCCCTTGGGGGTCGGGGAAGGAGCTCCCTGGGTGCCCCCGGCGGTCGGGGAAGGGGATCCCTGGAGGCCAACAGCGAAGGTGCTCCCTGGGTGCCCCCAGGGGTGGGGGAAGGGGCTCCCTCGATGCCATTGGGGAAGGGGCTCCCTGGGTGCCCTTGGGGGCCGGGGAAGGGGCTCCCTGGAGGCCGTCGGGGGTCAGGGAAGGGGCTCCCTGGGCGCCCCCGGGGATGGGGAAGGGGCTCCCCGGGTGCCGGGGAAGGGAAGAGGGCTGCCCCCGCCGCCCCCCGGGCCCGCACTCACCTCCGGCGGGGCCGGCCATGCTCCCGGGCGGCCCCTCCGCGGCCCCGCGCCGCCGCTCGGCGGCCCCGCTCCCGCCCCGCCCCGCCCCGCCCCGCCCGCACCTGCGGCCCCGCCGCCGCCCCCGCCCGCTGCGGGCCCCCGGGCAGGGCCGGGCGGCACCGGGGGGCGGCAGCGGGGCGGCCCCCGCAGGGAGCCGGCCGCCAGCCGCGGCCAGAGGCGGCTGCGGGCCGAGGGCCGCATGGCATCACGCCATCGCTGAAGCCCAGCTGTGGTCTTTGAGCCCAGCCTCACGGTCTTTGAGCCCAACTGTCGACCTACCCAAGCCGAGGCCCCCGCTGAACCAGGTGCCCAGGCGCCCGCACGTCGCTGCGAGTGCGGGCAGCCAGCGGAGCCCGGCGCAGGCTTTTCCCTCTCGGATGGGTCGTCAAACTTCTCTTTTTCCACCCAGGCAAAAATGGATGGGGAAAAAGGAGGTAGCTAGAGATGCCCCATCCAGCTGGGGTGATTAATGCTGCCCCTTAGGGCTAACGAGGCAGAAGAAAACTGGAAGGAAGAAAGTGAGAAAATAGAGATAAAAGCAGGTATCGAAGGAAAAACGAACGTCTTGTAGAAGAGGGCTTTAAAGAAAAGGATTGATGGAAATGTGGCTGAGAAAGCCACAGGCGCGCGGGGAAACAGGCTAAAGGGGGAGAAGATAACATGGAGAACGGGAAGATAAAAGTCTGCAATAAACTCTTACAGACAGGAAAGTCTTGATCAGCAAGTCCAGTCCCCTGAGACCTATATCCCTCCTTATCACATAACACCCATAAATATATCAAGTTGCACTCAAGTTTTCTTTTCCTAGGAACATTTTGAAGCTGAAAGTGCTTTTGCCCAGGGCAGGCCCGGGTGCTGCACACCCATAGGTGCCTGGCTGTAGGTGCCCGGCCGTAGGTGCCCGGCCGTAGGTGCCGGGGAGCCGGGCCCTCCATAGGTGCCCGGCCATAGGTGCCCGGCCGTAGGTGCCAGGGAGCCGGGCCCTCCATAGGTGCCCGGCCGTAGGTGCCCGGCCGTAGGTGCCGGGGAGCCGGGCCCTCCCGCTGCGCCCACACCGCGCCTCCGCAGGGCAAAGGGCCCTTCCCGAGCCAGGTCTCTGTGCTGCTGCCAGGCGGCCTGGGCGAGCCCCGTGTCACTAACAACAGGTTTCTGTTGGAGTGGAAGAGGATTTCCTTATTAATGAGAAATGGGGAGGGGGGAAATAAAAAATTGCTGCTTTTTTTCCTTCTGCCTGGGACGTGCCGCCCCTTTCTCGCCTCCCCGCGGAAGCAAGGAGCCTCCAGGGCAGAGCCGGGCCCCGTTCCCGGCCCTGGCTGCGGAGCAAACACAGGGACGGCAGCGCCCGGCTCCAAGGTCGGCTCCCCCGGAGCGAAGGGCGTCCCTGCCTTACCTACCCGTTCCTGTCTTACCTCTGACTCCTGGGCTGCTTCTTCCCTAGCAATGGAAGCTCTTAAATCTCTAAGGTGGGGGGCCCGAGAGGTGGCTTTTCTTGTTATCAGGCCAATTTAAATAGCTAACCGTCGATGGTTAATCTTTAGCACATTCCTGGGACTAACAACCTTCTCAGCAGGCTCCAGCTGTTCTCTGCCGCCCGGGAAGGCTGAATCCAGGGTGGTGATTTCATTTGCATCTATTGCTTAAGGAAGGTGAGGCAAAATGCAACGCGATGCGTCTTGGAAGCCACGTATAGAATTGCTTGCTAACTCCGCTGCATTTTGCTGCGGGAGAACGCTGAGGGCTTAAGATCTAGTGCTTTGCAGCGTGTGATAGCGGAGCGTTGACACAGGGTGATGCGGGGATACCTCGTTTGGTGGGGAAGACCCTTGGGGGTGATTTCTGCGGTACCGAATGAGCTGCCGTTCGGTCAGCGTAGGGCCACGCCAGGGCTCCCAGCAGAGCAGAGGCACGCCGCAGCGCTGCCGGGATCCACCGCGCAAAAACGGGCTCCGCGCGGCTTGGCCTAAACCTCTGCGTCAGCCCCTTGCTCCAGCGCGGCAGCACTTGGCCAGGCGCTGCGCATCCCCGACAGGCCGAGTCTCTCAAATTAGTGGTTGCTCGACAGTTTGGGCTCAGGGACTAACCTGAGTCCTTATCACGTGTAATGCCCATGTGGCACTGGAGGCTAACGAACCCCGGTAATTTAGGTTAACGATTCAGTCTTGCCCTGCGATCATCGGTCCTCCTTGCCGCCGCATCCTGTTTTGATCCAACTATTGCAGCGCACGTAGGTTTTTACGGGACACGCAGCGAGCTCAGCACAGCATCCTAGAATGGGTTGGGTTGGAAGGGACCTTAAAGATCATCGGGCTCCAACCCCCTGCCATGGCACGGACACCTTCCACCAGACCAGGTTGCTCAAAGCCCCGTCCAACCTGGCCTTGAACACTTCCAGGGATGGGGCACCCACAGCTTCTCTGGGCAACCTGTGCCTGTGCCTCACCACTCGCAGATGAATGGAAGGTCTTTCAGCTCCGACAGCTTGTTCAGTTAGGCAACTCTTTCATGTTATTATTCAAACATCCAATTTTTACCGACATAAAACCACAGTTATATCCACAAAGTCATGAAAAAGAGAATGGAACAGTTAATACATTGATAGAGGTTTTCCCTCAAAGCTTCAGTTGTGTTTTGATGAGTAAAGCATTAAGCTTATTTGCAAATTTGGGGGGGTCTGGCTCAAAGCCTGTTGAATACAATGCAAAGAAACTTTGTATATGTCTGTAAAAGAGGCTCTATAACCAGTATCTACAAATAATAATATACCAGTATATATATAATAGAACCAGTCATTCAGCTGCGTCACTTTTTCCTCTGGATGCATGATGGCTCTTCCATGGGTGTGACTGCAGAGACCTGCGAGCTTCAGCACTCATCCCGGGTACCCATTAGCGTGCCCTCCTCCTCAGCTCCGGTGTAGCTAAGGGTTTCCGTGGTGGGAAGGCTGCTGATCAACAAGGCATGACACATCCCTCTTTGGGAACCGGTTTGCCCTGACTCACGCTTCTCCCGGCCACGGCACGCAGACGGCTTTTCCACGTGGCCCTCTGCCATGCGTCCTCCCAACGCGGCGCTGCCCGGCTCTGCCCGCTGCCGTTACCCGCACGGCTCGCTCTGCTCCCCAAGGAGCTTATCTGAAGCCAGCTTCCATGGAAAAAATTAAGGCAGCTTTAAAATGAAGATTTATAAATTGTGATAGAGATTCAAAGTTCCTTCAAGCAAAGCTCCCCATGCATAAGCAGCCTTTTATTGATGGCTTTTAAAATGCTTTCCATACATAACCCCAGACAGAAGGTATTTAAACAAAGATTTAACGTTAAGAGTTTTTTGATAAGAATGTCAGATTGCGTTTTGGCTCTGGCCAGCCCGTCAGCTCGGTGAAAACCGTGAGTCACTCGTCTGCTGCCTGGCGTTGGGTCGCCCTGTGCTCGAACAGAACCGCGGCGACGAGAGACGCCAGATCTGCGCGTCCCGCCGTGCCGCACGCGTGGGTTTTCACCAGTGGCGTTTCCCTTGGACCGACCCCAGGCAGTTTTCCTACAATTAAAACCCTTCCGCAGCTGATGGCTGCGTCCATCTCTTAAGGATCCTCGTTGCAATCAAAATCACCCAGAAACTGGAGGAACGCGTGTTAGCAAAGCTGCCTCGACAACCTTTACGTGGCTGCGGACACGGAGGGGTTTGTGGCTACGCGCTTGCATCAGAGAAAGGAACCTAGGTTGTTCAAGCTAATGTTCAAACTAAATAGTAATAATCCTTCAACAAGGAGCAAAAGACAGCTCTTTTGCCTCAAGTGTTAATAGTCACCAGGGAAGCCTGGTAATTAATTTATTGCTTTAATTATACAGTGTGTTAACTGTTCCTGTCAATGTCTTTTTAAGATAAGAGTTTTGTTGCATGAGTAGTTTGGGCAAGAATAAAGAGTATTTCTTATCTTACCTAGGCTGAAAACACAACATTAGCAGGAAAATGAAGCCCTCACTCTTCCTGCAGTTTATAGAGACGTTTTAAAAGCAGCTAACCACGACTAGGAAATGCCTGCTTACTCCTGACTAAATAGGTCCGCTCACAATATTTGTCATTTGAAAATGAAATAAATATTGTGTCTGGTCTAACCAACCACTAATTTGAATTAATGAAATAGAAACTAAAGCTTGAAATTTGTTCCTTCCATTTCATACGTACAGAAGAGCTTGTGAACCGAAGAGCTTGTCATTTTTTTTTTTCCCCCAAATAAATCATTTGTTCGAACAAAATGCTCTCCCTATAAAACTTGCTTCACTGTAATTAGAATTAGGGGTGGTAATTGGCAGGATTTGTATGCTCTGTCGGTACTAAATAATCCTACCAAACTTTCCTTGCCTTTCTAAGCCGTCCTATATAATTATCCAGTTGCGTATTGAAATTGCCTCTATCGCTCCTCCGGGCAAGCGGGTACCCGGGAGCTGACGTTTAAGACACGGCCGATATTATTGATGGAAGGACCTTCCCTTTGCAGTTGCCTTTCCCGGGATGCCCAGCGGTGGAAGGGCCACGGCTCCCGGGGGCAACGAGCCACTGCCGGGGGGTGGCCCCCTCTAGAAAGGGGTCTCTGGTTAGGAAGATAAACTGTCTTTACACAAAGAAATTCAAAGGAGGCAGGAAAAACCTGACCGCTCTGGTTATGTTTACACCCGGCTACTATAAAGCATTAGTGTTAATTTTCTGCGCTTAGTGATGAGGAAAGTGAGGTCTGGAAATAGGGAATCACCACTTTCCACCCCGATCTGCTGTGCAGCTGTATGGCACAGTAAAGCACAGACTCTTGGATTTTTTTTTAATCTCCATATGTGATTGCTTTTAGAAAATAACTATTTTCATGGTCTGATGCTGAAGAAGAAGATCCAAGACACGCATTTTCTTGCCGATGTGAACACTCTGGATGATAAATGATTCGGTGATATTCTATTACCTACTAACAAATCAAGCTGTCTTCTTCCATTCTGGGTTTTAAAAGTTATGGTTTTCTTTTCCTCCAGACCTTTTTCCCCTCGTGAACACAGCGGAATACACAAAAGCATAAATCTTCTAGGATTTGCGTTGCGTGGTGTTATCCTCAGCTGCGGGAAATAGAGGAGATACTTGAATCCGCGTTTCACAGCCTTGGGTCGCACCTTCTGTCTTTGACCTGGAGCAAAGAAGTTCAGCCCAGAAGAGCACCAGAGGAGCAACCGCTGCTGCACCAGACCCCATCACTTTGCTGCCTGGAGGAGCCTTGACCTTTGTGCACCGAGTTATCCCGGAGGAAACGGGTTGCAACGCCTGGCTCCAACCCCAATACAGCACCAGACTTGGGGGACGCTGCCCGTACGTGGGCGATGCGCATTTATATCCATTCAAGCAGAAAGGGGGGGTTTATCCTGGGTGAGCGCACCGTGCATGGGCACACCGAGGCAAGGGCTGGGACCGTCCTTCTGCAGATGCCTCCAGCTGGCCCTCGCCCAGCAGATACGCCCAAGGAGCTCTTGTGGGTGAGATAAACAGGGCAGGGCCTAATCCCGAAGTGCTAACGTAGCTGAAACATGACGGAGAGGCCTGGTGGGTCAGCAGCAGCCACGTGCTCAGCAGCAGATATTGATGATTGACCTGGAGATCTATCAGGAGAAATCGTTTAGGTTGGAAAAGACCCTTAAGATCATCGAGTCCAACCGTTAACCCAGCACTGCCAAGCCCACCACTAAACCATGTCCTCAAGCACCACGTCTACCCTTCTTTTAAATACCTCCAGGGATGGGGACTCAACCCCTGCCCTGGGCAGCCTGGGCCAGGGCCTGACAGCCCTTTGGGTGAAGACATTTTTCCTAAACAGAATCCGAATGTCTGGGCTTACCCAAAATCTCCCCGGTGTTTGAGGATACGCATCCACACTTGGTTTCTTAAAGCAGCACTTAGATGAGACACCTAATTCTTTTCATAGCTTTAACCTTGAGGCATTTTCCTGCCTCTCAGCACAGGAAAAATCCCATTTATTCAAGCATTAGTCAGGTGCTTGAAAATTGTGCCCAGGAGTGCTTCGGTGAGCGGGGCAGCAGGCGCTGTGCTCGGCAGCCAGCGTGTCTAAGGGTGGAGGAATGCTGCGGTGCGGACCTGGCAGATTGAGGTCTGGAAAGATGAAGTCATCGTGACAACCGCAGAGCAACTGGCTTCAGCGAGGAGGAGTTAGCGACATCGGTTTAGAGTCGTCTTGGCGATCTGCAGTCTTACAGTCCCGTACCACGTTATTTCCCTGGGACCAGGGAAATAGGAGATCTACATGAATCCCTCTCGCACTTTTTGATCCTATCACCCATCATGTTTTCTCACTGATTTCCAAGCAATTGTGTCACCGAGTATTCAACTGAAAACACAGTAAAACCAACATGACTACGACACAGATTCGGACCCTTACTAACCTTCCTTGGGGGTTACAGGTACTCTGTAGTCCGCACTTTGGGAATGACCGTAGTTAAACTCCATTACCGATGTTATTTTCTGAGCGGTAGTTTGTATATCAGCATCTTTTCACTGCTTGGAACTCATTTGCCGTCATACCTTGGCATTATGTTCCGAGTCTTCATGCCAGGAAACACGGTGCCAGTAAATGTCAGATGGAAAATGAGAAAACTGCTCAAAAAACTTGCAAAAACGCAGTTAAAAAGCTGTTTAAAAATATAATTTCACTGTGTTTTTATAGTACTTACATTTATTTTGATAGGGTTGCCGTATAGGGTGGAAATGAGATGTATATGAACTACATGTCATTTTTACCATCTAGACACAAGGGTGAGAATAAACTTAAAAAATTGAAAAATCACTCCGTGCAAAGCCTTTCATTCCCAGCCAAGGGCTGAAAGCCACTGGTCAAGGGGCACTTTGCTGCTGGCATCAGCGGGGCTGGATCTTGGCCGGTGATTTACCGCCAGGAGCATAGGCCCCGGGTCTGGGGCATCGTTCGGGTGGGCTGACCCTGCCGGGTGGTGAGAGCACCCTTGGTTTCAGGAGGCTCAAGGTACGTGCACATGCGCAGCTAGACGGGCTTTTAATGAACCCGTGATGATTTTAGTGATCAGGCTGGTGTGCAATACGTGAGTCTGCACTTGTCTGGCTGTCTTACCCGAGAGCAGAAATTCTTGAATTTTAAAATAAAACACCCCTCGCAAATTGAATTCTGCAAAGTCCGTTTGGTCTGCATTTCTATCCAAAGGTGTCTCTTCTCGCCACACAATAAATACGTATGAATAATGAATTCTCCAAACCCAATCACTCGGTGCCGCCTTGCTTGAGTGGGTTCAGTGAATCGATCACTTTTGTTTGGAGGTAGTCATTAAATTCCCTTCTGTTCAGCTGCTTCCCACAGGACTGGTCTGCGATCCATGTCAATCTCCTTCTCCCCATCCTACAGCTGCTGCTCTGGGTCTTCATTTTGATAAACAATCTGTTAACTGAAAATGGAGCCCCAAGTTACTGTAGCTAAATTATAATTATTCTACTCATCAGAAAGCGAGGCTTAGAAAGAAACATATTGAAAAATGACAGACAGTGATAAATTTGGGGTTTCTGTTCTAACAGTTTTGAAAATGTGCCACTTCCATTTAATTCCACATTCGAGAAATGATAGCACTGCTTACGGCTCTTTACACGGTACCAGATTTTATCTCCTAGGCATGGCATTGCAGGAGCGACACGAGGAAATCATCTTGGCCTCTCACTGGGAAAAAGCGCCGCTGCCTCAGCCGTGAAGCCCCGGCAGCGGCCACTGACTCAACCCGCGCTGGGGCCGGGGCCACCTCCTGGCTCCCCGCCCGAGCGGACGTGTCATCGCGCAGGGCGGCTGCTCAGCTCACCCCGAGCCGGGCACGGGCGTTCTGCCGGCTGAATCACCCCTCTTCTGCAAACTGAATTTCGCCTCGAAAAGCCTAAGGACCCAAGACGTGCTGTCATTCACTTTAAAACTGCTTCCCGTTAGCCCTTCTTCTGATTTTGGGGAGTAGACTCTGCTCTTGTAGCCCTTGGGCTTTCTGTTCCAGGTATAATGACTGAGGGAGACGGCATCAAGTACTTGCAAGCTCTGGCTTTTCATGGTTTGTGTTCTTCTTTAATACAGTAGATGAGGAGATGACAAGGTGAAACATTCGGAACCAAAGACGTTGCAGCACCTGGGGGTTTTGTTGGTTTTCCTTGAATTGCTCATTAATCAGGAATATAAGGATGGGACCACTGTGAATCGGAGGAGACAAGGTTATTGATCCATGCGCACGTGACATGAAAATTTGATAAGCAATGGTAGCGAAGCACCGTTCTCCTCTCGCGAAGGCAGAGCCGCAGTCTTTCATCTGAAAGAAGCTGTAAATAGCTTATAAACGGCCATGCTTCCACGGGTGTCTATGTCTATTTTCAGGTATCTACGAGGCAAATGCACATTCTCAGGACATGCGTCGCACCGATTGCTCACTTCCCAGCCTCGCCGCAGAGACGTGTGGGAGAAGGATGGATGGGCTCCGCAATTAGTGAGGAGTTTCCCTCCAGGAGGTGACACAATTCTCACTCCAGCATGGATCCAGAGGCGATGACAGGGTGATCCTGCCATTCCCCACGCGCACGTGGAGATCTTCAGCTCCTGCTTTTAGTTTAATTAACTCTAAATTCATCATTCTGGACTTCTCTATGTGATAGCGTTTTGTATCTTTTAACTGAACTTGCTCCTGGTTTTTGCTTTGCTAGGACATTTTTGCTTCGCTAGGAGGTTTTTGCTTTGCTAGGAGGTTTTTGCTTGTTAAAAGTTCTTTTAAGCCTCTTTGACTTCATGGGGAGGAAGCTCTGAGGTTTTGAAGCTGCCCCGTCCATCACCTATCCGCCCAGGGACCTGCAAAGGGCAAACGCTGCTCTTGACATACCGGTACAGCCAAGATTAGAGCGAGGGGTGGATGGGTGGCAACCACACCACGAAGGCCTGAGCACGCCGCGTGAGCGACCCACGCGCGTGCCGGTCCTGCCCCGGCTTCCTGGCAGCCTGGCTCCGGCGGTGCCAGGAGAGGTGCGGTGGCCTCAGCCGGCACCGCCCCGGTTCCCAGGCTTACACCAGCGCCGGCGCTTGTGCAACCCAGCGGCGAGCACCACGAGCAGGAAGAGAATAACCATAACCTCCCTGAAAGCCTCCTACCCTACAAAAAGACATCGATCCGGTTATTTGCCCTCAACGCTCTTCCCCACCCCTGCGTGGAGGAAATTCAGTGTTTAAAAACCAGGCTCCTCCAGCTTCTCTGTCTGATATACCTGCTTCAAAACGGGCTGTTTCACCTGACCTGAACGGCACATGAAGCCACAGCAGCCAAAAGCGCTAATGGAGAAGTCTAGCGGTAAATGATTGTCAATCTACAGATTCAACCAACCCCTCCCCAGCGCCTTCACCTTCACTCTGCGTTATCTGCCGGGCTCCGACTGTAACCTGAGATAATTCACATGGAGAGGGAAACTTCTGTCTTGAGCTGCAAACTTCTTCAGTAAATATGTAAAAAAACCGGCCAGAAATCAGAAAAACCTGCAAAAAGGGCAGAGAGAGGAAAATACTGTTGTCCCATAAGACTGCTGTAACTGTCTGGAGAGAAACCCTTTGCAATCCCGGGGAAGCTGCGCCGAGCTGAGCATTGCCGATGGCCAACAGCCTGTACCCCAAGCTCTCTGCCCCGGCCCCTAGAATCATAAATCATGGAATCATGGAATCATGGAATCGCTTAGGTTGGAAAAGACCTTTAAGATCATTGAGTCCAACCATTAACACAGCACTGCCAAGCCCACCACTAAACCATGTCCCTGAGCACCACATCTCCCTGGCTTTTAAATACCTCCGGGGTGGGGATCAACCCCTGCCCTGGGCAGCCTGGGCCAGGGCCTGACAGCCCTTTTGGTGAAAGAATTTTTCCTAATATCCAACCTAAACGTCCTCTGGCACAGCTTGAGGCCGTTCCCTCTTGTCCTAACCCAGAGCTGGCTTGTCCCCGGCAGCCCCCTGCGCCGAGATGATCGTCCCTGCCCAGCCGTGCAGGCGTGCCGTCACACATCTGTTTTGAAAGGGACCGTTTTACTTGCTACTCTCTTGCCTTTAATTCCAGATGCTGCCAGTGGAGGATTCGCAACGTCACTGCTAGCACTATGTGCGTGGTTCCTGCAAACGGGATTGCTCCAAATGCAGATACATGGCTTCTCCTGGCAGAGGAGATGAACGCAGAGGGCACTGCGGGCTCTGCTAGCGGTGCCATCGCCATCACCATCGCCCTCATGCATGCTTGAAGCATGGACCGGCAACACGAAACACTGCCTGGCTCTCTCTTAGAGCAAGACACCCATAACCACGTGCGTGAGCATCTGCTTGGCTCGATCGGCGTGAGCACTCGCCCAGATTTGACGGCCATAAAGGTAGCACATGTGTCAGATTTTGCTGGGTCGGGGCCCGTGCCGGTTACTTCATTACTACTTTTTACCTCATTTTTAGGTAAAAGTAGAATAAGTCTTTGCATGGTCTTCATATTTTAGCTCAAATAATTACCTTGAACTGCCAGATGAAACATTTCATTCATCTTTTTTTTTTTTTTCCCCCACACAATGGCCTTTTTCTGTGAATACTCATTTTAAAGGTTCTTTTATTTCTTAAATTCAACCAGAGACATTAGTTATTCCTTTAAATTTTTCCATTTGTCAAAAGGGCACAAAACTCTAAGAGACTGAGGGAGCTTTTCAAAATTGAAAAAATACATCCATACCTGCAAAAGACAAAGCCGACCTGTATGTTCCAGTATCAGATGGTCTGAAAATCAAAGCGTTTTGGTTTACAGATTTTCAACAAAGAAACAAACTAATAAAATATCCACTTCATTTCTCATTCCTTCTCTGTGTTGTTGGTTGGGTTTTTTTTTTTAAAGAAAAGAGGAACTGAAGAACAGATGCCCTTTCTGAAAGACAAGTGTGATGGTATAATGCGCGATAGGCAAAAATTCCGTTACACGTATTGCTCGGTTCAAGTAGGAGCCTCCCGACTGTGCTTGAAGTGTGGCGGGGACGGTGGGGGCCTCTCGCCCCCAGCTCATCGCGTTCCCCTCGCCGGTGATGTAACTGCACCCACCGCTTGTGGTCTCTCCTCTCCCCACTCCTCTGCACTGCAAGGCAGGTAAGGAGGGATCTAGCCAGCTTTAAAATGTTAATCAATCAATCAACCTCCTGAAAGTGGCAGCAAAAAAGGGACTTTTCAGCGGGTGGGGGAAGCCCCGCTGTGCCTGCTGCCTGGTGGCAGCGAGGACACGGCCCAGGCGCACAAGAAAAATCCCCTTGTCCTTGCAGCTGCGCTCCAGCCACCACTGGCCACCAGCAGACTAAAGGGACAAAGACAGACAGGTTTCACCCATCAATACAAGCAACGTTCTTCCCAACTAAAGGGCTGTCCAATACAGTAAACGCCACCGGTGTCCCCCTGGTGTCACCTTAATACCTCCTAAACCGGGAAGCCCAAACAGATCATGACTGTACGAAGACCTTTCCCAACTGGACTGCCTGGTCCTACTGAATCCGTCGAGGGCATCCGTTAGGAAGGATGGGGAGGATGACCTGGGCTGCAGACACGGGTGCAGACCCCGCAAAGAGCCACCCGTCCCTGGCCACGCAGCAGCTGAGCTCTGCTCGCCGGTGCGGGGAACCATGCTGGAGCCGTGCTGCCATGTGCTGGCACCATGTGCGGGAGCACCCACACCGGCTCCCTTGGCCCGACACCCCGTCCTGCGGCTGAGCTCTTCCAGAGAGAGAGCCCGTGCGTGGCCACCACCAGCCCCTGGACACAAGCCAAAGGATGGCTCTGTGCTCTGCACCGCAGAGCCCCAGGTGCGCCTCTGCCCTCCCAGCTCCTCCTGGAGAAGGACTTTCTTGACTCATCTTGTGTCAATGAGTGCTACGGAAAGGACAATCTCAGATGTTGGCTTTTATTGTTCCTTTTAAGTTGCCATTAGAAAGAAGAGGAAAAGAAGAAAGGCAATACAGACCACGCTGTAGGACATTTAAGTGCAGTTGTTCTAACCTTGGTTCTAACCTTAGCCTGCTTTTATCTCCTCACCTTATGATTCATTCATTAATCCGCCCTCTTGTTCTCTCCTGTCCCGCTTACACCCCCATAGCATTTTCCGTCTTTGCTCTTTCCACCCCTCACTTTCTCCTCCCCGGTGTGCCCATGAGTACCGCTTGCCTCCAGAAGAAGGACTAGATGGAAAAGCAGGACTTGGGTGATCTGCATCCATTCACGGGTCAGTCCGGGTTATTAGACTCAAAGCAAACCCCCCCCAAGATCCAAAAGACCCAAGAGGAGCCTAAAGCGTGGCCCAGGGCTGGAACATGTGGCTCCGCGTAAGTCATGAAACACGTCGCCATGTGGGAATTCCTCTCCCCAACACACTGGTCTGATCTTGACGGGAGTAATTGGATTCAGTAACTTATTCCAGGTGTGGAGGAATGGACGCTTCGGAGCAATGGCAGTGATTTGTTTGATGGTCAGTGCTTATGGGACCTATAAAAATGTGCGCTATCACTCGGGCCACAGAGATGGCTTCTGCGGGTGTCGCAAGGGATGCGGCTGTGATCGGATCGTCTCTCTCCTGAGCGCGACGCCGTATTTATTTATACGGATAGACGTGGGCTGAAAATCTGGCACAAAAATGTACGTCTATTATATATTCTGCACTTAGTGCATATGGAAACTCAATATAATGAACAGAGATTCTGCGATTTCAGGCTAATTTTTATTGGTGTATTTCTGGAGTAAACATATTGATTTCAACAAACTTTGTAGGTATTGAAATCATTGTAATCAAGAAAGTAGGTCAAGTTTCGCAGTGTGGATCAGAAACTACTGCTACGCTGGAGAAGGGAAGGTGCTTGCTCTCAGGGACCTCCAGCGCTAGACACTTTCCCTGCATTAATTTGTCCCTAATTTGAAAACATCCCACTTTGATTACTGCTTTTTTTTTTTTCTCTCTCTCTCTCTTTTCAACTTAATGATACTGCAAGTTTCTCCATTAGCAAAATCTCGGAGGGTAGATGGTCTTTTCTTTGTTCTACATCGCATCCTCCTCAAAGGCAGCTCTCTCCTTTCTAATGTATCGCAAACTGTATTTGTAACAGATGAGAGATCAGTAAAGTAGCCTTGAAACAGACCTAAATAAAGCAGGGAAGAGTAATAACGCTGCTCCTTTCCACTCTGGATTTCAGCAAATGGTCCTTCTCTTCTCTGTACAAATCTTGCACGTGTGTCTGCCAGAATTTGTAAGGAAGACGACGCTACCTTAATATAAGAAGAGAAGCTGGAGCCTCAGCGGGGGTAAATGAGTTTCCTGCAGGTTTGGAAAGATTTCGCGGATCCGAAGTGGGGTGCTTGAACAGTTCAGATAATGAAATGAAATGAATTTTCAACTGCTATAGAAATGCTGTTCAGTGGACCCAAACACGGATCACAATTGCCGCTTGCTGGGTGACATTAGTCTGCTCGCAGATGCTCGCTTCTTCACAACCTCCCATTCCTTTTATTTTAAGGAGCTCGTGCTCTGTTAGCCCCTGATGTGGGTTGCGCATCGGGAGCCGCCGAAGCAGCTTTAAGCGCTCGGATATTTCCTTTCCGAGGAGACACGGGAAACTTTGTTGGGAATCAGGTCCTCCAAATCACAACGCCGTTCCCCCCGAAGAAACACAGCACATCGTTAGCAATTATTATTCTTAAGATTCCTTCTTCTAATCAAAAAGGAGTTAATAGGTTCTATGTGCAGGAGGCATCTTTGATGGAAAAGAAAAACCCAGACGCAAACAATAAGCGCTTCCCTTCGAGGACCGGCCCAGATTGTCCATTAATTGTTTTAATTTGTCTCATGTGGCTTCACATCAAATCTGTATTGAAATCACTTCAAGGTAATTGAGGATAATGGACTCCATCGCTCACTTTCCGCCGGGTCCGTTGGCCGAGGTGCCGCGGCACTGCGGGCTCTCCCTGGGGGACGGGGGGGCCACGCCGGGGCAGCCCCCCGGGACCCCGGCCCGGGACCCTGCGCGCCTGCGGCATCGCGGCCCGCGGGGAGCCTTGTTGGCGCTCTTGGGCTTTCCCAAGTGCCCTCCTTTAAAATAAGGAGAGCCAAAGTGTTGTTTTGTTCAGAAGTTGAGTTCAATTAAGATTATGTGCAAATATTTTTTTTTTAATGAAATGACTATACTCATATGTATAAAGTTTCTATATAATTTCATGAAATAATTATTGTAATTAGCATCTCAATTTGAATTTAGAAGCCATTTCCTTCCCCCAACCCTCTTTTTTTTTTTTTTTTTTCTTTTTGAAAAACTAAATTAATTCCCTGGGAAACTGATGAGAAATTTTCAAACTAGAAATAAATGTCTGTAATAAATCAAGGGATAAGGGAACAGGCAGAGATTATTCTGCAATTAAAGTTTACAGAATTAATTCCACTTAAAATCCATAGAGTTTAACGTGATAAAGTCCGTATCTTCTGTCTTCTTTTGGAAAGGAGCATCCCCTAAATCTGGGAGGAAGATGAGCTGGGTGGCAGCAGGGCCAGTAATCACTGTTCCCCCAGCCATTAACAGTCAAAGAGGTTTCAGCACCACATTCTGACATTTAAAAATATAAATAAACATAAGGCACGGCAAACATCGGCAAATTGATTGGAAATTTGGACAGGTGATTGGAAGTTGAATGCGAATATTTGTTTTTTACCCAAATGAATGTAAATTTCATTAGTTGATAATTAAAAGGAAATTATACAGACATTACAATTACTGCCAATGGCATAAATTATGAAGCTATATGGCAAAACAATTTAGGAATTCACATTGCAGTTCTTATTGTCAGTTGGGTTACCAAAGAAACCAAGAATAAATAATATACTCAGTGACTATGCAAATGAAGCCTTGATGTGTTGCTAGGCTGTTAAAGCTAATGTCATTGTATAAAACAATAATGTTAAACATTATTAGTTTTTTAATTATGTCAGTTAATTAGAATTGTTCCTGTTAATTGCCTATGATTCATCTCCAGAAGAAAAATGTACAGCTAGCAGCTTTGGGGGGTGTGTGTCCTCAACGCATCACCTCAAAAAAGAGCCACACTTTTGCACTATCTTATTAAAAGTAGTATTATCAGGTGTTCAGCCCCGGCAGGTCCCGTTGCACCCATCGGCAACAAGAGGTGGTTAATGGGAAGGGAGGAGGGATGAACGGCGGAGGAGGGATGGCGGCAGCGCCGGGCGGCACCGAGTGCCGACCCTCCTGTCACCGGTGGCGATGCTGATCGTGGAAAGATGCGTGAACTCTGGTTCCCGCCGAGGAAAAAGGAGCAATGGTTTGAAGACACCTGCCCCGGAGGAGGTTGGCTTCGTTGCTTAGGACCTAACCACCCGTTGCTTCGACGGAGCCCTCTCGGTGCCGGTGAGAGACCGCCCAGCTTATGGGTGCCACTGGGTTTGCGTCCCGTGCAGCTGTGGGCTCTTTCCTTTGGCCCAAGAGCAAAGTTTTCAGCTTTAACTTTCAGATTTGAGGGCAGGTGATGTCCCAAAGCCTGTGCTGAGAGAGGTTTCACTGCTGAAGCTCAGTGCTCGACCTGAGGCTCGGAGTCTTTGGTTCAGTATTTTGCTGTCAGGTGTAAATATCACCTGTAGCTATCAGTAAAGCTGTAGAATTTATGATAAAAATCTCTATATCAATGCACTGGTTCATGTTCAGCCTGCGTGAAGGGCTGCCCGTGGGCAATGCAGAGCCCAAGCAGCTCTGTAGAGCAGAAATACTGATTTATCCGTGTCCTGGGTGGGAGGCAGCGGGCTGCCCCCGTCCGCCCCGCACCCTGCGCCCTGACCCCGTCCAAACGGGCGAGGGACTGGTCCAAGCTGGGGGCCTCACGGCCGCTTTTGCACAGCAGCTGGTGGAAAGTTTTCAATGTTAAGAAGTAATAAAATCTGAATTATTTTCCTCCCTGAGGGGTGCGTGCAGGGCTTGTGCTCTCCTGCCTGCGCTGGGAAGTGGGACCTGGCCTGTGCCAAAGCCGGGATGGGGATGGGCTCCAGTGCCACGGGCGAGCACAGGTCCCTGCTTGCTCTCCTTGGTTTCCCATGATAGGCGCAATCACTGAGGCTACCCGGAGGATCACGTAACAAAACATCACTTTGGGGATGGGAATTCCGGGTTTAATTGTAGGTTTCGCTTTCTCTCTGTACGTACCGGTTGTACTTTTGAAGAGTGCCATGCAAATCTTGGTTAGAAGGTGCAAAAGAATCCGGCATCATTTTGACAGCAAATTACAACATTATCATTTAATAACCCGTGAATGGTATTTTGACTCCAGCAAACCCAAGCAAGAACTTCATCCCTGAGACGAAGTGAATTGGAAGCAGGTTTTGGATACATTTGTGGAGATGTCCAGAAAGAGAAAAGCAGTCCCAGGTCCCAGCGATGTTTCAGAGCAGCCCTGCGGACCCCAGCACCTCGGCACGGTACTGCCCCGCTGCTGCCGCCCACCTCGGGGTGCAGGAGATGCCCCTGGGTGATGGTTAGGAAAATGAAAGGACCACTGGTGTTCCTTCTAATGCATTGGGATAGTTTCCCAGCCCGGGAAGAGACGTCTTGTTCTGCTTTCTGTCCCAACCCATGCTTTTGCCCCCCATTTTAGTGCAGATGATGATGTGCCCATGATGCACTTTTTCTAAAAGATGAGCGAGGTGATACTTTTGTCGTTTCTACCAGGATGCTTCAGGTAACTGGGGCTCCTTGGAAGCAGGCAGTAAAAATATTTGCAAAAGCGGATTGGTGCTGTTTGCTATCGCCCCATTCCCTAGGCAATGAAGGGAAACGACTCAAAGGCTCCTACGCATGAAGGGCAGGGGCTATTTAAAAATAAAACGTTGTTACTCACATTCTTCAACTAGAAAGACGTCTTCAGCAGATGATGGAAGTGTTTAAATCGTGGGGTAAGAAAAGTAAAGGGTATGTACTCAGCTGGGAGCATCCCTGTCCTCGCCCAGCCCGGTCCGGGGCGTCAGCATCAGCCTCCCCCTGCCTCGCTTCAGCTTTGCTCATCTCGCGCTCGGTACCCGCAGCATTTCTTAACATCTCTAAATGTGTTTCCTGTAAAAAAAAAAAATAAAAAAAATTAACAGAGTTAAAATTATCAATAAAACTTAAGCCTTAACAAACAAAAAAACTGTAGGTAACTTATATCACTTGCATGAATTTTTAATTTTAAGATTACTATCTAAGTCTGCAGCCTTCAGAGAGCAGGTGGATATTTGCATTAGGGTTTGCAGGCTCAGGCCCTTTTCCTTTCCTAATTATTTTTAAGGACAATTTTTTGTTTATTTTACCCATTGTTATTTTACCTTGTGGAACTATTTCTGTCAGAATTCCTCATTCTGCCTCTGCCAGCACCGCTAGCCACTGACATCCACCTCCCATTTCCAGCGCTGCTCTGGGACAACTTCCATCCCTCGTCATCATCGCGGGAAAAAATACGGTGATTTGTTTTTCTCTACATCTATGTTTGAATTGGCGTATGATGGAAAATATTTGCATCATTTTTTCCCAGTTCTGGGATCTAAAGCCATCAGACAGAAGACAAACTCCGACTGTCAAACTCAGGTTGCAAATGCATCCTCGTTGCTTAAACTAAGTTAATGTACATAAATGCATTATATGGAAACAGAATCCAATTAGTATCTCACATTTGCAGAAGACTACAACACAGCTTTCTTAACACCAGAAACGAAGGGCTTAATAAGTCTATCAAATTATAGCACCATCTTTCTGCTTTGTAATGCTGGATCTGGCTTGTTAATATTCTGTTCCCCTCCTGACGGCTCCTTTCCCAAATGTTGGATCTGCAATTTCTCTCTTTTTCTCCTAGTCTTTATACCTTTCAGTCTAAATACAAACAGAAACAAAGATCCTAATTATGATCCAAAATCATTATTCTCTGAAGAAGTTCCCAGTAATTAAATTTTAAAGAAAAATATATTTAATGAGCTTTTTACAGTTTCATCCAAGCGATACGTATTCAAGTAGATAGTGATTAGAATGAAACAGCTCTAATTTGAATGACTTGATAAAAGCTCCTACTTCACTACTATGTTTTTAATAATTGTGTAATTACACAGAGAAGTATTCCTGTAAATACCACTTGTTTTGCACAGAATGGATGACATCAAAATGTGAGGGGTTTATCTAAATTTGCAGTGCTTTGAAATGGTATTTTCTTATGTCAGCTAAAAAGTTAATATGCGGAGCTTCATAGTAAGAATCTAGAATAACATAGAAGCCTGCACATGTATTTTAGGTCTCAGAATTAAAAAAAATAAAATAATTTCCCATTTTGGTTTGATTTAAAAAATCCAGCCACATCCACCATCCGGCAGCAAAGTGTTTTCCGCAGCGACGGAGATGCTGTTGCAGGGGAGAGCCGGGACAGCAGGACACCGGGACGGCGGGACGGCCGTAGCTGTTCCCAGCCTGCTGCCGGCCCCGACCCCTCTCGCGGGCTCGCCAGGCTGCTGCTGCCCAGCAGCTGCTCGTGGGGTTTTCAGCCAGTTTTACATCAGGGAGGGGAGGACACGGGTCTCCAAAGGTTGTCCTTTCCCTTTGGGAGTTGGGCTCGATGATCCCTATGGGTCCCTTCCAACTTGAGATACTCCATGATTCTCTGATTCTTTCACCATGGTCACCTCAGCCTCTAAAGCATCGTCTCTGGTCCAGCTCCCCGTCCCAGGTTGCCTGACCTCTCTTTGCTCCTTTAAACGGCTCACCCAAATGTTGGTGGGACCTTAATCCTGCAGGCGTCGCCGTCTCAGGCAGGACTTCTCCTGCACTTTGCATCCTGACTGCCAGCCCCGTCTGTAAGCGCCTGTGCTGGAGAAAAAACGTGCCTTGCTCGCGAGGGGCAAGTTTAAACAGGAATTCAGCACAGAAGATGCATTATCCCAATCCATCGGTTTCCAGGGCTGAACCCCTAAGAAGTCCCGGTAAAACCCCACGGGGACCTGCCTTCACCCCAGCCAGCAGCAGACACCCGGTGGTCCCTCTCCATTTCCCCCGTCACGGACCCTTCCCCACACCGGGCTGCAGGAACAGCGTGGGGCCGAGCTGCCAGCCACAACCTTGAAACCCTTCCGCAGAAGTGATCGAGTAAAAAGGGTTGGAGTTGTATTCACCTGGGGTGCTTCAGCTCTGAAGATGGCTGAGAAGCGGAGCTGAAGGTGTGAGATACATAAAGCTGTGAAACATCAGAGTATTTTGCAATTAAGAGAAGGTTCGGGAAGCCTACGGTACATCACGTTATCAGGCTAGGTGTTACAAGCCACCTTGTGAATGAGACATTTACAGATGAAAACGAAAGGTGAAAGGTTTGTCGAGGGCTCATTATAGATGGTGCAGCTGTAATTTTAATTGCATTTATTCCTTGCACGGGATCGAGATGGCTGCAACACTTTGCTCCTTACATATGGAGGGAGAGAAGAAGATTCTCATACTGGAAAAAAATGGAGAGAAGGGGGGAGGTTTCCCAGGCAGCCAGAAAACAGCGGAGGGTGAAATCAGGCACCCACCCCTGCCCCGCTCCCTGCCCCTGCTCCGAGCCCGACCAGGCACGGATGGCCACAGCTCAGCACCGCTTTGCCTCTCCCTTGAGGCTGCTGCCATCTCTGCCGTGGCAGCTTTCTTCAGCGGCTGCAAACTATCACGGCTTCATACAACCGAGTGGGTTTACTTGGTTTTGGGTTTTTTGTTTTTTTTTTTTGTAGCCCTGTGTTGGCTGGACTCATGCCTGTGTAGCTGCCATGGGCGCCCCGTGCCCATGGTCCCCGTGTCCCCATTGCAGGTGGCAAAAAGGGCCCGGGGGTGCTGGTCGACAGCCGCTGGACATGAGCCAGCAGGGTGCCCAGGTGGCCAAGAGGGCCCAGGGCATCCTGGCTTGTGTCAGGACTGGTGTGGCCAGCAAGAGCAGGGAGGTGATGGTGCCCCTGCGCTGGGCACTGGTGAGGCCGCCCCTCGAATGCTGTGCTCAGCGCTGGGCCCCGCACCCCAAGGCGGCCATGGAGGGGCTGGAGCGTGGCCAGAGCAGGGCAGCGAGGCTGGGGCAGGGGCTGGAGCACAAGGCTGGGGAGGGGCGGCTGGGGGAGCTGGGGGGGCTCAGCCTGGAGAAGAGGAGGCTGAGGGGAGCCCTCATCGCTCTCTGCAACGGCCTGAAAGGAGGCTGGAGCCGGGGGGGTCGGTCTCCATAACAGTCATTGCATCGCTTGGACAAGAGCCCTTCAAGAAGAGAGCCTTCCAGCCCCGTGTAGATAATACATGACCTTTCCATTTTCTGCAGGGCTCCATTGCGCTGCTGCATCTGGGGCAGTAGCAGAGGAGCCTCAGCTCCAGCAGCCTGAAGCCTGACCATGACCTTGTTCGGTTTTTTCAAGCCCAACTTTGTGGAGCAATGCTAAATGGAAAAGCAATTTCTAAAGCAGTGTTAATTTGGATTCACTCATATTACATTTATCTATATCATAAAGTTACTTTAGCTCATTTAAAAAAAAAAAAACACCTCTCCAGTTCTGTTCCTAGCACGTGTTAAGCCTCAAAGTGGTAGTTTTCACTGATTGAGTTTCCTAAGTAGGTTTTAATAATAGTGGCACAACTAATTTGCTCAGATATGAAACTCAATCTACGTGATATTATCTGTGAGATAATTAAATAGGAAAAATTTTAATGTAACTCTGATTTTTCAATCAAGGCTGCAGGTGACTCCCTAAACATCTATTTTTCCCTCTGCATGGTTATTGTATTTAGCAACTCCCTCGCCACCCTTTCACAGTATATTGCTCTTCTTTGAGATTATACGGCGGCATTGACATCATTATCTTGTGCGGTGATTTGAATTCATTTCAGGTTGAAATAAACTCATATCTCGGTGGAAAAGACTCATCTGGTAAAATCCGTAAGTGCCCCGGTCAGGCACCTCGTCGGCTGGAGCAAGGTCTGGTGAACCGCGGTCAAGGTCCGTCGGGCATCGCTGTGCCCGCCGGGACGTTGGGGGCACTGGGCTTTGGGGCACCCCAGGATCAGGCAGTCTTTGTGCTTATCGCAATTTTTTCCTGCTTCAGGCTTGTTTTCTGTGCTTCAATTCTTTTTTTGCCTTAAATCCTTTAAGGCTTCAAGCTGGCCGCAGGATGGATACAGCTCCCCAGGGTGCTCCGGGCACGGTCCCCGCAGGCACCCTCCTGCGCTGACCCTCCCAGGGAGAGGCTGCAACTTGGGTAACTCCTCTGCCTCTCCCTGGATGCTTTTCCAGACAGAAGCAGTTTCAATGTATATACTTCATCCATAGGTGTCCCCTGCACGCAGTGATTTAGCTAACTCTCCTACATCTGCACATCTGCAGAGGTTTCTGGCTCTGCCCGTGAGTGCACTGCTCCTGTCGGTTTTCCTACCCAGCCTTGCGATCCTTCTCCTAGAAAAGATGCCTCAAATTTCCTTGAATTGGGACGTATTCCACTTGCCAGTTCTGGTCAGAACAACAGTTTATATATAATTATTTGGGATTTTCCCCAGTAACTGGCATTACTCCCAGGGCAGCTCCCATGCAGAGATAAACAAGTTCTGAAAAATCATCGACACCCCAGCAAGAAGGTTGTGTCTTTCCTGCCCACGTGCATCAGTTTTTTCATCGCATGCATCTAGAAGTGGGACATTTATTTTGTTTGCCCCCGCCAGCAGCTCAGATCCCCCTGCATCACCTCGCACCAAAGCAAGCTTTCTTCCAAGTTTAATGGCTTATTCAGCTGCAGAGACAAACGTTTCCCAAGCTGGAGAGAGGCGGTGATAACTCTACATGAAATTTTTTTTTTCTGTATTGCAAATATGCTGCTCTGCGAAGGACTATGCAGACAACACGGAAATCCAAAGCAGATGTGAGGCATTAGGGTGATTGCGATTTAAATGCCCGCGTGTCAACCCAATAGCCATGCGGTTTTTGCACCTTCGCATTTATACGACGAGGCATTAGGAGGTGGATGTGAGCTGCCAACCAAAGGCAGATTCCCCTTGTTCCAGGCTTTAACATTACAATTGTTTGCAGCGGGAAGGCTGGGTTGCAAGGGGATCCGTCCAGATGTGGCTGGACATCTGCCTGCCCTTGCGGCAGCCGAGGTTTGTCTATTTGCTAAGCGGACGCCGTAAATAAAGGCAGCCAAAGCAGCCGAGTACGCTGCCTTGGGAGACCAGGTGAGGTTTCTTGCCCAGCTCGGAAAGCATTTAGCAGCTCAAGGTTGGCTCTTTTCCAGAGCCTTGGCACTTTATACAGGTGCCAACCTCTCTGTGTGCCCTGGGGCCCCTCTCTGCTCCGCAGGACCTCGGTTTCCAGGCCTTTAGCTCGGTGGGAGGAGAGACGTGAGAGCAAAGGCTGCTCCTTCACTGCTTAAAGAAGGGGAACATTTTCTGTAAAAGTCGGGTTTAAGCTCCATTTGAGCAGGCGTGCCCTGCCACGCTGCACCCGTGGGTGCCCGGCTCATTGCGTGCCGTTGTAGGTGGGTGACTCCCGGTGACGCTCAGCCAGGGGATCCTGGCTCACACCAGAGGGGTAAAGTGTGATGCCCCAAAGCCAATTTAACTTTGATCTGGTGCAAAGTGGCGTGTTGTGTTCCAACTCACCTAAAAGATAAGATTTCCTATAAACCAACCCCATTGCTTCATGATGAAAAACCACAGCGTGAGCACAGGTTTGTGTGCGGCTGGGCTGGGCAGCGGGGACTCGGAGGAGCCTTTTCATCCCGACATCCCTGCAGGGACCGGTGAGCCCAGCCGTGGCACGGGCCAGGGGTCGGCTGCCCGAGCCTCCTCCCCGCCCCACGGAGCAGCGCATCACCGCGTATAAACCCATAATCAATTGTTATGAAAAGAGAATTGCGCCATGTGCTCGCAGCGCTTTAGTTTTTCATTAAATCACAATAAAATACCATTGGCCTATGGTCTCCTGCGAGACCACTTTTAATGATTTATGTATTCATTTTCACTTGACAGCCAGCTGTGAGAGCAGGCGCTGCTGATCTAATAGATATAGATATATGCTGTTCGCCCGCTTACTGTAAAAGCAAAGGCAAATCAAACAAAAAAGTCGATACACGTATCCTGCCCGGCAAAGAGCAGGATAAACCCAGCGCCAGAGAATTTCCCCTCCAGCCGCCGCGGGGCAGACGCTGGAGCACGTCAGCTGAAGGATAACTCGGCTTTTATCGCCGTTTGGGAAACGGGTCTCGGGGATGCTGCTCTTCAGGGTCCCAGCCAGCCCCCGAATTAGCAAAGTGCATGAGCAGTGCTGGAAGCTGTGCCGCTGAGGACGTGGCCAGCGCCGGGCCGGGATGCGGAGCTGGCACGGTGCTCAAGAGCTCCTCGCTGAACTTAAAGCATTAGCCAAACCCAAACCAGATTTTTAAGCTAATTCAAAACAAAACCAAACCAGATTTCTAAATGGACTAAAAATACATTTCCTCTCTTTTCTCAGTCACTTGTGATGGTTTTTTTCCCCTACTTTCCAGGGGCTTAGCGCTCAGATTTCTCTTTCCCCTGGGCAGACAAGGCTGGTGTGCTGATACCCAAGGAACCGGCTCCAGCTCGTCCCCAAACCTTTCTCACCTGTTGTTTTTTAACTTTCCTGGTCCCTTCTAACAAGCTGAGAGTTTTTTTTCTCACTTTGCTTTGTTTAACACCCAGCTTTAGTGACTCCCCAGGGTAGTGCTTGCCGGTGCGGTGCCGGGGTGCGGGGGGGTGCGTCAGCCGAGCGCCCCGTGGGGACAGAGCCTGTGCCAGCCAGGCACCCATCCCCAAACAGAGGTGTCCCAGGACCTGTCACCTGAGGGGACTTCGAACTGTGCAGCTCCCCGGGGCCACGGGGGAGAAGCAAACACACCGCTGACACGGGCTGAGTTAATGGGGGGATAACGGATCGAATAAAACCTTTGCAACCTGCTGAGCGAACCCAAACTTGCTGAACTACTCGAACATTAATGAGTGAGAGATCTTAATTAAATTGTTGGTAATTAGCTCTCCCGAGAGTAAAAAAAAAAAACCAAAACAAACCCTGCAAAACTAGTGAATGCAAAGTACCTGTAGCACTCACGCCGGAACACGCTGCTCCTGCAAACGCCCTTTCTGCGAGCGAGCAGGCGCTGGTCCTGCTCCGCTTTGTAGGGATGGGCTGGAAACGCTCAGGAGAGACTTTGTGGGGATTTCTTTGCTCTGTTGCAGCGTGCAGGTGCCACCGTCGCAGGCCGGAGGGCTCCAAGCTCTCTGACCTGGATTTTGGCTGGAGGTAACTGGAGGAGCACAAGAACCCTCGGGTACGAGAAGATGCCGGGTGCTGAGCTGAGCGGGGGCACAGGCAGGGTTTGGCCGGTGTCCCCCGAGGGCACGAGTCAGACTTTCACGAAACAGTGGGTCTCGTTCCGCGCCGCCCGGTTCGGGTGCTGGCCTGAGACACCTTGTAAAACCCGACAGCCAAAACCCGGGCAGGAGCCAGCGCTGAAAGCGAACCCCTGCGCACGGACGCGCTCCTCGCTGTGCATCCCGTGTCCTGCCGCAGCCAGGCGACAGGCAGCCGGACCCGCCGCCGCGGCCGGGCACCTCCCGCTGCCGGCGGCCGCGGGCGCCACGGGAGCATCCTCCCACGCAGCATGGGAGGAAGGAAGTTTTCCCCTCGCCTGAAGGATGCCCTTTGATATTCTTTTTTTTTTTTGGTCATTTCCAACATTTTTATGTCGTTCTTGTTGTTCTTCCCCATTTCCTTCCTTGTGGGTGTCAGAAGCCTTTTCTTCAATAATTTTTGTGGTTTTGCTTTCAACAGTTTGTCGTCTGGTTCCCTGTCGGTTTTTCTCTCCGGCGTGAAAGCTGCTCCTCGCTGGCTCTTCTGCTGCTGCTGGATGTCGGGCCCTGGGGATCCTCTGCCAAACTGCAGGCAGGGGGCCCGATCCCTGCCTGCTTCACCTGGCGCCAGCTCTCCTTCTGCCTCCTTCCTTCGTGTTACACCAGTTGCACCCTCCCACAGCCCAGAGTCATTAATTAGTATTAGGGTCCCTTTTTATTACGCTGTGCTATTTATGCGTCTAAAACAACACGTCCCTTGTTGTGGGGAGTGTTGGAAACGATAAAGACAAATGCAGAGGGAGGTAAACGGTGATCAGTGGGAGGGTTAGCACGTCTTAGGAGTGCTTTGGTGAACATTTCATTTCTGCGGGTATTGTTTTTAACAAAATAATGTATTCCTACTGCCTTGTTAGCTGTCTCGGCTAGTTCCTTTTTAAAACAACGCCCATTTTTCATCCCAGATGTTCATAGCTGGATGTCACAATACCTTTCAAGTTAATCAAAACCAGCTTTTGTAATTAGCTTGCTGCATCAGATGGGGACGGGACACCCTTTAGAAACAGGTTCTGATAATAAGCCCATTAGGCAGGTTCTGTTGCCAGTAAAGGAGATGGCCTGTAATTAATTCCTCTCCAAACAGAAACAAGGTGAGCAGATGGCTTAACCCCCAAAATAGATGCATTATTTTTGCAAAAATAGATCGTAGCAGGCGCCCTGGGTTACGTTTCAGAAGTACTTGGAGCGCTCACATGTTTTCGGCCGCCTGACCTACCCGAGGAGATGCTGCAGGTACGGGGGAGATGGGGTGCCCATGCCGGGGCACAGCCAGCGCACCCCGCCGCCTCCGCTTGTGCGTGGCCTCCGGGGGAATAACCTCACACGTGCTGGCAACCAGCCGTGCCCACGCTGAGTGTTTGAAAGGCTTTCTCTCCAGTTTTAGTGTGTCAAGTGGTTTTGAGTCGGTTTTGACTCAATTTTGCCAAGTTACCTGCTCGCCGTGCCGCAGCATCGCTCGGCACCTTTCCCCGCACCGGGCCGGTCCCCGTCCGGCTTTGAAGTGCCGTATCGTGTCATTTCTCCCCACGCACATATGGACGGCAGTAAGTGGAAATTCCTCCCCCAAGCCTTCAGTTTGCTCACAGCTCTGCCTGACACCCCCAAAATAGCACAGCAGCCTCTGCGCCCCGCTGGGGCACGGACCTCGCTGGGCAGCTCCGTCATTTGCATCGATAATTAGCTACTGGGAGCGTTGCATTGCTCATTAGCTCTAATTGACCTCTTGCACGTCTCTGGATGGATATTTGCTCACGTAAATGTTTAGGGGGAGCACTGGTCTGGGTTTGCTTCATTTAGAGGTGGGTATGTGGCTGTGCTGGGCGTACGTGGGGGCTGCCCCAGGGGCTGGCAGCTCTCCCTGCCCGCACTTACGGCCCTGGAAGCCCTCTCCAAAATGGTTCCCAGGCAGCTGAGGGTTCAGGAGAGGAGAGCTCAGCTCCTGGCAGGGGGAGCTGGGGACTCCAAAGCAAATAAAAATCCATTTCAGTAGTACCTGGAGTGCTGGTGGGACCTGCTGCAACCGGAGTCCCGGTCACGCTCATCACCTTCCCCCCCAGAACAGGCGTTCATAGCCCCACAACAGCCACACTTACCGGCACGCACATATCAGTGGCCGTTTCACACCAGCGAAAGGACAAGAAGCAACTGCTGCAAGTCAAAATACAAAGAATTCCACTTTAATCCTTATGATTTTATGGTTTTTTCATTGTGAGAGTGGATGACCAGTAGGAACAGGTTGTCCAGAGAGGCTGTGGACTCTCCATCCTTGGAGATATTCCCGAGCTGTCTGGACATGGTCCTGGGCAACTGGCTCTGCTTTATCTTGCTGGAGACTGGGGGCAGGACTAGATGTGCCATATGCACAGACGAGCTTTGCTGGGATGCTTTGCTTTTGCTCAGATGGGAGATCTGATGATGGAGAGCTGGGAGATCTTTGCTGGGGACCTTTGCTTTCGCTCCCATCACAGGGTGACAGACTGGGACTGGTGCTGTTTGGGGCAGGGTGCTCTCGGGGGGAAGGCAGAAGGGAAATAATAAGATGGGAGATCTGAGCCTTGTGTCTGCTGTGGACTGGGCTCAGCAAAGCTCTGGTTTGTGCTAGGCTGGGAGAAAACAGGGAAATGATCTGAGAATAGCCGGAGTCTACCAGGGAAGACCTGCTGGGAGCTCTTTGCACAGCCCGAGCCTGGTTGCGCCCCTCGGCAATCACGTAAGCAGCTCCGGGAAGGTCGGGTGGGACCCGGCTCCGTGCCAGGAGCACCCCTCCGGGAGGGGAAAATACAAGTGGCCAAGGCGGGCGCGGGGGCTTGCTGGGCAGATCCGGCCTCGTGCAACCTCGCCAGGTGGCTTGGGTGCTGCTGGGGATTTGTTCTGCCTTTGCACCGCACTCACCCGCTTTGCAAAGCTCTTTGGGCCTGCCCATCGGTGCCCTGGGTGCAAGGACATGACAAATGGTGGCTGAGGACAGCGTCACCGCTCCCGGTGCCAGGGCCGGATCCAGGGGCTGTGCATCTCAAGGGAAAAGCAGCTGTTGCCTTCCCCGCCGTTTGGCGGGGGCAAATAGCCTGCGTCTGGTCCTGCGATGCTCGACGCCAGGGGCTGAGCTGGCTCTGCCGCGGCCGGGCTCCGTGGAAATGAAGGTGGAGGAGGCAGCTTGCTGCCTGCCTGGTTTGCGGATTTAAAATCCTGTTTTTCTGGCTGGGGACACAACTCGGCAGTTGGAGTTTGGCATCTGAAAGCGGTTTTGCAGCGCTGGCGACGGGGGCCAAAGGCAGAGGTTTGCTGGGAGCCCCTCTGCCCCGCGCAGGGACGGAGCCGGGCGGGCAGCAGACAGACAGCAGCCCCGGCTGCCGCACGGACGCTTGATTCAATTTATGCGGGACAGACATGAAAATGATTTGCAATGCCTTCTCTTCCTCAGAAATCCTTTTATTAATCTCTTTTAAAAGGTGCCTTCGAGTTTGTTCTCAGGTCAAGAGTAATGAAGGTAATTATGGATGGACTCCGAGCTCTGACATAAAACAAAAGCCAACCAGAAAGCCATTTGGTGATTACACATTTCTATTTCAATCTTTTTTCCACATATCCCTCTTTTTAACACGGTTATCAGAAGCTGAGTTCACAGGATTCGAGCGCAGCCAAAGTAAACAGGCCAAGAATTTGGAAAGTCATTCATCTTAATCCAACAACAGGGTGATAATCCAATTTATTGGACGCAAATGCTTTGAATTTTGTCAGCTAAATGGGGCGGTGTGGCAGTGCCTGGCCTGCCAGCCGAAGAAGGGGCAGCAAGGGGCTGGCAGTAGCTTTTTCATTCCTGCAAGGCAGCCGGGATGGCCCCCAGCATCTCCCGTTCATGGGCTTTGCCACCCGGGGCCAGCGGCCTTCCCGAGGAGCCGCGGCAGAGCAGGCTCCGCACCTTTCCACCCCGGTGCTGCCGGGGTTCCTCCATCCACCCTCTTTCCCGCCGTGGCCGGTTCTCCTGCTTGTCCTTTCCTCATCACATCGCACAATATTTGCCCGTCCCACCTCTCAGGGACCTGCACGCTGTGTTGTCCCCTGCGTGCAAAACATCCCCCAGCACTGCAGGTCAGTGCCACATCTCTGCAGCACCCATGGGTGGCTGTGAGTCTGCATCACCTGTGCAGCTTTGCAACACCCATGTGTGTCTGCATCGCTCACGTGAATTTGCATCACGCATGGAGCTTTGCATCACCCGTGCAGCTTTGCAACACCCATGTGGGTCTGCATCGCCCACGTGGGTTTGCATCCCCCACACGGGTTTACATCACCCAGGCAGTTTTGCATCGCCCACGCAGGTTTGTATCACCCATGCAGGTTTGCACATGCAGGTTTGCATCACCCATGCAGGTTTGCATCACTCATGCAGGTTTGCACATGCAGGTTTGCATCACCCATGCAGGTTTGCATCACTCATGCAGGTTTGCATATGCAGGTTTGCACATGCAGGTTTGCATCACCCATGCAGGTTGCATCACTCATGCAGGTTTGCACATGCAGGTTTGCATCACTCATGCAGGTTTGCATCGCCCATGCAGGTTTGTATTGTCCATGTGCTGCACTCTCAGCTGAGCACCATCGCAAGCCTGGGCCACCTTCCCAAAAACCCCTCTGCAACCCGCCCTCTGCAAACCCCACTGCATTGCTGTTCTCCTGCCTTGCCGACACCAGCGTGCCAGGCCCGCTGTCTGTCAGGACAATATCTCTTTGTTCCCCCGTGCTCCCCACCTCGTGCCATCTTCCTCTTGCATTTAATTCATCAGCTGTTTGGGGCAGGGGCTGCTGGGTGCTCTGCAGCCGCTTCTGCTCATTTTTAAGGAGTTCAGTTATTGCTAGTAGATGTTTTCTGGGTACATGGGCAGCGGTAGTAGGTGGAAAATGATCTCAGAGGTGACTTTGGTGGCTTTGAAGCTCTGCTCCGTACTGCCTCTATCTGACCTCCTCATCTGTGTGTGCCCCGCAGCCGGGCGGTGAGCGAGCCCGCCGGCATCTCGCAGCCGGCCAGGGTGAAGCGGCGACAGCGGCGCCGCTTTGCTGAGCCCCAGCCACGCGTGTGACACGGTTCACCCACGGGAGCGGGCGGCGCAGCCAAAAACCGCAGCCCGTCGGGAGGGAAAGCATGGCAATGTCAGTGCAGTCACGGGGAAGCTGCAAAACAGATACAGCAGCTGATAAAGTGGTAGGTAAACAAATCCATGAGTATTAAAGTTTAGGCTCTAGTAATTAGTGGAGAAGTACAGGATAATAAGCACAGCAGGATGTCCCTCAAGGTACTTTAGGCTCCTACTGTGTTTATTATCCAGTATCAGTATGGAAATATATGCCTGACTACATTTATGGTGGCATTTAGAAGTTTAAAACAGACTCTTAGGCTCAGGAAGAGGTTACCGAACGACTCGCCCTCCGAGGTCTTTCTGCCGCTTCCCATCCCGCGGCTCGGCACGCGCCCCGTGCCGGCGGGGCGGGCTGGCACCGCGGTGGAGCCGGACAGGGGACCCTGGCAGGGCGCTGCCCCTGCGGACGCGGGGAGCGAGGTGCTTTGCCAGCGTGGCATAGAGCAGAGCAGAGCACCCTTCCCTCCCTCCCAGCCGCCCCCCAGCACAGCCCCACGCTTCTGCCCAACCGGTGGGGGTCCAGACCCGAACACGGGTGCGTGGTGCCCACCCACGGGTGCCTGGCACACGCATGGACCGGTTACATCTCCATCCCTACCAGCCCGCTTGCCCAAACCGCTGGATCCCTCCGGGCTGGACCGCGCTAGATGGCACTGTGGGATGCAGCAGGCCGAGGTTCACTTTTTGACACGCATCTGTTATTCCCCGCTGCCGCACGATCGCCGGCTACACCGCGCGGCGCTGATGGAGAGCCGGCCCAGGCTTTCCTGTGGTCTCCCCGCTGTACCCTGGGTGGTTTACATCTAGCAAAGGGATTTTTATTATTTTTTTTTTTTTTAAAGACACTATTCTTAATCTAGCTTGGGATGTCTGCGGCTTTGCAAAGCGGTGAACTGCGTGGAAGTTTTGCTGCAGTGACGGATCTGGCTGCACGTCCCCTCGGCATTGTTTCAAGCCTACGTTGTGCTGCCGGATTTTCTCCCCACCCCTTTCAGAAATGCACAGGTAACGCACACAGCCCCCGCTATTTCAGAGAAGGGATCAGTAGCCTGAGATTATCCCCTGCCAGGAAAATTCGATGAGGAAAAATGAAAAGGCAGCAAAAGGAAAGAAAAAGGCTGTTAAAATAGCCATAGCGAGGGTGAGCCATGCGAATAAACAGGATTCCTGCGAAAGCACAAAGTGAAAACTTGACTTAGGGAGAAAAAGTGCCGAACCCAGCCCCAGGCAGCGCCCGGGGGCAGCCAGACCCCAGGTCCGGGGCACGGCGGGAGATGGGGCGGCTGCATCCCCCGAGCCAGACCTGCCATTCCCGGGCGAAGCCGGGTCGCTGCAGCCTGGGGTCTGGCCCACGCTCTCGGGCATCCCCTTGGCGCAGGATTTGGGGTACGGCGGCCATTCCCGCGCCCTCCATCACCGCGTCCCCTCCCTCCGGGGACATCTCCCAGCAGCATCGGTCCCCGGCTCGGCCACCGTCCTGCAAGGGGCCAGCGAAGCGCACCCATGCAATGCCCTGCCCAGGGGGCGAGGGGGGTCCCGCACCCCCGGGGGGGTCTGCGCCCACTGCCCCAGCCCTCGCCTCCCCACGTGGCTCTCCCGATCCCAGCCCTGCAACAGGCTCCTAACCGGTCCCAGAGCGTAAATCACGACGATAATACTGCGTGCCGGGAGGCAAAGGAGCATCGTTTTGTGGCTGCAGGCAGGAGAGCAGGGCGTGCTTGGCGTTTCCAAGGGCAACAACAACAACAAATAAAATCAAAAGATTGCAAGTATGTCGGAGTAAACGACCCATCTGTAATTGTTTTCTTATTGTGTTTGATCATGGTGGAGATGGTAGGAAGGATTGATCGCTCCATATACTTAATACCTTTTATTTGTTTGGGGGACAAGGTAAAAGATAGATCTGTGGAAAGAGGGAATATAGAAATCTTAACTGCAATGAATAAGCAGAACAAATGTATTTCCCCTGGCCCTCTCTTAATTTTATTTGTGTCAGTCTATTTGCCATGGGAAGTCTGCCTGAATCCCAAATTATTTTAGTTAGTTAATCTGCTCAGTGCCAGTTTATTCTGCAAACAGTCTCTGTAAATCCCAAATAATTGTAGTTAATCTGGTCAGTGCCAGCCTATTCCGCGGGCAGCCCATGTAAATCCAGAGATCCATCAGTTAAATTAGGTCAGTGCATTTTAATAAGAGTAGAGGTCACGCTCTGCCCTGCTCCGCCGCGGCCCCGGCGCACGGCACGCGCATGCCAGCTCCGACGCAGACGCCGGCAGACCTGGGGAGCGGGCAGAGAGGGCTGACGGCGTTTTGAGAGGCAGAGGAGGGGAAACCGCAGCTCCTCGGCCCGGGGGTGCTGGAGGCTGGGTGCCCCGGTTGGGCACCGGGAATGGGGAAGGTGAGGGCTGCTCCCCTGCGCGTCCCAGCTGCCGCCTCGGCTCCGCGCAACGGGGATGGGCGAGGGCATCGCCTCCGCGGCAGGAATCGCTGGGAAGGTTTCCTAGGGAAGCATCGCTGGCTTGCCCTGGTTTTGTATTCTTTCCTGAGCTGGCGCCACGGCGCGACCCTGCGTGGCTGCTCTGGGGGATGAAGCCACGGGGCTTCATCCCTGCGAGCCCCTGCTTGTAGGCACGTGTCGGGTACCCGCTGCCGCCGGCCAGGCCAGCCCGGGGAGCTGGATGCCCTGTGCCTTCTGGCTGAGTTTTAACCAGCCCCTGCAGCACAGAGCGAAGAGGGTAGAGCAAAGGCCAGGGTAAATCCAGAAAAACAAATGTAAGATTTTAGATTTTTTAGAAATCTCACCTGGATTTAATGAAGGGTTATGCTCAAGAAATCTGGAAGTTCCTGTAACCCACTGAAGTTTCTTGTTCGGATGCAAAATTCTCCCCCTGCGCATTGTACCAGACCTTTTACAAGCAACAACGTCGCTTTTCCATATAGATATGCAGCCTGCTATTAGAAATGGGATTGCACAAATCACACCCGGTCACCAGCTTGAGCACGGCAAGCTAGCGGGGGGCTCAGATGAGAACGCGGTCAAGTATCGACGCTCACGGGACTTACGGAGCCGTCCTCTGTTACACATCAGATTATGGTGTGGAAATAGCCCTAAATACTCGGGATCTTCCTGATCATATGATCTTTAGGCCAGCAAATTTAAAACCCTGTCCTTTTCTGAGCTGGGGCTATGGATGTGCTTACTGCCTGCGGAACCCCAGCCTGAAAATCTCATCGGGGCCAGGGCTGCTCCTGCAAACTCAGGCAGAGCCTTCGAATGGCTCAGAAACGAAGGAGCATCTGAAGAGCTAAACTAAGCAATATCATTTGCAAAATGACTTGGCAATTGGCATTAATCCCAGCATCTCCAAGAGAACATGGCCACGACAAGCCCTTTCGACTTGGCTGGGTGCTCTGTTTACTTGCAATGAAGCCAGTCAGGCTAAGGAAATATTGCAGAGCTGGAGCGTCTTCTTGGGCAGAGCTAACAGGCCAAATCCATCCCCAGCAATTATTAATGAAACGTTTGGTGCCCGTCTCTCCGTATAATGCCGCAGAGGTTTGCCTTGGAAAGTCAGAGGAAAATACACATTTACTTGCCCGAACCCATCTGCAGGGTAATTAAGGTACAAGAAGAGGTGCCGTGGGGACTCCCACGTGCAGGGAAACCAAACAGGCGGTTTGCTGAAGCGGGTTTCTCCGGGGACGGGGGACGGGGAGGTGGAGGCACGTGCGAGAAGGAGGGCAGCGGCTCGCTCCAAGGACAGGCAGATGAAAGAGGGCAGCGAGCCAAGGCCTGGAGCAGGAAGGAAACGGGAGGAGTAAACCAGAATATTAGGAAGCATCACCGGAGCAGGAGGGGAAATGAAGGGTGAACGAGTTCAGCAGAGTCACGTAAGGTTGAACCCGGCCCAACATAAATTAGGATGGTACTCCACTCCAGCTGCTACAAGCTCCAAATCTAGTATTTACAGAGCTGTTAAATGAAAATACATGAAAACACTACTGGAGTGTCCATAAATTACGACTGTAATTCAAAAACTATCTAAGGTGGATAAGATTTCCATTACAAACCCAAACCACAAAGCTCTTCTGGGATCCCTGTCGCAACAAATTCAACCGGGCCTCCTTGGGAAATATTTCATAAGGTCCAAAATCTTTTGTTGTAGCTGGAAGAAGAGTCTGATTTTTTTTTTTTTTTTTTTTTTTTACTTGGAACAACCTTTTTGAACCTAAACTTCAGCAACTTTATCTGGGACTCATTGCAAAACTGTTTTTTACTTTATTGTTGTCAAAAATCTAATGGCAAGCTTGCAGAATGCATCATCCCTGTGGTACCCAAGAGCATCCTCTATGTTCCCGGTTGACCTGTGATCCCTCTGGGCAACTCAACCACCAGCTCCTGCTCCTCTGGCAGCCCCACGGGAGCCCAGCTCTGCTGGACAAGGTCCTACGTCTTCCCAAATGTTCTGACAAACCTCATCAGGCTCAAGTTAAGGAGCACAGCAAACCATCAAAGGAATTTGGTTTCCTATAAAGCCGTCTCAGTTCGTTCCTTGGCTAAAATCAACGCGATCCCATTGGAATCAATGAAGCTGAAGTCCTCTGCACCCGTGCAGATTGTAGGAAAAGATGCAGGTAGCTCAGCTCCAGCAGAATGAAGACCCATTGTTTTGATTAATTTTCACCTTTGGCAAAAGGTTTCTGAACCGCGCTGTGGTCCTTGGGTGAAAGGGGCTCGTCAGGGGCGAAGTATTTGATTCTTATTTGCCATGGCCGCGTTTGCTGTCCCCATCAGCACTGGTTTTCTTCCTGTGGATGATCATTTGGGGGTCATTAAAATAGTATCATTTAATTTGACTTTTCACCCATGAGGAGTAAGTGATTCCATACCTCTCGCTTCACAAAATGAAAAAATTGAATAAAATCAGTGCTGATGGGCTATGCCAGAGCTTTACTAAACTGACCCAACGACCTCCTGGTTCCTGAGTCCTGGATCAGTGCAAAAATTACCCTGAAAATGTCCCGTGCTTGCTCCATCCACTCACTGACCTTTTGCTGCATCCTTTCCTCCATCCCCTTGAAGATGAATTACCCCCAACAGAAGATTTTGCAACTGTACGAGGCATAAAAAGTTCATTTGCTCAATCCCGGTGCTGCACTTCAGTGGAGAGGCAGCAGGATTCTGCCCTGTGCCGTTGTCCCCATCCGCTTAACCTGGGGCTGCCGGGAGCAGCCGCTCCGCGAGAGGCCGGCGGCTCAGCGGGGGCAACGGCTGATGCAGAAGTGGCAGGAGGATCCCAAGATCATCCCAAGGTTAGAGCTTTTAGAAAAGGATGCTACTTTGGAAGTCAAATCACCAAGTGATTTGTTTACTAGTACAAAAACCTTGAGCAGATGTTTTCACCTTTCTGTAGGAAAACGCTCAGAGGATGCTGGGGCAGTACTGGGTGTACTGGAGAGCCATGGCCATGCCAGAAAGCCCTTACAGCTGCCGTAAGGAGGTGAAGCTGGCGTCAGCCGTAGCAAACAGTAAGAGGTTAAGGCACAAAAATCAGAATTCAATAATAAAGGCAGAAGGCTGCAGCTCCTCCTGCCTTGTTCTGCTAAGGAAAACATTTTTCTTTTTTTTTTTTTATTTTAATTGTGTTTAGCTGCCAGGCCGGGCCCTCGTCTGGTCTAGCTCAGAGCGCTGCTGCCTGGCGCGGGGTCTGCAGCCGGGCACGCGTCGGAGTGTGACGCCGGGGGGGACGAGGGAGCATCCCCTCGTCCTCGTGGCGTGGTTTAACTGGGCTTTACCTTAGGGGGAGGCAGCGCTCGGCTCAGGCTGCCCAACGTCTGCCCTGCTGCCGACATCTGTGCCCGCGCACCCTTCTGCTGCCAGCCCTGCTGCCGCGTCCCCGCACGGACCCAGCTCCCGAGGGACCGCCGGGGCATCTCCTGTGGGTACTTCGCAGCCACCGAGCCATTCCTTTATCTCGTTATTTGTTTATTCCTCTATGGCATTGGCGAGACCTCCCCTCCATATCTATAAGGAATTATCAAATAAAACACACTTCACATTAAATCAAAGGAACATTTCAACGGCCAGATTTAATAACACAAAATAAAGTCTTGTGGAAACCCACACACAGCTGTGGAAACCCCAAAATAAATCAATTTTCAAGTGGAGCCAGGGAGTAATTTTTTCAAATTGCTTTTTTCTAATATAACAAACTCCTGCTCAAGGTTGTGCTGCAAATGGGAAAAGAACATGCTCATTTTCTTATCAATACTCTATTGTAAAGAATAATAATCAGCCACTCCAACATCACTATCATGGTTTTTACATCTATTCTTCTGTTTCCCCTAAGTAGAAGGCAAGTGGAAGAATTAATTAACACAGGATTGGATTAGGGCGCATTGATTTACAATGTATTTCAGACAAGTACGTGTGATCAGAGCAGAAGAACATATTATAAATAAAAGTAGGGATGTGTCATTAAGGCATCTGATTTGCTTCCAAAGCTTTATAATTTAACCCTGTCTGGGCAGAGTCACTGCAGAGGGGGGAGAAAGACGGAGCGAGCCACATCCAGAGGGATGCAGGGCCTGGTCCCAGGCTATGCTGGGTCCCTGGAAGGGCTGGCAAATGCCAGCTCACACATCTCGGTGGTTGTCTTTGAGAACTTGAGTCGTAAGAACTGGAGAGATACCAGAAACCTAGAAAACGGAAAACAGGATTTCTATCCTTAAAATAGAACAAGTAAAACAAGGAAAAGCAGAGATATTACGGAGCTGTCAGCTCAGCATCAAGTGGCAGAAAAGTACTGGAGCAATTAATCAAAGGATTTTTAAGTATATGGAACAAGGAGATGAGTAACAACTAACATGGCTTTGTCACGAATAAATCACGTCAAACCAGTCTAACTTCATCCTACAGCAGGGCAGCAGGCCTCGGGCGCGGAGGAGAAGCTGTGGATGTCATACGTCTGCGCTCTGGCAAGGTTTCTGATTCGAGCCTACCCAGGGAGCATAGCCTAGAGGAAAATGCGACGGAGCAGGCGGAGACTGGAGGACCCTAGCCAAGGATGAATTTGAAGACTGTCAACATGGGAGTAGGTATCTAGCAAGGTTCCCGACAGTGGGGAACAGGCGTATGGAACGCGCAGGAACCACGAGCCAAGAAGGTTCAGAATTCAAAACGACTTTCACAGGTTGGAGATATGGGCTGGACAACATGGGCTGGTGTCGAGCGCACCCAGAGGTGCCGAGGCCGGGGGCTGCGGGACCAGCGACCAGGAGCACCTGGTGAAGCTGCGGTTGGGCAGCGGAGGGAGCGGGGCTCCTCGGACCATGTGCCGAACACCACGCCGGGTTGCTGCTCATAAGGCATAGGAAGAAATCCTTCCTCTCCCCCGGGTACTGATAGGACCTCGGCTGGAGAACGGTGTCTGCTTTTGGGCGCTGCACCTCAGGAAAGATGTGGATCAGCTGGAGGGGGTCCAGAAGAAGATGGCAATATGCTGCACGTAAAGCATCACCTGCAAGGACAGACTGCGTGAATACCTAACGGGGCCTAGAGAAGGATGTTTGCTTTCCAATACATAAAAAAAATGAAGAAGAAAAAGAAAACTTTGCCTCCCCCCGATTTATGTATTTATTTTACACTGTGTTCTCAGCCGTATTTTCTTCTTTCGTTCCTTTCAACACTCATTGTCTCTCTTGAGCAGACAAGTTTGTGCTGGGCAATCAGACTTTTATACAGCCATGTTCGAGGAGATCGGGCATGAAAACATGGCAATGCAGAGCCTGGCCTGGGTCTCTGGGAGCAGGCTGGTGGAGAAGAGACCTATGGAGGTGAATTCATGGCTGTGCCTGTATTTTAAGGTCTGCCTGACTTCAGCGGGCCCATCCCAATGCTGTTACGGGCTCATGGTCCACACACCCATCAGCTTCATTACATTTCGGCTCAGATCCCAAAGCCCAAGCGCTCCGCTCTGTAGGCACCCAGGGCCAGCCCTGCTGCTCTGGAGGCACCTTCCAACCTTCATCCACTCTCCTTGCAGGACGGCATTTTGCCATTTGGGGGTTTTGGCAGTTGTCTGCTGTTTTCTCATTATCTCTGCTTCCAGGGGCCGTGCCGATGCGGGGCCGGGGATGCTGCTCTGTCCCGCGGGCCCGGCAGCTACCGCCGGGTCTCCAGCGGGCAAGGCACTACCTAATGCTTTTCATGTGTTCATGGTCTCGCAAAGAGAAATAAAAAAAAAAAAGGGGGAAGAAAAATAGATTGCAAAGCGCTTCATTATCCCCCTCCTCACACTCCCACCCCTGGAATTTGTGGTTTCTTTAACTGGGTCTTTTTTCTCCACATATCCCACATGGTCGCCAGTGCTGTGATACATCTGTATGGGAATGTGTTAGTCATATTCAGCTTTTAATTACATGATACAGTATAATGCTATTCATATCCCGAGAGAGTTGTTCTTTCTACTATAAATATAGCCTCTTACATGTTTCATTTATGAAGCAATTTCTGGAGTAAAATGGTTGGAAATATCCTTACTCATGATATGTTTTTATGCCTACAAAGTCTTTGCGCGATGGCAGGAGCGTCAACGTTTGATGTCAAATACTTCTGATAAATCGCTTGAAGAAGCATACTCGGCTTTTTTCAGAAAAAATTATATGAGCAGGCTGCGGGAGCCTCATCCTTCTCTGGACCCACCAACCGTCAGCTGAGTCGTGTGTTTTAGTAGACGCATTAGTACAATTACTGTAAGCCTTGGCTACCAAAGACCGTTAGGCATCAGCACTGCACATAGGGATGGAAATCCCGCAGGCACAGGGCACGCAGGTCCTCCTGCAACGACCAGCCTAGTCGTTCGGTCCCTAAAATTCAGTGTTTAAGTAGTCACTGTTAAATAAACCATTTCACCTTCACAGCAGCGGACCTCCAGTTAAATTCAGTGGGTAAAATGTTAAGCAGAGACAGAGAAGTCAGGTCAAGCTCACTATTAGCTTATATATCATCAAGGCATTTGGCCCAGAAGTAGTTGATCTACAGACCAAGGATTGCGTATTATAATCCCACCCTCACATGTCTGCAGAGAAGTGCTTATAGTCTTCTCTAGGTGGCTTGCAGTTAGCCACCATCCAAATCCTAGTGAAAATAACTTTCTACACACATATATAAATACAAATTCTATATTTCTATATATCCTCTTTCTAATCTATTGCTGCACTTAAAGGACGAAGTGCGTAATTAGTCAAACAAGCAACTTGCTGCTGTTGTTGCAAGTTTCTGGCCGCAACGCCTGCCTTCAGCCGTGGCCACGCAGCCCGCTGACGCTCAGCCTCCCACTCGCTCCTCGTCCGGCACTGTACGTGCTCCAAATTACTCGTTAGGAAGGAAGAACTATGCAGAGAGATATCTTTTTGGCTGATGTAGTGCTAGCTTTCTGCAGGCCGCGAGCTGCCCGGTACTGCAGGTGCCCGCCGGTGCCCCGGCGCACAACCCCGGGCAGAGGCAGCCGGCGCTGCTCCGAGAGCCCGCGGCGCGCCCGGATCCGGCACAGCCGGACATTAAAGAGTTTCACCAGACACTTGTGCGAACCCAAATGCAGCGGGCGCAGGCTGGCGGGTGCTGAGCAAGCTTGGATTCCTCCCTGCGGACAGCCCCCACGCTGGTGCTGCTCTTTGTGTGCCTTTCTCGCCGTATCACGCGTAGAGCTGCCGGAAGCCGGCGCTAATTGGTACCAGACCCTGACGGCCGTGGATGGCTGGGACCGATGGATCAGCAGCGCCCGTGCGTTCAGGTCCTGGCCTTTATTCCTCGTATTCACAGGGCGAAGGGGACAGCGAGGGGCCCCGCGGCGAGTCAGGGCACGGTGGCTGTGGCCAGCAGGGACTGCTTGCCCAGCACCCTCCTGCCGGCACCCATCCTCCCCCGGCAGCCTTGGGGCAAGGGCGAGTGCGAGACGGGAACCGAGCCCTAAGCTGGACAAATCTCACAGCTCTACAAACTAAGACCAGATTTAGATAAAATAGGAACAAGCTGGACGCAGAGCCAGGAGTTAAGACAAATGTAAGACAAACCCTTTGAATCCAATTCCGACTTTCTCGTAAAGCTCCCAGTGAAATCAACGGCTGTTTTGGACAGAGCATTTGTTTCCCATTAGCTTTAATTGTTGTTGATGTCTCTGTACTCCTTGAGTCGAGGCAGGACGAGACACAGGCGCTCGCGGGGCTGCACATCAAGCAGCCAGGTTTGGGGTGCATCGCCGGCCCCTCGGCAGGAACGAGCTCCTGGAGGATACAGACACTTCCCGCCACGCTGGGCCGATGTGCACATCACACCTCGCTCTCTCTGCTTTAGATCAACCCACATCATGGGGGTTTTGGGGGCCATTTTTAAAATCAAGGTTGACAAAATTAAGTATTTGGGATTGCGGATGAAAGAAGAAATCTGCTAGAGAGTTTAGGCCAGGCTCACCTCTGGGGTTGGGAGATTTACTCTTTGAACTGTAGATGAACTATTTGATATTAGCGGTGTGTCTTAGCAGCTATTTTTACCCTGAGCCTAGCCCAGGCCCCCGATTTTATTCTGGGGTAACGCTTGGCTTTGAGAGCGCTCGCCTGTCCTTGCAGCGCTGGCAAACGGCAGAACCTGGCTCTGTTGTCAATGGCTGCCTTTGGCCCTAAACCGCAAGGATTTCTGAAAATTTCCTTTGAACCTCTCTCCAGATTAGCGGGATGTTACTAAAGGGCATTTTTGGTTCTTATTGATGGCTAAAAAAACCACGATCTTCTTCCCTTGGGAATCATGACAGTCAGCTGAAGGGCTGCAACAGCTCCAGATATTCTGTTTCCCTTGAGAGCCAGAAGTAAATGGTCTGATTCGCACTAAAAGAGACTTAAAAATGGTTCTTAACTCGACAGCACGTGAACCCACTACCCAAGTTCGCCTAGCAGCTCCCCAAGGCGGGCTCTTGCCCCTGCGCAGCCGGTGCGGGGGGAGCGGTGCTTTCCGTACCACCGCCTTGCAAGGCTTTGGGGGACGTTTTCCTGCTTTCTGCTCCCTCACCCACTCCTGCAACATCACCGGCTCCATCTCCCTTTCTTTCCATCTTTCTCGGAGCACTTCTCCCGACCCAGTGCACCAGTTCCACCTGCCTGCACGCCTGCCGCCCACCAGCAGCCTGCCTGCCTGCCTGCCCTCGGCCCCGTTGCCCTCCGCGGGGTCTCCTTGCTGCCTCTCGGGATGGCCCTGGCATCCCCCTTCCCTGACCTCCACCTCCTCTCTTTAATATCACACACCAGGTTGGTACCAGCCCTTTCACTCAGCCTTTGCTGACGCATTCAGGGCTCGGAGGAAGGGGCTGAAAGGAGAGGAACATTTTACCAACCCTTCAGAGACCCTTTCCCCTCGGCCACCCCAAGCCCCCGCTTCATCCCGGTACCCCCATCCCCGCCTCTCCCCGCTGCTGGGGGGCATCTCCGAAGGCAACGCAGGGCTGAGCCTGCCTCCTGCCCTTGCGACGCCATGCGCTCTGCTCCTCGCTGCAATCCCACTCTCCTTCCCCGAACCCTCCTGCCTGACCCACACCCCCCAAACCCAGCTGACGACCCCCCTGCCCCATATGGGGTTCAGCTGGCCGAGCGCCGCCCTTTCTCCCCATGCAAATTTCTGAATAAGTGGTAATCTTCTAGCCTGATGTCTTCCCTATTTTTTCATTTCCTGAGTTGTTTTAAGAACTTGCACCTGTGTAATAACTGAATACCAGGTTAAAATTGATACCAGCCTTCCAGGAGGTTGCTTGACCCACCTTGGCTTTAAATGCAATCTTTGAATGGATAAATTTTAGACCTTAACACATATTTTCTCCCCTGGAAATATGCCATGTGTTTCTGACATGTAGGAAAACACTGGATAAAAATTAATAAGAAATAAAACTGCGCCACTATCAGACTTCCTTAAGCGAGTATTTGCTAGTAAGTAACCGAAAAAGGAGATGGGGAGAGGGCAAAGGGATGGAGGAGGAGAGAGGAGAGGACGATACCACACCGAACAGCCGCAAACCTCAAATCCCTTTCCCTCCCCAAGTCCCACTGGAAACCGCGCTACGGGAACGCAGACCCCAAATGCATTGATGTGAAAGCGAGTGGGCTGCAATAGCCCCCGCGACGGTGGCCCTGCAGCCGCTGAAGGCAGGGTGCGAGGCTCCGCCGGCAGCAGAGCCGGGACGACGCTGAATGCCGGGATTCAGCCTTTCATGGAAGCGCTCCGAGGGTGCTGGAGAAACCCTGGGGTGCGGGGACCCCATCGGCTTCTCACAGTGCAAAAATGACTGCGTGAGAAGGAAAGCTCATCCCGTTAGCGGGGAGGGCTCGTGGATGGGGTGACTCTATCAGCTGCCCTGATGGCTCCGAGGTCTCCGCTGCGGGATGCAGCGGGGTTGCGCCTAAAATCGACCGCTCCCCCAGGCACGGTCTGTGCCCATCACCGAGCCGGCAGCCCCGGAGCCGGCGGTGCGTGCCGGGGGGCCGGGGAGAGGGGAAGCGGTTAGGTCACCCACCCAAGCCCAGGACGAGACCCTGATATCCCCACAGGGAGCCAGATGAAGAAACTTCCTTATTTTGCACTTTATTGTTTTTCTTTCCCTTTTTCCCGCCCCCCCCGCCCCAAGTTTTTCTAAAGAATGAGAACCAAAAGCCGTGGGCGCTTTGCCGGGGCCGGCCAGCCCCAGCCGGCCCGAGCAGCCGCCGAGACAATACCCGGGGCTGTGGGAAAGGCGGCGGAGGAAGGAGCCGGGGACCAGCCCCAGCTGCAGCGTCTGCCGCCGCTCCGCCAGCGCCAAGGCCCCGCACCCAGCGCCCCGGCACCGCGGGGCTGCGCCTCCAAGGGGGAGCGGGGAGCAAGCCCCCGCCACCCTTGCTCCCTTAAAACAGCTCCCTCGCGGCGTGCAGGAACAGAACCTGCCAAAACGAATGCCAAAGGCATTGCCTGCAAAAGCCGCAGCCTCCCGAACAGAGCAGATAATATCTGGCCTTCCCCAAAACAGGGCTGACAGAAGCTGGCATAATTCGATGTGTCTAGGAGACATCTCTCTCCACCAAGTATCTGATCAATTTATACCGAGTCCCCACTGCTCAGAACACGATAGCACGAAGCCCTGGCAGTAGGTCTCCAGATTTTTGGCTCACCTCCATCCCGAAGCCCCAGTTTGATTGGATAAGCCTATTTAAAAAGAGCTAGAATGACTAAACACAAATTAGAAATAGTATGATATAATTTCTCCTGCTAACAGTGCATCAGAGGGATGCGGGAAGATGCTTGCTCAATACATAGGAAGGAATGTCTATGAGAAATTAGTCAGCAGCAGCAAAATGAATACACAGTTTTCTCAATAAAAGCTGACTGCTTATTTACCCATCTGGGATGAATTTATATGCTTTGTGCAGAGGAATGAGCAGCAAGGGTCTGATTGGAGCCTGCATTCCTATGCAATATGGCTAATTTAGCTTTCGGTATTAGTTTGCCCTCATGGTCTGAGAAGGAGCTTGAAGGTAGAGATCCTGCAGCAAAGCGACAACGAGCTTTTCATAAAAATTAGAGGCATCGAGTGAGGAAGAAAGGGTTTGGTGGGGTGAACCGATTGCAACACGTTTCACGAGGGGACTCTGCGTTGGCCGGCAGCCGTAGCGAGCTGCAAGGACAAGGCACTGGGTGAGGGCTACGTGTGTCCGGGGGCAATTCAAACGGGGAGGAAAGATGATGAACATCTAAGCCCACATTTCCGAGCAGACATACGCCAAATTCTGATGGTGCACTGTAAAAATACCGGCTCCTTTCCCTGGTGGATCCTCATCCCCTTGCCCAAAAGCATCGCTGCAAAGCCTGGCAGGAATAAACTAATCCGCAGGGCAGGGGAGAGAAGAAAGGCTGAAGAAGTCGGTGAAGTCTTGGGCTTTTGGTTGCTATATAAGCTCCTCTTACAGAGAGGTTTCACAGGCAATAAAAAAGGAAGGCTGGATGAGTTATCTGAAAAGAGAGACAGCGCTGTTGGAAACACTCTTTCGGTCTCCAGGCTAGTTTTTTAAATGCCCTAAAAAGCCCGGTAAGGCTTTTATTTAAAAACAAATAAAACTGGTCTATAACCAGGTGAATGCATCGCTTTTCACCTTTATGAAGATGTTGATTTGCTTCGTAACCAGCCTGGGATCACACAGCTATCTAGTCAGTACTCCCGTCACCCGCCTCTCCCGGCCCCGGCGGCTGGGTAAGCTCCAGGCCGTGCCGCGTTTCGGTTTGCTCCAGCGCTAGTGCTGTAGCAAGTAATAATTTTTCTCCCCCCCCCCATCCGATTTTCACACTCTCAGCCCCAGGTTGAGAGGATCCATTTGCTGAATATTCCCGGGACGCGGGGACAGCATTTCTAGCGCAGGGACATGCCTGGCCAGGCGAGGCCGGTGGTTAGGACTTGGGCTGTAAGGATGAATAACGGACTGTAAAAACCCAACAGTTGTTGGCAGATCCTCAGCTGGTGTAAGTTATCGTACCTCCATCGACTTCAAAGATTATTGACTTCAATGAAGCTAAGACAATTTACAGCAATCGCAGATCTGCCTCTAATTATGCCGGCTCTGATGCTGTAATATCCTGAGCTTCCTCGAGTCCGACTGACTTCCGACCCGCAGCATCAAACAGGAGGGAGCCCTGCAGCTGGGCGGCCCCGGTGCGGGGCTGCCGGTACCGGGGAGGCGCGGGAGGAAGGGCAGGGCGAGGGCAGGGTGGGCAAGAGCATTTGGCAAAACCCAGCCTCCTGCAAAACCTCCCCTCAGCCTGGTGCAGGTTGCCTCCCGCCACGCACCCGGCCCGCACCATCGCCGAATTCAGCTCCTTCCCAAGTGTTTGAGTCTTCCCCTGTGATGTTTCAAGAGCGATATTATTTTTTTAAAGCATAACTCTTTTAATCCGAACCACATTTTTGCAAACAAGCCACTACATATTTGCTGTGTGGTTTTTTTTTTTTCTTCTTAAAATAAACCCTGTGTGCCAGATCCTCTTCGGATGTAACTCATTGTAGCTCTCGCGCAGTTAAAATGAACGGGCCCCCTTCACACCAGCCTTTTGTGTTTCACCCTCCACAAAAATCCTGCCCTGCTCCCTAGGAAGAAGCAGGAATTTCGCTGATGGGCAAGGTTTTTCCAAGTGTTACCATTAAATAGCTCAAAGAGGCCGGCCGTTCGCATTGCTGGCGTCGAGCTGCTGGGCCCCGCGCCGCAGGACGGGGCCGGGGGAGCCGGGGCCGGGGGGCTCCCGCCCCAGGTACCAACGCGGGGACGGGGAGGACGCAGGGACACGGAGCTGCTCCCCCGCCGGGAGGGCACAGAAGGGCTGCGAGCACTTGAGAGGGGCTCTCCAGGGGTTTAAGAGATCTTACTTATCCTTATCATTGTGCTCCAAATCTGATAGTCTTATTCCTCAGCTAAAATAAGTTCAATTGACAGCAGATAAGACTGGCTCAGCAGTCTTGCATTTTTGTTTCCGCTAATCTCTGATTAATTTTAATGATCTTTCAGTCCCTTTTATTCCCCATTATTCAGGAATTTCACATAATCTTTGCATCTAAGTGTGGCTCCGTTTTCTTTAATCCACGCTGATATTTTTGTCTTCCCTTGGCACTCCACCACATTCCACCAAAGCTTTTCTTTTCACCTGTTTGTTTCATGAGGTTCTCGCCTTTTATTTTATTACTGGCACTGAGATGATGTTAACAGACAGTAGGAATTTACCATGGGCTTAGAAACCGAAGGCTAAACCCAGCTCACCTTTCCCTCCCCGAAGCACGGCGGCAGGGTTTCGGAGGGCACGATCAGAGCCGGCAGACCCACGCTCGGGAGAGGGATCTTCCCTAGCCTTGTACTAATCCTTTTTCAGCTGCAGCAAGGCCTGGTGGGATTTGCTAATGAGATGCCTTTAGCGTGCAGCTGAGATGAAGGGCACCGCGGTATGGTCTTGCCATGGCTGCACGTCCCCGTGCCCCGTGGCGCCGACCCGTCCTTACCCGTGGTTTTACCGGAGGGGCCGGTGTTTTGCCCTGCATAGGCTCAGGAATCCATGTTGAAAGCTCTGTTCTTTACTGCTGCCCCATATTGTTTAATTCACCCCAAACGTATTGAACATCTCTTGACTTCAGCCTCCCCGTGGCTGACCCCCCGCGGGCGAGCGCAGCCTGGCCCCGTGGGACCTGCCTCCTTGGCATTTCTCCCTCCGACAGCTCTAATTTCTAGGGAAAAAGGTCAAACCGAACTTCTTAGGCTTTGAAAGACTCCTCCAACTCCTGGTCAACCTCCCCGCCATCAGAGGGATGCTGGAGCTTGTGGCCAGCCCCGGGGCTGGCGGGGTACCACTGGTCAATCAGCTACGGGTGCTGCTGCCGGGAGCAGCGAACGGTGCCAACACCGGTCCCCGGGGAGAAGAGCAGAACGCCTCCACAATTAACGCCAGGCACAAACATCGCCTTCAGACCCGGCGGGTGGGTCAAGTGTGACAGCGCAGGTCGCATCTAAAGCAAAGCCATCATCCAGCAGCTACAGCAAACGTAGAAACAGGGATGCCCGCGAGCCCCGTGCTGCAAATTGGGGCCCTGCTGCCATGTGCCAGCACTGAGACGGTGATGGTCTGCAAATACTGAGGAAGGAGCTCTGCTGAAGGACACAGCATCACCCCCAAAGTTACCCCGGGGGGGTCTCACACGTGGCTTTACAGTTACTGTAGCCTACAAGGAGTAGGCTCTGATTTCTGCATCACGTCCTGCTCAAGCATCGCTAACCAACGCCCGAGTCCCTTCGGGAGCCCCATTAAAAGCAAGGGAGCGGTGCCAGCCCTCGGACACACCAGCGGCCAGGCGGGAAAATCCCACAACACACAGCCAAAGCCTCCCTCTATTGAAATGCCGTTATTTCGGCAGGGTTTTTTAATTGATCCTCTCTCATCTCCACAAGTATGCACTGCCGTGATCTCCAGCGAAGCCTCGTGATCCCCCGCACCGCTGCGGCTCTGGGGGCCAGGCCAGAGCGTCGGCCCAGACGCCCACGGATGGGGCAGGGGACGCCCAAAGAATTACACTTCTTTTGAATATTGCGTAAAATACTGCACTCTGCAAATGCTAAATATCTTTTCCCACATCTGTGCAGGCAAAACTAAGGATTTATCTTGACTAATCACCAGTATTTTCTGTCACCTTTTATTCTGTCTATGCTGGGTGTCCACGTGTCCATATACGCACGCAGGGGCGCACACCAGAGTCCCCAGGATTTTCATTCTGCCTTCCAGGGCTTACGTATTTGCCCTCACAAATCATTAAATCCCAGCGGCTTGCTGGGGCTGCAGGGCCACAGGCAATGCCAGTCCATGCACCGGGCTCAAATACAACTAAAAAGGCAGTGACGCCTCGGAGGACCGCAACACGCAGCGCTATGGGGATGCTTCAGCCCCAAACCGGAGTCTGGATGCTTCTGGCGTAAAGGCTTTACCGCCGAAGCCGCCGAGTCTGAGCCTCTGCCATTGCTGATGGCGTGGGACCCGGCACGGGACAAAAAGCCGTGCGATATATCCCTGTCTCAGCTGCGGCAGGCGAAGCTGTGTCGGGGTGTTACGCAGCCCCAGACCAACAGCTTGCAGGCTGCAACGCAAGAGACAGTGGTTGGGTTTTTTTTCCCCCCCCGCTCTTTTTACAAATGCGATTTTTCTCTCTGGATTAGAGCATCGCTAAGCCCCCCGGCCCAGCCTGCCCTACATTGGGTCCTCGCCCGCCGGCTCCCGGCTCCGGCACCCAGGTCCGGGAGAGCGGCTGCTGCTCCCGCGCCGTCTTCCCCGGCCGTGCAAGGAGCAGGGGGAGCTTTCTGGCATCTTGCAAGTGACTTACTCTTCCGACAACGTTAAATAAAACTGGCACCAACAAAGTAGTTCTGGCCTATTTCAGATGATTTAATCCTCTTTGGACTTCTTTGAATCTCAGGCTTACAGTTATTTAGCGCATTTCAGTAAGTATCTGAGGGCTCACCAGCACATCTGCACTGAAGTTTGCTTTGTGCTGAGCCCCCGCCGCGCGGCTTTGAGCACGGGGACGCTTTGCTGGGCTTCTCTCAGAGGTAGATTGGAATTTAATTTGCAGCGCTACTTTCCCAGTGCTCTTTTTTCTAAATATTTGACCACAGAAAGTTGCTTCCATCTATTAAAAAAAAATAAATCCTGCTAAAATAAGATTTTTTTGGCTGTTTTCAGGATAGAGAGCTGTGTCTGTGAGCATTTCTGTCCTGCAGCTTCCCAGGTCGAGCCCCAGGGCCACGGCAGGACCAGGGTAAGGTCTTCACCGCTCCACCACGAGCCGGTTCCCTGCCGGAGCCGGGAGCGCATCCACCCAGCTGTGCCGGGGAATGGATTTAGAAGGCTGGAGGATTTCTCTTAAAAATCACAATATTGGCTTAGTGGAGTAAAGAAGATAAATGAGTCCTAGCTAAGGATCTACCCGAGGTATTTAGCACTTGTGGAGGGATGAGTTAAACCCCAGGGCTCTGCCTCCTCCCCAGCAGACACCAAACCCCGCAGCCGCCCCGCTCCTCCGGGCCGGGCAAATCCCCCCGGCTTCACCTCCAGCATCGCAGGTCCTCGCAGAGGTACGACCACCAAAACGCTCCCTTTGCTAACGAAACAGCACTATATAAATACCGCCAGGGTTTTAAGCCGCCCCGCAGCATCGCGGGAAGGCTTCCCGCTCTTACAGCCCCACTGCCCTGTACCAGGGAGAGCTGACTACAACCTGATTAACGCTAGATTACAACAGAGCTGGTTTTTAAGGGCTTAAAAGCAGCTCATGCTGCAGAAATCTATCTGATCGTATAAGCAGAGGTATTTGAGAAAAATCAGTGCCTAGAAGCGAACGGAAAACGTGCAGCATTTCTTGCCAAAAGGGCTATTTACTGAAAGGGAAACTTCTCAGCCCATTTCCTTTGGTGTTGGGTTGTTTTTGCAGAGACTCCTGCGGGTTGGGAAGGACTCAGCCCCCGCCTCACCCTCCAGGGGAGATTCCTGGGGAAGCCTGCGTTATTTGGGGTATTTTGGGGTAACGTTTTCATTTTTCACCAGAGAAGCTTCCAGGTTTCCCCACCACGGGGAATGGGAAACGTTGGCAACTTTGCCAACACCGCCGGTAAGAGCATCAGATGGGAAATCATTTTTCCCGGGAAGGACGGGGTCCCAGCCGGTGGGAGGGCAGGGGCACCCCAAAAACCCCCTTTGCCCAGGGAAGCGCCTGCTTGCTCTGCTCAGAAGAGCCCCAAACGGGCTTTGACTCTGACAACTTCCAGTAACATTGGTACCGGCAGAAAGGAGGGGGAAAAACTCCTTCAGTTATTCTAAGAGCAGGTAGTCAGTGGTAGCTGGGTAAAATTAAGCAATTAAAAGAAAAACCAGCGACTGAAAGACAAGGAAACACTACTGACCATCCTACCTGAGGCCGGGTGGTTGCTGCCAGTGCCTCATCGTCACCGCGCTGCGGGGCGAACGCCGGCAAGTCCCCCAGCAAAACACAGCCCGCAGCTGCCCTTCTGCTCCCCCAGCAGCCCTCCAGGCTGCTTTTGGTCTTCAAAAAAGAAATCACAGGGCTTGCCCATCTTCCCAAAATGCACTTGACCTTGCCTCTAATTGATTGATTGATTGATTGATTTTATAAACACACCCAGGAGCCACTCCCATCACCCAGGGAGCCGGGGCAGCTTTCATCTCCCACCTCTGCCCATGCTGTTGCTACTTTTGGCCTGGTTGTTTCCTCCGTCCCGTGTCATCCCGTGCCGTCCTGTGCCGTCCCGTGCCCCTTCTTCTCCCTGCGGACACCCGCCCCAGGCTGCGGCTTTCTCCTGCAGCACTACCTTCCTGCAGCTTCAGGCACTGCTACTTACTTTTAGCAGAAATGCCATGTGTGTCTGTGTTTCCAGATACGGTTTTCCAGAACGAGCATCCCGGGGACGCCAGGTGACAGCCAGCGGTGGGCACCACCACGGCGGGGGCTGGTGGCCACAACAGCGGTGTGCACCCTGGGGCGTTTCAGGGCCCGCTGAGCAAAGCCTGCCCGAGCTGAACATCCCCGCACAGCGGTCTGGGGCACGGGACGCACCCCTGGCTCGCTGCTGGGTGGCACGGGCTGCCACGAGCCCAGGTTGGCACTGGGCTGCCTCGTTCTGCGCTGGCCCCTGGGGCAACCGTGTGTGCCGTGGCTGGTTAAAGCGTGCGGCGGGGCAGAGTTTGCAGGGCAGGGCTTCTAACCGCCTCCCTGCTCCCGGGGCACAGATTCCCCGGCCTGCCCTACTGGCAAAGCTCCGCAAAGCCCTCTGAGGTCCTGGCGTGGGACCTGCAGCCGCTCACCCACCAGCCAGTATGGACCGAGTCCCCCTGGGACGTGAGGGCTCTCGGGCAGGCACAGCGCATCCGAACGGATGCAGATCTTTTGCTCTTGCCCTGTTTTATCTATTGTCGCTCTGGTTTGGCATTGGTAAATGCAGCTGTTTCGAAAGCCATCGCTGCACATGTGGCCGGGCTGTCCGGGGACGCGTCCTCCGACGGAGGGGTTGCTCTCTGCGAATGGGGGTACCCAAAGCATTAGGTTTTTCCTCTCATCACAGGAAAGAAGCAATAGCAATCTCTTCTCCTAGCGATGTTCGGAACACCAGCGTTAGCTACGGGCCAGACCGCTTGTTCTGGCAGCGTGGTCTGCTCGCCCGGCCAAGCCGTGCTCCTCGCCCCCGGCACCGTGGGGACGCACCTCCCCGCTGGGTACATCAAACCGTCACCAAATCCAAAAGGCTGTTGTCACCCGTGCAAATCAGCAGCTGACAGTGATGGGCTAAAGCCGCAGTTTTTGGGGGACACCCTGAAGCATGAGATGAGTCTTAACCCCCACGTACCTCACCCCAGGCTGGGAGGGCTTGTCTTCGGGTGCTCCATGCCACCCAACTGAGGAGTCCTAGGGTTTAACTAAGCGTGGGGAACTGCTAAGAGCCGGGCCAGCGGCAGTTTGCATCCAAATGAAAAGGGACAATACTGCGTGAAAGGCTTTGTCTGAAGGGGGGACCCTCTCTGTGCGCCCGCATAAGCAGGTTTTAGATCTTAAACCCACAGGGACCGAAGCAGAAAGTAAACAAGACCAGGGGAACTGCACTTTAGCCTCAGGATTGATATTTAAAAAACCACCACCAACGAAAAAAACCCAACCTGTGTGTCTGGGGAGGATCACTGCAGGGGACTTGACAGAAAAGGGGTGCAGGGAGGGAGCCCAAGGGGTCTCGTCGGGCTCGGAAAGGGGCCGACGTTCCCTGTCCCCCCGCTGCGAGCCCCGTGCCGTGTAACGCAGCCGGGCGCCGTGGCTGAGCCCCAGCCGAGAGGACAGGGTGGTTTCATTCCCAGTGCTCAGGCTTTGAAGATTTACAAGCTCAAGACACTTGAGATGTATTTACTGGCTACCAACATAATTGCAGCGTAATTGCATATGATATCAAGCCAGCTTTCCTAGAGCTGTCAGCCGCGGGACGGGGTGGGATGTCTCCGCATCCGAGCTCTATCTATAGAGACGCCCTTCAGCTCTTCTATTCTTTTTCAGAAGAAATCTGGAGCCCCGTAGCTTTATTAGTAAACAAAAAAAAGCCCAAGCTCCTCATAAATGAATTACCAACGGAATGTCCTGTTGAAAGCCCTCTAACGCAGCGTGGTTGAGCTGCTGTCAGTGGCCGGGTTTCCACCCCGGGCACCCCTCCGCCCGCCCCCGGGACGGCAGAGCTGTGCCCAGCGCCCCATCCCACCCGGGCACCTTTCCCAGCCCCGCGGGGCACCTCCTTGGCCAAGCACCTTCGCTTTCTGCGAGCGGAGAACGAACGCATGTGAGCTGGAGAGCGGCTCCGATGCCCGAGGGAAGGTGCAGGCGCGGGGCGGGGGCCGGGCAGCTGGTGCTGGGCTGCCCACGCTGCCTCCTCCTTCGTCCCTGCCCGCCCGGCTCCTCGCTCCAGCCGTGCTGCGCCTGCGTGGGACCGACGGCTCCGGTGGCACCTTCAGAGCAGGCGACGTGGGCAGAAACCGGCGGGAGCTCCTGCTCGGCCCAGGCTGGCGGTGCGGGGAAGGAGAGGTCTGGTGGTTGCGGGAGCGGGCTCAGGGCTTGCAGCGCTCCTCCAAAACGCACGGAGAGGCGGCAGGGCACGTGGAGACCCCGCGGGGCTGGGCCGTGCCCGGCAGCCTGGAGGGGCTGGCCCCGAAAGCCACGCTCTCCCCAAGGGATTAATTGGAGATTATTTTCTGTCCGAGAAGTCTGAGCACCCTCCCCCAGGAAACACCATGGAGCCAGCGCCTGCAGTTATTTAAAATGACCTGCTATCCTGCTTGGGAAGAAAAACTCGGTTAAACACATGATTTCATTTGTAATGCTCAAAGAGACCAAACTGCATCGTTCAGTAGCAATAACGAATTGTGGCAGAAGGGTTAAACCGCAGCAATAAAACTCCAGTCATCGGCAAAACTAAAGGTGTTACCATCCAAAAGCTTTGCAAGTGTCAGACGTGTGTCACGTACGACTGAGTAAATCGAGTCCTTGCGTTTCGCTACCGCCGGCCGCAGCGATGGGCCTTCGGGGTCCTCCCGCAGGCGAGCGGCCGGCGGCGGGTACGGCACCGCCGCAAGGCCGCAGGCGTCGGCGAAGGCTGAGCAGCTCCCAGAGCCACAACACAGGAGAAATAATTCCTCGGTGCAAATCCGCAATGGTTTTTATGTCCATCTTGGGTGTTGTATAAATGTTGCGTGAACCAGCCCCCCTCGTTTCTCCAAAACCAACCCAAGGCCGTTCCACCAAGATCCCCTCTCAGCCCGCACGTCCCCACCACCGCCGTCTGCACGACTTTCGGTGGGATGAAAGGAGTTTGTACAGGTCTGAACTCGGTCTGGCTTGAGAACGTCCAACAGTGCCGACCAGATGTGAATTATTAAAAAAAAAAAAGTGTAAATACTGCGAAACCGTGAGCGCGGTTGGCACTGCCCAGTTTACAGCGGTAACGCATCTCGGGTCTTCGCTCCGGCTCCAACCATGAAATCGTAGCGGAGGAAAACCGGCAGAAGAGCTGACCCCGCGATGCGGCGAGCGCCGACCGCGCACGGCAAGCGAGGGCACAGCGGAACGCTTCGCGGTTTAATTTCTGCAGATACACAGCCTCGGATTTTACGGATTCCGCCTGTTTTTCCAAGGGTGACGGGCTGGCTTTGCCTGCGCTCCTCGCACCCCCTGCGCAGCATCCCCTGCGCGGTGCTTCGTGTGCTTCTGGGGGCTCAGGGTTTTAGGGTGAAATACCGATGTTTTACTTACGGAACAGAGGAAAATCTATATGAGAATGAGAATGAAAATGATCTCGCCTTCTTACAGCGCCTTCCTCCGAGAGGCCTGGGAAGCGCTTCGCCAGCGCTACCGGCAAGCGCAGCGGCCACCGCGGGGGGAAGCCCGAAGCGCCCGGCCCCGCCGCCGGCACCGGCCCCTCCGGCCGCCCCGGCACAGACGCACGGAAACAACGGGTTTTGACCAGAAACGCACACACGTTTAAAAAAAAAAAAAAGCACCCGTTTTCCTAAGACCCCCCCCCAAAAGCGGAGCCCTGCGGCGCGGCAGCGGCGCCGGCGGCGATGGGCAACGCAGAATGAAATGAAAGCCAAGTGTCGGAAAGGGTTTATAAAAATGGCACATTTATTGCTACAGAACGGTCATGTACATGACGGCATCGAATAACTACAGATGAGAAACAGGTAATGGCCTACACCAAGCTGTCTTTGTTTGCTTGTCATCTTCTTGAAGGAACTCCAGCACACAACCTGTTTGGACACTTCTACAAATCAGAAATACACCAAAAACATGAAAAAATCGAGGCACTCAGCCACACATTGAAAACAAGGTGTAACTGTTCATCTTTTTTTTTTTTTTTCTTTTTTTATATTTTTCCCTTTTTTTCACTTTTTTCCCCCTTTTTTTTTCGTTTTTACTGCTGCAGCTATGTGTATAGTCGCAAAAATTTCCCCGTTGCGACCTACAACTAAAAAAAAAAGCTACCATACAGTTTCATCTCAATAACACATGGTAAAATAACATCTTTTAAATAGTAAAATAAAGTAACAAACTTTTACTCAGAATGATTCCAAAAATCTACAAAGAAGAAATATTCAGAATCTGACAATTTTTTTTTTTTTCCGTAATATTCATGGTATAAAAGGATTGCTCCTGTGAAAAATAAGCCAAATATATTTTTTATTTTTAAATTTAGTTTTTTTTTTTTTTCCTACTAGGGTGTACTACAGTCTATTTTATAGCAAAAAGAGCACTAGACAAACGAAGCTTTATAACAAAAAGCCAGGCACTGATACATGGTAAATCTCTGCTTTTTTTTTTTTTCTTATCTTCACTTAATTGCATCACAAGTAACAAGAATGAAAAAGGCCACAGTTCATATATTTTCACCATTACATAAGTCTATAATACTTGAAATGAGTATGGTCAAACCAGCACTGCACAAATATGAATCAACTTCAAGTCCCATGAGAAAGAACATGTTCTTGAAAACCCAAACCAACCGAAACCCAAAGGAAAAGGTGGGGCCCCCCCGGCCCCGCTGCCCCGCTGCGTTGGAATTCATCGCATTCCACCTCTAGGGTTTTTTTTCCAGTCAACCAGTGGACTCCTTTTTTTTTCTTTTGCCTTTTTTTTTTTTTTTTTGTATTTTTTCCCTTTTTTTTTTTTTTGTAAATATTTCGTTTGTGCTTGTTTCCACTGCAATCTCGTCATTCCTGGCAATACTCTGTATTGTTCGCTTTTGGACACGGATCTGCCTATTGGATACAAAGGTGAACCCCTCCTCTCCCTGACCACCCGTCTTCATCGCTTCCCCCCCCCCCCGACCCCTGAAAAAAAACCTAAAAAAACCCCCCAAAACCTCGGAAGACTGAATCAGTACAAGTTGCATCACTGGTAGGACTGACAGTTGTATAAACATTAGTGTTCCTTGCAGCTACACAGAAGACAAATGGTAAAAAAGTTCTAGGTGAACAGATTCCCTATTCAGCATATTCATAAATTACTTGAATGTGGAGGTGGATCAGTTCAGAAAAAGCTGCTAATTCAGGACTGCTTGCTTGCTTTGAGAGTTTCTTAGCCCGCTTTTATTACCACGGGGTACGGCTTTCTAAAACCTTCATCGCTTTAACTAAGTATCATCGGCTCGATCCCCTCGGAGAAAGGCAGCTCGAGATGCGCACACCTTACCTGGGCTGGGAAATAACGGAAAAAAAGACGGATTACACGCTCGCGGGGGTGTTTTTGTTTCTAGATCTTGCCTCGTCTGGAGCGGAAAGCCGGCCAGGATCCTCCTCGGTTCTTAGCTCCAGGACGGGCGAGGGCGCATCCTGCGTAAGCTAGGGAGCGGGAGCCTGGGAGCGCCCGCCGCGTGCCGCCGGCAGCCCGCATCCGTCCCCGCGGCGGCCGGGAGCGCCGCGGCCGCCGGGCACCGCCCCGAGCTGCTCCTCGAGTTCAGCGAGAGCCGAGTGCGAGCGGAACAAGAAAAGCTTTTTCTTTCTTTTTTAAGTTCCAGAAACTAAACTCGTCATTTATTTTCTGTCCACAGATTGTTTTAAATAAACATGAAGTTGGTCTTATAATTTGTTTTGTTTTGTTTTTACATCGTTTATCAGAAGCACAGTCCTCAGCGTCTCGGTGACGATCTTGCCGGTCCCTACCCCGATCGAGCGGTGCGCTCGGACAGACCGAAACCGAGCGGGCTCCACCGGGTCTGAGGTCTCCTGGGAAAAAAAAAAAATCTATGGCTTGTTCATCGGCATCGTGCTCTTCACCCCATCCGGAGGGCCGACCCGCGCGGCACGGAGCAGCGGAGCCCTCCAGCCCGCCGAGGGGACCGCGGGCCGTCCTCGGCGCCGGGTGGGCTCAGCTTTGTGACACCCCCTCTCAGATAAACCAGGCCTGCTCCAAGTCCAGCGGTTCTCCTGCGATAAGCCTGGGCAACTCGGAATTAAGCCTTAGTGTGGTCTCCTCTAGCGTCTGCTCTAGCAGTTGAATCCACCTCCACATTTGAGAAACTTATCGACAAATCAAAACATTGAAAGTTTTATCGCTACTGAACATATTTACAGTTTTCAGCACGCACACAGCTAATCCAAATGGGTATGGGGATGTCGAAGGTGAGCATGTGGTAACTATCATATTTGTTCTTTACGTTTTCAGAAACAAACATAAAATTCAGATTCTCGTATCTCACTATTTCATTTAAATGAGACTTTGTTTCAACCACACAGATTTTTATAAACAAAAAAACTGATACAATGTATTAAAACACATAATAACAAGAGTCTACATGTAAAAATATAACTTTTACATACACAATTTCAAAATAATGATACGTTTGCCGTTTGTTGCATAAAATTTACAAATGTATTTTTCATTACTATATAACTGGCAAAACAGGAGAACAGATGGAACATTTAGACCGTTTGATGGATTTATGGCATTTATTCAGTGTTGATAGGTGGAAAATCTACTCGAACAGGGAGATTTTATTTAAAATACATGCCAGGTCGGTGTGGCTGTAAAAATAGAAACTGGAATTAGAGACAAAAGGATGCTGACAAATACCTAACTAGGAGCACTATCTGTTAATCGTACTGTACACCAAAGTCAATTGTTATTAAGATTCACTATGGAAGTTGGTTCAGTTGTGCCCAGACTTCAAAGCTAGTTATCTGATGAGCTGCTGTGCCATAGTTGGAGCTATGTTACTATTAAATATGTTAAGTAAAAACTTCATTCGTACTGGCCAGAGAAATCCTGTACTACCACCCCTCCTCGAGAAAGTGCAACTTAATGCTTTAGGACTCATAAGGCTTGTTATAATGCTGCATGATGACCGAAATTGGCATTTCACAAAGAAAGGAGGAGGCAGCAAGTGGTCTACACTTAAATAATCCACTTAAAAACGAGAGAAGAACAACAGAAAAAAGAAGTCGATCAAATCTGTCACACTACTTGCAATTTTCCCCCGCGATGGTGGCCCCCCCCCCCCAGTCTGACCATGTATTCAGCAACGCCTCACTGCACACTATTTAGGCTACACACATAGGTAACACTTTAATCGGTTCGTTAATCACAGCCACTTTGATTATGTTATGTTTCCGATGATATAAACATTGGAAGGCACAGTGGTAACATTGTAGCATTCTAACCTTGTACCTCTGAAAATCCCAGAAAACGGGTCGAGCGGCGCGGCGCGGCGCGGCGGGGCGGCCGGGGCTCGCTCCCGCGCCCGGGGTGCCGGCGCACCGCCGGCCCCAGAGTCCTGTCTTCCCCAAAGACTGAAGAAACAACTCTCTACTTTAGTTATGAATGAGAAGCAACGTCAGGGTCAGCATTTCATCCTGCACTACCCCTCCAGAGACAGAGTTGGCACTACAGGTTACAATAACAAAAACAGGGGAGAGGGACAGAAATAAGACAAAAAAATCCTTATTTACAGTAAAATCTTCTTTTTAAAAAAGTTAATCAGTACTATTTTTTTACAGGAGCAAAAAAGTCTGAAACAAATGAACAAAAGCTTACCATATTCACTAAATTTTTAATATATATTTATATATATATTTATATATATATATTTGTCATAGGTCTATAAGATCCATCTGTTCCTCCTACCCTAAGGAATGGCTAATGTCATCGCTTCAGTTTTCATTAGGACGTTTGCTGGTTTTGTAAATATCTGGGCAGCAAAGCTTCCCTTTTAATATCCAGTAAGTATAAACACTAGCTGTCTAGCACACCAACAAAAACGCTCATTTTTGTTTTTTTCTTCAGAAGTACACTTTTTCATTATTGCAAGTTTACAATTTTTAAATTAAATATTTTTTTCAGACTTACAAATTAATTATATTTTTCTTTTTTTTTTTTTTTCCAAAAGAAGTTTAGGCACAAATGCATTGTCCCACAGTGTGGAGAAGATTGCCATTCAGTCTCTAGGCTGTGCACTTACAGCTCGTAACATACTGCGTTAGACATTCTGCGTGATATGTTAAAGAGAGTCGTCCCTCAAGTTGCACTTTTTGTTTGCTTTTTTTTCTCGGTTTTAATAATCGGGAATGCTGAAATCTCTTGCGTCTGTGATTCTTAACTACTCAGACTTGTCTTATATTACAAAAAAGGGGTTAAGGAGAAGTGTTTATGTGGGTTTAAGATAATACAGCTGTTAAGGAAGTGGTCTCTTGCTTAAATGAAGAAATGTGGCAACTTGGACCTGCGGAAGAAGTAAAAGATCTCATCAGTCACGGCGAGCTGAGCGCGCGCCCCTACACCCTCCCCCAGCAACCCGCCTCAACGCGGCCCTGGAAACCAAGGGTGCTCGCAGGGCGACCCGAAAATCAGCTTACGCGGGGGGGGGGGGCCGGCACACCCACCCCCGGCGCAGCACCCCGCGGGCCGGTCTGCCCCGGGCCGGGGGGCCGGACCGGGGTGACCCCTCCGGGCGTGGGGCGGAAGGCTCCCGGGCAGGGCCCAGACCAAACTTGCCTTTTTTTTTACATCTGTCCCATGTGATTGGAGGCGTCTCCCATCCCAGGGTGGGGTCCTGCCAGGGAAAGCGGAGGAGGATCTGAAGATACTTTCTCTTCTTCCCTTCTTTTCAGACACGCTGCTTTAGGATTCAGATTTCTTTCTGTTGAATTGAAACAAAAGGCGAGTTCAAACATTCACGTTTTTATATACCAGACCGGTCCGTTCGTTGCATGGGCATCTAAAATAATTAATTGTCACTTATTCGTTCCAGTCCTGCTAAGGGGAATTTAGCGGGCTGAAGCGGAGGGTGCAGCTCGGTCAGGTCAAGCGCTGAAATGCAGCGCAACTCCATACGCAAGCTCTGCAAATACCTCCGTGTTTGTGCTTCGCTAAGGAGCAGCCAAGCTTAATATTGAATTTGGATCTTGCTGAAGACCGTAAAATGTGCTGAGGCCGCCGAGGACCTACGCCAGCACCCCCGGTGCTGGGGAACACAAGCACCCCGGGAGCTCAGAGGTGCCCAGCCGGCTCTGGGTGCCAAGGCTCGGGTCTTGCCTCTCTCCCCGGCACCGGCTGCCCCCCGGCCAGGCTTCCCCCCCCCAGAAAGGTGTGTTCGGCACGGCCGAAGCCCGGGAGGGGTTTCAGGAGATCCGAGAGGCGGCACGCTGACCTCTGACTTGCTGCTCTAAGCTGAGGATGACAGCCACAGCCTGGTGTAAGATCAGGAGCTTGGTCTGGGGCTTGTCGCTCTTCAGATGGAGCTGCACCATCCGGCCCAACTCCTTGAAAGCCTCGTTGATGTCGCGGACGCGCAGGCGCTCCCGAGCGTTGTTGGCCATCCTCCTTTCCTTTTCCCTCTCGGCCTTCTGCTCCGGTGTCAGGTCTTCGTCATCGTTATTGCTGGGAGACAAAAGGAATACATCATTTTCTAATGATGTGGAAAATAAGCGGTGCAAGGATTTTCAACAGACTTTGTCCAAAACTAGGGCTACAGTTCACGAGCAGACACCTTCTGAGTGATCCTCATCTGCTGTCCTGCTGCCACCAAACCTGCACAAAGTTCAGTCCCCTGAAATCTTACACTGAGTAAAGCCCTGGTTTGTAACGAAGCTTTACATGCCGCAAGGCAGGACTTCTGCTATTTTCAAGAAGCAAAACTACAGCTTTTTTTCAATGACATATTTTAGCACAGCCGATACTGCAACATTTTCGATTGTGGCAGATCTCCGCCTGTTGTCTCCGTTTAACCCCAAAGGACACGGTGGTGGCTATCTGCACCGCTCCCACCTCTGCTGCCGGTGGCTCGCCACGGGAGCGAGGGGACCTGCCCCATCTCCCGCCGTGCTCGCGCCCGAGTCCCACGGGCTCCGGCCCCCCGGCGGTAACTTCCAAGCCAGGATGACAGCCGTGCATTTACACGCTTCCCCTTCAGCAGACCGTCATTCTGGTTTTGGAAGAAGCTTTCTCCACCGCTGAGGGTGAGGATCCGCCATCCTCCCGAGCAGCGGCAAGCCACGGGCGGCGGGTGCGGGCAGCACCCCAGCGCCTGCACGGAGCACGGGGCACCAAAACGCCCGTGGGCAAAGACCCATGGAAGTAATTTATGGCTGTGAAGAGCCCTACGGTGAACTTCTGCATCCTTTCTGCAACAAAACTGCTTTCTATCCAGATAAAATGATGATTTTAAATTGAAAACGCATCCACTGGTGAGTCACTGGCACTATATAATTTGAATTGGTTATGCAAATGGAGTAATAAATTCTCAGCAGCCCTAACAACATGGATTTAGACATATAACTAAATATCAGGAGTAACCTTTTAAAGCTGCAAGCATGTTAAAAGCAAAAATGTTAGCCTACAAAAGCTTCAAAGCACACATAAATATGCATAAGCGACAGCATATTTGTTGAATTAACAAGAACCACGATCACCTCACATCAGCATAAAGGTGCTTTCTTCTTACCATATCGTAAACGCACATGAAAGCCTCGCTTATACATATGGTTACTTCAACACATTTATTCAGAGAAGATCTCGAGTGTCATATATTTTCTCCAGTCATAAGAGACGTGCACGTAATTAACGTTTTAAACGTCACGAGCGCTGGCCTGAGAGGTCTGAGACTCGGCGCTCTCTTGGGGGCAGCACGTCTGCTCAGACGCTTCTTACCGCGGCTCCGTTTTTATAGAGAACCAGGCGCGGGAGGAGAAAAGGCAGAAGGACGCTGCCATTCGTCTTTCAAAAAATCCCCTGGACAAAGCAGGGTTGTGCCTGGGTTTCAGTTTTATCGGGATTTTCAGCTACGATGACGAGCACCTGCGGTCCTGAGCTGTGCCTCGGGCCCTGTGCTGACACGCAGGCGAGGCAGGTGAAACGCGAGGGACAGGAGCGAAGCCCGTCCCTCGCTCGGGTTCACGTCTGCAGCACCCATAGACATTGCTCACGTTTACCATGGGCCTGAGCTCCCAGATGATACAATCCAGCTACGCCTTCACTAATACTTCCCCAAAACGTATAAAGTCTATGTCGAACAAGCAAAGACCTCTAAACCCTCCGCTTAAACCTAGGGAGCCCTAGAGATTTACGGAAATCGAGGACTGGGAATGACAAATTTATTTCAGAGGTAAAAGAAAAGCATACGGTTTGTTAGTTCAGATGCAGGTGTGACCAGCTCTTAGGCACATTTTTAAGGAGATGAAAATCCACACTGTATTCCAATTTGCAAGCATGGGCAGAGAGGAATAACAGCCTAATTCATACATTTTAGCGTAATGCAATTTCTTTATAGATTGTGGAGAACTTGCTCAGCGTCCAAATTTGTGAATTGTTTGAATTTGATGACGTCCCGGAGTACAGGTACCAGAAAAGTACTCGGTACTGCCAGAAGAGCCATCCCATTCCACTTAGGCTGTGGTTTTACCTGCCAGGAAAAAACCTCATAGTTTCCTCCTGTTCTGTTCACTTCATCGAAATCCAGTAAAGGAATTAAATGAAGCGACACTATTATATACTGTTACCTAGATCTTGACCTAGTAATTGATTTGATATCCTTCTTGTCATCCTCTAGTTTCTTGTCCTCAGAAGACTTTGTGTCCTGGAGGTTTTCATCTCCCTCGTCGTCAGATTTGATTTCGGAGCTACCCGAAGAGACGCTCTGCCCTTGCAGTCCGGTTGGCATGCCTGCGAGAAAACACACGGACAACCTGTCAAGCAGTGCTGAAGGCAAGGCCCAAACGGCCTGGGTGTCTGTCCCCTGTCCCCGGCGAAGGGGGACCCACGGCACGAAGGGTGACCCGCGGCACGAAGGGTGACCGGCAGCACGAAGGGTGACCGGCAGCACGAAGGGTGACCTGTGGCACGAAGGGTGACCCACAGCACGAAGGGTGACCCGTGGCCCAGCCCCAGCTGGCTGCTGCAGAGCCGGGCATGGGGACGGCAGCTCCCGAAATCGGGTTCTGGCCCGGGCTTGGAGGTCTAACTCGGCTCTGAGGAAGGTGGCACAGGACACCTAGCTGCTACTCCTGTTCTTCAATCACTACATAACTTTTCCTTCATCTTAAAAAAAAATCTTTACTATGTCATTCTCGTAAAATAATCAAAATATCTTGGGTGCAATGAATGAGCAAGACCTTGTAAGCCATCGTAATAGTCTGGGCTCTTTCTCCCTCGCTTTAACGGGAAGAGCAGCTGCCTCTAGGAACAACACCAACCCCCCGACGTCCTCTGGGCTCGGTTCGCTCCAGGCCCGCTTTAAGCCACCCTGCCGAGGAGTCGGCGAGGCTCAGGAGAGCGCAGCACATCTCGTGAGCCAAGGAGAGGCGTCCTGCCCGCGGGCAGAACTGCAAAGGCGGTGGAAAAATCCGCAGGTCTTCAACTCACGCCTTTCTGATGTGCCTCCTGCAGCGTTTCCTACACTTAATTTTGCTGCTTAAAGCAGTCCTGGTGTCAAGACTCACTGTCTGGAGTTGCTTGCATGCTTCTAGATGTAATAACTGGAGTATTTCAGAGCTGGATCAGCGAACGGGCCCTGCAGCCTCGGCTGTGCCCGGCGCTGCGTTACAGCCTCCGCCATCCCTGTCACCAGAAGCGCAGACACCTCGTCCCGCCAGCCCGGGTCACCGCCGTCCCGGCCGCCTGTTTGGGGACAGGCTTCCCAGGCAGGCGGTACTCACCCCTGTACGGGTCCTGGGGCGGGTTCAAATCCGGGGACGTGGCGGACTGGACAGGCAGCTGGGGGACCGGGACCTGGTTTGGCACGAGCGAGTGGCTCCCGCGGAGGCTGACCCCGTCCTCGCGGTGCGCTCCGACCTGCCGGGGAGGAGAGAGGCAGCGGTGAGGCCCTGCGGCGCCGGACAGCCGGCCGAACCCCAAGTCCTGGGGACCCCAGGAGAGGGACGGGGACGGTGCGGCCCGGCACCGGGCCCTGTTTCACTAGAGGGCGCAGATGGCCCGTACAGCCGCGCCGCCGCGCACGCCGCGCGCACCGCACCGTGCAGGCCGCCCGGGAGGACGCTGCGCCGCACGCCTCGTGACAAACGCGGCAGAGCAGCTCAGGCAGGTAAAACGTCAAATTGTCTCCCAGGGTGCTGCAGCCGAGCGCGCTGATTCCTACCCATCTGTCTTCTATCATGTCCGCCAACAGATCTGACAATTATCTTAATGCCCATATGCTTAATTGTGGGCTTCTCAATTCCCTCATTGCTATCGGAAATCCTGCAGGAATTTCAATTTGGCATTCGACTTTCATTTCGGGGGATCAGATTCGCAGGCCTGCCATTTTTTTCCCCGTAATGCCAGCTAAGCCTCTGACAGCGGGAGCTGCGGCAGCGAGCCGCTCCCCCCAAACATAGTAACGTGTCACCTGCCTTTCCAAAACGAGAAGCCCCGTCCAAATTAGCGCTCGCTGTATTTCATTAACCACCGAGTCCCAAACCCGAAGGGGCTCCATCCCTGCCAACGCCGTGACTCCGGGTAATATACCAATAAAGGTTTTATTAAACACTCCAGTAATGCCATCATCGGAGCTGACAGCGCGGGCGCGACGGAAACGCATCCATTCCTCCCCTCTACGTGGCTCGCAGACACACTCTGCGGAGCAGGGTTGCTCCTTCATTAAATAAAGGAGACCGCCGAGAAGAGTTAAGCATCTGAAGAGCAAAACTGTCAGGAGCTGCAGGAGACTTTGATAAAAAAGCACCCGGAGCGGTAACACCGGCGCTGCCTCCCCGGTCCTGCACGGCAGCTCCGGCTGGCTGCGCTCCGAGCGGGACAGGCACCGACGGACGTCTGTAGGGACAGACAGACAGCGTGTCCGCACGGAAAACTCAGCGCTCCACCTCCTCAGGTGCGTGCATCCCCCAAGGCTCGAGTGAAAGGGGCGATAAACCCGGCAGAGAGCTGTAAATCGCTCTTTATTCTCAGAAAGTAAGTACTCGGGCAGATAAAAAGATGGAGGGATGTTTCTAATCAGACTTACAAGATAATATAGGATAATTGTTACCAGCAAGTCGAGACCGCAGTAAGAAAGATAAAAGGGAATCCTGCCAAGGGGAACTTGAGAAAATCTTTTACTACTAGACGAAACGCAAATAACCGAAAGCAAGTGTAAAATAGCAGAGACAAAAACTCTCTCCTTGTTGAGACATTTTAATTTTTAAAACATCAGATACTAAGAAAAGACTGGAGCCAGCATTATTTGGTTTTAAGAGAGAATCGGTTGTTACGGGGCGCTTAGAGCTCGGCACTTCCACGTCCTGAAATCTCAATGCAGAAAACGCAATTAAATCCTTATGACATCCTTCTGAGGGGAAAAAGTATTTTTTCCCCACACCTATGAAAGAAAAGGACCAGTGAAACAGGCTCTCCTTCTCCATCCCCAGCGGCACCCAGCTCAGCTGGATACGACCCTGGGCAACCCGACCGAGCCTGGGAGCTGGACCTGACTCCAAAGCCGGCCCTGCCGCGGGCAGGGGCTTCACCGCGGCCACCTCCACAAGTCCCCTCCGATCTACATTTTTCTGTGATTCTACAAAAGACGAAAACCATTTAGTTTTGAGGTCGATGAAGACAAAGAAACATATGATACCACTTCTGGTTGGCAACCACCCACCACCCTTGGAGCAGAGCTCCCGAGAGCGGCTGGAAGCTGTAAAGGCGCTTTGACAGAGGCCACGTCTCGCTCTGGGTCCCTCCCTTTTCCTGCCAGCCTCCCCGGGCTCCATCCATGACCTGTGCAGACAGACAGACAGAGCCGGAGATGGCAAGCATCCCGTCCCGCTCCTGCCCCGGAGCAGCCCACCTCCTCCCCTGGACCACCTCCGTTGCAGGGCTACAGGAGATGCCTCCAGTTGGGTGGTCCAGCTTGAAGAGGGGCAGCCTGGCTATCTTGGTTATTTGGCCTGACTTCTCAAAGACTACCTCTTGTTTGACCACGTCAAGAAGCAGACATGGTAATAATGCTACGCCAGGGGAGGTTTAGGTTGGATATTAGGAAAAACTTCTTCACCGAGAGGGTGGTCAAGCATTGGCACAGGCTGCCCAGGGCAGTGGTTGAGTCTCCATCCCTGGAGGTATTTAAAGAACGGATAGATACGGTGCTTGAAGACATGGTATAGATGGACTTGGCAGTGCTGGGTTAACGGTTGGACTCGATGATCTTAAGGGTCTTTTCCAACCTTAACGATTCTATGATTCTACAATGGGAAGCTAATGATCTGGAGGATTTTTGAACTGAAGTGTTGAATTCAGATGCAAAAACAAGATGCCATAAAATCACCACCACTTTACCGCTGACATACTGATAGGAAGTTTTATTCATATTTGTTAAACTTGGTTGTAATAAAAAAAAGACTTCCTCACATTTCTTCTCCTTTAGGTTCTCAAGAGATCTGGAAGGTAACCACCTATGTTACGTCTCACAACCGAATGATAAACACTATCAATTCTTTTCTTCTCTTTGACAACCCACTACATGATCTGTCTTGCTTCTTGAGATTTGCAGCTTTTTTTCCTGCCAACTGGCAAATTCCAGGCTTGCTTAGTGAGCAAGCCCAACCTATGGCCATCTCTACACGAAAGAAAGACCATTTCTTATCTGCTATGACTGCCTCGAAGCCCATTTTCCCCTCTCTCCACGTGGGAGGCAGGCATCCCGAGATGGGATGGAGCTGGGGCTGCAGCACCCCTCCCACCCGCGATCCTCGCCGTGCCATAGAAAGGCGGCCGCTCCGAAACACCGACGCTTTCTAACCCTACGGCTACACAAACCACCACCTCGCAACGGCCTTCCCATAGCGTGTTTTCCCAGATAATTTATTTCTCCAGTTTCAATCGCTTGCAAGAAGATTCAGGCAGCCCCATCGCTTCGTCATCCATAGACGGCGTATTTCCTGAGAGACAGAAAGACTTCAACTCCAACTCTACCAGGCTACAAACACCTCTGTGTGTGTGTATGTGCACACACATGCATCTATAGTAAAAGATCAAAACTAACCCACACCACGTAGTCTCACAAGCAGAAGACTACAGGGGCTGGTTTCTGGTGGTGCTGTGGTTTGCACCGAGCCACCGCGTCCCCCCCGCCCATGGGATGCTCTGTCCCGCGTGGGTACCCAAACGGCCGCTTTTACAGCAAACTTCAGGCCTCAGATGTCCCCTAAAATAGGCCGGCCATTTACTTTTCTCCTTTAAACATCACCAGCTGCTTTTAGCAGGAGCCAAGCACCTTCGAGAGCATCGCCACGCTGCCAAACGCGGCCCAAACCCACCATAGAATCAATCACAGAATCACAGAATCGTTAAGGTTGGAAAAGACCCTTAAGAGCATCGAGTCCAACCATTAACCCAGCGCTGCCAAGCCCACCACCATCTGCCAGGGGACGCAGGGACGCGACTTACTGAAAGAAATCTCACCCCGTACAAGGTGTCAGGGACCGAAAGCAGCAACGCCTGCGAGCGCGGGACGTGGGCAGCCCCCGGCACCGCCGGGGACACCGAGGATGCTGCGTTTGCTGCTTCCCCCTCCCTGCGTGCCGCCGGTTTGTCTGTCGTGCAAACAACAGCTCTGCCCTGAGGTGGAGCGAAGATATGAATCATTCCCCCCAGCCCGGGAGTGTAGATTATAAATAATACTTATCTTTAGAGAATCAAACTCACTTTGAAGTTCTATTAATATTTTATTTATTTCCATCTCTTGTAACAGCCCCCTACTGCAGCGCTCAGCAGACTGGAGTGGAAAAAAAAAACCCAACAAAGAAGAAATCCTAAAATGTGCATGGGAGGTATAAGCAGGCTCTGCTGTGGATGTGCAAATCTCTGCCTCAGCTTCCCCTTCGCAATCACCAGCTCGGGCACACACAGGTGCCCCAGCGTACGCGCGCAGACCCACGCGTGACGTACAGTCCGCTCGAGAGAATTCAGCCAAAGCGAAAAACCATGAGAAGCCCCAGTCTTGTGGGGTTTTGGCTATTAAGGTTAAAAAGGCTTCTGGAAGATAAATAAAGACCGGTACGGAGAAGGCTGATCCCAGAGGCAGGGATCAAAATCAGAGTAAGGACCAAAATCATCCTGCAGACCTTCCAGTGCAGGTCTTTTTGGAGGCACGCACGTACTAGGCTGATGGGCACGGCACGAAAACCTGGACAGACCATGTCCGAATTCACACTTGCAGCAGTCTTTTACAGCATTTAAAAAACCTGACGAGCTGGAAGAAGGCTGGACCTTGTCTTCTCTTACCTCTGCATTTTCGTTTTTATATACGGTAACAGTATCAGTATAAACGTCAGGTTTTTCTGGTTATGCTAGTTTGTATGTATTCCAGATTATCTGCACTATCTATATATTCATTGGGGATGGGAAGCTGTTTTAAAAAAATAGATGTGGAAATTAATTCTTGAATACTCAGCATTTCATGATGGAGATGCATACCTGGACTTAGCACAGATAAAGAACACGACGCTGGAAAAAAATTCACAGTTACACCCTCACCCTACAAAATGCTTTTTTTTTTCTTTTCGAAAAAAATACCCACTCCGCTGTGCCAAAGATGCTCGTCTCACCAACGTCGAGATGTACGCATTGAATTTGGCGGCTGTTCAACCCTTACGAACGCCATCCCCGCAGAGGAGTGCCCCCAGAGCAGGCTGCCGGCCGAAGCCACCCCGCCGCTGCTCCAGGCGTGGATGCGCGGCGCGGCGGGGACCTGTGAAAGCGGCGGGGCCGGCGGCCCCGGGAAGGGCAGGGGCAGGCTCGCTTCTCCCTGTCACAGGGAGCAATCAAGGATTTTTCTATAGGAGGGTTTCCCCAGCTCCCTGCTGAAGGCGTCTAAATCCCTGATGCCGGACAAAACCCTGCTCTCCCAACGCGCCCTCCCAGCCGCTGCCACCGCACGAGGTCCAGCGGGGACGAGGCGAGGAGGGGTCCGGCGCACCCGCTGCCCGCCGGCATCGCCCACCTCCGTGCCCGCAGCCCAGGGCTCCTCCGCCACCGGGGAAGATGCTCAGTTTTCAGTAAACATAAAGAGAAAACGTGTCTGCGTGGTGACCAGCCCCCCACTGACACGGAAACCTGCTTTGGTGCCTCCGACTTGTCCCTTCCCCGCGAAATCCCAGCCGCGCCTGACAGCCCCGAAGCGCTGCACGTCACTTTGAATCGCCTCGGATTCTCTCTCTCTCTGTCACGTACGTGACGATGGAAAGTTTACCCTCCGGAGCAAGGGAAGCCCCTACCTGACCCAGAAGTGAATCCTGAGCAGCGGTAAGAAACGGTCATGCAAACGTTTCTTTTATTGCTCACAGATGGGCATTTGAAGTTGGGGCATGGTAAGGAGCAGACATAAGCTGTAAAAAGCGGGGAACGGTTTCCTATGAAGTTATGAGCATCGCACCCCTCTCCTTACGGTTAACCCTTCTCCTGCTGAGAGGTGGCTGTCACACACACGATTGATTTTCTAAATACACAGGAAAAACTATCACTTAAAGCCTGGATCGCAGCTTCAGGCTACGGTTAGGAAGAGATGATTCCTAACTTGCCACTATCGTGAACAAACGCAACAAGCGGCGTGCTTTGTCCTTTTAAAAACGATGACCTTGTGTTATCCAATTAGATAAATAAAAACACGCGGCAAGAAAAGTTGTAAGGTGATGCATGTTAACATGTGTTCAATATTGTCAAAATTTATAAGTCTGACAGAAAGCAGATTTGTGCAAAGCCCTTATAAACCTCTACCGCTATATTAAAAAGGGAACAGCGCAGGGCACTCTGACACAAATGGTCTCTCACTGTATGTGTGTATTATTGGTCCAAATTATTCACTCTTATTTAACTGCACCGAAGTCTTTCATCTCCATGCTATACAATAATAGTTTCCATATGACCGGTGGCTCAGCTATAAATAAGATCAAACGCAAAAGAAAGGATTTAATAAAAAAAAAAAAAAAAAAAAAGACATTAAGAGTGGCATTAAATCAGGAAAAAAGCAAAGTTCACATTTTTTTCTACAGAAAAAAAGTAGTGCCGAGTACTAAGCAGCTCGCCAAATATCTTATGAAAGGGCTGCTTGCGAGCCAGTTGTATGCAAAAGCCATTTCAACGGAGCTGAAAGTGGCAAAGCTGGACTTCGGCGTTAGAAGGAAGGGGAAGAAGAAGATGAAGGAAAAAAAAGCACCAGCGCCACGTCTCCCGGCGAGGCCGGGTACCGGGGCAGCGGCGGGCGCGTGCCTCGAGGCCAGGGGAGCGTGGCGGCACCCAGGCGCGTCCCGGGGGGCTCCCCGGGGACCCCGCCTCGCCGCGGCTGGGCGGGAGGAGGTTTGCCTTGGCACCGCGCGGCTGCCTGGGGGACGAGCCGACTTGCAGCCGACTTTCCCCCGCCCGCCCGCTCCCCACCAGCTCCCTCCTTCAGCCTGCTGCCCTTGGCAGGCCGATTCAGGCGCCGGTCCCGCGCGCGGAGAGAGCCGCCCGCCACCGCGGCCCCCCGTAAGCGCTAATTCGGCGCGAGGTCTCCCACGCTCCACCGGCTTTGCTTTCCCACCATGGGAGATAATGGAAGTGTTTTAAGGGAAACCAACCGGTCGCGACCTATTATGGGGAGCATATGGTTGCCGTGGCCGTCGGAGGGAAGTCACTGAAATAATCCCTGCGATTTCTTTCCAACAGAGATGATTATTCGTTTAAGTATTGGCTAAATCCGGAGATATAAAGGGTCCTAAAGTGCGGGATTAAGAATATTAACTCTCCTTCACTGAACGGCCGGGGAGGGAAGGGGAGGAAACCGTGCTGCAAGCAAGTCGGCACGCCTGGCCGCTTTATTTCGGTACCCAGCCCCAGATGAGGGGGGTCCCGTCCGGAGCAGCAGGCTCCCCGGCACCCGCCTCGCCGCCGGCCTCGGCTCCGCACCGCCGAGTCGGAGACGGCACCGAGCGGCTCGGGGAAACGCAAGGCGGCCGTCCGCCAGCGCCGCGCGGGAGCGCCCGCACGCCGGGCCGGCCACCGGCAGCTCGCAGGCAGCCAGCGCCGCAGAAACGAAACCCGGGAAACCAAATCCGAGGGGGTTTTAACCATGCGCCTAATTAGCCGGTTAGAAATGAATGGAGCCATTGTGCGGGGACAACGCTTTCCTGAAAAGGTGTCGTTTAAATATTGGTCAGCGGTTTCTCTCCGGGTCGAAATGAAGTTTATAGCTCGAAAATAATTTAAAAATATGATAAAGGCTGTAATTGCGCAGCATTAGGAATGTCGACCAATTAGGCAGAAAATGGTGCTATATAAAAACCCTACGCTGGTGCCTGTTATGTCAGACTTCATTCCAGTACGGTCATTCTGTCCAGTTTTTTTTAATTTATATTATACCTGCTAACTAAAAACCACACTCAAGCAAAACAAACCACAGGCGCAGCAGCTACAACTGTGCTAAAAATTAAGAAGAGAAAAAGATAGTAGGACAAAACAGCAAAAGCCAGATTTTGTCTTTTAAATAACGCCAAGTCGCTTGACTCTTTTTGTTTATGTACGGATGACATAACCGAATTACTTCATGAGCTGCTACTCCAATTCCTAGGGGTGGAAAATTCCATAAGTTAATTTAATGTGGATGTGAAAAAACCCACACACGAACGCGCTCTCTTCCTGTGGGCCCTCGCGTGAAGCATGCCGGCCGGCGGATGGCCTTCTGAGCGCTATCTGAAAAATAACGTACACCCGTTTCTGGCGTAGAATGGTTTTCATCAACACCTTGGTGCGCCGCTGCAGAAGAAACCTGTGTCTTCTAAGATTCCTCTGCAAAAGTTAGCATTAAAGGCTCTTTTCTATAATTCCATTTGAGACGTTACGATAAAATGCCCGCGATCCGCGTAACCTCTGAAATAACAGGAACTGCGGAAAGCCAGGAAATTCACAGCTAAAGCTGAAAATACACGCTTAGCTCATGCCCTTGAGAGATGGAGACGGGCAGATTCAATCCACCTAAACTCCAAATTTTCATCTCGACGTGCGACTTTAAAAACTTTGCCCTTAAAGATCCTTACCGAGACACAAATGTTATGAGCAGCCTGACAACAAACCCCACATCGTCCTCGTTTCTAGGCCACTTCTGCCTCTCCCCAGAAGTTTCTTTGCGGGCGGCCAGGGCTTTACGAGCCCGGCGAAGGGAGGCGACCTCCATTTTCGTGACGATGTTTTCAATCCTGCAAACGCTCGTGCACGTGCTTAACTTCAACGTCACGAATAGCCCCAACGGGAGGACTCGTGCTAATGAAGTCGAGCGCGCGTGTGTTTGCAGAACCCAGGGCTTGACGGGACGGACGGGAAACCCGAACCTCCGTCTGCCCTGCTCCACGAGCGGGTCACCCCCTTGCCCCCCGCGCTCCCCTCCGGCCCCACGACCCCCAGATGAGCCCTGCAAAGGGACCAGCTTTGGGCGGGCGGCTGCTGCACCCCAGCTCTGCGGTTGGGGCACAAGCCGGGCGATGCCGGGCACGCCGGGGGTTCAAATTCCTCCCCTCCACCCTTCCCGGCCGAGGAAGCCGTGCCCGACGCCCGGCGAGGGCTTCCCCCCCCCAGCTCCCGCACCCCAGGGCTGCGATTTCAGAAATGATACCCCTGTTTTGAGACTCTCCTGCTGCCCTTCACCTGGCGGCACGCGCTGCTGCTGCGACACAGCGGGCGCAGAGGAGCAGGCAGCTCCTCCGGGCTCTCCCCGCTAGACCAGTTTGCTGCTAAACTGGTATCAAGTACACTGTATTTGTAAATGGTGTGAATTAATGCGTGCCGGTTTGCTCATGGCACAAGGGAAATTAGAAACAGGGACACCAGCAACTTCCAGGGGCCTGCTAAAAATTAGTAAATGCTTAAACGCTCTCCTTACTGGGCCACTAATAAAAAAGGCGAGGGAATGTAAAATAGGAAATCCCTTTTAAGACAGCCTGCTCTAGCAAACCGTGCGCGCAGGGAGCAGACCTCTGCTCCCAGCCACACAGCTGTAAACCTGGCCTCCTTCCATCAAAACCCGAGCACTCGATTCCCGTTTCCAGCAGCATCTGACCCATCTCTGCCTTGTTTTTGTCTGGGGAGCAAAGGCGCACATCTGCTGCGCGAGGGAGAGCGCGGGCAGGGAGCGCGGGCAGGGGCGCGGGCAGGGGCGCGGGCAGGGGCGCAGGCAGGGATGCGGGCAGGGGCGCGGGCCCTGCGCGGCCCCGGGGCCGCCCCGGCGCGCTCGGGCGGCGCGCGGAGGTGCGCGGTGGGCACAGCCGCTTCCACCAGCGCTCTCTACAAGTTTCCGGTCCATACCTCCCACTGCTACTTTATTTACTGCAGCTGGCCGGCCTTTTATAGCCTGTTTCATGTATTAAAATTCAAATGTGGAAAACATTACCAGTATCCTCCTTGATTTTTTTTTTTTTTTTTTTTTTAAATTTTTTCCCCCTTCAACTTCCTTTTCAGCGTGGAATGTATCAAATGGTCAAAGGCTAACTTCAGCCTGACTCCACTCAAAAACTATTTCCTTTGTTCTTATGTTTTTACTTCAAAATTCATACCAGTTTTCCAAAAGAAATTCTCGGGCCCGACTCTTTCACCCAAGTTACGGTTTCAGACAGTGAGTAATGCTGCTTGGGAACGCGGCAGACTCTGGGTTTTCAGAGAAATGTCCTCGTCTTGTTTGCAGCAGCGGCGCTGCTCTCAAAGCATCCGAATCCTCCTGCTCCGTTACCTTGCTCCGACCATAAACTTACTTAGCCAAGCCCGAACAAAGCCAGCCAGACCCCATCACTTGGCATTTCTCCTGAAAAAGCAAGAGCCTACCTATTCCTAAAAACACGAAGGCATTTTTTAAGACGCACGACACCGGCGCTTCCATTTCTCATTGTTGCTGCTTTTTGCGTTTCAATCTAACTTCACCTACATCTGGTATTTAAGCGAGGAGCACATATTTATGGAACAAACTGTCTCTGAAGTGATGCCCTGGGTGCATGTTGCATCAGTTTAACATATGCAAAGCGAACAAAGCTACAAAAATTAAACTCTTTTCTCTTGATTGAGAGCAGATATGCAGGAACAGTTGTAAGTCACAGATCTGGCTTTTAATAAAGCCAGATTTCTTCATTAAAAGCAGTATTGTTTAAACACTGGAGGAAAAAATAGCTTTGTACAAGCTAAAATCTTAGATTATATGTATCCCAAGTGTATTTAACATATTACCTGAGGCCAAGCTAAATTACAATCTAGAATTTCCTTTTGTGAATTCTCCGCGACTGCCACGGAGAGCAAAACAATGTCTGGTTCATGCTAATTTTATTGGGGAAGGGGAGAGGAGATGGATTTAACCGAGCTGCTGAAAAAGCATCTTTTTACCTCTCGGAGCCTTTCACCAGACCATTTTCAGTTAACACTTCACATTTTTTTGAATCTGCAAATGGCGCAGTCTCAGTTGTGGCTTTTAATGATATTTTCCCCACGACAGAGTCACTTTTACTAACATTTCATTTAAGGAGGAGCAGAGCCTGTCACAAAGCTGCCCCATAAAGAACATAAACAAAACCTCCCTTATTTTCCTTTCTCAGGTGCTTAATTTCAACAACTGATGTTACCTTTTAGCAACCTGAAGCAGCAGGAACTATGGGCAAATATTTAGCCGAGGGCACTGCATGTGGACAAGTGTGAAGGGGGGAACCGTTTGGTCAAGGATAGCTGGGTAAGGCTGCCTGAAAAGCAGACTTTTTCTTGCAGCGGGGAAGCAGGAGACAGCTGGGATATCTGAATTTCCCTACGAGATGGCAGACCTCAGTTGTGAAGGCTTGGGATGACGGTCGGCACTCAAGCTTAGCCGTAAACCCGTGCCCTCGGCCGGAGACGGAGCGTGCCGCGGGCCGCGGAGCCGTCCCCCGGGTGGGATGGAGAGCGGCTGAAAGCTCTCGGCTCGGCCCCGCCGGCGGGAGCAACGGCAGCCAGGCCGGAGGAGCCGCCGGAGAACTTCCCCGGCATGGCAGGAGGCTCGGGAACGGCCCTGCTGAATAAAGCCGTGCTCCCAGTACCGCTGGAGGCTCATTATTTTATAATCACCTCCCCGACCATCACGACGGCGCCCAGCGCAGGGGCATCCCCAGGCCGGGGGACACGGCAATTATCAAATAATTGGCCACCAGAAGAAGCTCCTTCCTTCCCCTAGCAGTTGCCTCACACTCGGGCATCAAAGTTTTTCTTTCTTTCTTTCTTTTTCTTTATTTTTCCCCTTCCCTTGTGAAAAAAAGGGAGGAATCCTGTCTGAATCCTGTCAAATAAACCTCGAAATGTTTGCATTTTCCATATGATGCCTAATCCTATTTGGAATGCTTCTGAACATTTGGCCTTGATTACATCTTGGAGCAATGAATTTCACAGGTCATTGTGTGTTGAATAAAAAGTATTTCTTTTTGTCAGGTTCACTGAATGTCCCCTTGTTCTTTAATTACAAGGCAGGATGAATAGGAGAGCTAGATTTACCTTCTCTATGCTGTCCATTATTCTATGTACCTCTATTATGTCTCCTCTTATTCATCTCCTTTCTGAACAAAATCACCACAATCTGTTCAACCTCCCTTCACATGAAAATCCTTCCATGCTTGCAATCGTCCCTGAACTCCTCCTAATTCCACTACGCTTTTTTTGAGATAGGAAAACCAAAACAGAAGACAGCTCCAGGGAAGGTATACCCGCACGTACGTATACATAAATATATACCCAAGGCATATACTGCCGCTCCATCAGTTATATATATATATATATATACCCAAGGCATATACTGCCGCTCCATCAGTTATATATATATATATATATATATATACCCAAGGCATATACTGCCGCTCCATCAGTTTTGGTGTCCTTTCCAATGCGCCTTTGCAATTCAATGGGGTTTTGGTCTTGGTTTTAGGGATTCCTGCACACCGAGGAGAAATTTCCACGCGACTCAAGCAGAGAGATACGCTCCCCTCCCTATATGTATATGGTTAATTGAAATTCTTTCTTCTAATCTGCCCTGCCTTGCCCTTAGCGTGTGGGATGAGCAGGGGATCAAGCCTAGTCCTCCCCAGCGCCGCGCAGCAGCGAGCTGGCCAGGCATCTGTCAGGTCCCTTTCTCTTTCTGCATATTTTCCCCTTGTCTTAATTAACCTAAATAGCTTGAACCATCTGAAAATACTGCCCGATAACTCCTTGTTCCCTTCCTCCATTCCACGTGTGAGTAAGCAACTCTATTTCTGGAATGAAATTTGGAAGTATAAAACCGAACGCCTTTTAATCCTGTGGAGGAGCGCCCTGATCTAGTCCAGCTCCGCACGGGCGCAACTTTGCCGCTGCCTAATTGAGAATTGCTCCTTCCCAGCTCCTGCAGGACTGCTATTTTTTCATTAACTTCTGCTGAGGGACTTTAACATTTCTGTAGACTCAAATGCATTGTGTTAAATGGTCTTCCTTATTATTTTTCTGACATATTAAGAAAGAAAGAGATTGAAGAGACACGCTTTTCCTTTGCAACAGAGAAAGCAACTGCAAAATATTTCCTTTGCAAAGTGCAAGATGCTCTCTGTCCTGGAGACCCAAGTGGTGCACACAAGGCTAATTACAGACCTGATGCCACCGGCTTTTGTGCCACACTGCTCAGCCGGGCAGCACCGACAGCCCGGGGACTCAGCAAGGCAAGCACGAGCTCAGGAGCCCGAGGAGGGCCCGCAGAGCCGGGCTTCTGCGCACCGGCTCTTTCACGCCGGAGAAGGGTCACGTAATTCAGCGTGAAACACAGAGCTCCGACTCTGAACTACCTTCTCCTTCCAGATTTAAGCATGTGTTTAAAACAAGGACAGGATTAGGTCTCATTCCCTAAACCTTCTCCAGCTCTGCAAGCCAAAACCGCGCCTCACGCTAAAAACTGCGCCCAGCTTCCCAAGCAAGCGGTGGGTCCTGAGCGAAACCCAGCGCTACCGAAATCTTTTTGGAAGCAAAAAAGGAAAAGCATTTCAGGACCTGGGCAGGGGCAGTGACTTTATGTTCACCTGGCCTGGAAATCAAAGAATAAATGAACCCCTGAAGATTTCACACCCTCCAAGCCCCCCTGGCACGCATGGACACACACACACACAATCTGCACCTCTGTGCACGTGGCCATGAGAAGGGAAAACTGGGGCTGTGCAGGCGGCCCCTGAAGCGTGGCCACATGAACCACTGATGGAAAGGCACGGGAGAGCCCGACCTCGCTGCTGCTCTCGCTGGTATGTGCCTGCCCCGCTGCCGTGGGGCAGCTCTCACCGGCACGCTCCTGCCGGCTGCCGTGGGGCAGCTCTCACCGGCACGCTCCTGCCGGCTGCCGTGGGGCAGCTCTCACCGGCACGCTCCTGCCCCGCTGCCGTGGGGCAGCTCTCACCGGCACGCTCCTGCCCGCTGCCGTGGGGCAGCTCTCACCGGCACGCTCCTGCCCGCTGCCGTGGGGCAGCTCTCACCGGCACGCTCCTGCCGGCTGCCGTGGGGCAGCTCTCACCGGCACGCTCCTGCCGGCTGCCGTGGGGCAGCTCTCACCGGCACGCTCCTGCCGGCTGCCGTGGGGCGGCTGCTGCCCAGACACCCATGGCAGTGCCTGCCGGTGACTTCTTGGTGCACCATGCCCGCAGCCATCCGAGGCAGGTCAGCAGGGATGGTTAAGGAGGCCGGACGCGGAGCCGAGCAGCGCGGTACCAGTGACAGGAGTCGTGCCGGCCGGGCTGAAGGCAGGGGCAGGGGCAAACAGAAACGGGTGCGCTCACTGGCAGCAGAGTGAAACGCACGCACACGCATCTGCAGCTGGACAACAGCTCACACGTACACACTGCGCGAATGAAAGGCAGCATCACTCCCTCCACGAATACGCGCGCACGCACTAGTGTGTAACATTAGCGGCAAGCCCTCGCAGACCCTTACACCCATCCCTCCCTTCCTTCCCCCTCCCCGAGCCCTCCAAGTCGGTTAGGTTTTCACCCCGGCACTGCCGGTCAGTCCCGCGGCTTACCATGAGCGAGTGCCGGTTGGCGGAGAGCAGGCCGGTGCCGTAGCCGGACCCCAGCCCGGCCATGGCTCCGTTGTGCGACGGCCCTATCAAGCCGTGCATGTCGGCGTGGCCCCCCGGCATGGCGGTGGCGGGCCCCACCGCGTGGTTGCGCAGCACGTGGATGGCGTCGTCCAGTCTCTCCAGGCGGTCCTCGATCCGGCTTTGCTGTTCGGGGGCGAGAAACAAAGCGGGAAGAGCATCAGCAGGCGCGCAGGGCTGCCCAGCGCCGGGCACGAGGCGCTGCCGCCGGTGTGCGTGGGGCGCGCGGGGGCACGGTCACTGACAGCCAGTCCTTCCTTCTCAACCCCTTGGTGGTTTTTTTGTTGGTTTTGGCTTTTTTTTCTTTTTTTTTTTTCTTTTTTTTTTTCTTTTTTTTTTTTTTCCCTTTTTTTTTTCTGAAAGGAGTGGTTTTGTTTCCCTAGGGCAATGTTTAGAGTAGCGTTGCGGGGAAGGAGAGAGCATGGTTAACACGAGTACAGCTTTGATTTTCATGGGCAAAACAGGTTCAATGATTCCTCATGAACATAATCATTACAGTACATATGTTGCCCTCTATGTCTTTGAAAAGTTTTAGTGATACTTAAAAAAAAAATAATAAAAAAATAAAAAAGAAGTAGAAGTAAAGAAACAAATATACCTCTAATTGTAATCAATCTCTGACGGGGATTTTCCTCCCCCCATCTAATCCCAGGATCACACACAAAGAGAGAAAGAGAAACTACCAGGTCCTACAGTCCCTCGCTGCTAGTTGGATTTTTTCCCTACAGGTATGCATCCTGCAATCACTTTATATCACTGGTAAAAGCGGCAATAAATACTCTTCCCTAACTGAGCAGCTTACGGCCGGGAGCACCGTGGCGAGGCCTAGCCGCCGGGGCGGTCCCGGGGGGCGAGGGCTGCTCCGCACCCCCCCGGCCGCAATGCCGTCGGGGTCCCTACAACCAAGCACCCGGGAGGGACGGGCCCTGGCCTCCCGCTTCTCCAGCCATCCCAAGAGCCAGCCCACCCGCAGCCCCGGGGAGAGCCTTCGGGAACCCGGCCGCTGCTTTCCCGAGTCACCGCCTCCCAACACCGTGCTCCCGCTCGGCCAAAAACCAGCCCCCGAGGCGTGCTGCTGGCGGGGCGAGGACGAGGAGCAATGGGCTGCGGGGAAGAACACCCTGGAGGCTTCAGCCTGCCTGTCGCACAGGCTGCTCCGGGAGAGGAGGGACCCGTGTCTGCGTGCCATGCTCTGGGAACAAGCCGCTGCGGGAGCCGCTGCCCACAGAAACCCCCCTGCGCCCCCTGCTCTGCTTCCCCCAGGCCCCACCGCTGCCCTCGCCTGTCCCCCGCGCAAGCCACACGCGGACCTGGCACCTGAAGTCTTTGCTCTTTAACAAAATACGGACGGGGGAAGCTCAACGGGACAGCCCCCGAGCGCTGGGGCACCTGAGCTGCAAAGAGAGTTAGGCGTAGCTTATGGATCTCTTCAGCACATCTCTTACCCAACCCATTGCTCTCCAAAAACCAAAATAACTAAAAAACCTCCAGAAGACAAGACAGCCTGGAAAATATCGCGGTCAATCGTGAGATGGATTTCTCCATCGGGGCGGAAAAAACCAGTCCATGCTCGTTCCTGACTCTGGCAAACTTCTAACGAAGCCAACAGGAGTTGGGCTGCACCGCCCCGTGCTCGGGGGGTTAAACACGGTGCCCTCGGGAGTTACCCGATGGCCTTTTTTTTAAGGAAACTTTGAAGTTCTAGCACTATTTATTTTACACCCAACCGATGAGTCAAACCCCCTAGACTTCCAACGGAGACCCACAACCAACTGAGAAGAGCGAGACAGAGGACATTGGACTCTACAGTTCTTCTCTGTCCTAACGTGCTTTTGGTCAGCTCCAACTCTTACTTCATCTTTCCATTAGGAAAGGTAACAAATCTTCCCGACACCCCTTTCGCCCTCTCTGCCATGACAGCATTTAGGACCGGCTCGGCCTGGCAAGCTCAGCCTGCCGGCTTTTCCCAGGGAGAAGACTCCTGACCATCACCGCTGCATCGGCCGCGTTCCCTCCCTCCCTCCACGGGACTGACGGACGCTCCGTCCTGCGTGACAGCCACCACGGCTTTCTACTCCCATTTTCTCTTCGATCTATTCCACCTGCCCCCCTTTTTGTGGTCCTCGTTCCCCTTTTCCGTAGGTTCCAACACCGCATCTCCGTCACACAGGAGACCCTGAGCAGCAGCATCTCAAACCGCATCGCGTATCTAGAGCACGGGGCACCCATGATACGAATTTAGAGGTGGTAAAATCAAGTCCGAGGGCATAGTGGTCACTAACGAAATGAAAACCTGTGTGAGAAGAATGGATGAGAAATGGAAAGAACAGCAAGTAAAATACTGAGGCAGAGGAGGTCACTAATCAAAACATACCAAAGAGTGTAAGGGACCTTCATAATTGGGAGATGATGACGCTTGACCTCCATTTCTAGACCAAACAGCTGTGCCTGCTAATAGTAAAATTGGAATTACCATTAGAACTATGCAAACAAAAATGTCTTTCAAACTTTTTGGACAGTTTTGTAGACATGTAAATGCCGTATTCCAGATAGACTATAGAGCAGACATATGGAGAACTTCCAAAATACACACGGATGAAAAAAAAAAAAAAAAGGTACTTTGTAGCAAAGCACGTAGATGCAGGCCACAAAGTTCCCCCAGGCTGCTCCTCCGCATAGAGGGCTGCATTCATTCGGCAGCTGGAGCCGCGCGCGGAGGAAACGTCTCGGTGGTGGAAGGAGAAGCGGCGCTGCCGCGGGGCGCTGCGGCGGCTGGGCCCCTGCGCCAGCCCAGCACCCACCGGCCCCTTCTCCTCGCCTTGCTTCCAGACACGCTCGGTGCCACCGGTTACGTCATCCCACCATCAAATTTACAAAATCTTAAAAAAAGAAGTCAGTAAAAGCACCGCACACAACATTCACGTAGACGCTGATAAGGTTTGCGCTCTCTTTGGGCAGATTATTTGCCTTGGCCCAGCGAGACCGCCAAAGGTCTGACCGAAAACCTTCTGGTTTGTATCGCTGCTCTAAATCTGTTCCTGCTGCTGCGGGAAGAAAAAGGGCTCCTGGGCTCCAGCAGCATTTTCTAAGGAAAAATTTGCCCTCGTGAAAGAGGCAAACGTGGGGAAAAGAAGTTTTTTGCAAGTGTTTTCCCGACAGCTTTTATATATATATAGCACAACGCTCAGACAATTTATAATGTTCTTTTGAACGAGTGATCTTCTGAATGATCTCATAAAACGGGGTTAAGAATTTGAGATGGAAATATTAGGGTGTTGATCTTAACATCTATGTTGAGTGGCATTTGCTGGGACTGAGACAGGCCAGGGTGGAACTCATGGCAATTTTTTTTTTTAGGCTCTTACGGTTAAGGTTTTTTTTCTCATAAAAGTAAAAATTATGTCAGTTCTAATTAAAACTTAAATCTTCCCTTTTCTGGTCCCCATGGAGCTTTTAGTTGAGGTCTTGCTACAGCGCTGAATGAAGCAACGAGCAGCAATCTTTACTTTCGAAATAATTTCTAACTAGCCCTTGATATCCTCGAGGGAAAGCGTCTTGCATGCTAAACACTTTCAGCTCTTATTTAAATGCACTTATACTCCTTATTTCTAGTTATTTTGACACTCGGTTCTCCCTATTTACCCAGTAGAGCCCGCAGAAAGCAAGGCAGCCCAGATTCGCCCGGGATTTCTCTCTCTGGCTCGGCCCCTTCCGTCGGGAAGGAGGGCAGCGCCTCGCGAGGAGGAACGCAGCCCGGCTGCCGGGGGTGCTACCCCTCGGGGGCGATTCCGGGCAAAATAAGGGCAGAAAGTCCTTTTTTGAGGTGCCCCCTCAGTCTGTGACAGGCCAGGCGGTCCCTCTGTCCCCCACCCCCTGCTAGGGGCGGCTTTTTGGGGACATTTGTTGCCTGGATGTCACCCCGGTGTTACGTCCTCCCTCACAGCAGGTGAGCGTGACGGAGGTGGACACGGTGTCCTCCTGGACCTCGTCGTGCAGAGGCCAGCACAAGCTTCTCTCTACCCCTCCGTCCAAAAGGCTCTCCTCAGTGCAGAGCTGCTCTTAGGGCTACGCCTGCGAGGCTGGGGCACCCTGTTAAAGGATCGGGAGCCCAGGAGCTCCCTCCACCTCTGTCGTGCTACTCGTGCCCCACGGAGAACGAGGGGTGGATCACCCCTCTCGCCAGCGCTGCCCTAGGGAAACCCGGCGACCTCGGCTCCCTTGGAGGATTCCCGGTGAGGTTAACAGGATCCAGGGCTCAGGCACAAAGAGGAGGAGACCGGGGTCTTTGGTTAGGTGTGATACGGACCTCATCTCAAAGAGGGATGGGAAGCCAAGAGGCCTTCTCCATGGCGTTAACGTCTGCTGCGTGGGAGGAGAAGCCTAATGCTCTAGCCAAAAAGTCTCGGGGTTTAAGAAATCTGAATTATCTTCGGGTAAACATTTAAAACACCTGACGCTCATGAGAACTACCCTGGGCCTCTGCATCTTTTCAGTTTAGGCTTTTATTAGTAAAGTGGGTCTAGTTAAAATATGCAGTTATTATAAACACCAGTATAAAACGAATCAACCGGATTCACAGGGGCTCAGTTTGTCCAGAGACGTATTTTATGGATCAAACAGGCTTTCGCTTCAGCCCCGGGAGGGGACGGGGGAACATAGAAGGAGATGCGCCTGGCACGGCCACCCTGGAGCGAGGCTGCCGCGAGGGCCTGGGCGTCCCTGCACGGGGGCACGGCCACGGCACGGGGCCACGGCCACGGCACGGGGACCCGCTCTGCGCAGGGCAGGAACCGTCTGCCCCAAGACCCCGAGGGCACTGCAGGAAGCCGCAATAAGGTTTTGCGCAACAAGCGCATAAACCCACTGCTTTTCCGTAAATGCATCCGCCTGAGAGCTGCCACGACCTTCTCTCTGCACTGGCAATCCGGCGTGGAGGCCACCTCTCCGCTCGTCTCTGTGGGACCACCAGCCACCTGCACGTGCTGCGCAGCAGCGCGGGAGCCGCCTGGATGCACCTCTCACACCCAGTACCGTAGGAGCTCATTTAGGCATCTCCTACCAAAAATAGGTTGAAACGTTCAGTAAAATAGAATTGTAACAACAATACCTGAGAGAGAAGGGGGAGAACCAACAGGAGTTGAAGGATTTGATGAAAAGCTGTTGTTGGTGTGATCTGGAGAATAGATCTTTAAAAGATGATACAGAATTAATCTAAAGCCATCACAAACTGATGCAGAAAGAAATATGGAATTCTTATGCATTCAGTTCATTTAAATGAAAGCAGGACAGGTTAAAAAGCCTCTTATTCAAATATTAATATTTTTATAAAGACAAAACTGTATTAGATGCAGGAAGCTAGACAACAGACCCCTTTTGACGGGAACAGACACTAGCCAATTAAGCGATGGTTTCTGATTGTCACACGGATCTGCTACGGTAGATATACACATTTTCATTGCATAGACTACTTCACGAATGAGTGTCATTGAGCAAGGCCTTAAAGCACTCCTGAAAATTGCTTTTTTGTTAGGCTGAAATCCCTTAGCGGCCAAAATAAAGCAAAGGGAGCAGAGCACGTTAAACCCTGGCACAGCGGGTAATCCGCAGCGGCAAACTCCAACTACTGGTCCGCTGCTCCGGCGAGAAAGCCCCCGCGTGCCCCGTGCCCGGGCGAGGGGGCCACCGCCCCGCGGCGGCCCCGCTCACCACCCGTGCCATTTGTCAGGGCACCACTTCAAAGTGGATTCTGTACTGTATCAGTTATTTCAGGCAAACTAGAGTCTGACTTTTTGTCTTTTTCAATGAAGCATCGAAGAATATGCAAAAAAAAAAATTAACTCTCATGAGAACTCAATGGAACCCACTCTGCCCAGAAAATAACTATAGTGGTCCTTATTAAAAGTCAGCCCGTGCCAACTGGTACCGCAGCGGCAGCTGGGGCACGGCAGGCTTTCCTCCCGCTCCGCGCTGGAAAACTGCCGTGCCCCAGCTCCCCAGGTAAGAGGTGGTAACTGCTGACTTTAACAGCAACCACAGTAACTGAATAGGTGGAAACTGCCGTGAAAAATAGAAAATCTAAAGGCAAATTCAAAAGGAATCCTGTTTGCGGATGGCTCGGTAGTGCAGAAATCATCCTGCCGCTGGGTTCTGCTCGGACCTCCCTCGCCCGAGGAAATGCAGTGTGTGAAAGCCTAACAGACACGGCTCCTCGGCACCCAGCCAACGCGGCCAGGTCAAGGCTTCCCCTCTTGCCACTTCTATTCTACCGTAAAATTAAGGCTAAAACTTTTTAAACACCATTTTGCACTGATTGTTCGATATTTCGGTTGGCAGTAACTCCACGCGGGTGACCTCTGAGACCAGATCTCTCCCGTTTGCTGTTCATCTTCGCAAACTCCAGGCGTCCAATTCTGATTAAAGTTCACACTTTCAAAACGGTAAACGTGTATTCCAAAGTAAATATTTCCTTACAGAGGCAAGTGCTTTCCCCAGCGCATCACCAGTCTGCGAGCTGCCTGCTGCCCCACTTCCTCTGTTTGCTGAAAAACAAAAGACTCGATGTAAAAACAGACAGTGAGACATCATAGACTTCTATTCCTGGTCCACTTCCTCATAATTTAATTGCATTTTAATGCTAATTACGTAAAATTAATCTTTAATTACCATTAATTTGTTTGCTAAGGTAGATATCAAACACATCATGCTCCATTTTTGCAGATAAAATACAAACTTGACATGCTGGTTTGTTTTTTTTTTTAAATATATTGCATATCTCATAGGACTTGGCCGTATGGCTTTACTTTTTCTGAACGAAACGCTTCTAATAGCAGAAGATGCTCAAAGATATGGAAAATAAGCAAGCGCAGAGCTAGGCAAGCCCGCGGCGAGCCGAAGCCTGGGGCTGGGAAGGGCTCCCGCCTCCCCCGCCCCGCGCACCTAAGTTTGTGCTCCAGGATGTGCAAACCCACCCTAACGAAGGTTTTCTTCTTCAAAAACTCTAAGGCACTTGGGGCAATATTTCACATGTAAAACGTCCAAATCTACGGCAGGGGAACATTATAAAGGCGGCGAGGGCAAACTCCCCGGAGCCGGGAACGCCAGAGCTCAGCCCCATTTCTCCCTCTGCGCCTGCCCCGGGAGCAGCCATTAATTCCAGGCGCTGGCCGCGCTCCCAGGCGGCCCCAGCCTCCCTCGCCGCCAGGGAAGGACAAAGCGCCGCTCGTAAGCGGCTACCCGGTATTTTGGGTTCTCCTCGTTCACTTTGTGACCCTGCTCCTTTGTATACTTCTCAATGCACGTTTTAAAGGCGTTATGAAGTTCCATATGGGCTTTTCCAAAGTGTTCCCTCTGACTGCACTTGAACATTTCAGGAGCATTTAATGAAATGATTTTTCACCCTCTCTCAGGTGATGGGATTGCGTCTTTTACATAGGAAATTTAGGGCAAGAAAAATCCTGGTGTAGCAGGGCACCAGTTTCTCACGCTCAGGTGATGGGATTGAAACTTTTCCGTTACGGGAGAAACTCAAGGAAAGAAAAATTAGGGCAAAACACCCCACCAGTTTCAGCATCTCTATGTCCATTTATAAACTAAAAGCGGAGTTTTGGCTGACTGCTGCCCATGATCAGTACTTCTGCACTCATCTGCGAGGACCTTAAGTCAGGCGGCCAGAAAATGAGAAACGAGCAGTCAGTAACCACCCGGGAAAGCCTGGATTAATGTCTGGGATGCGAGGGCTGAGGCGGGAGCGGATCCCGTAACGCAGCGGGGTTTGAAGGGCGTCAGTCCCTCCGTCTCCCTGCCAAGCCCCGTGGCGGGCTCTGCACCGGGAGGCCAGGGGATCCTGTGCCCGGAGGAGCTCAGGAGCAAACCCACCCCTGCTCTGAGCCCAGGGCATCCCACGGGAAAAGGAGTCAGGGACCAAATGGCCCACGTTCGTACCACAAAGCGCAAGCACAGGCACGTTTTTGGTCGTTAAAAAGTAATATTAAAAAGTCTCCTCCAAGCTTCACCCCAGCATTATGCAGTTAAATATGCAGGGCACGGAAAGGAGCAGGGTTGGATCCATTCCACAGCTCCTTGATTTGGCCACTGGTGTAACCCCAGTCACAAACAGCTGCGTGTCTGGGGACCAGCACCCAAAGCAGACGAGCTGATCTGCCTCTGGATGTGGCAGCTCCGCAGCAGCAGCGGGGAAATCTGAGGTTCGGGGCCCTCCCTGCTCCGAGGGATGTCCTGCCATGCCCCTTCGGAGCAACCTTTCTGCTCCACCTCCTCTGCTTCCCACCCTGAAAGCGTTTCTCTCATCCGCTGTCTCCATTTAGCTTTTCCTAGCCTCCATCCCTTGCCCCTCTCATCCCAGCCTTCCTTGCTGAGCAGTTACCCCATCCCTGCTGTCAGAGGTATCAGTTATTGATCCCCCATCCTGCCTAAGCCCCAAATTTCTAGCAGCAGCATCAACAGGGTCTAGTTAGGACAACTTAAGGTATGGCACAGAACAGCGTTCTCCTATTTCTCGCGTGCAAGGTGCATGTTATCAAATTTAAGAAATGCAGCCTCTTTACATTTAACCCGACTGCAGAACTCGGCCGTTTCAGCATTTCTCCTACAGCGGACTCCTCTGGAAAGGCCTCAAGGACTACGCGTGTCCCAGATGCCGCAGGACAAACCTGTACGGTGCGGTTTGCAAGTACGTCTCCGCTTACTCCTTTTTTTCCCCTTTTCTTCATTGAACTTTTATTATTGTATACGTGAAAATGTGCTCATCTGCCAATGACAGCTTATTTGCGATCTCAGCTCAGTTTGAAATTAGGCATCAAGATGTATAAAGATAGATATATAAAGGAACGCGAAGACAGATAGAACAGGCGGTGTCAGCTAGAGATACAACTTCTCAGGGTAACTTAAATGTTCTAAATCACAACCTAAAGGTTTGCGACTTGAGTAATACCAGGCAGATGTCCAGAAATTCAGTTACTCCGCTCTAAAGTGAACTGTGAATCTAAATGTAAATCATGCATTGTTTTTTTCCTTTTCCTAAGTGACTCTAACCACATTATTCTAAAATTAAGTCCTCCATTTGTCTGTCTGAAGGCTGGTTTCTCCAAATGAGACGAGCTATACTGGTCCTGCGGGAGAAGCAAAGGCAGGGACCGCAGTCTTGCTCCACATGCTCTTAGGAACCTGACAGCGCGGAGCTGGGCCACGTATTATATTAGCCACCACTAAGAACAAAGGAATTCTTCAGATATACTGAATATTAAACTTTTCCTGAAAGACTTTGAAGACAAATTAATGCGGTAGGCCTGGAAAACATACAAGGAGAGCCTCAGGGATGGGCAGCAGTGCGCAAAGCTCCCGTTTGCAGAGGAGAGGAAGGTTCAGTGGGAAAGGGATGCTTGAAAAGCAACACAGTAGAGGTTTGTAACGTGGGGAAGGCAAGCTCGCATCATGATTCGTCACTGTCCCTGTATAAAAACTGAAAGTCACCCATTAAAACAAACCAAAAAAAGGGTTTTTTTCTTCCAGTAGTGTCCAGTCAGATGGGGAAACTCGTTGCTTTAAGGTATGCAAAGACCAAATGTATAAATAGATTTAAAAAGAACTGCACAAATTCATGAAGAACATCCATCGGTGGCTACGTTTTGGCAATGTAAGGGACACAACTGAAATCCGTAGGTGACTAAAGAAAACCCCATATTTGAAGGAAGAACAGAAAAATAAAGTCTTAAGAAGAAACACAGCAAAGAGCCTCTGCTGCAAGAGCCCAAAGATTTCAGGAGCCATGAGAGAAAACTAACATCATCCCGGGACCGGGCACTACAGAAGTAAGAACCAGACCTCAAATGTAGGAAAAGATACGCAGGCTGTCACTACAGAGAAAGGTAATGTACAGTGCCGCTTTCCACAGGGAACGGCTATGGAATATACTGGAATATACTCAACTGTTTCTATCGATATCGCACGGTTGTTGGCCCATCGCTTTGCCACCGGTTTCAGTGAAACGCGATTTAAATACAGCTGCCCCAAAGGCTGAGCAGGGACAGGCTTAGCTTCGGCGTCCACTACGACTGTCAGGTTTAAACCATCGGGATATTTATCTGAGCTCTGAAAGGCACCACCGGAGAATGGAAGAAAATTTCTATGAAGAGCAAGAACTATTCGGACTAGGCTGGGACACGCATCGTGAAGACAGATGCAGATACTCAGAGCACGTCCGTGCAGACCCCGCTCCTCGTGCGCGAGCGGCCGGCGGGGAAGAGTCGCGGGGAAGAAGGATTGCAGCCCAGCCCGACTGGCATCAGATTTGTCATCCTGCACCGAAGAGCAATCTGATGAAATCCTCGACGGTGCTCCCACAGCAGCCCTATAAATCTTCCTGGCAGGGCCGTTCGCAAGGTAACCTGCGGAGAGCGTGCCAAACCCCGGCTGAACGAACTCCGAAATAACTTTAGGGTCATCATGGCAGGGTCTCAGACTGTCTAAAGCCTTGCTCTTCACCTCTGGGTAAAACCGATCCTCAGGTGGTTTTCCAAAAAAAATGTAGAATGCAGAACAGATATTGATCCCACCTAAATAAAAGGCTTTCATCGCATCCAACAAGTGCTCCTCCACTTCCCTTCAGCTTTTGGAAGAAAACCATAAGATGTATGAGTTGGCAAGGTGGAGGATCTTCGGCAAATATTTAATGCAAGTTACATGTAAGACCAGAAAAATATGTTGAAAGAGCAATTTTTAATGGCTCAAAAGTTCCTATTAAGAGCTTTTTCAAGCCCATCGGAAATAAGGACAACGATGGAGAGTTGGTGGGACCTGCAAACAACCAAGATGCAACAGGAGAATTCAAGTCAAAAAAGGGTAATAGAAGAAATGCTAAACAGATTATTTTCATCTGCCTTGCCAGGGGACAGATGATATTTTACAAGGGATTAGTCAGAAAAATTGGCTCCAACTGAAGTGTCAATTTAAAGGCTTTAAAATAAATCAATAAAAAGAAAAATAAAGATGAGCCAAATGACGTTTCTGAGTGCTCTCAAGAAACTCAAACACAAAACTGTCTAACTACTAGCCACAGTGTAAAACTGACTGCTTAGACCAGCCTAGTGCTGAAGTAAAGACGGCAGAAAATATTAAAAACCGATACTGAAAACAAAGTTCTGTGAATTCAGAGAGCCACTAGATTTTAAATCTGGCTTCTCTACTAGGAAGGATAACAAAGAGCAATATATACATGGATAAATACACCATATTGCACAACCAACACCGCTTTCGTGGAAGAAAACATGTCTTGCAAATCTAAATTCTTTCAAAAACATGACGAGTGCATCGATGCAGGAGATCCAGTAAATGTAATGGATTTGTCCTCTCAGGGTTCACCAAAGCCACTTCCCGAAGGCTCTTGAAGAAACTAAACTGTCTTCAGATAACAGGGAAGCAAGGACGCTATTGCAGATTACGACATGATTAAGACAGAGGCTACAAGGGCAGGAATTAACAGTTAGCTTTATAAGGGAGGAGTATGACCAGCAAACTCCCAGTTGTGTAGATCTGCACTGTTCAACATACTCATACATGGCCTGGAAAAAGACGTGGCATAGGCCGAGGTTGGGACATCTGGCAAGATCCTGATTCAGGATAACAAAATACAATCTTATGTGTTAAGAGCAGCTCCTGTAACACTGACTTGCTGGGCAATAAATGCCATAGATACATAAAAACCACCAGGCAACAAACATGGGGGGAAAAAAGCCTTATGCCATAAAGACACACAAGCAGTCCAGAAAGAGAAGAAAACCTAGAGCTACAGCGAGTAATTAGCTGACGACCCGAGCTGACGGCTAAGCAGCAGAACCAGCCCCTCGCTGCCCCCCAAGAAAGCCCCAACCATGAGCAACGATGGGCGAAGAGCAGAGACAACCCAGAAGCCCGTTATGTCCCGCTGTGCATTCACGACACACCTGTATTTTGGATACGGAGCAAAGACCTGGTAAGTCCATCAAGAAAGAGCATCAAGGTCTACAGAACAGAAGAGAAGTCGGAAAAAGCAGGGGGTGGTTCCTTTAGAGGATGAACTCAATCAATGCGGATGCTCCAGCTTGGAAAAGGGATCGCTACAGCGGGGTAAACCCCCGTTTGGGCTACAGAAACCCAAACGGGAGGGCAGAAAGGCTTTCACCTGGTGATGCGGCAACATGAGAAGGAGGGAGGACCACAGTGGGCCTTGAGGGAGCAGAGTCAAAACGAAAGAGGAGGAGCACTGCTTCACAAACGCGTAGCGTCGCTGCGCCAGGCCAAGCCTCCAGGAAAGGCTGGGCCACCTCATGGAGAAGAATGAACTCAAGCTTCCTAAATACTCCGAGCTGTACCCAGCGCTGGAACGACTGGGAAAAATATCATATATGCTCGCTTTGTTTTTATGTTCCTCCCAAGGAAAACCTTAGAGGCTTTGCTGGAGACTGGACCGTTGCATAGATGAGCTTTTGGTCTGAACAAGATGTTTTCAAGTTCTTATGCAAAACACTGAACAACTTAGCGCAAGGAACGCCATGAAACTCCCCCAAATCTGGAAGGGCACAGTTTATCCAAGACGTTTCTGCATTGGGCTTTAAATGAATGAGGTAGCCAAATCCAGACCTCAAGAAAAATTTCAATTAATTAATCGACGGACAAAGGTTTGAGGCAAGAGCAAGGGAAGGCTCAATGAAACCTCCAGGAAAAGAAATCAAAGCAGGTAAGCGGAGTCCATCTCCACGCAGCAGGGAGCGAGCGCGCAGCCAGGGCAAGCCGTGCGAGTGGACGGCTTCAGCGGGTTCAAGGTCAGACAACTGCAGGGGCAACAGGCCCCTACACAGGCGCTTGAAGAACCGGGCAGGGATGTCCCCTCCAAGCTCCCTAACGGGACAGTCCTGGGCGCTGGGGCAGTACGAAGGGCAGGGGCTGCAGAAATGGCCAGGACCGCGTTTTGCCACTGAATGCTAAGCGAGATGGACCACCCGCCTGAAGCAGCAAGGCATTTCTTATCTACCTCCCCTAGTCGTTATCTCCTCCAACTGGTCTAAAGGCACTTGTTATTAGAGAACACGACTACGCGCACGGGAGCCTGGGCGCCGGCTTCCCCAGGCGAGGAGGCAGGTCTCCACCGAGACGAAGCACCAGCCAATTGTGCCATGATGCAGAAGGCAAAGATAACTTGGGGACAGGCCTGCAAAACGGGGCTGGAAAACGCACCGCAAAAGCCGTCGCGTTTACTCGTGAGCCATTCCCCCACTCACGAGGCTATTAATGTACCGAGGACGTCGCGAAAGACGGCAACCTTTTGATGGATTGATTCGAACTCTGTTGAAGAGCGTGTTTGTTGTTACAGTTAATCTCCTAAAACTTTCTCAGCATGTTTCTGCGAAGAACAATTCTGCCCTGGAAGGCAAAGGGACAGAATGATGAAGTACAGCCTTTTCACATCCTTCTGGTGGGATTCTGATTGTAAATCTTAGATTATTGAATAAACTTCCAGGAATCTGTATCTCAGCGAGTACAATTATATCTAGCAAAGCATCTAGTGTAACTGATAGGCTGGAGCCTTCTACTAGAGAATTCCAGCCAGACTTTTTTATAGTTTAAATTCTAGTACAAACTCACGCTGTTCTGATGGAATAGTGCTTTCTGAAACAGCAGACTGGAAATTATGTTTCTATGTTAAGAAGAGTGGAAAAACTTGCACCATCTCGGCATTCGCAGCTGATGATCTTCCCAAATTATGAGGATGTGACATTGCCGGATAAAAGTCATATTCTTCTTATACTGCGCGACAGTTCACCACCCTCCTGTAACTGGAAGCTTAACATTCTTGTAAAATATACAGTGCAGTATTATGTGACTGCTCTGGTAATAAAATTACTGTGAAACCAGTGCCTCAAGGGGAAATGCACATAATGTTTCTCCTGGAAAAGCTGCATGTCACAGTGCATAATGTCATACAAACAACATGTCATTAGAAGCGAAAGCGGCAAGCGGGATTAATACATGCATCAGATGGATCCGATAGACTCGTACAGCATATGCTAAAGGCGCTCTATCTCCATAACTGGTTGCTTAAACACTGCACTGCTTCAGACCTTTGAAAATAAAAAGCCAACGCTTAGCATACAATTAACCACTGCCAACGCCATCCTAGAGTCCCTCGCAAGGCTTTTCTCCCTGCTGCCTTCAGGGCTGCACGACCATCGGGGAGCGCGGCTCGCCCGCCCGAGCCCTGCGTCCCCACCCGGGGATGGCACGGCGGGGCTACGCCATCTCGCCCGGGGACCGGGACGGAGGCACGGCGGCTCCCGGCTGGGCCAGCTCCGACGGCTTTCTGGGGAAAACCGGGGAGAAACGACAGTGCGTGCCCAGACTTCAGGGGAGGTTCAGTGGTGCAGGAGGAGAACAGGGCTTGCATTGAGATCCAAGAAATACTTCTGCAGCCCTCGGTTCAGACATAGCTCAACAGTACTACTTGTTGAATATTAACAGCTGCTAAAAATATCTGCATCTTGGTATTGTTGCTCTTCTGATTCACACACTGGGTTTTTCAGGAGCTGATGAAAATCTGGATGCCTTTTCTACATGGGAAGTTCAGGCACTTTTCTGGGTGGCTCCCAGAGGCACAGGGGCAGGAGACGGCAGTCGCGCTCCTACCTGCTTACGTCCCTCTGCAAGATTTTCCATCCCTAAACGTTACCTGTAAGGCTTCTGCGTAACTGGCGTACAGACAGCTGAATTAGATTTGACTCTATCAGACTTATTTTGAGGGAGAAAGAGAGAGTGGTTTTCCTATGTCGCACGCACAGAAGCGGCAATAGGTTGTAAAGGAAGAACTCTCAATGGAATGGCAAGATTGAGCACAGAAACGCTATCCTGAAACGGGATCCGTTTTTCCCAGACAGTGACAAATTACGAAGAGACTGTATTTAGTTTCTTCTTTGTTTAGAGACCCTGAAAAATATGATGCCCATGTGTTAATGTTTGAACCCACCCTCCATTCTTACTGCATTAGTCCTGCTCGCAGTCATTCAATACAGAATCATGTGTGTAATCCGAAACATGTGTCCAGCGATGTGTTCCCTATTTACCAATTATTTAATTAGCTTTATTTGCTCTTTGAGATACAGGCAAAGCAATATTTTTTTATTTCCTGTATTTGAGTATGAGCCGGTATTTGCCAAATATTTAAGTATAGAGAGGTATGCTCTTAATTTACTGAGCCGCTCTCAGCATCGTCAGAGGCGGCTCTCTCCCTCACAGGGACACGCCGCCATCGCCGCTTCCCCCACACCACGTGGAAACCCAGCGAAGAACTGAAGGGGATGAACGTCGTGATACAGAAGTATCACCTCACGCGGCACTGCAGGCGATGAAACCACTAAAGACAATAAAATCAGACTTCAAAACCAGTGGGATCAGGCGCTTCGCCGGTGCGATGTCTTCCATACCAACTCCGAAGCAAAGCGCTTTGCTGTAATCATATTTAATTTGCAAAAAGCAGCAGTAGCAGTAAAAGGCACGAGCAAAGGAGGCAAAGGTCAACTACGATGTGCTGATTTCCATGAAATCCTTGCTATCTCTCTGCACCTACGTAACTAAGCAGCTAGTCCTCCCGCACGCTGCGATACACCACCGAACGACCCTCCACCTCGACTTCAGCTCTTCGGCGCTAGCGCGGTGCGCCGAAGCGGACGCGAGGGGAGACGGGGGAAAGGGAGAGCCTCGGGCGGCAGCCGCAGCGCCCGACCTCAACTCACCCATGATACTGTCCGTCCCGTTGGCAGGGGGTGTGCAAGAAGACGCGCTGTAATGATTTGTGCCACTGCGGTGGAAGGTGGACATCGGAGGAAGACTGGAATTGATGTCTGCTGAGGAGTGTGATGGGTAGCTCTGTGGCAAAAAGGATAAAAAAAAAGAAAAGGAAATATTTTAACTATTGAGAACATGGAAGGCAGCAGGCTGCTCGTATTGCCCCAGTCCCAGGTGCTGTCGTACTTCACGCAACCGAGAAAAGCAGAATGCTGCCCTAAGACTAAGCAGGGAGTCTATTTTTCTTACCCTAATTTGACATCTTCTGGAGGAGACACAGCACACACCTATCTGATACGGATAAATATCCACAGTGGATGGTTCATAACTGATGATGGTACCATAGAGGTGTAACGAGAAGAAATTAAGAAAGAAAAGTTAGGTGACGTATCAAGCAAACCTTTTTGAGAGGGACGGCTACTGGCTGGAGGAGAAGCCTCCCAAGGGAAGAGGCAGAAACCCCACACTGCTTTTGACATGAAAAACAAGATCTGACTACAAGATGTGCATGGCTGGTATGACAAAACGTGCCATAAGGAAACACGCCGGCACCCCAGGTAATCAACCGGATCAATTTTCCCTCCCCTCGCAGTGCCTGTGGGACAGACGATCGAAAACGCGACGGATCAAGTTCTCCCAACAAGGGTGGGCCAAGCGTCTGGGCAGCACGCAGAAGACTTTGGTAGCTACATGGCTGGATCAACACAAACCTTCCTTACTGTGACACAACACCGCTGCGGTCGAACGCTTCGCTGAACTTGGGTTACTACAAACCTGGCTTCCATTAGTGCCGTTTGTCACTGTTGATAGTCTTGTCTTGATCAGTGGAAGACACTGTGTGCAGCCAGGTCCTAGAACATGCCCAGCTTTTATCTCCACCACAGCATTGCCCCCAGCAGAAGGGAGGTCCTGCAGAAGACCCCTGGGTTTTGGAGACTCTGATGCAAAGCCTCCTTAGAAAGAGGGGTAGCTGGAGGCACACGGCAGTACCTGGCCCAGGATCAGGGCGCTGAAGCTAATGCAAGATCATCTCTGTGCCCTCTGCCTCCCTAGGTGGTTCAGAGCAAGCCAGCTGAAAACATCCTTCCCTTCGTTTGTACTATTTAATTACTTTTACAGGATTTCTTGTAATTAAGTGGCAAGTAACTGAATACTTGAAAGTTATCTCAAAGAATGTAAACAACATAGCCCAAACCTATTTTTCTTATCCATGGAAAAACGACCATCAACTCGGACTGAGGTCTGTATAACATTTTCAGGCTTTGACTCATTATAAACCACTCCAGGAGGACTTCAGGCCCAAACCCAACTGGCTGAAACGGCACAGCTGAACGCAACTTCTCATCTGAGGGAGAAAGGAGTAAAGGAGGAGCGCTTAGGTCAACGGTCTGAGCAGGAGCGGCTCCATCTCCCCGGCCGCACGGCTGCTCCGTCACACCTATCCAAGCGCTGGTTTGGGATTTTCTCCTTTCTCAGGGGCAGACATCAAACCGCTATTGCCAAACATTTTAGGAAAAACTTGGGATCTGAATATAGCTCAGCGGAGAGCTGTTCTCTGTATTCAATGCATCCAGTTAGAAAATCCCTGACATGCCTGGGAAAGTAAAAATAATAAACCAACAGCTTTTCTTTCCTTCTTTTGCTATGTGCATTTTCTCTACAGGTCACTGAGAAGTTAAGGACATTTGCAGGGAACTGAAATCACTCAACTTCCCTCGACAAGCTGAGCACTCATGGATGCTCCTGCTGACCACAAACTGCTGACCTCTCACTGACGCTCCAGTCGAAATTATGCAGAGTTTATTTAAAGTAGCGCTGCCTCCCTTCTGTCCCAGGGCCACCTAAACCATAGAGGGCTCCGCCAGTCCAGACATACATCATACACGATTAATACGAGCATCGTCGGCACTGAACACCTGCAACTCCAACTGGCATCAGTGGTCCTCGCTCTCTCTGAAATTTAGGATAAATGTAACAATACCTCCACAGAAAAACGTTTTGGGGAGCTCAGGTGGAATACCCCTACTCGTTTTACATTGCAGAAATATTTTAACTCTTCATAAAAACCCCTACATGTTACAAAACCAAGAAATTCAGGATCGAGGTAAACTGGAATGCAACAACGTTTGCAGACTTGCCCCATGAAGGCGCTCAACTGCCTTACCTCTACCCTGAGCTGATACCACAAAAAGTCACCTAATTCTGATGAATGAGGACCAGTGGAGATAACAAATTAGATTAAATTGGGTTTTAAAAGTTATGCTCAATTTTTATTATATATGCTTGTCACTTCAGAGCAACGTTAAGTTTGCTTAGTGCCTTAATTATGTCTTTTATAAGGACATGATTAAGCAGTTTTGGAGGCAATTTCTTTTGCTTTTGACTTCCTATTAATTTTACATAGCAGTGTGCTAACCTCGTTAAATGTGAGACTTTAAAGATTTGTTTTGCAAATGAAGTTTCAGTTTGCAAGAGTGAGTTTAATTCTTCTTATTCCCCAAAAGATGGTTCTGCAAGACTTTGCAGCAACGGACTCCTTCCTCCCTTAAAACACTCCTCCTCCTTACTCTTCCCTTTTAATGGTCTTCAAGAATGAAAAGTAGAGGTACAGAAGAGGAAAACATGACTTGTTTCATACGCTTGGAGAAAAATTACGTCACTTTAGCTGTCCATTTCTTTACCTCTTACTTAAAAACAAAACCAAAAAACCCCTGAATTGATGCAAGCCAGTGTTATTTCTACATCATCGACTCAGCTGTGATATTGGGAGAATACCCCCTAAGCCGTACTCAGATCAGATTTAATTCCAATTTTATTCTGTTCCAATACAATAGATGGAATCGGTCCCAGCAACTTCCTCCTGCAAGAGATCAGGACGTACCAGAGAAAATAAAAAACCCTCCCTTCTTTAAAGCAGAAAATTGATGCTAGGTAGTTATCTAGAAACTCAGACCAGCAAAGGCCACTGCCTGCCGTAAATCATAACACCAAAGAGCACGGGCGCATGCGGCTCATCGGCAGGCTGGCGGCCGCAGGACGAGCAGAGGGTACAAACACGGGCTCGACCCTCTTCTTGCAGCTTTGGCTGAAGGAAGGGTCTGCGTGACTACTTTTTTCCCCTCTTTTCCACTTCCCAGTTGCACTAGGAGAGGTTCTTACAGAAGTGGCGACCTTCAGTGGGAACGCCTACCGCGCACAGGGCGAAGCTCAACGCCTCCCTTCCCTCAGCGGAGCCTGAATAAACCCTCTACGGCCAAGTTTTCTGAGATGCCTCAAACTTGGTTTTGCAGAGCTGGGAACAGACATCGGCGCACGGAGAACGTTTTAGCGGCACGACTCGAAGACGCGCCCGTGCCGCGAGCGCGCTGTGCCGAGCACCGCCCGGCGCGAGCCGTGCCCCCCGCCGCGCCCGCCCCGTGCCCGTGCCTTACCAAGCGGTCGTGCGGGTGCAGGCTGCAGTAGCTGCTGGACTGGGGGATGTGAGAAGAGTTGCCCAGCATGCCCCCGTACCCGGGCTGGTTCATCCCGCTGGAGGAGCTCCACGGGTCGCTGCTGTGGTGGCCATCTGTAACACAGAAGGGGAACACCGCTGGCTGCCGGCGCCGGACCCTGCAGAACCGCCGGCGCTGGGCCTCTGCAAACTCCGTCCCAACGCCCCTAACGGGGCTCCAGGGCTACGCCGCTTTAGCATAAAGCCACGGACTTTAAGAGAAACGAAGCGGAACTGAGCAACGGTGAATACTCGTGTCATCCTGCAATGCTTCATTACAGTCGCATCGCTCAGGCTTGAAAGTCTCCTGCTGCTTTATTCCTGCTCTGGTACCATAAACTCAAGTACATAAACTCCATTATAACAAATTTCATCAGAGACAAAAGTCTGAACATTGACATGAAATACACTGAAGCCTACAGAACGAGGATGGGCTAACGAGCTTTGGAGAAGCCTCGGCTTGGTAAATGATCAGATAATTCCCGAACTTTGAACGTTCCCACATCCAGAAAGTTTTCCGAGTTGTTTTGTTGTTGCTTTTTGCTTGCTTGTTTAAAAAGAGAGCAGCACCACTTGTATGGTTTCTCCTTTTCAGGATTTCGCAGCTTTTGTCTCTGCATCTCCTAAGCACAGCGTCCACCCTTCGGGCCAGCTCACTGCCGAGGTGAAGAGTGTAAAAAGGGCTCCCCAAATTTTATCAAGTAAAATCGCTGGTTGCAGATTTTGCATTTAACTAGACATGCTGACATGGAATTACGATGATGCAGTGAAATGTATTTTCTACTGGAAGAATGCCAATGCGCTAACAAAAAAAAAGAAAAAACAGGTAACTTTTCCATAACGGCCAGCAGAGCTGAAAGACGGGCACGCGGGCTGGAAAAGTTGTCAGCTTTTTCAAACTACAGGAGCTGGTCTAATAAAAAATGATTATGTCGCACCTACAGCCCTGCCTTATTTATACACTTCAAAGAGCCTGGCAGCAGCAGCGCTTCCAGCATCACCTTCCCGTGGCTGTTTGAACAGTCATTTAACTCAGATTTATGTCTTCAATACGAATCTGCGAGAAGATAACATTTAAAACCGCAGAATGGCTAAGCGCTACAAAGGGTAAATATTTGCTATCATTAGACACCTATTAATCCCCAGCTTTATAACTCTATAGGAGTTTCAGAGCAGGTTGCTCTTTGGGCGGTATTTATTCACGTTTTAAGCCAAGAGCACCGTTTTCTTTTCCGTCACGGCCTATACCTCCCAGGAAACGGTCCAGATGCGGATCCCCCACCACGGGAGGTGACCAGCGGGGTCAGGGCTTTGAACGATGTCCTCTTCCCTCCCACCAGCGCTGGTGGAGGACCAGCAGAACCCCTCCTCGCAGCGCTCGAGCCCCGGACCCGGGACAGGAGGGTCCAGGGGTCCTTCCTGCCCGCAGCCCTGCCCGTCCTGCCTGCTGCTGCTCCTTCACAGGCAGCCAGCTCGGCCCCCGCGGCGGCCGCCTAAGGGAAACCCAGACACCAGCATCCTCGAGCGAGGAGGCGGAGACGTGGCGGAGCTCCACAGGAGACGGCCCGGTCACCCTGAGGCTGGGAGCTGAGCCATCCCCGGGGACGCTGAGCAGCGCCCATGACCTTCAGGTGGTGGGGACACAAAAGCGGGTTGTGTTGGGTTTTTTTTCCCTAAGGGTGGGAATTGTGAAGTGTATATATATGTATACGGAATAAAATCCAATCCCTTGCCCTGCAAATACTTTAGCCTAGCAGTCCTGCTGAATTAAACAGGTTTACTTACCCTTTGCTTAGCCTAAAGCAGAGTATATGTAGAAGTGTTTAAAAGCTAATTGCTTTGCCCTCAATGTGGCAAACGATGAGCACTCTAATTGTGTGTGAATCCTTCCACACTCTAGGAATCTTATTTACTAAGTTAGACCAAATTTCGTTGTACCTGCATTGGGAGAAATACCACATGGTAGCGGTGAATACCTGAAAACTATCAACCCATCCTCAAATGAGAGAAACGGCTTCATTTTAAAAAGGTTGCTCTAATATGCACGCAAATCGGGGTTTCTGTAGCACTGTACGCTTTACGTAAGACAAAATCCTTCTCATTAACGTAAAACAATGCACCAAGTACGCGCGCAAACTTGTGTGCATTTAGCGTATGCATAATATACGTGCACACGCTGGAAAAAAAGGCTTGAAGAACCTCGGGTGATAAGAGGCTGGCAAGTTATTCATCACGCCGCTTCACCGCGGGATCAAACAAGACGGGCAGGGGCACAATGGTCAAACGAAGACACACAGGGCTTCATTTTAATGGTAATGTTACAGACCACGAGACGATATTCCAGCCTCTCTCCGCTACGTATCAACCAAAATACAAACACAGAAAATGGATGCAAACCAGAGTTCCTTTTGAAAGCAGCGTCTTACCTTGCATGAAGAAGGAGCTAGGAAAAGTGCTGGCTGCTGGTTTTGAGGATGGATAACCTGGTGAATCCCTATTGTAGTCGGCAGTGCTTGCTGACGGGGCATAAACCTAAGGAAAAAAGACTAATTTAGTATGCCTTTAGCAGGAAGCAGGAAAGAAATATTGAGTTTTTACCTTGCTCAGTATAAATCAGTTCACAACACCACATAATTCTTCTCTCAGAACACAAAAACCTCAGTATATGTGTGACTGGAAAATAAATTTTAAGCTTCAAAAGAAACCCCAGCCTGACATTTTCCAGCTTTAAACAAGGATATTTGCAAGGTATTTGTCAAACTATGTATTTCTGTAAATAAAATGAACAAACAGATGGACGTTATGTTCTTCCTAGAGCATTGCGGAGCTTAAAATAAACAGGAACTTGAAACAATGCTGATTTTCTCCCTACGAAAGCGTACAGACTTTTCCCACTTAAGAACAAAACTGAAAGCGCTGCAAGAAAGCAAAAAAACTTCATTTCCCAAACTAAAAAAAAAAAAAAAGGGAAATTTAGAAAAACAGCATTATCAAGAACACTGAAAATTACAAACATATCTTGGGATATGAAATTCCCATGGATCAAGCTCCTTCCAGAGAAGCTTGAAAGGACTATTAAAAACCTGGATCTACACAAGACCACCAACACAGCATGTGTACACATCAGGGGAAAAACTCCTCCTTCCTTCGGCCTTATTCTATTTGTCTGTGCAATAAACTCAGCGCGCGTGCCAAAACACTCATTTACTTATATTTGTTTACTAATACACCAGAGCTTTCTGCAACTTGCCCTTTAGAAAATAGCTGTTGTATTTCTTGCTTTAGCTTAGTTCAACCAGGACAGCATTTAAAAACAAAACAAACCCCTCAAAAAATCCCCCCAAACCAGTCCGGGCTGAGGAGCGTTACTTATTATTTACAGCGCAATTTATTCCCTCTGCCTATACGCTCTCTATATTCCTCCGCGCTTTGTTTCTGCGCTGGAGGTGCCTCTCTCCAGATGGTCAGGAAGACTGAAGCACTGTCATCTCCTTGATGAAAATGGATACCTTCCTGCCTCCATTTTGAAGCAGGCAGCAGATCACAAAATTGGCAGAGCGCCTGCTCCGACGTTCGCAGGTCACAGCGAAAGGGAAGAGAAATCCACCAGCGAAGCACGGCCGCGGCGGGGCCGGGAAGAGCGCCCGGCCCTCCTCCGCCGGCATCCCTCGGCCGGGGCGGGGGGAGCAAAGGTCTCATTAAAGGGAAAAACCACCCCAAACCCACAAAAACAGAGAGCAAAAGGCTGAGGGCCGCGGGATGCTGAGTAACATGCCCGCAGGCTTCGGGGCCCCCCGAGCCCAAGAGAGGAGCAGGGCCGTGGGATGGAGGCGGGCAGCCCAGCATCGCATCCCCGGGCGGTACAGCAGCCCCCCGGCTTCGTGAACCTGAACGTCGCCCGCGCAGACAGGGCCAAGAGCAAGCCCCATGTCACAAATCAAAGCAAAAGTCTTTTTTTTTTTTTTAACACAGCGCCTCAGCCGAGGCTGACGCGGGTTTGGGGTGCTCAGCATCGGGCACTCAGGAGGAGAAATGCCGCAGCAGCCAGGAGCGAGCCCCGGGAAAGCCTGAAGATTATTTGGATGGGTAAAACAAGCGGCAACGCCGCTCTGCACCCAACCGGCCAAACCAAGCCACGGCGAAGCCAACAGCCCGCGCCGCCGAGGAGGAGACGGCGGGTGGGACGCAATCGCTGCCATCACGCTGGTATCGCAGGAGGGGACCTTCTACTCGTGCGTCAGCGTTTAACTGGATCAAAGGCACAAATACCCCACAAGCAATAGCCAAACCCTGCTGCCTGCCTGCACGAGGGTGGGCAGGGGCAGGGGCACCCAGCTCTGGGGCGAGCTGTGCCGTGCCAGGATGGGATTTTGGAGCCGGGCGGCCGTGTGCTCTCGCCGGGCACCGCCATCCCAGCCTCCGCCGTGACAGCGAGGGACTGGGGGGTCTGGCCATCGCAGGATCGGTCCCTGCATCCATCCGTCAGGGCAGGCACCAGCTGCGACAGCCCAAAGCATCACCTTCAGTATCAGCACCTTCAGCATTGCCGTTTCCAGATCAGCTCTCCCCTTAGGATGCTGAGCGATGCAGAAAGCAAGCTGGCGCGGGACGTTAGTGACGGCTTCAACCTCGGGCCGCGGGGAAAGTCCCTCTTGACCTCAGCCCCTCTGCGCCTCGCAAAGACGAGTGCTGGGATTCAGCTACGGGAGGGGAGGTCAGCGACAGAGGCCAAGAGGCTTTTTGAAAATCAGGAGAGCCATGGGCATCAGTCAGCCCAAACCTCCACTCTCTGGCCAGCGGGAGGGTCAGGGGATGCCTCCCCCAAATGCCCTTCCCAACCCTGCCCTCTCCCACTGCTGCTCCCGCACCGCCTTCGAAAACGGTCCGTGCAAGTTCTGCGGGTACCAGAGAACAACCCTGAAAGCGCAGAGGGCTTCAGGAAAGGTATCCGAATGCCAGGTTTAATGCTGAAAGATTAAAGATGGACAGGTACGGGGGGGAAAAAAAGGGTGCTTGAATACACCCAGTGCCCAGACAGAGAGGAAGCGAGCACGGAGGTTGGACAGCAGCACGGACCTCCCAGGCAGCACGCTGGCTGTGCTGGCGCTTCAATGAAACAGGCGTCGGACACTTCTGCGCTTCCAAACAAAGCCTCTGCGGAGGCAGAACGGGCGCCCTGAAAGACCAGCTTCCCTGCGCCGCGGGATTTATCGGACAGTGATGTCTCTGCTCCGCCGTATCGTGATATATCGAACAGCTTGGGGCCTTCCGCTCGGCGCACGCCGGTGCCTGGCACGGGGTTTTCCCTCCGGGCTGCACCCACGGAGCGGGGAGGGTCTCTTGGGAAGGGCGGTGCCTGCCCTGCCCCGCCCTGCCCCGCCCCACCACGCCCTGCCCCGCCCCTCCAGCGCCACCCATCCCCGCCCCGGCCGGACACGGGGTGCCCGTGCCACCGACTTGTGAGAGCAATCGCCCCCCTACCCAGAGGTGACCGCGTCTTGCTCTTGTCCAAGCAGACCCCAGCTGCCCCCTTACTTGCTGCGCCCGAGGCCCCCAGGCTTGCGTAGAAGTTTGATGCGCATTTCAGAGGAAAAGCGGTCAAAACGCCGTGTTTTTAACGCATACAGCGAAAAGCTACAGCTCTCTTCCCTTGCGCTCATTTGACGGGTATCCCGCAAAGCTCCCTGACTGCCGGGGAGGTTTCCCAAGGGACAGGTGAACACCTAGCGGATGACCTCATCAGTGAGGTAACGACTCCAGCGCAGCCCAACTACCGCACGGTACCCGGGAAAAATGAGATGGGCCCTGGCCTGGAAAGAGATGAGGAAAAACCCTCCCGTGTCCCCTGGACGGTCCCTTCTCCTCCACCTCTCCCCACACACCCCAGCCCTCCCGCTCACGACGATATACATTCAGCTCAACCCGACGCCTGGTTTTTCCCATTTTCCTGCAGCCATCCAGCCTAACCGCTTTCAGACATGACTCCAGCTCAACAAAAATTACGCCCGGAAAGGGCCCCCTCCCACCGACGGAAATTTGGCTTTGCACCTCAGCTTTCCGCAGTACCTGCAGAGCCTGAGTTATAAAGGTCTAACAGCTCCCCGTACACGCTGTAAAGAAAACGAGTGTGGGTTTTATGCCTCTTGCTGACTTATTCCCTAATTTATGAGTTTGCTTCGTTTCGTTGCTTGTTGTCAAACTGAACCGTAAAGCTGCAGGGTCAGAGTCTCCAAGGCGGGTGCCTGAGCTGCGGCGGCCCCCGCGCCAGCGCTGCTCGCCCCGCCGCCGGGGCTCAAGAGGAGCAGGCTTCAGAAAGAACCAAAACCGGGAGAGCCGGCACTTCACCGAACGCCAGAAAGCCGTGGTGGCGGCGGCAGGCCGTGGCGCTGGCTGGGGATGCAGCCCACCACCCCTGTTAGCCACAGGAGAGGCGCCGGGACAAGGTGACAATTCAGTCCGGGTCAAACGCCTGCGGGGATTTGCCTCTCCAGTTCTTTGCAGCTGTATAAAGACACGGAGCGAAGGCTTTGGCACGCACCAGCCCGGGCTCTCCCGGGCACGCTTGGAGGTCGGGAAGGGAAGGGAAGCATCGGGAGGAGCAGGGGAGGGCGGACGGAGGCTGGCGGTCATGAAACGACGGGAAAAAATAGCCAAAATAAATGCCAGCTTACGAAGCGTCATGTAACGGGGTGTAACTCTTCCTCGCGAAGGACAGATACTTGATTTATCCTTCTCTTGGTTTTACAGCTGAATTTTCACACGGTGAAAGCCACTGGGCTGAAGCAAAGGAACTCCTTTTGCTGTGACAGGCTCAGTCATAGCAAAAATTTGAAGAGATATAAGGTAGCCTTTTAAAAAAACCATGTATTTCCTGAAGAACTGTCACTCTTTCAACATAAATATTCATTATTTTCAGATTTTTATCACAGTGGGATCCTCATGTTATCACGACATTAGCTAAGAGCACACACGGAAACTCCTCTCGCGTCAAAAGTGCGCAGAAGTCTCCAGGCTCGTTTCCCTCTGTATCATCGGGACTGCGGTGTTTTCAACAGGCCATAAAGAGCGCGCAGGGGACCATTAACTGGATGAACAACATTCTGACTGGCCCCTGTCTTTTTGTCATTCTTCCACAAAGCAACGTTTAAAAAAGCAAGAAGCGTCTTATTTAATCACATCAATAATCCGTCCAAAAATCTTTGCCAGATAATTTTACGAAGATGGAATTGCGCCGATAGCCCCATTTAAACGGAGACATAAATTACCATGAGTAAGTGTTGATAAAGAAAACAACCCATTAACTTGATCCAGAAGAGTGAAAGTAAAATGGGTTAAATTTATGGCACTGATAAAACCGGTAATATGCTGTCTCCAAAAAGGCAAAAGAGAGTAAACCGCAGATGTGTACAAGTGACTTTCTGATTTGACGGAAAATATATTATAGATTTAAAGATGTTAATATTCTTAAAAGCGAGCCTGAATTTAGAAAATCACTCTGACTCATGCTGGGAGGTTTGAAGAGATGATGAATAACGATCTGGGAAAAACACGCCATTCTGTAATATGACATGATGAAAAAATTATCACATTGTTGCCATTTTTGGGAGCCTGCCTGCGAGTTCCAAACACCTTTTCTTCTTCAATTCTTCCGGAAAGCTCGCTGCCCTGCGAACACGTTTCCAACATCTTTCATTTTTCAGTATTCAAGAGATTTGGTTAGGAGAGCTGCCGATGCGGCCGGCGCTGCCCCAACGCCTCCGGCCAAGCCGAGCATCCCTGGATGCTCGCGGGCTGGATGGACCATGCGCTCAACCCTTGGGGATCTGGAGTCTATCAAATAAAGGATAAACGGCCTTGGAAACGCTATTAGTAAGTCATAATATTAGCTACGGAATGAACTGGAGGTGTGCTGGTCAGTGCTGGCAGGGGCTGGGGGGGAGAAACCCCAGCTCCACGGGTCAGGGACGCGGCCGCCCCTCGCAGACATCACCAGCGGGGATGCGTGCGCTTGCCAAGTACCGGGAGATGCCTCCAGCACCGTCCCCCCGACCCACCGCGGCCTCTCTCCATCAGGATGGCCGGGGGCAGCTGGCTGCAGGTGTATGGAAACCCAGCCCCAGCAAGGAGATGCGAGAGATTTGTCTTCTCCCCTTCCGTCTTGGCTCTTCTCCTCATCTCCCTCCGCCTCTCCTCCGCTCTCAGGCACTGGCTGTACCGTTGCCAGAAGATTTCAAATTTCCCCTCGAATTGAAAGGTGTCTCCATTTCTCGGCTCGCGAGATGCTCCATGCGAGGCAGGCTGGACGAGAGGGCATCCCTCCGCTGCCACGGCCGCGGCGGTGCAGCGGGGCTCGGGCAGCCCCATCCCGGCCTGCGCCCGCAGGGTGAAATTAGGAAAGATCTATTACCTGGCACACACGGCACAAACGTAAAGCACAGGCTGTAAAACACAACCGTGATTGAGAGCAGCGTATTTCCATATACGGAGCAATCCACTTAAAGAGGTACCTGCTATAAGGAAACATTTGTGAAGAGAATAAACCCATCAATCAGCAGTCCAGAGACTTTAAAATACATGGCGAAACTCCTTTAAAATTAAGATCTCAAAGAGAACGCATATTAAATTATAAGTGCATTACCAAATGGCAAAGCGTACTGGCTATCAGAGCTGTCAGGAGGAATAAACCTGCTCGCTGGAACAACCTGCTCTGCGTTAGCAGATGTCAGCTTCGCACAGAGGGGAAAACTCTTTTAAGCGAGGACCTGGCCAAGCAGACAGCGCTGGGTGCAGGAGCCTCTGAGCCTGCGGCACCGGCCACGCGACGCTGCCTTTTCCCACCAGCCTCGCCCTGGTGGTACCTGTTGGCTTCCGCTGACCGGGCGGCACACGTGGGAGCCACGGACCGACCGCGGCCACGTGCGCTCGCGGGTATTACAACTTTCTTTGCCACAACCTGTTTCCCACTCCCCCGGCCGGGGCTGCCCGCAGCCGCCTCCCGGGCAAGGCTGCTCGGTGCCTCTGCGGCCCGGGAACTCCCCGTCCGCACCGGGCTGAACGCGGGACCCCGGCAGACGGGTGCGTGCCGAGGACGGCACTGCCCTGGGCAGCAGCGGGGTCCCCAGCCAGAGGATGCAGACGGAAACGCTCTCACCAGCAACACTAAAAAAATTAAATGCAAAAAAAAGAAAAAAGAAAGACTAAAATACCACTATTCCCTCCTTTATAAGCATTTGAGGGACACGCTCAGCTGCTGGCCTCGTTCCTCCCAGCTCTGCCATCAGACCAGCGACTGCTCTGCCAGGCTAGGGATGAGTTTCCCCAGCTTTTAGTTAAAAAAAAAAAAAAAAGAAGAAGAAAGAAAGAAAAAAAAAATCTGTACTTTCATATGCGTGAGGAGCAGACCCCCCTTTCCGTGGGCTGACCTGTTCCAGGTTTCCAGCAGAAGGGCACTTTTCAAACCGCAGGTCCCTAATTTCGGCCACATGTTGCAGCGGGCGAGCGGGGGGAGAGGAAGAGGAGCGGGGCGCGGGGGCGGCGGGCGCTGATGAAAAGAGCAGCCCCGCCAGTGAAGCACATTACCAGCCCGGCCTGGAAGGGGCCGGAAGGAAAACCCACCCACCTCACCCTGCGTTTATTCTATCAACCTGCAATTGCAGCAATCAAAACCAGATGTCGGCTCTTCCAGATCTTTCTCACAGGACAAACACGCGAAAGGCCTCGGGCCTGGCGTTGCCATCAAATGGTAATTGAGACCATATGAGCCCCAACGCAGAAAAGCACATGCAAACCACCCCCCGGCCCCGTGAGAGGTATGAAATTGCAGGTCCCGCTGAGCCGTTAAGTGCACGGTGCACCGTGAAAAACAAGTGTACGCAGCCAGGGTAAGCACCTGTACGGCCCGCCGCCCCCGCCGCCGCGGCAGGGCCCGCGGGGGGGCCCTCCGGGGTTAACGACAAAGGTTGGTTAGCGCTGCGGAAAGCCAGCGCAGGTGCGGGACCGGTCACACCCCCCCCCCGTCGCCTTTGCGTCGCAGCCTGCGCCACGTCCTTTAATTGACGCCGGTTCTCCGTGTGTGGCGCACCCAAAACCCCGACTCCGGGCTGCGGCCTGTGCAGCAGGTTTAGCCTCCCGATTATCTCCTCTCCTGCTGCTCTCGTTTATTAAAAAAATTCATCAGGCTCATCGACTGTAACCTCACGCCCCTCGGCGAAGGCTTTGCACCAGGGACGTTGGCACGGACGCGCTCCCCGCGCCGGGCTCCTGCGAGCGCAGGTTTCGCGCGGGACTGGCCCGGCATACGCCAAACGTCCCGGTTCCCGCCCGCTGCGGCACAGCCGAGCGCCCCGCTGCCCCGCCGGGCCCTGGGTTTCCTCTCACTCGCACAAACGCCATCGAGTAGGAACTTGCAAAGGCTGACGTCGACTCGAAAGCCGCTACAAAGTGCCAGCTTTACAAACCGCAGCTCGTTTTGAGGTGAAACGCTGCAATCTGGACCAAACCACCTATTTGCTGCACGCTGGTTGTTCCGCTCCCGCTGGGAATCGCTGCTCGCACAAAGAGCTGCCCTACGCTCCGCATACCCTAAACATTAGCTGCCTGACTTTTTTTTCCCTTATCCCACCCTATATGATCCTCTAAGTCCTCAGATCCTGTTCACTTAAAATGTCTTCCAGATGGGACTGCTGAACACTGCATCTTGTGAACGCCCAAAGTTAAAAAGGGGTCAACTAAATGAGAGAAAAAAAAAAAATTACAACATTATGTCATCCCTGTGCAGTAATACACACTCTAAAAAAGCAACAATAACATAAATAGACCCGGAGATTTTCTATTCAGACTCTGATTTCTCTCTGCCATTTGTCTTTATCACGCAGCTGTCCCGGGTCATTACCAAAGCAGCGCAAGAGCGAACGCCACCAACCCCAGCCGGGCCAGGAACCGCAGGTGGATCCTGCTCTAACATGACATCGACAGCGCTTTGCTGGGATCCTGGACAACCCAGGAGGCAGAGCTCGCCGAATGGTCCCACCAAAGCACAACTGTTTCCAACAGGCGTTAGGGAAAGAAAAGGAAGAGCGAGAGGAGCAAGAAGAGGACAACACCAAAGAGCGGCTAAGGAGAGATTGGGAGATGGCCACCGACGGCAGGAGGAAGCCCCAGGGACGAGGAACGAAAAGAGGAAAGCAAAGCAGAAAGAAAAGGAGAGTCAAATCAAAATCCATAGAGAGGGAGATTTAATAACTAAGTAGCAATGGGCCATAGTGATTGCACAGCAGAAAGGCCTCAATGTTTTATTTAAGAGTACGTTACAGAGGGGACATGGCGAAGGGGGATGCCCGGGATCCCGGCACCACCAGCGGTGAGACCAGCCAAGATGGGCAGAATCGAAGAGCGGCGTCAGGCACAAAACCTTCGGCACAGCCGAGTGACATGCAGCTGAGCATGGCTTTGCCATCCGTTTGGTTATTTTCTTTCTTTCTTTCTCTTTTTTTTTTTTTTAGCCACCAGGCCACATGGATGTGCGCACGGGAGGATCAGCCTCCGCCGGGTCACAGGGACAGGAGCAAGGGAGGCTTTGAGAACCAGAGAGCCGCCCTGACGGCGCTCCAGGCTTGAGCACGACCCTGGCCGTGCTTCTCCGAGCCACGAGCCTGCCCTCACCAGCCCTGCTGGCATTCGGAGAACGCACGGGGGAAGGGATGGAAAGATGCGCCAGCACAGAAGATGCAACAGAAGATGCAACAGAGGCTGTGGAGGAATGAGAAAATTATAGATTTTGGAGACGCTGACTCCATGAAAGCCGATGAGGAGCTGGCGACTCAAGAGTGGAGGGAAAGAGTTGGCTCCCTTACCTGACCTGGGTAAACCAACACGCAACCCTCGCGGCGAGCGCTGGCCAGATCGGGGAAGGACCCCGAGGATGCGGAGGGCAACGGAGAGGAGCAGGAGACATGTCCAGGAGGAGAAGCAAAAGAGCAAAATCGAGAGGGAGTGCGTAGGAAGAAAGGACAAAGAAACAGGGGTGTGACCGGAGAGATGGGACAAAATTAAAAAATTAAGCCAACATCCTGCAGTTACCAGGATTTCAACAGTTGCAGATGCTCAGCAAGGCAGAACCAGACCTCCAAAAAGCAATAAAGAGGGAGCAGAGGGAAAAGAGTGGGAAAATAGAAATAAAAGTGACGATGAAAAGAACAAAGGTGCCACTTGGCCGAGTTCCAGGGGCAGTTTCCATACGTGAATTCTAATTCACTTTTCACGTCAGATAGCGTGTTTTTAAGCATTTATTTTTTTAGTAAAAGATTTCCCAGAAGAGACAGAGAAAAGGAAAAGGACCATTCCACTCTTTTTCCTTCTTTCGGGATCTGCTTTCTAACTTCCTTTTCTCCACTGCATTTATTGAGAACCATTTTGTATTGGGTTTTTTTTTTCATTTTCTATGCTCTGTTTACAAATACATGCAGAGACAGTGAATGTATCAGACATCTGCCCATATTTTCCTCTCAAATCTCTCCGCAAGAAAAGAGCCTTAATTTCACAATCTTCCTGTGTTTCTGGTCATTATCTACCTAGCACAGTGTGATCAAATAATTTAAAGCATATACAAACATTAATTAGACCTTATCTGTTTGCCTAAAGTCCTGACGCGAGCTCCTGAGAGCGGTGGGGTGCGCACCAGCGGCGCACCCTCACCGTGGGCGTCAATCAGAGGAGCTGATGGCGGGGCTGTGACGGTCATCAGCGGGGAACGAGGGGAGCCAAGCGGGCGCAGGCTGAGCTGGGCGAACTGGGAGGGACTGGGACAACCCAAAGGAAACCGTGCTTCACCGGAGAGCGCGAGGGATGGAAATACCCCCGTTCAGGACTAAGGCTGATGGAGCATCCCCAGGGAATTGGCTATAAACTCCTCTGCTACGGGCTACGCCGGCAAGCTTGCCATCAGGCGCCCCGTGCCCCAGCTCCAGCTGGGGCCGAGAGGCGGATGCCCCCCCCGCGCGCCCCCCAAGAAGCCGGGGTTTCGCCCAGCGCTCTGCGTCAACTGGGGAACTCCAGGAGCAACTGGATGCTCAACCCGCTCCAGTGGAAATGAAGGTGTCGGTGAGAAGGAGCCCAGGCCGGATTCCGCCTTCCTGCGGTTCGATTTTTAGGAAGAGGTGGGTCCTGATGCGAACCCAGCGCCTCGGGCCCATCTCGGGTAACGAAGCACGAGCCGTGCCCTCTGCGGAAATGTCTTCATCTCCGGGAACGGCGGGAAGTGGGGTGACAGCGGTTTCAGGTGCCGAGACACAATAAAAACAATGAGGAAAGAAAATGTTTGCTTTTTATGTCAGCAGAGATGTCAGTACCCATTAATAAATCTATCTGCTAAATCTACTCTTATTCATGTGGGACATCACCAAGTTAAAGTAAAATAAATTATCTTTAATTAAATGGAATTGTCGTCTTCCTCCTGCTATCATCCCCAATTATTACATCCTAATCAGCCCTTTTGGGAGAAGGCATGAGGGAAGGCTGAAAGGCACATTTACTATAAACAATTTCTCTCTCTGTCAAGAGATGGAAATTTTATTTTAATTATTGTTTAGGACTATGATTTTCACCCAGTTTCTGATGAAAGGGATTAAAAGTTGAAAACGCCATCATTCAAAGAAAGAAAGAAATCTGTTCATGTCATCGCCGCAGAGCAATTTCCTCCTAGTCCCTCCTACAATTAAAGCCCAGAGCAAGGCAGAAGCAGTTAGGAAATATGCAAGTCATTTGTTTAAACTTCTTTATTATGATTTCCAGCGGGAGATTTACGTTATAAAATATTTTGATCGAAAAGGCGAGGTAAATGCATTAGGTTGGAGGCGAGGGTGGGAAAGGGATGCTCGCAGGCCAGCTCCCGCTCCGCTGCCAGTGAGAACCAGGCCGGGCGATACAAAGATTTACGCTCTGCCCAAGTCCAGGCAGCAGCACTACGCTTAAATAAATGCATCCGAAGTTTGAACCCCTTAAACCTCATTTCTTGGGGATGAATCGCACTTGAAAAGCAGGCTGCGAGCCGGGGCAGCGCACCTCGTGCTGGGCAGGGGCAGCGCTCTGGAGCAAACCTGATTAATATCGGGAGTATCGGGACTGTGTGAATCTGCCCGCTTTAAGCGCGAACGTGGGAAATTCAGAAGGCTGACATGCAGATTTGGGCTCGGCTGAGTCTGACTCAAACTCAAACTCGGTCATGCGAAGATGGGCGGATTCACATCGGAAAGGAAAAAAAAAATAATACTGCTCTAAAGCTCCGCCGGTTCACAGCCCGAGCTGCACACAGCTGTATTTGAGAAGTTTAGTTTGCTAGTGTTTAAAAAGCACTTTGAATGAAGGGTACTCTCGGGGTCTGATTTTCAAACACGCTCCGAGTTGTGTTTTCCCCATTACCATGACTGCATGTAAATGAAGCACTTGTGCCCGCGACTCCGCTGCGCCGCTGCTCCGTAATCCTTTGTACACAGCCGGGCTATGCAATCACCGTAATTGTGCACACAAATTAGGCACACAAAACAGCCCAGGCACAGGCTCGAGAAGCGAGCCTTACAAGCGTGAATAGTGTCACATACTCAAACACGCCAAAATCGGGGGCTGCGATTCAAACCCATGGGCTCCAGTTGACTCGGACGGCCCGGGGCAGCCCCAGAGCAGGCGGACGGAACCGGCAAGGACACGGAGCGGAAACCCTCCCCAACGACGGGAAAAACTTAAAAAAGAGAAAAAGCACAACAACAAACCAAAAAAAACCCCAAAACATAGTTTTCTTTCAGAGTTTAGCTGCTAAATAGTATTACTAAGGTATAATACTGCAGCTTAGATAACTGCATTTAAAGGAAAGCTAATGATAAATACATATATTTTGAAAAATCTCAGTCTGCTTCATCCGTATCAGAAAGAGAACTCTGCTGATCAAAAACTCAACGGCGTTTTAAAACCTCCTTTATTCGCTGCCAGCACCGATAGCCGTTTTCTAGCTCGGTTTAGCTTTTAACAAAGCTGGGCATTTAACGATGACTTTTCACAAAGCTTTTAGCAATGACTGAGCGTCTTCATCTTCCGCTTCGGTTCGAGCTCGCCGCTGAAATGACCCAACTATTAGGTAAACAATAAAAATGTAACCCAAAATATTTTTAGAGGACGCCTTACGACCATCATCTGCGCTGTGCCCTTCTTGAGCCTAACGCTGGCTTACCAGAAACCTGCTAAGATGTAATTCTTAAAATAACCCCTCAAGCAAAATTTCCCAATGATGCATCAAGGCTTTTCTAAAGTTATTGCTGTTCAACATCACCAGAAGTTAAAGCTGCACTTCTCTAATTAAATCTAAGGCCCTGTACTGGTTTTGAAACACGTTCCTCTCTCTGCCAATTTTATTTTCGCTTGCTTGTCAACTGTGGAGTCCCCGAGCACACTCTGAACAACTGCTGCCCAATTAGGAAACAAGATATATTTCAGATAATAAAGGAATTATTCACCAGAGAGAAAAATACAGATTATGACAAGAAAAGGAACAAGGAGGAGCCACCGAATCCTGATTAATTAATGCAACTTTTTTTTTTTTTTAAAAAATGCACTTTTCAGGGTGTAGCACTGTTTTCATTTAACACTGCTTTGAATTGCCGCCTACAGAAGTTAAAAAAAAAAAGGGAAAAGAAAGAAACCACAGCTATACAAGCCTGCTGACTTCTTATAAAAGAACCAGTTTTAAACTTGTTTACACTACTGATTCCAAATGAATTCAAGATGGTGGCTAGTTAAAGAAAGGGAGCCCATGCCAAGGATTTTGATCAAAGAACTTCAATTCAACAATGTTCAGTTTTAATTGACCACTAATTAAGCTACATTAGTCAAAGAAAAGTCTATATCACTTCTGAGTAATGAAGAAAAGAATTCATTTAACCCTGTCCCAGCCCTCCTTCAGCCAGCTTACAGAAAAGCAGCTTCTCAAGTACCAGCCTTGGAAGCATTTCCAATATTAATACGCCAACGCTTTTTTTTAAAGAGAAAAAAAAGAGTGTCGGAGGAGGGCGAGCTTTCCCAGCTCGCGTTCCTCCTCCCGCGGGCGAAGCTGTCTCCGGGCAGAGGCACTTTCGTCCAGCGAGGAATAAGCGAGCAAGGGGCAGAAAACTCCGTAAAAAGGTCCCCCCGCGAGCAGCAGAGCCTGCGGAGCCGCTCCGCGGACCCGCGGGGATGCTGCGCTCCTTCCTCCACGTGACAAAGCCGTTGAGTCATGCGTGACTCCGGTTCGAGGATGCCAAAGGAAACCTAGGCCTAATGAAAAGTCGGCTGCAAAATTAGGCTCTGAAACGCATTAGGGAATGAAATCTTGTTTTTCAATTTAGTGTTTATGTCTTTTAGAAGTCTGCAGGAGCAGATGAATTAAAGGAACCAAACAGACGCCGACAGGAGCTAGCGCGGGGCAGGAAGGTTAGAGATGGCAACGCCGAGAGACGGCACGGGGACAGGCGAGGTTTGGAGAGACGCCGAAAGTTCCCAGTCTTCCCGTTCGGCAGCGAGGGAGGGAAGTTTGCACGATGCAGCGAAGGACGCCACGGCTTCGCGGCTCCGCGGTGTCGCAGCGCTCTTTGATGAGGGCTCTACTGGTGGCCTTAACTTGCCTTATATTTTATCCTAATGATTTTTGGCAACAAACTACTGCATTTCATAGAATAGAATTTAATGAGTACCGTATCTTTTTTTAACATTCTGCCAAATGCTCATTAAAATGCACTTGTTTTTGCAATGCAATAGCTAGCTATATGAAACCAAAATATTAATGCAAATTGGCATTTCTAAGTTTAAAGCGGTATTTGCATAACAGGAACCAAACATGGTGCAAGCTGAAAGAGAGCACACAACACAAATGCCTCTTAACACCATAATTATTGCAAGGAAAAAATGATGGTTTGTGCACACCATCACGAGCTCCAGGATAAAGCATCTGCCAGTTTGCGACACTGTTATCTCCCGATGCCCAGTCTCCCCAAGAAAAGAGTGTCTGAAAAGACTCTGCGCTCACTGGGGCCGATAAACAAGATAGGTAGAAAAGGCAATTTTAAAAAATATGGACGCATTTATGCAAATATGACTACCCTAACTAAAAATTACAAGAGGCATTCGAATATAGGGCCGCCAGCAGCAGGGAAAGATTAGCTTGTTAGTTGAGAGCCACAAGCCAAGCCAAAAGTATTCCTGTTCTAATAAAGCGGTCATTAGCTGTAGTCATCAGCACCTCAAAGTAACTACGGCTACGGACCAGACTTCGGACTCTGACACAGCAGTATTTCAAAAAACGTGTCTCTACCACAAGTGGAAAGAGCTGCTCAGAAAACCAGTTACTCCCTACCCATCAGCAAACGGGCCCCATCAGACGGAGGGCCATCTCCGTTGTGGCCTCAGCACCGGCACAAAGCTTTGAAGCTTCCCTTGGGGTGTACGCTGCTTGGCTTCGACACAGAGAGGCGCGGGCAAAGCCCAGTACGGAGGTACAACCATTAGCTCTGTGTTAAAAATAAAGCTGAACAATGCTGTGGCTGCTTTCTCAGAGCTATCAGAAAGAATAAAAGTCAGTCAAGAACCTCTCTCATGGATCATCTGTAAAAACTGATCTTTACATTACTGCTAGAATGCCTCGTCTGTCTAGGAAAAGGAAAAAAAAAGATGCCCGCCGTCACAGAGCAGGGCTCCAAAGTCCTCCAGCTCTTGTAAATGGGATCTGCTGGCATCAGCCCCGAGAGAGGCAGGGCCTTCTCAGGATCGGGCCCCAGGGGAGCACCGACGGCGGGGCTGAGCCTGGGCAGCCCGCGCCAGCTGACGTGGAGTTAAAGGGTTAAATTCCCACTGACCCGATCGTAGGGAAGCCAAAGCCCCTCCAGCACAGGTAGCCCCGCAATGCCTGCTGCCGTTTGTCTCTCTCCGTCGAGGCCTTTTATTAATCGCGCAAGGCATCACCGCGGACCATCGCCAGCATCTCTCAAACGGTTAATGGTTACTTCTGCGGCCGAGGCAGAAGGGAACCAAATCATTAAACCTTCCAGCCGTTCTGAAGTAAGCACTAAAGGTACAAATTTTCAAAACTTCTGACCTGAAAGCGCTCCCACCTGTGTGCCGATAACTGCAAACAGGCCAACACGCACGTGAAAGTCTGTATTTACGGTTCCCTTTTCTGTTTTGCAAGTAAGAGTCCCGGGATCTCCTCCAGCTGGGAGTTTTAGTATGCACAGATTTAAGCACATGAATATTTCCAGTGAAGCCACTGCATGCGTGTACGTGCTTACGAGAATCTGATCTACATCTTACTGGAGATTAAAACAACAACAACAATTTTAAATATCCCTTTTTTCTGCACGTGACAGCTCGACGTAAGTGCCCAATACCTTACAAAATTGCGCTGGGTGACGGGGACATCGAGCTGGAGGTCATAGATGGACAGCAAGATGTTACGGACAGTGCAAGTCCACAGTCACACACGTGATATTTAAACACGCATTAAAGGCGGTGCAGAAATGCAGATGACTGAGGCAGCAGCCCTGCTGTCACCGTCCGCTCCTTCTGCACTGGACTTTCTGAACTTCCCCAAAATATTTTTCATGAGAGTTGTGCTTTGAAAGCATTCATAACCTGCTTTTAACCAAAAAACGTCAGCGCCGCGGCCGTTGTGGTGCTGCCCCCAGGCTCGGGCCGGCAGGGACCACATCCCCGCGTCCCAGCCAGCCCTCGGCGCGGGCCTGGGGCAGGCACAGGCTGCTCCCCCCGGATTAAGGAGCTGGTCCCACGAAACTAAAAATGCTGCCATTTCCTCTCAGATCAAATACAGAGCTACAGGACACAAAAAGGATGGTTTAACGTGGCGTGATTTTATTTACTGGATCTTTCTCCCCCCTTCCCCCCCCCGCCCCAGCACAGTAAAAGTTGCTACGAAAAATACTTGAGGCTATAAATAAGACACTAAGACCCTGAAAGCAAATTACCATCCCATGAGTTAATAGCATTCCAAATTAAAGACCTCAGTCTAGATCTTTTGAAGATCTACAACTGCGACCTCAAAATCGTGGCAGATCTCTGCGTGCAATCGGAGCAGCAGAACTTATTTCGTATTCCGACTTCCACAGATCTGTGTGTGTGGCTCAGGCAGCGAGGGGGATTATCAGAAACAGGCTTCTGCCAGAAGTGATCAGTACAGAGCTGTCTATACATGTGTAATTTTATTTTCCCCTACAAGGTGCCCTCTCTTGGCTTTGGCAGAATCAACAGCCCTTCTTCACGAGACAGATGTGTGCTGGCACGGCGCTTGCAGATTTGTTAACCAGGGGAGACGGTGCTCCCGGGGAATGGGGGGGGATATTTATTTCTTCTCGGCGCTGAGGCAGACTATTATCCTACGCTTCCTAAGGCCGTGCCGAACAGGAATTCTCCGTAGTCACAGAGATGCTGAACAGCGGCTACCTCCACCGCCTTTCTCATCAGAAGTGACCCCCCCCGCTCACACGTGTGAGAAAGGGCGGGCTGGGGAGAAAAAAGGAGGAAAAAACAAGAAAAAAAGAAAAAAAAGAAGAAGAAAAAAAAAACGATCATCCCAACGGATGGCAGCTATCGGCCACCAGGGACCTGGGGCTAAACTGGGACCAGCCACCTTGCACCCAAACTCTGCCTGAAGTAGATTAGCACAAAAACATTGTATTCTAATGAACCACTGAAAACAACATGTGTTTAACTTCTGAAATGGTGAACAGTTTGTAAAATACTAATTTAGGAAGCCAAACAAAAAAAACCATCCACACCATTTGTTGTTGTTGTTGTTGTTTTCCTGATAAAAATAGCGACCGGCAAGTTTTATCCTGGAGATGGTTTTTATTTACGAGTTGGAAGTCTCAAATGGTGGGAAAGAAAAAGTAATGTTATATTTGGTGACTAACCTTGCCCGGGAGCACCCCCCCGGCAGCGGGCTCCCGGCTCCCACACCCCGGCAGCCCCAGGAACGCCTGGGGCGAGGGGGCCGGGGCGCGGGCTCCTGACCATCCCCGTCACGCAACGGTTGTGTCTCATTAGGCGGCTGCTGGGAAGCGGGATTGCTATCCCGACGCTCTGCCTATCAGCTTACATTCCCTTATTTAAGTTTTCAGTGCTACCCTGCCTCTTCTTCAGGTGTTAATAGGAAAATCAGTTTTGCATCCCGGCAGCTGCCATCACTCCGAGCCTTGCAGCTGTCCCCATTCCCAAACCACGCGCAAGGACGTCTCGCGAACCTAACGGCGGGGAAGATGGCTGATCCATGCTTCTCCCTCCCTTTGCCGGCCAAACTGCCCTAGGCCCGCACCGGGAGCACAGGACATCTCGTACCGGGCTGCGGCGCGGAAGCGTGCCGTGACAGCCAGGGATGCGAGGGATTCGCCTTCTGCAATAGGCGCGGGCAAGGTTTAAAATGGCAAGAAATACATTTGGTTGCCTGGTCGCACTCCCCCTCCCTCCCCTCTGCCCGCAGCTGAAGAGTGTTTTTTAGTTCTGCAAACAGCGTTAATTCTGAAAACCCTCTAGCCCAATAGCCACCGCAAGATTGAGGAGGTATTTATGCAAACGTTTCGCTGCGAAGCGAGGGGGGGATGCAAGAGAGCGGCGATACGTATCAGGTGTTCAGAAATCGTAGGAATTCAAATCGTTCTGTGACTCAAAATCTGTAATTGTCTAAGCAGCTCAAACAACCGCCACTTAAAAGACATTGATAGCTTAATCATTTCTTCTTCAACTCTTACAGTCTACCTATTTTACAGGGGGGCAGAGCGACGTTTAAGAGCAGCCGAACTGGAATATTTCCTTATCCCCATTCCCGACAATCCCATTAAAGACTGCAAGAAGCAGAGCGTGCAGTAACAAACGTTTCACTAACGGGGGGGCGCGCCAGCCCGGGGAGGCGGGTGGCCGAGGAGGGGCTCCCCGGGGCCGCGGGGCTCCCGGGCCAGCGCCCCGGCATCCCTGCGGGCACCCCGGCATCCCTGCGGGCACCCCGGCATCCCTGCGGGCTCCGGGCCGGCGGGGAGGAGCGCGCCGGCCGGCTTCAACTGCGTAGCAGCAGCACTTGACAGCGACCGTGCTACAGCAGTTTTAGCCTTACCTAGCTGGGACCTCACCTCGATTCACGCTCTCTGCTGATGAGAACACAAATCCTTTGAAAAACACAGGCTCTCGTTGCGTCAAACGGGCAGGCAAACACCTTCATCTGCGGTTACATTTGCTTGCCGGGACCCCACGCAGCAGCTCTCCGAGAGTACTACCTCTCCCTCTATTTGCATATTTTGTTTTTTTTTCTAAGCTGCCTAAGATTTCTGGAAGCCCGTTAATCACTTGACTGCAAGAAGGAGCCGCTGCGAAAAGCCAAGCTCCGCTGCGGACGCCCCGGCGCTGCCTCCCAGCCCTCCCCTCGCCCGCAACGGCAGGCCGAGGCGGCAGCCCGCGCGCCCCGCGCCGCTCTGCAGCCGACGCGCTGCCGTGGCAGGTGCAGCCGTAATAATATGCTGGGCAATCAACTTTTTCCCGCTGATTTGTCAGTTTAGCTTCATAATGCCGTTAGGAATGTAAACATTTCTGCAATTTATATTTAAAAGTCAATAAAATAATGGGGTGCAGAACTTATCCTTTTTAATTTTTTAAGTAATACATTTGATTATTTTAATCACGTCAGTACTTAACTGAATGGGTTTAAATATGCATGTTACATCAATTTGGTTTGTTTTATTCATTAGAAAGCCATTGAGTAATTCAGCATTATTCTTTTTTTTTTTAAAAAAAAAAAAGGAAAAAAAGAGAAGGGGTAGCTAGATAGGCTGCACAAGACCTTTTCCATGAGGTTGTCCTTGAGGGACGAGTTGTTTGTGCACCGTGTCTTCCAGGAGGTACGACTGCTGCTATCACGCATTTCAGGGGGACCAAAGAAAAAAAAAAAGGAAGGAAAAAAAAAAAAAAGTCCAACATATAGGGCTAATAACAGAATTTAATAACGATGATTCACCCAGATGCTGGATAAACTCTTTTAACTGCAATTACGAAAGGCCGCTTCGTGAGCGAAGAGCTATTTTTAAAGCGGCACGATTTGTTTTTCGCTGCGGACATCCCCTTTGTCAGGGCCGTGGCTGGTGCACGCCGACTGCTGCTCCGCAGTTCTCACCCTCCCGTCTGCAGAGGTGAAAAAGCCAAGTCAAATGTTGGCCGGGATTGTTCCCATCCCCTTTTCATCCGCGGGCCGGCTACAATGGCAGCAGCTGCGGCGCACCCTTCCCCGCGCAGCCCCTCCAATTACCGGCACCGTGCCCCCGCGCCGGGGACGCGCCGGCTCTGCGCGGCGGCCGGCCCCGGGTCTGCGGGCTGCCGGGTTCTGTCGCCCTTGCACCCCGGCAGCACCCAGCTCCAGCCCTCCCAGTCGGGGGGCTGCAGACCCCGCTTCTTCTCTTCAGCTGCTTTTCATTACCAAAAGAGTAGTACATGGCTTAAAGAACAATTTGATCCTGTGCACATGAGTTCTCACTCCTGTGCAGACACCTAATAAAGCTCTGCAGGTGTATGAAATTTCCTCTGCTCAAACTTTGGGGAGGTTTTTTTGGTTTGGTGTTAGTTGTTTTTTTTTTTTTTTTTTTTTTTTAAAGCAGTATTAATTTTATAAGCAAAACCAAGGCCCTTGCAGGGGAAGGAATTCAAAGCTCAAGCACCAAATTGTACACAGCACATTGCAGAGGGCATTTGTATTTGTGTGCATGCAGGTTTAAAACCTAGATGGAAAACTTGTGCTCTGCACGCTGTGTTTCACACAGAAACCTCTGCTTGGGAAAAAGCTGAGAGCGTGGAGAGCTGAAGCTGCGCCTTCGGAAACCAGACAACCCCCAGCACAAAAGGGCAAATCCCTCAACACCAAAGGTCTGATCCTGCTCCTCCCGTAGCCAACTTCCAACTTTAAAAGGCCCTTGGACTTACAGGAGATAACACTGGAATATTACTTTCTCAGGAAAAACAAAAAAAGCAAAAAAAAAACCAGCAACGAGGAAAAACAAAGAAACTCCACCCCCCAAAAAAACCTTACAAATGAAGCTACATAAATTCAGCGAGTGGAGAAAAGCAAGACCTGCCCTGAATTTTGGGGGAGAAACATGTGCCAGTGGAATCTACGCTTTTCGAGTTTTGGATGATTCTGCCTTGCCATGCCAGAACAAAGCTAGATGCTAAATATTTTGAGATCCCTGCTGAGGGCTGAGAATGCTGTCTTCCCACTGAACCTTGAGAGACCCACAGCAACTTTTTAATGAGCCTGAGAATTTCTCCACCGTAAAAAGGGACGCAACAGAGAGAGCATTTCTGACGTAACGGTCGCAGCTACCCGCGATAGCGTATCTTTTGATTAACCAAACAACAATAAATACAAACACTTTTGATATGGAAGCGCTGGCTATGCACCAGCCAGCGTTAGTTAAAATACATGAGGTGGTTTTTCAGCAGAAGGGCGTTACGATTTTTTATTACTGAGTGTTGGCAATGACGTATTAAAATACAGTTATGGGGCACTGGAATTCTGAAGGGATGGTTTGAAACTCACTTCTAGCGGGCTGTCTGAAAAAAATCCCGAGGAGCTAAAAGACGCCCGCACAGAGGAGGGAGGCCGGAGAGCCAGGCAGCAAACTCATCGCAGCAGCACTGCCAAGTGCAGCCTGAGAAACCAGCTCAAAATTAGCTCCCCCTTTTTTTTTTCTTTTTAAAATAATAAAGGAAAAGCACCGCAAAGGCAGGGCAGCCCTGCGCAGGTATCTCGTGCCTGTATCGGCTTCCCGAGGCTGCGGACAGGCTCCCCGCCACGCTGCAGCCTCTGCACTGCAGCCACCCATCCTACCCCCCCCCGGCTGCACAACCTCAGAGGCCGGGTTAAAAAAGAAAAAGGGGAGGGAAAAAAAAAAAAACTTCCACCAGCAAGACAATATCAGAAAATCAGAAAGGAACTAGCCAACATCGGCTAAACCAGTCACTTTGCAAAATAAATTCCCCGTGCAACATAACCAAATCCCACGTCTCCGAAGTGCCACGGCAATTTTACAGTAAACCAAGTATAATGCAAACCAGATTTATACCGAAACAGGAAACAAACAATTCTTCTGCACAATTTCCTGCAGATCAATTGGAAAGGTATTTGAAGACTGCACCAGCCATTAGATCTTTTGTTAACCCCCCCAGCCCTGCCCACAAAAAAGCAGCTCATGGTATACACCGTTATAAGATGTCAACACCCTAACAGCGTTTTCCGTGTCTTCCATCAATCTATAACCAAATAAAATAGAACTCTCTTTATAATTTCTTTTTGAGAAAAAAACCACCACAATAATTTCCAAACTGGCACAGATGAAGAGGTGAAGTTCACTTCTGATCAGCATATGCAAAGCATATTTAAAGCTAAGATTCAACGTCCCATCCTGCAAGAATGCTCAGCTTTAATAATTCCCGAGACGTTTCAGCAAAACCCGGCTTTGCAGCCACGAGGCCGCTTCTCTTTTCCATCACATACAATGGGGACGAAAGTGAGCAGCCCTGCCAAGTGCAGATTTTAATTGAGCAGTAAGGGATCGCGCCCCTCCAAAACGAGTGCTACCGTTACTTCGGCAAACTCAAAGATTGCGGGTCAATTTGTTGTGTCTCCCTTCCTCCAGAAGGTAAAACACAAACCCACCGATTGTGTCAAAATGTGTGTGTGTGTGTGTATATAACCATATATATCCTTTTATGTATATAATGTGCAAAATTTTGTTTTCTTGTTATCAGTAGGGAGCCTGCAAATTTACATTAATTTATCATATAAACATAAAGCCCTTCCATAAACACCACAAATATGGGAAACGTCGTCTAGATATTTTGGCTTCCGCTCACAATCCTGAAAAGAGGGAGCGTTTCTGTACGCGTACGTCCGTACGTCCACACATGGATTTCAAATCATGAAGCCCGAGCTCCCCGTATGCGGATGCGATTTGAGGAAGGGGCCGTAAATTCAGCGTTACTTTGTTACAAAATCTATCCCTCCGCTTCGGAAATGGTTTAAAGTATCCTGTAACTTTTGCTAATAAATATTGTTTTTATGACCCGCCTGCGGGTACCCCCAGCGCTCCCAGCAAAGGCAACGCCGACACTTCTTTCCGCGAGGACGAGCCGGGAGCGGCGGGCTGGGTGCCCGCCCGCCCCAGGGTCTCCCGTCCCCACCTCGACATTTCGCCCTCCTCCCGCTCAACCGGAGAAGTTTCTCCGCGCCGTTCCCAGAGCGACGCCAGCCTCGTGCCATTCACAACTCCTCACTTGTCATTATTAAGCGTGGTACATGGAATTATTACACTCTTTGGCCTAGCCTATTAGCAGGAACGATACCACGGAGCATTCATCTTCATCTAGGAACTTTATGGAGTTGAAAAGCTTTATAATAAGAATAGCAGACAGAATGTAAACAGGAAAAACTCATTAGCATTTACTTTTTGTGATTTGATGACTTGACAAATAACTATTTCAAAACAACTAGTTTGAGAGATGGGTTGAAGCTTGTTAGGATAAAGCAAAAAGAGCAATTACAATAATTATAGGTTTCCCTATATGATTTAACACATGCGCATGGTGGGAGCTGATGATGGGATCTTAAGATACCATTAAAAGAAAATTTTGCCACTTTTGCTTTTCATTTTCATTTGCAATAATTTCTTCTTTATAGTCCCGTGCATTTCAGCACGCTGTCTACGACCAAATAATACTTTATTAAAATCTCAGCGAGATGCAATTGAAAATAAGCAATTCTGAAAATCAAATTTAGGCAGTAATCCGGCATCCATCCCCTTCCAGGTAATGTGCGGATCCTAAAATATCCCACGCGTCTCGGGTAACGAGAAGCAAGGCTCGGGGAGAAAAAAAAATGGCTCTTCTTGTTTCATTGCTTCCAACGGAACCCAAGTGTTCATCTGGTTAATCGCAGATAGCCGGTGATTAACACACTTCTAACTCCCTCGCCAAAACGTCTTTTTTGTACTATTTTAGGGGAAAAAAGCGAACCAAGAGCCCAACATTTATATATTACACCATTAATGCAGTCACCGGGCACGAGCTTATCTTTACACTTTAGCATTTGACGCCGGCAGGTTTGCTATTGTTTTAGAAAATCTTAAAACAAATCTCCTCCATCGCAAGCGCCGTGAAGGAAAAGATTTCTTACCGATGAACATCGGTACATAGTTAAAGGCAAAAAGTGCTCTCCCATGGAGTGAGCTCTCCTAAAATGCCCTGCGAGCGAGGGGGGGGGGCGGGGGGGGGGGGGGAGGGAAAAAAAAAGGCAAGTTGCAGAAAACGTGCTCTGCAAATCCTGCGTTTCTGGCAGTTTCATTTTTTTCCAGCCATTTTCGTGCCTCCTGTACCCAACTGCCCTCCTCTTCCCACAGCAACTTCGCTTCAGAGGGCTTTGGAATGATTTTGCATTTTTTCTTCTTTTGTTTATTCCCAGGGAAGACCTGCTTCCGCCGCTGCTCGCAGTTCAGAGAGTTCAAACTGCATTTAAACAAGTAATTGACTTGTCACTGGGGGGAAAGAAAAAAAAAAAGAGAGGGGGAAAAAAAAAAAGGGAGGAATTCGGAACTCTGTCTTTCCTGCACGAGGAAACTTGTGCGAGACAGAGCAGCCCCCGCGCTGCTCCGACAACCGGGCGAAAGCTGCGCGGCCCCCAGAGCCGCGGGTCCTTTCGACGAGGCGTTGTGAACAATTAATGCATGGCATCCCCGATCTCCGCACGATGCCTGGCACCGCATCAAGAGCTGCACAATGCGGAACCGGAGCCAGAACAATGCCGGCTCTATAAAACACAAAAATCTGTTTTGTCAAGTGGAGGCAGGAATACTTTCTCCCCCTCCCCACCGCCGCGGTGCCGGCCTCGTCCCCCGGCTCCCGCGCCTCCCTGGCCGCGGCCGGTGCCTCTCCCCGGGCAGGGAGCGGGCAGCGCTGCCAGGGACCCTCGCCTCCCTCTTTGTGCTCGCCCGGCGCGGGGAAGCGCCGAGGCCGGGCTGGCTTTTCACGAACCCCTTCCACCGGTGCCTAGAAATACATCTGCGACAGAGCGAGCCTGGTTTTTACGAGTCCCACCTTCTGAAAAACACAAAGGATAGGGGAAAAGGCCTGGCAGCCGCGCGGGGTTTATTAGCCCTATGATGTCATATTCCGCAGTTTGATGTAAGTACGACAGGCGGCTGGCACGACAGGACGACATTACGGTCTCGGCGTTCCCAGCCTTCGCGACGCGGACCGCAGGGCCGCTCGCTAGGCAGGCTGGGCGTTTTGCTTTCTATGTTTAGTTACTTAAAAAAAAAAGAAACCAACAAAAAAATATCCAAATGGGGGGGGGGGGGGGGAACCCCAAACAAAAGGAAAACCCCCGCTCCCACAGCCACCTCCGTGTCGCTTATCAACCGCCCCATCTCGCCCCCCGCCAGAAAAATCCAAAGAATAATGAAGTTGGTCGAAGTGTTGAAAATTGTTTACCGTCGCCCCGCCGCCGCGCTTTGCTGCTTCCTGTTTACAGGCTGCTGCCGCCGGGATTTTATTGCTTACTGAGGATGAACAGCAGCGATCGGCAACTTTTTCTTTTAGAGCTACTGAGCCCGGCTGGCCCTGCCACGCACGGGAGCCCCAGGTAGGCTCTAGGCGTAGCCGTACCCGCTCCGGAATAGGGGTAACTAATGTAAAAAAAAAAAATTTAAAAAGGTAAAAAAAAAAAAAGCCTCGCAGGAAATTTATGACTCTTTCTTTTTTTTGCGTTTTTAGAGTTTTAAATCTCAATTGTTTTTCCTGTGCAAACTCCCCTACTTTCTACCCCCAAACCCAGTGTCCTGCACTACTGCGTTACTTGCAAACCACTCAAAACAAAAGACGAGGCCCGCAACTCTCGCCAAGAAGCGTATTTAAAAAAAAAACCAAAAAAAATCTCAGTTATCGAAGCAGATGTTGGCTGCCGAGCGCGCCTTTCCGCCCGGCACCGCTCGGGCTGGCTGCGGGAGAAGGGCGCGCGGGCCGATGGCACACATGCCTGCGCATCCGCGGGCGGCCGGGCAGGATCCCCGCTTCGCTCCGGCCGCGCCGTCCCAACCGGGCCTGGGTTACAACTCCACCAGCTCCCTTCTGGCCTAACTACGCCGCCCTGATTGGTATCAGATGAAAGGCAAGAAAGTTGAAAGACCGCAGGCTGGAGCGGTTTGCGAAGCCCGCTCCCCCCACGCGCTGCCCGCCCTTCCCAGCCCTTCCAAATTTTATTTTCCTCTCCCTTCAGCAACAGTTCCCCTCCTTACCTCGCCCTTCCCCCCACCCCCCAAATATTTTAAAATATACTGAAATACTTTTCCTTCTCAAGACCCAGCCAGAGAAAAAAAAATAAACCTCCAGATGGCAAGTATAAACCTTCTGCTGGGGTTATGCACAAAATACCAGACACTTTTTTTTTTTTTTTTTCCTTTTTTTTTTTTTTTTCCCTTCAATAAAGCGTTTCTGTTGGAAGGGGGGGAAGGACCCAAGTCAGACGGCAGAGGCGAGGCACCACATCGCGGGCGGCAAGGGGGCTTTTTTGCCATTTTCCCTTATTTTACGGCTACTTCGGGCGCTCCGCTCCCGCCTCACCCCCGTTATTTTTCTCCCCCCCCCCTTGCTTTGCGCTATTCCCACCTCCCCCCAAACTTTTCAGCCCGGGCCGCCGCCCCACCGCCCGGCCCCAAACCCCCCAACCCTCCCGAGCGGGGCAGGCAAAAGCCGCGGAAGCCCCCGCCCGGCCCCGCGGAGCGCAGCGCGGCGCGAGGCTCGCTCGCCCCCGCCGCCCCCGCGCTCGCCCCGCTGCTTACCGCCTTCCCGTTATAGTAGTACATGAGGGAGTTGCCGCCCATGCCGGGGATCGTGTATGCGCAGTACATGGTCCCGCCGCCGGCCCCCGCCGCTCCCGCTCGCTCACAACTTTTATTTCAAACTCGCTCTCCCTTTTTTCACAACAATTCCTCCACTCGCATCTTCCCATATGGCCGGCCCGGGCGCGCGCGATATGCAAAGCAGGGCGAGACCATTCGCCGCGCGGGGGCGGAGGCTGCGCGCCCCCCCCCCCCCCCCCCCGTCCCCCGTCCCCTCCCGCCCCGCGCCCGCGCACCGCCCCGCGCCCGCGCACCGCCCCGCGCGCTCCCGCCGGCCGCGGAGCCGGGCCCATCACCCAGCCGCATGCAAATGCGCTTAATTGCCTCCCCTCTCCCTCTCCCTCTTCCCCCCCCCCCCTTTTTTTTTCCCTTTTTTTTTTTTTGTTTTAATTTGATTAAAAAGCGAGTGGCAGGAAGGGAATCGTATGATGCACATCTAATAACTCCGCCATCTGTCCGTGCTGCTGGCGCGCTCCCAGCATTGTGCGCAGCTGCCGCGCCCCGCGCAGCCCCGCGCAGCCCCCCGCTTCTCCCCTGCCCTCGCCGTCGGAAACGCCCAACCGCACACCCCCCCGGTAGCAAACACCCCGCTAACGAACACCCCGCTAACGAACACCCCGCTAACGAACACCCCGCTAACGAACACCCCGGCCCAGTGGGCGCCGCTGGCAGGCAGCCCCCCTGCGCCCCGCCATGCCGGCCCGGCCAACGGAGCCGGGGGGGACACACAGCCCCCCCCACCACCACCACCATCACCACCACGTCGGGGCTCGCTCGCTTGCCAAATTCAGAGCATCACAGGAAAGGAGGGCCCCTGGGAATTGATCCCAAATGAAACTAAATCATTTGCATATGCCGAAGCAAATGCCATCCGAGCGTACAGCCAGTCTCCGGGCTCAACTTTAATAATTCAAAGCGCCTCTTTCCTTACTCCTCGACGTGGTCGCGCGCCACATACAGTATTAATCAACGACAAAGAGACGGCGATGTCGACTCCCAGCCGCCGTCTTGGGCCGCGGCAAAGTTTTCTTCCCTACTTTCCGCCCGGCTCTGTCGGGTCGGCGTGCGCGGCCGCGCGCGCGGGGGGGCAGGCGGAAAGCGCGAGCGGAGGTTTCGCTCGCTCGCTTGTTCGGCGTTTTATTCCGGAGGTCCCCAGAGGTTTGGGTAAACAGTACTTGAATTATAATCACACATTTCATTCAAATTTCATGCTTTGAGGATTTTTTCCTCATTAGAACAGTTAGTTGTCAATCTGACAAGATCACATTTGTAACCTTTAAACCACCCTCGGCGTATAATACATAAGGCCAAAAATCCCAGCTACCGCAGGTCAACGTGCAACAAAACGCTCCCCCGGCAAGGGGGAGAAAACGCGCCCCGGGCCCCGGGCTCGCCGCGGACGGCCGGGACCTTCACCAGACCCGTAAACCTGCTTCGCAAAACTAACTTCCTATTAATGCTCCAGAGGGGAAAAAATAACAAAGCGCTTTGATCATTTATTAAAAAAACCCCCTTAGAATGTTTTTAATAAGCACCTAGGAATAAAGGCCGCTCTTCCCTGCTGCGTTTGCAAACGGCAAAATACGGTATTTTCTCTCTTAATAAAAGCTGTAGTTTCACAGCTCCACACAAAGTTATACAACCAGCATTACATTTTAGCACAAATTTTACCACAAAATTAGATTGGATGGACCCTTAAATCATCTCACTTAATCGCTTTCCTGCCAGGGAAACAATCCCCTGACTCCAGCAGAAGCAGCTTCTTCTGCCTGGCGCTAGATAATTCTCAAAATTTCACGTGTCGCTGTCTATAGATCACGGAAACGGAGAGAGACCCGCGACTCTGGAAAGCAATCCTCGAATCGTGACCAATGTGTCATGGAAATGACTGCAGATGATTTCAGCTTGTTTTTTGCAGCCTCGGAGTGGGGAACGGTCCAACTTCATTTGGATCCTGTCATATCAGAGCTTTCGTTCTCCCGAACGGGAAAATTTCAGTGTAAATATATCGTACGTAACACGATAAGAAGTTAAGGCGGTTTGCAGGGAGTAAGCCCCTAACTCTAACATAATTCCCAACGCGTGACAATAAAAATTAATTACTTTACCATATCGTATTTGCATTCAACGCATACATCGAGATAACTTTAATATATTTTCCTGCCTCGCTCGGGAACTTGCGATTGTCCCGGATATTTTTCCTTTTTTCTTTTTCAGAAATAGAAACGTGTACCTTACGTAAAATGCGTATTATTAATAACAGCCAGGAACACTATCGGAAGGACACGGACCGCAGGCAGGGCTTCGGAACGGTGCGAGGCAAGGCTACGGCAGCCCTCGGCCCCCCACCCTGCCCGCGAGACCCCCGCGGCACCGCCCGGCTCCCACCCTCCGGCTCTCGGGGGTGCTGCCGGCGCGCTGGCCCCAGCCGCAGGGGCCGAGCCGGGCTCCCGGCTAACGGGAACCCATTGATTAAAAGAGCAAATCGCTAAAAATACAAGGGGAGTTATCTGACGAGAAGCAGCCTTTTTAAAAAATTAAATCTTTGTTGGTGTTTTAATCTCCAAACGCAGTGCTCGGCGAATTTGCATCTGGCCGCGACATAGCTACGTTGGGGATTTTCGCTGAACCGGGCGAAAGCGGTTGTTCTGCGCCGGGCTTTGCTGTTAATGCGGGCTGCTGGAGAGCCAAGCTCCCCGGCAGGACTCGGCACCGACAGAGGCGAGGATTTGCCGTCGGGATTCGGCTCCGGACATGCCGGTGCGAGGGTGCAGGGGGCCGCTGCAGGTGCAGCTGTGCGGGACCCCCTGCGGACCCCCGCGCCTGCATCTGCGCCGCCGAGCCGCTCCCCCCGCACACCCGGCGGGCGCCAGGCAGCGCCGACATCTTCCAGCCCTTGCCACAGAGCGGTGCCGGCAACGCTGCAATTACATCCTTCGTCTTAACGAGAGGTTGGCAGCGTGGAGACGCCGAGGCGCGGGCGGGGAAGAGTGACGTGGGGACAGCGCGTCCCGCCGCCCTGCGCCGCTACCGGCCACCGCGCCGGCCTCCTCCGGCGAGGAGGAGCAGCTTCCCCGCGGCCCTGTCCAATGAGCGTCTTGTCTCCGTTGCCCAAAACGTACTTGTTTTCCACGTAAAGGGTCAAGGACGAGTATTTAAACCGTTGTTTTGGTAAAAACGATGTCCTACTGTACCCAGAGGGAATGCCACCGAAGGGCAGGGGCCTTTAAAATACACGCCACCTAACAGATGCATCAAACGCTCCGATAATGCATTATTTCAGCACTTTCTACGTTAGGCATCATTCTTTCAGCATCTTCTAGGTCACAGCAGAACAAGGCTGCTCAGGTGTAACTTAGCCATGCGCTTACAGCATAAACACATTCCCCGAATACAACACAAGTCGGGACGAATACAGGTCAACATGTCACCTACGTAGCACGACACAGCAAGTGTGGGATGCCATGGTACACGGCCACGTTGTCAGAATCCAGTTACCTGGGCGTTATCTAAGTGAATACTTTCTTTCACGGCCCTGTTCCATTCTCCCCTTGCGCCGCTGGTCACCCCAGAGCAGCCGCCCAGGCAAGGTATGGCAAACCGGTGAACAGGCAGAGAAACCAGGTGGGGTTGCCTCGAAAAAAATGGTGCTGTGACTTCTTTGATATAATTTCGATGCTTTGGTATGTATATACTCGCTTCCACTCCTTCCCTGCTTCTCTCGTGTCAGATCCCAGCGGCAAGTTCCAGAAAAGGGTGAGGAAACTTTTGAGAAATCCAAGAAGAAGAAGTAGAAGAAGTAGAAGAAGTAGAAGAAGTAGAAGAAGTAGAAGAAGTAGAAGTAGAAGTAGAAGAAGAAGAAAAAGTAGTAGTAGTAGAAGAAGAAGGAGAAGAAGTAGAAGAAGAAGGAGAAGAAGTAGAAGAAGGAGAAGGAGAAGAAGAAGAAGGAGAAGGAGAAGGAGAAGGAGAAGGAGAAGGAGAAGGAGAGAAAGGCAGGTTCTGCAGCTCCCGCAGGAGGCCATCTCTCCTGGTCCAGGAGGGGAGGAGAGAACGGGTCCCTGCTTTTCCAGCCAGATTTTCAAGACAGAGAATTTGGAAAGGGAGCTGCTGAGCACCCTCCTCGCTCAACCAGGGGTGCTGCAATGGACGGGGCCCTGGGGGAGCGGCTCCGCTGCTGGGATGCTTCGTGTCTGGAAGCAGACCCTCCACGAGGTCACAGCGAACGGGTGCTGGAAGGAAGCGAGAGCGGTCACGTTCCTGACGCTGCTGTACCTGAGGTCCTCAGCAGAGGAGCAGGGGAAGGGAAGCTATCTGCTGGGTGCCAAGCTCGCGGCCACAAATTGAAACGGATAACGGCAAAATATCGAGTAAGATGACTAAAAGAACCAGTATTCCTCTAAGTCTGGGTCACTTGGATAATCTCATCCTTCTTACACAAATCCTGGAGCGTAGTTATTAAAACGTACCCGCTGTGGCTGGAGAAGTGGCTCTGAAGGCCCAGATGTGAAGAATTTCACCCAGCTGCGGCGTTCTGCCCCAGCTGCGTGACCAGGACCTGCCCTCAGAGGCCCATGAAGACGGGCCCCACCAGCCTTTTCCGACCAGCTTCTCTCCCATTTGAGGAAAACAAAAAGCGAAGCGAGCCCCAGCTCCGCTCCGCAGAAAGCTCATTCGGATGCTGGATAAACAAAAGAACAAGCTGCACCGTATTTACCTTACACAGGCATAAAGATGGGGCACGTTTTCGGTAGCACGTGCCGTCGCCATTTTCTGGTCTTGGTTTTGGAGGATCCCAAATCGAGTTAAGAGAAGAACCCGCTGCACTCTAGATGACGTAACTTATAATCGCCTCTTTTGTTAACTACTGCAACTAAAGGTTACGCTTATTTTCCTATGTTTTTGTACATTAATATTCTCTCCTCTCTCCCCGGGAAGAGGTTCATATTCAGATACTTGTGCACCATAGACTGAATACAGTATAAATATCTAATTATACAGATGCTATATGAATAAATCAGATCCGAAAAGCCACAGTCTCTAAAAAGCTACTTTAAACCAGCCAAATGTGGCTACATCTGCTTTCATATTATAGACTACCTACTGACGGCAATCCTAATCAACCCAATAATCCCACGCCTTGTTTCCAGGCTCGCCTGCCAGGAGGAAGGCAGCCTTTGTCCCAGCACTGAACGAGCCCCGCTCTTTCTCATTTAGGGGACAAACTCTCCACCAGATGTTTCAGCGGGGGGCAGCCCCTGGAGCGGCCCTGACGGTTGGTTATTCCCGCAAAGAGCCTGGACCGAAGAGCCGGGACGGCCGGCGGCACCGCCTCAGCCCGCCTCTGAAGGACTCGGGGCCGAGGCGGACAGCGTCCACGGCCACGCCGGTAGGACAGTCCTTGTCCCCAGCAACGCTCCGCGCACGAGTCCGGTCATCAAGCTACTACCCGGACCTTGCTACACTTTCAAATCACTTCGATATAAACGCATTCACGAGTGTTTTTCTAAATTGAAACAGTCGGTCAGACGTGACTCGTGGGAGTCAGGACGAGGGCGATTCCACCGAATTCCTGTGCGTTTGTACGTATCGAACCCGTTAGGCGGGCACGTCTGCTCTATCCAGAGCCGGTTTTAAGCAAATCGCCCTTTCAGCAGGGACTGACTCGGTGACATAATTGCACGTGCTCCTGCTCCCGCACTGCCAAACACAAACTAATTGGCCGAAGCGGGTGCTGTGACTGAGGTTGGAAGCCAGGAATACGGCAAAAGAATGAGTCTGAGATTGCCAGAATAAACCATAGAACATCTCTGCGAGCATCCGCCAAGTTTGATCTGTAAAACATCAAACTTCTTCTCCTTTTACCTCAAACGCTATACAGACTGTATTTACCAGATAGCACATGAAGTTAATAACATAATAAAACCCTAGATCAAAACTAGCTATTGAAAACCAAACCAGCATCAATGTTTGCTTTCCAGATAAGCCAATTTTAACACCCGATCGGGCTCAGCGCATCCCCTCGGCCGCGGTGGGAGCTGGCCCGGACCCCGGAGCTGGGCGCGGGGAGGGAGGCGCCGGGCACCCTGGCTTATCCCTCATCTTCCATAACGCTTATCCTAAAAAAAAAAAAAAACAACCGAGCACAGAAACATACTTTACAGTTAATCTATTTTAAACAAAACCGTCTATCTAAAATATCCATTTGCCACTAGGTTTATTTTTGACTACACTGCTTGTGAAAAGCCAAGAGAGAAACTTAAACCACATGGGCCAGGATTTCTTCTTGCACAAAGGCACTATTGCCAATTTTTTACCATTTTATCGGGAGTATTTGGTGGGCTTTCTTTTCTGGAAAGTCAGAGCTGCTGTAGTCATCGATTACAGGATGATCTCACATTTCGTATTTTGAAGGCTAAGCTTCTAACTCCCGTGTCTGCGGAGGAGAGCTGGGAAACGGGAACTCTGAGGCAGAAAGCCCCAAAGGCTAATCAAACCAACCCGATCTTTCCTATTTTTAAAATCTCGTGATTTCTTTTTTGTTGTGGATGGGAGGGTGCCTGACTCGGGACATTTGAACCGTTGAGGTTAGCGAGACTACGACAGCTTCTCCCCATCGCTCTGGCACCGTAAGCAGGCCCTACAACGCCTGCCAGGTGGCGTGGGGGTTACCAGCCCAAAGTCAGGAACGCTGCTGGCCGAGGCTACGGGCCTGGACATCCCAGGGGCTTCGATTCGGGATTCGCTACGGAGACGGACAGGAAAGTGGGTCTAAGGTTCATTTCTGACATTTTCTCTATGTTCCCAAGGCACGCAGGGCTAAGTGATGGGAGGTTCCTACGTTTGGACGCTTCGGTGTCACCGGTCTCAATATGAGACTACGGACGTTGTACCATAGTTCAGAGTCCACTGGAGAAGTATTTGGCAAAATAAACCAACAGAGTAAGATTTTTAATATTTCATACAGTGCTGGGCAGTTCATCGCTTGTACGTACCACACAATAACCAAGCAATTTCAGATTACAAGGGATTATCTTTGCTTTTGCAGTTGAAGTGCAATCTAGAGTGACCGGCGCTGCAGTTATTGCTGATATTGCTTCACTAAGGGGTTTCCACAAGTTCTGGGTCAATTGTTGCCCATTAGCATTAGCCGCCATTACAAAATAAGTAAACATTTTTGAAGCACAAGGCAATCGAGGGCCTGATCTTATATTCAGTCTTTAAGGAAAAAAAAAAATCACACTGTAATATAATGATTTTCATTAGTAACAATACATATTCTCCCAAGTGGGTTCAGTGTTTTGTAAATGATAAAAGACCTACTTGCACCAGAACTTGAGGAAGAATTTATATATATTACGCTGTCGCACAATTATTTTTTAAAACAATACACCAAAAAAAAAAGAAAAAAAATGTGGAAAAGGTAAGAAAAAGTTGCAGACCCCATGCAAATGGACACACGGCTAATGTTAAGAACCAAAACATGGCCTTTTTGTCAGTCACATGCAGCAATTTGTCTACATAGTAAACCGTTAGCAGAGCTGATCAAAGCACTGAACAGCATTTCTCACTACCCTCCTCTCTGCTAAATGATCTGCAGGACTGAAGAGAGATGTGGGATCCTGCAAACTCGGATTCGTTCCCACTCTGCCACAAGAATCTGGGGAGGGAGCGGGAGAGGAACGCTGCTCCTCATTTATTGCACATTGCCATATGGAAGACTTTTCAGCTGTTACATAGTTAGGCCTCGCAGCCCCTCTATCTAGCAGTTAAATATTATTCTGTCACTGTTTCCCTTTGTATAGACGGAGAAACCGAAGCTCGGAGAGGCCGCGGGCACGGCGCCGGTGCTGCAGCTACATCGAGTCAATGGTGCCAAGGGGGTGAGAGGCTGGGGCTCGCCGAATACACCGCCGTGGCGCGGGCCGCCCCGGGGACCGGCTCGGGCTCTCTGCCCCGACCACGAGGGAAAATGTGAAATACGGTCACCCCGGTCCTGGTGACGGGTGACCTGGCCACACTGCGATGCACAAGGCGTTTGGGAGGAGCACGTGCCTGCGGCAGAGGAGGCTGGGCTGCCGCCGCGGCTCTGAGCTCCCGGGGATGCTCAGAGCTCACGTTGACACGTGTGTAACTTGCTCTGAGGATTAACTTTGTACTTGGGACTTACTTGTACTTGCAAATAACCCCCAACCTCAAATAGCCGGATAAAAGTAGAGATGGTGCATTTTTGGAAAAAAATCAGAAAACGAGGAAAAAATCCTTTTGCATTGCGCACCCGCGCGCATCACCCTGCGTACCGGGCAATACGGCTTGGTTTCGCTGCTGGGTGCAAGGATGGGTAACGCAGAGAAAGACGAAGTGGCTGGTCCTGAAGACCTCAAAGAATTAGGGAGGAGGCAGGCAAGTTTGAACCCCGTCCTGCTGTCACCCGGGGAGAAGGGGAGATGGAAACGGCACGGTGAGAGGTCCGGTCAAGGTGGAGACCATGCAACTGGGACGTGGCTCAGAAGAAAGGAGGGGCCTGTTGCTGTGCAAGGCTTTCTTTGAGGATACTGCTCAAAGAAAGAAAAGAATCCAGAATTGTGGGCGTTTAACAGACACAAAATGCTGCTTGGTGATCCCAGACCCTACCCAGAGTCTCCCCATGCCACGGGGTAAAACAGGGCTTGGGCTTCCCAGCCACGAAACGAAGCACCGTTCCCTCCGCATCCCCGACTGCCGGGGTGGTGTTTCTGACGGGGGCAGTGCTCACGTCGCCCGAGAAGCAAAGATGGAATTAAACGGGTTTTATAACACCTGAAAGATTTCTGCTGCCCCAGCTCTGGGTGTGCAAGAGCAGCTGAGCTGAGCCGCGGGAGGCCCGGCAGGGCCTCTGGCACATAGTACCTGTCTTGATATTTTCTCAGTTTTAGCTCTACGTTAAGAAATAAGGGACGTTATTCCTGAGTCAAAAATCCACGTCCTGCCACAAAAAGCTTCACCTGATATTCTGCCAGAGCTTGTTTGTTTTATCTGTGTCTTATTACTCACGGTTACCTCTCCTCCTCTACTAAACCCCATCATTTCTCTTCCCTTTTGCTGCTTGTACTGAGCTGGCCTTTAAACCCCGGGCACGTTGCGGAATTTGGGAAGTCCTGCTCACTGTCCAAGAAATCAGGATCTGAACTCACTGCTTAAACCTCGTTCTGGCACACGGGGAGAGGAGCTAAATCCAGCCTGGGACTGGGCTGCAAGGTTTGCAGGAGGTTACTGAAGCGCCAGCATGAAAAGCATCAGATCTTTCCTAAGTCGCAGCTCTCCCCTGCCGTGCCGGCCTGAGCTGTAACCACCGTTGGCATTTTTGCTTCTTACGCTCTTTTCTCCCCTCTCTTTGCATAAAATCGTTTTGTCTCTACTTCTCCAAGAATATCGCCCGGAGGAGGAAAACTGTCGGGTATCTATCTTTCCTTGGAGATCTTCAAACAAAAGATGTTCTCTGCAACATTTGTCAATTTTCCCATTAAAGACGAAGAATTTAGCTTTCGGAGCGAATTTTAACCCTTCGGACAGTAAAACCGGATTAGATGTGACAGTAACGTAAAAAGCAGTAGACAGTTGTCTAGATCGGGCATCCCGGTGCAAGGAGAGCACCGTACTCCACCGCAGCCCTGCACCCACGGGTGCTGCGCACGGTGCCTCCTCGACGGCCACGGCGGGGGCCTACGGTCAGAGGGAGCAAAGATTTTGGCGGCTCCCTAAAGGAGGGCACGAGTCGCGCTAATGAAGCGACTCCCGAAACGGCGCGGTCGTGCCCGACGTACAGCGCGCGCGGCGCAGTGCCCGCGTCGGGACCGACCCGGGGCTGGAGGGGTTATGGCAGGCGGCGTCTGCTAACCGCAGGGCTGAGTTTAGTGAATTTGGCCTGGCCTTAACAATTTTCTTGCTGTTGTAGATTTGTCCCTTAATGGTATTTGAACATTCTTTTGTGGTTTAATACCGAATTGCACGGTGCGGGAGGATAATTAGTGGGAAGTATTAAGCAGTTTATGTTCTTCTGTGATTAGAGAAGAAGTCTGTGAGGTCTTTGGGCACTAGTTCCACGATGTTTTATTTTGCCTATGTAAAATCCTTCAGGAGAAAAGGGTGTTTGTACCTTTGATTTCACTGGGCTTTTCACAGTGAATAATGCGCTAAAATATATCTCGCGACCTGACTGGTTGGACTGAAGTAGTCAGGCTGCTGGGTCTTCCGAAACGAAGTACGTGATTTTGTGAGTAATTAGGGCCGTGCAGTGGTTTCACTGTGTATTTTATATTATATCACATATGCCTATTTTTTATTTAGATACAAAACGCATGCACTTAAAATACACAGCAAACCAACTGCAAACACATACATATTACAGAAGAAACCTCTCGCTGAAATAACACGCTTACACTTTCCCATGAACTTTTCCTTTCAGCCAGCCTCATTAATACCCCAAAAGCACATTTTCAATTATACGGATCCAGATGCTATATGAAAATACGTATTTTTATACCGCAGCCGTTCCTAGAAGCCCCTCTCCTCCTGCGCTGCGCAGGCGCCGTGCTGAGCCGGAGCTCTGACCTGAAGGGGTTACAGCCTGGATGAACAAAGACAGCCAAAAAATAAAAGCAAGAGGGGAGCTGAGGCACCCAGAGGTGAAGCCGCTTGCCAGAAAACTCCCTCGCAGGTAGGCACAAGCTTGGGGAGCAAGGTCCAGCTGCCCCCGTGCTGCCTCCTGACACGGCACCATATTCCCATCGACCGCTCAAATTCACACTTAAATGCCTAACACGTGTTAGTGCCAACTCCTATAACAAAATATGGTTATTTGGAAGTCCTCTAAAGCTGCTGCCGCTTGAAAAGTAGTTAACGTATAGCCAGATTAAGAAGGAAATCAACCGCTTGCTGATAAATTCCGTGTAGCCAACTCTTGGGATTTTATCGGGAGTCTGGCAGTAGTTCCTGTTCTTTTTGGGTTTTATTTTGTTCTAAAGCCTCAGCTCCAAAAATTCAGTAATTACATAAAAATCTAGATCTCATGAAAAACAGCAGTTTCAGGCCCTTGCAGCTGTGGACAAAACCTGCAAGTGTGATCGGCGCAGAGCTAAAAGTTCGGAAAAAACCAAGAGGCAAACACAAACCCGCTACATGGCCGTGTTGCCAAAAGCCTGCTGAATTTTGGGAACTTGTGGCTCAGGAACCCCAGCCCAGCTTTTTACCGCCTCTCTGGCGGCTGGCAATCCCGTCCAGGTGCTACCCAAGCAGGGTGGAAAGGCGAACCGCCAACCCCCATGGAATCCCTCGGCAAGATGGAGCCCGGCACGCGGGGCGGCCGCGGGCAGGGGCGATGCCGTCGCCGGCTCCCGGCGAGCTCAGCCGGCCGCCGCGGCACCGGGGTGCGCAGCCGCAGACCCGGCCTTCCCGGCCCACCCCCGGCACGGTTTTAGGTGAGGCTCGGCACTACCTTCGCGATAATTTTGGCAGGTATTATTTTTGCACTTGGAACGTCCTTGATTATTTACTGCAGTAGCCCCAGCAGAGAAGCCTTCAGCCATGAATTAAGTGCAGCTCGTTTCTTCGCCCTCAATAATAAACCGCAAAATGTACCCTGCATTTTAAACTCTTCCTCCAAATATCACAGGCGAGGAAAACCTGAAGGGATGGCTCGCGTCAGAGGCACAACAATTCAGGAATAGGCTCTCAAATGATACAAGTTGTACTAAAAATTCAGGCGCCGCAGCCCCAAGCCTGGCGAGGAAGTGGTTAACAGACATATGCTGTATAATTAGGAGATGCATTAATGATTATGAATAGTAAATGACTTGGTGCAAGGAAAAAACCTAGTCAAAAGGGACATGCACCTATCTTACATGTTTATTAGAAACTGTATATAACCAGAGAATTCTGCTATTAAGAATCCTGCATTATTGGTGTAAATACTTCCAAGGGTACATCAAATTGTAATCTTTCATACGACATCCATCAAACCAGGCTGGAGATTTTGACAAACATTAAACACAGTAAGGAGGCAATTATGTATGCATGATTTAATCTGCAACTAATTAATATGCAAATTTATTCATATGTTAGTTACTAAATTAAAAATGCAAAGAAGCCCTTATGGTGATTCTCAAAATTTTGCACAAACAGAACATTTAAAATATAAGAAAAAATGAAGTTTTTTGGAAACCTGCGGCATACTTTAAATCTTTGGAAACCTGTTGCACGGAGATGGTTCAAAAATATTTACTTAGATACCGGAGAATGATAAAAGGTGCGTTAATTTTATGTCAGAACGTGGTGGCAGAAAGGTTAAACACGAACCTCTGAAAGTCTTAGGAGATGTGCACTAATTATCAAACAAACTGTATTCTCGACCGAACTCCCACAGCCTGCAAAAAAATCCAGGCTGGGCACAAAGCGGTCATCGTCCGGGCGCCCTGCTCCGTCTGCGGAGGCGCGGGTGCCGACTCGGAGCCGAGCGGACCCCCAGCCGATGCCCCCACATCTGCGCCGGGACGCACTCGGACCGTCGGGGACACAAACCCCACACGCTCGCGTCACCTGAGTAGGTTTTATGGTTAAGAAATCTTCTGGAAAGATTGAAAATAAGAGGTGTGAGGGAACTAATTGGGTGAAGGCGGACAGAAACGGCCTTTAATTCTTTTCCAGATGCATCTTCAAAGAAAAACAAGGATGCAAACAAGGCGCAGGCATTTAGACTGTTTCCTGGAGAACTGCTACAGCTACGATTCGGAACAGTTTCTACCCCCTAGTAGGTAAGTAAAGAAGAGTAATTAAGTCTATATTATACCACTGTTTGCATTTTGAAGACCTCTGTTAAGGCATACGTTTACTGGGCCAGAATTTCCTTTCAGCCCTATTTCCAGGGGGAGCTCGGTTACGTTCTGAGCTCCGTACGTGGCTCTGAGACGAAGCTGGAGCAGCCGGCACGGCCAAAACCCGCGGCACAGGTCGAATACAGAGGAAAGCACAGCAAGGACTTCCAGGCTGTTTCCCAGGCCAGTGAACTCTCACTATTTCCTTTTTTTTCCCCTCCTAAAAAATAAAAGCAATCAGCTCGGCTGCAGGCCAGCGCCAGAGGAGGACGTTGGCATCAGCTGCTCCCGCTCCCACCGCCTGCTTTGGCCCCCGGTGCCGAGGCCCCGCCGGCGGCAGCGCGCCCGCCGCCCCTCGCCCGCAGGAGCCCCGTCCCTGCCGCCGCGGCCGGGAGCTCTGCTGGGAGCCCCCGGGGTGCCGGCTCAGCGCCGGGCGGCCTTCCCGCGGGGATGGGGCCCGGCGGGGACCCTCCGGGCTGGCGCGGCTCCTCGCCGGAGCGGCTTCATCTGCCGGGTGGGACCGCGCGCAGCACTATCCCGCAGCGACGTTTCTTGCCGTAAAACCGATGAACTCTTCTTCAATTTTAATCACTACGGTTGTACGAGCACCTCCTTCTTCTGCGATTCACCGATGCAGAGCGCTTTTAGGATCAGGAAAGAGCATCCAAAGCTCCAATTTACCCAATTCAAGGGGAAAAAGTCTAGACTGGAAGGGAAAAGTCCAGCAAAAGTGCTTTGAAAATACCAACAGGCTCGGTTGCACGTATTTAAATCTACTTTGATGCGCCTTGATAGGTGACTCTTGATTTTTGTTTGGGCCAGAACCGAATGTAAGGCTTTTAAAAGCTTAAACGTACACATTTATGCATTCATTACACAGTGTTAAATCTAATTTGTTCTTTTTACTGTCACAGGAAGCACATGTTTAAAGCAATCTGTTTCCTCATATGAATGCTTTCCTGTCTGTTTGAAAAAAATTGCAACACACTTTACCCCAAGTAACCAAGAGGTGATCATAAATATCCCTAAATAGCATTAAACAGATATGAAAGACATTAACACTTCCAGAATGCCAAAGTAGTATTAAAAAAAATTCTAACAGATGCTCCTAGGTCAAAAAGTGAAATGTGTGTTTCCTGAAAAAACACTCTCATCAGAATCATAAATGAACTGTGAGCGGAGAAATGAGGTGTTGCAGAGCAAACGAGAGGATCTTTTTGGTTAAGGACTCTCGCACACTATTGCCAAAGTGTGGTTGCAATAAAAGAGCCAAAATTAAAGGCGAGTTTGCTGAAAACCAATATCCTCTGTGCTCCACCAGGTGGCAATGACAACAAGGGAGGGCTGCCAGCCCCCGACCTGCCCCGCGCCCGCCGCGCCGGGCACGCTGGCTCCGCCAGCCTGGACTGCGACCAAGGGCTTGGACTTGGCCTTGTCGCTTTGGGCCTTGCGTTTGGCAGGGAAAAGATGTTCTCCTCTGGAAACGCAGTCAAAACACCTGTAATAAGCAAATCTAGCTTAAAATGCCCAAGTTACCCAAGTCCCTCTCGCTCCGGAGCGGGGACACGCGCTTCCCTGCTCGGGGGTCTCGCTGCAGCGCTGGGCGATGCCGCGGCACCCAAAGGCCAGCGACGGAACGGGTCCTTGAGGCACCTACAATATTCAAGTCATCATTACGTGCTAGAAAAGCAGCAAATAAGGGAGCCTTTAGGCCTTTTTCTTATTTACGGCACAGCGAGGATGGCATCGGTGAAACGCCCATCGCTGAGCCATCCACGCCCTTAAATATTGTGGGTGGGCTATGGGTCCGGGAGGGGTCCCATCCCCATGGCCAGCTGTGGTCCCCGTGGCCAGCTGCGGTCCCCGTGGCCAGCTGCAGTCCCCGGGAACCGCCCAGGGCACCTGCCTTTGCAGAGCCAGAGATGAAACCCATATGCATTACATCCCTACGCATTAAATATGCAGCGCCGACAAACGTGAGCTTGTAACGTCTCAGAGCATCGGCACGGCTGAAAGGAGCCCTCCCAGGGCCCGAGGAAAGGGTATTCTTGAGGTCTCCCGAGGGATTTCCAGCAGCGGAGGGGGTGACCGGAGCCCGGCAGGAGCTCGGTGGGGAGAGCGAGCAGGGCAGGACAGCCCGTCCCGTTCTCCTGGAGGTGCCCGTGGGGCCGAAGCTTTGGGAAGCAAAAGGCAACCCGCGTTTATGGGTCTAAAACCGCGCCGGGGCCACTGCGGTGTCCCCTCCGCTCGGGCGCTGACTTTAACTGCTTGTTTGGCCTGTCGAAAGGCGCTGTATGCCATTGAAAATAAAATAACAATAAAAAAACAAGCAGCCATTGTAGGGCTCCTAGGTTTCGTGCCAAGAAACTGTCAGGGGAGCTTTGCTATGCATTTAACAACGTTAATAGTTATTGGAGCTCTTTATGCAATTTTTTTTCTATATTTTTGCTATGCTGATTTTTTTGCTCATTTACCGCTGCAGTGTAAAGGCAAAAACTACTTCAGAGCAAAATATTAATGTTCCTTTGGTAAAGCACAGAGGCTCTGTTAACGAATGGGCTCCGGTCAGAGCGCGAGCGTATCGATCCCGACGGAGCATCTCCAACTTCCACAGACAACTCCTTCCTTCGCGTCCTGCTCTCCCCTCCGCACGCTGCATCGCTCCCCCCACCCCAACCCCACGTCCAACCCCTTCCGAAACGGGAGAAAAACTTAAAACAAATGAGATCAAATAAATAAATCCCCAGCCCCAGAAGCCGTCCTTTCCCAAACCCACGCTGGAAAGGCCCGATACACGATAGGGTTTAAATGCTTCTATCTTAAATGCTGAACTGTGCTAATCAGAGATCTGAAGGCGCTGCACTGCTTGTAATGAATACAATCTACAGATAATATTTAAAGCTACAAAATCAAATTACTGCATAGAGAATTTTTTTTTTCATCTTTAAATGCCTTTTCCTAACAACTATCCTCGAGTTCAAACAGAAAAATTAAGTGCCGAGTTTTGCACTTGTGAAACTCAGCTCAATTCCCAAATGAAAAAAGATTTACAAATTACATAGCTATAGAAAGAAAATGATTGAAGGCTGGACATGACATCGCCGCTTATTTTTACATTTATTTACTGAATAAAATGCATTTTCGGACCGATCCTCGTAGAAGGGAGCGAAAGGGAAGGCGAGAGCAGGGCTCGGCGGGGCGCCGGCAGGAGCGGCCGCGGGGCCGCCGCGGGCAAAACCGCCCATCGCCGGTTTGTCTTTTGTTCTGCCGGGAACCTTCCGACGCCGGTGCTCGGTAGATGCCGACAGACAGACTGATGAAAAGTTTAAATGAAAAACACGCGTCAAGTTTAGAGGGGAAAAAAGACACCAGGCTTAAGCACGCAGGGCGCTTTTCGCCCCAAAGACCAAACCAAACGCCCCGGGAGCGGGGCCTGCCCCTCGGGCGCCAGCGCCGTCCTAACACAGAGGAACAAACGCCGCTCTGCCTAAAAAGCCATTTTAAAAGAACTGCCTTAAAAATACTGCTGAGCATCTACTGTGTCTCATTCTGCCCTTTTTGCAGGCACTTGGCAATCCCCGGGATTCGGTGGCCAAGGCCTTCGGCCGAGGAGGAGGAAGGGCCTCCTGCACTACCTGCAGCGCTCTGGAGAGGGAGTCTCTGCTCAAGCTAAACAGAAAACCCCCACTAATCCCAGCCTCTCCTTCCAGCTGCTAAGAATGGGCCAGAACTATTCAGTACTGGAGTTTTTAATTTTTTTTTGGAGTCCAAAGCAGTTAAACATTCAGAAGTGCGTGAATTTTGCAGTAAAGGTTTTGCCTTTAAATCGAACGAAAGGCCAAGGCCTTAAATACACATATCAGACCATCCCTTTCAAATTGCTTTTTCATGTTGGAGATCCCCTGTGCAATTCATTAAAAACTAAAAACTAAGCCATTTTAACCTGCGTTTTCTCTACCTTTGAATCTATTTTCAACCACCACCACCACAGCATTTTGTCCGCAAAACGACGACTTAGTCCTTCAGATTCGGTGAGCGATTTCGGGTGCCGTTTGCACCAGACGGTCTTTTAACCCATCGCCTCACCAGTGCACAGTAGATTTTATCATTGCCTTGGTTTGACTTCATTTGCTGTGGGCTAAAGCTGTATGCCAAATGTATTTATTTACGTGAAAGCAAAAAGCAGAGCTTTGTTATAACTGGGGGGAATAAAAATAAAAAGCAGTGTGGAGTTTAATAAGGTTCTAATTTTAATATGGAAAAACCCCAAATCGTAATGCGGCATGATTTCCACGGCTGGCCAGAAGGGCGAGGAGGGCCGCTAGCCGGGCTGCTTCCCCGGGGGCCGCCCGACGAAGGGGATCTTGTCAACCCGGTAACGCGGCCAGCGCGACAGCCCCGTCGCCGGCGGGAGCCCCGGGCAGCGCCCGGGGAAGGGCGGCCGCTGCGCCCATCGGACAAATTATTCAGGGAAAACGTACGGGTGCTGCGAGGCAGGGGAACGCCAAGTACCCTCCTGCAAGCGCGTTGCAGCGCGTTACGCGGGGCTAGCCTCACCTCCGTGGGCTCTCCCACCTCAGAAGTCGCTGAATTATACTAAAATATTATGATAAAATTATAATATTAGTTCCTTTTATCCCCTCCTTAATCCAGCTGCTACCTCGCCCCTCTCACTTGACGCAAGTTGACAGCGGGGTCCCAGTGAGCTGCCTCCAAGCTTTCAGCCCCATTGTACCCTGCTGTCCTGGGATGCCCATCTCCAGGATGGTCAGTTCTGTCCCAAGGAGGCTTCACCCCATGGCACCGGTCCTCAAAGCCCCCCCAGACCGGGATCCCCGCTCCAGGCAGGCACCGCACCGCTGCCCCAGTGCTGTTTGGCAGCTGGCGTGCTCGGGCACGGCGCCGGTGGGTGACAATCCACAACCCACTGCTGAACCCCGCGGAGCTCCAAAGCACCCAGCAGGTGCAGCATGGAGAAATGTCCCCAAAGATGCCGGCAGCAGCGACGACGTCGGCATCCCAGGAGCGGCCGATTTTCTGATACGGCAGGTGGCACAGGGAAAGTCGGGGACATTGTATTTGTTTTGGAAAACTCCCATTGAAGTTGGATGTTTGAAGGGAAATTCATATGGTTGTGTTTTTTCACTTGAGGTAGGAAGTCTGCGAAGCCTGCACAAAAAGCACAAGCAGTGCTTCCTCACCTCCCCGCGAAATTACCAAGGCTTCTCCCATGGAAATCAGAATAAAGCTGTGGAAAAACTCCAGGTGGCATCCCAGTAGTAGTTCTCTTTCCTTGGTTTTTGGAACCGAGCAGGTGTTTCCTTAGGATGTACAACTGAGTCACACGTTTCCTTATCTGTCTGGCCAGCAAGGTCAGAGCTGGTGCCGCTTGTAAATACACACAACCGCGAGCGCAGAGAGACGCCTCCAGTCTAAGAGGGGACACCTTAAATTACGATGAAAGAAAGAGGCTCTTGCCATTAAAACTGAGGCCCGGGGGATTTTACCTGCTGATTCGTCAACAAAATCAATTAATTTTTCAGTTCCTCTCTTCTCTTTTAACACAACTGAGAGGATATTTGACTTCTCCCACTCTTCCCCACAAGAACCCTCTCTTTATCTACATTCAAAATAAGGTGCGGCACCAGCCCAGGCCATGGTTGCAGTCCCACTCCTGGGTGCGGCCCAGCTCCTGCTGCCAGACCCGGTTCCTTCACCCGAGCCCACTCGCATCTCTTTGACGACTGTAGAGCAAAGTAGGTGCCACGGCCAGAGACGAAGCCCTGGCAGAGGAGGGAGCTGAGCCCAAGCCCCCTTCCCAAGAAGGAGGTCGCCCGTCTTCCCCAAGGGCTCCTACAGATACAGCTTCCACGGAGATGGTTCAACCTGAGGAGCCATCACCTCCTCCTCTCTCTTCCCTTTTTAAGCCTTTTGTTTATTTTAAAGCTGTTGGTTCTATTAAGAGTAAATTAACCTTGGAAACCAGAAAGACATGACCGTGATCGCTGGCTGAAGCCGTGGTCTCTGTCACACTGAATCATAGAATACCAGGTTGGAAGGGACCTCAAGGATCATCCGGTCCAACCTTTAAATGGCTACGCCAGGGCTGGGCCACGGCTGCTTTTACAGCCACGGCTTTTGCTCTCTTTCCATTTCGCTGCAGCCGGTTTCGGGGACGAGGGACGCTTGGGGACGCTCCGCCTCTGCTCAAGGAGACATGAGGAAACAAGCACAGGGTGAACCACCCCGGTCAAGAGAGAGGTGTGAACGTAGGGCAGGGTCGTGGCGGGAGATCCTGGACCACCGACCATCGCCCTGCTGCTGCCCCCGCGGCGGCCGGCACGCGGGATTCAGAGAAACCGGTGCTTCTCGGTACAGCTGGAAGTACAGCTGTGAAACGAGAACTGCGACACGGCCCGCTCAGGGTTTACGATCGGCAGGGTGCAAGCTGGAGTAACTCTGCCACCATCCTCCCGTTTCACTAGATACCGACAGGACCTCTTACTATAACGCGAACCCCCCACCCCTAAAGCACCCTAAAAGCAGCTCTGCGTTAGCTCTGCTGTGCGCTGGCGGTGATGGAGCTATGGCAGCAAAACCTGCAGTTTGCAACTGCAACTTCACCCCAGACCACGCGGTTCTGTCGCCGAGCGCCTGCAGCCGCTCCTGCCGCGGAGGCGGCAGCCTGGAGGGGCTGCGTCGCAAGGCTGCTGAGCTGCGGGTGCTGCCGACGCCCCCAGCACCAGGACACGGGGACGACTCCGCGCCGAGCTACACCAGCCCGCAGGGCACGGCGTTTTCGGTCCTCCCTGGGAGGGGAGGCGCGTGGTCGGGGATTCGGGACGGGCCGAAAGCTGCATTTATCGGCACGGGCTGAGAGCCTGAATGCCGCTCTCCAGGGGCAGAGCAGGACGTGGGACTTCAGCTTGGGTTACAGCTCCCGGGCCTGCCATCGATGGGGATCAAACAACGGCAATCACCCACTCTTCCCGGGGAGCTGAGGGAGCAGGAGGCCTCGCGGCGGTCAGAAAGGAAAGAGTGCCCAAGAAGAAGGAAAACGGAAAATGAATATATTGTGCCACAATGACCATACCTGATAGCACGTTTAATAGATGATAATCATACCAAAAGAGAAAGCACTGGCGATGGAGGAAATGCATGAGGTGAGAAATCCATTATATCCAGGCACACTACTGGAAAGCTTGGCCACAAAGGAGAGCAACTTGAGATGCAGAAAGCCTGCAGACGGCCTTTGCCGGGCTCATGCACCCGTCTTCATTCTCAGAGGCGAAAAGCCTGCCCTGGCCATGCTGGGGGCTCAAAGGGCGCGTTGCCACTTGGGTTCCTCTGGGCTGCTCCCGCCTCTGTCCCAGTACCCCCTCCTTCTGCTGAAGCACGCGATCCTGCTCCAAGAAAGCCAAGCAAGCCACTCATACCATGCCCGCAGACGACCAGCATCATAAGCTCTCCGGAAGGCTTCATTTCTGACCTTTCTTTTGGTCCTCAATACATTGCGTTGTATTACAGGTGCTACCTGTCGGAAATGCGCACCTGGGCAGCCACCGCTTCCCTGCCGCAGCGCCACTGCAGTGGACTTAGTGAAGTCTGGATGACAGAAGGTCCTGTAAAAACACCGCTCAAACGTGACCTCAAAACCTAAGCCCTTCCCTCTTTGCTCACTTTTTCCCCCAAAGACTTCCCATTCCATACCCCATTCCTTCACGGACGCTTCCAACCAGCGCAGCTTGCTCGTTCCTGACTCTTACTGGTCAAGATAAGAAAGGCAGAAAATGTCTTGGCAAACACTTCATGTAAAAGGTCAGATGCGATTCAACCATCAGCAGGCAAACTGGATGAAGGCTTCAGGTTAAAGATCAAAGAACAGCAAAGCCTGAGGATGCAGTTAGGGTGGGAGGTGACCGTACAGAGGAGCCACCCGGATTGCACGATGCCAGGTGACAGCGGCATCCGACGCTTACAAAGAACGTTGCACTAAATGACTGCAAAGCCTCTCATAAAGTAGCTGTTATCATTACTCGGTAAAGGCAGCTCTGGCCTGCAGGTCCAAACAACGTCCACGTGCCCTCGAGTTCGGGCTATACAAAGGCCCAGGTCAAACCTCGTCGGTGGGTAGGTGCCTACCGACGGCACCAGCCTGGGTACAAAACGTTACCAAGTCATAGCTTGGCAAAGTTGCATGAGCACTCAACAAGGAAAACCAAGTTTTTACAGAAAAACCTCATTTTTGCCGACAGTCGTGCCCACACCTCATCCTCAGCTGGCTCAATCCAAAACACCCTGACCATCACCGCTCCGCTCACGTCAGAGCAAAGCTTAAGGCGGAAAGCTCCAGTGCGAAACGGTCCCAGTAAAAGCCCTCGCCCCAAAGAGACTACACAGAGCCAGTTAGGGCGAAGGAAGCGCATCTCCGAGATGGGAGAAGCTCCACAAAGGACACTGTGAGGATGCTGGGCAAAGCCAATCTCCCCACGCCCCACGGCAGAGCACCCCGAGTCCCCGCGGCGGTCGGACAGCGCCAGGGCCCGCAGGGAACCGGCTGCTTTGGCAGGGGACACGCCAACCCAGACCAAGGTTTTGGAGTTCAACCTTTCGGTTCCAGCTCAGCTCAGACCTGTCTCCAGTTCATAACTGCTGTGATGAGCTGCGGCTGAGACCGGCCGCGGGGGTCCAGCACGGACAGGACCCCCCAACCCAGAGCACACCTGCAAGGGTCTCACCTTCTCCACTCCGAATTCCCTTCAAATCTTCATTATTTTTTAAACTCTGATTGTTTCCGTAGTTCAATTTACTTTGTTTTCCAAACTCGTAGCCATTTCTTATAATAAAGGGGAGCTGATACAACATATTTATTACCATTTATCATTGAAACTTTTATAAGACTACTTATGAATTAATCAACAATAACTGCTTTCACAAACGCTGCTGCATTAATCTCCATATCCGCTGCATAAATCACATTGAGAACAAGTTAATATACATATTTTAAGAGAAATACAGCAATATTTCCACCCTATCAGCTAAGTATATTATAATCTAGTTAGTCAATTGATAAATGCATATACTTCATTCGGCATCATAAACCCTGGCCGTTCAGTGTGACACACTGGACCCTAAATATAACCTGACCTTTTGTAAGGGATTTGTTCTGTTTGAGACACCCAGGTGCCTTTTCTAAAGCAGCACCCTTTCAAACGAAATGTATGCTTCACGATACACGAAGACAAGACGACCCAAATACCTATCCGTCTCGTCGCTTCAAAAAGGCTGCGTTTCCTTCGGAACCATACTATTCTTGTATTCGCGTAACTGGACTTCTCTTTTAATTTCCTTATTCTTGGAAGACAGAGCTATGGGTGATTAAAATACTCAGGAATGCCTTTTCATATTTTCTTTTCTAATAAATTGTACAGCTTATTAAGATAATTTGACGTATTTGAAGTGCATATTCTACTTGGAGATAATTTGGCTTAGAAATAAAAATACTGTTAAAATAGTTGAGAGTATTGAGCTGTAGAAGTATGTCTGTTCTGTACAACAACTGTATTCACAAAAAATTAAAGGAAGCACACATTTGAGACTAATCTGCGACAAACATAAATTGCCTTTCATTCTTTCGAAGCAAGAAGCAATCCAGAAAAAACTTTTGCAGCAGTTATAAATCCCTGCACGGTGACATTTCCAACGCTGCCACTCTTCCCCACGCAGTGAGGGCAGATAGCAGGGACCGCTTCCCCGAAAGCATCTTTTATAGCACGGATACAAAAATATCCATGTGAACGTCCTGAGGCGGGCGCCTGTCTACAGAGCAGTATTTTAAATGATAAAAAACGCAGGTTTGGGGTGGTTGGTTTGGTTTTTCCCTCCCCCTGCCAACGCCAGCACGATGCCCGAGCTGCGAGAAGGAGCTGCCCAGGTCGCCGCGAGCGCGCAGACCAGGGCGCGGCGTGCCGCCGCCTCGGCACGCTGGCCGTCACCCCTACCGCGTCCCGCCTCGCCTCCGACCGCCCAGAGCTGGGAGGGATATCGCGTGCGACGTCGTCAGAAAAACTATTAAAAGCTAAAGTTTCATCGAAATTAAATCCACCTCTAACCTGAAGCGTAACAGTCCTCATAAAAACCTTCGGGGAGGATATTAGCTATTGCTGTAAAGGAGTCCAGTAAAAACCAAACCCAAAAAACACACAGTGAAATAAATTTAACATACACGTGTGGGAACTTATTTTTAATTAAAAAAAAATAGTATTGTTACTTTACTGGAAACTTGCACTTGAGAATTCCCACATTTCAACAACTTACAAAGAAGATTTATGTTCACATTTGTTTAACTTTATAAAGATTACAATAATCCGTGCAATTAAATCAGGACGTTCAGATGGGCTTTTCTCTTTCAGATTAAAATGTTATTATCTATAAAGTGACCAGTAATGAAACTACTGTTTAGCACAGTCACTACAATAACCGAAGCTTTACAAGTATGCTAGCTTGCAAACCGCAAATTTACTTGGATTTATGGTAAAAACATAAAACCCATCTGAGATTAAGATGCCAATTTGTTATATATTCCGCAAGATGGATTGCCACTCAGCTCCTCCTAATAACCAGATTTAGAGATAAAACAAACAGAGTTATCAGGTACGAAAGGGAACCCCTCTTGAGTGGTTTGGTTTTCTGTTTGCTACGAAAATATGTATTATGTATTTTTAAAGTAATGGTGGAGAAAAAATTAGAATAAAAAGACTAGAATAAAATGCACTCTTTAGCCATACTACTCTCTATGCTGCATTTACTGAGATGTCGCATGATTTCTTTTAAAACCGCTATTTTATATATATTTTAAGGGATTTAAAAGTAGATGCTCTCAGAAGACGCAATGCACCTTGGTACAGCTTTTTCCGGAAAAAAACCCACAAAGATTTTACACAACGACGACTAAATGAAAATTAACGGAATAATTATTTGGATCACGAAACAAAGGACTTCACCGAACCAAGGAGAAACCCCAACTTCTGCCTGCACGATGCAAAGATTTCACGATAAACCCTGAAAAACGTGATGCTGGATGGCACCTCTAACCCTCCTTACAAAGAGGGATCGGGGATATTCTTTAAAATATCGGGGAAAAGCCGGGGTAATTACCAGCTTTCTCGTTACCGCCTGAGCAACCCACAATGCCTCTGGCAGCAGCTGGATCCCAGCGGTTGACACCTGGGCTCACCCCCAGCGCGCCTCCGCCGCAGGTACCACAGCTCCGAGACCTCACGGGAAAATGAAGATGCTCGCCCCGCATCCCGGGCTGAGACCCCCGGAAATTTCTCATAAATCCTCTCCGCACATCTCGTTGAACATGCAAATCCGTAACGCGGCGGCAGCCCGACAAAGCAGCCAACCGGCACGGGGAAGGGATGCTCGCCCCGCGCAGGTACGCGCCGCCCGCGCCGCGGCGCGCGCCGCTGAAAAGCCACATGAGCAGCACACGCTCGTCCCCACCGTGCAATTAATCACTTCCAAGTCGGGACAAGCGCCGAGGCTGTTTAACTCTCCTTACCTCGTCCTCAGCCTCTAGCGCCAAGCGCTCTGCCAGCCCGGCAGCGGGCTCGTTTCTCTCTGCCTGCAACCGAACAAAGCCACCGCGACCACAAGCAAGCGAGCAGACGAGCGGTACTTACTGAAGATGGCAAACCTGGAGGAACTTTTCGAACTTTCTTTGTTTGTACTTCTGAAAAAAGACAAAATGGTGTCTTCGTAAGACAGGCTTTTCCCCCCCCCCCCCCCCCCCCCCGAGATTTTCTACAGACCCAGCTGCTAATCGCCCTGCCCGCCGTCTCACGCCAGCCTCGCAGCAGTTTTGGTAACACCGAGTGGATGCCACTGCTCTTAAGTCTGACAGTAAAACGCTGGAAAACTGTTCATATTTCGATCTCGAGTGGTAGGGCCTTTGTTTTCCCCTTCCCCGGATTTGCTTTGAAAAAGCGATTTTTTAAGGCTCCTTGCATGCTCGACAAAGAGGACAGAGAGGAGCAATCAGCTAACGTTAAATAAACCCCTCCGAGAGTCCTGGCGGCGTCCGCGGACGCTCTGCCGCTTATTGTATTTATTGCAAAGTATTGCTAAACAGGACGAAACTCCGGTTATTTGTTGCAATGGAAAAAAGAAAGGTTGAACACAAAGTCACTCACCCATAGAGGTGCTGTGGAGAGGCCTCCGCCGGGGGTTATTGCTAGAATACTGATAGTACTGGGAGCCAGGCTTAGTGGGGGAGAGCGCTCCTGGGTTGCCAATATCCATGTCACCTCCAAGGAGACTTTGCTAAAAGATTAAAAATATATACGTGTGTGCGCGTGCATGTTAAATCCGACTTTCCTCATCATTAGCTATTTCTCATTCCTAAAAATAACACAGTCAAGAAACCTGCACAAGCAACTGAAACGCGGAAGCGAGAACCTGCCAACATTTTAAAGGAGACATTACAAAAACCCCCGGTTGAGCATCTTTTCCTTTGCTAGGAGAAGACGCAGCAATTCATTTAAAATACGATTCTTTACATTTAAAGGAGACTTATTGCCTACTTAGTCAAATGCAATCGGTGTTTTAAAAACTTTTGGAGCTCTGTTAATATATGGGAAGGTAATTTAGTTTCTTCACTGCGAGCAAGATAGCGAAGTGCACGGATTCAACAATAATAAAACTTAAAAAAAAAAAATCCTGCTGTTGACAGAGCGGTTCGTTCAGCGTGCATGAAACAGCTTCATTGTCTATCCCCGTGCAAGGCAAAACTCACATCCGCGAATTAAAGATATCAGATTTTGCACACTAAAAATCCGCACAGCAGGCTGTACGTCATATGCGATTAAAACGTGAAAATAAAATCAGACGTTATTAATATTTTTTGCAACGCTATCAGAAGGAAAAAAGCACCTCAGAAACCCCAAAACAATTAACGCTATTGTATAGCGGCAGCGGTAGCGGCAGCAGCGGACTTTCAATATATCCATTTTATGCCTGTACCATTAACTAACAAGACGCATCCTGGTGACCGCAACATTTTCTCAGCTACGAGAGGACTACGGTTTCCAGACGAGAGCAGAAAACAGTATCTGACCCAGGCTATAAGAAAAATGTTAAATCTTTAAGAGACGACGACAGAAGAACAATTTCCTGAGTAATGTTCTATTTGCTATAAACTACGTTGAAACTTACCCATAATATATAAATCCCCTGATTACACTCTGCATTGAACACATTGTTCTTTTAATTATTCTGATACGCAATAAAACAGGTGTAGATACCACCATTTATATTAAGAACAAATTTACCATTTAATAAAGAAATTTTAAAATTAAGTACCAAAAATCTAACTTTATCGTTACTTGTAATCAACTTTTACTGACTGAACTAATTACTGTACTTGATAAAGTACAGAATGTGTTTTCCCTAATCTAAATTCTAATCACCATGTCACTCACAACAGACTTAGTAATGCTTCACTAACACACTATTCACATGCAAAATACTCTAAATAGGCCAATTATGACTCTGCCCCTGTTCCCTGGTTAACCCGCTGAGAACTGAAAAATTTCACAAGGCAGTCACCAACTAAAACAAAGGCTCCTTGTTTTAAATTAAGACAGTCTTTTTGATTCCTAAATAGCTCAACAAAGTGGCATGTCTTCTGCTGAAAGCAGTTGGTCAAATATGACCCATGAGCTGGAAAATCAGAAATTAAAACATCCTTACTCCTTGACTATACCTCCAAAAACATTTAAAGATAACTTTTGATTCTAGAAAACTATATTCCTCTTTTTTCTCCCAGAGAGGCGACAGGAGAAGCGCCGAGGAGGGACGGACAAATGGGCTCCGACCGGTTGGGGCTGAAACCCTTTCCTGGTCTGCAGCCTAGCATCTGCCTTGACAGACCTCTCCGAGCCCGAACGATACAAAACCGCCAGTCAGAAGGCACTTTGGGCTAATATCTTTACGTTCAGCTAATGCCTAATATACACCTGCAATGACTACGCTCCTTTTAATAAACAACACCTGCACCGGCAAAAATGGTTGCAAGTCTATTGCATAATGGCAGGGAAATAGATGCACAAAACGCTCGGGAAAAAAGGGTTATCGATTCACCGTGAATCTCCTCGGGAAAGAAAGGGAATTTTATTGAATGTCTCGGAGCATTTCAGAATGAAACGGCGCTAACCACAGAAATTCTCTTCAGTCATATATTTTTAGCACGTATACGTTTTAACATAAAGACAGACCTGCTAAATCTGTGCATGCTTTATCCATATGTCGGGTAGTCTGAAAGACTTAGAGCCATCAGCTGTATAAATTCCTATACCCAGCCTACTAGATTTCATTTGACTTTAAAAAAAAAAAAAAAAGCGTATATAAGACAGCGTTTGCAAACTATTTTAGATTAAACAAGATTCACTTTAGGAGCATAAACCATACACATACCCTATGTTGTTTTTGTTTTTTCATCCAAACATTTTTCTCTATAAAAAGATGCAGAGGTTTCTATAGAAAAAAAAAATAAATAAATCCCAAACGTGTATTATTATATTAGAAGCAAACACACGTCCCAGGCTGAAAGGCTGCACGCCTTTTGTTTAGCCGGCGGGGGAAGCCGTCGCCCTGCCACTAGTTGCACTTTGCAACGCCCGTTCGTTCCTCTTGACCTAACAGGTAGCCGCTGGCGCGGGGCTTACGTTCGCCGTCCCGGACCCGAGGTTCTCCCCCCGGGAAAGCAGCCCGGCGGGCGGGCTCGCAGCCCGCGGGCCCGCTGGCCCTGCGGGGGCTCCCACCCGGCAGCGGGGGTCCCTCGGCAGCCCGGCGCGCCCAGCGACCGCTGCGCGTCTCGCCGCCGACAAAAGTCAATCCAAGTGCTATCTTACCGACGGCGTTTTCTACAACAAAAATTGATTTTGTTTTGAAAAACGCAGCGCAAAAATTTTCAGCCCAACTGTCACGGACTCGTTTCTTCACTCTCTTAAAGAAAAAAACCCACAAAGAATTAACCCAAACCAGAGCAAAGCCCCCTCCTTTGTCTCCTATGGGACAGAGACGTTCTTACAAGGTAAAAAAATAAAACCCAAGAGGTGGGCTTGTGCGTTCAGGGGACCCCACCGGGCACTCCGGGGAGGGAAAGGACGATACAAATATAGACGTAGTTACTGGGAGATGCTGGTGAAGGGAACAATGGGCATTTATTACTGTTCAGCCTACATGTCACACTGCTAATGGCCTGCAACAAAGAGAGAGATAAAACGTTTACAAACCACAACGCCATCGATTACGCAGCCTTTGGAGCTCCCCTTCGCTCCAAACCGGATCTTAGAAAGGCAATGAATTATTAGGCATCAAAGTTAATATTTACCCCTAAGAAACGATGAGCTTAAAAGCCAAGTGTGACATTTGTCAAACTGCCCTGCGGTCTGTAGGGGTTGGATGGGCATATATAGGGTGCGTACGGGGGAAGCGGGCTACCTTCGGGCGCGAGCAGGACGCGGGGCGTCGCACAGCTCGGAGCTCATCCGTGTAAATCCTGCAGGCGCATTCCTGCCTTAGAGCACCTACCGTACTCACAGACCTAGGCCGCTTGCAGGTTATTCGTTTCATAATAAACAAAGCCACTGAATATCAACTATATTGAATTTGCCAGTTGAATGTGAGAGTTTGAGCTAAAAACAATCACAGAAGGGAAAAAAAAAAGCAACGGAGCAAAATCCATTTTCACATTGAGGCACGCAGCTGTATTTTGTATCGGCTGCGATGCTTTTGCCTTTCTCCTTGTTACGCGCAATCCTGTCGTCTTCCTAGCAATCTGTAAAATAAGTCGCCGACTAGCGAATCCTGCCTCCGAAATCTGAATAACTAGACAAAGAATTAAAGCTGGGGAGGGAGAAAACGTGCCCGTACTACGGCAAAGTACTATCCATATGGATAGGATATTACCCCTCCTGGAAAAAACAAATGTTGTTTCCATCGCAAACCTGAAGTTTTGCTTTTCAAATGAAAATCATGCGAATTTCACGTAAATATTTGTTTCAGACCTAATAGGCAGGAAACACATTTGCAAAAAGATGCTTTATTTTTCCCTTTGTGACAGAAACAGGTGAGATTAGAGCCTGACAGAGTGCTGCATTTTACTAATAGAACGTTAATTCAGATTAAAGGAAAACGGCCTTGAAGCCTGTAATCCGAAAGCCTCTGAAAACACCGATCAGGGAAAAATACCTCAGAAAAGGCCTTTTTTTTTTTGCTGACAACCTGGATATTTTTTTTTTTTTTTTTGACATCTTCACGCTACGCCGTGATCCAGTATCAAACGCCGCATCACGGGGATGTTGCAGGCAAGAGAAAAACGGGCTTAGATGAAAACAGATTAAGCTCCTTTTCTGAACGATTGCCAAATGTTTGTGGGTCGCGCTCACGTTTGAGTACCCCTGCGCGCACAGCTGCGGCCCTGCACGCCGCTCCCAACCTGCGGGATGCATAGCGACGGCGGGACGCACGCTCCCCTCGCCGAGAGCCTGGGAGAAGCGTCGCGCGGGCGCCATCGGAAGCAAACCGCCGCATCGCACGCCGCCGCGCCCCTGCTTTCTCCCACCCCGTTGCGGTAAGGAGGTTTCTCCCCCTCGGTGGAGAGGGTGAGGAGCGGGGATGAAGGCTGAGAGCGCCGGGGTCCTCGGCATCTGCAGGTGTAGCCGGCAAACCAGCACCGAGGGGTCCTCCTCCGGCCGGGGCAGCTGGCGGTGCCCGCGGGTGCCGGGGCACCCCTCCCGAAAGCGCCGCGGGGCTCTCGGCCAGCCCTGCTCGGCCTCTGCACGCCCAGAGAACACGGGCACGCGGGCATATTTTACACAACTTTATCAGCTAGCTTGCCCAAAAGATATCATTTTAAAGGCAAGCCCATTTTTTGCAATAAATTTCACGTGTATGATGAGAATTCATGTGCTTCATCTAAAAAAAACCCAGAGTCCTGCTATTTTTCACAATGTTGCACCGTTTCTTAAATTAAAATTCTTTACACTTTGAAAGATCAAAGCTTGTTTGCTTGCTTTATCCGCGTGTAGGCCTTCCCGGCTCTCCCTGCGAACACCGCGTCTCTGCGTTGTTCCCTCTGCTGCGGCACCGACGTCTCCGTGGGCCGGCAAAGTAGGGCAGGGAGGCCGTGGTCCCGCGGCCCCCGCGCCTCCCCGGGGAGCCCGGCCGGCACCGAGCTCCCGCTCCGCCGGGGTACCCAGCCGTCGGGAGGCTGCCGTGCCATTTTATTATGTTTTTTTTCCCCAAAAAAAAGAGCAGGAATGAAGGTGTACCGCAAACTTCCTCGACACGAAAAACTTAACGCGTGCTGCGCGCGTACCCAGGGCAGCGATGCGTGACGCCGGACCCGAAACGCGGGGTCGCGGCAAGGAGGCTCCTCCGCGCTCGGCAGCGACTGAGGTCCTCCTGCCAAATACCTGCGCTCCTCCGACCGCTCTTAAACCACCTCCATTTGACTTCTCAACATCCATTCCGTTGCAAATTTGCAAACAAAGCCACTGGAATTTGTTGAAATCGCATCTAGTTTATGCTGAAACGGATGAATAGGAGGTAATTTTTTTCAGATTTTTTTTTTAATACAAGAAATTTCTAACCGCAACTGTCCTGGTTTCCTCTCCTTTAGTAAAATCACAGGATACAGGATTAGATCTCATCATCCAGATTTCAGCTGCTCTTACGTGCTCTATCCTCAGTTTATGAATTTTCACTTAAGTCAAGTTAACTAAGTCATGCCGCATACACATCTGAATCATTTCTTGGTTATTTCCTTCTGTGATTTCAATCCTCTGTTTTTAATCAAATTATGAAACTAAATTTCCACTTATCATGTGACTATCAGGGCATCTGTTCATAATCTGTCCAATTCCTACAAATACTCCTTTCTTTGGCTTTTGGAAATTTGGCAGCTCTCTGTAAAATCTTCTGTGTGTCATTTACGTCCAGTATTTCTCTCTAATGCCAAGTGTAAATTGCAACCCATTGACGGCAAACACAGAGCAACAATTTCCCTGGGTTTTGCCGAGTGTGTTTTCAAGCTGAGGTACTGTTTTCCTTTTTTACTTAACCAACCGTAATTCTTAAAAGTATTTGCAGAAAAAATTTGACTTTTCGAGAACAAAGGAACTTCTGCCGCAGAGATTTAATTTTTCACAGAGATTTGGTTTTTTTTTTCCAAGAACACTCACGTGTATGAAGTGAGACAAATTTTAATATGTTTATTTTATTTTCTCTATCTGATGGCAACTAACCTTTTGTTTCATTTCTTCTGCCTTCTAGGGCAGCGCCTTCAGATAGCTGTGCGCCGTGTTCAGCAGTTTTCTTTTGACTTTGACCTTTTCCATTAAAAAATGCTTGCAGGTATTATCAAATAATTTTTCATGTTCAACCAACCCTTGTGCATTAATGTCATCAGTATTAGTTCTCTAGGTTTTTTTAGGTTTTTTCACTCTCTCTTCCTCTGCATAATTTACAATTGCTCTTTAAGTTTAAACCTTTCTGGAGTCATTTTTCCCAGTTGTGCTTTCTGCGCATTGGATATAACATCGGCGCCACAACAGCAACCCGCAAAGTTCATTTACTGGTTTCAGCAGCATTTCACGGACGCGGAGTGCTCTTAAACGTGGCTGAGGTTCGACCACCTCTGGCCAGCAAGGATCTCAAATTTGTTCCCGTGCTCATTTTCCTCAGCTATTTCAGGTGAGCAGGAGAAAAAAAAAAAAAATCATTTCTAACTTCTTACCTCATTTTTCCCACATTTCCTCCTGGTGTTTGCTTGCTTCTTCCCATCCCTTCATTCACCATTAGGCATGATGACTCAGATTATTATACTGCTGCTTGATTATCACTAAAGGTTAGTTACTTGTTTGCATTAACGATCCCCATCTTTCACATTTACAGTGAGCGATTTCACCATCAATTGCACCGTCTTTGCTGTTTTTCTAAAGCTGTAGTACGAAATGAATATTTCATTTCCTAGTGTATGGGGAAAATGGATAAAAAGGGCCTCAACTGAACAAGCACAAGGCACACAAATTTCAAAGGGAAGAAGGAACCTTCTCCTCCACTAAGCAGTTTTGTAAAATCCCGTCTTTGCTCAATTTATGATTTTCTGCTGTACTTGAATCCTTGGAGTTGCAACGCTTCCTTTACTACAGCTCAAATGAAAATCCTAGCGCTTTCACTGCTGCGAAGATCAGCAAAACACGGCGTAATATATGCTTAGAATGTCACGTAGTGCAACGTAATGTACATACAGGGATGCACACACACAGGCGCCTATAGGAAACCGGGTGTCCCGTACAACTGCCAGACGTTTCCGGGCGCCAGTAACCCGAGGGCTGCGCCGGCCCCAGCCGCCCGCCCCGCGGCCGCCTCTCCGCTCCCTCCCCAGCAAAGCACCATCGGCTCCTTCGCGCTGCCTCGCAGGCAGCGATAAGGACATTCTCTCTGCTTGGTTATTAATCTTTCAGAATATAGTTTTCATTTACAGGCTGAAACCCAGCCAGATGATTATAGTGTTTAAAAACACATGCTTAAATACAGGTAATACTCATATAAATATGTCCCGCTGAGGAACAAACACAAAAAGGGGAAAGTCCTCGTGGCGAGTGGGGAAGGGGGATGGTGTGGGGAACACTCCATCGCGTTCACCCTCAAAAAACCCGTAAAAACCAACAAAGCCGCTGGGTTCTTACTGCCCAGAAGGGTTGGCGTTTGGTGAGGGCGGCTGGGGAAGACGAGACCGAGCGATGGAAGGGACTTTGGTCAAAGCCTGGTGTTTTACCGTTAGAAAGTTCTCCCGTGCTGCTAACTGCGCCCAGGAAAAGAGCTGGGTTTAGTCCTGATATTGGAGATGGCCGAGGCGCAGCGCGGTACCAGCTCCAGCATTTGAAGCTGCTCCGCGCGGCTCCCAGCGAGGATTACCCCCGCGCCGGGGCTGCCGGCTGCGGCCGCGCTCCAGCCGCTGCACCCCGCTCCGGGGACGGCTCCAGGCACCCGGGCCGTCTGCATTAAACACCGACTTCGGCACCCACAGACCCCTCTGCGAGGGGAAATAATCCGAGATTGCCGGGGGCCCCCCGCTTTGTTACAGCGCTCTGTCGGGAAGGAACCGCACGCAGCTGAGGAGGTGAACCACGTAAAAGCCCGTTACTGGGAAAATTCACCCCAGCATGATCTGCAGTCAATCGAACATCGTGAAAATCCAGTGCCTTGGACCTTGACGGCGCTCCCGTGTCTTTGCATGCCGTGATACCCTGCCATAACGTTTAAAAGACTTTGCAATCAAGAAAATGAAGCAAGCTTAGAGCAACTGGAGTTATTCGGTTTGTACAAAACCATACAGCCAGTTTGGCTTAATGTGCATATTCTCTGAAGCACACTGGTAGAGTCGTTTTCCAGGACAGAAGATTTGGTACAGAATTAAACAGCCCTCGGTTTAGCCCAGGATAAATCCTCTGAAGTCGGCGGGGGCCTCCTGGGTGCTAATGAGGGAAGCGTTTGGCCCTCGGACAGCAGCTGGATTTTCGGGGATTGCCGAATATAGCGAAGCACTGTCTGCAGTATTTTTACGGAGCGGCAGAGCGCTGCTAGAAAGCAGGCTTGCCACATCATCAGAGTCCAGCTGATCCACAGCATCTTCCACATTTATCAAGAAAAATCCCTCCATACCTACTCCACTCAAAAATGCAAGCTAAATACATATGCTAAGATGCTTCAGGTACGAAAAAGTGCACAGTGACAGAATATTAATGCCTGGTAAAAACGGGGCACCATAACAACTTACGTAGGGTTGAATAATAATCAGATAAAGCCGGTATTTGTCAGCGTGTATATATATATATTGGAACTGCTCACTAAATTATGAAACACACGTCCTGGTATCCCTGTTTTTCACAGTACCTCCCAGTACACAAATATCTGTATTTCCATGCAACGCTGAAGTTCAGAACATCTATAAGTGCCCACTTTTTCAAACATCTCCAATCCTATACCATCTGGTAGGTATCAGCACTGCGGTCACTTATGGGGGGGGAGATGGATAGGAGACAGTGAGGATTAATGACATGCAGAGACGAACGCTGCGCAGAGAATGACATTTTTGCACTATTTTTCCCTGAGAAAAATACTGAAGACTTGCTGGCAAGAGCTGCTTCGCCGGGCTCTGCTTTTTTTCAGTTCAAGTAAGCACTTCAACATGATTCAGTGAGGATGTCCTACCACTACTTGCTTCAAAACGTTCCTCTCTGGCAAATTATTACAAACCCTAAAAAAAGACCTGGTAACCTAACAAGTCAATTATCATCGCTCTTCCCTGTGTAAGCATTCGACTACAAACAGCTTACAACAGAAATCCTGGCTCAAGTTGTCTCAGACAGGGTAAAATATCCTGACATGCCTCAGTCTTAAAAAGGTGTTTGGTGGCTGAATTCCCATTTCTAATGATATAATTCTTGTTTTCCCTTTGAATATGAGAACACAGGAAAGGCTTACCGAAGTTCAAATGCATGGGAAACGGCATTTTTCTGACATTATGTTAGTAATATTTTTAAACCAAAGAAAAGTTACCGTAAAAACATCTGAGAGACCAAAGAAACTTCCTGTCCAAAAAAATAACAAAACCCATGCTAAATACTTGAAGTGCCTCAGAGGATGGGGTTTTTTTTTTAACTTCTTACTATTCATCAGCCTGAAAGATAAACAACGGCCTCCCCCTTTTTGATGGGGAAGCAAGATTTTGTCGGGGGGAAAAAAAAAAAATCATTCTGGCAGCGTAAAAGCCATTTGCGTGTCCTCAAATGATCTAGCACCGCACGAGGCCGATGGCTAACGCGGAGCCGCGTCACGCAGGTTCGGCAAGGATGCTTCATTAGTTAAAGCTCCCGGGTTCCTGCGAGAGAGCGCGCGCCTGCGCTGGGGTGAGGAGCAGAGAAGCGAAACCTCGGGCACTCGTTGCAAAGGAAGCGGAGGGAAGAAGTGGGACTTGAAGCTAACGGTAGGCAAGGACTGGAAATAAATCACGCTCCCGCGCCCGAGGCAGCGGCACGCGGCGAGCCCAAGGCAGGCGCCCAGCGCAGCCCGGCCCGGCCCGCCCCGACCCGCCGTCCGCAGCCCTTCCAGCTCCCCAGCTGAAGGACGGACGGACGGACATATTCCCACTCAAATGAGACAGCAACTGAAAAAAACAGGTTCCTTCCCAAAGATCAGCAACGAGCTTCCTAGGACCTAAGTAAACGAACAGATAGGAATGATGCAAAGACACGACACTGGTGTACGTTGCCATCATTTTCTTGGGAAAGGACTATTAAAGATTGAAACTTGAGCAGTTTGAGTATCAAACTCGTGTTTCATGGTACAGGAGCCTTATGTTTTCAGTATTATAAAGGCACATTTATTTTTTACAGAACCATACTATGCAAATATGCCTAAAACCAACTAATGACGCTCATGGTATTTAAAATAGGGAATTTCTTTCTTTATTTTAAATTTCCCTCTGCTACTTGCCATCTTTTCCCACACAGCTAAAGCACATGCTCTTCAAGGGAAACTGATATATTCTAACACAGCATGTAGCTGAGGCTGAATAAAGTGCAAAGGCATATTCATTTCAAGTAAAGGCTGCCGAAGTTCAGGTCACCTTGTGCTTAAGACAGGACAAAAAATTAGAGTCACCCTACAACAACAACAAAATTGGCAAATTCAGCGGCTATGAGAAATTGGAACGGAAAAAAAAGCACCTTTTTATGCTGACACAGGTAAAAATGTAACGAGCTGGTATTTCAGGGAGTCGGAGCGGAGGCCCGCTGTGCCGCAAACCGCCTCCCCGTTCGGTCAGCACCGCCACGGGGAAAAACCAACACGGTCAAGTACAAACGAAGACCGCCTGTGTTCCCTCGAAAGCTGAAGCGCAAAGTGCTGCGGCGGCATCCCTGGTGCTGCAGCGCGGGCCGGGAGCCGGCTGCCCCTCCGGCCGGCCGCGGTGCACCCCCAGCAGGGATGAAGGTTCGCTGCCTGGCGCGTTAAGATCACCGGGTGGCTTCCTTGCCCGTGCCAGGCACTGCCCGTGCTCAACGCCGTCACCTTCCTGGTCCACGTCTCGCTTCGGGATTGTCTCCTTAGTACGCAGCGCCCATCCAACACCCCGCGGTGCGGAGTGCCGGCATTCCCGCAGCGCCTTCCTGCCCTCACCGGGAGTACGCCTGGGATTTGCTACAGGTAGAGATGCATTGCAAATGCAGTAACCCAAGTATTCTCACCCATGAAGAAAACCAGCCAGCAACGCTTCGCCCTTACAATACAATTTTCATCTGTTCATATCATCTCTATTACACAAATTAAAGCAGATCTATCTAGCAACCTGCCCAAATTCAGGGAGGAGGAACGGGTCTGTCAATAGAGGCACGCTCGTTTAATTCAAAAGATACGGCGCTTGATTCGGTCCACGAGGCCGCGCGGGCGCTTACTCCAGTTAGTCTCGCCTACTGGAGGTGGTCGGGCGGGCGCTGGGGAAGGGCAGAGCCCCTGCCACCCCGCTCGCTGCCCCTGCTGCGTTCCCTCCCGTTTCTTGCACGGCAAAGGGGAGGAGGATCCCTGCCGTTGCGGAGGCGAGGTCGCACCTTGCCTAGGCTGCAGGGAAGCGCTGCTCCCGTCGGCGACGCTGCCGGTTTCAGGGAAACCAGCACGGGCCATCCAGCCGAAGCAAGCGCCCGCGCGGGTTGGTGCTGCTTTAAATAAGGCAGCACGGGGACAGGCCTCCCTCTGGGTCTTCTCTTACGTCTCCTTTACACAGCCCTTTACTCCAGCTTGTGCTCACGGTGCTAACGCAAGGTATAGCGACGCTTTCAGAGTCAAACGAGGCAGAGAAGAGCTGATGCGGAGCAGAGCTCCGCAGGGATGGTACCACCACTTCAGACTAATACTAGGGACAAAAGTCGTCACAAAATGTGTAATTGGTTTATCTGAAAGAAATATTTTTTTAAAAAATAAATCAAAGCCACTATGCTGAATTACTCCACAGAAAACAAATACCAGGCGGAACAGAAGCGCAGAGGAGAGCGAAGTTTCAGAGATCCTGCTTTGTTCGGGATTTTACTTAACGCCCTATGGAAATACGTACAACATATCTTACAGCAATTGAACTAGTAAAAGGATGAAGCAGAAAAGAAAAGCAAAGAGCCAGAAGTTACATGGCAAAATTTGTAAAACCAGGTAACTTTAGAGTAAGATTCTAGTAACCAGAAAACTGAAGGATACTGGCACAGCATCGCTGTCCTCCTGTCCAGACGCAGCAGCGAGAGCACGAGAGCAAGAGGCCTCGTCCGTCCTTGCTGGGTTACTTAAAAATATGCAGCAAAAGGTGTCTTCCTATTGTACATTTGCAATTCCAAACCTGTCTGTGCTGCTCTACACGTGTACGATCACATCAAATCTATCGTCACGATATCAGGATGTGCCACGTGCCCATAAAATACGACAAGCAGGAGAAATTTCCGCATGTGACTCCAGTATCTCACGCCCGGGGACGAAGAAGGACGAAGCTGCTCCCGAGCTCTGCCGAGGCTGCCAGAAGAGCAGAGTGGTGGCTTGCACTAACTGCAACTGTAGTTTCTCACAAGTCTTCCAGCGCTGGGCTAGGAATCACTCATTTTGCAAAGCCTGTCCAAGACTGGTCATCGTGGGATAAAACTTCTAAAAATGATTGATTTAAACTGGAAATACATATTAAAAAGAAAATAGCGAGGATGCAACTACTGAGTAGTGTTTTGGACAACGGTCGCCGAAGGGGCGTTAGAAGAAGGCAGAGGAGCTCTGTTCCCAACCAGACGTAGGCAGAGAGTAAGGCATGGGCGACTCTTCTTGACGACGCAAGATGGCCTCACGAAACCCTTCGCCTGAGGTTCTTAAAATCTTAACTTCTCAGGACCAAGGCGGCAAGCAGGATTTTCGAACCCTGGAAACAACCTATTTCGTATCTTCTTGTTCACAACGGAGAGATTAAAGCCTAGGTCGGGAAGCTGCAGCGGCCCGTCACTCCTTCCGCGGCACGGGGAAGGCACGACAGTAAGATGCCGTAAAGCAATGGGCAGCTTCTTGCTAATTTTCTCTGTAGATGGCTATAATATGCTGGGCAGTTAATTGCCATTTTTTGCATTACATGTAATAATAAAAATGTAACTCTCTCCGAAAATTGGATTTGTCACAGCACCTTGTTATCCAGTGTAAAGGTAACGCTGTATATTATAGCGTACGTAAAAAAAGAGACAGAGAAATACCCAAGTGAGTTATATTTCAGCGATACAGTTGGTTTTTATTAGGCTTTATATGCATTTTTCCCCAGACACTTTTGAAAGACAAGGATGTGGGAAACATCCATAACTCTAACTGTAGTATAGCCTATATCTTTGCTATTTAAAAAAAAACGTTTCCTCCTGACAGTCAACCAGGATCCATTTTCAAAGAAAGAAAATAGATTTAAAAAAAAAAAAAGACAGACCTATAAACACGCAGACAGATGGCTATATTCTGTCATTAACTTCAAAACGAAATAAAAATATTAACTTCTCCATTGTTGCTAAACATACTGCAGCAAGACTCGAATGCCTGGCAGACACGCACCTCATCTGCTGCAAAGGCATAAAGAAATACCTGGCTCCTGTGTTATTATTATTTATTATTTGTTAAGCACCAACAATGTGTTCGGCACTTTTCAAAGCCAGAGCGGGGGGGAAACGCTTTAAAAAGGCTGCTCCCGAGCGGAATAAGGCTGGGAGCACGAGGCAGAGCAGGGTGGCTGCACGGGGGAGGCACAGGCTGCAATCGAATTAACGCACATCTGAGAGGCATGGAAGGGCTCAAGCCCTGCTCCTCCACCTGCGAGGGCCACGTCCAACCCCTACCACACAGCCCTCGCCCTCTAACCAGAGCCATCGTAACGCCAGCCGCAGACTGCAGCAAAACACAAGTCGGTTATGGGGAAAAAAAGCTACGAAAGGGGAACAACGAACATCAAGCAAAACAGGAAAGGGGAAGCGAGAAAGACACACCACAAGGCATCGCCAAGTCGTTGGTCGATGGCCCCCAGTCTACAGATGTGGAGTCCTAACTTAGGCAGCGCTGCACCGAAAATGTGGGTTTCTGCTCCCGAGCGGAGGACTGGGGGGGATGATTCAGCGAACCCGGCCCTGAGAGCCGCTCGCCGCACAAGGGAGCGCTGCGTGCCCCTGCCACCCCCGGCCAGAGCCGCGGGCCGCCGCCAGCCGCCTCCACCCCGCGGGACCTCTCCCAGGGAACCGGGGTCCCGGGCTCGGATCGTTCCCGTGCCTCCGGGAAGAGCCCCGCAACGCTCGGGGGAGCCCGGCAGGTAATCGGGAAGGCACCGAAGGGCCCCAGGCAACGTAGGCAGGACTCGGGGACCCAAACCCTGATGCACCTGAACGCCCTGCACTTTGTTGCCCTACAGAAGCATTTTGTTGCTGAATTAAAACAAGCTGGAAAAGCGTCTTCAGATGGGCGAAGACAAAGAATTAGAAAAGAAGCAGGGAATGCGCCATGACAACTTCACAGGCATTTGATGTTGCTTGTGTGTTTGAGGTATCAGAGGGTTTTCTTTTTTTAGGCAGGCTGATAGCAGAACTTAGTCATTGTTTTTAATTATTCCATACATAAATAGCTGGTAGGATTCATATCCTCGTACGTTCCCTGAAATCTCTACTTATCAAAAGTAATTGCTCCTTTTTTAAGCCAAGAAGCAAAGGAATAAATCACGCAATAGAAGCATGGCTAGAGCGTCTTCTTCCAACGAAAAAACATCCCGAAGGTCAGTGCCGATGCCAGGCTGGGCCGATGGCTAAGGCTGCAATACTCAAACGCCGTCTTTCAAGTGGGATGCAAACACGTTTCTTTTTTTTCTCCAGCTATTAACAAGAAGAAAGTTAAAGAGCTTTCTGTGAAAATCAGGTGGCGAGAGTTTACTGGAATGTGAAAGCTCTTAAAAATACACAGATCGTGGGCTTGTGTTTATCTGGCCCTTCCCAGGGAGGATGCAGTAAAGCAGGTGAAGAAATTCCACAGGCAATGCAGCAAGAACGATCTGCTGCCGAAACGTAGGGCACTTGTTTCTTACAACACTGATTGCCTCAGTGCATCCATGCACTGAACTCTTTACTTCTGTATTTGAATGACCTAAAATATCATTATTGGCCCAGGCAAAGTGTACGTGAGAGAGGCACTGGATTTTGAAACTCCAACTTACAGATTGCCTAAATTGCAACTGGAAACACCGTGAAGAAGTTTGCAAAACGAGAGAAATTTTATGACTTGTAGAAACGAATTAATAGCTGCCTTAGAAAGTATAGGTCCTGACTAACTGTTATGTGTAGCGTGTGTTTAGAAAATAGCGATTATTTTAATAATTAGCGTTCTATCTGCGCTTGCAAAGGATCTTGTTTCTCCATCTTGAGCTGTTCTGTATGTGAAGTTCCTGTCTGCAGTCGCATGGTAATTAAGTGTGATTAAAGATGCTATTCATTCCCCTGCAAAGCAGCAGGTAACCACATGTCAGAAGGGGGTGGTGGGAGAACCGAGTAACTTCTGGGCAGTAAAAAGGCTATTGGAAATGGTCTGTTGGAAATGAGCAATGCGACAGCCGACAGCAAACGCTACAGGAGCGGCCATGCCGGTTTGTGGCAACTGTGGGAGACCGTCGCCTTCAGAAACACGGTGGTCACCAGAAGAAAACAATATTTAATATAACCTCTTTACTTCTGTGTGCACCGGGCGATGCCGAGACCCCAGTCGTGGCCCGGACAGGACTGAGACAAGCTCTGTTCCGAAACACACGGAAAAGCACCCCGGCACCAACAGCCAACTCCGAGAGGAGTCCGAGCGGGCGAGAAGCTGTGGAAGGCAGACGCCTCCCGTGAAAGGGTAACTCCACCGCTGAAAGGGTGGGAGAACCAGAGGGCAGGAACAGAAGACGGCTGTCAAAAGACAACAGCGCCCACAAGACAAGAAGACTATTTTGTCCAAGAGGTGTCAGAAATTAGGGCGATACTAGCGTGCTGAAGCTGCCCCCAGAAATCCCTTTCCTACAGCTATCCTATGTCTATCGCAATCCTTTGCAATATCTAAACACGAGCATGTGCTGTGCTTGCGTGTTGTGTACGTGTGCGTCCTCCTTCTCTCTCTGTGTTTGGATAACATTGCCAGCGAAAGCTGGAGCTTTACGGAACCCGCTGGAAGGCAGTGACCCAAACCACTTGCTAACTGAGGCAACGGGCACAGCCTGGAAAACAGAAATTCCATGTAAACACGAGCAAACACTTCAAACACTGGAAGAGGCTGCCCGGAGAGGTTGCGGAGTCTCCATCCTTGGAGGTATTCAAAACCGGTCTGGACGTGGTCCTGGGCAGCCTGCTTTAGCTGCTCCTGCTAGATCAGGGGCTGGACGAGGTGACCTCCACAGCTGCCAACCTCGACGATTCTGTGAGTAAAGCTCTGAAGCTATGGTGTCTTTAGTGAGACTTGTCCTCACAATCGTCACACTGGGAAGGATTTCTGATAGTCCAAAAAGTGATATTTTTCTTCAGAACTTGCTTGAACTGTCAGGACCTTGCGGCTGAGCTGAGCTGGATTATCGAAGGGGCCTGGACGGCTCGGTACGGGAGCGATTCAGAAAGAACATGGCTTATTAATGGCGCCAGGGAAAGGAACAGGCAGTTCCCCACCGAGACGTGAACCCACGGCTACACAGGAGACTGTCGTCTTTGGAGAAAGCAATGAATGGTTGATAAATGCCACTGCTTGCACCAAGTATGCAATGAAAATGGCTTCAGCTATTTTTCCACTGGCTCAGTGTTTTGCTTTTTAGGGTTTATGCATTTGTATTAGCAAAACCTGCCAAACCATACCTCATATGCCAAGGAGAGCATCCCCAGCTATCACCCTTGTACGCCGCGGCACTCAACAGTCAATTCTGAGTCCCGAAAATTGCCAGAATTAGTGAAAGCGCAGCCTGCCTTTTTGCTGGAGGTCTTCCATCAAACGCTGACCAGACCTGAACTGGTAACGTACAGCACAGCGAGCCCACGACCTGCCGCGGTACAACTGCAGGCAAGCATCATTCCCCTTTTTATCGCATTCACGGTAGCCCAGAAAGTCAGAGTGCAGCGACTGCGAAGGCAAAGCAAGCTCCTATTAGCACTCAACCACAACATAAACCTATTATTGCACATTACAAATCGCAGCGTTATTCTGTTGCCAGGTTTTAAGCTCCAGAAAGGTGCCCTTGGAATGCTCACTTCCAACAAAATAGCCCTCAGCTTAACATTTGATCCAAAGGGCTAAGAGAAAAGCACTCCTTTTACCACTAAATTGCAGTGTTGGGTTTTAGCATTTCTTCAATTATGATATGGACAATGAAACCGTGTCTTTCTGGATGCATGAGGAATTCTGCTAAATGAGCCATTCAGACATCTGAACTTAAGTCAGTTCCTTTAATACATTTGATTAACATGGAAATTTTATCTCTTATGTCATTATTTTAGTGCTGTAACACCAAAAACATTGGTCTACAATGTGCCCACGATCACAGGAGGATAGTTTATGGGCGCTAGAACTAATTTCTGGAGCAGGAGCAATGATTGCACCTCCCAAAGCGAGATGCTTGAGCAGTAACGACGACAGAGGTGAATCTTCTCCAACTATAAATTACCACAGAAGTCACCAGGGAAAATTCTGCTTCCCAGCCCCGCTGAACTCAACGGGACGTCTGCCACCGACCCCCCAGTAGCCAGGATTTTATCCATTCACATTGATCGTTTGTCCTTGGGGCAGGACCGTGTACCGACGAAGTCAGGGAAAGCCAGACTGAATTATTCGAAGGTCACCTACTCCATCTCCTTACCCCAGGACTCTACCTACAGGACTGCTGGTAGAGCAGGACTACTGCAGGACTCTACCTACACAAGAGGGTAGGAGGGCTGGAACCGCCGAGGAGGAATTTTGGACTCTAGGGGCAAGGAGCTCCTTCTCTTTGCATTTGCTTTAGCCAAAGGCTCTACGTACAAATACAGCGTAGTTCTATTTTGTACCGCGTTTCCTATGGAGCACATCGCGTCCAGAGGCAGCTGGGGCTGGTAAGTACATATTGCCCAGTCAAGAAGTCAGAGCGTCCAAATACTTAAACGCAAATAAACAAAGTGCTGGAGCTTTTGTTACGGGCGCTGATGCTGCACATCTAATCACAAATAATGCATTAGCAATCGACTCCGTCAGAACCTGAATTCCTTGGCACATTAGGTATCTTTTATCACGTTAGTACAGCTTTTGTGTGTTTTTTACATGGAGGGAGAGCGAAGGAGAAATTATTGTAGGTAAAGGAATCTTGCCATCAAAATGTGAGGAAACCTAGTTATTTGACTAAGCAAAAAAATACTAAGTAATTTGTAACAGAAGAATAAAATGAACTCGCCGTGTCTCCAGAGGTCTGCAATATGATCTTCAGCAAAGGTAGCTTGCCAATTTAATTGAGGTAGGAGTTATTTAATTTTTTTATATACAGGTATAGTTTTCAATAAAACTACATATGCCTATAATACTGCAATGGCAGATGTGTCTCGATTATTAGAGGTGGGCTCTAGGGAATATATACAATGGATCTTGAAATCTGTAAGCAGCTGTTTGGAAGGGAGGGGTGGAACATTGCAACACACACACATGTTCCTTAAGTGCAGTAACGTTTTGTTATTTTACTGCAGGTGTATTACAGAGATGAAATTTAATAACTTATTGTATACAATACCAATAAAACGGAGAGATTCTTTGCCCTGACGTTCACGAACAAAGTACAAATTAGAAGCAGTTCAGAGCGCAGCGGCTCCGTGCGCGGACACACGCACGCCGCCTCGGTTCACACCTTCCCTCTCTGCAGTCACCGCACCATCTTTTTTGTGGTTTACTACGAAAAGCTGGGCAGGCCATAAAAAAGGAAAAAAGAAAACCAACCCCCAAAGTGCTCTGCAAGATACTGGAGAACGTGTTGTTGCTCGAATTCAAGAAAACCAAGAGCATTCGAACGCACGGGGCAGCGCTCGTGCGTTCGCTGGCGACGCCTCCGAGATGCGGGAAGCCCCTGCGCGATGCTACCAGAGTTATTTTTGTAATAGTTATTCTTTAGCGGCTTAAATCGGAAGCCTGATTTCAGAATATGCATTAGTCTCAATCTCACGCTGAATGAAGCACTGAAGAAGGACCTTTTAAAAGTATGTATCAGATAAAGAGATAATCCCTCCTGCTTTTTTTCCCCTCTGTCTTTGCCGGACTCCTCTTCGTATGATTAGAGATGTTGCAAAAATTCACTAATTCACAGCAGAAAAAGGAAGCCCCAGCACTTCTGGAAGAAAAAAGAAAACGGGCAATAGCTCTTTCTGTCCATTCCCTCCTCGGCACGAGAACAGCAGCGTTATGCCACGATTTCCAGCCTTACTGGACACACGGACAGGCGGGCACGGGCAGCTGGGATGAGTTAATCCATACGCACTTGCTGCAGAAGCCGCCCGTGTCTTTCCTTTCCTTTCCATTACACTCATTTTAAAGTTTTCCAGCAATATTTCTGTGACTTCTATACAAAATCTCTGTCAAAGGTATGTCATCTCCTCCCTCCGCCACGCTCACTGAGCCACAAACATTCCAAAATTAAAAGCCAAGGCTTTCCTTGCCTTCCTCCATGGGAAGCGTTCAGCCTGCTACTGCAGGTGGGGGGCGGAAAGGGCTGGGACAGGAGGGAAGCGGGGAGCGTGTCGGCCACGCGGCCACCTGCGCACGGAGCAAAAGCCGACGACTTCTCGTAGAATCACAGAATCGTTCAGGTTGGAAAAGACCCTTAAGATCATCAAGTCCAACCGTTAACCCAGCACTGCTAAGCCCACCACTAAACCATGTCCCTAAGCACCACATCTCCCCGGCTTTTAAATACCCCCAGGGATGGGGACGCTCCCCCCTCGGAGCGAGCTGTGATGCAGGGAGGATAAAACGCCACAGCGTCTAATAAGAAAACCTCCTGAGGAAGCACCTTGGCTGTGCCAGCTGAACGGAGAGGGGGCCACGAGCCCCGTCGTGTGCCAAAGGCTCCTCTCACCCATCACAGAGGGACAGGGGAGTAAGAAAAGACGGGAGGCAAAGGCGAGAGGATCCACGACCACGCAGGAGGAGGGACGTCAGGAAAGAGCCTGTAGTGTCTGCGTAGAGACTGTGATGTCCAGCAGATATCTGGAGGCAGATCCGATGGGAGAGGATACAGGAAAACATTAGCAGCTACAAGAAGGTTGAACTCCGGTTGGTTCTGCATGAACTATTTTAAATGAGCTCCTGGAAACCTCAGCCAGAACTGGCATATTCGCTTGCCACGGCAGCCCGCTGTGCCCTTGATCGTAAGCCTGGAAACCCGCACCGCTGCTTCCAGAGGGACAGGGTGACGTGGAGGTTTTGGAGGGAGAGAAGGGAGCACAGGCAAGAAAGGAGGAAGAGCGGAGTCGGAGAAAAAGTACTGAACGGAAGACAGAGAAGAGGCGAGGTAAATGCTATACACCGTGTTACGGTGCAGGGATGCTCTCTGCAGAAGCGCTGTCCTGCCCGTCGCACCCCTCTGACTCCTCGGGATCTCGGAGCCTGCTCCTTTCTGATCTGGATTCCTTGAATAAATTGCTACCGATACGGTCCCTCGGGAAACCCTGGAAAGCCACAGAGCTGCTGCAGGTTTGGGCGGACTGCCCTCGGATGCCTACGGCATTGTAAATGCACGAAGGAGCCATTTTGTTGCAGCCTCTAACGCTGCTTGTTTGAACTGAAGCTGCGATAAACCCAAAGTTAAACATCACGCCTCTGTCACTGCGGTGGTTGGCCCTTCTCCTTCCCGTGGTATCTTGAATCAAGCCGACAGCTAGCAAATATGATCTCAATCTGGATAAAGTTTATTATATTTTGGTAGCAGTTGTGTTTTATTAAAAAAAAAAAAAAAAAAAGGTCAATAAACCCCTGGCTGAGCTTGTACAACTCCACTAGCTTTTACCTTAACACTTCATTCCAGAAGCAGCTTCTAACAGTGGGATGGTTCCAACTGGCCTCCACGAGTGTTTCTTGAACACCAAGTAAAACAGTACATCCAAAACCAACATTTAGACTCACTTTCTAAAAGACTTAGTAGTAAAAACAAGTCATCTTAGGATTTGGGGATTTTGCTTTAAGTTAAAACACCTTAAAAGCTAAGTATCTGTTACTACGCATTTGCCAAAAAGGCATAATCCAAATTTTCAAAGGACTGTCTAATTTATTCCCACATACAATCTCGTGCGTTGCCTTGGAAATCTACGGTGTATGTTTTCTGACCATCAAGCTCATTTTACAGTTCTTATTCATTGCTTTTTTGAATTAACTATTGCTCAGAAAAGCGCAATAGCTCCGAATTACTCAAAGTCGGTCTCATCGACTATTAACCGATTAGCGGAGCCACGCTACCGTAAGCGGCACACGTTGCCATTAGTCTAATAATAGTACTTGGTGTATCCAGATCCTCTTGCGCTAAGGAGTATCGGTGTTTTATAAACACTGTCGAATTAAGACAGCCCCTCGTTTTCAGCTGCCGTTGGGAAACCGAAGCGGGGTGATTTACGCGAGCCGAGCCCCCAGCTCACGGTTCCCCCGGAGCGCTGCCCGCTCCCACCGCACGCGCACCCTCGCGCCAGCCCCGGCTCCGCAGCCGCCGGCTGGCGCTCAGCTCTACCTACCACATCGTTTCTTCTCGCTCCTTCTGCCTCTTTGCGGTGCCGATTCACACGAAGCTCTCTGAAGACAGAAGCGGGTGCGTTGCTCGTCATTACCACGCGCAGACCCTTACAACCCGAGTACCCAACCAATAATACAGACCGATACAGGGAAACCAGAATAAAGTGAAGAGAAAGCAAGTAGGTATGCTTTTTTTTACTACTACTGCCTTGCTAATCCCCTGCCCCCCGCCAAACCGGCACAATATAAAAAAAAAAAAAAAATATGGATCTTCGGGGAAACGGTAAGCAGCACAGAATTAAGACAACACGCAAAATCCTGACTTCACTGAATGAAATGAGATTTTTGTCATTAACTTCAATGAAGCCAGTGTTTCAAAAGTGTCTTGACAACAACTTTGGTACATGTTTCTTAGATGACTTCTCTCTAATGGAATTAAATAGTTCCCAAGATGAGCTTTCTTCCATTCCCACTGTAATCAGTGTTGTATTTGCTATGGTTTTCAGTGAGAGCCCAATTGGGCCCTAGGCTCGGAAATAAAAATCATCTTGAAGTAAATGGGTTGCTGTGTATCTGACCTCTTCTCTCATTGGTGTGAACGCAGCGCCGGGATGAAACCTCAGATCATTGCTGCTATTTGTGTGGAAAGAGGTTGTTGGGTTTTTTCCTACCAGAAGATTAATAGGTAGCAAGTTCAATATCGTTAGGTATTTAGTTTTCCTTAATTGTTCCAGGAACTCATCTACAGAGAGCAATGCATCACATCTGGAGGTAGCAATTTACCTTTCAGAAATCAACAAAATCTGCACGCTCCTCCTGGGCGGAGGAAAAAGGAGCTCAGGCAGCTCCTGCCGCTGCTCCAGCCCCTCCGATAACCCGCGGCTCCAGGGGATTCGCAGCGATCGCCATCTCACCACCGGTATTTCCTTGGAATTCACCAAGTCGTCTTCAATATCTTCCCTCTAGATAAGCTCATCTTTCTCAATACGTGCGAAAGCACATCCTAGAAGTCTTGCAATAGGCTCGTAGCTTTTCATTTTCTTTTAAGCCTGAAGGTTCGTACTTGTTAATAATTTGGTGGATCCTGATAGTTCTGCAGCCTGGAGAACAGACAACAGATGGTCCAGCCTCGGCATTAAGCATTATTCCTTCTGTACCTTTCAGGAATTCGAGAGATTCTTATTTTAGAAATATTTTTCTCCTGCCTGTCTGGGCGCCGGTCATCTGCTTCACCCACTTTTCCATTATACTTCCAGAAAGCGGATGCATATGGTAGAAAGAAAGACCCTATTTTGTGGATCAGAATTTTAATTATTTGCACTTCTATTGTAATGTCTTCCTAATATTCCTCAAATTTTCATGAACGAAACCACAGAAAAGGAGGGTGGGTAGGTAGGGTTTTCTCCATCAGTTCTTCCTTGACCCTACACAACCACAGGGCAGCGCCACGTAGATGCAATCAGGGATCCATCCAGAGAGCTGACCGCGTCTGTACCAACTGAATTCTGAGGAAACTCCAGAATTGGTCCACCAAAGTGTAAAAAAAAACTATTCAATGCTATCATTGAGGAAAAAAAATGCATTAGCTCTCGTACTACAACCCCAGCCATCGGCTTGTTTACTGTAGGGTTTTTTCCAGTATCTTGAGACCGTACTCCCCGGCACAGAGGACAGGCAGGGGCACTGCGGTGCTCAGCATCTCCCCGGGCTGCACCGCCTGCCGGGGCTTATCCTCTTTTTCACGCAATATGAAGGAGCTCGCCGAAAGGCTGGAGCTCGTCGGCACTTTCAGGTTTGTCCTCTCCTGCGTTTGGGACCCGAAGCCTGGCGAGCAGGAGCGGCGCGCGGACTCCTACCGCAGGTGGTCGGTGCTGCCTGAAGAGATGAGGCAGAAACCGTGCTGCCTGTTTCTGCAGGCCGCCGTCCTCGTCATGGCAATTACCCGGCAGCTCCCCACGAGGGGCTTCAGCTGTTGGCTGATCCGTCGCTTGGCCAAGAGAAGCCAAGCCAGGCGGTGGCACGGCGCGAGCAGGGCTGGGTGGGGGCCCGCAGCTCCCGCCAGCCGTTCCCGTGGGATTGATCCGAGCTGCCCCAACCCCTCCACGCTCCCGGCACCGCGGGTGCGGTGATGCTGCAGTAACGTCACACCGAGCGATTTCCGTATCGGTTGACACTGGGGGTATCTGGAACCAGGTCACTCTCCTCTACCACCGACAGCCTGTGCAAACCGCCGCCTCACTGTGGCCGGGGCATAAAGCTGAGGATGCTTAAGAAAAAATTATCCGTCTACAGCAAACTGTCTTCTCAAGCCTAGAGCTGCACCACTGCCCTTAGTTTCCAAGATTAACTTTTTACTCCCAAATTAAAGAAAATACACATCTGTGCCCTGCAGATATTCACAGACACGGGTGTGCACAAAGAGGCCGCGGTACGAGTCGCGTTAAGACTCCATGCACAAGGCACATATAGACCATATAACTTATTTAGGTGCAATGCCATTTTGAACTCAGAAACAATTTCTAACTTACTTGCAGTATCATGAGATCGTTCAAACGCAGTAAGACTGAAAGAAAAACTAAAAGCAAAATGCAGCAAAGAAAAGGTACGTTTGCAGATGAGATGTGAAACGGCAGCAGAGCCGAGAGAGCAGCGGAGCGGGATCTCCAGGAGGCTGGAGCTGCAGAGGAGCCGGGTCTCACCCTCGGACGGGTGCTACTACACGCTGGGGACAACGTCCCCAACGCTGTGCCAGCCCTGGGGACAGAAACACATCCTGCTACCTCCTAACAATAGAGAGCAAAAGCATACAAGGATCGTAAATGGCTCCTAATATTAATTAAGAGCTGCTGCAGTTGTTTGGGGTCAGGTGAGGGTGGGGTTACACACGCGCTCTCTGCACTGATCTGCGCTGGTCGCTGCAGGTGAAATCAGTAAGTCACTTACTGACTCACTAGAGAGCTAGGTACGTGAAGGCTCAGAGCATCACTAAGTTCACTTTCAAGCCTTGGCCTGTAAACCTTCACCAGAGAGCAGCTCTGTGTCCTTTCCGTTTGTTCCCCATAGAATTAAACACGTGTAACGGTGCCTTAAGCACAGCAAAGCAGCCTTCCCTCCTCGCCTCTCCCGCCCCAAGCTCAGCACGCAAAACCGTGCACGGGAACTTCCCCAAAACTCAACGCGGACGACGACTGGCAAGCGCGGGGGCCCCTCCGGCAGCAGAGCAAACCTCGCCTCCCTCCGGGCTCCCGCCGGCCCCGTCAGCGGAGGGGGCAAAGCAGAGCAGCTCCGCGCCGGCCAGCGGAAGGGGCCCCATCGCCACCTGCGCAGGGAAGCTGCCGCCGGCTCCCCCCGGGCTGCCCCAACCCTGCCTCCACCTCCGAAACCAGACCCGCAGGCAGGGCCCCGCCGCCTCGCCGCAGTCCCCGGGTGCTTGCCCTGCGCCGGAGGGTCCGGCTGCGGGGGCCGGGATGCGCCCCGGCAGACACGGGGCTGCGGAGGGAAGGGGCATGGCGCGACGGCCGGCCGAGAGCGCGGCCCCGGCCTCCGGACGCTGCCGATGGCACACACGTGCGCGCTGCGGACAGAAATGTCTGTTTAATTGCTCAAACGCTTTCATTTTTCTACACCGAATGTTTAAAAAACCCACCAACAACATAAGAACAGACTGTTTCCCCACATTATCAAAGAAGATGGACATAGGAAAGGAAAGAAGGGATCAAGTATTTCCCTTTCCTATAGGGAAACAATATGCATTTTGGCTGTTTTTTTGTCGGTTGTGGGTTTTTTTTTTTTCCCCTGGCAGATTTGAACAGTATAAAGCTTTGAATATTAAGAAGGCTATTAAATTCTTTCAATAGTTTTCCAAAGTGCGAAGCTACTGCACTTAGAAAAAGGAAAGGAAGCCTAGCACTCTTCAAGAACAAAATGAATTTAAACACACGATTAATATTGCTACTGAAGTGAAAAAGAAAGTGTCTTTTAAAAAAATCAATTGTCTTGAAACAAAGCACAGACTTTTGGCTATTGATAGTATTTTTAGACTCAGACTTTCTCTGGAGACTTAAAAGTATGCAAATGCAAAGTGCAGAGAGGCACACACACATGCTATACCTTTGTATTACATTGGCATTTTATTATTTAATTAAACTACTCTTATTTTTCTAGCTCACGCATGCTTCCCTTGAGACGGCTTTGCTGTTAGCCTGCTGGCCTTGACTTCCAGCCAAAAACAATTCAGAAACAAAAAGGGACAACAAATCATATTTTCACAGACATTTTTATCCCTCAATACAACCTTGTTTTCACACAACATCATACAGATTCTATGAAAACTATAATTTATTGCAGTAGCCATCCAAAGCTAGGGGCTGACACAAGCTCTGCGGTGTGTTGCCACTTCTGTAATTTCTGAAGTTGTGCTGGCGGGAAGGACCCGCCGTGCCGAACAGCGCGGCGCTGGCGCAGGGGACAATAACCCGGAGGTGACAGCAGCTCTGACTGGGGCGGTGTTAGGTCAGCCCAAGTACTCTTAGTCTCCCATAACCACCCCGCCTAGAAAAGCTCAGGCAGGAGCTTTAAAACCCGCACGTGCAAATAAAGCCCGTTTCTGAGAAGCGCACATCTGCAGCCGTCGCCGTTTACGATGGAGCCTATCCCTAGGATGTACAACTTTAAGAAGCAAACCTCATTTATCAGCGTATTTACCACAACCCCTCTGCCGAGCAGACTTTCACTTACCTGGTGGCAACCCTGTAAATTCGAATCTCTTCCATAGGATGAGTATGAACCCCTTTCTGTTTTACCTGTTAACGAAAAAAAAAAAAAAAAAATAGATGTATAACAGATATAAACAGATACATATAGCTTCTCCAAGCGTTTTCGATGATGTTCACCACATTCTCCTAGTGCTGTTTACATATGTAAAATAGGCACTGCTGACTGCGTAATGCATGTAGGCAACGGGAAGGGATTAACACTTTTCCATGCTGAGGATGGTGATGTGAAATAAACTTCCTAATCTCGGCGGCGCCGCTCCGCACGCTGCCTGGAAGCGGGAGCTAAGGGGCTTCCACCGGCTGGCTGAAGGTGCGAGCAGAGCTCCCCCGCGCCTCCCCCGGCGCGGGGCTGAGCCCCCAGGCACCCCGCCTGTCCCGCCGACCCGCGGGGGCACGGCCCGTCCCTCGCCGGCTTCGCCCCGGCGCTGCTGGGGATGCCGCTCCCCGCTCTCTTTCCCAGGAGCAAATTCCCCCCGGGATCCAGGTGATGGAATTCACACCTGGGAGAGAGACACCGACTGGGAACTGGCCATTCGCTACCAACGCTGGGACTTGAATGGGGGCCCAGCGACTGCTGAGGCTCTGCCAGCCCTAAGTACCCTTTTTCCCCCCCCCCCCTCCTTTTTTTCCCAGGAGTCCTTTAACACTCAGATCCACCAGCCTGACTTGCAGTAGCGGTTACAGTTAGGCCATATTTACAAAGGAAAATAAAGGTTCTTTCAGGTTTGAATGGCCAGGCTCGAGCGAAATCAAGAAGGGAAGAGGTGGTTTCTGCAAAGCATTAAGTCATGGCTGAGCAGCACCGCACCACGTGCTCCGGAGACAAAGAGCAGTCAAGAGGGCTGATACAAAACATATTGACACTAAAAGACCACCCTTATGGTGAGGATAATCACGGGAGGGGGGGAGGTATTATCTAACAAAACATCCAAGAACACAGTAAAAATCACTCATAAAATTAAAGTTTTTATTGTAGGCTGGGGCATAAAACCCACAGCACACAGTCCCAGTTACCAGGGACCAGATGCTCCGTTCATCTCCGCGCGCGACTCCCGGCGACGCCGGGGACACCTCCGCACCTCGGAGCCAGGTTCAGGCGGCGGCGCGCCCCCGCCTGCAAGGTACGGACCCCGCCGCCGTGCCCGCACACCTACCGAAGCCGCTAAAAACCACCTTTGAACTGCGTCTGGAAATACCAGATTCCGATAACGACGATATCCACCGACCGCACGAATTTCAGGGGCCCGAGCAAGGCGGGCGGCGGACGAGGGGTCCCTAGCTGGCACGTCCCCTCGCGATCCAGATTTCATAAAGAAGCCACGGAGAGGCGGATCGGTAGACAAAGGACGATGGAGTTAATTTTAATCATTCCCAGTATGGTGTGGCCACGTTCTGACTGAGTCCACAAGCCTCTCCTTTAATATACAGCTACCAGGTTTGATCACCGTTTAGAGGTATTATCAATAAAGTTTGCCTCTTGTGAGTGGTTTGGAATAAAAAAAATCATCTTTCTCCCTATAATAATTTAAGACTCTGTAGCTTGCTTTTGCTTCTCGATTGGTTTTGTTGTTTTCCACATAAAGTAGTTACTTATACAGGGGAAGCTCCACAATGCATTTGCAATTCATAGGACATTTGCACAGGTAATAACTTTCGCAAGCACTGGTATCTGGTTATACAAAAGCGAGGGATCACCCACTCCATAGCCCCCCTCAGGTTCGGTGTACTGGGAGCCTTTGCAGAAACAATTCAAGATTGAAACGAGAATGAAATTTTCATCGTGAATCTCCGAGTCCAATGCCGAGATCTGAAAACAAAATGTCTTGCTGGCACGCCTGGAGTTACGTGTGCTACTTCTCATCACCCCAAGAGGGCCAGAAAGTCGATGCAAATAAGCGGTGAGGACGGGGGGGAAAAAAAATCCCAAACAGAAAAACAGGGTCGAGGGGAACCAAGTACAAGCAGCGACACAAGGTACTTTGAACGCGCTTCTCGCTGCTGCCTGGGTATCGGTAATCTTCTTTTCTATCGTATCAGACACAGGCAGCCTCATCTTAATTTCAGTTGTTAAAAAATATTTATCCAGATACAAAAATAAACCCACTGCAAATTACAAGTTGTCAGGGTTAAAATCTACTTCTATTTGTGTGGGGGAGGATAAGAGAACAGCATAGACATGAATCATTCTCAGTAATTTGAGTGTTTCCATGACATCAATGGGCACTCGTCCAGGACTCTGTCGAAGTCTGTGAGGTACCAAAGCGGCACAGCAGCCAGCAGGAGATTGACTTTTTTTTTTTTTTTTTTTTAGGATTATGCTCCTTGTAAAGATTTCATCTATAGCATCCACTTTTACCACCAAACAGATAGCTTTGGAGATCATGAGTGAACGCATTTCATTCTGATAGTGTAAGCCTTTAACTTTATTACATTTTTTTTGTTGTTGCTGTTGTTCCCACACACAGCCAGAAATCTGCCTTCTCGATTAAGAACAAATAACCGAAATTTATGAAAAAGTCAAGAAACCGTTATAAAGATATACATACGTAGATTTTCACTATCAACTGTAATTATGAAATTATCATACTTTTTGTAACGGTCCTTCATTTTGGCGGGGGGGGGGGAATATCTTTTGTATAAACTGTCCATTTAAAATTAGCTACAGTCTTGATGTTGATTTTCTGCTTAAAATTCACTGGCACATTTGTTTCAGATAATAAAATTTGCAAGAGCGCTGATAATATGCAAGAGTAGGCTCTTTAAGCAACTATTTGTGCTCACAAATACAAAAGCTTCTCCTGAATTTCTACGTTTACTGTACATTATGCATCATTTTCAGTCACTTGAACACCCCAGCCTGTACTGTGCGTTTCCTGAGGTTTGCAAGAGCTAAAGATTCTCTCTCTCCCCCCCCCCCCCGCTTTTTTTTTTTTTAAAATGTTTTAAAAAAGAGAGAGCGTCTACAGCGATGTAGACACCCGACGCATTCACTGCGGAATTTTCGAGACAACCCTCTAGTACTAGAATGCGGCAGCCGCTGCGGATATTTTTTGGCACAAAGACAATGGTGGCAGTGCCAAGCCCCATGGCTAAAACTACTCAAAAGAGGCATAAGGGTAGCATTAATCGTTCAAGTCTTTTACTGCATGGAGTACTGTTGTCCATATTTTAAAACCTAAAAGTACCCGTTAGTAATATTTGTTGTAAGCCAGGAAAGAAAAAAAAAAGGGGGAAAAAAAAAAGGGAGCCTGAAATACAGACGAATAACAAATCTTGTCAGACATCTGATTAATTTTTGCTACCTAGAGGACCAAACGCTAACATGTGCCATTCGTTACCAGTGCTCCGAACACGCAACACGATCTATACCCTTCCGTGGCTTTATGATCTGACAATTGAAACAAAGCTCCATGGAAGAAGTTGACCTACAAAGGCTGGGGAATAACTTTCAAGTATGCACTTGTTCTTTAGGTAAGGCAGAAACAGCATCTCCGTTATCATCGGAGGCAATGACTTCGCGTGTGTGTAAATATATCTATATATTCAATTAATAGACACAATGCATGCCAATCAAAGGAGAGACAAAGAAAGAACTACGTGCAGCTCCTGTTTTCTGACAAACACCGAATCTCAAGTCTCTGCTCTCTAAATACCTCTAGAAAAAAATACTGCTTATCTTCACCAAACTAAAACGATTGCTTCCTAAATATTGGGTTTGCATTTTTTGGCATAACTGCAGAAAATAAAAGCAGCACAGGATTGCCAATCAATCAATAAAGAAGCCACTTGCCTTTCCATGGTGTACTTTGAAAAATTAATCAAATTAAGTAGAAAATTCAAGCAACTTCCAAAGCACAAATGCAAGGCATCTGATTCCCCGCTCCCTCTTCCCCTGCCCTGGGAGACAGGGCACCTTGGCTTTTTTCTGGTAGGCAGCATGAGAGGCATGAGGCAACTCTTTCCATCTGCAGAGAAAAGGAAGTGAAGCGATTTCTATAAATGACTTCAATTCAATGTTGACATTGATTTCGTGTTTGACATATTTTTTGAGAGAGGAGTTCGACCAGAATATTCTAATTCAGGTTTCCGCTGCCCTACATTTGGGGTTTAGCCCTTGGTTAGACTGAAGAAGGGAAACCTGTTCGAGACAAAAAAAAAAAAAAAAAAGTACTTGTATTAGGGATTGGAATTTTAATGGCTGCGAATTTCGGTCTGTTCAGGTCTGCAATTTTGCTTAAACCTATTTCTTATTTTATTACTGCCTTTCTAGCATTTTTGGAAATGAATGATTGTTCCCTCTGACGTCCGATGTCTCGAAAGCATCCTGAAGGGAGCCCGATCGATTCCCCTACAGAGAATGCCAAATTAAAGGAGAATTCAGTGTCGAAGTCAGACCAGGCACGAGGAGCACAGAGCTGGAGCAAAGCTCTGAGCGACCCAAGAACGGGCTGAACTTCATAGCTCCACGCTTGCCTGTCCGCGATGAACACATACGTGTTATCAGCTGTAGCAGGGTTTATTTGCATTGCTATGAGGACCGTGAAACCGTTTACTTCTGCTTTAATCTATAGTTCTTGCATTCTAAATTTCCTTAGGCTTGTTGAAGTTTGGTGGCAGGAGCCAGGGAGGGTTTGAGGGCCGCGGGGAGCGAGGGCAGGACTCCTCCCGGCGCTGCCCAGCGCCGGCGCAGCTCTCCGAGCACCGGCCCTGCCTGACGCCAGGACCAGCTCCCCACAGCAACTTCCAACGCTGACCGCCAGAGCATCAGTACTGTTTCTTTTGTGCCTCAGAGATTTGAAAACCTGACTCCTATCAGAGAAATCAAGCTAAAATTTGTATAGAATTAGAAATTATCTGAGGAAAAACCTCATTGAAATAAATGAGCCATTGCACACTTCTATATCCTATACCTATAAGCGTCTCACTCTTGGAGAAATGTATATAGCCCGTGCCCTCCACGGACAGCCTCCCAGGCCTCGCTGTCTTTTGCCCTTGACAGGAAAAACAGCCTGCCCGGGTTTGCATCAGAGGAGCCAGCAAGCAGCTTCTTCATTTTTTCAGGACTTTCGAATACTCTGGTCTTTAAAAGAAAAAAAAAAAAAAAGAAAAAAAAAAAAAAAAGGCAAAATAAAAAGGAAAATGCTTTTAGTATTAAAAGAAATTTTGGGGGCTCTTAATTGAAGGATGCAAACCCGCACGCCTTGCCTGGCAGCAGGGCTAACAGCTGGCTGGAGGCTTGTCCCCTTTGTGCGAGGGCGAGCGTTTCCCCGCGGCTGGGCGGCTCTTCGCCGGGCAGGGAGCGCTGCTCGCCGCCGCGGCTCCCGGGCGGCCGCCGGCAGGAGCTGGCAGGGGAACGGGCGGCCCTTGTGCGGGGCGGCGGGGAAAGGTGAGGCGCGGGCAGGGCTGGGCCGGCGTCGGCCCCGCGGGCCGGGGGGACAAGCGGGTCCCGGCAGCGGCTGCTGGCACGCGGCCTCCGGCTGCGATTTCTCCTCTTCCAACGTTTAAGCAGCAGAGAGAGTTCTTAGCTCGGCTGAGTTACAAACTCGGGCTTGACCTGGGTTATATATACATACTTCTCCAACAGTAGCGCACTTACCGGTATAGGATATACAGTCAAAATACCCTATTTATTTCAGTGAGGTTTTGAACAGCGTATTTTACATCACAAAGAATCTCATCCGATGGTAATGGAAGTATCGTGTTAATGAGCTATTTCTGCTTTGTGCTGTATGTGAAGTACAGACAATAAGAAAGAAATCTGATAGATTTTAAGCAAAGTTTGTGCAAGAACGTTCACAAAATAGTACAAATGACACGGCATCTGATCCCGGGAAGGTCCACAAACTAGATAGAAAGCTAAGGGAAGGTATTAATCCCAATAATTTGAATGGCATCGCACCCCAAAGCGTAGCACAATGCTAGGGGAAAGAGATCTTTTTGACATGAAAGAGGATTTTTGCACTTACACTGATGTGCAGTAAACAGTAATGGTTCTTAAAGAGACGTTATGATGCCAGAGCAAGTACCATTACAAAGGGAGATTTTTTTTTTTTAAACAGTACCATCAAAATGCAAAGGAAATTAAATCCTAAAACCTATACTAAAATAAAGCTCCAGAGCTGGCTTGAAAAACCTAAAGCAAGGAAATTCAGAGCGAAAGTGGTGCTTCACCACTGACTCCCCTCGCTGGCCTAGAGCTTGCGCTTAAACCGGCAAGGTTAATTCTCAAAGGCTCCGAAGGCCAAACTATTTCCTTACACGCACACGCCACGTACGCGTGCCTGCCTCTGTAGGTACGTACATACACGTAGGTGCCGGTGGGATGGCTGTGCTGCCTGCTGAAGGGGGTCCCACACGGTGCTGCCAGCGAGCTCTGCCCAGTGCCCCCGTAGGGCTCAAGCGCAGGGAAAGGACCGACCCCGTTGCGTGCTTTTAAAACAAAATAGCTGTGGCAAAACCGTACTTGAAATTATAAGAATAAGAACGTGAAGACAGAATACCAAAGACCATCCTCTACCAGACTTCCATTAAATGGTGCCTTAGTCCTTGACCAGTCCCACCAAAACCAATTAGATTGTAAAGATTATCCCGCTATCCCATAAAAGAAAGGTTTGACGCTAATAGTTGGTTATTTGCCTGGATGATACAGCTGCGTTACAGGATCGATTGTGTCGAATCCAGTCAGAACAAGCTCGTTGCGCCCTTTGCAACAGGTTTTCAGCACCCTGAAGTTAGTCAGAGGATACGCAGCTATTGCCGTTTCGTAGCCATCACCGCAATTGTGCAACCAATAAATAATATTGCATTCTGCGGACAAGGAACATTAATGAGCTTAATATCAAGTATGCGCACTAATTAAGACTAGAATAACAAACTTTCATAATTAAATTAGGTATTTAAACAAAACAACTGTTTATTTCAATGCCGTCTGAAGAAATGGTATCCAACGCATTGAAGAAGCCTTAAAGGCTCCTCGCTGCCGCAGGCCACGGCGTTTGCCCCGCGGCCAGCGAGCCCGGAGCACCCGGGCACCCACGCGCAAAGGCTGCCCGCGGAGGAGCGTCTACGAGAGACAACCCTTCGTTTAGAGCGAAGGTGCGTCCGACTTCATAAACGTCTTTAGTCTCCTTTCCTTTTCATATAGGCACGGAATTGCAGTCTAGAGGAAATAATTACCATCATCCAAGCCTGAACACCTGTATCACTCTGGAAATAGGCAAATTTATTTTGGAGAGAAACAAAAACTCGAAGAAAACCCATTCACCATCTTTTACCCTTCTCGTTCTTGGAACGTCAGAAGATGGGCAGGGGATGAAGACAGGCATCGGAGAACAGTAACAAAAAAAAAATCAAAAGCATTATCTAATACTAGAGAACCGGAGTAATAAAAATGGGCAACATTTTCATAAAGATACGAGACAAAACCATGTTGCAGTAATACTCCGGACCCGAAAGCAATATGTAAGAACTGAACGTAAAGCACTGGATATGGTTTTATCCTAAGTAAGCCTCGCAGGGCTATTTTAAATTGAAATACGCTGCAGGGTGATCCCTCATCATTTGTTCAGGGACCAGGTCAGGAGATCTTTATCGTGGATCTGGAAACCTGGGGTTTCACTCAAGCATGAAAACAGAATCGCTTTAAAACAAGTTAGATAAGGATCTAAGGCCATGAAAGGCACAGAATTGAAAGAGGACGATAAACCTTCCTACTGCCCCGGTCTGGGCTCTAAATCTTTGGTCCGTAAACCACCCCTATCTAGCAGCATTTATTAAAAGGCTACTAAAACAAACGGCCTCGGACACGAGCGAGGATAAAGAGATCAAAAGCCTTATCGTCCCGATCGGGGATCAAATCTACGCCTCGGCACGCCAAACAGAAAGCGTTCCCGTGAGACGGCTGCCTTCTGCCCCAAAGTGAGGGAAAAGGCCTAACCTCGGGACTCGGGGGGACCACCAAACCCACCCGAGGCCAGGGCCAGCCCGCCGCCCCCCGGCTGCCAGCCCCCCCTCCTGCCCGAAGCCCGCGTGAGGCCTCCAGCATCATCGACACACCAGAGAGAAGGCACCAAATGCTGGCCGCAAGCGCACCTGCACCCGTTTTAAAACCCTGATGGCAAAGCTGAATTTTCAGGTTTTAATACCAAAAGCACCCCTGCCTTCGGAGCGGTTCGCCTCCTGTCTTCCCGTGCTCTCTGCATATATAGACAGAACTACCTGAGTCTCTAATACTGCCGTATATGGAGATTAAATACTCAATTATACATTTCTACAGAAACGTTATTTATTTGTAATATTGTTCAGCACAGGAAATTAAAAGAAAAACGTTAGCGTTTATTTTTGTTAGCATTCTGACATTTTAAAAACAACGGATGGGATAATTTGGATTAGCTACGCAGACAAAACAAACGACAAGCTTCTCAGTGTAGGGCAACACATCAGGAATGATGTGGTAAATATACTGTAACGTTATGAAATACCCAATAGTCTCAAATCGGTAATATCCAGCAGAGGGCATGCATACCCTAATAAGATTTTTACACTTGAGAACTGACATTTCCTAAACATTTCGGGAACAAACGGTTTGGGCTGAGAATACAGGCAAACTCATAGCATCAGTACACACGCTCTCCAGCGCTTTCAGCTCAAGAATGACAAAGCTCGCTCGGGAAAAGTCACCTCGGAATGCCGATTCCGACACGGGAGGAAAAAAAAGTCCTTGAGAGAGGGATTTCCCACCTCTACCAGCTGACAATTTTCCTTTCGCTGCCAAATGCAAAGACAATAACCTTCACGCAAAAAAAATTACCCTTCCTCACACCGACCTCGCACCTGAAAGGAACGCCACATTGAAGAGCAAAATTCAGATGGATTTACAAATATTTTATTCTCTATAGGTGAAATATCAGCTGCGCTAATATGAAATAAAACTGACTACCTTTAGCAGGGCCAGATTTTTATCCTAGATTCTTTAATTACTTCCCAGAATGGGACAGCAATATTACCTACGGTTTCTAATCAGTATTTTATTGGTTTTTATTATGCTTAAGCGGGAGGAAATTTAAAAAAAAACTGATCCAGGGAAGAATTTGTCATTTGTCGCGTTTGTTTCAGAAATCACTTGCCCGAGTTTGTATCACAGAAAACTTTCCAACGCCTACCCACGCTTCCGAGTCCTCCAGCAGAAGCGTTTTACGGACAGCCGCCGAGCCGAGCCCCCTCTCCCCGCGACGGCCGGTGCCCCGCGCTCAGAGCTCCCGAGGCACCCAGGAGAACCCTCCGTTTCCCCGCGCGACCGCCAAGCGCCTGCCGGTAATTAACCGCTCCCGGCCCGTCCGTCGAAACGATCGCTCCCAACCCCAGCCTCTGCTTTACAGCAGAGTAATGGCTATTTGGGGTCCTTATCAGATAATATATATTTTTTTTTAAGTTTCAGTAGCCTTGGGAGATGAACTTAATTTACAAGGTCTACGAGGCGGGCAGCTTAGGTTACATGTAGGTCACAATAAATAATACTCATCCCTTGGCCGGCGCGAGCTGCGCCGCCGCTGCCGCCTAAGTTGAAATGACAAGCCTTTATTATTCCTAAGCACTTGATTCTGAAACATTTGCACAATCTGTTAAGTCCAGACAAATTTAAATGGTTCTGACATGCAGCCTGCTAGGGTCAGTGACAGGGATAATGCCTCTTTACGTGGGTAAAATTTTGTGGCATATAGGTCACTCTCTTAAGGGGAATCAACTGTGTGTCTCCTCTTTGCATTTCCACCACAATCCTTCATCCTGCAGCCTGGAGCTGAGAGTGAAATGCAAGAAAGGAGCCGAACGCTCAAAGCAAAAATCTGCTTCCAGGACAATCCATTATATCTGACAAGTTAAATGTTCCATGGTAGACCATATGGCATCGGAGCAGGGCCGACGATGGAAGAGGGAAACTCAGCAAATGCATCACAATTAAGGAGTTTGACTATAGACTTTACTTTGATTTACTTTATTTTTTATTAAATTTTGGATATTGCAGTCTTTCAATTTTCATAGAGCCCTTCCAAAGCCTCTACCCGATCTTACCAAGCTCGCTATACACAAACAGGAGGTTCGCCAAAATTATGTTCTCCAAAATCTTATGGTCTTAAGTTACTTTAAATAGCGTGCCTGATCAAGCCATTTTTATACCTGGTGAAGATGCATTTCTATTATTAACTCGCATCAACGTTAGTAGTTTATTAAAGACCGAAGAAAAAGTAAAGTCGAAAAAAAGAAGAAAACAGCATAAAATCCCTGTCCCCGAAGGCCCGGGGCTGAGCTCTCAGCAGAAATGTCACCCCAGCAGAGGGCCCGGCCCCCCGAGACCGCGGGCTAGCACAAGTCGTCTTTTGAAGAGCCAAAATCTTGGGCTCTTCGGAAGGAATCCTTGCGACCAGCTGCTGCAGCAGCGGATTGGGAAGCCGCGTGGACTGGGAATACTGGCTTTGCCACACCTACGGAGATTGATCTTGACTGACATAAATAGCAAATGGACCAATTAGAAGAAAAACCATGCAAATTGGCTGCGTGTAATCAAGTTCCTAAATAATTTGGAAATGCAGCGCTGGAAACAGTAACTACTATTTCCAGAACGCCTCGCAGAGACTCTCCGCTGCGTGAGAGGACAGAAGGACTTCTACAGGCTTGTCGTTATTCTGGGCCAATATCACGCAGGTCTGCTATCGTTCAGAAATAAAATCCGCAGCAGTAACTGCGTAACCATTTTTGGGCAATGCCCTGGGGTCACGATGCAAAAATAAAGTAGGTAACCAAAGCTACGTCCTTATTTAGGCATTTAAATAAAGTCTCATAGGCAGGAGTAAATCCAAGCCAGCGTCGCTGGTGGCAGTGGAAGCTGCTGGTGCACAACTTGCCAAAACAAAGCAGTTACTGGGCGCTGGAATTGGGAACCTCATTTTAAGCACTTATTTTTGTCATCTCTTTTTTTTCAATTTCGACCTTGTAAAGGCTGAGCCAATGTTGCTACCAGTAAGGGCCCATCCTGCCCGGCGCTGGGATCAACAGATGCTTCCCAGGGATTTCCAGAGGGATCACGTTGGGACAGGGAAACGCCTGCGCTGAAAGCAAGAGGCACTGAACTCCGTGTGCCCATGGCCAAACCGTGCCATTTCCCAGCCCGAAACAGTACGTCATCGCTGCTTAATTATCCAGTAGGCTTGTAACATAATATTATTTTTCTAGTGTTAAATGTGTTCTTATTCAAAATGAGTATTTCTCATCATTTTTAAGGCTTAAACCCCATAATTTTCCAAATTACTTTCATTCTCTCTCTTATCAAGGCTCATCCCAGGGTCCCCTTCCAGGGCCGTCCCACCGGCAGGAGCCGTCGGATGACCCAGGAGGCTCCGGGGCCCGCCGGGGACCATCGGGAATGGCTTTATGGAGGACCTCGGTAGTGTTAGAAGCGGGGTTACACAGTGCTGGGCCTGTCTCACAAGACCCTCTGAAAAGCCCGTTGGCTACACTGACAGAGAGCAATACAAATTTAAATGCATCCCTGTTTTAAGATTTCGGGAAATTGGTATTAAAAAAAAAAATCATTAATAGGAATTCTGGGGTCACTTTACTGAAGCAGTCATTAATGAATTTTTTAAAAAATCCATTTCAGTGGGGAAAGAGAATGTAATTTTTCAAAAATATATTTATTTGTATTTTGTTATTCCTTGTAAGAAAGTGGGTTTAGATTACTTTAAACACACTGTTATTTCTACATTTTTGTGAAGCCATCACTGTTCTTGCAACCACGAACGAAGGTTAAAGTAGAAAACCTGAAAAAAAGCTTTAAAAATTTCGAAACCCTTTTACGCAAATCAAGAAGTTACTCTTTGGAACCGGACGGCTGAGGCCCAGCCCAGGCAGAAAGGCCAGGTGAACGGCAGGCGGTACGCCCGGCGCGCCGGCAGAACAAAGGCCGTTAGGAAACCAGCGCCGAAAAAGAGTCGGATCCGTCACTCCTGTGCTGCAGTTCTTCACACGGATCTTAAATTTATTATTGATTTAGCATTTAGTACTGCAGGCGCTGGAACAAAGACCCTTATGATTATAAATGCATGCTTTGTGGCACGTGCTTTAATTTTAAAAAGGGTACTTTTTTTCCCCAAAGATCCTGCATATTAAAAGGACATCAACTTCTTAAAAAGTCACACATCTTTCAAAATGTGTTTTTACAATTTAAGGTTACTGTCAGAGATGACAGAGAAGGATTTCTGGGCTGGTTTGTTGGGGGCTGTCGCGGATGCATCAGAGCTGCCGCCAGCCGCGGGTCTCACCCCGGCGCAGGGAGAGGCGGGCGCCCTGATGGGGAATTCGCCCCCGGCTCCTGGGGGAAGGCGGGAATCGCCGTCAGCCTCGGCTCCGCCACGAGGGACGCGCCTGGGAAGACCTGCGCGAGGTGCCCGCGGGAGCGGGACGCGGAGGCAGGAACGGAGCCGTCCCGCCTGGCTGGAGACGGCCTTCCTCGGCTCTTTGCGCATTTAAGGGCCGTTTACTTTGTGTGCGATTGCACTGTTTTCACAGCAGAACTCCCAGGCACCCTCACAGAAAGCGCATGCGCCATTCTAAACTATTTATTGTTTAATTGGGCACACACCAAGTAGATAATGGCTCTTTAAAACACTCCTGGCATCGGTGAGCCACTGGGCTAGCACCATCGAGAAGACGAAGGGTGTAAAATTGATGTTTGCTGTAATACAGCGCTATAGGCTCATGGAATAAACTCCTTGCTTCGCGATACCATAAGCAACGTCACTACCTGCTTGGATACCAAGAGCAATAGATGTGTAGGCATAAATGAAGCGGGGAAGGGACACGGAAAGAGAAATACAGCTAAATTCACACCAGTAAAACAAAGCAAAACGAGGCAGATATTTGCGCTTTGTAGATTCCACTACTAAATCCTGATCAACTTTTTTATTACTAATTAAAATGTCCATATGGTAAAACAACACCTGATCCAAGGAGCTTTTAAGTACAGCAATTGCCAACATCGAACTTCTGCATTTCATTAGCAAATCTGAAATTCTGGCCTAGATTTACTTTCAAACGCACTGTTTTCTGAGCCATTAATGAAAGACAATAAAAACTTCGGCAAAGTATTTACTTTCCCTATATTATGGTTTTAAACAAAACATGTTTAAAAAGAAGGGAGAAGCAAAGTTAGAAAAAAAACAACTACTAGAACTATGCTTTGTCTTCTTATCCAAAAGTTAAATATACCAGGTACAAAATTTAACGCAGCTAAAAATTAGTCCAAGACTAGTATGTTGGTAACGTCCAAAATTCACCCAGTTTCAAGAAGCGACCACCAAAGACCCAAGACAGAGAACCTGCCACGGGAAAGCGTTTCAGAAGTCCTAGTGCCGCCGCCAAGTCCCGCGCTGCACCACAGCCACCTCGCCTGGACCCAAGTCCGCACTTGGGTGCAAGTTTTAAAGGTTTGGGGTACGAGAGAGAAAACCGCGCTGTATCTGATACTCCTGGCACGCAACGTTGGCCATCCTCGTCTCATCGGTCCTTCTGGCAATGTCAACCAGGGCGAGGAGGTCGGTTGCAGCATCTCTCCGAGGCCGGTCTCAGCGGCGCTCGCAGCAGGAGCAGCTGAAAACTTTGCTCGCCTTAAACTCCATCATCGAGCAAGCGCTCAGCTACGAGCGTCTCTGCCTCCAGCACGCTGGCCGCAGGCAGCTGCGTCGGGAGAGGCGGCAGCCGTCAGTCTGCTCCCCGGCCCGCTCACAGCCAGAAAACCCTCGGCGTCTGTCTCTCAGAAAAAATGAGTCTATTTACCACGTTACTTCACCTGCACAAAATACATTTACTCAGGCTCGTGCAGGGGGAGGCGTAATGATCCTGATTTCTGCTTGAAAACAGAAAGCTCCCCACTGACCTAAATGGACATCACAGCCATAAGAACCCATTAAACTCCAGCAAGAGTCATTTTTTTTTTTGCCTGAGAAATAAAAACTCATTAATTGCACTTTGTTAAACACCCTGATATATGTATTTATAGCAAATACGCTGTGATTTTCAGAAACTTCGAACTCTCACAGCTCCTTCTGTGGGTGATGAGCCATTCTAAATTATTATCCTAATGAATAAATATTCTTCCAGAAAATTCTCTGAGAAAGGTGCTGGTAGACTTAACACAGAGAAGCTGGGTATCGCTGTCACCTGCAAAACAGCCAGACAGAAGAAAGTCCCCAGAATTTTAACTTTCAGCCGTCTTTAAAACCCTTTAACACAGCGCTGTAATTTCTTGTTATTAGGAGCAACTCATGGCAAGAGCAGGGCTGGTTCACCCTAGGCTTCCCACTTTCTGCCTTAGCAACCTCGGCAAATATTTCGACTTCTGACAATAAATTATTAGCTAGTTTGCTCTTCATTCCCAGGTGAATTGGAACTGGAAGGATAACGTTCCGAAAAGGTAAAATTTCGAACGAGGGCAGAACGTGGAACAAGCTTCGCAAAGAGTACTCACACAGAAATTGCAAGGGCATTTTGCTAAAGGTAAATCAGAAGTGCCAAGCAAGTCAGGACTGTTCTGTGGACTGGAAAAAGAAGGCCACCTTTCACAGGGAAGGGTATTATTTCCCAGAAAACAGAAGAAATACTGTATGTGTTTCTGGAATGAAAACATGAAATGGCCTGGTTAATTATGAAATTTATTTTCTATAAAAATAAAGAAGATACCAAAATGGGGCTGAAACAAAGTCTTTTTGAAAAAAATCCCAAATTAGAAGGTTAAGACGACAATCTGATCTTTGTGGGTTTTATCCTTTACCAGGGTTTGAAAAAGCCTGGGATAATTTCTTCTTCTCCCCTGCAAAAGCGCTGAGAAGCCACGAACGCTGCGGTGCAGCCGGTGCTCCCGCAGCCTGCCAGGACGGCGGGGGGACCGGGCTTCTCGCTACGCAATGCTGCCACGACAAAAAAATTACCCAATATTTTATTGTTGTTGTTTAAACACTGCTGAGCTGTTTATTTCTTCTAATCCAGTAAATTCTTTTTTCCCCTTGGAAACGGACGCTAATTTCAGATGCGTCACTTTAAGGCCTGATTTTCAGAAGAGTGAAGTATTTGTAACCTAAAATAAAGTTTATCAGAGCACTCTGGTTTCCTCAAAGACCCAGGGCGTCACACGGCGCACGCTGAAATCAGCAGTCGGCTCTGAATATTTTACCCCGAGTGCCCTGTGATTTTATATGATCAAATAAACACATATAAAATATACGGCGTGCTTATATACAACGGCTTCTCTCCCTTCATGCTAAGAACAAAACCATCCCTCTCAGTCCGTTCAAGATCCCATTGCTTTCCATTCACTGTAAATTAGAAAAAAATAAAATAATAATCTTTTATTCAGCTCCTCCCTGAGAAAAAACATACAAATAAGGCCTCTATGATTATTTTTTTTTTAAGGAGCTTGTATGGCAGCGATGTATTTAAGCTTGATAATGTATTCACAGTTTCTTTATAGCTTTCTAAATGCCAATACTTCTCACCTTACCCCTGCCAGCAGCTCCACTGAAGTCAAGGGGACTGGGTGCATAAAAAGACAAGCGGTATCGGGCCCTCACCAAGGCAATCTCCAGTTCCTTACCAGTAGAAAATCAACCAGTGTGAAGCTTATCTGCCCCACCACCAGCTCCAGTTGGTAAGACCAGTATTCCCCCAGTACACCGAGGTGCAGGGACACACTGTATGAAGCGCTGAACAAAGTAAAAACGCTTTAAGAACTAATTGTGAAAAAACTCTGCAGGTGAAAGCTTTTATGCCTTCCCGCTAGGTCTTTCAAGGCATTGGGTACCTGTGCAATGTAACTCTGTCTCCCAATAGTTCTCTAAAACAAGGATAAATGGGAATGTATAGGGAATATGTTGGCGGTCCCGCTCCGGTTCTTCGCAGAAGCGTGCCCGCTTCATCCCAAAACCACGCCTGCGTAACGACCGCCGCTGCCGCAGCCCCCCGGGGTCGTGCGCGTGTTCGTTTTTTAAAGCAAATGTTGAACTTTTAAAATTAAAATGTTATGCGTCTAAACAACCAAACGTGGTTTTAACTTATTCTATCGCTTCCTCATTTACGCTTTTTAAAAATGACCAAGGATTTCACGTGATGTCGTTTCAGCAATACCGGGAAAGTTTCTTAAGTCGCAGCTTTTTCACCGAGCCCAAAAACACAGACTTTGGGGGAAAAAAGAACCAATCGCAGCAGGAATCTCTTTAAAAGGAAACACAAAAAGCAACACCATCTTGAACGGTCTCTCAGCAATAGTTGTACCGTATATAAAGGAAATAAAAAGCTCTCTAAAACGTAAGAATGAACCTATCTATTCAGATTGCTTACAGGTGACATTACACCATCTGCTTGGGCAGTTTGCCCATACAAAAGGAAGCTATACCAAAAAGTAAAACCTGATGCGTTTTAAAGAAATAGTTATGCAAAAAATACAAATGATTGCATATAAGAAGTACAAATGAAGTTACGCAGTACTGAGCTACAAAAAGTTCTTAAAAATCCAACGATCTGTGCAAAATTGATGCTCAAATAGCTCGTGGGCAAAGACAAGAGAGAAAGCCCTTTTCCCTGACCTGGGAGGTGCGGCATCGCTCTGGACCAGAAGGGCTCAGCGTCCCCCCGGAGATGTCCCCGCGAGCAGGGACGCGCGCTGCTCTGCCCAGTCCCGCCCCAGTAGCGGGTCTGGGGGTCAAATAAACAAATAAACGCAACCCCCAAAGCAGGGAATTGCATCTCCCGACTGCTGAAGTGGTCTGCGTTAGCCACCGGGCACTCGGCGGGCAGGGAACATTTGCAGTTTGCTGCTGGATTCTGAAAGCAGCAGCTTGAAGTTTGCCTTTTTCTGAAAGAAAAAAAAAAACAAAACAAACAAACAAAAAAAAACACCAAAAAAAAAAAGTCCTGGCAATAGCGGTTTGATTACCCGGACCCCGAGCGTGGGCAGCGCTAGGTATTGAGCCTGCCTCCATCTTCCTACCGCCCCGCCTGGGATGCTTTCTGCAGCTCTTCCTTTGTCACTTTGTCGTGGCAGCGGAGCTCCCGACGGCGCGGCGCGGCCCAGGGTGCTGCAGCCGGGTCCCGGGGCAGCCCAGCGCCGCTCCCCGCGGCATCCCCCCGACCCCCTGCTTCGCGGCGCAGTCCTGCCCCAAGGGAACCACCCAGCCAGGCGCCGGAGCCCCGGCGGGCGTCAACGCCGAGGACGCGACTCCGGCCGTTTCCCAAAGCCAAGCGAACCCGGAGCGCCCAGCCTGCCGCCGTAGGGAGCAAAGCCCTGTTTCTGGGAGGCCCGATAAGAAACTGGGCGGCAGAACAACCGGTGCGAACGCCTGTCCTCGGAGGAGCGGGAAACAGCCGGGGCCGTATCCTGCCCTCCGCGCTCAGCCGCCATCCAGCTGATGCCAATGGATCTGTTTAGGCACGAGGAAGCCTTGGATGTATAAACAATTGTAGAATTAATTAGATAAGGCCAGGAGAAAACAGAGCATGTAAGATGCCTGATTTTCTCAGAGTTTATTAGGACGCAGGTATAATAAAAGGAAAAATAGAGGGGGGGGGGGGGGGGAAAGTTTTACATAAAATTTCCATATTCTGAGGAGAAACCAAAAGTTATTCCTGAAAGACCCTGACGCTTGTGCATCAAACTAGTTCTGCATCGGGGTTGTTGTTTTTCTTTCATTCTTCGGGGGGGGCTCGGGGGATAGGACTTTAAAGAGTTAAAGGCTCCCTACCATTAATTTGCATCTGGTGCTTTTAGTGTGTGTGTGTGTTTTTTTCTTCCCTGAAAAGTTGGCAGAGCTGCCGATTTTCCATAATGCAAGCATTTGGGAATTGTGAGCGGAATGAAACCGATCCAATCTCCTGACTGCGACATGAATTTTCATTAATTACAACCTTGTCAGCAAAAGCATTATCAAAGCTGAATATGAAAATGCTAATGAGTTCTCATTTGCATATTTTTCTTTGTTGGAATGTCATTAATTATTACATTTTATGATGATGAATGCAGCTGTCGAAGCTCTCCGATGCATAATTAGCCATCAGAATGCCAGGAGCCGATCAGCATTTTTGGGTAAAAAAAAAAAAAAAAAAAAAAAAAAGAAAAAGAAAAAAACCCAAATTTCCCTTCAACCTCTCGCACTCCCCGCTCGCGCCGAAGCCCCCCAAAGTTTCTGCTGCCGACACTACTTCTGCCACCAGCTCACTCCCGGCAAGCCCGAGCGCGGGGACGGATTTCTCCTCCTTTAATAAAAAATTATTTTGTTTTTGCCGATCGTGCGCTTATACAATTGGAGCAGCTCTTAATAAAAAAAAATCGTTATTCCAGCTTAATTAATGCCACGCTTAATTATAACACCATGATGTCAGCGGTTTTAATTAAGTATTGGCTCGGTTACAAAAAAACTCCTCGCTGCAGTAAGAGTCACTATCCGCAGATTTGTGCAAATCGCTCCGCTCTCGGGTTCGGGGTCTCTCCCGGTTCGTGAACCAGCCGGATCTCCGCCGGGATTGAATCCCGCGCGGGAGGGGAAAGCGGCCGAGGCACTAAACAAGAAGGATGGCGGCGGCGCGCTCCTTGGGCAGCCTTTTGAGCTCACCTCCTTGACCACTTTTTTGAGCTAAAGTGTAAGTGAAGATGACAAAACCAAGCTCATCCTCTCCCAGCCGCTGGGAACGGTGTTTATAAGTAAAAAAAGAAAAACAACACGGAGCAGATGGGACCATTACACATGACCAAACCAATCAATCACAGATGAAGGGCCCAGGTGCAGCGCAGCCGCGCAACAACGCACCATTTCACAGTCTGTCAGACACATACACATGGTCGTACATGAATGACCCTCCTCGGCTCCCCCAGGACCTCATCTGGAGCGCGTCTCCCCTCTCGCCTGCCTCCACTCCGACTGACGTCTTCATAATCGCCCTGTCTCGGCTCCGCCGCCACCGCCGCGCGGGGAGGGGGGCGAGGAGGCACCTCGCCGGCGAGAGCCGGGGCTCCCCGGCCCGAGGCCGCCCCCGCAGCAGCACCCCACGGGCAGGGCGCGGGGCCGGAGGCCGTGCTCGCGCCCCGCCGCCCTCCCTGCCCTCGCCCTGCCCTGCCCATCGGGGTTTTCCAAGAGCGTTTGAAGTTTTTACGGGAGGCACGGCAGGTTGGGGCGTCGCGGGGGAAGGACCAGATCCCAGCTCCGGATGGGTGTCGAGCACAACAGCAGCCACCGGGAGAGCAAGGAATCGCTGCTGGACACAGAGGCTGCGGCGCCTGCCAGTGCCCAAGGCGTGTGCGGGTACCACGACCCTTGTGCTCCAAGATGCTCCCAGAGGGCTCCAGTGCCCTGGAGCTGACGGATGGACACCAAGGAGGGACCACAGCCCCATGCCGAGGTCCTCTGCGGCGGGGCTGGCTGCAGGTGCTGCATCCCCGCTCCTCCCTGCCTGAGCACCAAGGGGGAGGATGCCGGGGCACTGCTGCTGGAAGCGCGCAACCAACGGGGGTATTTAAACCTATTCTGTCCGAGAAGCAACGGTGGGTAACGTCTACCAAACACTGCCTCGTCCTCTTCAAACTGTTCAGCTGGATGGAAGGAGAATGAATTCAAGCCACGGCACCCACCACCACCTGAGTGTCGCCTGCCATCACGCAGCACAGCCGCCCCAGCGGGCTCACACCTCGCGCCAACGGCGGCCACCTCCCGTGCACCAACAAAGCCCGAGAAGAGCAACAGAAATCCCAGCCAAGCGCGGCCACTTCATCTGGGCAGCCAGGGAGGGGAAGACAGATGACTTGTGTTTGTGAAACGAACTGGGAGAAAGCTGTTTGTAAGCATAGGGGGGAATAAAAAATCTGAAGTATCAAACCCCTTGTGCCCGCTGATGGCTTGGGTAACTCACCCACGTCCCAGTGTCGACCAGCGGGGATATACCTGCTCCCCACCCAGAAACCCCCGTAAGCAAACCTAAAGCTACACCCCTTGAAACAAAAAACCCTTTTTTTTCCATTGTTGGACAGAATTTGCCAGTCTTTGTAACTTGCCTGAACTGCAGCAGCCCGAACCCTGCTGCATTAATAATATAAAGTGTAATTTCGGGAAGGACGCAAGGAAGAAAGAAAGGCGGCTGAGATAAAAACATCCAGTCCTCAAAAGCAAGCTAAAGCTGGTCATCTTATTTGACTGTGTAGATCTGAAAGATGTTCTTGTCACAGAGACGCTCACCTGATGAAAGGCCTTGCCCAAGCAAATACCTAATGAATTTCATTTCAAAAATCTGAAAACCCACTCCAGTCACAAGGCCTGAAAGCAGGTTGATTTAAAAATAAACAAACAAAACCTTTGAGGTTTATTTTCGCTGTCTGCTGTCACACAGAACGATCGGGGCTCCTTTACATATGCTTTAAGATATACATTTTCATTTCTACGGTGTTATTTCAGAGACTGACCAAGCTCCTGCTTGGCAGATTTTGACAGGGAATAGGAAAAAAAGGTGCACAGGGAAAATTCTGATGGAACATCTACTAGAGCCAAAGCCTGTCTCCTGCACGCTTTTCTGTCCAATGTGTCTTTCCTCGGTTTTTTTGCAAAGCCCTGAAAAACACAAGTCACATCCCTTAAGCAATGTTTTGAAAATATCTACCTTGAATTTTGGATCACGTTCGATTTACGAGGCACAACTAATTTTACAGCGTGGCGGGCATCGGCAGAGCAACTGAAATAAACCCTCCGCGTCCACGCGGGCTCCTTCCACCTCCCGCCCCAGGCAAGCTCACGGAGCGGTTTTACGACACGCTTGTTTTGTTGTTGTTTTAAAACTGCTTATTGGGAGAATTTTCCCCCCGTTCTTTTCATTAGTACCTCGGAAATACTCACATATTATATTTCCCAGAAATTTTTATGCTCCCAGAAGTGTCCTACCATTTTATGCTGTCTGCTTGCTCGCACAAAACTTTGCCTATAAACTCCGTAACGCTAGCACCCATCATACCTATTAAGATTTTCTAGTGCCATAAAGAAAGAGAGTCAACTTATGTTTTGAATGGGCTTCCTTCTCTTCCGACGAACAGAATCCACACATTTGCATTAATAAATTTCTATTTTCTGGCTCAAAAGAAATTGCAGTACAAAAAGCAGATGTGTACGTTGGATTCTTTCAAATTAAATTTCCAAAAGCTGAGTCTATTCTAGCTACAGATCAAAGGCACTAAAACGCCATCTCCTCCTCCTTCCAGTACAATTACAGAGATTTCATTTCTTTTGTTGCGCTGAGCACAACAGGTAAATCTCAAAACCTGAAAAATAACGACGAGCTGCTGCTGCGGAGCCAGTCGGTGCCGCGGCGCACCTCCGCGCCGCACCTCCGCGCCGCACCCCTGCTGCGTCGGCGACCCGCGCCGGGGATGGGAAATATCTGCTTTACTCCCGGAGATGGCTTTTCCGTACGCGCCTCGTGCCAAAGCTGCCGAGAGGAGCGTACTAGGTTACACGTCGTATTCTGGCAGGGCTGGAGGAGGCTGGGGGCAGGGGAGAAGCAAAGCTTTTAACACCGATAAAATGCAAATTGGCAAGGGAGGACAAGGGAGTCTTGCAAGTTCAGATGTTGTCAAAAAGTTATGAAAACGTAGCAGTTTTCCACGTGCCTCTGAAGAAAGAAGCGCACGGTCACAAAAGCGCACAAGAGACACCCAAAGATAATATTTTTAAAGAAAAATACGCCGCCCCTCTCTGCTGTTGTCCGCAGTTCTCGCTCGGCGACCGGAGGGAGCGGTAACAGCGAGCCCGAGGCCCGGGCGCGTCAAACAGAAGACATTTCAGGGTGTACGCAAACCCACCGGAGGGGGTTGTGTTTGTGGCCAACCTGCTAACCAGGACATGTATTCCAAATTTTCACATTTCTATTTCTAACTTCTGGTTCTCGTGCTGGCCATTAACATGTCCCTGTATTATTTTCTCTGTATGGGAACTGCTGCATGTAATTCCTCTCACAGCTGGCCCGTGCTTGGCTCAAGGCTTGTGCCCGCTTTCGTATTTGTCACTAGATCCAACGTCCTTGCAAGGTCCCCCCGGCCTTCAGAAGGGACCCTCTGCAATCCCGTCTGCCCCGCAGGAGGCAAACCTGCCTTTCCCCCTCGCTAAGCGAGGGACTTCTCAAAGCCCACGCTCACGTTAGCTCGCCCCTGTGGCACCTTCCATATTCCTGGATCATTCCTATGCCACGTACAAATCTGTGTGTGTTCATAATCAATGAATCATCACTGAAGAAGGTAACCAAATAATGCAATAAACCGGCTCCACCCATCCAATGCAACCGTATGAGATAGATAATTATCTCTAACGCAAACCAATACAGGCCTGGGTTCTTCCCTTGTGCACCCACGCCTGTGGTCCGTGTCTCCAGCCCCGTTCCTCCACGCCGTGCCAGCCGGCTGGCCGGGCAGCGCCGAGCAGCGGAGGATGAGGCACCCGGCACGGACGGCTCCCGTCGGAGCTGCTGCAGGAAGGTGGATAACCGACACAGAGCACTCGACTGCGCCGGGGTCTCTCGGATGGGTAAGGGCAGCCAGCAAGACAGAGGAGGAGCAGCAGGCTCGTACTGTGCTTAAAACCTGCAATTTAAGCGCCTTCAGTTAAAACTCTGAGCTCCCAACAGCACAAAATCGCAAACTCAAGCGGGAGACTGGCATTACCTACAGCCAGAGTCTGGGCTTCCCAACCTCATTACCAGGTTTGATTCCAGCTCTGCCCTTAATCCCCCTGCTGACCCTGGGGAAGTCACAGCTTCCAGACCGCTCAGACCATTCCGCCCGGACCAGCCCACATGGCCAAGCCCCGGGGACAGCCGCTCCCCCGCTCTCACCCCGACAACACCGCACCGAGACCGTCGGAAGCAAAGTCATGCGGGGCTTTCCGCTGTCAGGGAGCGCGTCTCTGCCTACCGCACCTAACCTACGCACGGGATGAGATAACATCAGCAAATAACATCTATCCGCCTCACCGGCGCGTTTGCGGGGCCTATTTCGTGAATGTGAGCGCAATGCTTTTCAGTCCTTAGAGTTTTAATCTTGCTGGCGTGCACGTACGTCAAAGCGCCTGTGCGCCAGGGCCAGGAAGATTTTCACGGCCAGCACATCCACCAAGGGACCTCGGCCACGGGAAAAGAAGTGAAGATGGGGGGGAATTTATGAGAGAGAGGTTAAGGGAGAAGTTTGCAAATTAAAAAACAAATGTGAGAGCACAAGCAGAGCAGAAGAGAGTGGCTGAGTTTATTTAATTCTTCTAAATTTAGAGAGAGCAACAATGAACCATGAAAGGGAAAAGAGAGGATGTGTTAAGGGAGGGCTATGGATAAAGTAGAAAAGAAGGAATGGGCTCCGTATTCCTTTGTCCTTTTTTCCTTCTCTTTTTCTAGTTCCTTCCTTTCTTAGTTTTCTGCTTTCCTGACTCCTCTGTCCTTCATTATCCTCTTTCCTGTTATTTTGCTTAAAACTGGCAAAAATTACAAACTGCACAGGCGTTAAAACTGGCCCGAATTCCAAATATAAGCCCAAATCTAGGCCAGAGGTATATTTGGCAAATACAAATCCTTGCCAGATTTACACAGCTCTAATAATAAGGTGACAAGAACCGTGCGCAGGATTACGGATGTGGCCTCACTCATCCCTTAGAAAGTGCCAAAATAGTTTCCTTCGACTTTTATTCAACCTTTGCTCATGAATCTCAGACCATTGGCTTCAGGGGAGGGGGGGACCCCCAAAAGGACAAACAAACCTGTTTTGTATTTGGGCGAAGGTCTAAACGCGCTGTTTTCCATCAGCCCTCAGCTCTGCCTCTCTCGGTTAAGCAGAGGAGCCTGCGCAGAGCCGGAGGGGCCTCACCTCGCAGCCCGGGCAGGGCACCGCCGCAGAGCTGACGAACTCCCGGACCGACGCCGCAGCCGCGGACGCAGAATCCGGGTTCCTGTTCACCCCTAGCACAGCTCAGCATAGTTTCCCTTCTGCCTAATGCATCAGAGAAGAAGCAGGTTCACTTTACCCCCTTTCCCCCCTTATTTATTCTCAGTAGCTAAATCAGAAAAGTCCTTTTTACGTTTTTACAACCTCCCAAGATCCCGCATCGCCCTTGTTCCTATCGCGGGCCCGCGGCTGGCTGCTCTCCATCTCCGGTCAGGAGAAGAGGGACGTCCACTTGCCGCTCCTTGACATCTGGAATAATCTCATGGCATCTCTCTGAACCACCAGCTTTTTTCAAATAATTCCACCAGCACATCTTTCCTCCCTTTTTACTTTCACTCTCCCTCTACGCTTAAGTAGTTGGTTTACTCTGCATTTTAAAATCTTGAAAACGTTAAAAAAAAAGGAACTATAGCAACAGAAACTCGCAAGCAGATTTTTATTACTACGCAGAGCCGCGTTCAAGTCAACAGGGCTCTGCACTGTGGCAGGACTCCTCTTGCACGGATCCAACGGCAGGACTGTGGCCAAAGCTGTATTTTATATTGCCTTTCTTTTAAGTGCAGCTTGCTCCCCTCAGTTTTGTATCATCAGCAAATCTCATTACATGATGGAAGAAATATGTGGACTCTTATGAGAGAACAAGTCTAGCTTCAAAGCCAAGTCCGTTCCCAACATGTTACAGGTGTGCACCACATGAGCAGGCACAGAAATTGCAACTGTTCGGGGTGTGATGACAGCTCCATATAATGTGATCAAAAACATTTCACATGTAAAAAAAAAATATCAAAGTCAGACAAAGCATAGTTCTGCCATACAAAGAGGTGAAACCTAGTCAAACAAAGCACGCTGGAAAGGACTGGCTATTTAAATGATCAAGTTAAACAAGACACAGCTCAGTCTGCCATACCTCGCTGGCATTTATAAGCCTACCAAACAGATCTTTCCTCTTGCCTCGCTAACCTGCCGCTCCACCTGGCTCACCACCAGAAAGGGGGGCAGAAGGGACCCCCCCAGCCTGACCTAAACCCAAGCACATTCTGCGCGTGGAAGCCAAGGCGATAAAAGTCTCTCGCTCTGTTCTGCAGAAAAGCAGCAACAATTCAACGGTGAACTTCAGGGGAATTTTCAAGACGCGGTCAAGAGAAGCTCAAAGATGCGGAGGCTGGAGCCCCATTGCCTTGAATCCAACCACAACAAAAAGGCACAGAATATATTTTAAGATGGCTGGAACTTTGGCTGTGTTATACATATGGAAAATTTTGCCTATGGGCATGGAGAGATGATTTTGGTATTAATAACAGAAGGCCAAAGTGCCTCTGTAACAAAACTCATCCTCAGGTGAACACCCGTAAGTCTATCACACCAACGTAACCTGGGCATGCTCTGTAGAAAAAAGGACAAATTTTTACGCACGACTTCTTTCTGTACTCATTCATAGAATCGTTGAATCACAGAATCGTTTTGGTTGGAAAAGACCTTTAAGATCATCAAGCAGTTTTCCACAATTTCCATCAATAGAAAACTAGGATTATATTGAGTGGATTTAGGACACTGACTAAACTGAGCAATAAGGATGCTATTTGGTCAGGACCAGGAGAGTAGCAGGGAGCTCTAGGAATTTAAACATGGACAAGTGGAGGGGGCTACAGGCAATAAGCTCAGTCTCCGGTTGCATTTGGGTGTTTCCGTCCACAAAACAGGGATTATGAGAGAATTTATCACCTATTCCGAGATTCCTCTGCAATCCCTTACATCCCAAAAGACGTTATTTCAGAGGCTGGTGGTGTAACAGGCGGCTACTGAAGTCAACGCATATTCCCATCACGATACGCAGGCATTACAAAGCATCATCCAAGTTATAGTGCATCTAGGAGATATTTTACTTTTCCAGCAGAAGTTAGACCTTAAAAGGAAGGTCTAGTTAAATCTAACCAGAAGTTTCATGAGATCCATCAACCTATCAAACATACTTCCATTCCTTAGATATTAGCCTTCATCACCTCAGATGCTACCAAAGAGGATGGGTGGAGGTTCTGAAAGGTGTGTCTCCTCAGGATGACCAGCAAAACCAAAGCACATCTCCAGTCTGTAGGTCAAAGGAGGAAGATGAGATGAAGGCCTCTCTGCTGGAACCTTTGCCCTGCAGCTGCAGAGAGGAGAAACCAGCAGAGAAAATCTGCCGGCAGCTGCATTTGGGAAGAGGGTAAGACTCCACTCAGGGGACAGAGGAAAGGGCTTGGTGCTCTGCAAAAGCTATCCAAAGTATTGGAGAGAAACTTCTGCCTGGGGGATGTGAAATTTTGTTTGATCTGGATTCTATTTCTAAAGTATTGCAAGGTTTTAAAAATAAAGTGTTTTGCTGAATCAGCTTGGTATCCAAATGTTAAAGATGTCCTCTGCCAGATGGACAACCTAAGTTCAGTTCCAGTTTGCATTGTTTTTTTCACAATCCACCAAATATTGGTAAATTTTAATTGATGTTCTTCCAATGTATATGCTGAGGAAGACCACAAGTCTTAAGTCCACAGCCTTGCAAGAGCTTAGGTCTGTGTTAAATATTCTACCGGTTACCTCCCTCAGTTTTCACACTTGCCTGTTCAATGGAAATCAAGCATCTCATTTGCCTCCAGCTTCAGCGCTACTGCCTGCCAGTCACTCAGACATCATTCCTGCGAAGACAGCCAAACCTAATGAGTGCAAGAAACTAATGAATCTGGACCGGGAAGAGGCATGAGAAGCTTTGATATCAAATCTGTGAAAGCAAAAACGCCTCTGAAGAAACACGAGACTGGAGGATGAGGCTGGCAAGATGACTAAGATGAAACTCCATTGTTACACTGAACATTTAAGTTCAGTCAGTCATAAAAGTATGAAGCTCACTCAAGTTCACACACTGAAGACTGTGCCAGCAAGAGTAGGATTCTTCTAGATCATTAAGAGGCTCAGAAAGAAGAGCATCAAAACTTTGGATACGAGTTCTTCATAAAGCCAAGGTCCGGACTGGCGGCGTGTCAACTCTGAGCCTGAGGGCAAATGCAGCAACAAAACAGAAGCATATATGCCCTGGTCTTATATGCTCCTACAGACCGCTAAGATTAAAACATTCCAGATGTATGACGTGAAGTATCTCGCCTTCAAATATGAACATCAGACCATGCAATATCAACCTTCCCATCAGATAAAGAATATGTTTATTCTGGCAGAACTAAAAGATATCAACAATGAGCAACCTGATCTGGTTGAAGATGTCCCTGCCCATGGCAGGGGGGTTGGACCAGACGACCTTTAAAGGCCCCTTCCATCCCAAAGCATTCTATGGTTCTATGATCCTCTTTGAGGAGGCAGAACACGCCAGATAGCAGGAGCCATTTGGAAGTGCTTCACCTTACGTTTGCTGATCTGCAATGGTTCCCTCAAAGAAAATTTCCTCCTGCCCCAACTGAGCTACTGCTTACGGACGGCCCCAAGTTCAGTCTCCCTTCCATACAGGACTGTACATTTTGTGGAGACTGGACTCCTCACTGTAAAACATATCTTAAGTATTTAAAATTATTTTAAAGTAACTAAAACAGAGTCACACCCAAAACTGGTCGATAAAGCCCTTCTGGGACAAAAGCAATGTGCCGCTATGGTGAAACACAGGGCTCCCCTCATGGTTATCCCTGGGGACAGCTGAGGACACTAAGGAGTGGAGGGGACTTGGTTGGTTGGTTGGGTTTTCCCCCCATGAACATGCAATAGTCCTTTCTCCTTCCTTAGTTAAGAATTCTGTGATGGCTCCTCTATGGAGTTTAATCCATCTACTGATGTTCTCACCCACCGTGTGATCACCCATTCTGGAATAATCCCTATTTCCTTCAATATTTCTTGCCTCTCTCCTGGGAAATTTATATCCGATTCTGGCATCTGTTCCCCATCCTCTTTTGTGAACACTGAGGCGAAAAATCCATTTATTTTTTAGCAGTGTCTACATCATCTGTCAATAAATTACCCTTTCCATCTCTAAGAGGTCCTAAAATCTACTTTACTGACCTCCTCTTCTTTATGCATCGCAATAATCTTTCATGATTATTTATCTTAACCTCATGTACAGTTGTTCCTTTCTTTCTCTCTCTTTGCTTTCAGATTATTATTTTTTAACATTGAACCTCATTCCACACGTTCGCTGAACTTGATGTTTTACCACGTTATATTCTTGCCTTGCTTTCTTACAATTACTTTTTGCCATGCTTGTTCGTCTCTATTAGGACGTTAGCATGCTTTTCATCGTGTTTTTTATGCTTAGCGTAGCTGTGTAGAATATACTTGCTACACTTCTTCTTCAGTAGGTACCAATTCCCCTTGATGTTGTGTATTTACACGGCGTCATCTTTCCATTCCCTAGGAAAAGAGGTTCTAATATGCAAAGCTAAAGACGAGCTACATGCAGAACACGACAGCTGCTCTCTTTGCGCACCTCACCCTACTACCAGCAGGCAATTCAGTGCTTTAAAATTATTACTAGCATTGTCCTGGCTTAAAGCCCACTTTAACGCTCAGTCAACGACCGTTACGCCAAAGTTTCACTGATTTTCTCATGTTTCTTCTTCCCCCCCCCCCCCCCTTTTTTTTTCTTTTTTGTTTATTCTGCTAGTTGAAATAAAGCAGATTACAGCCATTGGGCCAACTTGTGTTGACGCCTGCAAACTTCTCCGTGTCAGAGTTCCTAAAACAAGCTCTCTCTTCAGATTTTCAGTTACCTTCTGGGGGCTGCTCCACATACCGTGGGAGATGCGTAATCTCGGCCAGTTGCAAATCCAGGCCAAAGCTGGCTTTGGAATCAATTCGCTGGCTATGAGATTTACGCAAAAGTTAAAATTTAGGAAGGACAAAAAATATTTTCCTAGAAGGCATATTTGGAAAAACAAAATTTGCTGGCAATGTGAACCTAAATCAGGCATCTTCAATTCTAGTGACACAGAAAAATGGAAATATAAATAGTAGAAAGGATATCAACATGTTGATATAGATATCATAATTAAAAGGTATTTAAACAACAAATTAAAAATGCTTGTAACTAAATTCTCACTGATCTGTTTACATAGCTTCCTCATCCAGGAATTAATCAAAACTGCTTTTTCTGGATAATTCACACACATATACACACACACACACAATGCCACTCTTTTTAATATTTGATCGTTGGCCTAATTTCTTCTTTATCACATTTAGTCAGCATGTTTGCTTCCCAGAATATCCTTCTCCATCGCTTCTCATTCTGTACTCTTTTTAGAACTATTGAATATGCTTAAGGTCGCAATCACATAGTAAAAGTTTGCAGAATAAAGAAACGTATCGGAATACTCTGATTTTAGTTAAAAAGAAATATAATCTAATTAAAGTACCGATGGTTCCTGTTAAATGCATGCTCCATATCTTTTTATTTCACATGGTACAAGGATCAAAGCACGGACCTAGTATACCATCAGCCTTGCATAGTGTGAGAACTGGTGCTGTCCTTAATTCAGACCATATGGCAAGATGTATCTATTGGCGCGATGCTGTAGAGAATTACTGTACCCTCCTGTCATACCCTTTTTATCATTTTCATTGGAACTGTTTTATATTTGATTTTGTATATTCTGTGCATCTGACCAAACGTGCTAAATCCAGCGCGGCGCTAGAGGCTGAAGGCTGGGGACGAGAATAGAGAAGTCATTACCAAAACCGTCAGAAGTCGCCTCGAGAAAGAGAATTAAAAATTTAACTACAAAAGTCAAAATGATTGTTTGCTTCAAGACTATCACGTCTTCCTACAGAAAGCAATGACCATTTCCTCTCCTGGACGTGTCCCTAGCTGCAGAGAGAAGCCTTAGAAGAAATCCGTTACAGAAACGCAGTTCCTTTCCCGATTCCCTGCCCGCGGCTAAGCCCGACTGTAGGCTGGCATTAAGGCTCAGCCACCTCCGCGCCCCGACGGCTGCAGCTTCATCTCGTTTTTGGTAGGAGAATACCCCGCGACCTAACAAAATAAGTTGATCTTATTCAGCTAACGCCTTAGTCGATTCAACATCTCTATACGCTGTGAAGTTCAGACCTGAGGTACGACCAGGCTCAAAACGATTATTAATTATCCCGCTAACTCGGCATTGTTTTACACATTCTGTGCCTTAACTAGAGAGCATAACAAACCCATTGTTTTTGCCTGTTTAACGGACCATGACTGGAGCAGCTATGTAAATGACCTAGTAATTCAACAAATTTGTTTTGTTTCACAGATTTTCCCACATGTACACTTTCCAGCTGTAATGCAAATCCATTCCGCATCCAGGCCAGTCGCGGCCCCCAGGAGCACGCCGCTACCTTTAGGTGTCCGCGCACTGATTACGCCCCTGCAAACGACTCGGGAAAATAGGAAGACTGTAACTAATTCACAAATCCAGGTTTTGGGGGTTTTTTTGGGGGGGTTGGGTTTTTCTGTTTGTTTTCTGGGGTTTGGGGTTTGTTTTGTTTTGTTTTTTTAATGCCTATCAACGGTTTTCCCAGTGGGGTAAGGTTTTCCAAAAATTGCATTTTTTCCTCTCTATGAATATTTTAAGGAAGTCACTTATAGGTTTCTTTTAATGCTCAGACAGGTGGGAGCTCAAATTCCCTCTGCCACTAATACCAGCTCAGCTGGAGCACAGCAGCAAATGCTTATTTGAAAGCCAAACTACGTTCCTCTACATAAAGGGCAGAAGCTCATTAACCATTAAAGCGCCTTCTGGACGTCACTTGCAAAGCTATTTTTGTATGAACGTGCTTGCAACGCAGCAAAACGCAGCGGCTCAAGCAGATCAAACCCGAGCCTCGGAGCCCAGCCGAACTCGCGTCCCCGACGGGGGCTCCTGAGCCAGGAGCAGCCGCTCCCCGCCGCCGCGTGGCTTTAACCGGCCGCTCCAGGCGGCGGGACCCCATCCCTCCAGGCCCGCGGGAGGTCGGGGCAGCGGCGCGGGCTGGACTGTCAGCAGGACCATGTTCCTCGCTGCCTACAGGCAGGGTAACTTCAGGCAATATTTTGCAAACTTACTGCGTGGACTCCAAATACAGATCAAATGCATTTGCAGTTCAACGCAAAGTTTTCACACAGCTTTAGTCTGTGCCGTGCTACGCAGAATACAACCGTCGCACAAAATAACGTATTAAAAATGCTTGGACTTGTTTAAGAACAAAATACAATGGAATGTAAACTTCACTGAAAACTATGTAGTACAAAATAATATTTCAATTCTTTGCTCAGTATGCAGACATTAATTGCCACAGTCTACAGTTTCTATTTATACATCTGCTGCTCGTTCCCAAATAAATGGAAATGTCCTTGTAATTTCTTTTCTTCAGGACCGTACGAGAAGCTGGGGTTGAATGCTGAAGCTCAGCAACCTGACTGGCAGCGCTTGCAACGTTAACTTGCTGCAAAATATATTAACTCTTGATTGGGAACGTATTTATATCTACCTCTACAAAATGCTTCTCAGCGCCGATTTTTTCCCGTTAATTTTGTCCAGACGCGAGACAAGAGAGAAGCAGCAGGCGTATTCCGTGACGAGAAGGGATACGCGAGCCGGGGTCTTCTACGAAGCATTTTTAAGGCACCTTTCAAGGCCCCAGCTGACAGTAAATGGTGTGATTTTCGTTGTGGTTATTGTCCAAAGCTGAAGGGCTGCATCTAAGCTCCTCAGGTCTCAGCCTTGACACCCTGCATAGTTAAGCTCAAACTGTCGCCCAGAAACCACTACAGCTAACCCAGAAAAAAAAAAAGGGCTGGGAGAAACCCTGTCCAGCTGCTCCTGGGGAAGGGGAAGGAGGAACACGGAGCCTTAACTTACATGGAAACGTAGATACATGTCCATTAAAGAGCAGAACAGACCATGTCTGAAATCAGCTGCTGGTCTGTAATTCAGTCCTTGGAGATACACTTACAGCGCCCTGCCCTCAGAATGCGCAAGGGGGCACCTGCATTTCCCAGCTTAGCACCGTTTTTAAAGTTTGGAGACATTGAAAATGAGATCTTTCGGTTGGTGAAACAATTCTAGATTTGGCAAAAAAACTTCAACAGATTACTTTTCCTGGATTTAGGTTGAAAAGCCTGTCTCAGATCTTCCCTTCTGTACTCGCATGGGATGGGAAGAACAAAAATGAGGTCGGTGGGCACGTATATCCGTGCAGCGTTCAACAGAGAGGTTGGTAAGGGAGTTAAGTGAGTTTAGAGGTGAACAAAAACACAGAACCAAAACAACCCGAGATGCCAGATGCAGATTTGGAGGCACCACAAGCCAAATAGCTCAAACTTGGCAGCTGAATTCAATTTTTCAGACCTCTCCCTAAACAGCCCCAAAGCTCCCATCCCACCCCCCGGCAAGGCAGAGCTCCACAGCCGTGGGCAGCGGCCCTCCACGGTGGGACCCGTCTTCTCCAGGTCACAGCTGCTATCTAGAGAAACAGCAACGCTGCTCGCAGCCCCAGCACGTCTTCCACCCTTGACCGCAGGACCAAGCCAAAGGTCTTCTTGTAGTCCAGCCACCCACACTTTGGTTTCCTCTGGCCACGGTACTCAACCTGTCCCCTCCCCGGTGTTAGCACAGCTGGATCCCTACGGCATCGACCCCAAACCGCCCCATTTCCAGGTGGAAACAAGTATGGTCGGATCACTCCTAGCAGGTTCCACCTGGCTGGGGAATACCTGGGTGCTCAGCAGTCGGGAGAGCGCGCGGCGAGCGAACGCTCTCCCCCTCTGGAAGCTCTCGGCTGCCCGCACCGTCCGCTCCGTGACTTCTCCTAAAGCTGCAGGTGCTGGGTTGTGTCAGCTGCACAAACGTAAAGTATTTTAAGTGAAAACTCGAGCCTGGCATTTCCAGTTCTTTGGTTTCGGAAGGCCTTTCGTAACCTTTTTAGTTGTTACAGTCAGATTTTCTGTTGTTAAAACTCATCTTAGTTAATGCTATAGCTAGCCAGACAGTCACAGATTTTTCTGGAAAACATAGTTCTGCTTGTGATTCCTGAAAATTCACCTTTGACTGCTTTTTAAAAAAGGTGTCACGTGTTTCTTTCTGTATGTCACACAGAAATTACTTTTTTCCCCAACATAACAGTCATTTCTTTGTTTTCTATCCACCATAAGTTGCCAGGCTCCTTCAATACTGCATTGCCCCGAAAAGGCTTTAGGGAACAGTAAGAAGAAAACCAGACACCGCTAAGGTAAGCAAGTGGCTACCGAGCGCGTGTTCCCATAACGTGGATGACCCACACGAAGCATCGCAACCACGATTTCCCCAAGCGGTGCCATCTTTGGGTGCCACTGGACACAAGAACTGAGAGACCATCAAACCCTTTTGCATTTCAAATTTACAACTGGATATTACTGGACAGTTTTTAACATTTCCCTCACGGTTCCTCAAGTACCTCCACTTCTCCAGCTGCAAAATGAGAACCAAAGCCACCTGACATAACAGAGGTGGTGTGAAAAAGAATTAATGTTCATGATGTGCCAGACACTAACTGAGAAAATCAAAAATCTGCCAGGATGAAATGTAATCTCATTTTAGGAAATGTTGAAATCATTTCTGCAGAAGGTTAAAAAAATAATAATCAGGCTGAGTCAGATACACAGCATGGAAAATTTCATCCCAAATGTTTATAGTTTAGCAATTGAAAGCAAGGCCTTATAATGCTGTGTTGGGTAAACTTAACTAATCTGCAAAAATTCCAGCTCTACTTATAATAATAGTAACAGAATCAAAGCTGTACGGATTAAAAGCGAATGCCACACCAATATTCGTACAGAGACAAGTGCTATCATAGCATTAAAAATAATATTAAAAATTGGCATGTATAAGGAGTATCCAAGGAACTCAGGATGTTTTCCAGACAGTTATTCATCACATCGCACAATATCCCTGCAAAATATATAGCGCCCGTTCTTCAGACAGATAAATAGGAAGGCACATTTGAGCACAAAGACGTCAAACGACTTGCCAAGAGCGTGCCGCGGATCGGCAGCGGAGCCGGGCTCCCCGGGAACCCCGGGCAGGAGCCCTGCCTCCCCAGCTCCGGCACCGCGCTGGCACCGGCACCGCTCCCTCGCTGCGGCTGGCAGGAAACGCCACCTTCTCCGAAACAACAATGCTAAGAGGAAAATTATGACTTGGAGGTTTTTGAAAGGGAAAGGGAAGAAACCAGAGGGGAAAAATATTTATTTTGCGATACAAGTGCCAGTCGCTGGCAAACGCGCGCGCCAGCCCTCCCAAAAGCACGTCGGGCAAGCGACCGTGGAGGAGCGCAACCCGAAGCAGCGCAGCGTTGATCTGAAGCAGACAACCGGGAGGGAAGTAAGAGTAAGTCATTGCATCTGCTCTGCGTTTTGTGTTTAGCAATACAAAGAGAAAATAAACACAAGCAAAGGTCTTGTCTTCACATACTAGATCACCGACCCAACTCCTACAACTCTTAAGAGATCTACATTCAGCGACCTTGTGTCCTTTTAGAGAGTCTCAAAGCGGTATGAGAAATTAAATACTGTCTTCTAGCTAGCAGCGTAGGAACTTTTTCAATAAGATATATAAAATCACTACTGTGAACGCCAGAAATACTACACGCGGAGGGGAAGAGTACGCAAACTGTCCGTGCAACAAAATAAGAAAAGTGCTTTTGATCTTTTCTAGTCTCATTTTCACTACATTCAACAAATGGGGTTAAATCAGCTTTGTAAACCTCAGGGCAAGTTTTCTCCCGCAGCGAGTTTCTCCCTACCATACCCTGTCCAGTGGACGGTGGCTGGCGACCGAAAGCGTTCACAAGGCTTCACCTTGAGCAGCGTGCCAGGTTCAATTCGGGGTGGTTACAGCCCTTTGAAGCAACACAAACCTAAATATTCTTGGTAGGCAAACCGAGGAGAGGAACTGAATTATAATGAACCAGCAGCTGTCACAATATGACCACAGTAACCAAATCAAAATATCAACCGCTAACCCAGATGAGATTCAAAGGTCACCACATAAGCCAGCAGCTTTCTTCAGCAGCGCCTGAAACCTCAACCTAATCCTTGCAGTGAAATGCTCCATTAAGCTACGGAGAAGGTTTAGAAGCAAGTTACTGTACCTTGGTAAATGATTTAATGTACTAGCAAGATATCCCAAGCAGTAGGATAAGAAACGTTCCCAAAGAGCGCAACTTTTCCAAACTGGAAACGGGAGAGGCGATGAGAAGCGACACCCGATGTGCCATACCTTTCATTGCTGGGCCACAGAACTACTCTTCAGATACTCCTAAGACGACACAAAATACCTAGCGGGGTAGTGGGGCTCCATACACACACCAAGCAAGCTGTGTTTGAATAGATGCGAGCAGTAGTTTGTAGGAGTGAGTAATGCATGCAGCTCTGCAACCTCTTTGCTCCTCCCTGCAGGGCTTGCTCCAAAGCCTAACGCACAGGCTCCCTACTAGCCACTGGCCACAGAAAAATGTGTTTTAAAACCAAATACCTGAAAAACAAAATATAATATAAGCCCTCATTTAAGCACGCCCTGTCTGCAAACATTTGCGGTTCAATCAGTAATACCTATCCCCAATAACAACAAAGCCTTTCTTGCCTGGAAAACCCCCTCAAAACAGGAGCAACTCCGTTCAAGTCAACGGTATACACCAGTATAAAACCAGTTCAAGTCGGATGATTGTCAGGCTCTTTATCAGTTGCCAAGAGAAAGAGGAGCATGGAAAGAAAACTATTTTGTGGCTCTGCAGGTGCCAGCTGCATAACACCAGCGTTTAAGGGACCTTTCCTTGGAGGAGTTCGAAGACCTGCCAGGAAAAGGGAGATGATAAAATACATTTGGAGTTACGGGAGTCGGGAGCCAGCATCCGAGCGGCCTCCGTCCGAGCAAACAGCGCTGTGCATTGTTCATCACCGCAATATTCAGATTTCTCCTAAAATCACAAATACAGACGTGGCCAGCACAGACCGACAGCGGTCTTTGCTAGGGCAATGCTCCACACACGCGGTCGCTAACCACAGCGCCCGTCCCGGTGCCGGTTAAGGGTTTCCATTCCCCAGGGCACAGGAGCAGACCTCCCGGCCCAGGCCCTCGCCGGCGTTCGAGCAGGAGGGAAACATGCCCACACCCCAGCACCCATCCCTCCTCCTCCAGCAGCGGAGCAAAACTGGGGAGTAAAGGGCTGCCCCAACGGGACAACTGAAGAAGAATCCGCTCTGAATATCAGCGAATTCTGCTAAAGCAAGGCTGCAGAATGCCGTGGGTTGCGGGAGGCAGCTGACGGCCCCGGCAGCACGCACGCGTTATTGCGCGATAGCACACTTGTCAAAAGCTGTTAGGCGCTCGCCATCCGCTTGCACACGCGTTAATCTGCGTGTGTAGGAACATCACTGGTCTTATTTCCAGTTGAAATTACCAAATCTCATAAAAACCGAAAAACGTCAGGGCGCGTCAGGACCACGCACGGCGAGGACGCTGCCACGCTGCCTGGCTCGCACCCCCGGCTGGAGCCCGACGGTGACCAGCGGGACCGCCTAGAGGCAGCGGGGTTTCCAAAGCTCCTCATCGGAGCATTACACGGCTTAATTCTTTAACCAGCTGCCTCCGAACGTGTTTTTATAAAACAACTATTTCTTAAACCCAGCGAAACCAGTATTTTCACTAAGATTGGCAAAAACAGAGGCAGGAACGAGATTTTTCTGTAACCCAAGGGCGGGCAGAAGAGAGAGCGAGACTTTTAAGTTCTAAAGGCTCAAATTAAAGGTTAAACTTGAAAGCACCACGCAGCCCAGTGGGTTTCACAGAAGCGTGTGGCTATTTGCGAAGCGTCTCTGCGCACTACCTAAGCCCCATGGCGTGAGTTAAGAAGGGAGTGTTGAAATTTCCATGCTTTTTTTGGCTTATATTAGACCCTTTAAAACTGTTGTAACCATGTTTTGTACGTGAATACATACAAATGACTACAAGCTCCAACATTGTCCCATATGTTAAACAACTCACAAATATTTCCCAATATTAAAAGACAAGGCATATTTTAGGGACATATATTAGAGCTGAAGAATGATATATCGCAGTTACAGCTCCATGTTTTTTTTGGCTCGCGTTCAATCCTTTAAAGCAAAGCATTTGGTTAGTTCATTGACAACTGCAGAAGAAGGGTGTGATCTTGGCCAAGCATAAGCATTACTAATATTTTTACATCATATATTTACTTTAACCAAACTCATTTATCAACCGTAATTAAAGAAAGTAGCTATCATTCACTTACGAATAATTACAGCCTCTCTTCATACTGCTGTGGTGTTTGCTGCTAAGCTAAATGATTATTCGGGGGTGTCAAAACTTTCTATGGTGGGGTGTGGGGTGGAAGGAGGGTCCTTGCCAAACGCCCTGGGCAAAATCTCCCTCCTCTGAAGCAGAACCGGCTGCAGCTACGCTCGCCCCAAATCCAGGAGTTTGCAGCTCGCAGGTCCCAGCAGGCAGCGATCCATCGTGCTCCAAAGCAAACAATGGCTTCAGTGGCCCTCACCAGTTATTTATCTGTTCCCTTCCGTGAACGCGGATCTATCGTATTTTCAGAAATCCTTTTCTACTTTAAAAGTCCTGCTCAGAGCACGGCCTTATTTGCTCTGCCAACTGGCCACTTCTTTGAAAAGGAAAGGCTGAGCCTTAGGAACAACCATTTACCTCTTTCAGCAAATACTGCAGTTACTGCATCGAGAGTCACATCCCTCTCGCAGCAAGAAAACACAGTCTGTTCAATAAACATCATCGGTGTACATTTTTGAAATTGCACGATAGCTTAAAAAAATGAAAATCCATGTTCCCGCCCTTATGCCAAGTACAATCAACCCCAAAAAAGAGGACGAGGGATTTAAGCCCTCAGAATTTTATTTCTGGTTCAGTTTCAACAACGCGGTCAAGTTAGGAAATTCGATTTCTTACTTTGTATTCTGGAATTGACAAAGGGAGGAGAGAGATTGTCATGCGACCCAAGGTCTCTGCTCGCCATATGATCATAGTGAGTCCCATCTCCATAGTTCTGTTAACAAATTGGGAGAAAAACACAATTTTACAAGTTTAAACGGCATTTTTCAAAACCTACAGGTCCGTATTTCCCTTCTAAGTTTTAAGCCAGCTATGAGCAATATTGTTCCCTTTATTGTTTTCCCCTATTGATTCTGCTGGAAGTGATGTGTTCCAGAACATTTTTAAAGCTGTTTCAATTTTTTTATTTCATTAGCAATTGACTTTGGTTTGCTGTGTGGATAATCCTGAATGGGTGACTGAGATGAGGTTCCTGGAATTTCGTGCTGTGCAATTCAGCACAAAGCCCTCTCTTAGCATAAAAGTCTTCTTGCCCATAACATATGCAAGAACAGCAAAGAAATAATTATTAACATTTTGCTTTTTAAATCTATTTTTATGTAGAAATCTGCCGTCTTAATCACCTCACTGCTATATACGTGCACTGAACTATAAAAAAAAAAAAAAATCAGGATTTTTTTCGCAGTGGGTGTGGAAAGTTGATTCTCACTGAAAAAATAACCCCGCATAGCACTCGTCCTTCGTGCGGGCAATGCCGTGCGTGGCTAGCGAGCGGCAGCGACCCGCTCCTGCCCTGCGCTGCCTCGGTACCCCTCCGCTCTTCTCTGGGGACCAACAGCACCGGCCGCGCTACCCGCAAGTCGAGGTGGTACAAAACCTCGCCAGGATCGGGCCCCTACGTTTTGGAACCGTCTCGGTGTAACCTTCTGCGTTCAGTCACTCCGTTAGCAAAATGTTAAATTTAACTACAAATATTGGCCGAGCGCAGCAGTTAGGTAATGTTTTGTTTCTTCGGTTCAGAACTCACGAGAAACGAATTCTCCCAACGTGGAAATACCATCGTCATTTTACAAAGCAGGAGAGAGAGAGAGGGGTCAGGCTGTTTGCAGAATAACACTGCAAGTTAATGCACAGTCTTGATTGAAACTCCAGAATTCTTCCCAGGCTCGTGCTCTTTTCTTTATCTCTCAAAACTTAATTGTACACTCACATTCAAGTTTTTGCATGCATAAATAATTGTGTGTGCAAATTTAGAATTTACTTTTCAAAACATTTTTCCCTCGGAAGCAATACAAGTGTCAAGTAAAAAAAAGGGATAAAAATAAAACTGACAGATGTGAGCAGTAATGACGTAATGGATGCTAAGCAGGATGGAATAAGAAAAGGTGTCGGGCTTCCCTCCCTCGGCGGCAGGGCCGGGGTCCCCCCGCCACGCCGCAAATGGGGAACCCCCCTCGGCCGCTCGCGGCACGGTGCAGCGCTGCGGACGCCCACCGAAAACCTCAGCTGGCTTAAGGTGCGCCGAGGGCAGGACCTGCCCCAAGGGGAAAGGACGGACCGAGGATGAACAGGGCAACCGCCTTTCTCCTCGCCAGACAGGCACTCGAGGGCACCGAGCTCCCGGCAGCGCTGCTCGCGAGCCCTGATCCTTCACGTTAATTAGAAAACTATTAAAAAGCAATTTAAACAAACTGTTTAAGTAAGGGCATAAGTAAGAGCAAAGCCACTTTTTGCCCAGCGTAAGTGTACTTCATGCATGTGCAGGAAGTAAACAGAAATAATCGTCTCGGTACTGAAGCACAAGGCGTGCCCAGCGCCGAGGACGGGCGAAGCCGGGATGCTCTGGCTGGGGAGCGGGGCTGCCGGGCTGGCTGGCGAGGGCCATCGGCGGGGCTGCCCGCACCGTGCTGCTCGGGGCGAACCACACAGCTGCTCTGCTGGAAACAGCACTTTGTCCCCACCGAAGGAACCGGCATCCCGATCGGAGGTGTCTAAAGAATTTGGATAACTGTGCACAGCCGCAGTCGAAATGACTGAGTCCAGCTGTCTGGCAAATCTCAGCAAACACCGAGTATCGCCGTGCCAGAGCGCGGCTCGGTGGCTGCATTCCCCAGAGGGGGATCCCGCTCTTAGGCAGGGAGCACAGGAGACGTCCATGCCCCATCCTCAGCAGCGTCCGCAGCAGAGGTGGGCAGGTGGCTAGCAGCCGGGCTACCTGCCCCAGGGCTCGGATGGTGCCAGCAGTCGGGGGGACGTGGCCGAAAGGCCCGGCTGCCAGCCCCTGCCCGAGGAGAAGGGTCTGAAACCCCCCCACCGGAGGCACGGAGCGGCTGAGGTGCGCTGCAGGAAGGGCATGGTGGGACAGGCCTGGCGGCCCCTCTCCAGCTTCGCTGGGCCCTGGGGTGGCCAGGGGTGGCCCTGGAGTGGCCAGCGAGCCCTGGCACGGGGATGAGCGCTGCCCAAGGCAGGGGCGCTGGCCCCCTCCTCAGGTTTGGTGACACCCGCCATCCCTAAAAATCCAACAAACGTTCGGCAACAACATCTCTGCTCCACCCGCACGCTGGGCGGTGGTGGTGCTTGATGGGGCCTCCCAAGAAAAAAATGGTTAATTAATATTCTCGCTACCTGTTAGAAGGAGCGGAGCAGGTGCCAAATTCAATCACAGGATCAGGTTTGAATGTTAAAAAAAAAAAAAAAAGGCAATTTTAAAGAGAAGACAGGCTACAGCCAACTTTGCATGCCCATTTTTCTACGCAATCAGGTGTAAAGCTCATATTTAAGATTGTAAATTTACATATGCAGGAAGTCTGGTTTGGGGAAAAAGATTAGATATACTTACCCTGGATGGACTAGGATGTCCTGTATTCCCCCAGGACCCTGAGCTAGTTCTGTCTTCTACATCTAGGGACAAAAAAGTTCTTTAGGCTTTATTGCAATAATTCTTTCCTTTTGTATAGGCACTTTTAAATTAATGTTTCAAATTAATCTCCTGTTGCCTTTAATTAAGAATCAGGCACAGGGCTACTACGATGGTAGTGGCTTCTGACCCACTGCTTAAATTAACTCATTTAAATTCACAGCAGAAATGAACTGGACCCTCAGGAACCTGAGGTTTGAACATAAAAATTACTTCAGCGGCTCAGTGTTTCTCCACACTTTAAAAAGTGACTGCACTGTATCAGTTAAAATCCTACCAAAATCTCCAGCACAAAAATAGGTATCGTCAAACAGTAAAAATAAAACACGATAAACCAGACGAAACCTAGAAGTTAAAGCAAGGCACGTTTGGGGTGAACGTACCTCCCGCCACCTCAGCTAGGCTTCTGCTGCAGACAAGCACTGGGGCACACATTGGTATCTCAAGAAGAGAAAAGCACATTCCTAAAGCCAAGCGCGGAGGGGGCATTTCTGCCTTGCCCTCTGTCGTATGAGAGGAAATTCATCGCGACCATTGCAGGGGAGACACTCCAGTCATTTCAGAGAGCCCATCTCAGCGTGGTGGTAACCATTTTCCCCCTCCGTTTGAGAGGGGGTCTCTAGGAATACCACGTCCCATTGCATACGTGCTCGGACGCGGTGAAACCCGCCGTTTAGGGTACGGACCGAAGAACCAGGACTCCTACAAGCTCCTCTTAACTTTGCAACAAAACACAGAAATGTCTCGGCCTGCCATTTTCTTGTCTGCATTTTATCTGCGCGCCAAAGGGACAGCTCGACGGTCACCCCAGGAAGGCGAGGTGAGGTGAGCTTCGCTCGTCAGCCACTGCAGCGTGTCTCCGGATCACGGGATGCAAGAGGCTAGCTAGACTGCAACGCTACGTTTGCCTTGACAAAAATCAGGTCATAGACGCGTTTTACATATGAATGCTCTGCACGGGGCTGTCCCTCTCGGGTACCCTAGGCGGTGATGAGCTCCTCCAGGCTGGCACCTTGCACCGAGGCCCGGGAGCAGCCCACGAACTCAACTCCGCAGGCTGCCGCTGCTGCTGAAAGCAGAAGATCCTCTGCAGCGCGCTCGAGTATGCCGGGATGCACTTGCACAACTACTGCCATCGTCAAACCTTTACTGAAATGAGGCGGGAGTCTCTTGAGACTTTCCCCTTGGCTAAAAACTTAACGGCTAAACATAACACCAGTTCAGCGAGGCACTTGTGCACAGGTTTAATGGAAGCCTGTGAATAGTTCCACCAAAATCATAGTTCACTCTCACGTTAATTCAAGTAAATGAGATCACTCATGCTTAACACTAAGCACATCCTTTAGTACGCTGATGGACTGGACCATACTGCTTGAATCCATTACTTTTTTACTTACAGTATGTTAAATATCAGGAAACGTGATTGACACTGATCTATAACAGTATTATTGCACATTTCAGTGCTACTTTCCAACTTACTCCTGTGTACCCACTGGCATCCTAATGAAATAACAACATTGCTCGCCCTTTGCCATGCACAAACAGTAGCTTTAATCTAATCGGAAGAAATACGTATTTGGTCTCGCTGGCTAGAGAAACTTCCCCAGAGCGCTGCCGAAGACTCCGCACGCCAGCAGCTCCCTTTCCACCTCTGCACTGCTTCACCCAGACTTCTAGGATCGGTGGGAACTTCAGTTGTCTGAGAAACAGATGTGGTCATTAGCACTTTAAAATATGGGTGCTGTGACCAAATCTGGTTGATTTCCAAGATTAAAAAGAAAAAAAACCCACACATTTGTATAGTTTAATACTTTCCCCCAATTACAATTCCTATTATCTCAATAACAGATGAACGTGTTAATAGCACAAGACACTCTTAGGTAAATATTTAATTAAGCTCCAGAAAAAGAAAGAAAATGTGTATCATTTACCTGACAGATCAGATCAACCATTCTATTAGGTTAATTAGGCATATTTTTAAAAATCATTTCTGTTATGTAACAGGCAATTAACTCCGTAGAGCCCCGATCCATTGCCTGCTAAAATTCAGCGGCTATTATCCCCCTGACTTTGGTGGGCATCGGCCCACCCTCAAGCAGAGCTTCCGAAGTCCCTCAGCCAGCCGAACAGCTCAGCCCCCGGGAAGAGCAGCCGGGGGACGGGGCGGCAGGTCCGAGCCCGCCGCCGGACAGGCGCCGAACCCACGCCGGCGGGTTGGCTTCACCCCGTCCCGCTCCCACCTCTCTCGTGCAGACCCACGGGCCCGCTCCGGCAAAACGGAGCGTACGGGACGGAGCAACGCCAGCGAAGGGCTCTGCATGGGGCGTCACTCAGGGAGCTCCGCTTTCATGAACAAGGAGGCGGTATTCACACAGCTCCCTGTTAGAAACTTCATTTATTAACATACTTTTCCGTAAAAGTCGGCTAATCTAAAATAATACATGTTGTGAAGGCCCCTTACGCTGGCTCACGGCCAGTGCTAGGAGCAAGATTTCCACGCCAATAAGGTTTTCAGACTGCTATACTGTACGTTTTTATTTATATTCTAAGAATATAGATGCCGTGGTCTCAGGTGCTCTAATGCGTCACCTAAAATAACACGTTGCAGGGCCGTGTTTTGAGCAGTAACCCTGCTCTTGCCCTCAGCGCCCAGGAGGGACAGCATCCCCACACCAGTGGGCAAGGGGTGCACTGGGTTGCCGAGCCCTTCCCTTCAGCAGCCCCCCACCCAGCTCCAGCTGGGAGCCCGCTACCACCCCTTCAGCACACGCTGGGCTGATACGCACTATTTAACCTGCTCGGGCAGCTTATTTGGAGTCATGTTCTTCAAAACCCTTTTTTTTGGGCACGGGGAAGGGCCGCCACGCTCCCGAAGATGCCCAGTACTTTCCAGCAGCGCATGGAAATACTGGCTTCACGGCCAACCGCTGGACGGTCCCAATGACGTGAAAGGAACTATTTACGTGCTTACGGTTAAACATATGTTTTTGTGGTGAGCTGAATTCCTGCTCGGCTGTCCTTTCTGGTACTCTTTGCTGCGCTATCCCTACCTCTCCCTCGAGCCGAGCGTGCCAATGACCAGAGGGCACTATCAGATGCTTAAAATACCACGGGAACAACACATACCTCAGGGCTGGGGTATTCCTCGCCTCTGCAAACGTCCCAGACCGAGCCCCTGGGCACAGCCAAGACTAACCCGGGGAGAAAGTCCTGCCGAGGCAGGGGAAGCACCGCCAAGAGGGAAGGATGCTCCTGGGCAGGGAGAGGGACAGCTTTTGGGGATGCATCAAGGGAAGGACAGACATTAAAGGTATGCAGACATCGCTCTACATACCCAAGCGTACTGTATCAGGTAGAGATTAGAAGACTAACCTCACAGGATAATTCTGTAAGATTTGCCCAGACTCCAACATTTTCAGCCATCTCAAATTTGGCTGAAGGTTCCTTGCCCTTTACCTTGCTTTAATCCAAGCCCATATAATGCTCAAGTTCTTCCACCAAAGTTAAAAATTCTGGACTCTGATCAGAAAATGACAAGGAATAGCTCTTGTGCCTTATCTTCAGGGGTCGCGTCTTAGCTTTCGACCAATTTTCTTTGTATTTAGACTTAAATGTGCAAACTACACTATATTACTCTGCAAAACATCAATGAGAAGGCTTAATTAAGTAACACTGACAGATAAATCCATTTCTTTCGCAGTAATCAAATCAAAGCAGGTTGACATAACACAGGAACTTAATACAGTTATTCCCTTGTAATTGGAAAAAGGCCCTTTACTTCTCATTAAAGCAATCTTCTGGGTATTGGCATAATAAGAAGGCTCAGGGCTTTAATACTGCCCTATAAAAGCCCCAAGATACAGACCCCTTAAGCAAACATGCCAGATTATCTAATTCCTTGATCATAGTGGAACATGTAGTTATTGTTTTAAACTACTAATTCTTTATCTCAGCTACAGACAAAAAGAAGGAACTCAGTCTAAAACACGTACCATGAAGCTCTATAAAAATGCAAGCTCTAGCTGGGGAAAAAGATGCATTTTCAAAAACACCCTAGCTCTTCAGCCGGGAAATTGAGAGCTTAGCAAGATGAAAATTGTTCTTGGACATAAACAGTTATGAAGAGCAAATAATAAAATACAGTTTTATTGCATTTGTGAATTCGCTGGAAAATATTTTTTCAATGGAAGCGGAGCTGGCCAAAGCCTTCCCGCTGTCGGCGTCTTTGTACCGCGGCCGTCTCCCACCACGCGGAAGGCAGCCGCTGCCTGCAAACCCCCGGCGAGGCACAACTTCTCCTTCGGCCCGCGAGCGGACTCGGAGCGTCACCGCGACGGGTCACGCCGCGCACGGGGCTCTCGGGTGCCTGCGGCCGTGAAGGGGTTACGTGGTGGGGTACGACCCTCGGTGACCAGATGGGCGCCTGCACCTTGCCTGCCTGCTCTCGCCTCTTTTCATCCCGTTTACAAGTATTCTCTTAGCGCGACCCAGCGAGCTGCCCACAGACAGAAGCCAGCTAACTTCTGCCCCCTCCGACCGGCCCTCAAATCAACAGCACTTCTCCCTCGGCAGAAAAGAAAAAAACCTCACTAATTACTACCTAGTTAATCTAGCCTAGTTTACTAATAATTTAGTATGACAGATATTGCAAGAAGGTTTGTAAGCTCCTAAACCTAATTCTGGAAATTTATTATGTACCCTGTAAGTACTGCCACTTAGGTAATTAGGACAGTGAAACCCTAATGACACTGAAGTCAATGCAAAATTCTCCAGTGACTTATTCTCAGAGCTTGGATTTATCCCAGAGTGCATAAACTCGAACACATATGTAATTTTCTCCAGAATCTGGCTCCTGTAAATTAACCTCACTTAATCACAAGCGTTAGGCAATGTGACATTACAAAAAGCAAATCATCACGGACAGATTTGGTCAGTTTTTCAGAACGCAATTCATACATGATTAATACAGTGTGATTTCAATAACTAAAGCTTCACTTAGCATCTCAGAAGTTCCAGCTAGAAGAAGTAAAACTGGCACTTAAATGGAGTCAAACCACGCTGAGCATTTCAAGCAAAAAACCTGGAAAAAGCATATTCAACTGAATCTACAAAAGATGTTCAGTGCTATAGACTGAGATAGGCTGCATTCAAATCATATTACCTCTATGAATGATCTAGGGAAAAAAGAATTGCGACCCACATTGATTACACCCCTGCGTTGGAAGGTACCGCACCTTCAGAGAGGCCGCTAATGCTTAAGGATGTAGGGAGAAATCCAGAGCACTGATTTTGGGGCCAAAAGCTGCACTTTCACAGAGGAACGAGTTCCAGAAAGCCTCCGGTCAAGCAGCCACCTAACCCTAAAAGTACTTTTCAGCAGCCTGCAGAGTTCTGCTTCTTGCACCAAGGTTCCCTTGACGTCTAAAAGAAGGAGGGATGCCTTGGGAGCCCCCGAGCAGGGCACGAGGCTCCGAGACCCTCCAGCAGCGAGGCCGAGAGATGCTCACGCTCTGCCCAGGCCTCCTGGTGCTCCCCGTCTGCTAAGCAGACTCCACGCGTGCCTGGCAAACACAGGCAGGACCGAGTTCAGCAAAAGCACGGCAGATACCATCACGGTCCACCACAAACGTTGAGGTCTGAGCACTCCAGCGTGCAGGCGATCGCTATTACGCCTCCACCACCACTTGTGCTCTACGGAGGCATCAGCCTGATCGTTAGGTGTCTTTAAACGGCCTCCACGCTCGGGACCTCCAACGAATAAAGGTGCTCAATACGCACCTCCCGGCTCCAGAAAAGGAAAGGAGTTCAGAATTAGGCGACCTAAAGGGCAACTTACTGCCTAAACGCATGTAATTTCTAATTATTTTCACGGTAGGCCACGAGCTCTGACACGCTGTGCGACTCTCTCAGGCCAACGTCTACTTTATTTTAAGGACATAAACTGTAGGCACCATGTAACGCTACTGGACCTTGCTTGTAATGCCCAGTCCCTTGAACCTTCTTTGGTAAAAGTTTCATTGAATCCCTTGAGGTGCTCCCAAACAGAGACTTTAGAATTAGAAAATCCATATTTTTTTCCTGGAAAAACACCCAAACCTAGGAAAAAAACCAAAATAAACTCCTCTTTGCAGGAATAATCCAAACAAATACTTGGGAAATCATCCAAGACTGTAGCAATAACACAGGACAATAAACTAGATGACTCTGGAATATAATTTTGTTCAAACCTCCCACCACCTCCAATAACAAATTTGGGCAGATACGTAAAGTCTTAAAGTCACAGACTAGGAAATTATATTCTCATGCTTTACTCTGGTAAACAGCAGCACGGGTATCCGAGGCATTTTGCTCACAGAGAGAGAGTTGAGGGAAAGGAAAAAAAAAAGACGACTCAGATTAGCAAAAGTAACTAAGAATTTAAGAACTGTTTCAAAAAAGAGGTGCTATCTGGAAGATTATACGTATGAAAAACCCATGTAAAAAGAAGTATGCACCTGGCAAACACAGTGACAGTAGTCTAGCAACTAGTGAGATAATAGAAGGGAAAAAAAAAGAGCACAGTGGTGGATCTTGTTAATTTTGCAGCAAATCTGATTAGGAATATTGATTTCTCCGCCGTTCATACATAGGTGCGGCTTAACCGTGCGCCGTATGGGAGCAAGCTTCCCGCTGGAGCGATGGGAGCGGGAGGTCGGGATTTGCACCAGGAGAGCGTTTCGGGTTCCCACCATCAGTCTGAGTAGTACTTCGAGCAATTTTGTGGGAAAAGAGGCATTCAGCTAACATCGTACTCAATCCGGTATGACTTGAGGGGGGAGTAAGGATGTTTATTAAAGCACACAGATCGCTACCCCAACCTTTCCACGTAAAACCAGAGCACGCTCGCCACCTCTTGCCCCACGACGTGATGCTTTCTAGAGCGGGAAGGTGTTTCACGGTGCACTCCGAGAACCTAAGCTTCCACCCTTCCACCGCCATCATCCCAGCACATGGACAAATACACAAACGAAATAACCTGACTGCTATGCCCACGAGAGTAAATGGAAGGAGAAGCATACATATATATATATAATGATTTTTTTTTAGATGTTCAAATAGTAAAAGTGAGCAGAGAGGGCAAATTCCGTTTTCGTTGGCTAAACTTCCTTGCTATGAAAAGACGGGGTGGAATTTTACTTCTGTGGGAGCTTTCCATTTGATTTCCATTAAGACTCAAACGTTTTCTTTAGTTGAAACATTGTCTTTAGTATTTGGGTTCCCTTAATCCAGAATAAACAACATTTCACGTTTAAAACAGCAACATTCAGAGAGGCAGCACAATCAAGACGATGACATTTAATGAATGCAGTAACACAGGTGCTGAGCGAGCAGCCTGTACTCAGCGTGCCTCTGAAAAACCTGCCCTTTATCTGCCAGCTTCAGAGCAAGAAATAGAGAATTACGTCTCTTTAACTTCGCTTTAACTCAGTGCCAGGCCATATTCTTTTACAGGATCTGAATAAACGACGTATCAAGCCCAAGATAATTCGTGAAGAACAGTCATTTCATGTGCCTAAGTGCAAAATAATAGTTATTGATATAATTATTTGTCTTTGTGGCTCTGAAATAGAATTGCATTACTGTAATTCCAAAATACTGTAGAAAACTTGGAAAATATTTTAACATACAAGGGCATAAAAATGCTTAACTTGATGACTTTTTATCTTTGATGAATAACTAGAACACATATTTCAGAGAAGCCAAGTGTTGTGTTCCTGAATTTACCTATACAGTAAATGGCAACGGTTGTGGAAGACCAGAGCGAAAGGAAAATCTTCCAAATGCTCGCTGGTAAACTCAAAGTCAAATAACTTAAGATGACTTTCCAAAGAAGAAAGGTGATATACTGCAGTCAAAATTAATACATTTGCTTAACCTCCCTGAAAATGCTGTAACGCGCTTGCATTGGGAAAAGATGCCAAGGAAAACGGTGGTTCCTTCCCAGCACACGAGGAGCGGGCATCTTCTGGGCGCAGCGCTCGCGTCAGGCAAGCCCTTCTGCTTCAGCGCAAGGGTAGCTGGTGACACGCACCGGCACCGGTGACGCGCGCCGCAGGCCAGCGCGGTGGCCTGGCAGTCCTTCCCGGTGGCCTGGCAGTCCTTCCCGGTGGCCTGGCAGTCCTTCCCAGCCTTGACCCCTACACTTCTCCCAGCCTTCGCTGGGAGTCCAAGCCTTTGCCCGCCAGAGGACTGGTCTAGCAAGGGCTTCTGGTTCAGATCGTCGCTTCGTTCGTACCACCATAAAGTCAGGGCACCGTGTTGGCACTGTGCTCTCCCAGCAGGCAATCAGGGGGCAGAGAAGACACCAGAAGGACTGCAAAAGAAAATCCAGCAGTGAAGCTGCTATAGAAACACGGCACAGGAGCATGGAGACGGGTAACCAAGCCAGCTAAGAGGAGCAGGAGCGACGACTGAGGAGGACGGGTGCGGGCAGCAAACGCTTACTGAGGAAAGGGCGTTCAGAGCCATGGAAATCCCTCCCCAGACTGGCTTTCACGGCACCAGTTTGGGTGATGGAGAGCAAAAGGATGAGCCCACCCTTGCCAGCAGCAGCTAACAAGAGCAGTTTGTGTCAAAGGACAAGCAAGACCCCGCTTTCCACCGCGTTAGCTCAAAAAAGCCGATGGCCGTGCCGCTCCTGGCCCCCTGGGTGCTCCTTCACGGACCCGGGCAGGCGCTGGGTTAGCGGGGTGGGTTCCTGACACGGGCTCAGCCCTGCGGGGTCCTCAGCTTGGAGAAAGTTGTGTGGAGAAAGAGATAACGGAAAGGGTGTGGATTACAAAACATCAGCTGCCTTTTTTAATAATTTTAACACAGAGAATCAAAGATAGTGTTATACATTAAAAATATAAAAAATACAAAAAACATGCCCAAACACTGAACGCGCATGGCAAGCGGTGGTCCGCTTGCAAAACAGGCATTTCACTCCTGCAGCCGCTCAGCCAGCGCATCGTTACCTGCATCAGTAAACCCTTTTACGCTAACCCCGCGTCCTTCCCCAGAAGAGACTGCCACCTGTGGCCATCTGACATGATCTAAAATACACAGAATAGCAAACGGAGAAAGACAAACATCTTCAGATTTGAGTTTTATCTTCAAGGAAAAAATAACAAATTGTGTATTAACCAATGGAAGTAATTTTATAGGGGATTTAACAGTCAAAATATCCTCAAACGAGGAGAAAAGGACCAAGATGATCTCTACACGAACGAGACTTTTTGTGCAGACGCCATACTAACGCACAATTAGCGCTTCTCATTGTATGAATTACGGTTGTGTCAAAAATGAGAAGGGCGGGAAAAATCCTAGACTCTAATTATGATTACCATCCTCAGACAGGTACGATAAACAGATACTTCAGCGTCGCTATTTCCTCTTTGAGCTCTGAAGCACCTCACAAAAAGTAAGTCAGACACTACTAATGCAAATTAAGTTAAACACACCCGTTTTGGGGATTGAGACCTTTTCTGCTGTCTTGTTTTTCCAAAGAATTTCTTCTTCCGCAAAGTATTATGTTTTTTTTAAGAACTAAATAAAAAGCGATCTCAACGAAAAGTGACAAAATACAGAAGGAAGATTGAAGAGCAGTAGATCAAGGGAAGAATAAGTTGGTAACCTGGACATTTGGTAAGCTAAAGGATTGGCGAATTTAAAATGCATATCCATTGATGCAACCTTTTTTGAAGGTTTTGCTCTAAATATCATCAGGGCACGACAAAAAAAATAGACAGGGAGGTGATCTGGAAGAAGGGCAGTGTGAAGCTTGAAGGTGACAGAAGTCGTCAAGGACTGACTTCATCCAGAGAAAGGAGCCAGGAGATGGAGTCACGAACAAGAGCACAGACTGCGACGGGCCATGGAAACCAGTGAGGAAAACTTAAAGGTGACATGGGAAACAGCGGGGAGCCAACAAAGGGCTCGATGAGGCGTCGAACGTGGGTTTAGTACCAGACAAGAGAGGGGATGCTGACGGACCGCAGGCACGGGACGGGGAGAAGTCGCACCAAGTTCGGGCAAGGGCTCGGGCTTGGACGAGGAAAGGGGAACAGCCCAACCGCGAAGCCGTGCACCTCCAGCGGGCGGGAAGCTGCAGGTAGCGATCCTTTCCGTGACGGCAAGGTAAAGCAAGCACAGACTCAAAATGGGAAGTTTCTACTACTTATTTGATAAACAATTTACTATTGGTTTGCTCAAGGGATTAGATACAAAGCTTTAGGGTTGGTTTTGTTTTTTTTTTTTTTCCAAAGAAGTAGGACCAGCTGCCAGATATACACAATACACTTCAATCGCTTCTGTTAAAGCCACAAATAATTGGAAAATTCATTTGAATCAGATGGTCGTTTTATTTTCTGCCTGAATTTCCAAAGTCTATGCAAATACCCACGGACAGTCTGAGGCACCACTTGACAGCATTTGCTGTAAAATGTCAACAGTGTAAACAAATCTAAACTGTTCTCAATCTTCATATTCATAACAAAGAACTGCATTGTCCTGCCGTCGGATGAGGTCATCAAACCTCACATTGTATTTCGCAGAGTTACATAAGCTATTTTATAACACGCTTATGACATAGACTTTGTGCCTCTAAGGACAGATGACTTCCACGTATCCAGTCCAGTCGCGGAACGTCAGCATTTAACCAGTTTTTAAGCAGATCTGCTGGAACTATAAGCAGATCGTAAGAAAAAGGTTAAGGTTCTAGTTATGCTGCCCTTTCCAGCTTATCAGGTTACTGAAGGTTTGGGTTTGTTCTGGTTTTGGATAGGGTGGGGGTAGGGAGTGCTCTAGGAGGAACTTTTCCTGAGCAAAATGAGTCGTCTTATTTATTTTAACCTGAGAGGAGATGGAGTTTAGTAGGAAAGTCTGCTTCTCAAGACTCTTTCAGTTACAAAATGAATGTGGTTTATAAACTGTGGTTATCCAATTAATTTACTGTATATTCATATATAGTCTATATTAATGTTCAAGTACTTAATTTTTGCTTGAACCCAATAACCTAGAGCACTCTAAAGTTATGATAATTAATCACAGTGCTCCAGGCAAAACGCATACATTCTACACCATAACCTAAAAATAAGTGAGGAGAGATTTACTTAAGCTCTCCTCGTACGACAGATTATGAAGGGCTCGATACAGAGCAAGTGGACGTTTCAGTTCCAAACCCGTAATCAAAGCCAAAAGGCGATGGTGGAAGCTTTGATTAAAGCCTACCTAAGGCCAGGCCGCTTCGGATGAGATGGCTATCAGGAGACAACTGTGGACTGCCAGGAGGGCTCCTTACATACCCTCATTCTTCTCCATCGCCAGCTTCTACACCGCTTCTACCCGCGGCACGCCCTGCGCGTCTCAAAGGACCGCAGGCAGGCAGGGCAGAGGGGTTGTATCCGTACCTGTAAACGCCATCGTCACCTACGCCGTCTGCGGTCTTCTCTCGCAAGTAACAATTACCTCCGCAGTTAAACAATGACCTCGGCAATTACGTCAGTCTCGCCCACCCGCCCTGCCCAATCTGCCCGCCAAGCATCTCTCAAGATCTCTGCTTCCCAAGGCTGGTGTGAAACCCTCTGATGCTCATCGTGGCTACGGAGCACTGAGAAAGGCTAGTGACACGGGGAGTCAAAGGCTACCTTCTTATTTTAACCATTCGCTTTGTTCCCTTTCTGGGAGAAATCTGCATTGAGCTTCTAAATAAACAGATTTTCAATTTTTTTTTTTTGTTTGCACGTGTTTGTGTAGTCTAGGAAAATACGAGCTTTGTAAGGAAAATCTGAACGCAGCCAGAACATTCTGATGTTCTGTGAGACACAACCACGTGGTAAGACACACTACAAACAAAACACATTTACGTGTGGAAGAGAAAATTATTGCAGAAATCCAACTTCGGCACCCAACACCAAATGAATACTGTCATATTTAACCTCCTTCAATGATTTAATGATTCTTTTTTTTTTTTTTTTTTTTTTTAAAACGCCAAGTCTCTACAAGTGCCAATAGTCAGATATACAGATGAAGTTTTTTTTTTTTATGTATACTTATGCTTTCAGGCCCTGGCCCAGGCTGCCCAGGGCAGGGGCTGAGTCCCCACCCCTGGAGGTATTTAAAAGCCAGGGAAATGTGGTGCTCGAGGACATGGTTTAGTGGTGGCCTTGGCAGTGCTGGGTTAACGGTTGGACTCGATGATCTTAAGGGTCTTTTCCAGCCTAAACGATTCTATGATTTTATGTAACAACACTCCAAAAGTGTGTTGTATGAATGAGAAATGTTCCACTTCAGATATGGTAACATCTACAGAAGATACCGTCACCCAAGAAAAGGCACTCAAGTGCTCCAGGTGACAGAGCAGAACACGCAGAAGACGTCCCAGCTTCAAAGCCACCCCCTCCTGCTCTGCGAAAGCCACGTCTAACGCTGCCGTTAGGTGAAGCAGTGGTCACCAAAGGGTCCTCCAGAAGGAAAGGCGCCTGCAGCGGCCCCGGCTCCAGCCAGGCGAGGCAGAGCAGCGCCCGCGGCAGCTGGGTCTGGGCTTTCCTTCAGTTGAGCAGCCCACTTCTTTGCCAGTGCATCAGTAACACCACGATAGATGGTTTACTGGGCCATGAAATATGAGGAAACCCTGTGCTTTAGTAATTAAAGCCAGAGAATTCATCGCTAAGGTTTATATCCTTAGCATCAACTCCCTGCACAAGGACCCCAAATCCTTTTGGCGACGCAGACACGCACAGAGGAGACGCGAGCAGAGCGAGCGACGACAGCATAGGACGCTGCGCACCGCGTCTGGACGCAACACGTGGGCGAGACCCGAGCAGTTACTCAGCCTTGCCTCTACACTCCAGCAGAGGATTTTTTTTCCCCGCAGCTTATTGTGAAGTACGTGGTCCGGTATTGTTGTCAGTGACGCAATGTTTAAAACCTTGGATTCGATTTAACTCTTAATTAGCAAAAATAATACATGAGGAGTTTGATTTACAAGGAGCGCCCCTCTCACAAATTGCTAAAATAAGCTGAATAATGGTATGGAATAGCATTTAATAATTTGCTACCCAGTTACACTGCATTAGTAATCTCATTAACAGTTGGCAGCAATGCTGCAATATATCACCACAATCTGGGGAGGGCACCAGGGCTCCCACAAGGCAAGGGAAGAGAACAACCAGGTTAATGCTCTGCTCGTACACATTAAGGAGATTTCATGGAATAAGTCGGTCCAAAAACTTATAGTGTCATGTAGACAATGGCACATTTAGCACACGGTAGGTACTCTCATGGAAAACTATCTCCCCTGGTTTGAAAACAAAAAGAAAAATGCTTAAAAGTATGTTCTTGAACTTGATATAGGCAATTTAACTACATAATTTTATATTTAAATGTAAGTACAGAACAGACACGCTGTCTCCAGCGGAAACCAGGGGAAAAAGCGGGAAGATGGGCATCTTCAAAATTAGGTAATGTGTTTAGGTGCTGAAATATCTCATTAAAAACTTAATCCAGGCACCCTTGCTTTAATCCAGGAACTCCTATAAAAAGCAGGGTCCTGGCACCTAGAACAGGACTGGATGAAATCTGACACAGGAGAGCTCCGTCTGGGACAACTCGATGGAAGCTGTAACTGAACTGGAGACCCGACTCTGCAAGCCGACCATGCAAAGATTGATGGTAAAGGCACTGCAAGAACGGGGCTTTTTCCTACATGTCTCTGAGTGACAAATAATAATAACAATAAAAAAGTTAGTATTTGTTTTCACTCGTGTGCAGTTTTGCTGTGACTTAAACTGTCCCTAACTACTAACTGTTAAAAGTTGACTAGTGGCTTTGAGGTTGTAAAAGCAAATAAATGAAACTTGTAATTAATGGAAGCACATCCAGTGGGCTTAATTCCTCTTTTCCACCTGAAAAAATCTCAAAGCAGAATTTAGCTCTAAATACTGGGAGAAAGGGGTTAATTTTTCACCCCTCCGTGCCGGCTGCGAAGCCACAGGAGCATTGCCAGCTCGGTGTTGCAAGACTGGAGGGTCTCGAGCCGTGCCTGCCGCTGCCAGCCGCAGGGCCGTGGGGCAGCAGCCATCACCGCGCCGTCCCCACGTCACCATCCCCGCGGGACCATCAGCTACCGGCACAAGGCAGAGCTGCGGCAGGGCTGGACAACGCCTCGGTGCACGGCGGTGGCACCGAACCCCCGGCGCCAGCCTGGGAACTTGCCCCCCGCTTCGCCCATCTTCTGACTCCCCTCCGCTGTGAATCACTGCTCCTCCAGCAGGAGCTCTGCCCTGTGACTCAAGGGGTGAAGGCTGGCTTCTTGCTTCATTATAAAGAAGGAAAAAAAACAACGCATTAAAAAAATGCAAACTTTGGGTGGGGAATAAATTCAGCAATCAGCTCGTTCCCTTTGAATGGGCAGCTCAGAATCAGGAGCGCATCTGTTCGAGCTGTTTCTGTATACACTTCGAGATGATGCTGTTATCTAAACCAGATTTTTTACAGACCACACCAGCAGCTGGGTTTTGTACCTCTCTGGCCAGTACATGACTGGTTAATTCCCAATATTTATGTCTCTTGGAAACAGAAAGATTAGCGAGGAATGTGTAACTGGAAAAAGTTGAGGTAAAAAAAAAAAAAAAAAACCAAAGAAAACACAACCAAAAACCAACCCCCACTAGTCCAGCTCATCCTCCAACTGGCTGTTGCAAAAGTCACAAATTATACCAACTGTAGTGAATAAAAGATCCTGTCCTGATTGCAAACCATACAAATCCGATGAAAGGGAAATCAAACGTAAACAGAAGAAAAATATCTAATGAAACTAAAGGACGTTTTCTGCTAAACTTCTAGTCTTTGGAGAACAGCGCTTTAATTTAAGCCTATTTTAGAATGACTTCATCTATATGAAAATTACATTAAAACTGCCCTAGATGTATTTGCATTTAAAGTGTATGATGACAGCCCTTAGCAAACACTTTCTATTTACTGGACAGTTGCTATCGTAAGACAATCCACATGTTTCTGGGCAAAGAATATCAACCAACAAGGGAAAAAAAAAATCTACCAGAAATCAATTCTACAGAAATGTTAAGTAATCTATTACCCCGTAGCGCAAAAGGATTTTTAAAGCAACGCGAGTGAGTTTATTGTATTGTCAAGGACATGCTGTGACTTCACCTGGCTTAATCCACCCAGTTTAAAGCAGCCTTTGGCGGTGAAGATAAACCACCGGTAAAAGGTTAGCGACAGCAAACTGCTGGCACTTGTGCCACGTTTGGCCCTGGTACAGATTTGGGCTTGTAACAACCGCCACCATCCCCAAAGCCTTTTAAAATTCATTTGACATCAGTTCGTTAGAGCTGTAAATTTGAATAGGATGAACTTGATGGCCAAGAAGGGGCTCTAGATACGGAGTTACTGCAACAAAGTGCCTAAGCACGGGCGTATTTTCTTTCCACTCTTACACTCTCAGACTTGAATTTACAAGGCGAGAGAGAAAGGGATTGAGAGACGTCAGCCCCAGGTGTGTCCTCTCTCGGCTGGCCATCAGCGTGCAAGATTTCACATTTCATTTTTACAATTCTCCACAACTCTCATAGCTGGAAAACGCGAACCCCAAAAGCCTGTTATCTGCATGCCCCAATTATTTCAGTGTCCTGGATAAGAGAGTTCCTCACCGCAGAGGATGCAGATACACCTCGTATAAGAGCAGAGCTACTCGTTCTTACGCTTAAACTTCGGCGTTTAGCGAAGTTTCCTGCGGAGCAGCCCCGGCGTTGCCCTGCCCCGCGGCTGCCGGAGCCCCGGGGGACGCGGCCCCTCCGGGGATACGTCCCCGCCTCCCGAGGTCCTGCTGCCCCAGCCCGCTTTCTGGTCTGCCCCGCGCCGCCTCTGTGTTCGCACCGGCACGCTCCCTCCGCGTGCTGCGCCCTGGCACCGGTACAAGAGAGCAGCAGCGACGAAGGCACGGGAACCCCGCGATGAGCTCTCCCGTGCACGTAAGGAAGCCCAGGCTCTGTTAAAAGCTACCAAATAAAGCATTCACACTTAACCATCGCATAAATGTTCCAAGCGTGCCAAAATACAAAACATTCACACCCAACGCTTTTTTGAGATTTGCCATTATTCGTAATGTTACGACACTATGAAAAACATAAATCTTTATTTTTCTCCCCAAAAGGAATATTTCCAAAGTTTCCCTGAAAGCTTTTTAGGCTTCCCTTGATCTTTGAGACGACGACTCCAGCCCTTCCTCGTGCACCTGAAGCCACTCACACACCCCTTAGGAAAAGCCATAGAGATCCAGTAATATATATTAATAAAAAAAAGGTTTCAAGCACCTGACTTGCAAGAGATTGAACAAAAGCATTCCATCATTGGTCAAAAATCATCTTTTCTGTCTTTTGTTATTACTCTCTGATGCAGTGGGCTAGGTTTTGCTTGGGCTGAAAGCTCCTCCTTTCTAAAATACATGCTCGAGTTCAACCAAAAGTCGATGCAGGAATTAGGTCACATTAGACATCACCGAACCCAAATAGCTGAACTCAGGACTCGTTAAAAATGAAGTTTGCTTTCTCTGTTTTCTTTAGTTTTTATGGTGCATTAAGCTCAGCTCATGTTTTTTTTGCTTTTCGCTGCAAACAAAAGTTAGAGATTTCCTTGTGGTTACAAAGAAAAATAACAAATGCTGAGATAATTGCATTGTTTTTCCCCTGGCCAAATTAAACACCAAATATTGAGTCTCATGGTGCAATGTCAAACTGGCAACACTGCGCAGGAGGATCACAGTGCTCTCTCTTGACTTAAAAACCCCTGTTGTTCCCTTTCCACTGCTTATACCTTTCCCAGGTCCAGATCACACTCGTAATTAGGCACTTCAAGGAGAAGAAATTCCAGGTAACTGCCCTGTGTCTATAAGGCATCACAGAACATCTGCAGTGAGAATTACATCTTTTGTCCAAAATCTTAACACACATTATACATTGAAAGAACTAAATATGAGAACATCCACAAAAAAAAAAAAAAGTCTGTTTAAAGGCTTTAAAAGAACCACTCCCTTGATGCGAGAGTCGCATTTTAAACATTTCCTGCAACATCGCATCAGCTGGGTTTTAAACCAACATTTACTGTTTCAACTCACCGGCATGCCTCCCAGTTACACTGAAACGCTTCACCAAAGGAAAAGAAAATGCACGTGTGATCATATGCCCTCTTCAAAAGAAAGGATAAATAATACAGGTGTATATATATTTATCAACTCTGAGTACATTGCAGGAAAAGAAAAAGAAGAGAAGGAGCAAAGGACTACATTTCACGGCTTTTTCACTATTTAATATTTACACAAGGAAAAGTCTATTTGTCTTCAACGATGCCACAAATTACTGTCGATGCATTTAGATTTGGGCATTACGTAGCAAAAACAAATGCCTTTTTCTTATTCCAAGCCGTATAAAACCAATCCCATATTACACCCTTGGAGTTTGCTCGGGTACTTTAAAATAGGCAAGCAGAAGCGGAACGGCAACTTCTGAACATCGTATTGCTGCTGTGCCATCACTTAACCCAGACCTCCCTGCCGCCGCGCAGCCAGTCTTTCTCCAGAACGCAAATACAACGCGCTTGCAACACCCCGACAAGGTAACAGTACAAACAGGTTATGATGACAACTGAATCCGATGTGTAACGCTTTAAGTGTCTACTAACTAATTCCGCATTGTAATAGAAAAGCTTAAAAAAAAAAAAAGCATGACATCCACATGAATGCCAAATTAATTCATTATGATCAGTGCTACCACAATGAGCACCAAATTAATTCATCACTGTAGAATACACAGAGCACTACCCACTCGTTATACTTACTGACGAAAAAGAAACGGATGCCTGTCCTCCGCAGATACAACGTAGGTGGCTGGAGGAATGGCTGACCATAGGTACACCGAGTTGCTCACTCGCAAGGAATCCGTCCGTCCGTCCATCTGCACCCGGTACCGTTTTCAAACATCGACCCTGAGCGCCGGTCAGCCTCCGCCAGCCGAGGAAGGGGGCTACCTTCGACACACCGCACGCACTCGTCTCCTGCTACACAAGGAACCGCTCGTGAAACCGCCTTTCTTCAAAACAAAGGATCTAATTCATTTTCTCAAGGCTTTCCGTTCTTCTTACAGGATAATAACGAACACCAAATATATCTGCAAAACCTCTTCAGTCTTCAATACCTTCCCTGCGTCGCTTCTTGTATCAAACGTATTCACACTGCTAGGCCTTTTCACTGGACTCTTTCGAGGCACCGTAACTCAACTGCATCCGATAAAATGGAAGGCTGAGAAATTATTTGTCACTTCTGGAAAACTTCCACTCTTCCACGAACAGCTGAGGCACGACTGCAAACCTTGAAGCTTTTGCCAGGGATAAGTTGGGTAACGGCAGCGTTTGATCTTGAACTGAAAGATCACTGAGCGAGGGGCTCTTGAAGCCTTCTTCATCTCCTACCTTCTGAGGCTCTGCCCTTTGCTCATGCAGCATCTGCTATTTTGCAGCCTGACCATATGCTCATAAGAAACTTACAGGGCTCCGAGGCTCTCGCTGTTCCCGAGAAGGCCACAATTCCTTTGCAAGAGAACTCATTAAAAAAAAAAATTAAATTTAAAGCCACCTATAAGGGAAGGATGGAAACCATTTCGGCACCTCGTCCTCCTTGCTGGGCTTGAGGCCCAGTTGCCCACGCTAAGGGAAACCGCTCCTATGGACGTTAGGGAAAGACGCCAAAAGCAGAGGTTTCGGTGCATCGTTGGAAATCCACTGTCTTTAGATCATCATTCGAGTCATCCTTCTAACTTACAAGGACTTTGGAGAATGCTGCTGAGAGTTAAACCTGGGAAAGAGCCCATAGCTTTCTGAAAGGTGTTTTTAGCAAATTCTGTACTTTTTCATCTGATGGGTCATTAAGAAAGAAATTGTCCTTAAAGGTATCCTTTGAAATGAAGTTACAGCATTTAAAACTGCAGAGATGTAAAATTGAATAAGTTATGTCCCTCGGCCAAGCAAGCGTATATTCAGCAGCGTCTTACTGGAGCACGTTGTACCATGCCGATGAAATATTTTTTCCTGTTACATACCCTAACGCTACTGAGCGAAAAACAACCACCAGCTCAAGAGATGGAAATTTTACACCCACCACGTCTAGATAAGAGTTCCTCTTAGGACATCCTGCCGCCCTCTTAGCTATTGAATTTGTTAATAGAAGGGTTTTTCCAGCAGAATTTGGGGGAGAATTTTCATCCTTCCTCCCCCTCTCTCCCTTCTTCCCTTTACAGCATTTTGCTAAGCCAGAGAGCAAGAATCCAGACGTCGCTCCCAAACCAAACCTGGGTATCTTTAATGGTAGCAACGCCAGCTAAGCTCCTCGTCTTAGAAGAACTGATTTAAAAACCAGAGCATTATGTCCTTTAGAGGATCCAAAGATTATTTTCAGAAGTGCTGATAACAAGCAGACGCTCGCTGCAAAGACCACTGCAGCGGAACTGTGCGCTAGCTCATTTCAGCACATCCTGTTTACAGCCTGTGCTACTTTCTAAGTCATTCAACCATGACAATTGTTGTCCTTCTGAATATGTTAATTGTGATATTTTTATACCGCTCCAGAACATATTTACAGACCACAGCAGACTTTCAACAACAATGAAACTTGTAAGCAGTAAATATAGGACAATCATCCAAAAACAACCAGCTATCCTTCAACACATCTTGGCATTTGGGACACCATCTCCATTCAAAACATATGTCAGAGGAAGCTTTACAGCTCAAACCAAACGAGGTGCTTCTCTCCCTTATGCTTTCGCTTTCGTTGCCATTTGCGGACTCGCCACGTACCCCCGGCGACGCCGGACAACCGCTTGCGCCCGGGGTGCTCGATCTCCGCTCTCTCCCCACCCACCCTGCAAAGGGAGCAGGTAGGGTCCCACCGGAGGGTTCCCATCAGCAGCAACGGTGGGGCGGCCAAGTGCGCGAAGCCGCGGCGCTGGTGGCGGACACCTCCGTCACACCGGCGAAGCACCGCGGCTGCCGGACCAGAGCCGGGCAAGAGCTGAAATCCACCGTCTAGTTCCCCCATAAACATTTTCGCTTGATAAAACGCAGGGCCCCTCTTCCACCGAGGTGCTGGGAGCATTTTAGGGTATTTCCAATTGCGACAAACCCACATACAGAATTAGAGCCGTAGAGAGAGGCACTACGTATTTTAATTACACGTTTACTTGAGAAGAAAGTAAACAGAGAAAGATCAGTTTAATGAAAAGAGACTAACATAATGGAAGCAGCTGGAAGATTCTTTTTTTTTTTTTGTATCCCAATACCTATTTCTTCCATTATTTAAACTTACTTGCGTCCCCAAATAAAGCATTTTTTACATACGACATAAACCTAAACCTAATTTTTTTGTACACTAGCACAGGTACCAATGCAAGAATCTCCATATTAAAAACTCTGAAGTGTTATGAAGTCAGTATATTTTCCCCACTTAATTTATTCAAGGTTTCTCTTTAAAAAAATCACTATAAATTTTCAGCTCTAGTGGCAAAAGGTTTATTGGTCTTTGTACTTCATTAAAGGTTTTTTATAAAGTCATGTTTGTTCTTTTGAGTAGCAAATAAAACTACTGAAAAGGGCAGGTTGGTTTTTAAAAGAGACAGATATGACCTAAAGGGAACACATTTTACTGCAGTGAAATAAACTGAGGAAACAGTTTGCAGATTAAAAACCCCTTAAAAGGAAGCATCATCTTTGAAAAAAAAGAAAACACACACACACACACAAAAAAAAAAAAAAACTTTGCTGAGGAAAACAGCTGGAAACAGGAAGCTTTTGTGCTTTCATCCTGCCTGCTTTGATACCACCGCATCCCCGTATCATAAAAAGGCAAAGAGACTGATGTCAGCTGCATCTTATTTCAACCGCGCAGGACGGGGCAGGGGGGAGACGCGCCGTGGCTGGTAAGCGAGGCCATCCACAGCCCAACACGACTTCACACGCGTGCACGTCTATACCTGTGCATATATACACGCGCACAAATTTATAGTCTTTGAAAAAAATCAATTAAACGACAGGGAAAATGAATGCAGGTTCACGATCCCTTCCAAGCCACAGGGAACGGCACCTTGTACACTTGTGCTCTGCAATCTCAGCATCGCTGTGATTTTTTTTGGAGAGGGACGAGTCACTCGGTGTTACTTCTCCCGCAACAGTCTGATAGCGCGTACGTGCCTCTTGGCACCTCAGAACCCAGACTAGATGCCACTGGGTGTTTTTCCAACAGTATCGCTCTAACTCAAAACTGCAAGCTGTCCTTTTGCTGAGTGATGCCACCGGCTCCTCGATTTTAGAATTTCTTGCTTGCGCTGCTTTGAGTCATCTTCTCACCAGCCACCACGGAGAAGCTGCCTTTCTGGTGCTCTCACGCATGCCTCCTTCCCAGGCAGGCTTTGCAAACCAACTGTTATTCATACAGGACAAGTAAAACATGGCAGGAAAATATGACACAAACCCTTCCAAATCTACTATAACCTTGGGCAAGGCAGCAGCATTTTCTTACTCTTTCCAGGCAGCTAACCAAGCATATTCTTCTCTCTCTCTTTTTTTAGTGCTTTCCCTTATGATGGTGTTTCAATACTCTGCGTGACGTTCCACAAGAAAACAAGAGGTATATACACAAGGACTGACAACCTTCAATTTGAACGTTTCCATTAATGGAATTAATCATGTTTACACAACTTCCTGCTGTTAAACTTATTTCATATCCTCATATCTTTCATCCAAGCTATTTCCCCTACCAAGAAAAGAACAAAAACTTCCCCAAGGGCATGGGATCTAGTCAATTGTTAGCAGTAAATGCTCTCTCCTGCTGTCTCTCTCTCTCTCAGCCCATTTCAGGTTCTCCTACCTACAGCCAGCAAAGGTTGCTGCTGCTCCACCGACTCCGAGACCCTGTGCTGCTGTTCCCAGTCCGACCACTGCCGGATCGCTGGTCAGAGGTGGCTGTTCCCCCAAGCAGCAGCACTACGCATTGCTATATAACCTATCTGTTTCCCAGCTACCTGCACGGTTCAGATGGGAGACGATTCACTGACCGTAGTCTCAATGCTTTTGCTCTGGGTCTTCTTGGGAATGAGCATCCAGAGAAGAAATGCGAGTGCTTCCGAGCTCGGTTCCAAGCCTACAGAGAAAGCCTCCCTAAGCCACACGAGGAACGACGTCTTCTCCACTGGCACGTGTGGAAGTTAACCCTTTCGTGAACCGCCACAGCTCCTGGAGCAGGCCATGCCATCACGATGCCAGAAGCAGGCAGGGCAGCAGCATTCATATGTGAACGGTAAATCATCACCACGAGGTGACATACCAACTTTATGAAGCTCAAAAGCACTAGGATCTCGAGTTCTGGTTTTGGTCCGCTACCTGTGTACCATATATACACTTAAATAATCGAAGAACCTACAAATACATACATGTGCATACAAAAACGCACACAGAGAGAAAGATTAAAGTAAATCCAACTGATAACAAAATATAATTTTGCATATGTTGCATAAGAAGTCTACTTTATGAGCACTGAGTTTTCAGTATTCTCCCCTAAGAACAAGCAATTATGAAGGTGAAGAAAGGTAATGGCTTTAAAACAACACGCTAATCCCAATATTAGTGCCTCGGAAAGGGAAAACTGCCAGGAATTTGGAGTAATGCCCAGTTATCTGTCTTACCTTCAGTAATAAAACTGTACTATAAACATGAGCAAGAGAGTTCGGATACACTTTAACCTTGCCTTTTCTTTTTAAAGCTGTTCTTTGTAACGAAAGTGATAATCTACTGGCTTTAAAAAAAAAAAAGCCTGTAGATAGTCATCAACATGCCAACATGAAGCCTTTTATTTAGTATATATATATATTTTAAAAGTCTACTTTACTTCACTCCCATGAATGACTGTTTAATTCTTGAATCACTTTAGCTACCAAAATAAAAAATACTGCAAGAAAACCCAAAACAACCTTGGAAATGGCAACAGCCGACTGACTGTTCTGCGACGGAGTGATTTCTGGCTGAGCGCTGTATGTGGTGAGATTTAATCCTCATCTCTATAACCTAAGGACTCCTCTGGCCCTGGTAGCACGGTACCTGGCCACGGACGGTGGTCGGTCCCTTACCCCCACACCTCCCCGGGAGGGAGGAGACGCCGTAACCGCGGCCGGCGGCTCCGGGACCAGGTCTGGGGCACTCTGTACCGGCTGTCCAGCTGGACTAGCCACCGTGACACAGAAGCATCGCACGACATCTGGCCTCCAGATCTAGCCCGAGCTTGAAAATAAGACGTCGTCCTGAAGATACTATATGCTGTTACCGCCCAAGAACTTGCTCTGAGCATGGGTCATGCTAAAGAGCGGAGAGAGAACAGCAAGATGGCCATAGAGTATAAGCAGGGAGAGAGAAAATAAAAAAGGAGAAATTAAGATTAAAATTCCAAGTAAGGAAATACTTTAAAAAAACCAAAAAACCCACAACTAAAGGGAAAGTTTTATTCACAAACACAGTCAAAGGGAAAGCCTTAAACCGAGCGCTTGCTCCACGCAGTGTTTCTCCTCTCGCCGCAGGCTCGCTGCCTCAGCTGAGGTTATGGCAGCCATCCTGGTGGCTTCGCCAGGGCCTGGGAAGGAAAAGGCTCCGGAGGGGTCTCGTGCGACCTCCCACCAGAAGCGGGACCGTGTCCAAGGCTGCATCAGGTCAGCCACGGCACTCTCCATCCCAGCTTCAGAAACCTCTGCAGACCGGGATCCCGCAGCGCGCCGGACAGCCAACGCCAGCGCCGCGGGACCTGCCTGGGGAGGTGGTTTCCACCCCAGGCTGAACCCCCCCAGCCACAGTTTGTTGCTGTTACTCCATTATGATACCTGACCTTACTGGGAAACTGGTGTCACCATCACTGTAACTGCTCGCTAAACAGCTGTAGCTGCTGTCTTTTCATAAAACTTTTAATAAAATTTTGCATGTCTTCTTTCCAGACTGTGAATGACCTGGCACACCACGAGTGCTGCAGAGAGGAGTTCAGATCAGCTCGCATCTGTTAACACTTCGGCTGATCAAATGCAACTTCGGAAGCAGTAATTCTGGCACAAATTCAGCCAGAGGACTCCCGTTACTTTTGAACGCAGGAAGAAGCTTCGGCAAACACCTACAGATAGCCACGAAAAAGTCAGAGACACAGAGTTTGCATTACAGTCTTTGAGTTTGGAAATGCATGCGCACGTTAAGCACGTCTCCAAGGATGCACCAGCATGTTCTGCCCACATCTACTTTCTTAGAATTTTATTGCTTCAGCTTTAGAAACACTGGTGCCAGTGCTCCTCTCATTCAGCACCAACAGTGGGTTTAGACTTTCAGCCCTGATGATTTTGTGTCACTTAAACGCTTTTATTTTATAGAAGATTTGTCCGTATTTTTCATTTCACTGAACGTCCTCTGTTACGGTTAATCAAACCAAGCCATAGTCAGTCCCCAAACGTACGGGCCAAGCTTTGCTCTTGCTGGTGACCCCACGCAGGAGACGAGGGGCTCTCGGTCAGGAGCTCTCCGGGTGCCACGTTCCCCATTGGGCTTCTTGTTCGGTGCGTGCAGAGCTCCCTACGCACAAACCGGACTTATTAAATCTGGGAGATACCGCAGCTGATGCACTGCAACATCAAAAACGTATAAAAAACAATGACTAGCTTTAGATGCCTGCTTTCCTGTATGGGCCTAAGCTATCATTCAATAGCTGCAAATAAAATTATAGCAGCAATTTGTTTACAAGCAACATCACAATTGGAACAATAACAGACTAGTAACAAAAACAACAAAAATAAAATATGAGTCAACTTGTTCTTTGCCAGACTGAGGTCTCAAGATGGGCTTGTTCTGCCCCTTGGGAGTCCCAGTGCTATAAGCACAATAACAGCAGGACATGCCTCATTTCCTTCAACCGCTCAACATGGCTCTCTCCGAGATGTTTGTAAACTTCCTTCCTCTACGCATCAGGCTGTCAAACTGTCGTCAGTTCTCGGGACTAATAATATCCTGTTGATGTCTGCACAGATCAACTTCTCAAAAAAAAAAATACAATGTATGTGCCTTTGCGCACACGCACATCAGTTCCAAAGAACAACCCAGCAGCAGACACGCGGAGCTCAGCTGAGCAGCTCCGAGGATCGAGCCCAAAGAGAGCCAGGGAGACAAAACCAACGGTGGACAGAGAATTTCATGATGGAGAATAAATAAAGCTCCTAAGTATATTGGCTCAATCCTCATACAAACTCGGTCTGGAAGAGGACTGAATGGTGATTGACTGTATCGCCTAGGCTGGTGCTCAGAAACTGAGCCGGGTTCTTGTACCAGCAGCTTTCAGAAGCTGGGGATACGCAGCGGCAGAGAGATTCCTCCGGGATGGGAAAACGGGCTCCCGCTCCCCCAGGGCGATGCTAGGTTTCACAGCTCCAGCTGAATCTAGGCTTGGAATAGGAGCTTGGAAGGAAGTTCACACACCCCAGAACTTGAAGCCAAACAAAAGCCATTGTGTGGAGAGAAGCATTAGCAAGAATTAGTATGTTTTAGATTAATTGTTAAAACACTCTGAGACAGAACTTGAAGGATTTGAATATGAAGGGGAAAAAAACAAAACAAAACAAACATTTACTGGAAAACTGAATTGATAGGGTCAGATTACCCCTCGGTTTTGGGGAATTATGACCTCTTCACCCCAGCCCCCATACCAAACAACAGAAATTATTTTCATTCTCTTCTCTTTGGGAAATTGGGTCTGATGCTGATTTTATTTACACAGGAATTAATCAAGAGTGGCTTCACAAAGAACAATGTGGGCCCGCTTGCTCAATCTGTCCGAAAACTACATATTTCAGCATTTACTTGTGGAATTAGGCATCCACATAAATGTCAGCATCTTTATGCTAAATGACTTGTCTACAACCACATAATAAATAGATGTACACGCTAGGATCAGACCTGAGGCATTCCAGCGCTCCCATGTCCAGTTTCAACAGAGCATTTAAGATCCTAAATCACACGGCCCCTCGCATCTCGGTTTCTGTAACGGATGGGAGCAGAGCGTCGGGAACCGAGGGCTCGCGTTGGACCTGGCTGAAGCTCAGGCACACGAGAGCCCGCAAAGCCAATGCCCCCAGCAACGCCTGGGGACCGCCACCAAGCATGCAGAGACCCCAAAATAACAACCGTCCGTGGGTCCAAACGCTGGTCTGCCCGAAAACTGTGAGGTGTAGCGGCTCTGCAGCCTGGGACGGGTGCCCCAGAGCAAGGGGCTGCCCAGGGACTGGACCCCATCGGATGAGGGTCCCTGCTCCCAGGGCACGAGCCCCCATCACCTTCTCCACCGAAAACCCACCCCAGCGCAGCGCTGCTCTCCCCTATTAAACCTGCACATCCAGATGCCTCCTACTCACCAACACAAACAAAAGCCTTAAGAACAAACCCAGCTATTTACCTATTAATCCTGCAGGCATGAAAGAAAAAATGACAGGAAAATTCTTTTGCTGCTCGAATACATTCAAATACGACGGGGAAAGAGGAGAAATAACCAGACATTTAGGTAGTTTCTAGAGAGTAATGAAAGAGTCTGGGGTGCGAAGTTCCGCGTGTTTATATGCGCATTGCTCCTGTTTTATATCCCCCCTTCCTCCTCCTGTGTATTATTCATAATTCTGGGATGAATACATTTTAATCAGCAGGGTAAGCGTGAGACAAGGAGAGCTGACTTACCAAGGGGAACGGGGGAAACTGGTTAGAAAGGGACCTCAGGGCTGGACAGGAGGGTCCCGAGCACCCCTGGGGGCCTCGGACCCAAACCGCCCCACACGCAGCCTCCCGTACGGCTCAGCCCAGCGTGTCCCCCCGGCTTCACCGACGTCAGTTGTGAGAGCACACGGACCTCGCAACTCTTAGCCGAGTCACCCTGACGAAACACGAGGTTTTATAGGAGGGAGAGAAACAAGAGAGACATGAAAGCGGCAGGGACTCCAAATGTAACGATACAGGTGTTCTGGGTTTGGGGTGCTTTGGGGTTTTTCCCCCTCATTTAAATGGTTCAGTGACATTTTTCTTAAATTCTATGAGGTTTTAATTAGTATAGGTCTTTCATATATCGTAATGTAAAAAAATCTGCAATCGTGCAAAGTCAATCAACGATTCAGTAAAAAATTAAGCCCGGTACAATCTAACATAAGTTTTGCAGCAGAGAGTGGCAAATGCAGCCATTAGTTTGCTGTGGCAACATTTATTTATTTTTTATAGGAAATCTGTATAATGGAAAACACACACAACCTCTTGGAATTTTCCTATAAATATCTAAGTACTCCCAAATCACCGAGCAGAATGCAAATACACTCCTCTTTTACTTCTTTCAGGAAATTCTCAATGACTTCCTGTCATAAAGTCCAATAATCACTGTCTCTTCTCTAATGTTTTCTAATTGCTTTGCTGCTAATGTGCGTCTCAACTTTCTTCCCAGGATTAAGTAAAAAGTTTTTTCTTTCCCTCCATAACTAGTCTATGCCTTTCAGCGTAACACTTCTTCAGTAGCCAGAGTTGCATTTGCAGTTTTCCCAGGGAATTTCATGTTATTTTATTTTACCATCATTAAAGTAAACTTGAGTTTAGTCTCATCCAAGGAGATTTATACAGGTATCGTATTTTCATTATTCATGAAGGTAAATCCATAGATGCGCATGTAAAAGCACAGCCCTCCGCCAGCCTTCATGACTTACTCCTGCGAGCAAAACGTCCCTCTGCTCAGAAACAAGCCAGCGCGAGCGTGGGATGCGGTGCGTGTTTATAGGAATACTTGCCCTTCTGTATGCCCATGTTGGTGACCCTGACCCTTCCCAGAAGCCCTTCCCATACTCCCCTCCCTTCACGCCCATGTTGGTAACACCTCCGTGCCCAGCAGTCCCTCCCATAAACCCAGGGCTTTACCCTTCTCCATCTCTTGGCCACGTACAATATTCTACTTATTCACATCTACTTATTACACCTCTTCCTTTTTACAGGCTATCTCAAGAGACAGCTAGAATCATAGAATCGTTAAGGTTGGAAAAGACCCTTACGATCATCGAGTCCAACCATTAACCTATCACTGCCAAGTCCATCTATACCATGTCCTCGAGCACCACGTCTGTCCTTCTTTTAAATCCCCCCAGGGATGGGGACTCAGCCCCTGCCCTGGGCAGCCTGGGCCAATGCTTGACCACCCTTTCGGTGAAGAAGTTTTTCCCAATACCCAACCCAAACCTGCCCTGGCGCAGCTTGAGGCCGTTCCCTCTCGTCCCATCGCTTGTTCCTGGGGAGCAGAGACCGACCCCCCCGGCTCCAGCCTCCTTTCAGGCCGTTGCAGAGAGCGATGAGGGCTCCCCTCAGCCTCCTCTTCTCCAGGCTGAGCCCCCCCAGCTCCCCCAGCCGCTCCTCCCCAGCCTTGTGCTCCAGCCCCTGCCCCAGCCTCGCTGCCCTGCTCTGGCCACGCTCCAGCCCCTCCATGGCCGCCTTGGGGTGCGGGGCCCAGCGCTGAGCACAGCATTCGAGGGGCGGCCTCACCAGTGCCCAGCGCAGGGGCACCATCCCCTCCCTGCTCCTGCTGGCCACACCGTTCCTGATACAAGCCAGGATGCCACTGGCCCTCTTGGCCACCTGGGCACACCGCTGGCTCATGTTCAGCGGCTGTCGACCAAGACGTCCCGTTATACATATGGGGCTATTGTTCGTTTACGTTTCACACTCTCGGATGGCAGATATTACAAGGAAGCACAAGGCATTGTTTCTATTATTTTAAATGAAGAAATTGTGCACCGCTCCCTAATAATTCCTTCCCCAGTTCTCAGTACTCTGCCTCAAAGCTGGACCTCGTTCTTTCCCAGTCCTCGCTGTACTTCATAAAACACACTGTAAAATTTGCTTCTATTGCCATAAATAGGCTATTAACTCCCAGGTATTTTTGGGGGGTCTCACGCAGAAGGTGAATTCCAAAGACCAGTTTTACTGACCTGTAATAAATATGAACCTGTATGAAGAGCAATCTATTTACCCCCACTTTACTACCAATTCCATTTTCTGCATCTCACAGGATCCAAAAATCTAGAAGGGGGATCAGAAACAGGGAACCCCAGATACTCCCAGCACTAGACATGCTCCAGGAATTCAAGGTAACGCCTTTGCTCAGAAGAGTCAGCTCATCATAGCCTCCAAAAACGGTGAGCTGTTACTGAGCGTAATTTGCAAGCCAAATCCAATCTCACACAGATGCTGGGAATTTGTAAACCTTACTCTATGTAGGTTTGATCAAAATAAAAAAAAAAAAATTAACTGCTGCCTTCTTTACGCTTATGATATTGCAGACCAACCTGCCCCTTAATTTCCCTTGCCAGCTCAATTTACAGATGTTGCATAGACCAGTAGAGAAGGTGATGGATGTTGCATACTCAAAGTATTTTAAATCAATTTTTAAAGGTTCAGGTTCCCTCCTGTTCCCTTAGCTGAAGGTGCTGCCACAATACCCTGAAGCTGCGAAAACAGGTCTGTCCCACAGACAAGCGGCAGGGCTGGAATAAACGCCCACGACCCGCGTGGGAAGGGTCTGCCGCTCCGACCCGGCCGCAGGGCACCCACTTGTCACCCCTGCACCCGTGACTCCGTGAGCATCACGGCCGAGAAAACGATGCGCACTCACTGTATTTCTTGTCCGAATGATTTGATCTGCATGTTGGTTTGGAAATTAGGGCTGGAGAAACACCATTTATACCCCTGGGTCAGGCTTACTGGGATGGGTGTATATGTGGAAATGCAGTTTGTGGCGACCTTAGCTCTTCCCTCAGTTGCCTTTGAGGGCATGGGGCTTGTAAGTGGGACTGGTAAGTACATGGTTGCTGCTAGACACCAGGATTGGAAATGCACTGGACAAGAAAAGATAGAAGAGATCTAATCTATGCACTTACTAATGGACTTCCTGTAAATATCTTCCCAATTAATGTATTTATGCATTTTCCAGATACGGTTCCACAGGCACACAAATGGCAATGCCAAATAAAGCGCCAGACTCTGCTGTTCTGCCAGACATTTCAAGCCACGGTCTGGGGGCAGAGAGAGGAAAACCTCACCCCAAGTTCAAGTGAAGTCTTTACCTTTACACGCTCTCCTTTCTTTGCATGTAACTTTACACGTTCTCCTGCTGTGAAACGGCAACTCCCTCCTGCCCCGCTGCGGCTGGGTAGCTGAGCATCTCCAGGGCGCCTGGGGCGGCAGGCCCCTGGGCGAGCCCCTCCGTCCCGGCCCCCTCCGCTGCGGAGCGGAGCCCGCTGCGCGGCCGGAGCGCCTTACCTCCTCGGGACATCCCTTCCACCACCCTCGCCACGGCCGCGACAGCACCTGGAGTAAACCCGGCGGAGAAGCCCGGGCGCTGACACTGTCCTTGAGCACAGGAGCACTGCGGGACAAGCTGCAGAAAGTCTGAGCAACCCATCCGTACCGCGGCAAAGGCGTCCCCCTGGGCTGAGAAAACCCAGACGTGCAGAGCACAGCGCCCTGCCGGGCAGCAAGCGCTGCCTCCGAGAGGCCACCAGCCCCAGGAGGTCGCGCTCCCCGCGGCCACGAGATGCGACGACTTTTGGCCATTAGGCTGACATCTTCTACAGCCACTTAGAAGAAGAAAAACAAAGAAAAAAAAAGCACAAACCAAAAAACCCAAACAAAATACTTCTGGCTACTCTTGAGAACAAGTCCAGGGAAAAACACATTGTTTTGGTCACATGAAAATAAATGACAGCCACTACTGGACTGGGCAAAGACGTAAAATTTGACCATAACGGGGTCTCCAAGTCACGGATTTATGTAAAGTATTACACACAGGGCTTGCTACGTGCATATACAAACAAGTATATGAATTTTATACTCCCATATACATAGGCAAAATGGAATTAAATTCGGCGTGCCTCGCTCGCGTACACCAGTACGGCGGCACGAGCACACAGGCAAGGATTCCCCCACAACACAGGCAAACTGCTTCCAGGGAGCTCCTCTTAGCTGTTAATTGCCCATGTAAAATAATTGGGTAACAAGTCTGGGCACACTACTTACATTGGCAGATCATTACAGATTTCTCCAGATAGTCTAATAAAGTACTTTTCAAATGGAGACAATTTTTTGCAAATTGATCAGAGTACAAATATAGCTCCTCTTGTCCTTCTTGTTCCCTGTATTTCCGTACAGTCAACTAATTAGGGAGCCTACCCCTTCTATAAAGGAAAACTCTTCCCAGTCATCCTCTGATCCTGCACTAAAAACATATTTGCAATAACAGCTCCTTTAATTCGGAATTAACCGAGTTACCGTCTGAATTACAGGAACTACATCAGAGTAGTTTCCTTGGAAGAGAGATGATGTCATTCACTGGAGTGTGACTTCAGCACAGGAAAGACTGAAAGAGAAGCCAGGCTAGGGAAGAAATGTTATTAAAAAAATAAGTCTGCAATAAAGTTAAAGAAAATGCCCATATTTAATTTCGTCCATTTTTTTTTCCCCCAAAAGGAAGTAAAAAATGTCAGAAAAAAAGCAGCAGCCAAGGCAGCTGCAAGGCTCCTGCGCTTTCCGAGGCAGAAACTCCGCGCAAGGTGCAGTACAATGCGGCACAGATATCTAGCGCTGCCAGAGTAAAACCAGTAATAAATATTTATATTAGTTATCAAATTCAGAGCTCTGCTGCTGACTTACTACATGACTTTAGGCAAGTGACCAAATCTACACTTATCTGTCTGCCGGCGCGCCGCGAGCGCCGCGGGGGGCAGGGAGCCGGCTGAGCGCGGTGCGAGCCACGCGCCGGGAGCCGAGCCCTGGCAGCGCCGGGCTCACCGGCGCCGGACGCGGTGATGCTATCGGTGCCAGGGCGAGGGGCTCTGCGGAAACGCCGCTCGACCCGCGGCCAAAGCGGCGGTGGGCACGCTGCGAGATGCGGCCGGGTTGCAGAGGAGACGCTTCGAGCGGCACCGCGAAAAGGCACCTCTCCTAGGTGTAAGGGGATTAGGACATATTTTTTTTCTCTTTGGTTGCCCAACCAAACAAAGCTGAATTAATGAGTCACCGCTTTTGCTTGTGTCAGCATCACCCTTTGGCTGAAGCACTCATTCCTCATCACGTTAGAAAGAGGAGTTTGCCCTGCAGACTGAACCGGAGATTTCCAAATCTGAACTCCTCTGCACAGAAACTTGTTTTCAATTTTCTCAAATCCAGGTATTCTAAAGATTGACCTCAATGTAGTCTTTACGCTTGCTCCAGAGATTTAGATATGGTTTATGGGCTGCAACATGACTAGTTAAATCAACCCTTTAATAATCTCCTCTTCACAGTGCTAATACACTCTGTTCTTTCCCATTTAGTATTTATACTGACTACAGGTTTTGATGCTTGAAATGTGTTTTATGGAGAATAAACACCACAAGTGCTTTTCATTTCCTTCTAACACAATCTTTCTGTCGTGGCCCCTTCCCGGCACGTTGGGAACAGGGAGGATAAGGAGAACAAACCAACCTTTATTTTAATTTTCCAGCAACGGACCTGCAATTTCTATTCTGTGGCCAACATTTCCTTCAAACAGAGCCTTTCACTCCACCCGCGGCACTTTCACACAGTGATCCTGTTACCCCTCCTGACTTCAAGAAGATGAGAGCAGAGAAAGGAAAACTACACTCGGTTCCAAAAAAACTGAATAACGCATCAAATTCATCATTCCAAAATGAAGCCTGATACAAACCAGCAAAGCTGCAGGGAAGCCGGCAGGGCCATGCTGATTTACGGCGACGGCGGAGCTGGCCCCTTCCCTCACCTGTGCACCCAACCCACTCCTTCGCTTGCTGCGCCGCATTGACCGCTTGCTGTCTACAAAATTAACAAATAATAAGAAAAAGCTAGCCCTACGTGCCCGGTGGAAAGAGAAACTTTGCTATGTGGATACTGGCCTTGTGCTAGCGTATTTACCTTGCAAGAAAGCGCTACTGAAATACCAGGTTAAGGACATCCCGCACGGCGCCCGTCACGGTGCCAGCCCGCGGCGAGCGCCAGCGCTTCCCGCAGCACCGTGCCTGTGCCGCAGCCGAGACCTGCTTTGCAATGGTTTGGCTGAACCTATAATAGCTGTATCCACTATAAAAATTTTAGGACCTCGGAAGAGAAAAAAAATAAAATTTGTAATGGGTTACTTTTAAGGACATTAGGAGTAATTGTCGACACCCCGCGATGCAAAGGACCCCGAGCTGCAGCCTCCCTGCCTGCCCTGCCAGAACGAGCCGCATCGTAATTGCCATATGCCGAAAGAGCCGTTCCCTCTCCTGCGAAATACCGCGTTTCATTCCAAAATTGTTCTTTTGAGCTGAAACGTCTTCTGCAGAGTTTCAGCACAAACACGACTCTTGGACAAGCTTGAAAATTACCGGCTGAGCCGTATGATTTATGAGCGCGTATAAAAATGATGATACATTTCTATGCTATGATAACACAAATGTTCTTCTTAAACAGCCAAATTAATTTCAGAAAGCAAATTCAGCAGAGTGAAAGGTAAGACACCTGATCACGGACCGGCTGGCAACGGCTTTCTTTTTCAGATTAAGTTTTCCCATTTTCAACAGTTTTTGTCTCCTCTGGCTGCTCTGTAAAAGCAAGGATTGCAGGGAAGCCAGGGAAACTGTGGAAATAACTACAGAAAATAATCTTGAGTCTACAAAACAAACCCATTTGATATGTAAAATTCATTTTCCCTGACCTTTGTCCATTATGATTTTACAGGAAACTAATAATAAGAGTTGGCAAAAATTTCTCGCGGCAGCCCCAGGCTTCAGGCTCGCAGTGTGAAGTTTATAGCCTGTATTCTGTTCCAGTGGATGTGCGTAACGTTAACATATTTAAATACGCTGGTTCACAAAGGAAAGCGTAAGTCGCTATAAAATTACGTTGGCTGGGCTTAGGACCTCCTTTGCACTACTGTTTCAGAAAAAGCAGTTAATACTTATCGCTAGTCTATCTTGCGCCAAAATGCATCGTTCCCCAAGATGCTTTTTCACTTAAATTTCAACAAAAGAGGGGACACTTTGCAGAAGAAACAAGCAAGGAAAAAAAAAAAAAAAAGTAGCATGAAATAAGCAGCTCTTACTACAGAGATGGTTGTGACTGCAGTTACTAGGATCATTGCGGAAAAAAATCCCCAGGTCAGGATTTTTAAGATGTCAGACAAAAGATATACATTAACACTTAATAATAATTTTGTTTATAAGCTCAGTAGTTTCTCATTTGCTTAACTTCCACGAGCTGTACAACCACCTGTGTATGTTAAATACATGCAGTTAACTTTGCTGGATGCAGAACCAAGCCACATAGAGAGAAAAATATTCTGGGCCTAATTTTGCAAATTAATTTTGCAAAAACACACGTGTGTGTACATACATTTATATCTCTCTTACTATGTATATTTACATACACACGGGACACGAAATTTCTAGGACACAGCTAACGGAAAGCTCCAAACCGTGAGCTTTAGCAGGACTGAATTTGGTCCCGTTCGCTTTTCTTATTTGCAATACATTGCTGCGTGCTTGGAAAGAATCCGCATACAGCAGCCGCCAATTTGGTGGGGAATTTTCCAGTCTATTTGGTGTTTTGTTATTTCATCTTTCAACATTTAATATCTTAAAGGATTTTTCACTGCCATTGCCTCCCCCAGCTTCCCTGGCCACGCTACAAAACTGAAAACTAAGGACTCCAGGGGAAAACTAATACCAGAAAAAGGAAAACAATTACTTTTATCAGTCAGGAATCAAACTTCAAACATTTTGCATGAAATATAATTTTCGTTTCAAAAGAATTCAATGGAAATTTAAAACTTTGGCTTCTTTTAAGATCTAAACTTGCAGTAATTAAACAATATAAATGAACTAAAAGTTAATATTCAAGCATTGCAAATTTGGCGTTCATATTTCAAAGAAACATAAGCCACTCAACTAATGGAAATAACTAGCCAAACTCCTAGCACTCCGGCATGCAGAAAACCAACAGCATTTTTTGACATCACCAGCCTCTTCTCCAAACACATACAGAACATTTCCTTCATTTCCATTTGTTCTACCAGTGCAGCCCAGGCTGTTCAAGGCTGGAGTTGAAAAACAGATGATAGCTTATCTTTTTCTTCCACTCTATCAAATGAAAACAGAAAGCAGGAGATTTACTAGTCCTAAAACACTGAAGGACATTAAGCAAAACCAATCAATTCAATGCACTAGCTAATATAAATCACTAACAGTTCATATTTTTAGCGCCACTGCTCCTTTCAATGCAGAAAAAATTTGTAAGCTTATAGTCAAACTACTAACAGTTATTTAAACCGCTGGGTTTTGCTTGTTATAATTCAATTCTCAATTTCATCCAAATGCAAAGCTTGCTGGAAACCACAATTTAAAATCCCGACCAAATAACTAATGAGAGTTTCATTCGCTCTTTTTAACACAACAAAGATTGCTTATCTGAATTAGCAACGTGACTGCTAAAACGCAAGTGATACATAGAGAATTGCTCTACTTTCTAGAGGGTAAGAGAGCATTGCTCAACTGAGGATCTCATAGCAACTGATTACAACCCGCGATTTAACTCCCTCTCTATCAAATCCCTCCACCTGGATGAAAACTTTCTCTTTTTTGTGCTCTGCAGAGACAAGGCTTCAACAGCCATCGAAGAAAAGCCATGCCTACGTGGTGCCAGACTAAAGCAGGGCCGGGGATCTCGGGGCCGAGGGCTAACAGCAGATGAACAGAATCGTCTGCTGACCTGAGCAGCAAGCAGAGTTTGGATAAGCCTCTAACTGTGCAGGGGATGAAGAAATCTGTGCTTTCAAGAAGGACCAAGAGCCTGACAGTCAAAAAGGGCATGACTGAGCAACCCAGAGGGAGAAGTACAGAGGTTCAGCTCAAATCAGTACCCAGAAATGTCCGCTGTTTATCCAAAGTGCCCAGGCTGCTTGGGTCTGGAAAAGCGAGTGGGAAACCTCAGACGAACAGTCTGTCTCATGGTATTTCAGCACTTCCACTTCTGCTCCTGGCCAAGCCCAGGAAGCGCAGAGGCGTGCTCAACAGCAAAATACTGGGGAAAAAAGAAATGCTATCAGAACATTTTTCCACCAACTTGCAAAAAACCATTTGGTTACATGTCAATTTTGGGCAGAGATTTGCCATATCTGGGGATCTTTTATACATCCCTACGGAAAAACGTCACAAGTTCACTATTCTTCAAAAGCCTCAGAAAAGGAGAAGGGAGATGTTCGGTTGTGGTTGGGTTGTTTTTTTCAGAGAAGGGCCGCGCTCGGGAAGGGAGGGACCGAGCACAACTGAAGGCTATAAATAAGCTACCAACAACCTCAACGACAGAAGCGTTGGGTTTCTCTAATAAATTAGGTCCTTTTGCAGACTAGAGAGAAGTAGAGACATCCACAGTATTTGAATAAGCTAAATGCGAGCGCCGCGGGGCGTGAAAGGCTGCAGCGGGCTGTGGATCGCCGGTGGAAGCGAGGGCGCAGCGAGGAGAGGCAGGAGGCGGCCGGCCGGCCGCAGGAAGATGTGCTCACCCGGGCAGATGCCGGGGCTGGAAGGAAATAACATTACGCAGTGATAAACATGGATCATGAAGCCAGGAAGAGGAGGGTGGAGAACGCGAGAGAAGAAAATCAAGAGAAATTAGCAGATTAGGAAGTTACTTGGAGGAAGTTGGTTATTTAACTTGCGGACACTAAACCTCAGGCAAAGGGACTCGCTGACAATTTACTTTTTGCAAAAGCCAAGATAAAGAAAAATCATGAAAGTTGAAATATCTCTTTAAAATTGAATGACAATTTAGAATAAGTTATGAAGAAAAGAAAGAATAAGAGATTGAGCTTCCAAGAGGCAAAATTAGCAACTAATCCCCAAAATATAACCCTTGTCAATGCAGGTGTAAGAGTCCACAAGGACGCACAGGTGACGGAGCAATAAAAAGCCACGAAGCTAAGCAAATCTGACCTCCTGTAGATCAAATGCAACCACTGAAGAGGTCTGAATAACAGCAAAGAAGTAATTTGGAAACCATCTTAGAACAATCTATTTTAATTCTTTTGGATAATTGTTGCTTGGGAAAATAAGGAACATAAGAACAAAGTGTAACACGTTTGCAGTTGAAGAGTACTTTCTAGGAACATTTTCATCCAAGACATTAATCTTTGGAAAGGCCACGTGCAACAGCACTCCGGGAGCAGAACTAATTGAAGTTACAGACGAGGCCAAGGAGCTGGACCGAGAATTGAGCCCTGTCCCACCGGCGGTGAGGGAGCGATCACAAGCAGAAACCCCAGCGCGCCAGCCAGCCAAAAGGAGTATTTCTTCCTACGTCCACAAATGACACCTTTAGACCCAGTAACACAGAGAATGCAGTTTAATGCAGTGCTTTTAATTATAAGCCTTCTGGTTTTTAAAAAGCACTATCTGTAAAGATAACCTATGTCCACTGAGCTGTTCTACGCAAGCTCTGAAATAAAGTTTCAGGCTTCTGTTTTGCTTGTTAACATCTCTACAGCAAACAAAAGACAAATTGTTTCTTAAAAGAATTTTAAATAAGTTGAGCGCATGGTCAACCAGAGCATCAAATTAAATAAATAATGAGTAATGACCAATTAACTGTGTGGCTGGCAACTAGAATCTACGTTTTCTAGCAACTGGGAGGCTGTGCAGGAAGCTGTCAGGACACATGCCATGCCTGCAAGAAACACACAACCGCCCGCTCCTTGCCTTGGCGACGGGGGAACGCGAGCCTCTGGCCGGGACCGCTGTCCGCTGTATTACCTATTGGGCTTTTACTTTCTCTACTGTATTCAGTACCATGTTAAAGTCAGTGAAGGGAGATTTTCTGCTTAGCAAAATTTCAAATGTTTTGGTCAAACCTGAAGTGTTTGCCACCTCTTTTGTATCACCTTGAACACAGCTGAGTCCCAGCCTACTCTGCCAGTAGCTCCTAACCACTTCTGCAACTCGGCCGATAACTAACGATCCTAACCAAGCAAATGACCGTACCGAGGCCGAGAAAGCTGTGAATCAGGCTAAATAACCCACATGCCGCAAAACATTCAGTGTCACCATCTCGCGATTCGAAACGGGGACGGTCAGCTGTGGGGCTGGGCGGGTGCTGCTGTTTCGCCCCCCAGTTCACGGGAACAGGCGCTGCTGCTCCCGGAGCTTTCCGCGGGACGTCAGCCTTCGCTAGCATTTTGGCGTCTCTGATGAAGTCAAGTTTCCACGCTTATTCTTTTCAATTTTGAAATAGGACACAAGACAGAGGTTAAAGCAGGCTTTTGTTCAACTGAAAGCGTCACCACAGGTAAACCTCCTCCCCAGCTCCAGCAGGAGGGAAGCAGCCCCGCGCAGGGAGGCCAAACCTAAGGCAAATGAGCTTGTTGGTCTTTCCATTGACTGTAGAGGGGAGAACGCTGTTTGAGAAGGCAGGCAATAAAATGCGTTTCTCTTGCAGGCAAATCTTACAACAGACAGAAAAACAATCTTAGTCTCTTGCTAAAGGCACACTCACTAATTGAAACAGAAATAAAATGAGGAATAGGAAAGAGATAAAGCTACAAAGTTATGTCGCGGTCCAATTAGTAGGTAGGGAGTTAAATTATCAGTTAAAGACATTCTACAAGTTTCAACGTTGAAAATTGGAAGGGAAAATACATGCTGCAAAACTGCTGCCACCTGGTCTTGACAGCACAATCCGGAACATTGTCTAGTACAATAATATTTTCAAACCTCTAGACATAGTCCAGTGACAAATGCAATTAAACACAGATAGATGTAAAAAGCCCTGGCGGGTCATCTAGTCCATCTTTTTGCCAGGACAGCCTTGTTCCAAACCAGCTCCAAGTACTTAAACTCTTTGAGGGCACCCCATTCTTCTTCCCTGTAACAAACAGACTTTCCCCGGGCTCTCTCTTGCATACGCTTGTCTAGGACGTATCTGCACGCCGCGCCACCACCGTCCCCGCGCCCTGGCTACCCTCCATGACCCACGCTTTGGCAGTCCTTGCTGGGGACGGGCTCCCACCCCCAGGAAGGGGACGCTGAGCTGGGCTCCCCCGGGGCTTCGCTCCCCTGGCCCCTTCCAAAACTCCCTCCCGTCTCCTGGCTTTTGCTCTGGGGCTTCAAATGAGGCGAATTACAAGGGCAGGTCAGTGCATCTTCTCCAGGGGCCAAGACACAGCTAAGCTGAGGAAACGGCGTTGAAAGAAGCTTAAAGACACTTCTGCTCTTTGAGCACACAGCCAGTTCAGGCAAACTGAAGCTGAGGCTCCAACTTACCCTAGTGTCATCACCAGCAAAGCAAAGAGCCAGGGACGGTCCAGGCCCCGCACCCCACATCCCGAGGCGCGTGGGAGCAGCGCGGTTATGCTCCGGCACTGCCATCGTCCTGCCGGCTGCTTGGTGCCAACAGCACGCAGCCTGCTCGGCTGCCCACCCGCCCACCGTGCCGCTCCCCTGGCTTAAGCATCTCCAGAGACAGCCCTCCCACCCCTCTGCTCTCCCTGCTCCACGCGTGCCATCGTATCCTTACACTTAACACACTTCTCCTCACGTCACCCTATACGACTGTTCATCAGCCCGGGGACTGACACTCCCCTCTCCCCAAGGGCAGATACCACCGCTCTCCTCCCCGTTCCCAATCAGTGACATTAGAAATATCACCTCTTTTTCAGCTGTTAGTTAAAACTTATAAATCCACCCCTTTGGCCCTCCACAATCATAGAAATCAATCATAGAAGGCTTTGGGATGGAAGGGACCTTTCAAGCCCATCCAGTCCATCCCCCCTGCAATGGGCAGGGACATCTTCAACCAGATCAGGGTGCTCACAGCCCCATCCAGCCTGGCCTTGAGTGTTTCCAAGGATGGGGCATCCACCACCTCTCTGGGCAACCCCTTCCAGCACTTCACCACCCTCATTGTAAAACATTTCTTCCTTATATCCAGTCTGAATCTCCCCTCTTCTAGTTTAAAACCATCACCCCTTGTCCTGTTGCTATTGGCCCTGCTAAAAAGTCTGTCCCCATCTTTCTTACAAGCCCCCTTTAAGTATTGAAAGGCTGCAGTAAGGTCTCCCTTGAGCCATCTCCTCTCCAGGCTGAACACCCCCAGCTCTTTCAGCCTGTCCTCATAGCAGAGCTGTTGCAGCCCTCGGATCGTTTCTGTGGCCTCCTCTGGACCCGATCATCGTCCGTTCTTTGCCTTGTCCTCTGCTCTTTCATCAGCGCGACCGAACGCGCGGGGCCGAGCGCGGGTCCCCACCTCGTAGGGGCCGAGGAGGCAGGAGCCCTGGCTCCCTGCTGCCAGCCCCCCGGGTGCCCAGCTCCACATTCCAGGGTCTGGCTGCGCCTTCACATTCCTGCTTGGAAACTGTCACGTTACAGTGTCGTCTCCCCTCCAGCGCCTTTGTTAGCATCTTGAAAATTAGTATAGAGGATCAGCTCCCATTTGAAATACATTTTTTTCCACTGCTATTGTTGAATTATTTTTTTTATTTAAACACAGTACAATAAACTAATCAAAATTGCTAGGTAGATATTTTAAGTAATTGAGTTCTGATGTTCTCTAAATGACAGGGCATACATATATTCACTGCTTAGAAGTGAAATAATAACAATTAATTTGCATAGTACGCTGCACTGCGTACACTTAAATATTAATTTTAAAAGCCCCACAATAAGCCTGTGACTAAGTAGATACTATTATATCCTGGCAAGGTCAAACCCAGAAATTTAGTTTCTTCAGGTTTGCGGACAACAACAGACCTAGCTTTTTATTCAAAGCAGCCATAAAAGTTCTCCAGTAGGATAACAGCGCCATTGTGTGAACCAAAAATAGACTGAAACCAGCCCAAACACGGCAGGTGGGTACCGGAGACAGATAAGCCGGCCCAGAGCAGCGCGGCAGGGGCTGCGCAGCCTCCCTGCCCGCGTCCCACGGGAAACAAGCCCCTGCTTGCTTGCTGGCACCGAGGTTTCTCACAGACAGGTCTTCGGAAACTCTGCCCATGCAGTTTCAAATGAAGCCAGAAAAAGAAATCTTCTAGACCGGTACATCCTCTTCCCACTTTGGGGCGTGCCTGCTACGAGCCCTCCCGCAACGACACGGCCCGCAGCGCGGCTTTCTTCGGGGAGGCAGAAAAAGCACGTCACGCCTCGGTACCGCGGGCACACCGCCCACCAGCCCGGCCTGGGCGAAAGGTCGCCCGAGGAACGTCACCTAACGTTCATAGCAGCAGGGTATGCTGCTTGCTCCCTACCTTCAAGCAAAAAGTATTTTTTCATTGTCACAAACCCCCAATGACAGAGGCTCTTGCGTGAACACAGCACGTCCTGAACGCGCCGGTTTGTTAGGAAAGCTTTGCTCCTGCCAGCCAAAAGTGGCCAAGAGCCTTGATCAACAGGAGACTAGTATCGAGCACGGCAAGAACCGCAGAGCACGCAATAAAAACTCTCAACTGTGTGACCTGAAAACAGAAACCTCTCCTGAACTGCCATGGTGGGAACGCGGGTGAAGGGCATCAGCTCCATCGCTCGCCACCTGCGCCCAGGGATCCAGACGCATCCTGCCAACGCCACCGGCATCCCGACAGGGACCGCCTGCGTTTCTCCCCAACCCCTCCAAGGTGGATCACCTCCGCAAAGCAAAGATTTTTTCGAATCTGCAATGCTGCCAACCCTGCCGCGATGGTTTGAGGTGCACTGGCACTCCATAGACTCGCAATCCACCCTGGAGATCAACCCCATTTCACTACGGTCTCAAGAGCGCCTGAAAACCTGGTAACTTGTACTGTCTTAAGCGCAAGGTGCTTGAACCGACAAAATAAATGACACTTTAATATTCTTCACTGCCAGCCTCAGTTATCCACTGTCCAGCTCGTTCCAGACTTAGCGACCACAGCTTCAAGCCCGTGGAGAGCGCTGCACGGTGCCCGTCCCAGCAGCTCCCCGCGGCAGCAGCACACAGCGATCCTCAGCCCAGGTGCGACTGCTCCAGCAAAGGGCCCTGGGCTGCAGCGTGATACAAACCAGAAGGGAACTGCTTTTATTTGCACGCTGAATAGCTGCACGAAAGCAAAAGGAAATACATTCTCTTAGTACAGCAGAAATATTCAAGTGTGTGAGTCAGTAGTTCCAAAAATACATTTCATAAGCTGCAAAACAGATATGTATGTTGCCATGGCACTTAAGCAAAATTAACAAGTCTGAAGCTTGTTTCATATATGAATAAAAATCCAAGCGATCGTAGTTTCCTCTATCCTCAGCTGCTTTATTGCTTGCACACTAAGGTCAGTTTTGCCACTGATTTCATTTGTTTTTTTCCAGATTTGACTTTCAAAGCAAGACTTCTAAAGGGCATTTAAAGGGGCAGGTAGGTGCTTAGCAGGATTTCCACAAGTGCCTGGATAACTGAATCGCAATGATGGTTAGATGGCTCCATGCTTCTCAAAATCCTATTAGACACCTGTCTGCAAGCCCAGGCACCTAACGCCTGCGCAAATCGGGCCGTTAGAGCGGATCCTGCACTGTTACAGTTAATGGGAGCTCTTCCACAACTTCAGCAGGATGGAGCCAGCTCCAAATGAGCGCTTTGATTAAATTATCTCTTGCACACAAAGAGCAAGGTGCACTTAGGTGGGTGTTAACAAAAAAAAAAAAGAAAGAAAAAAAGAAACCCACATTATTAATCTAGGCTCTTATTCACATCTGTTTAAGTCTGGAGCATCTCCAACAAGGCTTACATTCCCGCAGTTAATGCCAGTAGGAGGAAGAGCGGAATGGGAAGAGCAAAGAAGTCGGGTACGACAGAGGGGCGGCTGTGCCAAGGCAGGGGGCCGCGGCCCCGCTCCGCGGGATACCGTCTTGCTCCACCAAGGGGCTCCCGGGCCCAGGGAGCATGCAGTAACGTGCCCAGCGGGATGGGGACAGCCACGTCACCTCACCCGACCCCGTCGCACCGCTCGCCTCCTCTCGCCAGCGCCAGCGGAGGCATCTGCATGAAGCAATGCCTTCTTCAGCCTCGATTGCACGTCACCTTCACGGCCGCAGGTGCTTCGCTTCCCTTCCTCCCGCACCAGCAAGCCCTCAGCTGCTCGCGGCGGGAGCATCCTGCAGGCAGAGCTCTGGCCAAGAGCCTTCGGAGATTCCTTATTACACCGACTGCCTATCTCCTCCTCTCTCCAACTTCAGTTAATTCAGCACGCCAACTGCAAAGAGCAGACAGCTGTTTGTCCCCATACACTGTCCAAAGGCACATCCAACAGAGGCCAACATACCTTCATTGTATACAAGATGATTTACGTACGTATATATACACAGTAGGTACACACTGTGCTTTCAAACAGCCAGGCACCTGCCTGTCCTCAGCCACGCGCTGCTGTACCAGGATCGTTCCCACCGCTTCTTGAGAACTGGTCAAAAAAAAACCTCTCCCCAAGATACACACGTGTATTTTCCACTGCACCGGCCAGAGCTGAAGCACAAACACCAGCAGGAGAACTGGGTTTTCAGGACTTACTGTCACCACCCCTCCCAAAGACGAAGTCGTCCCTAGCTGTTGGAGGGATCAGACGTTGCAAACGCTCGCTTACCAGTGCTTACCAGTGCCTGGAAGCAATCCCGTTCAAAGAACACAAAACGAGCCCTGCGAATCAGGGCTACAGGATCCAGCCCCAAGTCTCTTCAGAGCTGGCAGAATCAGCCTTGCTATACTGAACCCCTTTTCTTAGAACAAAACGTGGTAAGATCCTGTGCTCGGTGCTCCTCTAAATGCACGTTTGCGATGGCTAATTTTTAGTTAAACCAGTCCATATAGGAAAGTGCTAGAGCTTTCAGTGTGCGGCATGCAGTAACGTGAACCCAAGTATGCTTCCCATGGGAGTAAAATTAACAGCCAAACCGAGTTAAGAATCCTTACTATGCATAAGATAAGACCACCTTTTGCTTGCATGGGGAAGCTATGAAAGTTAAACCCCTTACAATCTCCTTTTAGCTCAGAAGGCTTCAAATGAAAGCAGAGAACAAGAGGGGTGGATTTTTTTTTTTTGGCAAATGTTAAATGTAAAGTCGCATAAAAATTTTTTGCAATATGCAAATAATTTCTCAGCAATTCACTTGTTTTTGAAGATGTGTGTCACTATAATCATGCACCATAAATCAAAATTAGGTGAGAAAAATAATAAATTAGCAATTTTCAGGGATTTAATAATCTTGCCTTTATAATTCACTCCAGCATATCAGCACCATTTTTACATTAACAGCCTTACTTTCAAAAATAGACATAACACTATCATAACATTTCATGCTTTCAGGTTTTTTTTAAAGAATGTCAAGAAGCAACTCCCAGTGAGTGTTTCCATCAATCAAAGTTGAGACGGAGGGGGGAGAAAATAACGAGAAAGGGAAGGCAAGGCCCTGGCCGGCCCGGCAGGAGGATGGGGAGGACCTGCCTCCCCGCTGCCAGAGGGACGCCCTCGCCCCAGCTCCCAGCCCCGCCGCTGCGGGCAGCTCGGTTCAGCTCTCCGCTCGCCAACTGCTTCTAGAAACACGTCTAACAGTCACCAGGGTTTGCCGAAGGCGGCGACGGAAGACCGAGGCTACAAATCCTTCTAAAGACCCCACGGAAAACTTTTTAAGAGCAGTTAAGCTACCAATTGCTTTTATATTTGACTGTAAAGTTTAAATTCTTTTTTACTGATTTGGACTACGTTTTCATTACAGTTCACTGCAACGAAATAAAGGTGTCTCAAGTTGTCATGTCACTATATAAGCCCTCCTGAAAACTCTTGGAAGAAAGAACATTTAGAGTTTGAGGAGATTATTTCTGTACAGATCATCATGCTAAAGTCACAGATTTAAGGAAATTTGGCTGAATGTTTCCTAAGCAGCACAAACCCACGAAAATATATTTTAAAAAAATCTACTTTATGCATTGCAAAGCAAGAGGTGGGACTGCTACTGCATTTATCCCTCTGGGCTCCGCACCTTCTCAGCGATGCTAACCTCCCCTGGTTCCCACCAGCCTCGGACCCTGCAGTTTGCTGCTGGAGAACCAGACAGCGCGATCTCGGTTTTAGCCCTTCGGCCAGTCTCCTCAGCCTGGTCCTCCTTGCTGATTCAACAGAGCAAGGCCAGCCAGAGCACCAAGGCTCAGTGACCGCACGGGCATTTGCTTGTTGATGGCTCTTGATATTTGAATATTTCTGATGATAACGTATCGTATTGCCTTTGATCCTTTTGCTTTGTTTTCCCCTGTTTAATGGCACTGGCTTTAGCGAGTGTGTGAATTTCTGGAAGGCAAAAAAACCTCCTAAAAGTCAGCTGAACAGCAAAGGGGGATGGGGGAAGCAAAATTACCTATGGCCAAGGAGGTGACTGCTATTGGCTAAAATATACTTCACAGTAGTTTCAACTATACTCAAAACTCAGCTTCTACATAATAGCACTCTTAATAATAAACCTGTTTTTTCCCTGCAACACTTCTGCAACTACCCCTGTGTTATCACATCGCTGCTCTCCAACCCCCACGGCTCGATTTCTTTACTCAATGTGACATCTGTCCACACTAGATTGCAATAACCCTGGGCGACTGAACATGTCTCCTTACGAGTCCATAAAATTCCTAACACAAACATGGCACTATCCAAATAAATAAACAAATACTAATAAATGGCTGTTAAGGCACTCAAGACCTCCAGAGCCTGTGGCTTCGTTTCGCCGCCCGAGACGTCGGGGGCACGTTCCCGCTTCCCTGGCGAGGACAGGCCTGTTCCAGCAGGACCGGCAGCAAACGGCGCGGTCACGCGAGATCCTTTTCAATGCATAAAGACTTCCTTGTTGAATTAAGTTTGTTCATGCTACAATCCGAGCACCACATCTGGTGCTCACAGTGACCAAAACATTCCTTGTTAGCTTCCCAGTAAATAAATTATTTTCTACAGAAACACTCCAGTGACTAAGATGAAAATAGTGTGGAAAAGGAAATGTGCCGGACCATTTATACTGTTTTTATACGTCGTTTAATGGGCAGAGTGCTGCTGAATACCAGGCTGCAGTTCAATTGAAGTGTTCCACTGTCATCACCAGCAGCTGCAGAACCCCCGAGACTGAAACACAGCCCTCCCATTCAAGCTCATTTCATCCATTGTTACTTATAATATGATCTAAAGGAACATTTGCAGGATTTCATAGAAAGTTTAAATGTTGTTTGATGAGAGCCATTAGATATTTAAATCTGAAATGAATGACAGAGTAGCAAGAGAGGCAATCACAGCACACCTAACGCAGAGCTCTAAACTTCATGGCTATCATCTTCACTTGTTCGCGGCTAATATTTGCAATGGCGCGCGCGGCACCACAACGGCAACAAGATCCCTGCCGGATGAAACCCGGACTGACATCGGTCCTTGCTGCAGGTATTCTTTTTCCAGAGAACAACCATTTCTATACGAGCTGAGCGTAACATGAAAACACCAAATGGCGTCTCCTTCTTTTTCAAAGTCATCCCGTTGACATCCAGAGAAGATCTACACCCAAAGAACGGGGTACTGACTGGCAGGATTTTGCTACCTGAACGACTAGCACCCTAAACTTGCCGCGCTGGTTTTCCCACCGTTCCTGCCATGAGCGTCTCTGGAAAAGGCCCTATCCCAGCGTGCTGCACAGTGCCTCCAGGAGCACCCTTAGCCAGGGACAGAGCGGCCTTCACACAGGTACGAAAAGACCTCAATCGTTCACCACCTATCCACACCGTACTCCTCCCAGCTATCGCAAAGACACATCTTTCACTAAGCTGCTTTCGCGGAGGCCTAGCCTTACCTGACACTTGGCAACCCAGCTGATAAGTTTTTCCTCTCCCATTTTTGCCCTTTCCAAACCCTACCGCTTACCTCTCCCTGCTCTTCTAATTTGAGGAGTACTGCATAAACACTCTTCTTTTCCACCTCATCCTTGTTATTTCTGGGTCTCGCCTCTACACCTCTGCAACTGACTTATTTTTCCTATTTTTCTTCTGCTCTTCTCCGCATTTCTACTCTCTCTTTTGGGGACTTCAGGGTTTTTTCTTATCAATACGTTCCACAAAGTCAGACCCTTGCACTTTGTCTCCATTTGACAGAGCAGTAAATAGGCACTTGCCAGGCAATACCTACTCACTCCTGTGCACCAGAGTTATTAATTTGATGGTCGCCAACTTCCCTATTCAGTCCCTTCCCACCTAAAACCAAGGTGTTGCCTTTCCTGATTCAGCCTCCAAACCAGTCAGATCACAACTTCAGAGCAGGCGTATTACCTCTCCTACCTCCCACCTCTCTGCCCATCCTCTGGTTTCCTTCCACGCCCTTTTCCATGATTTTCAACCCAACAGAGGATGACTGACCTGTTCTCAGCCCTCTTCTTTCTATCCATTCCTTCCTTTTTTCCCCCCATTGATATGGTTGACGGTTCTGACCATAACTCTTCTCCACCTTTGAGTCTCTTGCCCCTCTCTCCTATTACAAAGACGTTCCCGCTGATTCTCAGTCCTGGCTGGCAGTGCCAGCCATCGCTTGCTTCGCTCCTCCTCTTGCGACGCAAGCTGTCCGGGTGGAAATCCCGTAACCAGGTAGACATGCTCCACCACAGACTCCTCCTCTGCTCCTTAAATTCTGTGCCCTTCCTACTAAGCAGCTCTGCTACTCCAACTTCATTGAATCGCACACCCACAACCCCAGCTGCCTTTTCTTTGCCTCGTTGCCTTTCATTCTCCTGGCTCTAGCTCTCCCTCAGCATGGTGCTTTGCCAATTCCTTCCAAAGAATAACTTCGCAAATAAAACATGACTTCCTCCCTGTTCTTCCCCTCTGCCTCCTCCAGCCTTCTCCTCCAGCCTCTCTCAAGAACAGAAGGTTCTTCTCGGTTCTCTCTCCTAAGCCCGTTATTATTTTCCTCCAGCGATCCAGTCCGCGCTCTCTCCTCATTGCCTGTCTCACCATCTCCTCCTCTGCTCTGACCCTAAACCTCCGTTTTCTCTCCTCTCCACCTCCAGCTTTACCCTCTCGCAACTCAAAATACATCTGAAAACCCTCTTGACTGCACTCCCTCCTTGCCTCCTTCTCATGGTCTTCCAGTCCCCATCGCATCAGCCATACATTATTCACCAGCCCGCAGACTGGTTCAGCTGCCGGGATGAGCCGACCACAGCTATTTATGCCGAACAATACCATCTCTTTGTTTTCTTGTGCTCCCCAATCTGTCTATCCATCTGTTCTCCCTTGTTTTATACTCCCATTTTAAGCTCCTGGGGAAGGATCTTCCTCTTTGTTTTGGGCTTGCTCAGTCACAATAAGGTTACAGTTCAGGAGCAGACCACCTCAGCGTTAAGATTTTTCAAATAAATAAATAAAACCTAGCTTTTACTTGGATCCAACTTGTTCAAATCTTTCTTTTAACAATAACAACTCTCTTTAGTTAGAGCAGCGATTTTCTCAGAAATATTTTCCTCAGTGGACTCAAAAAATGAACCAACTTTGATTCCTGGGAAATTCTATCTAAAACAGGGTTGGAGGGAAGCAAACAATTACAAAAGGCAGCAAACAACAAGCTTTGTCTTGGACAAAGATGGAAAAACAATGATATTTTCCTTCCTGGTTTTCGGTTGTTTTTTTTTTTCTTTCTCCAAAGTTTTGAAGAAAATGTAACAAAGATAAAATTATGTTTGTCAACATTTTTTGTTAAGGAAGAAAAGGATTTCCTATTTGCTTCTTGCCCCACTTCTGACGCCCGCCGCTCTCCGGATGAGCGGGGCTGGCCGGCGACACCGGCCGGCCCCGCGCGACTGGAGCAGAGTTCGGTGCGAGAGGCAGCGCCTGCGGACAGACGAGCACTTGCCAAAGTATTTAAAAAGCAGTGGCCTCACATTTGCTCTCCCCCTCCTATGCGCTGGGAAATTTCCCTCCGTTAATGCAGATTATTGGGTAAAAGGTACAGGAATAGCTAAAGAAGCAGCGCTCCAGGAAAGGGACAGGCTGACCCTCGAGGTAAAAGGACTTAAAAATAAGTTTTCTTGGTTTCTGCTCAGGACGATTGCTTGGAAAAAACTTCTCTCTTTAAAAAGGGCCTTGTATGTTCCCTTAGCACATTACCAGTCATGAGAAACAACACGCTGCGGAGGAGCGGGAACCCATTTGTTATTCTGGACATACAGGACCTGACAACCCGGCTATCTGTCCGTGAACAATACCTCACTTGTGCCCTCGCTGTAAATTGTGGCTGGATTTTCGGGAAACAGGTGCACATAAGCCTGCCGTCTACGTTTAGGTCTTGAAGCAAGCAGGAAGCCTCATTTTAAGCATGACTACCAAAGTATATCCAATGACAGTAAGGGGAACTTGAGGCACTCTGGAGTCAGAAAAACAGTCTCCTCCTTCGAATCCCAAGGAGGGACTTCACGATTCCCAACTTTAAATAGCTTCATTTTTTACTGTCATCTTCAAAACCCATATATTTCAGGCTGACATGGCCTGGAAACCCACTGCAAAGGAATCCGGGATTTCTAACCCAATATCCACGCTCCGTTTTCCCCCCCGAGCCACGATGTACACTATACACCAATATCAAAGAGTTATACGGACAAGGAGCAAAAACCCTGTGCTGAGAAACAAACAGCCAAACTGCTCTCTCTACAGAACGGTAACCTTTTCAGAGGTCTATTAATTTTGCAGGTTTTGTGGTGTTTGGTGTTGGTTTGGGTCCGCCCCCCTCCATTTTACAGACAGGCCAGTTTACTTCCCTTCCTTTCATAATTAACCTGATTTTAAATAACAAAAATAGCGTTACCATGAGTATGGTAGAGTCATCGAATATTGCAAGAACTAATGCATGGGGAAGAATTAACCATATACAGTTAACTAATTTTCAAAATGTGTTTCATGTATTCCCTGTTTCAACAGGAGAGCTTTACGTCGAAAGCAAAGAGGCAATCTCCAGCACCCTCCTGGACAGAGCCCGGAGGGCAAGCAAATCAAGAGTCGCTTCTCGCGTTCTTGGTGCGACCGGACAGGTTTTCTGGCTCCACGTACATGCAAGGTGACACTGTGTTAGCCAAGAGACACCAAAGGCTAGGCACAAGTTGGGTTGGTTTTGGTTTTTTTTCCTGCTATCCAAACTAAAACCACTTTTGTAAACCTCCTGTATGTGGATTTTCTCCCTGGAGACATAGGTACTGCAGGGAAGCAGCCAAATGAGGAGGCCCTGATCGTACAGCGCGTTGCCTCGCCCTGGTCTTGGTCTCGTCACAAATCTGCGATGGATTGACAAAACCTACTGAAAACAGTTCTTTCTCCTTCAAAAATAATAATAAAAAAAAAAGGTGCACTGAGCCAAAGGTTACATTCTAAAAACTGAGCCCAAATTAAATTAGCCAAAGGATAAAGCATCAGGGATTAAAAAACATAGAATGTATTTTTAAGGAAATATCTCCTTCATTAAGACAAAGACGTTTCAGTCATTTCATCTGTAAGAAATGTAAACTATTTCCTTGCACATGCCAGAGTGCAAGCCATATTCAAAGGTATCTCATCAAGGCACTTCTCAGTGGTTCAAATCTATGATTTAGCTCACAGAGCGGAAGACTGACAACTCAATTAAGCTTCTTATTGTAGGCATCCCCTAACCCACTGAAAACGTACTCTCCGTTCGGCGTGTCACCAGGTACTTATTGCTGCTATTAGCCAAAGGAGGCAGGGTCAAAGAGCGTCCTCATCACAATTACACCCTACGCCGCCATTTGGAGAAAGAAAAATAAAAAGAAAAAAGTAAAACCTTTCTTTTGCAAAACCATCTTCTTGTGATTTGTAATTAATTTAGATCTCGCATAAAGTTTTTCACTGTGAATCACTCTGCAGCCATTTGTTGAGGTTTTGGTTTTTTTTTTTCTATCTCATAAGATTCAGAACAGGAAAATTAAGAAAAAATTCATCCGGATTCACTACCTCCATTACATGAATTGCATGAAAAAGGCAAAACCAAGCAGTACAGTGTTCTAGAGATTTTTGTTGACTTCTAATATAATACTATAATAGATGAGAACAGCATTTTCCTTCATTTTAAGTCTTCTATTTGATATTATCTCATTAAATATTGCTGAAGAAGAAAAACATCCCGTTTACAGGATAACATCTACTTATAATTAAGGCCCTTCCAGGCTTTAAACAAAAGACACTATCCAAGAAAGTATTGATATTTATCTTTTTCTTCCTGACATAAAAGAAAGTCCTGCAAGATCTCTGAACACTGAATTCACAGGCCACGGACCAAAACACTGCTCGGAATCAAACCCGAGCAGCTTTAGAAATTGCCACCTTTATTCTGTTGGTGAGAGCCCTTCATCTGCAGATTACCACTGCCCAGAAAGAAAGGTAACAGCGACTTCAACTGCAAAGGTGATTTGTCAGCTTTAATAAACAAATAATAAATAAATAAGCTAACTAAACCAGAAAGTGCCAGCCCCACAGCTGAAGCATCTCATTGCCCCCGCTGACCTACCCCAGCACCCAAGGGCTCTCCTGCAGCCCATCTCCCCCCAGCTGAGAGCAATCGCTTTTTAAACCACCTCCCTGGGACCGCCCTGGCTCTGGGGATTTGGGTACACCTGCTAACCACCCAACCCCTACGGACCCCAAAAAAAGCTTTAACAGAATGGGATTCGCAGCATGAGCACTATGGCCCTAGAATAATTCGCAGAGGTCAGCGACCTTGGTCTGCAGAAGGAGCTCTGTCCTGCGTGAACATGCGTTTGCAGATAAATATTATGAAAGCTTAAAAATATTTTTTAATTTCAAGCAAAATAAAGCCCTGGTGACCATAACACACCTGTAACCCAGACTTCGTTCCTTCGACCCTGGCTCGTATTTCACAGCTGAGGATGGCCCAGCTCCAAGAAGAGCTCCCAAAGCGGCTGGCACAAAGCCGGGAAGCCGCTCCTGGCCGTTTCTAAAGACGTGGCAGGTATCACTGTCATAGCTCATCAGCCTTCGGGCTACCAGCCTGACCACGGCGGCAACACCGATGATAGATTTTTCTTTTTTCTCCTTTTGCGGGGTTAAGATCTCATTTCCAACGCTCCTGAACGCGAGCGCGGTGGCCGGGAGCTGTCCTCCCGCTCGGCCGTTGGGCCTTTCCCCCCCTAAGCGGGGGCAGAGGCGACCCGGCGCTGCTGCACGCCCGCCAAGGACGCGGCGCGAGCGCCCGACGACGCGGCGCCCCGCCTGGGGCACGGCCCCCATCCCGCCCGCTCACCCGCGGCCGCCTCCGCTCCCAGAGTTTAGCAGGTCCCACAGTGTTAAATGAAAATGGAATTTAATCTTGTGCGTTTATACGAAAAAGGGCAAGTGGAAAAAAAAAAATCCTGGTGCTTTTAGTCCCTTTTCAATAAGTTATATCAAATAATGTCTTTTGCTAACTACATTAGAGAGCAATTATGACTTAATGGCTGTCTAAATCCATTATCAGTGTACATTTAACCTTTCAATATTTAAAGATAATATTTAATTTGAGCAAATTAATGGACTGCCTGTGAGACCAAATATATCTATTTAGTCTCTCTGGTTTTCCATCAGTGATATTTCCCTTTAGATATCAACTTGTGTGACAAGCAAACTGGTAAAGTCGTTCCCTGCATTCATACTTCAAATAAACATTAATAATACGGTGCTACAATGACTGGAGTAAAAAGTAAAATCTCGAATAACTACCCGATTTACCCGCATTACTGTTCACATTATTCTCATATCGCTCCACAGTTATTTTTGATCCCATACAGAAAATATATTTATGTAGTTATCTACCTTCTTCTCACCATTTTCACAATTACTGTTGTATTAAAAATTTTACTATGATTCCCTTCCTTCCCTCTTTGAGTTACAAAAGCATTCCTAGCACAACGCACATTCCGTGTCCTCATGAAAGCGTGCAAAGGTGTTTATGAATTTTCAACACTGCCTCAGAACAAAATTCTTATTTCCAAATAATTTACACACTGAAGAAAGACCGCTGCACAGAAGCTAGCAGTCCAACAGCCTATTTAAAAAAAAAAAAAAAAAAACACCAAACACAAAACAAAACCCAAAAAACCACAAACACGCAAGTAAACAAAGCCTGATCACCTAAAGACCAAAGGACTCATGAAAGACCCTGCTCCTTTCATATTACAGTTGCCATGGAGTCTTCCCAAAATTTCAAATTAAGATGTACACTACTTAATACCAATTTCTGTGCTTGTTCCAATGACCAAAACCCCTCATTATTTAAAACGGCAGATTCAAAGTGAGTTTTCCACACCTTTATTTTGAACAGCTAAATCAACAGCCAGCTCTCCAGAACCGAATGGCTTCCTCCAACTCACCGATGACAGAACGCGAAATTCCGATCGCTCACTTAGACGACTAATGACATAGCATGGAAAACTACAACTGCTTTGGTAAATACTGACACAGATACAGAAATTTCAGTTTAAGGAAGAAAATTTCGTCTTCATTCCAGGAATCTTGCATTTCAATTTCAGAAAGCAGAGGCGAAGCAGCAGGGAACACCTTAAAATACATGCCTCCTCAAAATTTAACTGTCTGTGCATGATGCTCCCATGATGTCATCTTTGTAGTCTCTTTTCTCTTAAATAAAAAGGTGATAATGTTCAAAGTTTGCACTATTTAAATAAACATAGGCAAATTATTGCACTTCACCAATGCAAGCATACAAGTGACTGCAAATGCATTATCATGTCAAAACCTGGTGGAGTTACAGAACTAGGTTGACATCTTATTCACATATTGAAAGGTTAGAGGTGTTCCTCTGTGAATAAGACGCTTTAAATATAGTTTGACTTTGCACATTATGCACGCTTCTGATTCCATGGTACTACTTATCAGGTTCTGTGACAAAACGCAAAAAAGTTTTTTAGTTGCACGAGCATGAGTCTGGCACGAATCCACTGAATTCAGTCAAGTTACATCCAACGCATACCATTGTATACAAGTGGAATTTCGCGCGGTGCTGAGGGGTGGGATCCCTTCCTCTGGCAAACTCAACGGGACTCCTCCTTAAGTAGAAGTCCTTAGGAGTTGGACCAGAGTTTAAGAAAAATTACACATAGGTTATATCTTGACGCCTGCACAACAGGGAAGGTTTAACAGTAGAAGAGCTGCTTAAGCTATCATTCACACAGAACTTCAGAAATACAAACGACCCTTAACTCAATATCCAAGAGTGCATCCAAAGCGGAGGGAAGTCAAAATGCAAGCATTTGCTTGCAATCCTATTGCAAGCCAAAGGATTACACCAGTCTGCTAAACTGGGAGAGCACGGAAAATTTTAAGGAAAATATTGAGAGGAGAAAAAACAAGCCCCACACACTTAAGGTAGGGATCTCATCGCTGATATCCAGGCACATTTCCTTATCGCTTTAACCTCTACAGATCACCACCAGCATGGTGGGCGACACAGCGCGAGGATCTACCTCCATCTTAGAGACAGCCAAGAGCAGGGACGAGGCGTTGGGATCCTCTTGACTCCAATGCAAAGGACTCCACGTTATCAAGCCCAGCCACGCAGCAGGTCTGTATTTTGGGTCGAGGTTTTTATTTCAGACCAGGAGACCACATCTAACTATTCCAGCCCTAACAGAATCACACAATAGAACAGCAAAACGGACTCTATCTCCTGCAAATAAAGTTCTCTCAAAACCCCATAAATCTATAGATAAGGCAAGCAAGTTCACTTATTTAAGCAAGGAGATTTTGAAAACAACTGGCAAAAACCTGCTACACAGACACGTGCGTACATAAACACCCTATGAATTTCCACCAAGGCACCCCACCTTGCTTTCTACAATCCAAAGTAAAGCAGAAATATTCAACTCACAAATTCCAAGGGAAGATTTTCCAAGAAAAAAAAAAAAAAACAAGGTAAAACACCCAGACTTCCCAAGGCAAAGTCCAGAGGGTAAGAGCAGGAAAGACAAGGAACACCAGCCTCCGCGCATTTCCTTCCAAAGAGTTCCAGTGGAAACCTCCTGCTCCCCGCTCCTTACCTTAGGGAAGCAGCAGCACTCCCACCGCCAGGGCCCACACGTGCCCAACCCCAGCCAGACTCCATGGAGCCCCACAGACACAACCCATCACCTCCACCCACGCCCCTGCCCTAACCAGCTCCTGCAGTTCCTCTGGTAGCTCAGCTTAAATCACTCCAATTAAGCAGCCCACCCAACACCTGCAGGGTCTCCACGCCCACGGGTAGCTCTGCAGGTCAGAAGGCACCACGGGAGGCTTCAGCTGCGGCAACGGTGGGACGGGACTCCCTTAGATCTACGGAGACGGCACCTGCTATCGTGGCATTGCTCCACGGCACTCTGCTCCCTCCTGGGAACAGCACGGAGCAAACTCAACTGGGGCAAGTGCATGCATGCATCCGAGAGACACAAATGTCGGGTTGACTTTTCCTATCAAAAAAGGCACGTTCCTGTAGAGACACGCCACGCGTTGGGGGAGGGGGACAGATGGAGAAGGGAAACATGCTATTTAAGTGCTGGAACAAGAACAAGTGAATGTAAACTGGCCATATTTAAATTTTGTCAAAACATTACAATAAGACTTCTGGCCATCAGGACTGAGATGCTGGAACACTATTCCAAGACGATTTTTCGATCAAAAACCTTATCAATTTTAAGACAGAGCATGACAATCTAAGCAAAACCAGGCACCTGGACCTGCTAATCCAAAACCTCCCTTCCAGTCCTAACCTCCTTTTCAAATACTCTAATAAATGGCATTGATACACATCCCCATGTCTGTAAACACCAAGGAAACACCCTGCAGTACAAGTCTTTCATTAGGAAGCCCAACGGCTGGCAAGTGAAGACACAAACATGGGAATGATTAACTGCGAGTGGCCAGCCAGCTATCTAGGGAGAGGAACTGCCCAGGAATGTGGGATTACCTGTTTTTAACAAATCCATTAGGTAAGAGATTGTATTTTTTTTCTGCTGTTACTTGTGAGATGCAACAGGAATCCCAGCTGTTCATGGGATCTTACCCGACACCACCTCACGATTCACGTGATTTACTCTGGAATACAAAGGGATACAACAGCCATTACGGTACTCGCCGGCACGGCATCGGGCAGAAAAAAGAGCGTAATTCCTTTTGTCTTTCTACCGGAGCTTGGTTTGAACCAAGCACCAACTGAACGTTGTAAGTATGACCACTGATGACTCTTTTTGGTTACACATGCATATATTTATTTATTTTTTTTAGAATGCTTGTTTTTATGCAGTAAGGTTATTGTAAACATTTTTCTTAAATACCCTCAAGAGGCTAAAAGAAACAGTGGGAAACTAACAACCCATGGACAGGAATGGTTTCCAGCTTATTTTATTGCAAATTGTTGTCTGTAAGCTAAGACAGCTTTCTAGTTTAAAATTTGCATTTCTTCCAAAAAAAAAAATAAGTATCTTCTCCTTACATGGCTAAAGCAGGACAACCTGCAGCGCTCCAGAAAGGTCTCTGTCTTTGCCCACAGCCTAAGAGACTTCAAGGCACGACGGGATCGTTGTGATGTTCCTGCCCGAAACCATCCACGAGCCCTCGCAGAGCCCTCCTCACCCTACCGGGCCCACCATCGCTGACCTTCAAGGAGCGCTGTCCTGTTTGAGCCATCTCCTCCGGCTTTTTCTGAATTCTTGAGTGCAATGGGAGCATTTATTCCACTTGATGGGGAAAGTAATTCTGTTTGTAACACGACATTGGCTAGTGACTACAGAGTAGACATAGAGGCTTTGGTTTTTTGTGAATGTGCCAGTGAAAACGATGATACTTAGAGTTAACTTTAAATGCTAGAAACTAGCGGCAGACTTCTGTTTGCTCGGCAGCACATACCAAAGATATGACACCCAGGTCTCTGCAGAAACTTTGTCTATAGCTCAGCTCTCTCCAGAGGAAAATACCACCGAGGCTCACTCAAAAGGGAATTACTGGTAAGCTTCTTAGGTGCAAGCTCCGAGCCAAAATTAATCTTGAGACAATTAGATCTAACCCTGCTCAGCAGAAGACAGTTAAGCCCGAAGCTGTCGAACCCAACACCACTGAAAATGAGCTTTGATGGTCGGTACAACTGAAGGAAGCGGATGAATGGATGCTTACATGGAGCTGGGACTCCGCAAGAGCTGAATGTTCGGAGGACCAAGTTTACGTTGGGGCCCTCTGGCAAACACCAGAATCGGAGAGCGAAAAACAAACAAAGACTGTTATGCCTTAGCAAACCTTATTAATTTCAGAAATTACAACCTCTGAAACCAATGCCAACAATTAGGAATCAGAGATTGTCCTTTGGTTGTCATCTTAAAAGCTCAAAGAGGACTATATCTACAGACCTGAAAGAAGATAATTGTTGGTTAGACTTCTGTTTGTGACCATCAGAAATGTTACCTTAATTTGGCCTTAATGACCTATAATCTCTTTTAGCATATGGCTTTTAGAATGGTTATTATTCAGCTTGATCTATGGCTATAATGGAGCAGAACAGAACTGTGGGTATAATTAAAATAAGTTCCTGTAAAAGTGGAATATGTAGTACATTGCTAATGTGTAAATGACTAAATAACTTAATTAGGTGAAATGAAGTGCACTTATAACCACAGATGCTTAAGCCGAATCATGATAATGTTGTGTGTGTGAATATATTTTTTTAAATATGTTTATAACCCAAACAGTAGGACAAGGAAATAGAAAGTGTACACTAGTTACAAGGATGGCAGTGAATTTTTTAAAGGGAAGTTTTCGTTACAAATTAACGTGAAGCTGGTAGAGAAAAATCATCTTTAAAATCACTTCAAAACGCTGAAAGGAAACAACTTTTCCGTAGGCTGTCCCAATCCCTGCGAACATTTTCTCCCAGCAAAATCTCAAGCAGCGTATGAGAGAAAATTATTCCTCTGGGCAAGCCTAAAAGAATAAATAAATAAACGGAGCCCTCCTTTTGCAAGCCCACCTATTCGTATCATGCCTTTCCATGCCTGTACCTATCTCCTTCATTAGCATGAGTATGTAGGGCAATGACATGTATAAATCTGCAGAATATAGGCAAAGAGCCCAATCCTCCTCATAGGGAAGTCGGCAGGAAAATTCCCATTGCTTTCAATATCCGAAAGCCCGGCTTCCAACTCAGGGGGAAAAAGCACATAAAGTGCACTTGACGATTCAAAACATGGGACTGATCTTGACAGTCTTCCATCCCAGACTGCCAAACTGAAGATGAGAAGCTCTAAAAATCACTTACAGCACTTGTATTCATCGATTCATCCATATTCATTCTTCCTCTATCACTGAATCCTTACTGTAGGTGAATGTAACATAACCACGAGCACGATGAGGAGATGAATAAGACAAATTATTGAATGTGTGCTTGAAGGAGGCTTCAGCCAAATAAGCAAGCAGGAAATGTGTACTTTAATTTTACAATGAAGGATAAAACGGAAGGGTACAAGGCGGCACCTTCACAAGTACCTATGGAGCTGTAGCATGTCTTCTTCCCAGAACACAATGATTCTCCTCGCTGCCCTCGCTAAAATAAAGATACTTTAGACTTTATCCCATTAGTTTTCTAGCAGAACGCAAGATCCTCGGATAGCATAAAATGGCACAACTTGGTGGGTGTTTGTAGAGTTACGCTGATTTATTCCAGTTGTGGGTCCGATAGATTACATAAATCCACCACCACTTCCATCCGCATGTTATCTATTATTTTTTATTACTCAAAAGAAAGTCAAGGTTACCAAGTTGCAGTGCCCAGATAACATTTTCCGATCAGTTAACTTTCTCATATTTATTAATTAGCTGCCTCTAATGAGAAAGAGAAGTGCGATATTTGCAGTATTTCTGAGTGAGCCAGACACAAGAAGTGTGAATACCCACCAGAAAAACTGTTTTTGAGCACAGTTCATAAATCCAGTATTAGACAGTAAGCAGCCAGAATTTCTGATGATTCTCTATAACGAACTTTTCCAGTTTCACCGATCGGTAAATGAGATGTTCTTCCTTGAAGTCCTCTCAGGAAACTCTGATTAAATTAGAAAAGATCAAAACCCTGTTCAAGTTGAAAATAATTTGAAAATGCTACAATGAATGCAGGAGAGCAAAATAGCTCTTGTATGTAAGCAAACCCATTTTAAGGCAAAATTTGGACTGAGTCAAAAGTCTCAGAATAACTATTTGGAATCTGTTGCTATTAGTCACCAAGTTGGAAGAAAATCAAAAGATGCTAATAATGGAGACGTGCATTCATGACTGCATAGACACTCTGCCACTCCGAAGGAGGCATTTTATAGGACGCGCTGTTAAGAATGAGATGAAATGGCAACGCAGAGAAAATTTCCTCTCTTAAGGTACAAAGGAGAATTGTACCTCGCAGGAAGGGGAGAGGAGGTGTTTCCCTCTCCCGGGAAGCGTCACCCTCAGAAGAGACTCCATTTCACATCTCCTCCTTGGGAGCCAACCGAAATCAATTAACTCTGCAACTGGAACCAATTAACCCTCTAAAAAGCACAACACCAAACACAGTGGCAGTCTTTAATAAATGTAATAAATACGTAAATAATAACATAAAACGCTGCGGTGAGAGAAGAGTTTTCCAGTCTATATGATGTGGGCTCTTGATTCTTCTGAGATGTAAGAATGAAGGATTTTGTGTTCTAAAAAAATTAAAATTAAAAAAAAAAAAAAGGATTCAAGTAGACCCAGGGGATCTTTAAGATGGGATTCATCTCATTTAGCCGTAGCCATCTATAAAGCAGGCATCTAGTCACTGAGCTGCCTTTACAATCAGTTTGAAGAGATGGGTACCTTGAAAGAGCCATCTTAAACCCTTATCTTAAAAAGGGATGAGCCTCCCTGCCTCTTTACAGGCACCTATCTCCCTCCAGCGACATGGAGGCACCTAGATGATTGCGTTCGATTAAGATGCCAGGCTGACGAAAGTCACGGTAGGCAAGATGGGTGCCATCTGTGAGCAGGCGAGCAGCCCCGTCCTTCCCCCTCGCGACACTCCCCTCGCTCGCCTTCGGGAATTCTCCCAGCAGCGCCAAGGAGAGATCAGGAAGAGTCCTAGTTCTCAAATCTATTTTTTAGTCTTAGGTCTGGTATTTTTTAAATGCCCTTCCATTTTTATTCGCATTGTTATTGTTCAAACTGACTTCTGATAAATACAACAGGCAAATTTGAAAATGTCCTACAGATTATCCATTTTCATTTTTGCTCTTAATTTCCTGTGGAACTAGGTCTTTTAGGCAGCGACGGACAGGGAAGAGGCTTAAGCAGAAAAATACGATTGCACGAATATTAACAAAATGGCAAAGCGACTCCAGAGAGCGCACAGCGCTTGTGACCCCTTGCAAGCGCACTGCAAAGGGCCGGTCAGCACGGGGGGTTTCAGCCCACCCCGGCCGAGGCCACCAGAAGTCTATTTTTTCCAGCAGTGGGGACAGGTCTGAGCTGAATAAGAGGGAACAACTTGATATTAAAAAGAATAAAGCTGCTTCTTTTATAATCCTGCACTTTCTATTTAAGCTCTTTCTATTTTGGATTAAGAAAATAACAACTCTGTGAGGCGTGGCATTAGGCATTGCCCTGTTTACAAACACATCACAATTTTGCCCAATGGCAGAGCCAGAGGATGTTTTTTTACAGTTAAGAATATCTTACAAAACAGATCGATATACATTTTTTAAAGTTTAAAATATCATACTTTCAGTATAATAAATCTCATCATCTCCTTGTAGTCAGATATGATGGGTTCAATGGCCACATAAAACACTTGGGCATTTACAGGCAGGGCGACTCCAGAAGCACAAAAATGCAAATAATAAATCACCTTATCTGTTTTCTGGTTAAGTTTTGGCTTACAGTGTTTTCAGTTCCTTCCTCCGTTCCTATTCCTTCACTTCCAAATTTTAAATAGATAACTTCTTCTGCACCCTAAGCAAGAAAACATTGGAATTAAAGGGGACAATTTTGAGCCAAGGGCTTGAGTTACTGTACTAGTCAGCTCCAGACGGCCACACAGTCCAGCGGTGGTTTTTTTCTGGAGAATCCTTATTTCTGGAAGGTGTTTCACCGCTGCCCCACATCACACTCGCGGTGCAACGGCAGAGCTCTCTACCCTGGATCTGCACTGCGAAAAGACTAAATCTTGCCCCACAGTGTTCAGATAATGAAGGTTTAATGAACTGCAGTGTTTTTCCTGTCCTACAGAGCTTGCATTCACAAGTCCAAGGAAAGAATAAAAACAACTCAGTAAAGGGGAAGAAACAGAGAAAATGAGATGACAAGCATCTGGACGAGCTGGGACCCATGTAAAGGTAAGAAGTGACCATGCCGCTGAGCCAATACTACTGAAATAACCGGGATTCAACTGAATTCTCAACAGAGGCTCAAAAAGAAGTAAAACGTGGGTCACTATATATATATATTTTTTTTTTTTTTTAATTTGACAGCGTTCTTGTGCTTCAGCTAAACTGGCTCTGTGGTTAAAAAGTGATAATTTACTGCCAATAATTTTATTGTTTAGGATTTAGGCCGCAGCCAGGGAACCAGCACTCCCCTGGAAAGGGGGCATCTCCCGAACAACGCGGACGCCGGAGAGCCTGTGCGCTGACGGAAGCTGTCCTGAGCTGCGTGTTTACTTTCTGATAATTGGTAATTTTGCCATGTTAACTTCCTAATTGGATATCAACACATTTTCAGTATCTGTTGTACGCTTCAGTCACAGGCAGGGAGATGTGAAGAAACATCAGTATTTCACACTGACCAAACCGCTTAATCAAATCTTGACATGAGCATGAACCTGAAGCACTCTCACCGCTATGTTGCCACTAGTGCCAATTAACCGCTTCAGTTTTAAAAGGCAGAGATAAAAGCAAAAAAAAATATGGAATATAGATGAGAAAATTAGGAGAGGGAAAAAGACAATGTCCATTAGTTAATGAGCTGGTTCATAAATTAAATGCTCTAATTTGTGGTGTTTACAAAATATCTAATTTTAGGAACATGAATTTTCCTCTGTTTATACAAGACGACACAGTATTTCCTAAGTAAGTAAATCTTTCCAAAGAGTATAAAATCAACAAAGCGATTAGACACAGAAAACAAAAGTTAAGCAATGCATTTGCTAACAACTCAGATCCTGCAGAATAAAGCATTATCTAGTCTCTAATCAGGACTTAACACATAATTTTTCCCGAAGGACTGTAACGGACAAAATACTGTTAAATAAAGTTGGCTTAGGAGAGCCCAGATTAGCACAAAGAACACAAGTGGGCCCGACCAATACGAGTTTAAGGCAAACCAAAACCAACTGCTCTGGCAGCAGACAGCAACTAGTAGCTGACGCTAGTTAGTCACAGCACGGGAAGATCCATCTGTAAGCTCGGACCAGAAAAGCTGCATCATTGGTACAGGAGCAAAATGAAAGCGTGCCTGACAGGTTAGTCGCATCAGAAATCACAGAATATGCGATTTATTTATATTTATAAGATCAGGAAAAAGTATTTTCCAAATCTTTGCTTCCATTTCTCCTTCCACCCTTTGCCACAAGCATTCAGATACTACTGAAAAAGTACCTTAGGTCTGAAAAATAAAATAACGTGTCAGCGTCAGATGAAGTCATACCACAGAACTTGGTACTGTTTCTCATGGAGAGGACATTCACAACCTTGGGTTGACTACACAGCGTTCATTGCAAAGGAGCAGATTTCAGAAAGGCTACGTCAGAACGCTTGTCTAAATTCCAGGCAGATGTGATTTATGCTATAGGAAATGCTGTGTCAACGAGGTTTTGCAGTATCGTTAGGTCTTGAGAGTCCAAACCATCCCCCCTGTGCACAGCCCAAGCAAAACAGTTAATCCCGGAGAAGCAGGAGGGGCAAAGAGCCGGGATCCTCCCGCACACGCGGCAGGGTGAGCGGCAGGGCGAACCCGGGACGTGCTGCGATGGTCTCAGGGCTGCAAAACTTAATCAAGCTATTAGGCCACTTTCTTTCCTTTCAGGAGGTCTGATGGTGAATCTGCCTTATCACGAACGCAGCAGTCTCATCCCTGCCCTTCTCTCAAAATATCTGCAGCGTTTAAACAGTTACAAGGCCTAATGGACAGCAGTCATTTAAGGATAAGGAGCATTTATTCCTAATGCAACGCACCTCGAGCAGCACGGCACTAAGTATTTACACTGCATTTCGGGATCAGCTGCTCTGTGTAGTCCCCATAATTAAGTATGCAGATCTATAAGGAGTTAAAAATAATTTAATAGTTATTTCTGTGTTATAACTGTACATGCAAGCTTCACTGCTGTCACTTCTCCCTTTCATGACAATCCCCTCAAAAATGAGGGGACCTATGCTATACCCTGCAGAACTGCCAGCGGAGATGGACCATGCCCACAGGTACTCCCAAACCACGTTAGCGCACGAAAGGTCACCCAGCCAGCCTCGTGGTACTGGAATGACAGAGCCAGACTATGTCACAGCCGCATCCCCGCACGTCTTTGTTTCTAAAAAAAAAAAAAAACCACTGGAGAAACTCTCTTTTGTGTCGTTTCATTAGCCACCGATATTTCAGCCTCGCCTCGGTCGGACCTGGCAGTCATCGCACTGAGGATCTGCGCCCAGGGAACAGCATCAGACCTTCATAAAGAGACAGGCAAGAGAAGAGTCGCAGGGAGGAGCACCGCACATCGCGTTAGAGTTTGGGGAATTTATTTGGGTTTGCTCTATTTGCAGAACAACTTGCTTCCAGGCTGAAAGTTTCTACGCCAGCCTTCGGCCCGGTTCAGAGGCAAGGCACAAACTTCTCAGAAAGGTCTGTAATGGAAATGCTGACAGACCCTTAAGTCTAGTGGCACTGGCAGGTGCTCCCACAATACAAGGACATAATTCAATCACGCTTTTGGCTGACGTCACGAAGCACAAAACAACTCAAATGCTTTATGAACAGTACCAGAACCCCTGAGATTCAATTACAGCCTTGATATTCGATCAGGAGTCATACTTAGCTGTTTTTAATATAACAAAACATTGGTACCAGTTATTTATCAAATAGGTCAATCGTATTTAAATGTACAGTCAGAGGAAAAAGTGCATCGTGCCATGTTAACCTGACAATCCCAAATCTTCAGGAACAAGACAGGCTTTTACTCAAGAAAAACAGCACCAGGAGAGAGTCTAATTTTCATATACTACAGAACAAAAAGAACTGAATCCCTGTTTTCTTAGGGATTACACACATGCCTAAGAATTAATTCAGCGATTTCCATTTTTTTCTATTTTTGGACCCCTAAAATTATCCTGGCGGAGGTACTGATCGCTGGATAGTGAATGTAATAGGCAATAGGTTTTTTGTTTTCTTTGGTTTTTTTGGTTGTTTTTTTTTTTTAAATAAACTTTGCTGGAACCCACAGAAATAGCCCATGGGCCTGAAAGGATCTGCTGTAACAGCAAGAATCTGAAGATAAAATCTCCTGTTTGAAGCCTCCCCGGTTCGGCACTCTTAGGAATGAAGCACCATCCAGGGAAGAACCCCTTCTGCATCAGGCCTGAGAAGATGGCCTGCTGCGGCTGGCCGTACAGACGGACGACGAAGCAGGGTGCCGCAGACACAGGCGCACACGACGAAGCAGGGTGCCAAGGGCGGCACTGGCAACGGGAAGTGCGTTAAAGGGCAGGAAGGGACGGAGCTGCTGGGAAGGCTGCCGGCAGCGTGCCGGCTCGCAGGCAGCGGATGACAGCCTGCCATGGCTCACAGAGCCCCAAGCAAGAGCGACTTCGCCTCTCCCGGCAGCCGGAGAGCGCGAGAGCCTCGGCTCCTCTGCCCCTGCCTCGGCACAACACGGGCGCCCACGCCAGGGCCGTCAGCGTCCCCTTCTGCGGCAGCGACTTAGGCGCTGACGCAGATTCCGAGCAAATCCCTGAATGAAGGAGACGAAGCCCAGGTGCCAGGCCCACCGAAGCCAGCTGAAAACGTAAGCGGGCTTTCGGCGAGAAGAGGACCAAGCGGCTACCGAACATGCAAGTGCAGCGCCCGGCATCTCTCCCCGGTACCCCACTGAGACGGCGGAGCAGAAGGCACCGCCAAGTGCCAGATACATCATCTTAACCTCGGAAGCCTTTTCACCAGGTGAAAAGAAAATCATTATATTCAACAAATCAAGTCTTAGGGGATTAGACAAATTCCACAAGAGTACTCTGCAAATACAGCAGCGCGTGTGAGGCGTTGTTTCCAAAATAGATCAATACCCAGCACAGACAACAATAGATTGCAGCTACGTACTGTCATTACTACCAATAGTAGTCTTGAAAGACATCGTTAAACGGTGACTGTCACAATAGCTCTCACGCGAACAATGCTGTTACTGCACCTTCGCAGGAAATACTTTCTCACCGCTCTGAAATCCACCACGATAAACCCATTTTTAAATACACCTGGTTGTTTGATATGCAGATCAACTGCGCTAGTGTTTACCTTGGCAGAAAGAGTAAATATGCCAACCTCTCTCAACATTTTTCCTATTTCTGGAAGTTTGCTAAGAAAAGAAATTACACAACAGCCTCTGAAAACATTAGAAAAATTATCTAAGAATTTGGTCACTGCCACCCCTCCGCTCTGCCAAGAAGCACTAGGCAGAAAGCTCTCCCTGCCAACAGGTTAAAGAAGAAAATTTAGCAGGCTAGTGTTACAAGACCATGGATTTGTGCCCAGGCGCAAACCCCAAAGTCACAGGTTTGAAAACCTTTGAACGGCACAAATGGCAAGAGGCAGGTTGTGGCATTTGGGCTAGATCCCGCGAGGCACACGATACCTCCCGCATGACAAAAAAAAGCGGAGGCCCCTCAACATCTCATTGCCTCAGACTGACGGGCAGCATCGGCTGCATAAAGGCAGATGAGGAAATTTGGTTGTGACTTTTACTTAGCAGTTAATAGTACAGAATAAATAACACCAAATTAAATTATTCAGGGGACTCGTTTTAACTGTTGTTATTCCTCCTGTCTTCCGAGGTGCAAGAGGAACTCCACGGACTATCTGCAGACACTGGCAGATGGTACATACTATTACATGTATATTAATTTTATATGCCCACATCTTCAGCAAGACATGTAAAACATTCCCAGGCTATGCCGGCTCTTCTCTCTGATGACCACGCAGCGAGCTTACTCGAACTAGAAATTTGTCTGAGCAACGACAGCGTGATCTGGCTGGGGGGACGCGTCTCGCCTAGCCCTCGACAGCCAGAACGCAGCGAGCTACGCCGCGGCAAACCGCTGGGTCCTTTGGTAGAGAATAGGCATCACCAGAACATGATTCACAGCGCTGATCTGAAACGCCTTGGGGCAACCTCTCCTCTGCCAGCTATGAGGAGCGCTAGGAGATGTAGGCACCTGACTTTCGTAAGGCTGCATTTCATAAGCTCCAAAACAACAGGCTGCCTCCGATTCAGGACATAAAAAAAAAGAATTTCCACTTCTTGAAATGTAATTTCTATCCCTTTTTAGTTCTGCTTTGATTATGCCCACCGCCCCGGTATCATTTATCTGGGAAAATTTTGGTAAAAGATCTTTAAACCATTACAAACACATACCCTGTTCCTTATTAAACAATTGCAGATCTGTTATCTTGGCTTATGGGAACTGATCTAAATAGCATCGTGATATCAAACACTGAAAACCACAGGCCTGGGGCCACCGGGGCTCCACTCTTTTTCTGGGCCTTGCAAAGACACAAATTTCCAGCTACAAAATGTAGTTTACCATTAGAAGTAAATGTTTGATCTGTAAAGCTTACAAAATGACTTTGTTTATCATAGCAGATAAAAAAAAAGGAATAATTTTAAACTCAAAACAAAACTGTTTATATGACAGCTTTTAGTGCTCCATGATTCTGTGCATTTAAGAGAGATTCAAGCAATTAACAGCATAAACTTTCATTACATAGTTCTATTATATATGTTTATGTGACTTAGTTGTTCATCTGTTATTTAAGTGATTTCCTCATTACAATAGTATGGTAAAGATATTTGCTGATCTTGTCAAAAAATGTCAAGCAGTTCATTTGCAACATTCCTGGGATCCAAAAGCATGTGCTTAAATCCTTTTACTTACTAGGTAAGTAAAATATCAAAGCAATTCCAAAATTCAGTACTGGTTTAAATCATTGGGGGGGGAGGATAAATAAATTAAATCACACGTTCTTTCTGCAGTAGCCAAAAAATAAGTGTAAGTGGTAAAAGATTAAAATTTGTACGAGCTGGTGTCCATGAGATGCACAGGCTGACAATTATTTGTGCCTATTTAATGTTTCTTGGGAATTTAGTCAATGGAGGCTGCGTTTGCCTATGACAAAAATCAGTATGAATTTGGGAGTGGCACCAGTACAAATCTAATGGGAAGAAGCCAAATTGTACCTCACATGCTCCCAAATGCCTTTTTTCCCTGCATCCCTTACTGAACACGTTAGACAAGCTTTATACTCCTACTTCATTCCAAGTCAGACCCAAGTTCACTGGTTTAACAGATACACTTTGTTCACGGATACCTCGTATCCACCGAATAATCTAAAACGTTATTTCTGTTACTGCTAAATTTGGCAATGGCAGGCACAAACGTCTCCTCCAAGTGACATTTGGCTGGATCCGGCCCCCAAGCACTTCAGTCTCTCAGACAACTAATGTGTATGTTTTTGAATTATTAAATACATTCAGGAGTCTTGACAAGGTAGACACGCAATGATTATGACAAGGAGTATTTAAAAAAAAAAAAGCTACAGTATCCAACAGGCATGACTGAACTGTTTCAGATACAATTCGCTTAGATCAGATCCAATGCAACCTTTTTGCAGAGCGTTTGTTTAGACCCTCTTCCATGTAATAAGGCTGGTTTTCTTCCAACATCAGAAATCAAGGGGATTCGAGTCTTTTTTTTTGTCCCTTTTTTTTTTTTCCTGTATTTTTTTTTTTAATTACCAAGACAGGACCTTAGCTTCCAGATTTAAATATACGTGTGTGAGTGTAGGTGGCTGTGTCTCTGGAACGTCCTCTGCAGGATACACTCAGTTTGCCACTGCAAGCAAGAGACAAACTCAGAAGTAACCTCTCTTCTTTGTAACTAAATATTTAGCTCCTCCAAGTATGCACTCCGGTGTCTCAGGCCAATTCAAATACCATAGCGTGGGTCTTTTTCTGCCCCCACAGTACTCTCTTTAATAGGACTCGGAGGGGAGGAGGATCGAACGCTTCGCAAGTAAACATAGCTGGAAGGATGGGAGGTAACTAGCATTCTTCTTCTTCTTAATCATAATTACGAAACATCAGGGATGAAAAATATGGAAGCAGTTGCCTTTGTGTATCTAAACTATAGCCTCAAGTATTTTTCAACAGGCGAAACGAGAGAGGAGCATCACACAGCGCAGCCAGGGGCTAGCAGCAGCAGAGCCGGAGCGGGCGAGGGGCCGGAGGGTCTGGGGCTCGGAGGTGCCGTGCCCTGCGCACCAGAGACCTGGAATGGCGCCTGGCAAACGGGGGAACGTGGTGCAACACGCAAGCAAAGCCAACACCCAAATTCAATCATCGTTTTCTGTGTTTTCTGACATATACCATTACGAATGTGGACTACCCCTCAGAGCCACCTATGGAACTGCAGTAGCTAGGTACCTACTACGCTTCTTTTCCTTCAGGATTAAAAGTACTCTTCTGATCCATATGCTTAAAATTTCTCATGTATGGTCTTTTTTTTTTTTTTTTTCTCTCTTTTGAGTGGCAATTCTGCATTATAACCCCCCAAATAAATCACTTTCTTCCAAAATCCTCCCTGGTAAAGGGTGTGCTCTTCCCCAGCACACACACACATTATTCCTACTGACGCTTAGCGGGACCCGCGCACGCATCCCGAGGCGTGCCCAACCTGAGCAGCTACCAAAACGTTTCCAAGATAAAGACTGTATTTAATTCAGTTTTTCTGATGATCCACCCATAATACCAAAATTATGCACCTTTCCCAGAAGGCCACACTCCAAAAATGAACTGTACTTAAAAAACTGTATTTGCTTATAATTTACTCACAGGCACATCCAAAGAAAAAAAAAAAAAAAAAAAAAAGACTTCAAAACCAAGCTGAATTTGTGATTCCTTAGTTAAAGATGTATTAATTTGTAATCACTGTTATTCTAATGTAGGACAAGCCCTAATCAAACTAATGGCAAAATTAAAAGTAAGTCTTTAAATCCTTTAAACTGACTTTGCTTTATTCAGTGATGTCTGTGCTAGCAAAGATTTTCGATTTTTTTTTTTTTTTTTGTGCAATAGGAATGGCCAATCATAAGAATTCAGTTATTCCACTGCTACTCACACCCACACAATATTCAAACATATACATAGTGGGCAATCTATAACAGATGCTTGAAAACTTAGGTAAAATTAAATACTTAAAATAGAAGAAGCAGAAATTGAACATAATCAGGAAGATGTGGGCTTTGATTAACAGTTCGAAAACCGAAATATGCCAAATGTGACAGACCTAGCAAATTCTTTAGCACCACAATTGTTGAAAAACTGCTTCAAAATCCATCCCCAAAATCGAGCACCAGCAATCATCATCTTCCCCTTATTTTGCCATGGTTCGCACTTAGATGATGACAAATGCTTTTACTGCGGAAGCTAAGGTAAACTAGTCAGAAAATCTTAGAAGATCCGGGAAAATTAAATTTATTTTGGCAACTGTCCTAAAAAAAAAAAGGGGGGGGGGGGGGGGGGAAGGGCGGAAGAAAAAGAAAAAAGAAAAACCCTGCTTCATTCTAATGGATGGGTATTGTTCAATTTAAGTAACAGGTATTAAATCACTTTACAAATACAATATAAATTTGAGGTAACTCCAGGGGAGTTTTCTTAAAAATAATTTCAGTCTTCACCGATTCTCCCTGTTAAGGTCAGAGTCTCTAAACCAGCATGGCTGAATTGTTTTAGTGCTCTCTGCTGAACACCTGCAAACATCAAACAAAAACTCCTGGTCCTTTACTGGGTTGACAAAAGCCTTTCATGTGAAAAATGCTCCATGGGAATGTCACGGCTGTGGCTCAGGTTACATTCCTTTCTCCCTTGCAGCCCTCACCATTTCTTAACATGGTAAGAAGCCATGTTTGTGAAATTAAAGATTAAAAGGAAATGTGGCTTTACTTTATTTTCATTCACACATTACAAATCACAATAGAGCATCATATATTAGATGAGTAAAAAGCTGTTAAGATGACTTTAAGCATGAAATATTACCACACTTCGTCAAGTACAGTTAGTTTCACTTCACTGCTTGGGATTACTTCTCTTTGGGGTCTTTTTTTTTTTTTTTTTCTTTCTTTTTTTCTTTTTTTCCCTCCCCCCCCATAAGAGAAGTTTCAGGTTAATGCAGAGGAATGACCTCTGTGGTTCCCCATCTCAGTAAATATAATTTTTAAAACAGGACCATTAAGAGAAGGTCAGCTCAAACTTCAGAAGGGCATCTGTCCAGGAGGAAGAACAGGCTGCATTCGGATCGCTAAAATTCCGTATGATCAATATGCATAATTAGAATAATAAACTGTGTTCATATGTTATTAATGGAGCTATCTTTAATCCTCCTGTATAGTTACAGAAAACATCTCTCGAAGCAGTCGTCTGGGCGCTATCGTATCAAATCTGAATTTCCCAAGTCCTGGCTCATTCCAACACGGCACACCAAATATTCGGAAGAAGCAAGACTCTGGCACAGAGCTAGCTGGCCAGCAAGAGCACAGGGAAACAATAGCCACGCTTCTCCTTCACGCAACTGCATCTTCAGGCCACACACCCACCCTCTCACCGAGCACCAGCGAGGGGCAAGTCACCCATGCCTCCATTCGGGCAACTTTTTTGAAATCTCTGATCATTCGCTACGAAACTCCCTGTCTAATAACCAAGCAACAGATATTTATATAGGAAATTCAAAATGATTTCCCCTTAGAAGAGCATACCCTGTGCTGCATGCCATTGTGCAAACGAGCTACCAACATACAGTATACGTTCCTTTATCAAGCAGGGTACTTCATCCTCCACCATCAGAGACCGGTGTACTCAGGCATTTACATGTTCTTACAGTGTGGGAGAGTTCAGGTGTTATTTCAAATGGTCTGTATCTTAATATTACTAACTTACTTCAGCTCCTTAAATCATTTGTATGTCTAAAATGATGTGTCAAAGTTACTTGAATGCTTTCAGAGTCAGAGACAGTAAAATACAATATAACCCCTCGATTTCACTCACTGTTCAGATTTGCTGTCCTGTGGTATTTCTGATCAAAATGACTTCATAGATGAGGTTTACGATGCATTTATTAAATATAACTATCTATCTAGTCAATTGCTGTTACACCAAGTGTTAGTTGCTGCATTGACTGGTATATAAGCATGACCAATTGATTTGTCTGGCACAAACACTCTTCGCTTCTCTCCAGTGAAAACAAATATCGTGAATATTATGTATTCGGTTAAATCAGTTATTAAAATTATGTAATTCAGAAAATGACAAAAAATAGGATTAAAATCTTTAGCTTGTGAGATACAAGGCAAATCATGCTTGGAAAGTTATTCAAGCCTATCAGTAAAATTCTCCAAGTCACTATATTCATAATACAACCAAATTTGTCAAGCTAAAACAAAAACATGTTATTCTTTTGAAAGTCTGAATAGAGTAACATTCACAAAATGAGTGCCTAATAATTGTAGGCAGCATTTGATCTAGTATCTTAAAAATGTATATTACAGACTACCTTCAAAGTAGGAAGTCCTTCTTTGGAAATAGAAAGTTAATTGACGTACTAGTGCATTTAATAAAAATGGCTATACTGAATACACAGAAGAGGTTCCTTTAATTGAGTACGAACTGCAAATACCAGGCATGAAACCATATGCAATGACGTGTTTATATCTAGATATCCACTGGCAGTTTGCAGTGAAGACTTGTCCAAATTTACCATCTGATTTAGAACAGTGCTCTGCGTATAACAATACTACGTACAGTGTGTTGGTATGTGTAATTGCCTGTGCTTTTAAAACACTGCAACTCTCTACCCGGAGATGTGTTTGTGTCCTGTCCAAAACACCACATCCGCAAGGCAGGGAACCCTCTTAAACGAACTTCACAGAAGAGTAAGGAAATTTCAAATGCGTAAGTATCTTTGCTAGTTTTACTTCTAATTTGTCAGGCATATAAAAGCCTCTATATAAAACTTCAGTTGCCAGACAATTACTGTACACGTGCGTTCTACCGCAAAGAGCTCTGATATTTCTTTTGTCATCAAACAGGACTCCTGTCTTTACGGAATGCAGAAGTTGCCCCTACAGTACTACTACAGCCAAATAAACAAACATACAAACAAACAAATCCTCCAGTTAAATTTCAGGGACTCTTCAAAAGCGGTCAAATATTTAGAAAGAAAATGCCCCAATTTCCACCAGGAAAAGAAACCAGCCTGAAGACTTTAATTCACCGAAAAATATTCCATCAGCAAACAGTGATCTCTAATACTGAAGAGTTCTTTTCCTGGAAGAGGTTGGTGTTTATACTCGGATACGTGCTTATTTATTTATTTATTTATTTAATTTAAGCAGCCTTCAATTCTTATTCACAAAATTAATTCTCACGCAAGATGTTTTGATTATCATTTCTGACATAGAAAAGATAGCATCTGAAATTGTCCATAAAAATCTCCCATGTTCAATCTAAAAAAGAAAAAGATTTAAACTAGCTCCCCTTGAACAATTATACAGATGAGAAGTTTAAGGTTTTTTTTTTTTTTAAATCATAAATGTATGGAAATACTGTGAAAATGTCCCAGTCTTGGGGAAATAATAACAACAACAACAATAATAATAATAGACAGCGCTTAGGAATAATTCCGCTCAAATCTGAATGAATCTGCTCCCCAGAAGAGATTAACACAACCACAACAAAGGTAATGCCTATGGATAAATAACTAACAACATTTTAACTACATACAAAACAAAAATTTTACATACTTGAGCCAGTAAAATGTCCACTTGCCAAGGAAGTTGGTCCATTTTTCCCACTGCTCACAGGAGGTGAAAACATCTAAAAAAAAAAACAAAGAGGCATTACTACTGGAAAACAAGAGATTCCCGAGTCCACTGTTAGTCAAAAGTTCCTTCCACGTTCGCTGTGAACTACGTTAATAGTTGGTCTACCACGAAACATCATCCCCCACAGACCTGAAAACGAGTCGATATTTCTTACAGCCCCCACCAGCCCCTCACCACCATCATCACGTTTTTATTAGGCTCATTAGCTCCCCAAACAATATGCGCTTCCCGAAGAGTTTGAGCAATCCCAGTCCCCAGCAGCGTTATCCAGGCTGGGAAGCGGGGCTCGCTCCCCTCTCCAACTCTCACGCTGACAAAGGCGAAAAAAGTTTTTTTGTTGAAACCTTGGCCATAAATGTAGCAATGTCCATTTCCATCCCGCTTTAGGATTTGCCTGTCATATGTGAACCCAAATAATAATAATGCAAAGTGCCACCTGCCCTAAATTCTCATTTCGTCTCTAACACGAGAGCAATTTGAAGCAAGGCTCTCTCCCTCTCCCCCTCTCTCTCCCTCTCTCTCGCTCCCTCTCTCTCTCCCTAGCATTTATTTCGACCCTAATTGGTTTCTCTCTTCTTCGACGTGTCTAGTGGATAATACGCACCTTCCCTGAGTCAGAGCCTGCAAAAAGCGAAGGAACAAATGGAAAAAGTGCAACAAGCAAAGAGGGGGCTGCAAAGCTGCCTCAGGCTACGTTTCCTGGCCAAACTTCCCCAAGCCATTCCTCCAAAGCAAAGTCTGGAGCAGCAGCAGCAGCAGCAGCAGCACCAGCCTGAAGCAGCCTCATTTACACGGGGGTGGGGGGGGGTCAGGTTTTTGCGGGGTGTCGCTGGTCTTTAGGAACATACATGCATCTCACAGCAAACTGCTTCTCCCCCTAAATAAATAAATAACTGGATAGATAGATAGATAGTCCTGACATATTGGGGGGAAGGGAGGGGATGGGGAGAGGAAGGAAGGGGCTGGAGGGGGAGGGGGAGCCTGACAAAACTAGACAAGTGCACACGTCCGGATTAACGTTTGGCCTCCAAACCAGCCCGGCCAGGAGCCGCCCAGAGAGACAAAAAGTACTTTTTCTTTTTTTTTTTTTTTAATAAAAAAAAAAAAGCACCATCTAGCTGGGGGGCCTTCGGAAAAGATTGGAGCAGTTTTAATGACAGCAGAAGCCATATGAGATTTCAGTGAAAACTTTAAACTGAGACAGTCATGGATTTCTTTGCACCTTCCATGTGCCAAAAAACGAAACAAGGGAAGAACTGAAAATAGAATATAAGCAACTAATTAGCAATTAATTAGTTCATGTGCCAACAACGCTATAAAACGTAAAGCACAATAAAAGTGCTAGATATTGTTATTAACTAATGATGAGAAATGTTCGTTTTTAGGGGCGTCTCTTTTTGCATGAATTATTTTAGACATCCAAGACATTCAAATAAGCTGTGAACACGATTGCATCTCCCATCACATACAATAAGAAATAATAAAAAGACTGTAATTTTTGTTTTTCTTTTTTTTTTTTTTTTAAGCAAAAAGATATTTACCATGGTTCTAGCTGCTGATTAAAAATTGCCCAATGTACTTAGATCACAGTTTTGTTTTGGTTTTGTTGGTTTGGTTTTTTGGTTTTTTTTGTTTTTTTGGTTTTTTTTTTTTTAGTTTAACAGATCAGCTAGAAGATATTTTTTTACAGCTGTTGTTAATTTCCACCGTTGTTTCTTACCGCACTGAAATCCAGTAAATCACTCAGTTCTTTGTCCGTCCCTAAGGCAGCCATTCGCTGTTGGTGATGCATTTTAGCAAAATCACACAAACCTAGAAACATGGAAATAACCGCAATCAGAAACCCAGTCCCGAGCCTTGCAGGAAACACAATCGGATTTTTCAGGGGGGTGGGGGTCGGGGGTGGGTAGTTGAGAAGAAGGGAGGGAAAAAAAAGATGGAGGGGCAGCAAAAACAACAACAACAAAAAAAAGCGATATTGTATTTCCAAAGAGGCGATCGAAACCCGGTAACATCCACTCTAAACCCAAATCCGGAGGAGAAAAAAAAAGAAAAAGCCTCGCTCCCGGAGCATCATTTATGCAACAGGAGGTTCAGCGAGGAATGAATGAGGATCCCAGAGAAGAAACTACAGCCATCCGCTCCCAACTTTTTCCCTTCTCCTTCTTCCACGCAAAGTAGCGTTTAGAGGCAGAAACGGCAAATAGCGATAACAGCAATGGGAAGAAGGAAAAAAAAAAAAAAAAAAAAAAGAGAGAGAGAGATGCAAAGTCGCAGGCTACGGAGGCGCCGGTGCGGAGGGACGCGGGGCGGGGGTGGCGGGGCCGGGAGGGAAGCAGCGAGCAGCCTTTGACAATTAGCCCCAATTTCTAATTTGCGGAGAGGAGGGGGGGTAATAACAACAACCCGGGAGCGGCTCGGGCCTGTGCGGAGTCATCGGCTCCCTCCGAGCGCCGGGGGGAGGGGAAGGGAGGCGAGGGAAGGGGCGCGGGGAGGGAAGGGGCGCGGAGCGGAGCAGCGCGGAGCCCAGCGCGGCGGCCGCCCCGCCGCAGCCCCGCCGAGCAGCGCCGCGCCGCGCCGCTCCCCACCCCGCCGCCGCGCCGCCCGCCCCGCGCCGCCCCGCCGCTCCCGGCCCCGCGCCCGCCCGCGCACCGCCCCGCCGCGGCCTGCCGAGCCCCGCGCAGCGCCGCGGAGGAGCGCGGGGCCGGGCGCGGCGCCGGCCGCCTACCCGCAGATCAGATCATGGAGCCGCAGCGCCCGGCCCGCCGCCGCCTCCCGCCCGCGCCGCACTTTTGCAGGGATTATACTTTAAATTTCCCCAGCTCGCGCACATACACATGGCAAAGCGAGTTTATACGAGGCTGCAAATACACGTGATGCGCAGACTTTGCCAAGAGGAACAATATTTTTTCCCCTTGTATTCTCCAGTCCATTTTTTTTTTTTTTAAATTCTGCTTTGTTTTGGTTTGTTTGTGATCCCCCCCCCCCCCGTGCCTACAGCTAAATTTCAAACCCGAGGTTTTCGATTTACGGAGAGCGTTGCTGCAAACTTTGCAAAAATCAGCCCTTTGATTCGCTTTACGCTCAAGTTTCTGGGGACGATGCCAGCGGCCCCCTCCCCCCTCGGCATGTTATACTTTTATTTTACATTTTGCTATTGCAGGCCCGACACACTCCACAAAAACCAGTTCGCCTTCATTTTCCGGTAGGAAATAAAGCACCGAGTTATCACGCTTAGCGTTTGCACCTTGGTGTGTATCTCACACGTGTAGTTACACCGTGTAGCTAGAATGTATATTTACACACGCGAGCAGTTCTGTGTGCACACACGCGGTGTACTTTCTATTTGCATTTACACATCGAATCACTTGCACCTCTTTTTAAATAACGCATCGGGATCGACAATTTTAAAAAGAAAAAAAAAACACAGACAAGTTACTCTAACAGCAAATTGTAACTTTACCTTAAATGGCCACAAATATGTTCACAATATTCCAAGGGGGGAAAAAAAGGAACAAAAATAAAAAAAAAAAAATAAAAAAATAAAAAAAAAAGAAGAGAGGAATCTTCTGCCAAAGTGCTTTATTATCTCACACGTGTGTGACCCTCCAAAACCACGAAAAAGTACTGTAAGTGTCAGTCCTGCTCCGGGGTACTCCACAGCTTTACAGGCACCCTACACCTGGCTTTGTTGGGATTTGGGGTTCCCGACCACCAAACGCCCGCCACCAGCTCCCCCACCCAGACAGCCGAGACGCCAGCCAGCCAAAAAAAAAAAAAAAAAAAAAAAAAAAAGGCAAAAAAGAAAGGGAAAAAAAAAAAAAATAAGGTCCGACAACTTTTCCCTCTATTGTTTTTACAAACACATGGTGACTGACAAACTGCGAGCGCCGTGGCGGCTCGGGGACTTTCCCCTCTGTCCTTCCTTAAAAAAAAAAAAAAGGCAAAACCCCCCGAGCGAGCGCGGAGCCGCCCGTCCCAAACTTGTTCCAAGTTTACAGCGCTCTCCTCCTCCTCCTCCTCACCACCACGGCCTCCCCCGCGGAGACGCGGATAATAGCATCTTTCCCTGGAAGACACATCGCCAGCCGCTCACATCCGGGCAATGCCCGCCGCCTTATAAGCGCCGCCGCCGCCGCCGCCGCCGCCGCTCGCAGACAATGACGAGGAGGGAGGGAGGGAAGGCGGGAGGCGGGCGGGCGGGACGGACGACCAAGATGGAGGGTCCCGCCGCCCCCCCCCCCCGGCCGCCGCGCCGCCCCGCAGCCCTCCGGACCGGCGGAAGAGCGCGGGGGCGGCCGGGGCGTGAGGCGGGCGGGCGGGCGGGCACCGCGGCCGAGCCCCCTCCGGCCGGCCCGGGGCGGGGGGGGGCCGCGTTCCCGCCGGCCTCCCGCGGAGGAGCCCGGGGCGGGGGGGCTCGCGATCGCTGCCGCCGCTGCCGTCCGCGCCGCGGGGTGCGGGGGGGGGGGGTGATTAATTTTTAAATATAATGGGAGCGGAGCGCGTAACCGCGATGGTGCGCAAGCCGGTCCTGGAGATTGAAATGCAGAAGCGAAGGGGAGAGGGCAGGGGGAGCAAAAGGAAACGGGGAGGGGGGAGGACCGGAGGAAGGCGGCTGTGCAGGTGGGGGACAGACAGGATGGTCGGACAGACGGCAGGACCCAGGCCCGGAAGGGATTAGGAGAACTAGCAAGCGGGGTGCCGCCGGCCGCGGCGGGAGAGCTCCGCACCCCGTTTCCTTCCCGCCACAGCTTGCTCAAGGGGGGCGAGAGACTGTCACGAACAGGAGGCTTTCTTGCACCCACGGTAGTCCGCTGGGCCTAGAGACGAACGTGTAAACCTAAAAGCAGTAGTAGAAAAGCCAAGGTGCCATAAATTTAAGCCTTGTGGAGCCAGAGGGTGCGAAGGCACCCCCGCGGTGCTGCGGGACCGGGAGCAGGGCTGGGGAGGGCCGGTACCGTGGGGGAAGCACGGTGCTGCTGCGGGGCGGAGGCTGCCGCCCCGGGGGCCTGCCCAAGGGGCACCCCACATGCATACACCCCCCCTATAAAACTTTGAACTTTCTAGATCCCAGGCCCCGTTTTCACTGATCTATGTCTTCCCCCCAGTCCTCTCCTGGACTGGAAAGTGCCCTCTTTCCCACAACGCACCGTGCACACCCTGCGCTATGCTCAGAGATACTCTGGGATAAGGACACGTGGTCGTTTGTACCCCACAGTGAAATGGTGAGAGAAAAGCTGAAAAGACTTAAAAAGATAAGGGCCTTTCCAAAGGGCAGACATACCGCATAATACAAAAATGCCTGATGGCTGCTAACTGTGAGAACGCCAGCAGGTCAGCGCTGGTCCCCCCTCAGCAGCGCTCCAGAAGCTGGCCCCCCGCTGGCCACCAGGGTATCAACGTGGAGCGTGTCCCCCCGGTGATGCGAACAGGGCCATCTTCCAGCGTGGCCGGAAAGCCAAATGAGAAACACGGCCGCCTGTGAGGCGGTGCCCCTGCCAACATGGAGGTTCTCCTGTGGCTGTGTTACACAGGTGTGGGGACGCCTGGTCTGGAGGAGGGGTGGCCTCCCTCCGCAGCTGGAGGCTGGGTTTGTTCCTGGAGTCAGAACTGCCGATACCCGGCTCCAATGGACTGCTCCCTCGGGAGCACCCAAAGCCGCCAGCACCCCCATTTCTCACACGAAGTAATGGTTCAGGGAGAGCACTCACCCGCTCATCACACTTCCAGCCGAGCCGCCGGCCCTCGTGGAAGCCAAGCTGGAGTCCCAAATAGCATCCCTAATGCCTTCTCCTGCTCCCAGTGGGTACTGAAGACAGCATCAAGTTCGGTGCCTCAAAGGACGACTCCACCACATGTTGCATACGGGTCAAGGAGGCCTTTCTCTGTACTTCTTCCTTGAGCACGAGTTGCCACCATTTTGCCTGTGCCACAGGCTACCGAGCACCCGTTTCCGAATGGCTTTGCAAAGCTGTCGTGCATCCTGTCCGTAGGGAAGAAGGGCACAGATGTCCACCCAGGAGAAGGTGGCACCCGCTGCTGTAAGGGCCCCATCTTCTGCCCTGGCCGTGACGTTTGGAAGAAGGGACCTGTTCCCAAGCCCTGGCACGTGGTGTGAGAGTATGTAAGATGGGTGATGCTGTGTGGGACATCGCGTATACACAGAGCTGCAATGGTCTCCACAGGTGTAAGTCATCCAGACAGTCCAGGCACGCTAGAAGGCTTTTGGTGCCAGAAGAAATCCAAGGCAAGGATAATGCGGGCAGTCAGGATTTTGGCCTCAGAGGGACAGTGTACGCAGTCAATATTACTGCTTTTAGCATATCGGCTTCCATTTGTCTTCAACAACCACCTCGATGGCCAGAGTACCGAGTTCCGTGAGACTCTGAGGCCGGAACTGTTCCTGAACAAAACCGTTGACGGCCACTGGGACCTGGCTGCGCATTTCGTCGCGCTCCCTGCCGTAGGTGTTACTTTGAACACCTTGTAGATGAAGAGTAGATGTGGGAAGGCAGCAACAGCAGCGTGCCCCATGAGGGAAGGCAAGCTGGGAGCCGTGGGCAGCCACAGGCGGCACGCGGTCCCGTGGCCCCAATGAAGATGGCAGCACAGAGCCCCTCAGCCGCGATGCAGATGATGGCGCGCGGTCCCGTGGCCCCGGTGAAGATGGCGGCACAGAGCCCCTCAGCCGCGATGCAGATAATGGCGCGCGGTCCCGTGGCCGCGATGAAGATGGCGGCACAGAGTCCCTCAGCCGCGATGCAGATGACGGCACGCGGTCCCGTGGCCCCGATGAAGATGGCGGCACAGAGCCCCTCAGCCGCGATGCAGATGATGGCGCGCGGTCCCGTGGCCGCGATGAAGATGGCGGCACAGAGCCCCTCAGCCGCGATGCAGATGATGGCGCGCGGTCCCGTGGCCGCGATGAAGATGGCGGCACAGAGCCCCTCAGCCGCGATGCAGATGACGGCGCGCGGTCCCGTGGCCGCGATGAAGATGGCGGCACAGAGCCCCTCAGCCGCGATGCAGATGATGGCGCGCAGGCCCCTGGCCCCAGGCGGGTGGGCAGAGCAGGGTGGTGACAGCCACAGCTCCACCGCCAGCGCAGCTCTCCCCAGACAAAGGTCAGCACTGAGCGAGGCCTGCGGCCGCCCGGGAAGTCTCGCGAGGGCCTGGGCGCTGTGAGGGACGGGGCACCCCCCTCCCCTGCTGCACCCCCAGAAGGCCTGGGCCAAAATGGAGCTCCTGGCTCTTCTCGGGGCGCGCGGGGCCTGTGCTCCCCGTCCCCCCGCCCGCCCGCGGGGGACGCGCCCAGGCCCCTGGCTGGGAGCCCCAGGGTGCCGTCCCCCAAAGGGACGCAGGCGGCTTTCAGAGGGTGAAAGGCTGCAAAGGCCCCGGGAGCGGAGCGGCCCTGCCTGATGGCAACGCAAAAGGACGCAGGGCCCTTGTCCCCGGCCGGCAGGGTCCGGGCCACGGCCAGGGATGCACAATCAGGGGAGAGGGGAGATTTTGGTGGCGCGGGCTCCTCCTTCGCTGTACCCCAGAGCTGGGTGTCAGGGGACTCGGCAGGCTGGTAGGGCTCAAAGCACAGCCATTTCCCTCTATTATTGAAGTTTATTTGTCTGTGAGTTATTATTCCCTTGGCACCAGCAGTGGTCTTAGCGCTATACGTGGTACAAAGAAAAGACAGGGCCGGTGCCAAATGGCTTATTGTTTAAAATGCAGATTTGGATTTTTTTCCTCAAAGTGAATCAATACAGACAAAACCGGAGGAAAAAAAGTAGTATGAGCCCATAGAGGAGAGACAAGGCTTTATTTAATTATTTAACCCAGTAATGCATCCAGGATCTCCAGATACCACTGAAGAAATGAAGCATTAGTAGATACTAGACTGGGAAAAATAGGGCCTCGCGCGTCCTGGTTTGGACGACGTTTGTTCTCCCCGTAGGGAAGGGGGGAGCGGGAGCCACTGATGCTCCGATGGCAGGCCTGCACGGGTGGGGGGCTCACAGGGCCCCCGCAGGACAGTTGCCCCCCCGAGGATCGGGGAATCTCAGAAGCCATGGGCCTGCATGTCCCAGCCCCGTTTCCTAATTTCCAAATGCTTCATTGGTATCATTTCTGCCTGTTGTGCTTAGCTACGTCGGCGCAGCGCATACCTTGTTTAAGCTTACTACATTTCCTGGCCTGCTGCTGCTCTTCATCATGATTATACCGGGCGTGTCATTTCAGTGTTTCAGAAGAAAGAAATTGTTAATATGTAATAATTAGGGATGTAAATTACACCTGATTTGTGCCTGGCCTGTTCGGATATCAACCATGTTTTAGTTCTGGATTAATCAAGTCATAATTAAATCCATTTTTAATATTAGCAATAACTGAAGCATTGGTGGTATTAAAGTAATATAAAAATGCACTACTTTCAGGGAAAATAGAGGTAAATATAATTATTCACTTCACAACAGTGAAATATTAATAAACCACAAAATGTAAATTTACGGTGACACGTAAGACTTCACACATAGTAACACAAGTGAAGCTAGTTTCTGTAGCAAGACCTTGTCTTTCTGGAGTACACTAGGTTGGCAGACTGAAAATTAATGCAGAAGCTACAGTTAATAATGGGCTATGGGGGTTTGGTTTTAAATTAAATAGGAAAAGGAATAACACAACTGCCGTACTAGCCCCAGTATTATTTATTTTGCGATTTTAATCCACTGTATTTTATACTGTCCCCATATGTTCGGTTTTCAGCGTGCCACAGAATTTCGCATGGACAATTCACAAGTGCAGATGTTGCTGCGGACCGAGAGGGACTGCTGGCAGTTGGGCCTTTTACCACCTCAGAAGACATGTGAAGCAATTTGGAACCACACGATGTTTGCCAAAGTGCTCTGTTAACGTGGTAAGCGGTGTTAGAAGTATGGGCATTACACAAAAATTCACATCTTTAGGTTCCTGAATGTGTCCGTTAACTATATGTCTCCAAAGACATTTTTTCACCCTGTCTATAGACTTTAATAGCAGGGTAGCAAAGTACTAGCCTACATTTTGTTCCAGTTTGGGGCTATGATTGTGCCCGTTTTCATTCCTATAAAAATCCATCAAAATGTGGCCTTATCGTAAACCCATGAAAAAGTTGAGCGTGCACATGTTCAGTGGATACTCTTTATGGATTTGCAGATAAACTCTCTGGAAATTCTATCAGACTATTTTGAAAAGAAATTGATTAATGTTATGAAGCGCCGTGTTGCTCCAATAACTGATGCCATGGAAGAACCCATGCGGAAATTGCCAGTTCTGGCGGCGTGGCGTGCACAGCCTGCATACGGTGCCATTAACGAGTCCTAGGGCCACGCACCAAATGACGGCGACAAAACAAGCGGCTGCATGGCAGTTTGCTCAGTGAGCGCGATCCGCTCCATGCACGGGACCGGGCAGGGGCCCTCTGGAAAAAATGGCATGTGATGAAGTAATTAATGCCTGTGTCAAAAACGTGTGCTGAAGAAGCTGGCTGCAGCTACGGCGTTGATGCTCTCGTGTCCAGCACCACAAGCGGTGCTGACGGACCGGCTGCCGCTGCCTGGCTCTCCGTGTCGGCGTGTCTACGAGAGGCTGCTTCTCCCAGGGCTTTCCTGGCCGCGCTCAGACGCAGGCTCAGTGGGCCCTCCGCCAAGGCGGAGGGCGTGCAGCACCGTCCCGCATCTTGCACCGCAGCGGTACTTTTTCCCTCCCAGCAGGGCAGTGACTGCCCAGGAGCAGGGGAGAAGGGTGCAGGCTCTGCTGCTCAGCAAGTTGCTCGCGTGATGACTCTGCACAAGCAGATAAAAAGAGCCATGTTGGGGCCAGGACAATAATTAAGACAGAGGCCTTTTCTGAGCTTTTTTTCTGGTGAGTCATTTTTAAAGGAACGAGGCTGAAACCACAACATTATTGCCAATGACTCCTTCCATGGGTGTTGCCTTTCTTTGCTTGGATATGCTTTAAGCAATGTGTAGTGAGAGGTAATTTTAAAAAACTGGGTATTTTTGGCCCTGAATCGAGAATGTATCTGAATTCTGCCCAGAGGTAACACCTTGCAGTTGTTTCCCCCCCCTTCACTTACTTGCTATTTAAGACTGAAAATGGGCAGAGGACTGTAGGCCACACACATCTATAAAATATTACACTTCCCTTTATTCATAATGGTGTTTCGGATATTGAGTGCTAAACCACCAGAATAGAAAAGCAAGTCAATAGTTTTCACAAGGTCAGAAATAAGAAGATAGACCTGATGAGTTTCTTTAAAATAGTCTAATGCTAGGACGCCCAGCCCGTGCTCTGTGAAGCTGCACTGTATACAAACTCACCACTTGTGTGTGACTATGCTGATAGTCCATGGAAGCGTCAGCGAGCTAGCAGTAGTAAATTTAGGGACTCTTCACCACAACAAAGTCCAGGTATTGCAGATCAGTTCTAAGAAAAAACCTTAGCAGTGTTTGTTCCAGGCGGAGATGGTAGTGGTGTGTATTTTTAAGCTACATAACACATGCGTGTGAAAAAGTTACTGCTGTTTTTTTTTGGGAGAAAGTCTAACACCCTCGATGTTTGAGATGCGTCAAGATTCAGGTTGGGTGAATTATAAACCGGTAAAAGTTGTTATTTCTCTTCTTTCACTTGCAGCTGCTTAAATACACAAGAATAATCTCTGTGCCTAGGGCCACGCTGCCCTCAGAGCCAGGGAGTGGAGCCTCAGCTCGGAGACCACGGAGCGCTGATGGAGCGTAGTGGAGGACCAAGCTGGCCTCCTCAGCCGAGCCTCAGAGCCACACCATCCGAACCCTATTGGCATCCCATGAGGTAGGAACTTGCTCAACACCAAACTGGGGGTGGGAATGAAAAAAAAAAGAGGCTCATTACAGGCTTCCAGACCTACCCGATGGTACCGGTGTGCATCCTCACATCTGTGACGGCACGCCCTGAGAAGAGGTGGAGACAACTGAGATGACTAGGTTGGGCCAAGATAGTCTAATTATTTTCCCTCCTGCTAATCTTGTAGATTAAAGAGATGTGATCCAGAGCTGCCATGTTAGCTTTTGTGATGAAGCAGGGGTGGAACAAAGTTGAACTTAATAAATTGTATAGAATAAACCCCCAAACCACTAAACTGTTTGCTTATCCCCTCCTCCCAAAAAAGTGGAAAAATGAAGCACAATAAAAGCTTATAGTTTCCACGCAACCTCCGATACATCCCTTTGTGCTTCCTGGTTACGTTCTGCTTCATTCGGGAAACAAGGCAGAATGCAAGGGGACAGAACTATGGTTGAAGTACTTGACTTTGCGACATCAGTAACTATTTTTATGACTTAATTATAGAGTTGAATATATATATTTTCTATAGTTTGTAGTTTATAATTATAGACATTTTTAAGTCTCTTCTGCTTCACAAGTCCGTATGGGCTAAGTCACATTTGCAAGGAAACTTGAATCTGTAATACATTGTGTAAATGGTAAATATTTTTAGTAGTTGAATCCCATAGGCATTGGGTCAAAATTCTCATTAGAACTAAATTCTTGTGAGAACAAATGGGAGGTTTAAGTAAGGACCGAAAACTTTCACCATGGTAAAACTTCTGGGGACAAAGGAAGAGGAACCAAGAAGTTTCCTGAGAAGAACCTCAAAATATTTGCTGCAAACTTCAGTGGCAGAAGTCTGAGGGGACGAACTGGAGGAAGAAATTTGACCTTTGCAGATCAAAATGCTTTCACTGATGTCTTCAGGAGGGTTTGGAGAGTCCTGTCCCCTGTCCTTTTGTCACAACAGCTGCCCACTTCAAAAATGCCATTTCAACGGAAGATGCTATCAGCAGCAAGGCTTTCCTAGAAGTGAGGGTGGGACTGCATGATACACCCCGAGGGATGTGTCCGAGTCCTATGAGACAACTGCTTAAAAAATTGTAAATTTTTAATGCTGACTTTGATGGGATTAAATAGGTCTTAAAACAACTAAAATCTTATCTGGATCTCAGCTGAAAAGTCTGTCAGCCAGTGAGAAAAGCACAGGGTTCTCGGGAGAGCAAGGACATGCCGCTTCCATCACCTGTACCTCTGACACTTCGTTTTAAGCTTTGTGACACTTCAGCACTCTACAGTTGACGTTTCTTTGTCAGCCTTTTCCCTTAACATTATTCTGCTCTTTTTTTTTGCAGTTTTCCCTTTATATTTATCAATGTGTTTCTCTAATAACAAAGAATAAAACATTTATCAAGGTCTGGCCCTTACACCTTTTAAGCTGAGGGTTTTACACCTCTTCTTCAAGTCTTAATGGAGTGTGTAAGAGTCCAGCGCGCTCTGATCGGAGGAGGTTGTACAAGTCAGCACTGCATTGTCGGTAGTTTCGGAAAACATTGTCGCTATAGAAATTCATAATGACTATCGAATTCTGCGCTCACGTTTTCTGTCACAAGAGATCTGCACTGCAGTATGAGGTCTGAGGACTGAAAAATGTGCATGACAGGAATATAGTGTAAAATGTGGATATCATGGACTGGCCGAGATCAGTAGGAGTATCATAGGATTTTATGTTTTCCTGAGAGGAAGGTAGAGGGAGGGGAAAAAAAAAAAAGAAACATAATTTTTAGTTAACCTTCCTAACTGAAGTTCTGAGTGTACGGTCAGAATTACAGCTGTGAGCTATTTTCTAACAGCTAGCAAGTAGCAACAGAGCTCTTAATTGGCTCAGAACCATTTCTTTCCACGAAACAGTTTCATCTCAGCAAGAAGTAGCTGAAGGTACGGTCTCTGGATGTACCCAGCCTAGGGAGCAGTCAGCGTGTGCTACCTTGTCCGGTTTAGGAAGGTGTTTCAGAGATGGGTAAGCTCCTTGTTTGCAGGACTGTAAGTTGTTTGACCAGTGGGTTCTCTGGTGCTGTCACGGCCAGCTATTACTGGCACTCAACAGCATTTCTTTGAAGCCCAGGAAAAACAAAGAGATCGTGATCACTACGGTACCAACACCTAACCAGCTACCGCCTCTCTGCTGGCAGAAGGCTGACCTTTTGCAGCTCCTGGGCAGTCTCGTTACGTCCAGCCTGGCCACAGAAACAAAAATGGCGCTTTTCACCTTTCTTCCCTTCTCAGATATGACTGGTTTTGGAACTGATGGCTCGAGAGTTTGGAGGGAAATTCTGAGAGAGCGTATTAGGATTTACGTAAGAAGGAAATGTTCAGAGTAAACGAGAATGTGACTCTGAAGAGGAATTGTTGTGCCAGAATCGCATTCTGCAGGGATGCTTCTTTACAGAAGAGAGGTCTCTTTTTGGTTTATCTGAACTAATTTTTGCAGTATACAAAGCAAATTTAGAAACTAGCACTCTTCTTCCAGAATAATAATATTCGCAAAGTTATTCTAGAGTAGACTTAGGGTAGATTCTCTTTATCAATAAACTTTATTTTAGAGGCTAAATCTTTAGGTAGATATTGTGAAGTTTATGATAAGGAGCATAGTTTAGTAAACATATATCCAGTACAGTCTCATTTACACAGAAACAGAGGAACAAAATTAATACTTAATATAACTTCACTAATTTCAGTACAGTTTAACTAAGAATAAGTTTCATCTATTGCCTCAAAAATATTTGTTCTCGGATTTCCATGGCAAGATAATATAGGAGGGAGAAAAATATTCTTCTGTACTTCTGTGAATTCCTATTAAAATTCGGTTTACTTTCTTATTCCCTAGTGGAAGAGTATGTTTGATTTCAATTAAAGCGAAATGTCATCATTTTAGGACATACTGCATAGTTTCAGCGGGTATGCCATACCTTTGTCCGTTAGGGAGAAGACAGTGGATTTGGAAAAAGGCCAGTAGGTACGGGGGATGTTTCACATTCGGTGAAAAATATGTGAGTGCCTGTATTCTACCAGCACGCTGCAGGGGCAGTGGGTTTCCTCGTGCCTGCTTTCCTTTCTAATGGCAGGGTTTAGGGCTATGTCTGTTAGACCTTTCTGGCGACGGATTTCCTAAATCCTTCAGCCTCATCATCAGTTTCTTGGGTCTGAGCAGTCATGGCCCAGCTGGAAGTGCTGTGTGCTGTAACCGTCCGCTCTGTTCATTGGCAGCAGCGGCAGTCGGGGATATTTTGTTCTTTGTAAGACTGTACAGTATGTTCTGTAAGTGAGGAAAGTCCACACAAGTGAATTTTAACATAAAAAAAATCATAAAAAAAAATAATATTCTATTCAAAGCCTCATCCTACACACTATTTTTTAATTCAGAAGAGGTTTTCCATGTATTTTGGGTTTTTACCATTTAGGTTTGTCATGTAAAAATTTCTTTTTGAGTCAAACTACAGTGAAGTTAGTTCTGTTCGTTTACTTCAGTCAAGTAAATGGGCATATGTAGGTAGTTATGGAAATACATAGGTCGTGATGACAGCTTGGCTAAGAATACAAAATGTGCAATAAAGCAAATTCTTATAAAGATTTCAGCGGGTATCTTTAATATTTCCTAAAGAACCAGCATCTGGAAAAAATGTTTTTCCCCTGGAAACATTTTTCAAATATTATTTTTTTTTTCATGAAATGATAGGGAAATGTTATTTGGAGGTATATCATAGCTGGTTTACTTAGTGAAAAGCCAGTAAAGCAAACATTATTGTTACTGTTTGTCTACTGCTTGTCATCTAGTTGCTGACTAAAGAAAGCAAAATACTCTACTTATAGTACTATAATTTATGGCTTTCCTCACAAAGCTGACCAATGCAGGTAGGAGATGTTTGGAGTGAGACGTGCCACCTGAAATGTCCGTTTCACGCTAACACAGGGCATCTGGATGAATTCAGCGCACTGTTGAGTGTCATCGCTGACAATTTGCAGGTGCTGTCATTTTGCAGGACCAACCCCTTTGTTAGGGTAATAGAGGCTACTTCTCTTTAGATTTTGAATTGAATCAACATAGTATATGTATGAAACAAACTGTTCTTTTCTTCCTTTGGGTTTTATTTCTTTTCTGTTCTTTCTTCTAATTTGGAATTTGTGAGTAGTCATCAATATAACGGTATGGATATCAGAATTACCAGTTCAAATACAACTCCATTGTAATGTTTGAAGACAAATCTTATTTTCCGCGTCAAGGAAGAAGCTTTGGGCTGTGAGATAACGTCACAACATAACTTTTCATAAAAGATGTATTTGAAAAGTTTAACTCTGTGTTTTGGGAACTGTTTAATGCCCTTATTTTTCTTATGTCAAAATTTTGACTGTTTTTTAATTCTATTTTAAATTCTTATTTCAAATATTGACGATAAAATGTTTTGATCACCCCCTGCTATGTCAGAAAAACACACCATGTAATTTCTTCCATCAAGTGTGAGAATCGTCTTAAAACTACCTGGAATTTTACCGTATTGCTCTCTGGAAATCTGCTTCAGAAACTCAGTCCTTTGATTGATACACAAAAAGTCTTTTAGTTCCTCATGTAAACATAAGCATTACGATATTTTTGTTATTAGTATCATCCTGTAACTTAAGTAGCGCTTTCTTTCTTGTGTTTGTTTCTTGAGTTTGTTGATGAACAATAATACTAATCATGCTAGGATAAACATGAAGTTCCTTACATGAGAGGTTCTCCATTCTCTTCTAAGTAGCTTTTCCCTGCCTTTTTTTCATCTTGAATCCATCTTTTCTGAACAGGTTGACTAGAATTGCATACAGGGTTCCACATATGGCCCTTGTAGCATCTTGCACAATGCAATTAATGGTTGCCTACATCTGCTAGAAATAACCTGGATCGCATCCTAGGATCACTTGGGTTTCTTAAAACCATATCATATTGATAACCGATATTTATCGTGCAACTGAGTAGTGTGTCCAGAGCATTCTCCTGTATTATTTCTGACTGGTGTCTGTCAGGTTACAGCCTTTTTGTTATGATTATCAAACTGGTAGACTCATCTTACCTCATCTTAGCTGTCCAGGTGTGGATCCTCAGCTCTGAAAGAGGTGTCAGCAATAGCTCTGATGAATCGCTCTCTGGAGGATTCCCCATCTAGCTGCGTTTGACTAGAGACCTGTCTTCTGATGGCTCTGTTAGATGAGGGGAATCACTCACTAAGTATATTTTTCATTCTATATTATTAAACCTAATCTCCTTTCTATTGCTTTGGTCTTCATTGAGCAGATCTTCCAGTACAATGCTCCTGTCATTGCCGTTACCTCCCTTAATTTGTCACTGGAACATTTCATTAGCGTACTCCTCCCCTTACTACAGAGATCATTGTTGAAATAAGCAGTAAGATGAGTTCCAGCACTAATCCTTGATGGATGTTGTGGGTTATATTCGACCAGTACGTTCAGAAAACTTACTGTCAGCTGCTCTTTTTTTAGTTAAATATCATGTTTTTTCAAGCTAACAAACACTTTTTTTCTGTTAGATTATCAAACACTTCCAAAGTCCAATCACTAGATGTAGATTGCGTAAATCATAAGGTTTCCTATCAGAGGAAAACATTAGATTTGTCTAACATGATCTGTCTTTCACGCGTAATTCTCCCACTTACGTCCATGTGCTTAATTATTGCTTTCTTCAAAACTTATTCTTAAACTTTGTCTATTGAAGTCTAGCTAATGGTTCAGTGGCCGCTAAGCTTTTCTTAAAAGATATCCACATTTGCCGTGCTTCAATAAGACGTTTGTGCTACTTGTTTGATAGACTGATGATTTATTGTCCCAGCTCTTGAAGTCACCTGGGCCGGAGGCCACCCCCAGAGTGAGCACGTTAAACTTTTTGAGAACTGCTTCCATCTCGGATGCGATCATTTTAATTTCTATGCCTTTATTCTCATCAGGAGTTTCATCTGTATTTTTGACATTGAACTAATATTTTTATCTATCTGTGCAAAGGCAGGACAAAGCTTGCAAATCCTACAAGTCATATTGCTGTTGTTTCAAACATCGTTTTCATGTAAATGATGACATTTGAATAGAGATTTAAGATGTGGAAGTCTTTTAGTTCATTCTAGCAGATACTGAGTTAGATATTACGGACCTTTTTCTAGGAGGCACGAGGAACCTGAATCTTATTGACCTCTGGGGCAGGAAGGAGATCCATGCAAGGTTTTAGTATCTTGGGCCAATAGTCGATGGGAGTGTCTACAGTCGTTTCCCAAATGTCATGGGAAATAAAATGTGAATTTATTTCACTGTTTCAAAAAGTTACCGTTTTCCTCAGTCTCTTCAGAACAGCTGTCTGTCTCTGTCTTCCGAACAATTTCAATCAAGAAAAAATATTCTAAAGAAACCCTGGAAGAAGAGTTAGCATGTGGAGCCTGGGCGCAGGCGGCCGGCAGCTCTGAACCCACGGTTACGGGGTGGTGCTGATGTGCTGCAGCTCGTGTCTTCAGAGAGAGGGGACAAGTGTCACAATTCACGCAGGAACAAATTTGCTGAGTCAATAATGGAAGAATGCTAAAGAAAATGTATCCACTTGGAGATTTTATATTCTTTCTTCCTAGAATTTAATCGAACGAGAATAACTTAGTTACTTGTTTTTGTTGAAATCAAACATGCTTGTTCTTCACTTGCAAAAATAGGAAACTTCTTTCAAAGTGACACTCTTCATGAAAGAATACAAGCGCGCAGCTGCTCTGTGACTAAGTGATTAAAAACCTTAGCGATGGCTAATTCATTGGAGGTGATATGTTTACACTCAAGGCCAAGTATCACAAAAATAGCTGCTTAGCTTTTTTTTTCGTAATGTGAAGTAAACCACCAAATAGTTTTGAGTAGGTCTGCAAGAGTTTTCACATCCAGATTTGCCCAGCTGAAGTCAGGCTGTGACAACCAGAACTGTCTTGTGTCTAATATTCCTCTTTTATACATGAGTCTCCATCCTCACAGTTTTTACATGAAAAATTATTTTAAACTATCTAAGGCCAAGGGGAAAGTTCACAACATTTTATGCAGCCTGCTTAAAAAATGCCGAGATGGATGGCATTTTCTTGGCTCATATATCATGTGGAGGGACCCTTTTAGAGAGTTTATGAGATTTAATAGTCTATTCACCCAAATGGTATTATTTAACATATTGAGTGTTCTTTGAAGTCTCTACATGGATGGCGGAAAATTGTTGTTATTATTATTATTATATATTATTATAATATATTATCTATATTAAGAACATATTGTTGTTATTATTATTATATATTGCTTTTATTATTGAGCCCAGATGCATAGAACATCATCAGAGGTCCTTAGGTTTGGGTAGTGTGGGCTGACAGACATTGCTTGTCCTTATAATCTAATTAAAAGATGATGTAAAAAATACATGGGAATAAGAATAGAAAAGGGATGAAGAAGAAAATAATTGCAGGAATACATGGTGGTTGGATTAGTTATTTTCACAATTAGCTACTTGAATTAGCTACTTGACAGGCAATACAGAAGAAAGAATAAAGGGCTATCTCTGACAAGGACAGTTTTTAGTGAAGCTGCTACTGTAAATGTATTATGATTTAAATATAAAGAGCTTCAGGTTTCAGTTAAATGGATTTTGATTCTGCTTATTTTTCTAATGCTAGATTTGTTTCATTTCCATATTAAGCCCCTTTTATTAAACCACGCAGTGTATGATGGAAATTTCAACCTTTGTTTCAAGTGTAACAGAGTTTTCTGGGAACAGCCTAGGACGTAATCTAACTTTTTAAAAAAAACCCACGTATTTATGCTTAACAAAGAGATCGAACATAAAATCGTACATTTGATGTAAATACTGTGAACTGGAGACACAAGTATATTATTTCTAGGTCTAGGAGAAGGTCTGCTTTGCCGTCGATCAGCTCATAATTTTACCGGTGTTTTCACTGGCATGGTCATCAGAGGTTTGATTATATCGATCTATCTGTTTTGCTAGGTGGAGTGCCGTATCGGCAGGGGAAACCAAAGAGAATAGCTATGTGAAAACTGCCACAGAATCTATTAGCATTTGGTCAAAATTAAGTTGATTATTTGGGATGAATATGAGGAAGGAAAATCTACTAGAATTGATTTTCATGGCAAACTCATTTCAATGTTTTGGAGGGAAATTAATTCCATATTAAACTAAAATTGGAAGTAGATCTTTGTTCATCCACTCAGGAAGAGGAAAGATGACATTGGATGCATGTAACCATGTATTTATGGAGAGACATATATATCTACATATTGTATATGCACATATTATATATATACTGATATATATGTACATGTTTTATATAGATAGATATCTATAACCAGTCAAAATTAGTAACACATCTGAAATTGCAGGTGGGGTACATGAGATACTCATTCACAGATTAACTCCATAAAAATGTTGTAATAACAAATATTACATAAAGAATCACAAACTTTATTTTGCCTTACAAAAACTGTGAGAGTTGTTAGAAGAATGATCATTACAGTGTTGTGTTGATGGTGGAAGCAGGGAACCCACTGCATAAAATATGCATTTTTTCCAGTTCACATCATGAGTTTAAGTGGTATGGGGCTGTCAGATCTTTATGTAGTACAACAAAAATATCAAATAAAATAGAAGAATTTACCTGGAACATGATGATTTCCTTCATCATAAATGGATTTTCCCTAGAAATCTTAGAACACAGTTGAAAGCAATGGGAAGATTTCTGGGAGTTCATTACAGTGATAGATTAGTAGTTTGTCCTGAGACTACCACTGGAAATGAAAGATGGCCATAGAAGAAAATTAAGTAATTTCTCATAGAATTGTAAGAGAAAGCCTGTTAAAAGAAAATTTATTTCAGAGCTTTAAAAAACAGAAAAATAGAAGCACGGTTCAAACAGGTTGTTGTAAAGATTCTGCAACCATGCAAAAAGTTTAAATTGAGTTTGTTGATGTTAGTAGAATAATTTCTCAGTGTCTTGGAGGGCTGGTCTCATCTTGGAAATTTCAGTAAATGCGAACTGATTTTGTGTGGGGATAGTTTGAAAAACTGTTGCAGCAAAGCACCACATTCAGTCGAACTTTGACACAGTGGGATTTAGCTGGGTTTGTACCTTGTTTTCTGTAAATTATCCCTGATAATTTCTGCTCTTTCGGGGCCTGTCGTGCACGTGAAATGCGAGTGTCCGCTGGCTTGCAAATGCTGCCAACTTAGAATTTCAGCACTTTGCGTCTACTCTACGCACTTATTTGTGCAATGTTTGAATAACCATAGAGTAAATACAGAAGAGGAAATACCTATGTTGAAAGAGTAAATATATATGCATCTTCCACATCATGCTTTGAATGGTATCAAAAGCAATCAAAGATCTTTCGGTACTCGATGGAAAACTGGAGCGCTTCGTGGAAAGCTGTGAATATTAGTGTGTTCCTTACTACAAAGCTGGCCAGAAGAATTTAGCGAATTCCACATTTGAGAGGGTTTGGTTAGCAAAAGCAGGTAGTGGGGACCGAATCAGTGAAGTGAACTGAGAACAAAAAAGGACTCTGTCGGTCAGCTTTGTAACTGTTTTTTAGAAGTGTGAACAGGCGATCATAGAGTTAAGTATTAAATGTGTATGTAAACCAGCAATCTATGTTACAAAAGTAGGATTTTTCATTCTAGTACAGTGAATTAAAAAACTTTACGTAAAGAGGAAATAAAACCCTCAAGGAGTCTTTCCATGGATGCCAAAATATTTGGGGAAGAACTACCCAGAGCCCACACCCCAGCTTTCAGGAAATACACTTAGGGCAATTTTCTGGATTCTTAATTTAAACTACCTGCTCTTGCTAATGAGATAAAGGAAGATGCTATATCGAATTTGGCAGTAGATATTTAAATGACCAACGAGACAGTTCAAAGAACTGCAAGACAATCTGTTCAGCTCTCTTTGGCTACTGCTGTCTTGGCTTCTGGTAAGTCCACCATTTCACCCAAGGCATCTGGATTTAGTAAAGCGAGAGCAGCATGAACGTGCAACCATAGCTGACCAAACAACAGCAGCAAAGCCTATTGTAGCTGCATATCTTACCGAACCCACATAAATCACAGGTCTGATCCTCCTGACTATTCAGAATCCAAAGAAACCATCTGGCCAACATTCACACTTTTGGCTAATAAGTACCTTGGAAGCTCTCCCACTCTTGTGTCATGTGGACGAATATGCAAGGCAGGAGGATTATATTCTCACTCTACAGGGTGAGAATACTCTCTGCAGCCTCACTCTGCAAACTCTTTTCTGTTTAAATTTCACGTCCACTCGGGAGCTTATCACTGTCAAATTCAACGTGCTCGCCCTCGGTTACCAATATCACCGTCCCTTCTGACAAAACAGTGACTCTGTGGCTCTTTGCTGAGTTTTCTGTCTCGCACTTTGCATAGTGTCCACTGTCACTGCAAAAAGCCCCCCCAAATCATCAGAGATCCCGTCAAAGAAGGTGTTACCTTTACAGCCACAAGTTCTGGGTGGGCATCCTACCTCCTTCCCTTTTCCTAGCAAAATGCCTCCTCCGCTCTTTTGAACCCTCTGCTCTCACAGTTGGCTGTTGCATTCAGTTTCTTTCTTTCATACGCCTTCTTTTCAGGATTTGAAGTTGGGAAAAAAATCTATCTCCTTGTAAGAACACATTCAGTATGAAACCAGATGCTTACTTCCTTCCATCTATTTTCCACACCCCAGGCTTTACTCAGAGGATTGCAATGAAACAAGCGCTCTCGGCAGATGTCTTTGGACCACTGCAGCGCTTTCCATGGCAGTAGAGCAGCCTTTACTGTAACAAAGCACTCAATTTTCCTATGCACAATGACAAGAAGACACTTAAATATATGCTCGGAAGGAGGGACACGAGCAGTTTTATCTCTGTGGTTTTAAGCACACACGTATGTGCTTAACTCTAAGGGTATATTTTTAAATGCCAGTTAAGCGTGCGCTTCATGCTTAAACATTGTGTTGAATCAAGATGGGAACACACATGTGGTTAAAATTAAACATGTATTTAGTGCTCCTTTGGTGGCAAAACCTAAATTGCTATTTTTAGGCTCTGCCTCAGGAACTATGCCCTCTTTCCTTCCTATGACTTCAGTATGAAAAGAACCTCCTCCCACAAAATGTATTTTTCTTTATCTCCGTGTGGATTGCAGACATACTCTTTTTGGTAGCAGTAACTTCAGCTGTGATCTAAGGGAAAACCTCCTGAGTCTCTAGAAGCTCGCACACCTCGGTAGATGTGTAGGAAGAAGCTCACTGCGTCGTACTCTTCCTGGCTCTGGACAGCCTACAACAGATAGCATCCTGTAAAAGCTTACCCTACTATGAGTCGGTACAGAAAATCTTCTTTTCCAGTACCCTGCCCATCACATTTTTTTACCTACAGGTATAACAAGACAATAAACAGTCAGAGGCCAAAATATCACAAATCAGAAGAGCAGTGCCATTTCACAGCAGGGCTGAAGCCCTGACTGTGTCAGGGAAAAGGAGAAGCAGGACGGCGGGGGCTGTAGACCGCAGTGTCTTTTATTAGGCCAGCAGATAACTGGAAAAAGTTGTCAGGCTTTCAGTAACAGTCCTTTCACCAGCTCTGGCATTTCACTTTCTTCCCTGCTTTATTAATAAGCATGTATCTGTAAGGAAGGGATGTGATAAAGAGATTTTGTTCAAAAGTGTGTTGGGTTTTTGTCAGCTCTATCCATCGTCTGAACTAAAAACGCATACTACCTTTCACTTGTTACCTTGCCTTTCCCAGACCTGCAAGGGCAAAGAAAGAGATTTTGGTAGCACTTGGTACTCACTGAAAGTCTGGAATGGTTGAGACACGGAAGACGAAGGGATGGCTGTTAGGGAGCAGCAGGGTTCTGGGCAGGTAAGCCACATACCAAGGGCTCCAGGCAGAGGTGGCGTCTATTGTGATACATTCAGCATATAAACCATGAGATCATTCTAGATCATTTTCTCTGTGAGATGCAGTGAAACGTGCAATTACATTTCATTGACATGTCCTTGCGTTACCTTTACAAGTTCAGTGACGTGCTATTGTTTGAAGCTTCCAGAAACTCAGGTTATTTTTATCTATGTAAAGTGATGGAAAGGAAAGGAAGATTCTGTGCTTTATTTAGTCATTTTCCAAACAAGGGGTTTTGTTTGTTTGTTTCTCAGTTTTTAAATTGATAACAATACAATGTTGTTACAGAAACAAGACTGTGGCTGTCTCTGGTGAATGATTTAACACACGAAAACCAGGTTAATTGCTCCTTAATTGTCAGTCTTCAAGTTTTACCTTATATCTGGGTGGCACAGAAAATCCCTGCTCCTAACTCGTAACTCAGCGGTAAGCTATGACACCGGTTGCTCAGACTGGGCTACCTGTGAAGATTAAATACAAAGCTTTAGAGCACAACACTTGAGCTAGGAGACCTGCCTTTGAAGTCTGCGTTACTTTTATCAGCCGCTAGTCCTGGTGTTGCCAACTGAGGAAATTCTTAGAAATTAAACTTCAGAATTTCAATTTCTAAAATTAAATTAATTTTAGAACTTATGCTTTACCTTTCGAACTTAAGTCTCAGATTCTTCTTGAAATTAGTGTGACAATGACTGGTATAACTAATGCCCTTTTGCCCCTCTGTTCTATAAGATTAGGCATCATTTATTTTACTATTCTGAGTACTTGTATTTTGTGATAAACCACAGATTTCAATACTGAAAATACATAACTGTATCATATCCCATAGGGTCTCACCACCTCTTTCTTTGCTAACAATCTTTTTTGTTCAGCAGATGCTAATTACATTTTTTCTCCAACTGGCTAATTGAACAACACATTAAGTTGAACTCTGCCCAAGTGTTCCGCCCGTATTTATCCGGAAATTTCCCGCTTCTGTTTCAGAATGGTACGAATGCTTTGTGCCCCAAAGTTTGGGCATTTTTTCTGGCTATAGCAACTACTCTAATAATAGGCAACACTGGTCAGGTGTACTCTCCTTTTATTCACATGAGAGTGTTCTAAAGGCCCGTTTTGTTCAGATATCCCTAGTTCTGTGGCTCAAGAGCAGGTCTGTGCTTTAAAACTTGTCTTTCACGCTGGGTCAGACTCTGCTGCACCTCAAAGCCTCCTGCCTCTCGCACACACAACATAACCAAGTCCTTGCGTTTGCAGTCGGGACGACCTCTGACTGGCGTGGCTTCAGCCGAACCTGCCGCGTTGCTTCTTCCACGGAGCCCAAAGAGCATTTGGCGTGGATGCCGACTCTGAGGTCTGTGGTTGTCCTAGACCGACCGCGTGGTGGTAGCCCATAGCAACTTCCAAGGCATCTAGGTCTGGAAGGATCCTGAGCCCCCAGTCCTGTGGCTGTGAGCACAAGGAATGATGTTTGAGCACGATAAACCTGAGTGTCCACGCTTCATGGAAAAACCTGTGCTTATCTGGGGTGAAGAAGGACAAAACACACAAGAGACATCCATGAAAATGGTCAGATTTTGCCAGACCATAGTGAAGTTAAAGGCTGCAAAATTTACTTACGGTTTCCTGAAAGGAGACTCAGCTTTCAAAAGCTGACATATCTTCATGCTGTAATGAAAAACTTTCTGGTCTATTTAAGGCACAAGATGACTAGCTGAAGCTACAGTTAAGTATTGCAGATAGAAATTTGAAGTTACTCATCAATGCTACCTACACATGGGAGTCAGGCCACCAGACTTCTGTTCTTTCAGATTATTTGCTTTGCTGTAGAATAAACCCCAGCCAGAGGGATATTTGTGCCAATATTTCTTTTTCTTTCAGATAATCCATTGTGTGGGATGAAATCTCTATTTCTGCAAATGTTTTAAGGATTAGAAATTCAGTCAGCACCAGGTTTTAAAAGTAGCTCTTCTGAAAAAAAGAGATAGGACACAAACAGAGCTCTAAGTCTGGCTGTTCCTGAGCAGGGACCGTACAAGCGGAGGAGAATACAATCCAAGCAAATCTGACTGCCAGATCACTCGGTAAAACCTAACAATTACTGAAATAATAGACCAAAACATATTGAGTTAAATTAGTCTCCACTGTAACTTCACGGGTGTGAAGAGGTAGGCTGGATGTGAAGCTGGCTCGCCGCTCCGCGGTTAGCTGTCGCAGGCTCGCCAGGCTGTAAGAGAGCGCGGTAGGGCCGGTGCCTGGCAGGCGGAGGTGGAAGGAGGGGTGGGCAGCAGGGCAGGGGGCTTCGGTCCCGCGTCCCTCCCTTCTGGCGCAGGGTGGGGTGTCCTGGGCACAGCCTCTTCTGCACCGGCTCTCTGCCTCCCGAGTATCTCACCGCTGTATTTGGCACCAGTAAAGTATTTTTATATATAGGGCCTCGACCTTAATGAGTCAATAAAGTGACTGCAAAGCAACTTCTTCAAAACAAAACTGCACTTGTTCACTAAATTTCACGGAGAAAGGGTAAGAAAGTTCAGGTGGCTGGCTCTCGCCCCTTTTTGGCAAATTTTCATCAATTCCACTCAGCCCAAATACCTTCTGTGTGCACAGAGAAACAAAATACACCTCCGTGGGATGCCCCTCTGCCTGTCCCTGGCAGTGTCCCTTCTGCTGCTGCTTTCTTCTCGACGTGGTACCCTGGACTGTGGGATGCCCTTCATCCTAGCTTTAGACCTTGCAAGCATAAACGTTGCTAGCTTAGCTGAGGCCATAAAGTCTCTCTGCAAATTACACCTTCTTTTCTGTTTCCTCAGTGAGCCTTCGTTTGGCTCCTTCTGTATCTCGTTTTGCTTCGTACAAAAGCATTCTTGTCTTAAGATGATTTTTAAGATGATTTTTTAAGATGATTCTCTTTGAATGATGCACAGGAACTTAGGTGTAATAAAAACTGTAATACACATCATATTTAAAAAAAATTCAGATATGTATGTGAGGCAAACATATATACGTGTATATATACTCATTCACTTTTCACATAAAATGTCTTGTAACTAATGGACAAATTATTTACTTTCTAGACAAATCAGTCTTCCTCTCACTCTTTGCTTGTTCAACGTTATTTAAAATACATTGTACAAAGATACTTAGGTATCTTAACAGCTCTGCTTTCATTGGCTTATTCCTGGATTTAAGCTCCTAAATCACTTGGGCGCTTTTACAAAACTCATTCACCCAAAATAAATAATCTTGAACAAACCCCATTTTTAAAGAAGGCTTTTTTTGAAGCTGTTTCCAAGTGACTTTAATGTTCCACATTATATAAAACATAATAATTAAAGGTCTTATTTAAAAGAAAATATTCTTGTGTGCTATCATCTATTCATTCAATTATTCAGTGGAGTTTTGAACAATCAAGCCTAAAAAAACGAAGGCATGAATAGAACGATGTTGCAAATGCACCAACTTCTCTACGTGGCCTTCATTGTAATTGTCAAGAATAAAATTTACATAAATGGAGAATGATGGGTTTTGTTTTGTTTTTTAATGTTCCAAGATGACTGTTTTATCTGTGCAGTGTAATCTTGGAAACAAGAGTAATTGAAAACATCGGAATACTATCAGAGTGAATATAGTATATCATACAAAAATGTTCATTTTGTACCTTTTATATTGTTGTAAAAGGAAACACTGAAATAATTGTCCACATAATTGTTTCTTTTGCTGTTATTGAATTCCAGCAATATTAACAACGGAAAGGAAGGGCTGGTACTTTGCCTTCTCCTGACCTCTTCCTCTGTATATGTTCACAGATGATGAATATTGACAAAACTGTTATTAATCAAGAGAAATTCCATTCATGCAATGTCCCAGCAAGCTGTAGGGACTGCAGGGCAGTATTGCCTGGGACTCTTGCATGGAAGGGGAGTAGATTTCTTGCCTTCGTGGCTGTGGAAAAGACCTCATGCACTCGCACCTTCAGAACGTTTGACTCTGTCTTATGGCATGTTGTTTAATTGTGTGTCTTTTGGCAGAAGAGGGAGGAAGTAATTCAAGGCTTAAAACGTTTATAGCTGCATGATTCCCAAGTAAAATTATCTTTAATATTTGGCGTAGCAAAAATATAGATAATAGCGCTGAATTTATTGAATGAGAGGTTCTGAAAGGCTCGTCTCATTTCACTTTAAATGGCAAGAAACGTTACTGACGAAGGACTGTGTTCGACATAGCACCGTGTATATATGCCGTCCAGGTTTTTGCCGAGAGTCTCAGCTCCAGCTTTGGTGAGCAGTGGGGCGTGCGTCCACGTGAGCGGGGAAGGGGAGAGCGCTGCTCTGCCCTCTCAGGAGCCCAGCCCCGAGGCCCGGAGCGTGAACGTCCTTGTGGCAAGGTCGTACTGCAATGCTGCGCGTCAGCGGGGTGCGCTCCTGGGTGCGGGGCCGTCGACTCCCGTCGATAACGGTGAAGAAAGGGAACCCAACATCCAAAACAAAGTCATGTTCCTGTGGAGATTTCTGGATTTTAAATAGTACCAGTGTAGAAAGGTTAGAGAAGGAAGCAGCAGCCTTTGCTCCCTACAGATTCGCTGTAATAAATGGAGTTACAAAGGAATGCAGGATGCTTGTGGCAGCTAGGAAGGGGCAGTAAGGGAATGATTGATGCATGAACCCTTAACACAAAGAGCCTGGAAACTGTTGAGCGGGGAACAGCAGATCTCAGAATTATGTTATGCTTCTGGCAAAGGAGCTGGCATAATCTTTTTGGTTGATATCATCCCAGAAATTGTTGTTTATCTTATCTAAAATAACCTGTTCTAATCTCGGTCCAGATCATCGCACCGATTTAGCGGTCCCCAACCAGTGAAAACGTAAGCCTCTCTAACCAAGTGAGAACATGAATCGCTCTCATTTGAAGCCAGCCCTGTTACTGGTTTCCAGCCTCTTGTGTGGGCACAGGCAGTCAGTCTGCATCTCCTTTGCCAAGAAACAGTCAGTCTAGTACCTTCTGCTTTATATTTACAAAAATATTTTTTCATCCACTCTCCAACCTACTGCTGAAGATTGGAGGTGTAATATCCAACAGTCAAAATTGATGGTGTGGCTTATCTGAAGTCGTACCCTGCTCAAGAAGAGCCAGTCAGTTATGGATTATGTTTCAAATGTAATTTATCAAGCTGGCATCATTCAACAAGTGATCAGGAGCAATGGATAAGAGCAAGATCTTCATGCAAGTCAACTCATACACCATGACATTTCTGTTGAGAGAGTAGAGTCATAGCGGGATTAGTGGATAGGCTCCTGCTGAACTGTGAGATCTGAATTCCCCAGCTCTGTTGTTATTTTTATTCACAAGTTACAAGGGCAGCTGGTTTATATTCCACTGTGCAATTACTGCACAGACCTAGGAACAGCTTCACTTTCATCTTCATGAATTTGGAAAGGAAACAGTAATACAAAGAGCAGCAAACCCATAGCGGCATGAGTTTTCTAGCATCAAACCTCTGTTGGTCTTGGATCCCGATGAAGTGCTTCTTAGCGCCGCAGGAAAGATTTACTCTTGACTCAGATATCTAAATTTAGGCTGTCTGCACTTTAGATGTTCACATGTGAGGTACGTGTCTCTGCTCACCCTAGCGTAGACACCTATGTTTGGCCATCTTACACCCACAGATCTCCACGGACTGTAGAGGCGTTCTTAAACTTGTAGCTCACAGCCCAGTGACAGCGTTTGACAGGTTTGACAATCTCAGAATAGGTGAATGAGCAAGTGGCTGAGAGGTGACTTTGTAGCTGCACAATTTTAAGATGAGCTCAGGCAAGTTTTTTCAGGTTGAAAATAAGATAATGAAAGAAAATAGTTGTCCTTCTTTCTGTTGCTAATAAATTCCCTGCTGTGACTCCAAATGAAACAATCCCAAAATTCCATGATCTAATTTAGTTTTCTTCACTTATAACATCTGTTGACTTTTTGCACCTCACTCAGGACCAAATCCTGCTTGTCGTGCCTTTCAACCCAAACGTCCAGCGTGAGGAGGTGCGAGAGAGACGCTTCCTCCGGCTACGAGAAATCGTAACTGACATCCAAGAGGTCTCAGCTGAGAACGCTGAGCGGACCCAGTACCTCACCCTGGCACCAAGGGGAAGGGCGGGTGGCATGAGACAGTAATAAGCCAGCAAATCAGGAGGAAATATTTCTTACCAATGGCACGAAATCAAGCCCAAGCATGTTACCGCTGTGTTTGCTGAATTTTCTTATCTGGAAAAAGTCTAAGGGTTGGCTTGTGTATTTTGGTAACGCTACTGTAATTCAGCCACCAGCTTTGGTTGACAGCCACCTGAACATGAGCCAGCGGTGTGCCCAGGTGGCCAAGAGGGCCAATGGCACCCTGGCTTGTATCAGGAACGGTGTGGCCAGCAGGAGCAGGGAGGTGATGGTGCCCCTGCGCTGGGCACTGGTGAGGCCGCCCCTCGAATGCTGTGCTCAGCGCTGGGCCCCGCACCCCAAGGCGGCCATGGAGGGGCTGGAGCGTGGCCAGAGCAGGGCAGCGAGGCTGGGGCAGGGGCTGGAGCACAAGGCTGGGGAGGAGCGGCTGGGGGAGCTGGGGGGGCTCAGCCTGGAGAAGAGGAGGCTGAGGGGAGCCCTCATCGCTCTCTGCAATGGCCTGAAAGGAGGCTGGAGCCGGGGGGGTCGGTCTCTGCTCCCCAGGAACAAGTGATGGGACGAGAGGGAACGGCCTCAAGCTGCGCCAGGGCAGGTTTGGGTTGGGTATTAGGAAAAACTTCTTCATCGAGAGGGTGGTCAAGCATTGGACCAGGCTGCCCAGGGCAGTGGTTGAGTCTCCATCCCTGGAGGTATTTAAAGATCGGATAGATGTGGTGCTCGAGGACATGGTATAGATGGACTTGGCAGTGCTGGGTTAACGGTTGGACTTGATGATCTTAAGGGTCTTTTCCAACCTTGCCGATTCCATGATTCTATGATTCTATGATCTCACTGGCTTCCAGAGAGGGGGAAAGGACGGACAGGGGTTACGCTCTGACGTGTCTTTGGTCAGACCTGTGCTCCCTTACGAACGTCTGCTGTGGTCTTGGGCAAGTAACTAAGCTTCAGCGCACCCTGCCAGTCGCACAGGGATGGAGTTATTTGACTGCAGTAACAGGGAGCATTAGGATTTGAACTGAAATACCCAACTGCTAAGATAACAGGCTGCCTGTAAGCACCCAGGAGAGGGAGAATAACCTGATTAGAGCAAATCGTGTAGGAGCTGCAGGTGCACAGCACCTCTCTGGACTTGCCTCTCTGCTTGGAGGCTGGAAATAAGACTTGCATATGCTTAAAGTTAGCATCTTGTAATGCAACTAGCAGCTGGCAAGAAGGAGATGAAAAACCCTGCGACTTGTCATTTCTGCACAAACCAGGAGCAAGCCCTCTGTGGGCTAATACTGCATTGCAGGACAGTGGTTGAATCCAATGTCGACGTTATTCTAAGCAACGTTTCTTACAAAGCATGAAGACATTGTATTAAAAACGAGATAGAATTCCAAAGTCTTTTCTGTCCCTAACTGGGCAAATTTTCTGATGAGGCAAGGTTTAGGGGGAAGATATCAAGAAAAGACTGCCGCAAATAGCGAGTGAACTAGGGTTTGGCTTTTGTAGAACGTTTTGGTTTCAATAAAAAATTAACGTTTAAACTAAACTACCTGACATCATCCCTTTAACATGACGGAGTTGGAGTAATATTGCAGTTTTAGGATTTTTTAAATAAAGATTCTCCCATTCTTTTTAAAAAATAAGCTAGACAAATTTTTGACTTTACTTTAAGAGTTCTGCATTGATAGCTCATGTGGTATGGCCAATGGGGCCCTCTGGAATCTTAAAGAAGAGCAGTCATACTTAAGGTTGAAACCTGTTCTAAATTTTTGCAAGAAATAGGGTTATGATATGCCATTTTTGACAGATACAGTCAGCACCACACAATGGGCTGAGCTTTCTCATGCTCAGAAACAATAATTTTGAGAGGAAGAATAAAAACTAAATAAGTTGCGTGGTGCGAGCTGGGGGCAGTGGAACAGCCTGTCCACACCAGTTGGTATGATTTTGATAGCTGCAGGCCACGTTTAGTTTAAATTTGCTACTGGTGAGGTCCTTAAGAAAAAACAGCGCTGTTGATCCATTAGAAAGGAATCAGTTTGTAAAGATGAGTAAAGCAGCAAGCACAGCACTTTCGAATGCCGGCTTTTGAAAAAGCAAGGTGGAGGATGAGATCTGTGTTTCAACTCAAGTAATGCAGCTTGTAAGGCTTCCCTGAGCGTACGCGACTCAGGAGAATATGAACTGCCTAGGATATTAACCACAGAAAATCTTCCAGTCTTCCGCTTTCCATCTTTCTCTGGTGGACGGTACGGTGCCGTTTGCCACGGCCGGTGATGGTTCTGCGCTCTCTTATTCAATTGCCTGCTGCTTTTTCAAGGGGGTTCTTGCAATATGCGTCTCCGGTGGGTACCCAGTTTCTCACAGCTAGGATCCATAACAGATAATCTTACCGCTATCAACAAAATCCCCATGCTGATTGTAGCACTTACCTTCATAGGCTTTCTTGTCTATCACCACGTGCAGTGTCTGAGTGCCATTCTACACCTTCATTGTACTCAGTGTAACAGTGCAGAAATCCTGAGACACAATTCTTAAGCATCTGCTGCTTTTCTGCAAGATCTTTGCTTGCACTACTTTCTTCTTACATATCGTATCCCTGTAAGTTTGTTTTCCCATAACCTTCGTTGCCTTACCCACGTGTTGTTTTGCAAAACAGGCAAACCTACAGCATGAGATGAACCTGGATCACAAAACCCCTACCTGAAGAAGGTGTGCATCATGCACCAGTTCTGTGTACCGTATGATCTGAGACATGTTTTACATTGGTTAAAAGCTCTTGGTTGGTATCAGAACCAGTAGGATCAGGATGTGTTTTTTTTAGTGTAAGCTGTCCTTCCTGAAAAATACAATGTTCTTCACTTTTCTCCCATAACTCTGTCAAGATAAACATGCTTTAAGCTGTTCCCTCTTGCCTCCCAGTCCTTTTGGGACCACACCCAGCAGCTGGAGTCTGGGGGCAAGTACGTTTTGTGGACGGCACATTTTATGTTGAACATTGGGCCCTGCAGCATAAACCAGTTATAAAGTCAAAAGCGCATGAATCCATGTAATTTACTTTAAGTTGTCATCTTCATTAGGGACCTGTATCATTAATAATACTGGGACTTGGAAATTGTGGGAAACTTGATGGGTGATAGCTCCAGGGACGTCTTGCCAGGCCGTGGATCCTCTTTGCTAACTGGCAGCTACTGCTTCACACCTGGTCAACTTTCTGCCAGTAAATAAATCTACTGTAGACTTTGTCTTGGCCAGGTCTGGCCACTCACCTCTCTCTGGCCCTGAGCGGTGCTGGTAGCTTTCACCTCGATATTGGAAGCGGTAGAATCAAACCTGACAACCTCTTCTAGTGCTTTCCTCTGTGCGCTTCTGAGGCTCTTCAGTTTTGTGGTAAGAGGAACGAGCTGACTCTTACCCTGAAACTGCCCCGTGTCTCTTGCCAGAGTATCTCAAACGTTGCATAGCAGCGTGCTCGGTGCAGTGCAGGAGAGGTCCGTCTGTTGGGTGACGTCCGTTAGTTGATCTGCAGGAAACCAGAAAGCTCTACGCAGCAGAAAGGGATGAGGGAACAGGCGGAGCAGTGGTCCGAGTACGCTGTCCCAGAGCTGCTGTCTCCCGGTACGGTAACCCTACAGCAGAGTTGTGGTCAGTGCTTCCAGACACCCAGCCGGAGCAGCAGAGAGGCCGACGTGTTTCTGCACTGTCTCTGGGCCACCTCCTGCCCGTGAGACAGTAAAACAGGCGCTGATACGAGACCTCCCTCCGCCCTGTGCTCATTCAGAAGACCTGAAAATTGCCAACTCAGAACCTACCGATCGCGGCGTGCGTATCATCTCCAGTGCAACGTTCTTTCGCTGCTTAATATGCACTAAATGTAAATAAATATCTTAAAATTGGTTTAGAAGGAGTAATGGAAATGCGTGAAGTTATCCCTAAAATATAATAACCTCCTGTTCCCCAGCAGGAACTCCAGGGCCTTGTTCAGATACATTGATTGTGTTGTCTGTAAAACTAGAGAGAGAGCTTAAAAGGTTGAAAAGAAATGAGGGATTAGGAAAAAAAAGCACTAGAGGGAGGAAACACAAAGCAAAACTGCATCTGGCTAGCATAAATGAATAGGTTCTTGCATATTAAACGTTCTCATTGTTATTGTTAATATCGAGTCACAAGTGAAATATTGTAAATAAAAGCAATGATGCCCTACTGGATCATTTCAACAACTATTTAACCTCATGGCAAGTATTTAATATCTCGTCCTCACCCCTGGCTTTAATAGCGAGCCTTTGAGTTCGGCGGGGGATCACGGAGGCGCAGCTGGCGTGCACATTTCCCGGGGATCCTCGGAGCCCGCCGGCCCGCGCAGGCTGCAGACTCCTCCGTGACCCTTTCTGCACGTCCTTGAGATCAGCTTCCCCAAGGGATGAGAATACAGCGTGCTGCCTTTTGAGGCGGGGAAAGCTGCGGGGATTTACACGGGCTGAATAGCCGGCTGAGCTGACCTGAAGCTCTCCCCGTGCTCCGTCTGTGCCCAGAAGGGGCACGGCCACATGCCTGTTAGCCAGCTCTCCGGGCAGCTCTCCGCTTCTGCACCGGGAAAGGTGCAACAGCAGAGAGATTCACAGGTTGTGAATTTACAGGTCTAGCCTAAAGATATAGATGAAACAGCTGATATTCCTAGGCTTAATATGAGTCAACAGCAAAAGCTAAGATGCCTCCAGCTGGCAATTCAAAGCACCCAAGGCTGGTTCTTGCTCGCAGTCACCCACCAGGAGAAAGCATCTCCCTGCTGAGTACACAAAGATCCTGCAAATCAGTGGAGATGCCTGCCATCAGATGAGGTCCTTACCAGAATGTTACAGCTTTGGCATCCAAAATGGAGACAGCCTGAAATGTCAGATGCCTCTAACTTTGTAATTGGTGGTTAAAGTCTGTTTGTCTCAGAGTAACGGGAGCATTGAGGCTGGGAAGTGGTAGCACCCACATCTCCCGCTGACTTCGGGGAAAGCTGCCGGGCTTTGCTGTTCCCCGGGATCAGGGGCAGAGAGTTCTGTCATAAATACTCCTAATGCTTTAAGATTTCACTTTGAATTGTGCTTTAGAAATTAAACGCTCATAATTACCATTATTGTTCTATTTTTTTTTAGTAGATTAACAAAATTACTGGCCCGATTATCCGACCAGTTATACCCATTTAAGTTGTGCCAGATCTTTGGCTACTCTGTAAGCTAGTCCAGCTGCACTCAGACAACAGAGCTACGCCAGTTTACACCATCATGAGGCCCAGCACGCTGGCTTCGCTGGGAGGGCTTTTGATTTACATCAGGGTAACGGAGCAGAGTCAAACCGTGCTTTCCACTCCAAGCTGATTATTGTCAAATCAGTTCCTCCCTAAGTGGAAACAAGAAGCAATCTTGCTTTTTATTTCATCGCCAGGAAGCATCAGAAATGCGAAGGGTCAGTGAAGGAAGAGGAGGATAAGGAGAAAAGCAGACTGTCTAAAGTAAAGATGTGTTTCTTGCATGAATAACTCCCTAACAATCTGCTGAAGGAGTGATTTTGTATCAGCCTGAAACCCCAAACCAGCATCATTTTAATTTGCCAAGCACCTGTGAAAGAATGCAGCTGCAAGACCATGGGAAAACAATGGGAACTGTGACAGTTCATTAATATAAACCAGCAACTAGATTTATTTGGAAAAGTCATTGATACAGAATTACACTGGAGGACACAGTGGCATTCCTGAAGTATGCCAGCAAGCAGCTAACTAAGATTATAGATGTGTGTACATCATTTGAACTTGAATGGTTATTTGGTAACCGTTACAATTTATTGTGTATGTCAGACAGCAAAACAAACGTATAAGGAGGAGTGATTGCTTCAGCATTTCCTTGTTTCTTTGTTTTTTATTCGTTACTCGTTTTCATTTGTTTTCTGTTGGGGTTTTTCGGTTTTGTTTTTTTCTTGTAGTTTGCTGTGGCTATTTTTTCTGGTGAAGCAAGAGTTTGGAAAGTGCATGCGGTATTTAAAACTGTGACATGCACAGATGGGAATGAAGGAACATCTTCATGCGAAAATTGTTCTCGGATACATTTTGATCTCAATGGGTATGTCTCTGTGCTAGGTGGAACATCCTGATTTTCGTCCCGAAGGTGCTCAGGCAGCGCAGCGGTGGTGGCGGTGGGAGAGCTGAGGACAGATCCGCGGCCAGGAGAGCAGTCCCACCGGGGGTCGGTGAGTGGCTGTGGGTGGGAGGTGGGCGCTGGGCAGTGCTGCCCCACGGCACGGCTCCTCTCTGCCCCACTCCAGCAGTGTGGTGGGATGCCACGGGGGTGGGAGCAGTGGGCGCGAAGAGGAGATGGGTGCAGCCGGTGGATCCAAGCTGACGAACGCCTGTTCTCCCAGGCAAGAAGCATGGTGCAAGGGATGGTAATCCCTGGAAAGAATTGTTCCATGGAAAAATTTTGTTCAGACTCGAGCTGCCGAGGTGGTTAGCTGCTCCTGGTGGTTTGCCCTTAAAAAGTTTGCTGCTTTTAATGAGTTTAAGGTATATCTCTAGCATGTAGTGTGATTAAGAGTTTCTGTCACTGCAAACAGCAGTTACAAATTACAGGGTGGGCAATGATGTTCCAGGTAAATCCAAACCAATTTGCTTTGCATAGATTAGCAGCTACTAAAGAGATACGAGACTATAGACATTAATCTGTTAAAGATTTTCATGGGGTCGAGGGTGCAATGTCAGAGAGATGCTTTGCCGCCCATCTCTGGAAACAATAAAATGTAAGGGGACAATAAGGAGTAAAATGGCATTCAGCTTTCAGATATTAATTGTTTGGGGGAAATCTCTGTGATTAGGTCAAGCCAAATAAGCAACTGAACACATCCAGTCTAACTTGCTCAATTTCTGCTCTTTTTTCTTGCTTTCCTCCTCTCTCCTCTGCTCCCCTGTCTCTCCCTCTCCTATTTTTAAAACTAAATTTTCTGATTTCCAGATGCAACTGCAATATAAAGTAGAAATAAAACAAGGCAGTTAAATTGTTGAAGCCCATCATGTCTCCACATAACCCCTAAGAAAAAGGGTGTACCATCCAGCTCTATTTACTGGTTATGGGTCCCTGTTGCTGTACTATCTGTAAATACAAGCGTAGCTCAGCTTATAAAATTTTTAAGCATACGATACACAAAGGAAGCTCGACAGTGTCTGTAGAGCCACTGGAAAAGCTTGTGGCATTGGTCAAAGGCAGCTTATTTCTTAAAGATGTACAGCATATTGAGACTGCAGACATCTCCTCTCGCAGCCTCTGAGTCTACAGCTCCCCCAGAGAAGACTGGTTTTGTCTCCATTATTCCCTTCTGTCATCCTCACCTCGAGGGGTTATTCCCCCATACACATGCCCTCTCAATGAGAATTTACACACTGTGCTTACAACCTCTGACCTTTTTTAGGCCTCCCTCTCACAGCAGTGGGTTTTCTGGACTCTCCACATCTTCCACGCATGGAGAGCGGTACCTCTGTGGAAGCAGTTGCTGTTGCTCCCCTCCCCAAATCTTCACCTACACCAAAACTGCTGCTCCTCCTACCACAAAGTTACTCCTACCAGTCCATAGGTAACTCCCCGCCCAGCCCCGTTGTTCATCCTTGTGCCACAGAAAACTCTCTGCCACTTTAATATACCGGGGAAATTTCTGTTTAGGTGGAGGGTGAGTGATGTTGCAATCAGAAATGTCTCTTTAGCGCATAGGATGGAAATATGAAATCATTCTGTTATTTACTTGATGGCAGTAAAATGAGTAGCGTGTACGTATGTAGAGCGGTACAATGTGGCGGTGATGTTAGATGTTGAAAAAGAGAGGAAATATTTGAACGAGATCTATTACATACTGGTTGTACACGGTCAGTGTTAGACAGATGTAGCTGGCACCTCCATTTTAAGATTTTCCCCTATTTCCTTTCTATCCGGAATCTCCCTGGATTCACAACAGCTCTGAGGGCTGAGGTGTAGACAGCTCACCTTTCATCATGTCTTTCGCTTGGATACGTGCTTTAGTTTTGTTTCTCTGAACCCTAAATTTTGGTGGTTTTGTTTTCCTCCTCTCGTGGAATGGCTTTGCGATGCTTATGCTTAAGTAATAGTCAGTAAAGGCAAATTATCTTAAATCAAGCAAGGTTTATTTAATTTAGAAAATAGGAAATAGAGAGAAAATCAAACTAAATGAAATGAAAATGGAATAATTCATATCTAATCTAAGGTCTTGTTCAACAGAATGATTCTTTTAGTTATGCTTTTAGAGCTGAGCAGCAGTACTTATTACAAGTTAGGGGTCATTTGTCCCAAACCGACAACCTCTTTAGACCCTGCACTCACAAAGTCTTAAGAAAATGGGACTGCTCACATCCATTTCTGCAAGATGTTTGCTTTCGTTGTAACACCTCCAGCTGAGCCACTCTTTCCTCGGTCACCCTTACCTCTTTGCATCTTTTATTGGTGCACACTCGCTTATCTGTATTTTTTATAAGCACGTGGATATCAGCTAGTGCCAGGTTAGACTTTTCTACCGCATATAGGCAATATATTTCTCAATTTATTCACCCTTTAATTATCTTAGGCTGCCTTTTTATTAATATGCAACACACCACTGTACCCCATATTAATGAAGCTTATTATAGGATCCTGATAGAAAGCTTTCCAACTTCCTTCCAATTAACACGCGGTGCTTCAGAGGAATCCTCTGAATATGGGTGGGTGTTTGGCAATTGCACATAACTTTTTTTTCAGGCAACTTCACTTAAGATGTCCTTGTTAGATTAAAGACTCCTCAAATGCTGATTACCCCCTCCGGTTGGTTTCTTCATTGTTTTCCAGACAGAGTAGTCGCTTTCATATATTTTGCTTAGGTTACAGCTTAAAAGTATCATCTTGGTTTGACACTCTCAATTTATGTTAGACAAGCTAGTTTTAGATTGTCACGTGTAAATCAGTGATTCGTAATTAGATGCCTAACTGGGCTGCAGGGAAAAAAGCGTAGGTAGCCGTGCAGTAGGTGAGAATTATGGTGGAGGCTGTCCTGTGCCTCTCAGGGAAGGAGAATTTGGCAGCGGTCAGGGCTTTGTATTTACACAGAGAACAAATCAGAATGGATAATTATTTCTTCTCAAACTTCATGCCCTTAATTTAAAGTAGTAGAACAGATCTGATTTTGAACGGTCAGACACTATTAGTAACTCAGGTAAGACTTTTGGGAGCTGTAATCATCTCCGAGTAAGCTGCAATAAACCTGGAGGCTTAGGGGACATATCGATGAAGCATGCAAGGTTTCTCATCTTCCAGGAGGGGGGAAAAAACCTGCCTCCAGAACTAGAAATAAAAAACATGGAGAAAACTTCGGTGATTCCCTCCCTTCTTGAAAAGGCCACGTCCAAGCTCCATACTAAATGCAACGGTGAAAGATTGCTGGAGGGAATGGACTGGGAGCTCAGGCATAAAATGAGTGTTAGAAAAGCTGGTTTCCAGCGAGAGGAAACCTGCCATCCTGCGCGATGAATCCTGGCGTGTTTTGGTTCCACAACAAAGGAGAACATTTACATCAGTGCAGCTGCGGCATTTCACCTGCTGCTGAGCGGCTTTCTGCATGCACTTCAGAAAGCCTTCCCTGATAGTTAGAGCAGTAAATGGAGGAAAGTCATCACCCTGATGGTGCTGGGTTCTAACACCAGCGCGCTGCACAGCTTGTGAGAGCCCGGAGGTTTTGAGCATACCCCCAGGCCTAGAAGTGCTTGTGCATTTACCGCAACTGCATAACAAAATTTTAGAACACAATATCCCATGTAAACATTTGCTTTTTGCAGCAGTTCCCTCTGCAAATTATACACGATGTTTGTTTCTGGCCTACCCTGCAGCAGTGTCCTTAGTGCCAAGCTGGTCCGTTGTCCACGCTGCCTAGCCCCAGAGCTCCCTGAGGTGCCCCAGCCGGCACGCCGAGGAGGAAGCCTTGAATATTCCTCGAATCATGGGCATTCGCCTGGGTGCGGTGGACGCCCTGGCCTTGAAAGGTGCTCCCACGAGGAGCACCTTGCGGCAGTGAGTACCAGTCCCAGCAAATTTTATGGCATAGCCTGTGTCACCTTGCACCTAACCCACAGCCGTTTGCTGCTGCGTCCCGTTCGCAGAAAGCCTCTCCGCAAGCTTCGCGGGATGAGGCGCAATCGGAAAAGGCGTTGCCTGCTCTGCCCGTGCTGCCACTGCATCATCATGGACCTGTCTGTTTGTCCATCAGGGACAAACGGAATCACAGAATGAAAAATATTAGACAGCAGCTGCTCTATGATTTCTTGTTTCTCTCGACTTGCAAGCAGTGGATCCGGTTCTGAAGTGTTCTGTACTCGTAACATCTGGTCTCTGCTTAGACGAATAATTTCACAGAGTGACTGTGATGCATTTGAATGCCTATCTTCATCTTGAGATGGATGTACAATTTCCACAAGCCGCTGGATAATTCTCTCCTCATGTAGGCAATTTAACACTTCTTGCCGGGGCTGTGGAGGCTCTGTGCAAGTCAGTAGCCTGAGCAACAAGTCCATGATAGCAGAGGTCCCTATGTGCTTAATAATGAGGTCTACAAAATCATGTTTCCTCTTTAAAAAATCCACAATCTGTTCTGGTTTTCTGCTTATAAGAATACTTAACACCTTGCTGAAGAAACTGGCCAGTAAAGGGTTTAGAGGAGATTCATTTAAGAGGAAGCTGTACGGTTTCATAAGTAAGGATTCTTCTTCTCCCAGCCTATCATTGATCTGTGAGACATCTGATGTAAGCAGCTCACACGATATGTTTGGATATTTTGGAGCTTTCCTCCAGCCAGAATGGCCATCAGCCGCTGGCCATTGTAACAGCACAGCAGGACTACAACCCTACCGAGAACATTAGGACTAGAGAGTCGTGCACTAGGATACATCCAGTTCTAGAAAGTCCTCCACAGAGGGATCATAATTAGGTCCTTAGCAGTATGTGGAGCACCATTAAGAAGCCAGCTTGCTCACCATTAAGGTATAGACCTGCCCCCCAAGGCCTCCAAGTCAGCTGCACCACTGGGCCGCTCCCTTGCACAAGGACTGCGTTGCAACCACTTCATGAATGGGACTTGTGGGCGTACTGGCCTACGGGTGGCCGGGAGTCTGGGGAGCTTCCTTTGCTCACAAGGGTTCCCTAATTCTGGCTTACCTTCTAGGCAGTGGCTTGGTCGTGCTATAGCTACCGAGAGCTGTAGCCACAGAAGTAGTTTTGCCACTGCATTCTTGGCTGCAGCTTCTGTCAGAGCTTCGCTTGCAACCGTGCTGACTTCTCACGCTGAAATCTGTCCAAACGCTTCCCTCCTTTACGGTAAGAAAACTCACCGGTGTGATATGAACTGATTTTGTTGCTGCTCAGAGCTACCCACATAATAATTTAGACATTTCTGTGTGCTGTGGAGGTCTTGAAGAACTGTGTGGTCTCTGCAGTGGAAGGACTTGCTAGGAGCACCCGCAGAGCAGAGGGTGAAATCCTTTGGCGGTGTAAATCACTTGATTTCCTTTGAATTCAGTACAGATTTAATCGCTTGAGAATCTGACTTAAGATGCACCACTCATATGCCTCCCTCAGTGAACAAAATATTAGATAAATAAATTATGACAATATATTCCTGTAGGATTATTCTGCATCCAATTCTAGGATTATTACCAAGAGGTAATAATTAGTGCAATGGCATCATCATCCTAATTTGTTTTGTTCTTTTCCACACAAATGAAGTCAGCCTCAGTCCTTAGAGAGCTCACCGCAGGAGGCTTTGCTTCTGCATAGACCAGTGCGCACGGTCGTGTTGGAGGCGTGTAAATGCCCCCACTGACCCAGAGAAGTTGGGTTTAGTAAGATTTCTCACAAGCTCAAGAGTGATTACAGGCAGCGTTGGCTGGATCTAGGAGATACACACTGATAAAAGATGACACTGGGAAACTCAAGAGAGAGCGCTGACTTGCTCTTTTGTTGGCTTTACAAATTACAGTCTGATGGAGCAGATACAGGACAGTGTTGCTTGGTAGGCTGCAGAATGAAGAAGCAAGCCGAGCAAAAGCGTGAGTAGAGGAGCAGCTGAAGGAAGCTAAAAGCCGTAGCGGAGAAGCTAGGAGTAGCGGAGTAGCCAGGAGTAGCAGCGTAGCCGTAGCTCTGCACCCGGAGCCCCATAGCTGCGTTAGTGCCCGGGCTCTGGAGCCGTCGTCCCCGCATGGCTTACGGCTCCAGGGTAGGGATGCTTTCGGGGAGCGCTCCTGCCCGGCCAGCCTGGGACATGGGCAGAGCAGGCTGTGTCAAAAGCCTGGCGACGTGCTCCTGGGTACAACTGAAATGTTCTGCTTGAGGTAGCTAATGAGAAGCTGTAGAGGAAAAAGCACCAAATCTCGATAGCAGCTCTCAGGTAGTAAACCAGAGTAACAGCACAATAGCGATGTTATGCAGATATGCTGTACAGCAATATTCAGAATTTAACGTCTATTGGAAGTATTGTATAAAAATGAGAAATAAATTAATATCTGACCAGAAAGGGGATTTCTGAAAGTTTGAGGCAGGTTGGATTTAGTAAGCCCCCAAACCTATTTTTAGTGACAATAATAAATCATTAACAAGAAGAAGGTTCTTAGCAGATACCTGAACACATTCAGGTTCTTAGCTGATACCTGAACACATTTAGGTACTTTATTAAAAATATTTAATGATGTTATTTACTTAAGAGCATGCTGTGACCACAATCTAGGGGTGTGCAAAAGCTGGGGGGGAGAGCTGGAGGAGCCGTTCTCCACCTTTGGGCTCCCATCCAGAGCGGTTCTTCTGAAGGGAATAACTGCAGGGATGTGAGGAAGACCCCGGTCTCGCCTCTTTTCCCAGCCAGGTGGGCTGGTGAGATGAATCACCTGTACTCCCTGAAGGTGTGACTTAGGCACGTGGTTGGGTGCAGAACTTTTACTAATCCCCTCCAGCTCTTAGTTAGCAGGCAGGGGAAAAGCTTCCAGCCTGATGCTGTGTTGATAGACCCAGCCTCATCTGCCCCAAACCCCGCAGCCAAGATTTTTGGTATTTCAGGCAGACCCGAGACCCAAAACTTTGGTCCCATTTCCAGCCCAGTGATTCCCGAGTTGCACTTCATATCTGCTGCTCAGATGAGGACATCAGTGCCTTATCCTTCGCCCGGGGGGAGGTACCGGACCTAAGTTCACAGCCGCCCTCAGTGCGCCGTGGGAGCTGGTGTGAGCGTGGGCGTCCCGCGGGCGCGGAGCCGGGGCTCCTGGCCTGGCTCCCTGCGCCTGGTTATCCGTCCAGCCCCTAGGGACAAGGCTCCGGCCCTCGCAGTCTTGTCCTGCGGCTCCCCTTATCTTTCAAGCGGCAGGTTTTGTTCCCCTTCCCCCAGTTTTCACGCAGACCCTTTTAAGAATTCAGAATTCTTCCTTCGCCAGTTAAAGACTAACAATAAGAGTCTTTCAAGGTTAGCAACACAATTTGTGAAAATGAGCAAACTATTGGGAAGGCTTCACTCCGCTGTCTAAATTAATAAGACTTAGTATCAGCAGGTCACATCTTGCTTTCAGTGAATCAGTAGTTATTTTGCCATTGACTTTGCAAGAAGTAGGATTGGGTCTGTACTTGCTATTTAAAATAAACAAAACTATATACTAAATTAGACTTCCACTGCTGCAGAATGTTGCGGGAAAGTAAAACCGATACCGTTAAATTACAGATAAAGGGGGAGAGTCCAAAATTTCCAAAATGCTCTCTTTTTCTTTTTTAACGACTGTCATTATATTTTGATGTGTTTAATAATACAGCAGAGGTTAAATGAAACATGAAAAAGGGATGTACATTAAAATTGAGATAACTCTTCCTTCAGTGAAGTGGAACCCAGCAGATGTAGCTGCACACTGTAATTGCTGCCTGTTTCCTGTCAGTCTGATTAAGTTGCATTGTCCCTGCTCCAAGTGTAAGAATCAGTGGCTTCCCATAGGGCACAGCATGGGACAACTGGCTTATGCAGTCAAATGACTCCGTGCACCTCCTGCTTGTCCTGTTAATAGTATAGACAGACAATATACATTGATGACTTATAAAATCAATAGGCTGTGTAGTGCGGTGGAGACGCAGTGTCTTTCATCTTAGCGGCACTCCAGTCAAGGGCCAAGGTTTTTTGGGAGAGTTAAATTCCACAGTTCAGGAGGCCAAATAACCCCGGTGCCTGGCTGCTCAGGCTTTGCGGTATTAATTTTGTTTCTCAAGAGTTATTATGCACCTTCTAGTGTTGTTCTTTTACTCGTTTCAAAATACAACATTGTTCATTCTGTTCACAGTTATTCGTGTTTTCCTTTCTGTAATAAATCCCTACTTACAGGATTAAACTGCTAATGGTAAAATCCAGTACCTATCTGGGGACCGCGAGGCCAGATTCCCAGCTGCTATAAATTGCAGTAGATCCACTGAAGCCAGTGGGGTTACTCTGATTTACAACAGCTGTTGGACTTGCCTGAGAGGTCTATAAAGTGATATTTTGTTTTTATTCCATTCAGAAAGAATGTGATGTGCCTCATTCAGCAGAGCATTGCCCTACTTTTGTCCCGGAGTAATTCTGCTGCTGTCTGTGACTTTACATCAGTGCAAAGCTCCGGTAGCGTGGAGGTGAGGCAGGGCTGTTGCTTATAATTATTAACCGGTTTTTACAAGTGGCCTCCAATTACTTACTGCTAAATTGCATATGCGGTGGCATATTTGTATGTCTGCATTTAAGTGTAGGAGTAAAGCTGTGCTTCGGCACGGGAGGAGAAAGTCAGGTTCTGCTTACAGAGACCCCGACAAAGCAGAGCAGAGAGGTACCCGCTCCTTAGGCACCCCTACCCTGGTGGAAGCCTGAACCCCAATTTAGTTGTTGTGGTTAGTAGAGAGAAGATTTGGAGCTTCAGAGAGAAGGGGATCAACCAAAGCAAGGTACCGAATCGGGAACCGCCTAGTACCGCCGGCGGGGAGATGCCAGCGGCGGCGTATCCACAACGCCAGCCCTCCCCGGGCGCTGCGGGCTGGTGCGAGCGGGGCTGCGAGAAGCAGCAGCCCGGCGGGCAGGTCTGGAGGGCCCCGGCGTGACTCCACTGGGCGAAGGGAAGCACCCGGGGGAATACCTCACTTACGGAGAATTTTTGGTGGCTGAGCAACTTGAACGCTTTGCATACTGAGTCACCAAATGAGCTTAGTTGCCTTCACGGTTAGCAACAACTGGGCGGGAGGGCTGTGGATTATGAGTTGGGATTTAGGCGTCTATCCCGTTCAAAGTCCCATTTTGGCTCTTTAATCCCTAGTTGGATCTGGGACCTTGCTTTCTAAAAATGGAAATTAATATTAGAAGTCATTCCTTAACGCATGTTTATTTTCCAATTTATAGAATGTACCTATTACACTCTCCAGACACATGTGCTTGATTATAATGATTATCATATGTATTTCTAAGGCACTCATCACCATAATATCAAATGTCATTATAGAAATTATGAAAGAGCATCAGCATTTCTTCCAAGGAAGAAGCCAGTTTCCTCTTTTCCCACCACATTAGTGAAATCACAGAAATTAAGCTGACTTTATGCCACTTTTGTTTCAGCTCAAGACAAAACAACCAAATCCCCAGTGAAATGTGCAATGTGCACCTGAAGCCAAGCCCTCTGCAAAACTCTGCGTAAAAAGGCCCGTAGCTGTGCGGAGAAGCACGCTCCGAAAATCGAGGCTGGCCGCCGAGTCCCGCTTTCTGCCCCGCTCGCCCCAGCCGGCGTGTGCACCCACAGCCGATGGGCGCTGTCGGCGGGAGGGTGCCGGAGCCGGGCGACGCGGGCGGCACAAGGACAAAGAAGTCCTGAGCTCAGCTGTTAGGGTTACAGACCCTGACTTGAATCCTGGCTGCCGCTCCCAGGGGCATTGCTTTTTCTAATATAAAGTTTTCTCAATGAAAATGATAAAGAACTTCTGGAGCAAAAGCCAACTCAAAAACTTGGCGTAGGTCAGGAAGAAAGGAAGGTGCCAGTATATTTTCTTACTCGATGCTGTATGCGTCTTCCTAGAGGGGGAATATACAGATCTGGATTGTTTTAGAAGAGCCAAGATTTTTTATTTCATTATTTATTGGTTTTATTTAAGCTACAGCAGAGGAGGGAAGCAGCTGTAAATGACATGGACATCTCACTGTTCCAGGAGACCTGTCTGGTTGGTCTGGAAGACATGGGTAGCATTTCAAGCCTGCGTGTGTCCAGGAGCAGGGAGAGGAGGCCTTGGGGAACCCAGCACGCAGTGCCCTCGCCAGCAGGGCACAGCCCCAGCCGCGGGGGGGACCGCGGCGGGGACGGCCGCAGCAGCAGCCCCAGGCACGGTGGGGGAGCCGGGTCCCTCCGGGGAGCCGGGTCCCTCCGGGGAGCCGGGTCCCTCCAGGGAGCCAGGCCAGGAACAGCAGGGGACGGTGCTGGGGACGAGGTGACCCACAGCAGCAGGAGCACAGGCAGGTGCGGCAAGGCCCGTTGGTGCCCTCAGCGCCCCGACAGGCTGCTGCCATGGGTACTCTCCAATATTACCTATTTTTGTCCTTAATGAAGAAAAAAATGCATTGCATGCTTTGTCCTTTCTGAATGGCATAACCTGGCCAAATCTCGAGGTTTGCAACCCAGCTTCCCGCAGTTCGTAGGGATTTAATGTCTTGGCTTTGGCCACTACTAAACAGAAGAGCCCCTTGAAATCCAGACTTGCGTGTCGTGTCCCTGTGACGTGGGGGCGAAGCAGCAGGGAGCCGGGAGGCTGCATTTCGATTGCTGACTTAGACTAAAACCTTTTCTTTTCTTTGCGCCATTTATGTGATTATTTTTTTGCTTCATATGCTCAAAAATCCCTGGGAAAAAAAAAATCTTTTTTCATTTTTGCATTGCAAGTCACTTTGCAAAGAACCACTTTGATGTCTTTAGAGAGCTTTAAACCCACCTGTTTCCTCTGCAAAACGCAGATGAGGAAACAGGCATGAGCGGCCAGCCCGGCGTAGACCTTCGGATTCAGGAACTTTAAGTGAAACTAAATATATTGGTCCCACATCTGGGAAGAGTTTTTAAAGAAGGATTTTCACTCTCAAAGCAAAAGATTTATTTCGCCCGTAGAAAGATAGAAGGAACCCAGAGAACGGAGCGTTCCTCTTGCTCTGGCAGTCGCTGCAGCCAGGCTGCCGGTGCCGCTCGCTGCGGCGCTCTGCCTCCGTGCATCCCGATCATGCCAGCAGCGCTCGGGGGAAGGAGTTACCTTGAAAAAGAAGGGACCAAAACCAGGAGGCAAATGAACTCACGGAGCTCCACGCCGCCGCGTGCTCCCTCCTATCTCGACGTGCTGATGTGGACACTTGAACGCTTCTAAGGTCACTTGGATAATCTAATACTACTCAGGATGATATCTAGCGCAGGCAGGAACTCTTATAAGGATTTAAACAACATCTATCTTCATTATTTTACACCCTCATGTCTGTATGATTGATTCATGCTAAATTTTGTTTAATTGCTCAGAAGGTCTTAAGGACTGACATTTGGAGAGAGCCAAATGGGATGTCTGAGCTCCCCCTGCTGCTCTGCCGCACGCAGCCAGCTCCGCGCTTGGCCTCGCCACCGGCTCTCCTGGGCGGAAAAAACAGAATAAAAATCATGAGCTGTTTGCTGGGTGGAGAAGAACCAGGGTGGGTTTAGCAAAGGCTGTCTGCTTTCTAGTAGGGTGTCACGGAGACTGGGGAGCCACGTCTCGGGCGGGGGAGAAATGCCGAAGCTCCACTTTTACGGGTGCAACCTTTTCGTTCACGTGTGTACGCGAGGCTGTTGGGAAAGCGGTTAGTCTGGCGGTGAAGGAACTGGTTCCCCAGTGGGTACATCACCCATTGGGTGGTACGGAGCTCCTGTGGATGCAGCCAGAGCAGGATGAGGCCTCACACTACCCAACTAATTTAAGACAAAGAGCTCATGCAGATGGGCTTCAGTCAGATTACTAACGATGCCGTTCTGGTAGCAGGACAACATGTGCTTAAAGGCAAGACAGCAACCTGCAGAACTTTGTCTTTCCTGCTTAAACCCAAAAGAAGTGGTAGTCTCCTCGCTTTCGGGGGGGCTTTGGGTCCCTAAAACCCAAAGCGAGGAGACTACCACCTCTTCTTTGTCCTGTACGTGTGCAGCAGTGGCATCGGGGCTTGCCTGGATGGCCAAGGTCGGCCAAGGTCGTCTCTGTGATCTGTGATGCAGGCAGCACCCTGACGAAGCTCCTGGCCGGGTGGGACCGGGTGGTGACCCACCTCATGCACCCAGGACACCGGCCACTGCCAGTTTTATTTTATGTGCTTACGTTTCCCTAGTTCAAAGGAGGTCAAATGATATTATAGTTCCAGGGCAGAGTCTCAGCTTTCCAATTCTTCATCCTCTGCACAAAACTGTGTTTGTTTTTGTTTTAATCCCATGCACGCCTGAGAATGATAGTTGCTGTTATTATTTTGAACGAGTATTAGATTTTTCTGAACAGATGTGGTTGAGCTATCTGGCAAGGGTTTCATGGGGTTTTTTTTTTTGTTCTGTTTCATAGTTTAACTTTAGTTAAAACATCTGGATGTTTTAACTGTGGATGGGCGCTGCTTATAATGCAAGAAATACTAGTAAGAAAAATATTAAAATAATTTAAACTATTTTTAAAATTTAAATAAGTTCTAGAAGGTTCATGGGAAACATGAGTCCTATTAAGCTATTACTCAATGTAGCCTCCAGAAATTCACACGTGTTTGATTTGACAGGTAGTTTATTTTTCTTTTTATTGTTTACTCAGGCCCTGGTCCAGGAAAAGGTATACGAGCACTTGACTTACTGCAAGCAGTGAAAGCTTTCATTAATTTTTCGGGCGTGAATTTCACGTTTAGAATAAGCACATCCTTGAGGAGGTTTGAGAAATGAGGGCTCTTTGTGCCGAGCAGCATCCAGAGCAGAGCGTGCTGGAGCGTGCGAGGATGCACCACCTCGCTGCGACCTCCACCCCGGCTCTTCCCTCTCAATTCACCTCCCTTGGAAGGAAAACGTGTTGTGGTCAGGGTTGCCTTTCCAGGATGGGTAGAGCTTGTCGGTTCTCCCATACGCAGAAGATGATGTTAACCTTGTGCTGATGAGCAAGCTCCCTCATCCTCCCCACCACAGAAGGCTCAGTGGCGGGCGGCTGTCACCAGCCACACCAGCCCTGCTAGGGACGTTGTGTCCGGCGCCGTTACTGTCGGTGCCGGTGTCAAACAGCACAGGATCGGCGCAGATCAATGGTGAGACTCCGTCTCTCTCTGGAGGCAGGGACACTGGCATTTGAGCTCTCACCAGGAGCGTGCTTGTGAAGTCAGTCTTGCGGCCGTACTGTGCGTGTCGTGCGCTGCGATTAGCGCTGCCCAGTGACCTTGGAGCGTAGAAACCCGATTCCTAGGATTTAAATAAAGATGTGAACCAGGAGCACTGCTAACACACTCACGGACATTTGGTCCATACCCCTAAATTAGAGATAACAGGCATAGGTATAGTATATACATATATATATATGTGTGTACATTGTATAGATATTGGATCCCCAGCGCCATTTCTTTTGATCTGTGGATCTTACACTGCATTACATTCCTATTATTACACACTACGCAGCTCTAAATACTAAATACTCTCTAAATACTAAAGCAGAGTCATGGCAACCGTAACCTGCCATGAATCTTTGCAACCCATCCGTAGGTCCCTCATTGAAAGGACCACCGTGGCATGTCGGGGCAGCGTAGCACCACGGAGATGTGCAGAATGACCTCCGTCAGTAGCAACAGCAAGATGGCAAGTCCTGCTATTTCTTTTGGTTTTTTTCTTGGTTGGTGCCAATGGGCAAAGCCCTGGCCCAGCCCTGGCCCCACCTCCATGCTTCCCCTCATCAGGAATGTGATCAGGTACCCTTCTTGATTACATTCAGCAATTCAGGGCAGTTCCTTAGGGTATGAGGTAGCAGGCAACATCCACGCACCAACAACCAACTCCTCCATCATTTGGAAACAACAGCCGAGGCGTTTCTCAATCTGTGCAATTCTCAACTTATTTCTTTGCTGTAGAGAGAGCCTGATGAGTCTCACGCTTCCGACAGCGCCGTACGGGCGCTTGGGTAGCGTTAGCCCTAGTTTTTGCAGGTGTAAGTAGGGCAACCGAGTGGGGCCTGGCCTGGCACTGCTAACAGCCCCAGAGGACATAGAAATGATTGGAAAACATTGTGCTACAACAAGAAGGAGCAGGAGAGAGGGGTCTGGGAGGAGGACAGGAGGTTGCAAAGGCAGGGAAAAATGATTTTTTTTCTTTTGCTTCGGGGTCTGGAACAGCACTCAGTTGCCCTGGATGGAGGTGAGGGGAGAGGGAAGCGAAAGGTGGAAATAAGTACATATTTGTGCCAACGGCTGAATGGGTAGAAAGACGCAGCAGAAAGCAGTATTGCAAGGCAAATATGCTACAGGCTCTCGACATTAACTAGTCATTATTTACACACTCAAATATCTATGATCCGGTGCATGGACACAAAAGCTGTGGAAAATATCTCCATTTTCAAACAGAGTTTTAATTATTTGTAAAGACTTCAATTGTTCAACAGATAATGTCATGGATTGGTCCTCACAGTGTGAAGTGCAACCGTCCAGAACCCCCACAGTATTATAAATAGGCTTCGGAGCTGGGATTGATTGATGTTTGGCATAAAATCTATTCCTCTGAGCATGTATATTCCTTCTGTTCACCAGTTTCATACAAATATACTTGGGCTGATTTTTTATTCAAATCTCCAATTTATGTAGGGTTTAAACTGTTAAATATTTAAAGCCTTTTTCATCTTTTTTTTTTTTTTTTTTTCCCTCTTTTCTGTTAGAGGTAACTAAATCTTTTGCCTAACACAAACAAGACTCGGAGATTTAGCACATTCCTGTGGGGGAGAGAAAGGGTTTATTAATTATATTGAGACTCAAATAATATGCTTCCTTGACACTAATGTTCCATCAGTTCCAACCGCAAGTATCCTATGGGATAGCTTTAAAGCCTTTATCAGGATCTAGATTACTGCATTTATGGCTCCATAGAAGAAAGAATTTAATGAACGGCGCTCCGAGTTTGAAAAGAGAATCTGAGATAGAGCGATATCAAGGTATAAAAACTATAACAATGAGGAGTTATTTCAGGGGAGTCTCTGGGACTCCGTAATGAAACATCAAATAAAAGTAAGTATAATGTACCTTTTCAAGAATCTACATAAATATCCAAGACTCCTCGGATGGAGAATTCGTCCTTGTTGCACCTTGTCTGCCTCTGACAGCGAAGATCTCAGAGGAGTTGTGTCTTTCGGAAAATTTCTCTTCCTAAGTCTTATTTAAGTTTTCACTTATCAAATCAATACGCTCAAATAATTTTATTTTTGAATTTTTATGACATCAGTACTTTTGTTTCATCCGCCCTTTCTTTCCTGTCCTAAGCTAATATATTTACATACCATCACCCTTGTGGCTATTATTAATTCATTTATGCGTGCCTTTGTATTGCAGCGGCACCTAAGAATCGTAGTCATGAGGCAAGACCCCATTATGTCTTATTTGTTATTTTTTGTATTACAGTAAAACCTGGAGACATAGCTGAAGTAATGGCCGTATTGTATAAATAGTTTATCCACACCTATGGAAACCTAGCACCCTTAACACATCGCTAAGGATCGCAAGAGAAAAATAAAAGAACTCGATGTGCCTGCAGCACAACTTCTGGGGGCTTCAGAGGGTTGGACAGGTTTCCCCTGCCCGGAGGAGACCTGCGCCCCAGGGTGCTCTCCTTCCTCTGCTTCCTTTGCCTCCACGCTACCCAGCAGGAGTTCGTTATGGAAATACCCCGGGACCGAAACCAGAGCCGCCGCGTGGTGCAATGTAGACGTCGTGTCAAGTTTGCCTTAGAAGCGTTCCTTACCGTCGAGGAGAGGGCCGGGTCCCCCAGGCCTCACGGTACCCCGCCGTCACTGCCAGCGTCGGCGGCGCGGAGCAGCGTGGCCACGTGCGCCTGCGCAGAGTCCTCGTTAGGGTGCGGAAGCTCAACTTGTCAGAGAAGCAGGACAGATGAAAAACATGCAAAGCGTAAGAAGAATAATATCAGAAATTTAAAACCAAACGTCGGAAATTTAAAACCAAACAGTATTAGGGTTTACAAGCAATCAGGCTTTAAAAATTGCGTTGCTTAAAGCCCATTAAACAAAGCCAAACTCCTCTCTAAATCAGAAAATATACGTTGTTTACAGCAAAGAGAATATCATTGGAAATTCTAATTTCTGAACTTTTCACAGAGAAAAAATACAGAGCTTAGCAGTTATTCGAGCATCAACATTACCCTAAATTGATTCTGAGGTGCCTGTTAGAGAGGTTTGTAACATAAGAGAAGCTAAATAGATTAGACCTGAAGGAAAGGTGGAGGAATGTTAGGGAGGAAATCAGGCTGCAGGTTTGGAAATTCTTGCCTAAAACCAGGCTTCTGGGCTCCCGCTTCAGTATCCAGATAATTAGCCTGACTTTTAAAAGCGCTGAGAATTGAAGGGAATGGAAAACTGCTCCGCTTTGACGGATACCAGACCATCATCGGGTGTCTAGCTCTGGCTTCAAACTTCTTACTTACCATCAATAAATTGTTGCATTATTTAGTGCCCAAAATACATACATCATTTTAATTGTACTAGTATAGGTTTCTCAAGCTCAGTTTTCCTCCGTGCATGAAACCTGTACAAGGTCAGCTAACCACTCAGTAACCAACAACAGGGGAAAATAGATGTTCCGCTGCTCGGTGGAAGCTTAAACTAGGAATTAATTTATATATTGTAGCATTTGACAAACCTCAGCTCCTGATGTCTCACGCTCAGCCTTACTTTATAGTCACATCTGTTGGTTTAAAGCATTTTTAGTTTATTGAAGAAGCCTTTACAAAGAAAAAACAGATGATGAAAATCTCATCTGTCAAAACTGTTATTAAAACCGGTAACAGTGTGAGGTTTTGTTTAAATTGAAAGCATCATTTATTTTTTATCAAACATTTTATAAACAATAACATTTGAGAAGGATTTGGGGGACCTGGAGAGCCCTCAACAAAATGCAGCTCATTATGTTGCTTTGTTTAATGTGCTGCTCAGAGATAAGCAGTGGATGCTTTCCATTACCTCAATGGGAGGTATAGTAGCTGGTGTGACTAGAGAGGTGGAAAAATCACCTGTGCACAAATGCACATTTATCAGTCACAAAGAGAGCGGGGAATATCAAATGGCTGGGAAGCGTTCGCATCAAGTGAAAAGGAAAATGGGTAGAGGCAGACTCTCAGACCTCTGCTTTTGAAGCTTTTTTGGCCCAGTTGAGAGCCGAGTTTGCAATTTAATGATCACAATGAAAGGTGATGATGAAGAAGGAGAGATCTGACGTCCCTCTCCGGAACAGGGCGTTGTAGTTATGGCCAGGGAATGGAGCGGGAAATGCAACCCAAGGTTTCAGGGTGCAGCGGTCCATCCTAAGACTGCTGTAAAGCTAACGAATAGATCGTTCAGCTCATCCCTCCTTCGGAAAGAGCAAGGAGGGGAAAGAAAAAACCCTCTGCTCCATAGCTTGCCTCCCAGAGCTGCTTTGCACGACCAGAAACACGGTCAGCTAGCGCCGCTGGAGCCTGCGACGGCAGCGGTGTCCAGGGAGGAGAGTGGCGAGCATCTTTCGTAGAAGTTGCCCGCCGAATGAAGATGTAGCGGGTTCTAACACAGCAGAGCGGATCACTTAAATGGCACAGCCAAACCAAGAGTAATCTCACCTGGACAGGCCTCTGCAGGTCGTCGCAGATTTCTGAATAGCAGTTAAAATTAGTCTTTCTTCATTTCAGATAATTTTGGCATTTCCACCTGCTCGTTATTTCTCGATGAGCCTCAGAGGATGAAAATGTATGTGAGGTTTCTAGACTAAGTCAATTCTGAAATTCAAAAGCAGGCTAATGTACCTTTCCAAAAATGCTATGCCAGGCATTTCTAAAAGCTTCAATGTCTTCATCTTCAAAAACTCTGGAAAAAGAACAAAATTCTGGCATTTTTTTCTTAAGCTCTTTATTGAAATATGAGCACTTCACACCCCTGTAGAACAGAAGTGCCTTTAGCAGCCCAATCTGGGACAAGCTACTAGAAGTTCATAAGGGTAGGGGATGTTTTTTAGGCGGAAGATATCACGCTAACATCACAAATACTGTCTTTCCTGCAGGATTACTAAATGGGGTTTAAATGAGTCAAAACAAGGTTCATAGAACAAGTTTTACATTGCAGAAAACTAAGCAAAAGAACATTTACAAACAAAGCAATTGACTTTGTTGATCATTTTAATCCCTTGGCTGCTGTTCCAAACATTTATGGTTGAATTAAACTAATGATGGGAAGATCTCAGAGGATTCAGGCTGGCAAGTGGGAATGGTGTTTTCCAAAACATTCAGCATTAACCTAACTCTGCTCCATTGAAGTAAAACTCCCATTGACTTCAATGGGAGCAGAGTTGCACCATCGCTAAGCGCCCCGGCAGGAGCAGCAGAGATTCCCTTTTAACAGCCCGCGAGCCCTCCCACCGCGCTCGCCGGGCTCCGTGCTTGAAAAGCCACCAGCAGCCCCCAGAGCAGCCGCGTGTGCCTATCTTGGTGCATATATTCTGAAAACAGGGATGTTTGGGATCCAGCTGTTCCTGTGTGGTTTCCTTGTATTGTTTTGCTGCCGAAAGAATGAAAGAAAAAAACCTGCCCTAAAAGTTTAGATATTTATTGCAAACTCTCTGTTCTTTTTCAACCCGTCCATAATTTGAGATCAGCCCGCCCCTCCCTCTGTGGGGCACGGACTTTGCCTATTTTATCTCCATTTATGGTTATTGCATTGTAAACACGCAGCAAGCAGAAGTTATCATTTGCATATCTCTGAGAATTAGCCAGAAAGCTTCTCTCGCCATAAATGATTTATACCGCAACCATAACAATCGAGTGTCTGCTCTAGTCTGAAATACTCTTTTAAAATATATGCCCCGATCTTTGACCTGGAAGGCAGAGCTGATTAAGATACGCACAGAAAACATTCAGTTATGAAGTAGAGATTAGCTGGGGATCAAGTAGTGATAAAGAAAGAGCAGCAGAAAGATAAATACTGAAGGAGAACTCTATCCATTAACTAGACATGGGCTTACATTAGAATATTTTATCTAATCCTACTCCAAACTTTGGAATTTATATTCAAAATACTTCTGGTTTTAGGTACGGCTTTACAAAACCAAAATCTGATTCATGGGGTTTTGCAGGATCCAAGGTTCTTAGTTTGCCTCTTAGTGCAACTGGAAATGTGATTTTTCCAACATTAGATCAAGGTCTTACGACCGTCTTTGTTCCTGCCTGTTCCAATACCTTGGAGTTGTTACAACGGTGCTTTAAATCTGCTGAGGCGCGTAGGATTTGGGGTAGCGGACCTTTCCCGAGCATGCATGCATACATACACATACACACCTCTCTCTCTGTATTTCACACACATAATGAGCTACAAAAATGCATGTTAGAGATAGCCCAGGTGGCAGCCAAGGAGAGGTGTTTTCTTTTGCCAAGGGCTCTGCCTCGTGCAGGTACGTTGTTCAGAGCCGAGAGCTGTGTGGTGAGGGAAACTGCTGCCTTGGGACATTGTCCCCTTTGTTGGAAAAGTTGGAAAATAATGACAGGGGCAGAGAGTAGGAAGCTGGTAATTCACTTAAACTGACATTTCCAAAGCGGGTCATTAATTTCTTTCAAAGCTGGTCTTCAATCTCTTTCTTTCTCTCTGTTTTTTGAAAAAGCATGTGTGATACTAATTCATGCGAGAGGCCACGTCTGAAGTACTGAGAGTTCACGTGCAACTCCAGTTAATGGGGTCTTGGCTTGGCACGTGCAAAATGCTCCAGGAAACAAAACATGGCTTTGGCCCTCCGCTGGGGCACCCGCGCATGCGGATGACGCTTGCGATGACTTTGGAGCGGGGCAGAGTCGTCCAGATTGCTTGCTGAAGGTCTCGGTGTAGCCCCGGCCGTTTGTTGCAGAAGACGGCAGGTGTAACGCGTACCCCAAGACGGGGTTCAGACGCTCTCCGCTGTACTAAGGCTTGCCAAGGGTAATGCTCTCATCAGAAAGTGCTCCTTCCGCAGAGTTTCTGCCTCATTAACTCATGAATTAGCTCAGCAGCTAAGTAGAGGTATGCTATTTGGTTATTCTGGAAAACACCCAAACACCATTTGGGGTGTGAGCTGTTACAGGAATGAGCCAGTTTTCTGCTCTGCTTTGGTGTTTTCTAGTTATTTCAACATCACCCTTGTCACAAGCTAGAGAAGGTTAACTGAAATGATGTGTTTTCAAAACCCCAACAACAGAGTTACACTTGTTATAAAAGCATCTGAGGAGAAATAGAACAGACCACAGTGCTGTCTCCTTGCCTGGTGATCCAGCTGGCAGCCCGTTGAGGCGGTTACCTAATTACGTGGTTGGGATCCCACCTCTTACATCCTCCAGTTGCAGTCGTTAAAAAGAACCTGCTCTGAGGTCACCTGTGTGCTTCTACACCCGGGCTCTTTTCTTGGGTTCCCTCCAGCTCCACTCAGGTGCCGATTCTCTTCATGTGTCCTTTGCCTGAAGTTATCTTCTTTCTCAAGGTAATTAGAGGGGAGACTGAAAGCTCTCCCCGTTGCACCATTGACCACTTTGGTACTTGCTGTTGCTATACTGTTAATCTATTATAAAGTTTGGGAGATCTATGCTCAAGTTCTGGGTAAAGCTTCTTCATACATAGAACCTTATACTTCTATAAAGTATGTAACTTGGCAGTCACACGTCATACCCTGACATAAATGATGCTGATGCAAGAAGCCCATTAGTGGCTTCGATTGAAGCCAGCTGTGATGGCAATCACTTTGCAGTGATAATGGTTTGGGATGACTGACTCCCAGGCTGCTCTTTGGGAGCCCACGTGGGATGTTCTGCCTAAGAAAGGTAGCGTCAAAGAGGGGCCGATGTCCTCTTTTGGCGGGAAAAGCACAGGACTGTCACAATATGCCATGAATCTTCTGCTCTGTGCTCCTTGCCTGCGATGAGTATAGAGTGTGTGCTGAAGCGCTGGAGTCCTTGTCGCCTGTCCCGCTCACCCTGTGAAGCCAGCTGAGAGAGGAAAGAGCTTTCAGGACTGATATTTCACCTGATTGCTGACACAATGGTATGACTCATTTGAATGCATTTGTTCACATGAAGTTCAGATTTTTCGTTTTAAAAAAGCAAAGGCGGTTTTCCATTGCTTTCTCCCACCTGCCAAAGCACGCTTCCTAATCCAGTGTCTGGAGCCTCAGTCAACAATTTAAACATCTCGTTAAAAATTCAGCTAGCAAGGACTGAACTTGCCAACAAGGCTTCTCTTACCAGCTCCAGACTGATTCACAAGCCTTTAACAAAATTACTTGGTGGGTTTACTCCTTTAATGGAGCCCAATAAAAGGAGGAGCAACGCACTGGAATTTTCCGTATAACTCATATAATAATTTGCAATTTTTTTCATATCCAAGCCTGTTTTATGAGCTGTGAAAAGACCACTGGGCAAGGAAGGTTCTTCACCTTTAAAGATCTGCGGAGCATTCTTCTTTTCCTCCTACCACTCCCTCCTCCAGTCTGAGAGTCTCTGTAATTAATCCTGATTGCTCTAGTTTTACATTTTTGCACTTTAATGGTTAAAATTGCCTTTTCTAGCCTTTACAACACAAATCCACATGTTTCTTGGCTACTTTTCAGCTGCTGCTGATCACGGCCATCCACAGCTTGGATGAAGTTATGCAATCTTGCCAACACTTAATTGACCATGATCTGAAAAGCTGCTGCATTGTTCAGTTTAGAAAGTGTGGCCTAAACCCGAGAGCCCTGCGTTTGCGCTGAATGCAGATTTCTGCTGAGAAGGCGCTTCCAGCAGAGGTTTGCCAGCGCCCCTCGGATACAGCCAGCGCGTGGAGATATTTCGCCTGCTTAAGATACCCGGTACGTAGAGGCCGGGCACGGTTGTGGCGCGGAGCCTTCTCTCACCCACGCAGAGCTTCGCTCCCACCTGTCTTTCTTAATTATGGTAACCACTGGAGGCTGCGAGGTTTGCCTGTGATGCCAGCTCCGACGTGCCGTTTCTCTCCTTGCCGATCGATCTGCTCTGCCAGGTTATCTCTGACCTGCTGTACTTGACTGCCGCTGACTGACAGACTTTGATTTTTAGCAGGCAGCAAAAAATCTCCCACCTCTCAGGCTTTTTTTGGTAAGAATTAATTTTTGAGCTCTTGGTTCTACCCTGCTTTCTGTTGCTAAAATTTGTGGTGGCTTTTAAATGGTTACAGACCGTTGAATATACTGAGCAACAATTTCCCCAGATTTAGCGAGATCCAGGAGACCCCTGGCTTTTCATCACAGATGATATGTCATTTCCCAGGCTACAGTGCTTGTGTTTAATACGATTAGGAAGGCGTTTGGATTCATTTTCCAATGCCCTGATGCTCTGGCGACGTAGCTTGAAACAGGTTGGAGGACTTGCACTGGTTAATGACATATTTTAACTGGGTTTAGAGGATAAGGCCAACTGATGGTGTTTGCGCCTTGCTGCTTGAAGGAGGTAACAGCAATAGAGGTATTCTCATTCACCCCTTCCCTTTCATTAGTTCACTACTGAGCCTGTTTCTGGAGTCTAGAGGCAGATCTATGCAATGCAAATCTCTTGGCTGTGGAAGCACTGCAGTAAGTCAGAGCATCTCTGAATGCATGGTAACCTGGCTGGCTGCCGGCTCTGTCTAGAGCGCCGAAGGGAGACAGGACTTTCCCTGGGAGCTACGGGCAAGAAAAGCGTATTTTCTGGTCTTCTGGTACTTTACGTGCATAGCGCATTCTATCAAAAGATGTGATATAATCCCTATTTTAGGAAGCAGGCTATCAGATCCGAACAGCGTGGCTTCGCAGAACATCCTTGGCTGCTAGGCACTACCTTGCCTCCAGAGCAGTAAGAGGCTATGTTCTCTACCCATAAATCTCATCCAACTTTAGTGCTCAACTTCTGATTTCTCAGTATCGAGTTTGGCTGCCTCCTACTTCTAAGTTTCTATCCTTAGCACGATTCACAGGCTTTCAGCTATCTCACACTTCTCGCTCTCTAATCTTAGCGCCACTTCTAACTATAGAGTGGCTTCAAGCCTCAGGGTCTCTCACTTTTGTTCGGGCTCTTTCTGGTACACAGCCAAGTAGGTGAAAGACTCGAGAAGGGGGAAGGGGAGAGCTCGCACTGCTTTCAGATGTTGCAGGCTGGAGCTAAACCCGCCTCGGTAGCCATCGTCATTTTTTCGACGCTTTCCTGAAATGCGCAGAGGGGTTTGGTCAGGAGAAGATGTCTGTGCCTGCCTTGCCGATACCTGAACGAGCTGACATTGTGTCCGTGCTAGCAGTGTTCCCCATTCTCTGGGAATTTTCCCAAGACTGTAAAGTTACCATTTTCATAAAGATCCACTTAAGCAAATTTCATCTGTGTTCTGGATCTGGCTCATCATAGCCAGCTTGGCTGATTTCACAAGCCACAAGCTGCTCCTCTGTCAAGTGTCTTCCTGGTTTATCTCTATTTGTACCAAAGGGTGTCTGTAGAGGTTGTATCAACTTTCCTGAGTGAAACAGCTCTTCATCAAATAAAGGCTTCATATGTGGCTTTCTCTGCCACGTGTTTCATACGCAGACTTAGACTCAGCTTACTGAGGGGAAAAAATGAATACGTTGTCGTGATTGTTCTGATATTTTCCAATGTCCATTTTTCATATCCAAATAAAAAAAGAACCCTTCCCCCTAGTTCCTTCTCATCGAGCACAAACCTAAACCTCAGCTTCATCTTTAAAACACTTCTACTTCAGGATGTTCTGTCAAGGATAAGCCACTACTCAAATTATATTGCAAATATGTATAAATCCTGCTGACTGCCTCCTTATATGGGATGTACTGGTATGGGCAGCACTGGCTTGCCTCAAAAGAGAGAACTGAGGTTCAAGGGGAGACTCCTGGGCATGAAGAACCTCAGCTGGAGGAAGCTGAAGGCACACAAGTGGCAGAAGGATTTCCTTGCTGATCTTCCTGTTCTGAAATAGGACAGAAAAGGAGTCGGGTGCTCTCTTTTCCTGGACAAGAAAAGTCAACTGAGGTCAAAATACATGGGATCAGCCAAAGAGACATCTTTTATCTCCGATCTTGAGCCAGTGGAAGTGGGAAAGTCCCAGCAAGAGCCATTGACAGGCTCAAGCGCAGAACAGCCCCAGCTGGCAATGAGACAAACCCAACCTGCAGCGGTCAGGCAAAAGATTATGGCAGGGGTGAGGAGCTCTGCCTGGTCAAAACGGCTCAGGAAGAGCTCTTGGACGACAGAAAATACAGAACAAGGACTACCCGTGTCCCGTAAGCAGGAGGAATTTCAATTAAGGTTGCTTTACTTCATAACATAGTTCTGCAAACTCAATGGTTTTTTTTTCTTATTTCAGATTGTAAAACTATATATGAAGACATACTGTCTGGAGGGAACCTCATTTTTTAATTCTTCAGACTCTCTTGAGCACTTCAAGGAGCACAGAAGGAAGTCAAGTAGCTTAGCTTAATGAATAAAATAAAGCAGTTGAGAAATACTGTCTCTCAAATAAGCAGAAGGACCTCAAGACATCTTTGAGTCATTAAAAATGAAGTAAACATCTTCCTGGCTTGCTTGTACTTACCTGAATTGTGATCCAAGAGAGGAGATGAATTTGGCATGTCATAGTGAAGAGAAATGTGGATACAGTATGGATAATTCAGCTCATTCTCTATTTATGGGAATTTTACGTGAGGTGCTCCAAAGCACTGTAGCAAAGGCCTATCTCCCGTAACGTGCCCATAAAAGAAAGAATCATTCACCAGTTCAGTAATATTTCTTGACACAAAGTATTGATCACAGTTTGAAAAGAATGACAGATATTTGGAGATAACTGAAATGGGGGTAAAAGTTGAAATCTTTGTACAGTCACGTGTGGTCAGATTTCTCACCGCTCTTTGGCTATGTGAAAATTAGTTGGTTTAGTCTAAGAAAACCAAGGTTCCTTCTATAATTAATAGAAAGAGACTGGACTCCTGAGGGGTGGTTTGTCCTGAGCTAAGACTGCTCCTGAAAATAGATGTGCTGAATCCCCTTCTCCTTGAGGTACTCACCTCTTCCATCTCCAGCAAGAGGAGCTGAGAAGAGTAGCTCAGACCAGATGCCTAACTCCTATCTGACTGAAGTTAGGTGCAATGAATCCCATCTGCAGACGGGTGAAATAAGCAGAATACACTGTCAGCTGTAATGAGTGGCAATGAGACTCGCTCTTGACATTGCTGAAGGCCAAGTAAAGCTTTCTTTGATTTGGCAGAGCCAGGTTTCCTCTCCTTAGTTCTGTAATACAGTTATTTGCTACTTTTATAATTTCCACAGGCATATATCCATGTTCCAATTACTGAGATGACGTTTGCAGCAGCATGATTCATGCTGTCAATTCCTGTCTCAAGTTAGATTCAAGCTAAGTTTATTTTGGGAGCGGTGGATGCATACCTACCAGGAGTATGGAGGTGCAGGAGAAAACAGTCTTCTGCCAACTGCAAAGACGGTAGAAGTTTGGGTTTCACATCACTGGAGAGCCAAAGTGGTGGTCAGACCTAAAACAGATGGACTTTCTGCTCTGCATTGAATAGCCTGTGTACGTATTCGTGTTCTCTACATGCAGAGGTTGCTGGAGGTTGCAATATGAACCAAAGAAATGCTGTAAAAGAGCTCTGCCTCCCCAAAGTTAACTGATCCTCGGATATCCTTGGTGGATAGTCGTAATTCCTCTCTCAAAAAGGCATCTCCCAAATAACCTCAGTGGTGATTGCAGTCTCCGACTGGAAGACCTGTTCCTCTCTGCATGGGGCAGATACTCGGGTTTTCACGGGAAGATACGGGGGGAAACAGCGCTGGGGGGAGAGAAAAAGCAAGAGCGTGCGGGCTGGTCTGAGCTAACGGTCAGGGACTGACCTAGGAGAAGGTGATGTCTTTCAGGTCCTGCTGCAATGGCATCTCCTATTTTTATTCTGCAACTATGCTTGTGTGAAATACATAATAAATAAAATATCAGGTATTTATGGAAAATACGTGCACGGTCTTTGGGCCGGGAGCTGGGACACCCTTTGCGATGTGGCTGAGCTGGAGCCCACAGCACAGGCTCGCTCTTGCTCTTTTCCTCTAGTTTGTGTGGCCCTGGTAGAGCAACAAAGCTTCAACAAGAGCGTGAAGACTTCCCTCCCGCAGCCCACCCGGCACAGCTCACCAGCCCGCAGTGGGGCAGCCGCATTAAAAATGTTAATCTGGGTTGGATTGGGGTTGTTTTGTTTTGTTTTTAATCTGGTTCCATGTACGTCACTTCCAGTGTACTGCAGTCAAAAGGGATGCAAAACCAGCTAAGGAGGCAATAGGTGGTGGTGGCGTGGCGGTGGGAACATGGAGCGGGAAGCCACTAGTTGAATCTGTTACATCTTCTCTTCCCCCTTTTTATCCTTGCAGCCCTCCTCATTCTTTATTTTTACATTGTCTTTCAAGAACACAACTTGTCAAGGCAGGGATATTCTCATCTCACCGAGCTGTAAAGCACGGAGCTTACACAGCGATTAATCACATCGCTTCTTTACTTCTTCGCACTGCCATTCAAATGTCAACAACCCTCAGGAGATTCCTACGGTGCAGGCAAACAAGTATTATCCTGTTTTTCCAGATAAGGAAACTAAGACAGTGGTCACCATTTTCCAAATGTAGTTACTAAATCCGTGTCCTGTCATCTAAATCTGTAATTTAAATGCCTGAAGATGGGATGACCCATTGTGGTGGAAGCTCTCCTGTTGCACAAAGCATGTACTGCTCCCTGCTGAAAATAAGGATAGGCATGTTCAGACACTTGCTTAATCTGAGAGACGGAACAGTCACGCTGAGGAGTATATCGTATTTTATAATCATATTACAATGAATAAATCTGAGCAAACACAATTCATTATTATGAAATGTTTCCTTGTTCGTTTTTGCATTTCAGTATGTGGTGGGAAACTGCTATTAAAATAATAATAATAATAATAATATTAGCTTCACTGTGCTTACTCAGTAGCTCAAATGCTGCTAGACTACACGGCCTGGGAGAAATGCCTTCCTCAGACTCATTTTCAGTACAGCAGCTAGAAGACTCAGGAAAACTACATCCAGCCTTTTTTATAATGCAATATCCTTGTAATATTTATTAATGTGAAATGTGCAGTTAAGTGTTCGATGAAAGAGCTATTGTATGCTTGGGTTTACAGTAAACAGTTAAAGCTCTTAAAGTGAAGTTGAAGCAAGCGGAGTATTTGCTTGGATTTGGCAAGAAGAAATATTGTAAATAATTCAAAGAGTGTAATTTGATTCTAGATTTTTCTGGGCTATGTGGCATATGGCCCTTCTGTTTTTGTTTTATTTAGGTTTGCTGCCTCCCTTACGTAACTGTTCTTTTTAGCCTGTAATTAAACTTCAAGGTCAACCAGGAATTAAGCAGAGAGGAAGTTCGTGTAATGGAAACGAGTGAGGCTGGGCCCTGCCGCGCTGCATCGCTCCCTTTCCCCTAACTGACTCTTTGCTGATAAGGACAGGAGAGGGAAGGAGGAACCCGAAACCTCCTGCAGAGCCAGAAGAGGAGGGCAGACAGGCGCTGACGTGCCGGCTCCGGAGCAGCACCGCTCCTCCAGCGCGCGGCCGGCCAGGAGAGGCGGCAGGGATGCCGCAGCTGGAGCGTGGTCTGCTGGAAGCTGCTGCACCAAAACGACTGCTTACAGAGGGCGTCTTGGCTGATGGCTGACCCTCTTCTATAGACCCGCTCTTTTGAATAACGTGCGTTGAGTTACGTGTGCATCTGCCTCTGTGTGCGAAGCTTGTTTAGGCTTTGGCTGGTTCAAAATAGGGACTGGGCACTTAAATATTTATTTTCAAAAGCAGTGGTCTCGTTGCCTCTGCGGGTTAGGATTTCACCTGCCTGTCGTTGAGCGTGGCTGGGTTGCTGGCAGGCGGGTGGCACGCTCCCAAAGCAGAGCTGCAGGGAGAGGACAGATCAGAGCCCGCACGGGTGCCGAGGGAAGGGCCGGGTCCGCCCTGTGTCCTGGGCATCAGCCACGGCCCGCGCTCCTCCCTCCGTCTCCCCGTACATTTCTCCCTCTGCGCTGCACCGCGTTGTAGTCCACCGGCGGAGTAGTCCGAGTGTTTAAAAAGTTGGGGTTTTTTGTTTGCAGGTTTGTTTTTTTTTTTAAAATCTGGCCCTGCGTGCACCTCACTGATGGTGTGTCTGCACGCACCCTTGTCCAAGCACAGCTGGAAGGGCGACGGGCTGCAGCGGAGGGGTGGGTGCCCGGGGCACAGGCAGCAGCTCCCGGTGCTGCCCTTGCACCTCAGATTTGCTCTTGGAGCTGCACCCTCCGTTTCCCTGCCTTTGGTCACCCGCTTTACGCGCATCTTGCCGTACTGAATTAGCGCCATGACATGCACGGTGCTTTGGCTGCGCAGAAACTGTTACATCATTTCTCGTGAGGTGTCGCTGAAAACTTGGTTTGCATTTGAATTGCGTCTATTATTTTTGGAATTTTTTCGTTTAGAGCTCCTCAGGTGAATAGTGCTGTGTAAGTGCTAAGTGGTATTATTTATTAGGCACATATATTCTGTAATTACTTTGCAAATATGATCATTATATTTGAAGTTACGGAGTACTTCAAACATTAATTGCCGCATAACTTGCAGATTTCAGATCTGATACACAAACCTAATCATCAGTCATTAAGTATTAAAGAAGAGAGCACTGGAAATATATTAAATTACTTCAGATCACTGATTAAACCCAATCCTTGGAAATTCCTAAAAGCCTTTTGAGGCGCTGAGATTCACTTCCAAGTGACCATTGGGAATTTAAGCCTGAAACGCAGCCGAATGCTTTAACGCTCAGGGATATCACAGTTCTCTGACCCCGCAAAATGCTCCTTTTCTGGAGCCCTGCCCCAGCCATAGCTACGTCTTACTGTAGTTTTCTTTGTGGCTGACTTCATGGCTCTGCTTTCTGCCCAAGCAGGCAGTATCTTCCTCTACGAATCATATAACCGTATGAACTGTTAATAATAACCATTATTAATCAAGACAACAGTGAAGGCGAAATGGTAGGAATGACACGGGAGACCAGCAGCAGGCTGGAAGGGGCTTAGACCTGAATCTCGTGGTTCCCAGGCCAGCACCTTGCTGACCTGTACCGCCCTTTCTGCCGTGGTACTCCAGTAATTCTTGCATGAATGCTCGGATGACAAAGCATGCCGTATGCCGTTAGCTGGGAAAATGGACAAACCTGGTTTTGCCGGCCCGGGCAGCGGTGTTCCCCCACCCTGTGCTCCTGATTTTCTACATCCCCTCCCCTGAGGGCTCCTTCGCGGTGCAGCCTGCGGAGCAGAGGAGAGGATGCGAATCTTGGGGATGCTGGGCCCGTTCCACGCTACCCCGGCATCTCCGGGCTGGCATTCAGCAGCGGCAGCATGCGGCTCCGGGGAGGCGTTGGGTGCTGGATGGCTCCCCAGCGTCTGTCATTGTGCTTGACGCCGCGCTCCCTTCCAGAGCGGTGGGCTGGAGTGACAAGACAAAGACACAGGCAGCGTGTGAAATCTTTCTCCTGCCTTTTTCAGACTCACTGAAAACTTCCCCCTGCCTTCGCTGTGGTCACCGTGACATCTCCTCGGCAAGGACCTGCCCACGCTGTGCTAAAACTGGTGGCGAGGCTTGTGTTCCCAGGCATGGTCCCAGTCGCGGAGGGGAGGAGAAATGAAGAAACTCTGTCCTTTCCTGGAGTACTCCAAGGTTAATTAAGAGTTAGAAACTGTATTTTGAAGCTGTGCAGTTATTTCATGACCCTATTCAGGAAAATGGCATTTTAAACTAGGTTTATGCTATTTCACCATAGGTAAAATATTTCTAGTTGGGAGCTGTTACACTCAACGATCTATATCGAATGTTATAAAAATAACAGCATATGTGTGTATATACATAGATTGCAAAGTATTAAATATGGGCGTTTGTGCGTGTTTGTGTGCTGGAGGAGAGAGGAAGGGAGGAGGTGTGTGAACGGGGGAGAGGCTGCTGAAGTCCTTCTCGGGCCCTTCCGAGACCCCTCGCCGCGCGGTGGGACTCGGTTTTCCTCCTCCGGCAGTAGCAACCAGTGAGATTTCCACCGGCCAGCCCCTGGCCCCCAGCGCCGGGGGATTCGCCACAGCATCCCCAGGCCTGGCAGGATGGGACGGGGACAGGGCAGCCTGACTGTGGAGGAGGAAGGGTCTCCCGGGGTTTTCTGAGGCTGCTGCCCGTAAACCTCCCTTTGATGAAGCAGAGGATTCGCGCCTGTGTCAAGGATGTGGGAAGGTTCCCAGTCACGAGCTTTGTGGGAGGGCAGCTTGCCAGTGAGCCGGTTCATTAGTTGTAGCAGTATCTATTTATCTGGTATTGCTGAAGAACGCCTTTATAGGCTTTAAGCGGTATCTTTTTCCTTCCTGGTGTTCACGTGCTCCCTACTGTCGTAGCTCCCGGAGCATTTATTGCTCTGCTCTTTTTACCTAAAGCAGATTAATGATGTTGTTTATCTGTGGGTTTTTTCTTTCCTGTTTGTTTGGCAGTCGTGAATTCCCTGTCTCATCCACGTTCACTTTGGACCACCGAGCGACGGGGAAGCCCTTCTCTTTCCTGCCTCCTCAGCGCAGGCAGGACCGCGGTGCCAGTAAGGTGGACGTTAGCTCGTGTTCCTCGCTGGAGTGCCGTGACGCATTATTATTATGTATTTATTTGAGCGCCCTAAGTTTTTCAGCCCCGTGTTGTGCTCGACAGTGCTTGTACACAGAATGGAAAGATGGTCCCTGGTCCAGGGCTTATGCTAGGGACACAAAAAGAGCAGCTGTGACATTACTGGGAGGACTTTTGTTTAGCCAGTGGTAGTTATGATGAGCTATATTCCACGCCTCTTTAAATGTTAAGAGGGAGAGATAAGACAGCAAAATAAAATTTAGAGAGCTGTTTTATAATAAGCACAATGAACAGATTAGATGCTGATGTGCCATAGCTCTGTGGGCTCCAAAGGCGTGGATTTACGCTAGCCCAGGTTGGAGAAGGTGGTCGGTAGTGGTTAGATCAGAGCACCAGAAATAAAACTCCCCGTGCTTTTCCACTCCCAGCCACGACTGAATTGCTGTGATTTGTGCAAGACCGTTACCCTACCGCTACATCGCCGCGAGCCTGCCTCTGCCCTCTCGCAGCATAGTGCTTGTGATTGCTTACACCTAGGAAAGGCAAGACCAAAGCTGATTTATGCCCATTTTGCACACATCAACAAAAGGAAATAATGGCATTTAAATATTACGGCATAAATCCAACTCCTTGGTATAGAGTCGAGCATTTCGGGGACGGGAGGGGTGGATCTGCGGCTCCTCGGGATGCCGTGCCATCCCCCGGTGTGTCCGCTTCGGGATGTGGTGTAAGAGTTCGTGCAGGGGTTGAAACATGGAAAAGCAACACGAATTGGATATTCATAAATAAATAAAATACAATCTTAAGGCTGAGCTAGAGAAAAGCAGAATTTTTAATTGCTGCAGATTGCAAGCTGTTCATTATTTTAACTGTATGAAAGGCACAAGTAATCATTCACAAATTATCTGAGCAAACGGTTAAGGCCCTCAGTTTTTGTTACTGAAGTTGGCAGCAAAACCCCTCGGTTTCATTGGGGAAATAATCAGGTTTCCATTTATGACTTCCTTTCTCTGACAATCAGTATTACCAGCTCAAAGAAAGCAAAGATCCTTGCTTAGGCCTTAACTAACTGAGAGATGTGCTTTAAAATATTATTTTAAGAAACAGTGTGTTTAGCGTTCATTTCATTTATCTTTTTTAGTGTTTTGTAGGGTATTAGGCTTTTTTGAAGATTTATATGCAAAATAAAATTCAGTTATATTCCCTTCTTAGTAACTGATATTTTGGATTAATGTGACATGTAAAAATGTGTCATCAAAAAAGTAAATTTCAAATATAGAGAGGAAAATTATTGTAAAAATACCAAACCAGTCCTGCAATATTTTTTTATTTATTTTGGTGGGCAAGTTTGTTTGGGAAGCAACCTTATTCTGAATGTCTCTTTTCCCAAGAAAATGTTAAGTACCTTTTTCTTTATCATAGTGTCCTTATTATGTGGGTAGCAATATCCTTCAGGAGCGTTGTCCCCAAGGGCGCCCAGTGCCGTACCGCGGGCTGTGGCGTGCGTATGGGGGCTGTGACTCTCCTCCCGTTGGCAGGGCAGCCGGGACCAGGACCCAGCCCGTCCCTGTACACCCAAACAAGACCCAGGTACGAACGATGCCAAGCAGGGAGCGAGCGCAGGCTGAGCCCGCTGGCCGGGACGCCTCTCCCAGGCGCGCTCTGTGAGCCACCGCTATGGCTACCTGCTGGTAGCATGGTAGAGCCAGTCTGGACGAGTTCTGGCTCAAAGATAGACTTGTATCTTCCTTCTCCCGTGCAAATTTCAAAAGCGTTTTCCTTCCACCCTCTCCATGGCTCTTGCAGATGTATTTCAGTGATAACTTTTTCATTCTGCAGACGACACACTGACACAGAGCAGGTTTCATTGCCAGAGGAAATGCCAAACAGGGAGACAAGCTGACACCCACAGGCCACTGCCGAAAGAAGTTGGCATCTGGGTCTCGCAGCTGCCAAACCTTCTCTACGAGTGGCCACAGCAATCAGCTCCAGTGATGTAGCAAACCGAGGAGGAGGAGGAGGCGAAGGGCATGTGGTGCACAATCAATGCTGCAATGAAAGGCAAGAGGCCGTGCCAGCTGGTTACTAGGCTTCCATCCCCGTGCCAAAAGCACAAAATAATATTTAAAGAAAACATCAACAAAAGGCCGGCAGCTTGCGTGGCCCATCGCAGCGAGAGCGAAGGGTGAGGAGGTGGGCCATGTGTGCGAGGCTGCGCTGCTGCGGCAAGGGGGCTCCGGGGCCCCTTTACGCCCCGTGCCAGCTCTTTTTAGGCTTCGGCGCCGCTCAGAGAACTGCTGCTACTTTTAAAAGTACAGGTTGTGCCAGGAAAAAAGTCGAGATCTATATGACTGCATGGCTGAGAGCGTGGATATTGCAGCAGCGGTTGTGGTAGCAGGGATGGTTAATAGCATAAGGCTGGCTATATAGTACAGATGTCAAGAGGCACTGGCTGCTTTTAATGGGCAGGCCAACGCATAACAAACATTTGAATGTGTCAAAATGGGGAAAAAATTCCCATCATCCACCATATGAATTGTTTTACTGTGTTGACCATTGTCTGTAGCTCTTTTGAAAATATATTTTTTGATGGGGAAATGCAAAAGTGAAATGGATAGAAGAAGAAGAGGCGTACTCTGTAATGATCGCGTTGCAGAGAGCAGCCACCTACCATGATGGTCTGCAGTTACCTTCACAGACCTTCACCTTGCCAAACTTTGCGTCTGCTCTGGCCAAATGATAAAAAGTAGTCTGGAAGGGCCTGGAGAGGTCATCAAGTACCCCCCCCATCCCCAGCACAGCATTGATTCCTGTCTCAGTTGTACGGTAAAGTAACGGGGGACAGCGCAGGTGTTTCAGGTATAGTTGAGAAGGATCTGGAGCACTTGTAGCCGTTGTAAAAATAACAAATACTCACGATTTTGAAGAGGTATGTTCTCAGATGATAGCTTTAGAAGGGCTGCATCGCAAGACGCAGTGAAAGGACGGTGCAAAGATGCAGTTGGGCACTCATCCTGGAATAAGAGCGGTTGACGTGCAGATTTGTTGTGTATAAGGAAATAGCGTGTAAAATTTTACTGTCCTAAGGGCACTTACCTCCGTGTTTTAGGCCGTGCTGGACAAACAGCATGACCTGTGAATATAATAAAGTTGGTGCATGTATTGGTATTTAATGAAAGATATTTATTAAAGATTACATTGCTTCATCAACTTTTGATTGTATTGATGAATATATGGGAAGCATTGAAAGCAGTGCTGGTTATGTTTTCACATATCCAAGAGCTGTTAGCGGTGTATGTTTGATTTTTGTAGCTACACCCAGTAGAAGCACGGCATAGCAGGGAGCTAGGCTCCAAAAGCCAGATTTTCTTCTTTGCTTGCTCCTTGTTTCCGTTGATGGAAAAAGCTGACGTTGCCTGCTGCCGTCAGCACAGACCTGGGACACTCCTGCTGGCTCCCCGAGCGGCAGCGCCGGCGGGGGCAGGTCTCTGAGCCGGTATTCAGGCAGCGGGTGTTTTGCACTGCTCGCACACGTGTACGTACAAGCTAGGGCACCAGCCTTGTAGCTGTCGGTCCTAGGGGAGCAGTTCATTTGAAGGCCCGTTGCAGTGTTCTTAGAGATTAGCAATAGGGGTGGATTAAAATTTGGCTTGTCCTACACATGGCTTTGATATTGCTTTTACACTGCGGTATAGAATACACCAAACCATGTATTACAGCTCCGCAGTCATGAATTTATTATTTATTATGGTGCCAAATGCAAAGTTGCCCAGCTGATTGTACAAAAGGAGGCCTTTTTGCACAAACCAAATGCAAATACTGTTCTTCCCAGCTGCATGAAATGAGGAGAATGACCACCATTTCATGGAGAGCTTCATTATGGGCTTGTGGGTGCTCCAGAAAAGGCCACGGCAGCTTTGCCGCTGATTTACGTGGAGCGGAACAGAAACCCCATTGGAGCCAACGGTAGAAATGAGCTTTAGTTTTAAGAAAGACTGCAAACAAACAGTCCAGATTTCAGCTGATGTTGTGTTGCGTGTTAACACATGGCCAGTGATCATACTGCGTGAACATAGCACATGATGACAACATTTTATTATGGTTAGGCACAAAATCCACTATTTTTCTAGCAAAAAAAATGTATTATTTTTGCAAAGAGCTACTGTGTTCTCTAACATTACTTCTAGAAGTAAAGTTAAAAAAGCAAAACTAGCTTGCTTTTCTCAACTCACTGCTAAAAATCTGTCTGCAAGTACAGGACAGATACAGCAGATTTGATCATTTTCTGTTTTAACATTCTTTGAGTATTTCTAATATTTATTTAGAAGAAACTCCAGGAGTCAACCTGATTTTCTGATTTTGCACTCTTGAGTCTTTTTCATCTTTTCTTCTTCTTCTGCTTCTTCTTCTTCTTCTTCCTCCTCCTCCTCCTCTTTGTCTTCCTCTTCTTCTCCTTCTTTTTAAAATTAGGATCACATTTTAGATAGTGAGCAGTAATTTCTCAGTGCAATGCACATGAAATTATACATATTACTGCTCTTTATTAATAAAAAGTTCTACATCACATTCTCTTCTCTTGCCTCCCCTTCCCAAACACATACCCAAGATGATAGATGTGTTTCTAACCATTTAAAATAGCCCACTAAAATTCCAATTTTTTTCCTGGGAGGTACAGGATCATCTGCAATAGCCAAGACTCGTGTGATTGCTCCCATTTCAGAGGCTGCCTTTTGAAGAAGCCCTCCTGAAGAGTTGTTGAACTTCATAGAAATGGCTGTTCCAAAGCCTGGCCCTCTCTGTTCTAAGCCAAAGAGGAGAGTCCTGGTCTGGTGGTTGCCTTCATCTGAAAAACATCTCCAGACTACTAAAGCCTCTTCTGTATTGCCACATCACATTAGTGTTTTCTCTGGAGGACTTGTTTCGGTGCATAGCTGACTGCAAGCAAAGCCCTGTAACACTGCATTTTGAAGCCATCCAGCAGCCCGTGTCTCTGCTGCACAAAAGGTCAAGAGCTCATGTTCTTGAGCAGCCTGATTTCTGTGTCTAAGTCTCTTTTTTCTTTGCATGTGGGTTACAAGTCGCTTGTACTGCACACAGCAGCAGAATTTGTATGCATTTGTAAGCCTATGTGCGAAGGCTGTCGAGGAGGAAAAGCTGTTTTCCCCATAGCTGCCATGTCTCGGTTCTCTCTTCCTCTTGCACAAATATTTGTTTTGATACCACGTGGAGCCTTCCTTCTTTGTGACCGAGTCTCTGTTGGTGATGTCCCAGCCTGAGTGCTCTGAGTGTCTGCCCCAGCTCGCACTCGCCGGGGCACTTCAGCTCCTTGAGACTCTCTGCCATCACCTCTTGCCTTTTCTGCAGTTTTTGCTATGCTTGGACATGGTTACTTGAAAACCTCTCCTCGCCCTTTGCTTTGTGCTTCTGACTGTCTATTTGCTAACATGTAGGATTCTTACGTCCCTTCTATTCTCATATATCTTGATTAACTCACCTCAGATCTCGGTTGTCTTTGGCCACTCTGTAGCTCCAAGCAGGACCCTACGCATCCTTGAGCTGCATTCCTTTCATGCTTTTTCCCTCCCGCTTGTCTACAGCCTTGTTGCTGTTTTGGACTGGATTTCACAGCTAATTCTTCTCCCAGGATGACAAATGTGTGGAATTAAAAAATATTTTCTTTGGGGCAGCTCCTTCAAAGAGGTATTGCACGTACCCAACATTCGTTTTTCAGTACTAAATCTATCATGTTTCTCCCAATGCTCTTGCAGTTTCTGGGACTTGGTTTGCCCCTGAATCTACTGTTGCCTACTTCAGTAGGCTGCGAAATTTTGCAAAATGTAGGTGTCATTTACTACATTGGCTCCTGGCTCTGAATTCACCCGTGGCACTTTCCAGTACAATTTCAGTCATTACCAGTCTGAACGTCGGCTTGGCTCATCGCTACGAAGCATTCTCCCGGAGGCGGCTGTGCTGGCGTTCCTGCCATTAAATCATTCACTTTCCTCCCCCTCAGCACCTGCCATGGGACCACTGACCCATGATGAGGTTAAACCGATGACCTCGGGGGGGGACGTGGCTCCTTTTAAAGCCCAGCCCAGGCCCTACACTCTTTTCTGGGACTTCTCCAAAAGGTACCTGTTGTGAATGTCTTCTCTGGCATGAGCTATGGAAAAACCTTTGTGTGATAACAATTTCCATCTTCACTAATCTCGGACAGTTTTCTACTGGGAGGCAGTAGGTAAAAAAAAAAAAAAAAGTCATCACCATTGGAAGGAATGATGCAATTCATAGGTCAGTGAACTCCCTGACAGCCCTTTAATTCTGGATAGCCATCAGTACCCCATTATTAACCCTCTACATCTCCTTTTTGGTATTTTCTGGGTGCTTCTTGCCTATATTTCAGTAGCGCATGAGTACAATTTTGGCAGCACAGCCTTTAGCTGTCTACAGCTGTCAATGGTTATGGTGCTTCACAAGAAAATTTAGACTAGCAGGGTTACTATGAAAAATGAGTCTAAAGATAAAGGCAGTCTCCAATATCTTAGAAACTGATAAGTACCATTTGATGAACAAACTAAAAAATTAGTCTTATCACAACGAAATGGAAAAAATAAGTCCTCTAAGAAAATGATTTTTAGCAACGCTTGGGATTTGGACCAAAACTGAACTCCGTGGCTTGCACTTATCTCATTTGTACGTCACTGAAACTGTCCTCACTATTGTAAATAATAAGAATAAAGATAACAGAGCTGCGTATTTGCATAAACATTTTGGGTTTGACTTTGGGTTTTCGTTTGATACTTACCATTTTGGTTTCAGAAAATGTTAATATATATACTGTTATCAGATGATTTCTTCTGAATAAGTAACTCCAGCTGCTTCAGCTGATGCTTTGGCAGTTGTTGCCTCCTTGCTGCTCTGTTAAGATGTTTCCAGCTTTGACAAACTGCCCAAACTAGCTGTGGATTTTATGTGCTACCCCTTTTATATTTCCAATGTCACTTTTAACAGGCAAGCAGCCCATGACAAACAACTGCAAACAGTGTGCCAGCCGTAATGCAGATACTCTATATGCATATGACCCTTATCTTTTATAGCATAAACTATATTTGCACCATTGCCTGAGATGGGAGCACAAAGCCAGAGCTAAAAGAGAGCTCACCCACCTGTCAAAGTGTTTCTGTCGCTCTTCCAGGGAGTTTACGACAGCCTGGCCGCTTTCGGAGCCGCGGTGCAGACGGCTGCGCTCCCTGCAAATGCCTGTTTCGGCGGGGCAGGAGCAGCATCTATCTTCACAATCACCCGCTCTTACATCGTATAAAGCCCCCAGTGCAGCGGCAGCCCTGTCTGGAAGAAAACAGCATCAAAGTCACTGAAAGGATTCTTCTTGGAGCGACTTCTTCCCTGTCCTACATGCCTGGTATGAAGCACAGGAAATTTCCCCATTCTCAGAATTATATTTTGAAGGTGAGAAACCATCACTTTGCCCCAGGAAACTCATTTTGAGCAAATAGTTTGTTATTAATTGATTTTTTTGCAGACTAGTGAACTGCCTTGTTGGATCCTGGGTAGAGTCCTTCAGCGCAGAGCAATGTATTGGTCGAACTGTGCACCTACAGGGTGTCCTGCCGTGCTGGGACCTCTCATTCTTTTTGACACAGTGTTGTGTACCTGGGAAACACATCCCACAACTTTTAATGCTACATGTTTTGTCAAGAGAAGTCTAGTCTATCTTGCGGAAGGAAACGTATAGTTCCAAGAAAGGTTGAGATGTACAACATTGTTAGCATGAGAATGCAACCACGGATCTCAGGAAACTCATTCATTTTGGCACCCAACTAGCAATTCACTGGGTTTTTTTCCTGCTAAAAATGGTTGGTCCCCCTTCCTCCTCAGCACCCCCTTCAACACTCAGAAACCCAAGAGTCCTAGATCCTCAGTAGCGGGTAGGCAACCCCCGAAGTCCTGCTGAGCCAGCTCCTGTGACCCACCACCCACGGGTCCTTTCTGTATGCACCAGCCTCCCCTCCTGCCTTTTTTGACCGTTTTGCCTTGAATAGGAGGGAGCAGGCTGGCGGGGAGCCCATGCCCCCTTTCCATCCGCGGCGGGGGAAGAGGAGCCAGCTGTGTGCTACTGAAGGATGTCAGGCACGGCCTTAAGTCCATGGTATCGCGTGGGAGAAAGTGGCCTTAGGAAAGCAGCGGTCTGAAGCTCTGGCTGGAGAAAGACTTCTTAATTTGTAGATTCTTTTTTATTAGGAAAACAAGCTAGTTATTCATGCCAAGTACCTCTTTGGTTCAATCCCATTTATTTATAATTAATGGTGAGTAAGTTCTGTTTCCTTGAATACAGTAGTGTCCCCCATCTGATCTGTATTTAGTGATGTATTTTGCAGCCTGCTCTGGAGTTGCTTTCTCTGGCCCTTGGGCAGGCAGTGCTTTGGGCAGCGGAGGCAGGTTAATGCAGGCAGACCTTCGCTCTGGCCCAGCTTCTGCAGTACGTTAGGCACCTTGTCCTTGCCAAAAGTCCAATATAATGAGAAAATGCCAATTTCTCATCTTTGCCAAGAGCACACACCAGTGAGACAAGCTGAGAGAGATGGCCGAGAGGATCTCACGCAGGGTCGTCCTCCCGCAGCCGCTGCTGCCTCTGCCATGCTGCGGCCCCAGAGACCCAGACGTTTCCTTTCGCCGCCGAAGGACCATCACCGCCTCGTCTTCCTACCCGCATCCCTTCTACAGTGATGATTTTGCCCATACTCCACCACCCTGAAGACTATGCCACGCAAAGTTAAACTGAAATTCGTGGCCAGGAGTGATGGCTGCAAGCCCACGGGGTGCTTTTGATGGGAGAAGACTGCTGTGCTCTGCTGCAAAACCCCTTCCATCCAGCGCGCTGCCGAGCCGCCCCGCCGGCTGGCGCGGGGTCCGGCGCGGGCAGGCGCAGGCGGGGAGCGGGCTCCTGCGGGCAGCCACCTGTTAGTCCTGTGATAAAGAGCAAGGGAAAAGTTGGGGAGCTGAGGAGCCTCTCATCATCGCAAACGACGCCGAGCGCCGCACGCTGCTCTCGCTGCAAAGGCAAGTAATGTTCAGCGCGGCAGAGAGTGAGCCTGAGACCGTACCATAAACCACAAGGATGCGGAGAGAGACGGAGCCCCAAGCAGCCCATATCGGCTCTTGAATATTTCATGGGTCGCACAAGCCGTTTGGAGTAGAGCGATCTGCAATACTCCATTTTCCGCAGCTCCTTTCCGAAGCCTGCTCTCCTCTCCCACCAATGCTGCTTTTCATTTGTCAGGAATGATTACCCTTCCTTTTTGTTAATAACAGAGCTGAAATGCCCAGACCAGTGCTTGGGTTTATAAGCATCCTCAGCAACATCGTTGGTGATGTCAGCTCAGAGTATGCTAATTAATCTATGGTCCCTCTTCTGGCTGTTTCTGCAGTAACAGAGCAAAAATAATTTTAGGTTATGTATCAAGGCTGCCTGGTGTTTATTTTTTATTGGCTTTCTCTCTGTATGGCACAATGAAAAAAAAAAAGGCTTTGCTTTCAGGGTGAGGGCCGGACTCCAGCGTGGTGTAAGGCAGCGCTGCTCCAGCTGCGGGTCATCTGCGGAGCCAGTCCGGGACGGCACCCCCGCGCCCCGGAGAGCCGTGGGTGGCCTTGGGGTCGGGATGCTGAGGGGGTAGAGATGAGGGTGCGGGCTTTCGGGGCGCTCAGAGCCCCGGCTGCCCAGGAGCCCCCCGGTGTCAGCAGGGACCCCAGGGCCATCCCACCAGCCCAGCACCCACGGCATCGTGGGGGCTCTTGGGGCGGCTGCATCCCGGGGCCGGGGCCAGTGCCGGCTGTGTTTGTGTCCCAGGCTCCTCTCCAGCACCTGCAAATTCCCACTTTATTTGCCCTTCTAGCTTCTAAGTTTTTCCAGCCTTGGTGAGCTTTTCCAAGCGATTAGTGCTTCCTTCCCCTGTTCCCATTTTTTGCTGGAGAAGGAGGACGATTCCCGAGTACCCTGTACCCACAGGGAAGCCTCGCTCACACTGGGGTTACCCAGATCCAGTTTGAACTGCTGGGATCTGCAAACTGGATAACCCCTGAAGTTCCTGCCGAGCCACCTACCAGCCCGTGACTTAGTACTAGTAATCTTTACTAATATTTGCAATAGAAACAGCATTTCGCTGAGATTAGCAAACTTCACAGTGGCTTATTTGCAGCTTTTGCATTTGTAAATGAAGGAAAGGGTTGGGAAAAGGGGACTGGGGATGATATACAGGGAAATATAGTTATGAGAATTTATCCTCTTCATTAAAAGCTACTAAGATCTTCATCTCCGGTATTTAATGTACCAAATTCAATATTCTGGACATAGTTTGCATATAAAAATAGCAATATCATCTTTTTAAAGATGGAAGGGGGGAGGGAAAGTTTTAACTAAGCCACATACTTTAATAGTTTGGGGTTTTTTTTTTCATAAATCCAAGCTCTGGAAATATTTGTCAGGCAAGAATAAACTCTTTGCAATAACTGAAGGCTTTTTTCCCCATTGTTCTCCTCATAAAGGTTGTGTTTTCCTAATACATGAAGCAGGATGCGCTGAGAAGTGAAAATTATGAATCTTTAGGAAAAGAAAAAGATCGGTTGCCCTTAGGAGAGAGAGAGCCTTGAAAACCCTGAGTTTATAAATGAAGAAAATGCATGAATAATAAAAAACACACCACCTAAAATCTAATTAATTTGAGTGAGTCGATAAGTTTCTGTTTCTGGATGCTGGTAACAGAGGAGGAAGGGGGGAAAAAAAAGAGGGATGTGAGATTTTCCGTTTATCTCCTTCGTATTCAACTGCTTGAAAAAATCTGGAAAAATTGTCTGTACAATGCACACTAAATAGAAATGTGTCCCTTATTTATTGTGAGTTTCCTCTAGACTACTTCAACTCCTAATCTCATTATGTGCATCCACATATTTGCCTGTCAGGAAATTTCGGGAATTGCTCTGGTTGTGGAAGGCAGCCAAGGGCCCCCGGCGGCCTTGGGCAGCCCCAGCTCCGGCTTCCCAGGGGGAAACCTCCTGCCTTGGGTACGGGCTTGGGAACGGAGCGAAATGCGGGCGTAGGTGGTGGCAGGGTGGGGGACATGGGGCGGGAGAAGGCGCGCTGTGCCGTGTCGTGCCGTGTCGTGCCATGGCTGAGCCACGGCTGTGGCAAACCATGGCCCTGCCATGCCGTGGCCATGCCAAGATGTAGCCATGCTGTGCCGTAGCTGTGCTGTCACCTTGCTGTGGCCATGCTGTGACCATGCCACGGTTATGCCGTGCCGTTGCTGTCTCATAGCTGTGCCATGCCAGCGGCCACATCACGCCAATGTCATGCCAGGGCCATGCCGTGCCGTGCCGTGCCGTGGCCATGGCAATGTGGCGCCTGTGCTGCGGCCGTGCTGTGGCCACGCTATGTCCACGCGGTGCCGTGGGCAGGCCATGGGTGTGCCATGGCCATGCTGTGCCGTGGCCATGCTGTGGCCATGCCGTGCTGTGGCCGTGCCCACATGGGAGCCCTGTGCGCAGCTGGGGTGCCGCTGCCAGCACCCCGAGTACCGCCGTGCCGTGGTCCCTTGCTGTCCCCCATTTCTTCCTGAGATGGGTTCTCCTGCTGGGAAACAGCGATACCCACCGAGCCGCTCTTCTGCCCAGGCAGGCAGGCCTGAACAGGGCGGGCAGCTGCCAGCCCCTCCATCTTAACCGTCCCCTAAAGTGGTGCTGAGCTAATCTGGCTGTCGCTTACCCCAGTGTAAATCCCAAGCGAGCGCACTGAGGTCACAATTTCTCCCAGCTTTACGGGCTTGGTGAAAGCAGAGCATGGCCTGGCAAGTTTAAAGGTACTAATTTTTCATTTATATATTTGCATTTAGCTCTTGAGCGCTGCAGAACAACTTACCAGCATGGAACAGAGAGACTAATCCTGTGCAAGATCTCTACTGTCACCTAAACACGAGATTTTAAAAATATTCCACGGAAAGTCCTTTTCATATCGTCAAACGACAGGAAATTTCTCCTGAAACCCCTTTGCCGAATTCAGGGCTGATGCCTGCAGGCAGCAGCCTGGTCGCAGCCGCCAGGCTGTGCCGGAGGAGCCGTTGCCGTAGCGGGGAGCGCGGCAGGAGCGCGGGGGGACGGGGAGGCTGCCCGGCGCGCGGCGCCTGCCGCGCTCTCGCTGCCTTCGCCGCCATCGCCACCGGTACCTCCGTGCCGCAACCAGCCCTAACACCTGGTTCGGTCCGCAGTGACAGCTCAGCGCCTCGACAGCGGTAACAATTTAGAAGCGGGATGCTAAACAAGATATATACACGATGTCAAATATTGGCTGCACACATCTAAGCCAATCACTTCTAAATAAATTAACCATGGCATTGCCTAATACGATCCACCTGCTTTCTTCCTCGTGTTGTTCCAGACCCTACCTGAACCCCCCTTTGATTAAATGTCAAAAGCTTGCCTTGTGCCTGCAGATTTCACTGAAGGCGGATAACAGAAAGGTTCCTCCTGTGACTCCATAAAACTGAAATAAATTCCACTGGCATCTTGTAAATTTTTATTTTCTACAATGACTGCAGGCCCCATCTGCGACCCAGCTGTTATTAGAAGGGAAAGCGTTGGCCCTTCTGCATTACAAAACAGCATAGAACAGTAATTGCCAGTGGAAGAGATTAAGTGTAGACACTAAAAATGTTTACTCGCAATGAATATGCATAACGATGGGTAGGAAACAGCACTGGAAGATTAAAAAGAGAGAAGGGTTTGTTTACAAGGCTGGGAAAAAAAAAGAGGGGAATGTCAGTTGGCCCCAAGCCTGAAATAGGAACGAAAAACCTTTGGGCAAGGCATTAGGGAGAAAAACAGATGGTTTGTGAACCTTTTATTAGATAGAAAAATCATTAATCAAGCCCAGGCTGGAAATGGCAGGGTTTTTGGTAGTTCATATTTTAGTTTATTTTTTCTTAAAGTGACAGTGTGCTATTTTGTTGACAGTCAGCGGTATGGAGCCCCTTTCCAGAGGAGAGGCAGCCGCTTCAGCATGCAGCATTGGGAGCACATCTAACTTTAGGTCCGTGCTAGCACCAAGCTGTTCCGCGGAGGAAATCCCTCAGTAGGGTTTCACATTTCAGCACCTGTTTTGCCCGTATAGCGAAGCAATTAAAAAAAGAAAAAAGAAAAGAAGAAGGGGGAAAAAAAAATCGCAGCCTGGTTTATTTTTTCATGGTCGCTTCGTTCCGACTTGGGGGGGAGAAATGTAGGGCACGAAAACTTCTGTAGCCAGGCTCATGAATAAAGAGCCATTTAGCCGTGCTCGTCGATACATGCACCCTCCATCATGTCCCTGTTTCCCTTTATTCTGTTGCTAGAAGCCTAAAAATAATCCAGTTTGCTGCATTCAAAGAACGGTGAGCCAAATGGAAAGAGGGGAAGTGGTCTGGCAGCCTGGTCCCCGAGGGTCCTGGCTGGGGGTGCCCTGCGCGTGCCAGTGATGCCGCCTTGCAGTGCCGGAATATGGACGGGGCTTTGTTCATTTGTTTCTCCCCTTTTCCATTTCCAGCAGCACCAGCCTCAAAGCAGGGCACTGCTTTTGCATTAATAGCTCAAGGCACATCAGCCTCCCGTTCCCCCCAGTCTCTCATTAACCTTAAGTGTTGTCTTCTGCAGTCGTTGCTATTTGTGAAGCGAGCGGGTCGTCTCCCGCTAACGCAGCCCCGTGGATCGGCACTTCTCCGTGCCCCCGCTGCACCCCCGGGCAGCCCGGGGGGTAGACGGGGGGTCGCATGTGTGTGTACGTGTGTGCGTGCATATTTGTGTGCATGGGTATGTGTACATGTGCACACACGAGTGCAGGCGTGTGCACGCGTGTGCAGGCAGGAGGGACTCCCCGAGCAGCTGGCACGGGGTACCGAGCTTGCCGCAACATAGCGGGAGCCCCTGAGGGCTGGGTTTCACCTCGGGGACCCCCCTGTGCCTGGGGGTCCCCCCCGTGCCCGGCACTGCAGCGTGAGGAGGGGGACGCGGGGCAGCAGGAGCCGCGTTTCTCTCTGCTGCCCCAGCACAGGGCTGAAACTGAGGGCAGGAGGATGCGGGGTGAAGGGACGCGTCCCCGAAGATGGACCAGGGCATGGGTGCTGGGTCAGCAACGGGACACCTAAAGTCCACCCAGAACCTGCCCTCGTCCCCCCGAGCACCCCGGGTGCCCCCAGGCAAGGGGGTGCAGCAGGGCGGCAGCACCCGCCCCTGCACTGAGGTCGTCCCATGTCCCACTTGGGGTGGACCCACCTTCAGCAAGGCTTTCTGGTGTGAATAATTTTAATTCATGTATTTTTATATATAAATTACTAGGAATGAGAGAAGGTAAATTAAAAATAAAGATTGTCCAATCTGTAAATCATGTAGAGCCTTCTAGATGTTTAACTCTACGTGATGGCCACGAAAGCCAGTTTCAAAATGTACAAACTGTCCTTCAAAATTTCTGGTTTCCAACGGCGCGGTCAGTCGGCGCGGACACGCGCACGCAGTGACAAACGCCACCCCGAACGTCCCCCGAGCAGACTCATTTGCGAACGGCAGCGCGCGACCGGAGCGCGGCCCTCGGGAAGACCCCGCGCGAGGGACGGGCGGGTTTCGCTCGCTCCCTGCGCCCCCCAGCCCCGTTCCACGGGCTTGCTCCTGAGGGCTGGGAAGAACACAGCATGGACCATTGCAACCGTGAACCACGTTTTTGGGGCCAAATTGTGCCTGTCCCTTGCCTCGTACAGCTGTAGATACGCTGATTTTAACTGAACTGGTTTTGAATACCTTGGAGCAGGAGCAAAAGCAGGCTCCTGGTTTTCGGTTTCTGCTTGCACTTGTCGTGTTATAAATCTGGGGCAAAGCCGCAGACTCCCGCGGAGTTACCTGGCGTTTGCATTTACATAACCGAGAGCGTAATTTGGTCTGGTAGCATTTAAGAAATTAAAAAAATAATAAGCTAGAAACCTCAGCTTTACCAAAACATCGACGCAAATAAGAGTTACAAAAGATGACATTAAGAATGAACCATAAAATACTTAACAGTGAACTCAGGACCGAAAATAAAGCCAATATCCTTCTTTGGGGAATAAAGGGGAATGGTTTCTTTTTCCAGTTTCTTATATACCACAGAGGAGCTGCCCACACATTTCCTAATTCTTAGACTAATAACACTGAGATGAACTTCCTAAAACATATGAGCTTCATCAGAGCGGGGGGAGGGAGGGGGGGAGCACGAGGGGGAAGTACAAAATGATCTTTGTAAGAAATAGTAGCTGGGATTGCTAGCGTTGCATATGTTACAGCACATCATTAATAACAGTGATCAAAAGCAAAAGAACATCTTAGCAGCTGCATCAAATTATTATAGAAATTGGAATTTTCAAATGAGCTCAGAGTAAAAAAAAAAAAAAAGAGGGGAAAAAAAAAAAGCAAGCAGCAGAAAAAAAAGGGGCACCATGCACTGGAGGTCAGGTCACTTTGCAGAGCCACGGGATAATCCCAAAAGGTACTGAAAGGGCTGGGATGAAAAACAAATTCTTCTTCCTATTATGGTCTTTGCAATATTACTAGACAAAATGTGGGGGGAAAAAAATCCAAATCTTCTCAGAGCAGCGTGTACAGACACTGAATGGAGCTGGCCCAGGGCAGCGTGTACAGACACTGAATGGAGCTGGCGCGGGGCAGCGGGTGTAAGCGTGCCCAGGACGGCCAGCGAGCACCTGCCTGACGGCGATCGTAGGTGCAAGAGCCTTCCCGTGCGCGGGGACCCTCTAGAGCGGGGCTGGGAAGAGCTGGGCTCTGGCCGGGGCTGGGGGCGCGGGGCTCCGGCGTGAGCCCGCTCCCCAGGCCGGATCAGCGGGAGCGAGGTGCCGCCCCGCTCCCGCAGCCTCGCTGCTCCTGCCCCGGGACGGCCCTTCAACTCTGTCGTGAAGCTCCGAACCCCCAATTCCGGAGGGCATTGTGTTGCAGCTCGGGGCTGGGAAAAAGCCAGGAAGAAAGCCGTTTCCAGGCTGTGTCCCCAGACCATAGCTTGGCCCCCCGCCTCGCTCCCCATCCTGCAGCTCCAAGTCGGCAGCTGAGGGCTTCCAGGAGGCTGGAGAGAAAGGGCTGCTCATCTCTCCAAGGAGAAATCGCTCTTCCTCTGATAAAAATTGGTGCGCATCCATGGATTTTATATCCCCCCTGTGAAAAAATAGTGGGAGGGATGCTATGGCTCGCTCTAGGAACACATCCGAACTTCGTCTTCTACCACAATGAATGTTTTATAACAGCATTGCGCAAAGGCACGGAGCCTGTCCAAGTTCAGCCCTCCCACTTCTCACAGGCCACCTGAAAAATGCAATTCATGAAGAGATAAAGCCTTTCTGGGAAACTGCGCATCCCGAGAGCAGCTCGGCATCACCGCAAGGCCGAGCACAGCCCCGCCTGCACTCACCGCGGCTTCCCCGGCACCGCACGCGGCTGTCCCCCATCCCCACCGCCACCGAGGCATGGACCTGGCTGCTGCCTTTCCTCCCTGGTCCCCTCCAGCCTCTCCTCTCCCGTACCCAGCTGGGTTTGGAAGCCGAGGCTCGGGGCAGAGTCCCCCAGCCCGCAGCAGCCCGCCCTGCCACCCCACCCAGGGTCCTGAGCATCTTCCCGCGGCCACGCAGGACACGGGGGTCTCACTGCAGTTTGCACAGAGGAATTCCTTCTCCATCAGGTGGTTTTACCCAAACCACTTGTGAAAAAGTGTACTTTCCACCTGTCCAGACGGGGAACGGTTTGGGGATCCCTGCCCCGCGTGGCCGGCGTTGCCCGTCGGGCACGACCGCAGCGGGGCTTTGGGCTTAACAGTGCCCGATTGGTGGATGGTTTAGGAGAAATAAGCGTGTCCCGCCGGGGAGGCACCGACGGCTGCGTAACCTTCGGGGCCCGATTCCTCTCGGTTTTCACCAGCTTTTGGAAATTAATTGGTAGGTTTACCCGTGTCGGTGGGACTCGCTGTAGGGAGAACCAGTGCTCAGCAGGAGCAAAAGGTGATGCGAAGAAACTCTTTAAAGATGCAGGTTTGATCTCGAAATAAAAGCCTTTCTTAAAAATGCATTCCCAAGCCCCCCTCCCTTTTTTTTAAAGCAATGTTTTTATAATTCGAACCAGTTATGAGGGCTCCAGTTACACATCTGCCTTCTGCATGTGATGTTGCAGTCCGTCTTAGCCAGCAGTAAAAGTACAGGTGTTTCGGTTTTAAAGTAACCATTTTAAAAATAAACTCTGAATGGGGCCTCAGATTATTATTTTTTATAGCTGGCCGCGTTCCCGCCGCAGCACGTCGGCGCAAGGGTTAAGCGGCAGCGAAGGACCGCTTGTGACTTCATTGCTCTTCCATCTGGTGGGAACCCTGAAAACCATTTGTAAATTAATTTTTTACTTTGAATGCATGCTGCCGCATACAGTCATCGCTGGATCCTGCACAGACAGCTTGCACTGCTGCTTCAACATGTCTCCAGCGACAAGCTCGGCTCCTACTGATTTTGAATGCGGGAGAATAAAATCATTAAGTATGTATGTCCATTCTGCCTGCATGCCTTCTCCCCATACTTTATGCCATAATTATCATCACATTAGTTTGGTAAATAATGTTGACACATGGTTCCAGAACAGCTGTAGAGTGTCCATCTGACACCCGCACAATCAGAAGTTCAGCTCCTCAAAAAACAGGACAGCTTGAGCCTCCCATTTCTTCGTCTACGCTCCCTCCTTCCCCCTTCGAAGGCTCGTGCAGAAGACGCGGGATCCCTGCTAGCCCTGTCACAGATGAGGAAATCTATTATTTCCTATTAAATCCCTTCAAATAATCCATTCATCTGATCTTTGAGAAATGCAAAGTGCTCATTAATCATACAACTGGTGAGCACTGATTTACAGATTAATCTAATTAGACCTCATTTGTTTCAGGTGAAAGCAGCTATATTAACAACCGCTGCCCAGTGCACAAAGCCCCGCACATGTGGCTTGATGTAGAAGTCAGGATCAATTACAAGATTGACTTTGCGGAGCTTGCGCTGCTCTGGTTGAGGGTCTGTCAACATTTCCATTACAAATTCAAACACTGCTTTTAAGGGATTTATTACTCAGCCATAACATTGGGTTGACTCTTGGCATCCAAGATCTAAGCCAGGGATCGCCGGGTATTTAGCGAAACCACTCAACCTATTTCAAGGCCCGGGAGGGGGCAGGGGCAGGCTGAATCAGTGGGGCTGTTTCATCTGGTTTGGCGCTTTGAAGAAAGGCTTTGTTTTATGAATGTAGATTTTGTTGAATTAATTTCTGGAATTAAGTCTTTGCAGCGGATGGAAAAAGCGGAATGACTAATTCCCGCCGTGGCCGCCCCTCCTCTGCCACCCCCGGTGCCCCGGAGCTGCTCCTTCCCGCTCGCCCCTGCCCCGGCCGGACTGCGGGGAACAGGTCCGTGCTCCCCGTGCTCCCCAAAATGGCCATGTCCACCCCTCCAAAGCCCAGCTCCCCGCTTCCCCACCGCAGCGGGAGACCCTGCCTTCCCCAAAGGCAGCGCTCCGGGGCTGGGGCCGTCCCGGGGCACCCGTCCCAGGGCCCCCCGGTCGCTCTGCGGGGCAGTTTGCTGGGGGGCTGCCCCGAGCTGCCCCGCTCTCGGCAGCTGAGCTCCGAGCGCTCCTGCCTGGCTCCCGGTGTTTAATTATGTCGGAGCTGGTAAATGCAAAGAGCCCATTTAATCTCCGCTATCAGCTTACTCCCTTGATTTGCTGAATTCTCGCGTGGCCGGGTAGCTGGTACAACGGGGGAGCCGCTCTCCTCCCCGGGGAATACCGCGGTCCCCAGGCGAATGGAGCAGGGGCCTGAATAAACTCGATTGTTAAGACTTTAGTTATTTGTTCTGGGGAAAAAAAGAAAAAAAAAAAGGGGGTATGAATGATACTTCCAAATGAGCAATTTGTATTTTTAGCCAGAAATTGCCCTTTTAGTTTAACAGATGTATGCTTTGGACTAATCACGAGATTAGAGTGGAAACCTGTGCATTTAACTGACAAGGCAAAAAATGTTAAGCCTGCTTGTGGGATGCGGAGAAAAAACCCGCTAGGAAAAAACCCAACAGAAATGCTTCCTATTTATTTTCATCAGCATCTAGGTAAATACAATGTAATGGGAATATTTAAAGACCTATAATCTTATTTACATTCTAAGCATGAATACAGTTCCCAGTACATTGCAGACATCTGTCAGACAAACAGACAAGACTCTGCAAAGATATTTAAAATGCTCTTCTCTTAAACAGCTAGGAAGCTGTTTGGGGATTTTGGCAGGATAGCTGGGATATGACATGCCTTTTTTTCGTCTTTTTTTTCTCATTTCTTCTTTTTTTCCCCCCGTAGCAAATGATTTCTTCGGCTCCTTACAAGCAAGCTTAAGAAATTCTGTTTGATAGGGTATTTGCTATGAAAATTGAAGTGATAACTCACGGGCCGATCTAATTTGTCAGGCATTTTCACTTTGAGGGCTCTCCTCTGCCCATGCCTACTTCAGGTATGTTTTAAGGATATTTCTTCCCCCTCTCATTTAAGTACAAAAAGAGCACGGCGCAGGTCAGTCACGTCAAAGAACATAAAACAAACGTAAGTGTCTCTATTTAACCGAACGCATCCTGAAGGGCAAATGGAGGGATTATCAAGCGTCGGATAAAATTGCCTTTCCACGGCCTCTTTCATACCCCAGCCATCCCCGACGCCTTACGAAGCAGCGAGTCGGATAATGACAGTGCAGTAGCTGTTCCAGCAAATGCGGCAACCCCGGCGCGCCGGCCGCTGCTCGGGCGGCCTTGGGCTCGTGCTGGGTGCTGTGCGGAGCAGATGGGCAGGGACGCGGCTCCCCTGCTTTCGAGGTGCTGGAGACCTAACGGGGCTTGCCAGCAGCAGGCTGCGTTACCCTTAGTGGGGACCAAGGATAACCGCAGGCCTTTGCCCTGCTCCGAGCGTACCCCTGGTGCGCCTTCCTCATTCAGCGCTGGCCCTTTTCTTCCTTTCTTTTAAGACAGGCTTTAAAACACAGCCCCAGCCGCTGCTGCCAGGCGGTGCGGTGATGCCTGGCCCCCAGCCCGGCAGGCAGGGATGCAGCTCCCTCCCCAGCGCTTCCCCAGGGGCTTCGTCTTCGCGTGGCCGCCGAACCCGGCCGGAGGTGGCTGCTGCTGGCCGCCTACTTCGCTCCACAAAGCCGCGTTCTTAGCTGCAGCCTCACTTGCAGGCGTCCCTTCAGCAGAGACCGATCTGGGGCTGCTGCGGCTGCGCCCGCCCGAGGAGCTGTGCGGGAGCAGGGGGAGCTGGCAGGGATCGGCCTCAGCCGCTGCCGGGGACTTTTGTTCCCGCTGCGTTTACCTTCTGCGTGGCGCACAAAAGCATCCCCTGTCCCCGGGGAGGACCGCGAGCCCTGGCTTGGATCGCATCGCTTCTCCCGGCTGCGTTCCGTTTCACTAGGACAGCCCGAGTAAATAACTCCTATTTTGCCACCGTTGCTATGTGCTTCTCGCTGAGCTCCCGCTCAGACCCGCTCTGCCGAGCGGTCCTGCCCAGGCCACGCCGCTGGCTACGGAGCAGATCATGCCTTATATGATCTGCAGTTAAATGACAGCCGGGGGAAGCGGATGGCGGCATGCGGGAGCAAACCTCGCGTGGACGCAGGGTCCTCCCCACTGCGGGAAGCTCAGTCCGGGCAGGGCGAGCAGCATCGCTCCCAGAAAGGGCCATGGGAGAGGACGGTCACCCTTTTCCTGTGACACAGACCCGCCTGCATCTGCTGCCTGCCCTCCCCGGCTTCTCGGATGGCAGCGAGGGACAGCAGACGTGGTGCTCGGCCATCTGTGCCAGCCCAGCGTGGCAGGTGCACCCACGGCCCTCGCCTGCTCGCTCCGGCCCCTTAAGGACATCGTGCTGTTGGTCCTGCGCTGCCCCGTGTCATTTTGCTAAAGATAATAATGATTTCGCTGCGTTCCCTGAGATCTTTTCCGAGCCTGTTTTCAGCTGCTCGACACAATATTGCTGCATAATTTGGAGTGTCTCCTCTTCATTTTTTGGATGCGAGACTTAGCAACAGAGAAAGGTGCTAAAGAGAGACAAAACTTGTGTGGGTGGCTGGAGATTAGCCATTTGGAAATCTATCCTTTTCTTTGTACCGCAAGCTGTTTGCGTGTTTCCACTCCAAATTGCTATACTTGGGTGCTAGCGCGCCGGTGCAGACGCCTCGCGCCGAGCCCGAGGCTTTGCTTAGGTGCCCTGCGGTGAAGAGCGCGCTCGATGCCGGTGCTCCCGCTGCAGGCAGGCAGGAGGGCTCCCGCTGCTGCCCGTGCTCCTGCCCGCTGGGTCACACCGCAGCAGCCACCGTCGGCTTCGCTGCCTCCATCCTGTCCCCGCGCCGGAGCGTTTGCCGGCTGCCCGCCACACCGTGCCATGCCCGACTGCATGGTGGAGGTGGGAGGTCTCCAAAGGGGTCTCCCCGCAGCCCAGCTCCCTGCGGGATGGCCGCTGGCGCGTCTTCGCACGCCCCTCCGCGCCCAAGGCGCTTGGGGACCGCACGGCGATGGGGTCTGGCGCTGCGGTGGGCGAGACCGACCGCCTCGCCCCCGCCCGAGCGAAGATTAACGCTGTGGCATCCACGTTTAAAATTCTTCCGCTTACTAACCTCATTGGTATGAAATCCAGAGCTCCTCTTACTAAACACCGTTAAATATTCTCTTCATTTCCAAAGACAAATATGAACAGAAACACAACCAAACATGTACTGTATTAAAATCATTGATTCACAATATTTAAATTTCCAGCTAGCCTCCAATTAGCAGGCTTTCCAATATTTGAACAGAAGACCATTTTAATGCAATTACAAACACATTTTAGGCATCTAAATTTTTTGCATAATTAGTTCCCTATTAAACTATTTATGTAGCCCTTTTTCCATCAGAAACAGAGAAAGCAGAACAATTTTATTCCTTACTGTTACAATAATTAACTATGCAAGTAGAACAGCATATTAATAGAGTATAATTTGTTTACATTTAAAAGAAAATTGTGTTAGATTAGCATAGCAAAAGACTATTTCCATATCCAGGCAGTAATATGCAGGCCTAATAGCAATTTACAGTGTAGTTAAAGAATATTATTAATAAAGTAATACAGTGTAATTCTGTTTGCCCCCACCATATTTCACAATGTCCTTAATTACAGCTAATTCCATCGAGACTAATTTGGGTGTTATTAAGCAGTAGACACAGGAATCTTAAACACAACCTTTGTTAATGATGAAGTTGTAAAGTTACCGGGGAGCCCGTTCCCAGGGCAGAACGCGAACGCACCGCGCGCCGAGCCGGGGCGACCGCTCGTCCCTGCTGGAAGGGCCGATGCCAAAGGACGGGTGGCCGTGCCGCCGGGAGAGCCCGGGGCGCCGGGGTGGCTGGAGCCGGGGGGCAGCGGTGCTGGCGGCACAGCCCCTCGTGCAGCCCCAGGGAGGGTGGGAAGCAGCCAGAGGTGGGTACGGGTTCCGCACCCTCAAGCAAAGCCCTCGTCCCATCCCCGGAGCCGAGGGCCGTGTCCTGGCCTCTGCCGCAAGCCAAAAATTGGGTGGTTCGACCCAAGGCTTCGTGCTGTCCCGTGGGGGAGAGCCAGCCTGGCGCGGTACGAGGGCACCGCTCCCTCGCAGGGAGGCCCGGCGGGCGCTCGCGCCGCACGCGGCGCGCACCAAAGAGGGCGGCCAGGCGCGGTGGCCGGCGACGCGCCAGCAAGGGGCTGCGGGCAGCCCCTGCCCTCGGCCCCGCGCCCCAGCACCGCCTGCTCCGCTGACCCTGGCTGCACGGCGCCCTGGCAAATCCGCTCCGGCGATGGTGTTTCTGGCACTGAATTCCGCCCATTTTTATGGCCACTTGCCAGGGCATGAGTGACGTACCCGAGCCAGGCACCACCCTGAGCTCCAAGCAAACGTGGGCCGGGGAGCCGGCAGGAAAATCACCCGGCAGCTCCTCCTGCCGCCGCTGACGGATGCGGGGCTGTGCCTGGGTATCGCCGGGGCTTTCGGGGATGGTTTGGGGCTTTTTTTTGCTTTCTTTTACGCAAAGCCTTTCACTTCCCTGAGGAGCTCCCCTGGGTGTTTAATTAGGTGAGATGAGTTTAGCATGGGCATTGCAAGAGCCAGTCAAGCTCGTTCGGGGATCGTCGGCTGTTGGTAGTGAGCTGCTGGTCTTGCTAATCTGCCTTGTAATTCTGTCTAGGTCCCTATGAGCAAGAGCTGGAGGAGGACAAAAGCCTTGCAATAGGTTATATTGGTTTGATCATGAGGTTTTGTTACTATTTTTGTGGGTTTTTCCTTTGTATTTTACCCTGCCCGAGAACTCCGGGTGCTGTCCTGCGCCCCTGCCGGGGTCTCGCCAGCTCTGCCCCGCTGCCAGGCCGGGCCAAGCCATCCTTTCCCCTCGCTGCAGTCCCCATGTCGCCCCTTCCCCAGTCCCACCTTCCTCAGGAATTCCCCCAAATTCCTTGCGATAAGATTTGTGATCTTATAAATAGGGGAGGCATAAGCCAGTAACCAATTTTTCTCTTCTCCCTCTATATCCCTATGAAGTCAACAGAATTCCAGGGAGAAATGTTTCCTTTGAGCATGAGTTTTGCTCAGAGAAGGTTATTCCTTCCATGGGCAATCAAGATGTTTTCTATTCCCGTATTTAGATGCACATCAATGCACTGGATTAAATTTCTCCACATGCCAGTATGCCCCAGCATATGTTTTCAAGGCACAGAATACACATCCCATCATGCTAAAATGATTTGTGGCAAAATCACACAAAGCCCAAGTAAGTGATTTTTTAATTGTGCTCTTGAAAGCAATTACACTCCTTCTCTTCTGTCGCTGGCAAGCCTGCCGGGGACGCCCCTACCTTTGGGCCGGGAACGCCTGAGCCGGCAGCTCCGGCTGACGGTGGCCGGGGAAGGGTTAAGCCATGGGATGCCCTCGGCTTTGCTCGGGTCAAAGCAAAAGGGATTTTCCCCTCTTTGTAGGACCTTTTCGACTGCTAGTTGTCATTTCAAGGGGCTGCTGTGATGCTCGCTGGTTGGTTGCAGCGGAGGCAGCTTTCAGCGATGCGATGCTCCCTCCATGGCGATGACCGGACCAAGCAGCCAGGGAAGTCAAGCGTTGGCTGAAACGCTATTTTAAAATATTCGGTTTAGCTGCGTGTTGCCGGCTCAGTTCTGACAGGTAAAAGCAAGCATGGAAGTGCGAGCGGTGCCGCATCCCCCTTCGGTTCCCGCTCCCCCGGGAGCGGGCCGGGCCCTGCGGAACGCCGCTGCCTTTGCTGCCCTGGGGCAACCGCACCAGGCGAGTCCTTCAGCCCCGGCTCCTTCACGCAGGCCGTCAGCCCCGCCGCAGGGAAGGGCTGCAGAGCAAGAGCAGGTACACCGAGTTGTATCTACGCAAAAATAATGGGAGTAACCTAAAGAGACGTGACTAATGCCCTGCAAGTTAGGCTTATTCTGCAAAAGTATTTAGTCATCCAGACTACCAAATGACTTCTGTTCCAACACAAGTGCCAAACTCCCATTCAAATGCTGGATAATCCAAAGTTCAGATAAACTCTTCATATCAGAACTGCAGTTATCTACAGCCCATTTCTCTCAACATAGCTTTTAAACAGTTCTCTTTTTCTTTTTCTTTTTTTTTTTTTAAATTATTATCTTACTCTCAGTAGACTTTGCCAAATAGCGCTCAGGAGTGTTCATTTCAATCCAGGACCGAAGCGACCACCGGTAAACATGGTTCTGCAATAATTTGCTCCACCAAAAATTAAAAAAAAAAGAAAAAAAGAAAAAAAGAAAAGAGGAGATAGAGAAAGAGAGAAATCAGAGCTGTATCTTCATATCCTGCAGATGGCTAATATTCATATGTAACTGTCAAGCATATCACAATGCCAAGCTCAAAAGCAGAGTGCATCAGCTTGTTCTTGCATCTGAGCCATTAAACCCAATGGGTCTCACGCAGAAGGATCGCAGGCTGTACCCGGAGCTGGCAGGCTCGCGGCTCAGCCGGTTCCAACAGCTCTGAGCCTTCAGAAAATGGGAAAAGTCTACGCCACCGCGAGCCGGAGGGAGCGGTTCCTGGTCTGGGTGCACAGAGCTGTCGTGAGGATTTGCTCTAGGAAGTGGAAAAACGAGGAGACTGGAAGAGCTTCAATCCATCCCTGCCTCCACCGTTAGGACATCCCGAATGCTGCTGCATTTTTCCACCTCTGCTCCCTACAGCATTCGACCCGGGGGATTTTAATTTGCCTCAACCTCTGCTTTGTTTCACTTGTGGCCCTTGCTTTGGTGCGTTGTAAAACCCATGACCTCTCTGCATTCCCAGAATAATCATTGTGAAATGGAGAATAGGATTTGTCAGATAGCAAGAAGACAAAATTAGAGGAAAAAAATCAGGCAAAACTTCATTTATTTAGGGGAAGTGTGATGCCCCTTTATAAAGGGTGATGGCTCTGTGTATGCAGCTCAAAATCTTAATAACTGCTTTTGTTTCACCCACCCTAGGCTGCAAAGCCAGGTCTAATATTTAGGTGCTTCACGCTCCCGCGCCCTCCCCACCGCTGAGCCTCCCGCTGACGCGGGCAGCAAACGAGCAGGGTCCGAGATCAGACACTGAACCTCATCCTCCAGCCCAGCAAGTGATGCCACCGACTGTCCCTCGGCCACTTCTCCAGCCCAAATAATTTCCATTTCTGTTGAAAAGCAGTGTCACAGAACGCTAGTGTGAATGCTTTACTGCAGTACTGGGAAACGGTTCCTCGCTCTTCTGGGGAAAGGATGCTGTTCCCAGCCTTCGCTTCCTCCATATGTTTTCAAAAAGTCTTAATGTGGACTTTAAAGTCTATTTCTGGACTAGTGCTTCGCCACGCTCCGTTGTACATCTCCTCCGTGGAGAAAAAGCACACGGTACCCAACGTACCGTCGTCCCGGCCACAGCGGGGTCCACGCCCGGCAGGGAGAACGGGGCGAAGGAGGGCACGGCATTAAGTATGTGGGTATGGGAGCATCAGCACCGAGGGATTTGGGTAGTGGCTGGTGTAGGGCATGTTTCAAGTCAGGGTGTTGTGGTGCTATCAGGATGTTGCTCATTTGCAGAGCCAGCATTTCCCGCCGTTAGCAGTGCCTGGTTGCAAACCCATCTCTCACCCCTCGCCGGTGGCTGCCAGCTTTTACAGAAGCCCAACACCATCCTTCTCCAATAAATTCGCCTAACAATGAAATTGTAATAGCACTCCAAACAATAGGCTCAATTTTCCCCTTTTTTTTTTTTTTTTTTTGCTTTTAATAGCGCCCTGTGTTGCACGCACCCAGCACAAAAGCCCCCTTTGTGTAAGCTCTGGCAGGGTCCCTGCCTGCAGCCGGGAGCCGGGAGGGTGCGCGGCTGCCTGCGCCGGCTGCCGAACCCTCGGCCGCCCAGGCGCCCGACGGCATTTTGCACTACCTGCTCCCCAGGCTGGCAGCCAGAGCAGAGGGACGTTGCCCAAATCGAAGGCAGGGTGCTGCCCTCGCCCCCCCGGCCGCCGGGTGCTGCCCGCGCTGCCCGCGCTCCCCGGGGCGTTCAGCAGCGTCGTGCACCTCGGCGGGGGAGACGCAGCCTTCGCGCTCAGGTTTGCAGCCTTCAGAATTGCAAGAGTGTAAGAGTTACTGAGCGAAAGGAAGAGCTCGTGTCCGCGTCTTGGCTTTCACAGCTATTCATCGCTTGGGTTTGAGGGGAATTTATCTGGATTTAAAAATATGGAAACCAAAACCCCCCAGTAAACCCACCTCAGCTTGTTTTTCTCTTACCAATACCAGATCCTTAGGCTATTTTATGCTTTTTTTCTGGGTATATATTGAAAAAGTTGATTTTTCTTTTGTTTACCCTTAGACTGACCTGATGTCCTCCAGCCCGTCCTGCTTTCACAAGTCAGCAACTATTTCCCCACCACAATTCCTTGGCCAATTTTTTTTTTCCTTCACAGCTCTTTTGAAATGTGCCCGATTTCTCTGAATGAGCAAGGTGTTCCTTAAATGCAATTTTTTGGGAAGAGCTTTGCGACCCTTTCTGCCCGGCACGACGCAGCGCAGGCTGCCGCGAGCCTGGGGGAACGAGCCTGGACGGGGGACGCCCGTCGGTCTGCAGCCCTGACCCCGCAGCACCCGCCGGCGGCCCTGCTCTCGGCAGGGCAAGCATTCCCAAAGGCATTTCATTGCTGTTAAGGACTTCCAACAAAAAACCCCAAATATTTCTGCCCTGTATCTTTTTTTCATGAGTCAAAATGACTTCTATGGCTTGGGATTTCTTTTTATAGGGAGAGAAATGTTGGAAGGACTGGGTAAGTGTTGCCTTTTTCCGTTCAGATTAGATTGCTAAGACATTTCTAAATAATGCGTGGTACTTCAGCATGTATTTTGCCACTGTCTTGTGGGCTAAAAAATTGAATTACCTTTGAGTAATTTGATACATCTTTAATTAGCATCGCTGTTTAATACAACAGCCCACTAATATGACAATGCCTCTTCTCTGGCAAGAGGCAATCTAAAGACGTATTTAGTCCACATATTGCTTATTTATTTTTCTTGATGAGTCACACCGATCCTTTTCTTTATAAATACATAGGTGTGATTCAAACCTTGCCTGAAAAGGCAGAACTACTGCAAATGGCCACTGATCTACCAGGTGCTAAAGCATATTATGAAAGGCGTGGAATATATCATGAAAGAGTAATTTGACATAAGCTTAGGAGTCCTAAAGACCTTTCTGATGGCCACAGATAAAAAATCCAACACAAGTAATATCGGCGAGGGCTTAAAGCCCCAGTCCTGTGAAAAGCAGGTGCCCACAGATAAGGATGCTGCCTGGAGGGGCTGTGCTGAAGCGATGCTCCGGCACCTCTCCCAAAGACAGGCAGGTCACAGATCCTGCCTTCCTCCTCCTCTTGCCCACCCGATGTGACACTGCTGCTTCACCACGTTTCTTTCTTCTTCTCTGCTGCTCCAGAAATACGAATACAACCGGGCGGAGGCTGGGCTCTGTGGAAGTCAGGGATGCGTTAAGCCGAGCCTCTGAAATGCATCAAGGCACTTAGAGAAAATCAGTTGTCTATGCAGAGCATTTTATTTTGCTCTGGTTTTTGTGGGACATAAGACTATAGGTCCTACCTTACTCAGAATTGTCTTCGGGAATATTATTTTGGCAATGTCTGCAGCGGAGGAAGAAGGAGGGGTGGGGTGGGACCACGAGCACTCAGAGGGAAGTTTGTTTCCCGCTGTACGGTAGCCAGAAAAGCAGGTGATTCCCCAGGCACCGGCTTGCTATGAAGAAAATTAATAATTAATGCTGCAGAATAATTAATGCTGCGGTGGTTAAAAGCACTTCTGTTGCGTGCAGCACTGCGGCTATCCGGGGGGGACGCAGCTCCGCGGTGGCTCCAGCCCGCAGTACCTGACCGCAGGGCGAGTGGCCCTGGGGCGATGGCTCACGGCCACGGCAGCGTCGTGGGGCACGTGGGTCTGAACGGAGGAGGTGTTGCTCGCTTCTCCCCCTCCTCTCTAGCCCCATGGTTGGGCCGTTGTTCCCCATGATTTGGGGGTCTGTGGCTTGTTATTTCGCTGCAGGGCTGGAGCCCAGCTGACCCGTCCCCCCAAAGCTGGAAAATGGGGACCTGAATGGGATCCACATGGTCCCACCACGTGGGTGAGCATCATGGTGGCCACCGGCGGGTGGGAGCCCGACGCCCGGCACGTGGCACCCTCCCTGCTGCTGGCTGCCATAAAGGCCACCGAGAAAGGTAAAAAAGAGGGTACTGCCAGGGAGCTTGCTGCCACGCCAATGCCAGCCCTGCCGTCCCAATCATGCCCCTGCATGCCCAGCAACCTGCTCAGCATCCCGTACACCATTCCCGCTCAGCATCCCGTACACCATTCCTGCTCAGCATCCCGTACACCATTCCCACTCAGCATCCTGTGCACCATCCTTGCTCAGCATCCCGTACGCCATCCCTGCTCAGCATCCCATACACCATTCCCACTCAACATCCCGTATGCCATCCCTGCTCAGCATCCCGTACACCATCCCTGCTCAGCATCCCGTACACCATCCCTGCTCAGCATCCCATACACCATCCCTGCTCAGCATCCCGTACACCATCCCTGCTCAGCATCCCGTACACCATTCCCGCTCAGCATCCCGTACACCATCCCTGCTCAGCATCCCATACACCATCCCTGCTCAGCATCCCGTACACCATCCCTGCTCAGCATCCCGTACACCATTCCCACTCAGCATCCCATACACCATCCCTGCTCAGCATCCCGTACACCATTCCCACTCAGCATCCCGTACACCATTCCCGCTCAGCATCCCGTACACCATTCCCGCTCAGCATCCCGTACACCATCCCTGCTTGGCATCCCGTACAACAGCCCCATCCCCAGGCAGCCTCCCCAGGCAGCCTCCCGGCCACCATCCCACCCAGCCTCCCTGCCCAGCCTCCCACACGCACCCCGTCCCGCGCAGCCCCCGCGTAGCCTGGACCCAACGTGGCGCGGGGCCGGGAAGGGCACGTCGTGCTGCTCGGAGGGGGAAGGTGCTCTGAGACCATGCCCCCGGGGAAGGCTCGCTGCCTACAGACGCACAAAGCGTATGTGCATCGTTACCCTCCCATCGCATTCAGCATTTTCAAATAATTTGTCAGCTTCCTTCGCTGCCTGCAGAAGGCTTTTGTGGGCATTACGTCTCTTATTTCTTCTTTTTTTTTTTTTTTATTTCCAAGAGATGCTTTGAGATACGCTGATTCCTCCCAGTGCCAGTTAAAATGTGCCTCTGGCAGCAGCACTTCCCCAGTGACATTTTCGAATGCCTCAGGAAGAGTAACCGTGCCGACTGTCAGATTTCAGCGAGTGGCCGGCATCGGCAGTACAACAGAACATCTTTTATTCCCAATAAAGATGTGTAAAATTATCAAGCCGAAGTTAATGTGTAGGTTGGAAAGACTTGTCCCAAATAACAGGATAGTTTACAACCCGTCTCTGCTTTTGACATGCTGATATCCTCAAATAGCAACAATAAAGCTTCTGTCTTCTTTCAAGATATTTGTCATCTTTTGATCTTAAGCCAGAAAAAATTGAATTCTGGGAGATCAAAACTCCAAAACTGATAGCTTATATCCTCAGCAAGTGCTTATCAAGTGTAATCCAGAAAGATGGCACATTTCAAAAGTGACAATGAATAAAGTTCAGCTCACTGAAAAAAAGTAAACAAACTTCAAACAGAAGTAGCGTTAGCAGCCCATGAATTTCCTTCTAATACTATGCTAAGCAACAGTCCTTTTCTGTTAGTCTGACTTGCAGGAATTTTAAATGAAATTAAGGCCGTAAAAGCTGAATAACATATCATTTCAAAGAGCAAAATGCCAAGTTAAATATTTGATAAATATTTTATAAACTCCATCCTGCTGTGCTCCAGCAGCTGCCCCGGGAGCCGGTGGCCCCTGCCTCTCTCTGCAAATGGCAGAATTTCCTATTCGACGGCTGGCTTGGAAATCATTCTTTCTAAACCCACCCCGCTGGCTAAATCTGCTCCTTCCCCTTCCTAGGAGGGAAGATCCCCCCGCCAAATCCCTGATTTGCAACCCAGGGAAAGCCAGGCTCTCCCCAGCACGCCACGCCACGCGTCCTTGGAGAGGCACCGTGCCCTCCGGCCGGGCGTGCGGGGCCAGCAGCACCCAGCACCCGGGCACAGGGGGATTCGCTGTGGCTCTCGAGGCGCGGGAGTGCCGGGTTAATCCTGCCCCGCCGGCTCCTGCCCCTGACAGCGCCATCCCCTTGGCCTTGGGGGTCCAGACGCAGAGAACCATCTGGGACCCAGCTCATTACAGGTCTTAAAGTTAAGCCAAAAATCTTAGAGTTGGTCAATGCCCCAGGCAGGCAGGCAGGGACGTAATCACACCGGCGGGCAGGAATAATCCCCGCTCCCGCCTCAGACGGTGCCCTGGCTGCTGGGAAATCAGCCTCTTGGGTGCCCCTCACCACAGCCCAGGCCTGGGACCCAGGCTGGGGGTCAGCGAGGGCACAGGGCGTCACCCAAGGGGCCGACAACGGCTTCTGGCACAACCAGCGGGAGAGAAACCGCCCGTGAGCATCAGTGTTTGTGTCCTTAATCCTTGAGGCTACTGAGAAAGTCACATTCCCAGTGTCTGACCTGGAAATACACCCCTCAGCCGGCTGGAAGGTGGCACCTTGCATCGCTGGGGTGGGAGTCACCCTCCTGGCCAGGACGTCCCAGGGTGCGGGCTGGCACCTCTGCGCTGCCTGGGGGGAAGCCCCCACGCGCCCGCTGCGGGAGCACACGCGCGCGCACGCACACGCCCATCCAAGCGTGCACACCCGCGCACGCACCCGTGCACACTCAGAGCCACCCCGGGGCCACCCACCGCGTCGGGGAGCCGAGTGCCGGCGGCAGAGGGGCGGGTGAGCAAGGGCTGCAGGAGAAGCACCGCAGCTCAGCCAGGCCGGGAGGGCTCGGGGCCGCCCTTGGAGGCGAGCGGGGGCTTTGGGACTGCTTTACCAAGAAGTCCTGGGTCTCGGCAGCCCCCGAGCTCACCCTGCCCACCCTGCAGCCCCTCTGCCTGCACCCCGGCCCCGTCTCCAAACCCTCACTGCTGCTGCACCGGCGAGCCCGACACCAGCAGCAGTCTCCGATTATTTCTCTTGTGCTGACCCCGGTGTTGGAACACAGCTCGCCCCCGCAGAGTGCGAAAAAAATAACCTGGGAAAATGATATTAAAAAAAATCTAAGAATTCTTGAGGAGCTTTTTATCAGAACTAAGGCTACAAGGCAGGCAGAGGAAAACAAAGTCAGCAGTGGTTGTAAATTGTCTGGAAACCATAAATTAAAATTAAAGAGTTCAAATATGATATAAAATCATTTAATCTGGATGATTTATGCTCGTTCTCAGATGCAATTATTTACTAACGCTTCTGTTTATTGCTCTTTTGACTTTTTTAATTACTGTATTCCAAAAATTCAATTACCGAGTGTAGTATATATTTCAAGCAATAGTATTGTAAATAAAAAGAGAACCAATTAATAATGTGCTTAGTCTAGCAAAGCTAAATCAAGTGTAATACAAAATGCCTGGAAACTTGATCAAGGGTTGAAAACTCATAGCGAAGATCCCATCTCGCGGCAGGCGAGGGCTGCGCGGCGCCCGCCGGGGGATGCCGTAGGCGGGAGAGAGCGCCGGCGAGGCTTTGCCGGGTGAGCACTCCCCGCTCGGGGCTGCGGCCCCGTGTTGGGGTTTCTGGTCTTGGTTTCCATCTGGGCTGCCGAGGCGGAGGGTTGCGTCTCGGTACTCGGGGCCACGGCCCCGTGTTGGGGTTTCTGGTCTTGGTTTCCATCTGGGCTGCCGAGGCGGCGCGTTGCGTCTCGGCGCTCCCCGATCGGCTCCACTCGCTCCATCTTCATGCTATTAAAAACTCTTAGGGGTGCAGGGGCCGCTGACTGGCGGCGGGAGGCAGGGCTTCGCCTCAATTCGGGCATGTTTTCCTCATAAATATTTTGTCCTTTTATCTTGTTCTGTCAACAGACTTTGACATTACTAGAAAAATCAATTTCTAGTCACCTTAGGATGGTTGTTCAACAAATACCTCGGCTGAGACCTTTGCTTGTAAACGATATTTACTTTCTCTCTCTATAAATATATACACGCGCTAGTACAGCAGAGATGCTGTGCGAAATGCTATAGATGAACGCGAGCTGTGTGATACGACATTATTCTAAAAGCAAAGCGTGACATAATATTTTAAAATGGGAAGAATGTAGTTTTCCACAGCCGCATTCTCAGAAATGGCTGTACTTTTTTGGGGGAAAAAACCCCCAAAGTCACCTGGAGACTGCCACACAGTAGGAAATTTGGCAAAGTCGGAAGCAGCTGGAAATGGGATTTTTTTGGTTGGCAGTGCCAGGCAGCTGCAAGGACAGGGCGCGCTCTCCCCAGCCCCGGCTTTGCCCTTCCCGCGGTTAGAGGGATGACTTCAGCCACGGACGTTTTGCCCAGTTCCAGCTTTGAACAGCTATATTACCGAGTGACAAACCTGACCAAGCTTCCGAGCCTCAAGTCTCTCTCTGAGAAGGTTTTTTTGGCAGGAGGTGCATGTGCGTTCACAGGGACCGGGGATTTCAGGGCGGCGGGGCTGAACCCCCAGACTTCTCCCCTCCCACAGGCAGATCGGCTCCGCCAGCAGCCCATTTTTCCCTAAAAATGAACAAAAAAAAGTTTACTGCCACGCATGGAGCTAATTTTTCCTTCTGCATCTTGTGCCCAGTAAATCTATCAGCTCACAGCCTCGCAGCTCCAGTATTTCACGTGTTACGCGGTACAAGAAATAATGATTTGTGAAATGCGATAGCGGCTCTGTCTGTAAAGGCTGCAGCTCACATAAAATCAGGGAGTTTTAAAAGCAATAAGTAAAACTTCAACCAGAAGAGAAGAAAGCACTCTCTGAATCCTCTTCTGTCCTCAGGAAAAAAAAAAAAAAAAAAGCCTTATAAACTGGAATTGATTCTTGTAAAACCTTCATAAAAAATAAATCCAAACATTTAGAAACATCTGTTGTCAAGCGCAAGATTTCTTTGACTGAGTCCGGCCTCAGCGATCTGCGAGGGGTTGCATCCTACAATAAAGAGGAGCTGTCGGAGCAGTTTTCCCCGCACGTGGCAGTGCTGGTTGTGGGCCGTTCCCAGTGCTCCCACTCATCTCGTCATACGGACTGGTGTTTTAGAGGGACTTGCCCGGACACCTCGGCAGCGCAAGGAGCCGCAGCTCGGCAGGGTGCAGGGCGAGGTGGGACCCTCCCGCCCCGGGGATGCTGCAGCCCCGCGGGAGAAGGGACCCAGATGCTGGGGAGCAAAACCACCACATCCCACTCCCCTTCTTAAAAAAAAAAAAACAAAAACAAAGAAAAAAATCACTGAAATTTGTTACTTTGAAATCTCTCGGTCAGGTGCGGCAAAACATGGTGGGTGTTTCTGTTCCTGGCAAGCCCAGGCTGCGGGAAAGCCAACGCTCAGCTGCCCGGGCAGTATCCTGCACTCACAACCTTCCTGCTGGATTCTGGGCTCACCTTCGTTTGAAATATTAATTAGGACTAAATTATAAATAATTGGAGTCATTTAATTGTCCGCAATGAACCTGCTGGGCTAAGGTACGTACACGGGTGGGTAAACCCAATGTTCAGCCTTTCTACCGGTACAAATCGCTGTCGGCTGATCGGGGAGGCCAGAGAACAGCGTGAGGTCCCCGTGGCGGCTGCCCAAGGTGGGGTGGGGGGTCCCCGCTTCCCCCGCTGGGACTCTGAGCTGCTGCAGCGTAGGGACCCCCCTCGGGATTTACCCGCTCGGCCAGGGAGCTCTGCTGCAAACCCCCGCTGCAAGGAGCAAAGCTGGGGCTGGCAGCAGAGCCCCCGGCCCTGCGCCCTGTCTCCGTCCCATCGCTCCTGCTGCTTCTCCCCTCTGCCTCCCACCCAGGGCGACGGGGTGCAGGATGGTTTCCCTGGACCAGACCTCAGCGTTTTATGGTGGCCTTCACCCCTGATACTCAGCTGTGTCAGGTGCCTGAATCCCTCGGTTCTCTGCCCGGTGCTGCTGGGTCTGCAGGGCGTCAAACTGGGGAGCATGGGTGCATTTCCATACCTCCTATTTATTAATGGGAGTCATATGGCTAAATCCCAGTGTGCCGAGCTGCGCGCTTCCCACCGCATATCCATATGGTCGTGAGGACTCCAGTACACCGTGTGTCTGAAGGTATTGAATGGCTTAATTAGAATATTAAACTGATTTACAGTTCCTAAATAATAGGTATCATTAAGCTAACTCGGCTCAAAAAGGGGTTTGACACATGTACACTTCTAGCGATAACATATGGAGCAAAATCCTCAGCAGTCAGCAAAGAGGCACAGCGGCAGCTTAGAGTTGGACATCAAAGCACCTGAAGATGTATGGATGCGCGCGAGCAAAGCGACCCAAGGTGAAGGGTATCTTGCAGAGCACAGAACCTCAGGTGCTTGCTACTTCTGCGTTTTGGAAGAAGAAGAGAAGGGCTGGCGAAGGGCAACGGCCGGTTTGGGTGGGCCGGAGGGTTGGGCACTGGGGCTCTTGTCGGGACCGGCCGCAATGGGCTCGCGCCGCTCGGCACCAAGCAGAAGAGTCGGTCCACGCAGGCAGGTTTGGCACAGGGCAGCGATGGGCACCAAACGCGAGGTGGGAGCTGCCAGGGAGCGCAAACAATGTTGTCTGCGGAATTTCTCCTTCCCCTGCAATTTCTCCCCAAATTTGCTCACCTCTACTTGGAGTCCCACCGTGGCTCAGAAATATTTTGAAATTTTTGACACGTCAGCTCGTTTTGCATCAGAAGATGGGAAGGATGGGGTTTTTTTTTTACATTTCAGCATGAAATCCAGATCAAATTTTAAAGGTTTAGCTCCTCATGCAGTATAAGCCGCTAAGGGGTGTTTGCATCAAGGGAGAAATTGCTGAGAGAAACCCCGTTTCCCTCCTCCTGCACTTTGGGTAGAAAATTGAGGAGAAAGCAGGAAGGGGGCAGAGGGAGACGTGGTTCTGTGCACCAGGTCTTGACGCAGAATGCTGAGAAAACGCTTGGATCCCCATCTTTGACCAGAAAATTTAAAACGGGGGCTCTGTATTTGCACGTTGTGCCCTGTAAAACAGAGTGCTACCGAGGACGAAAAGCGAAAAAGTGAATTTTTTAACAACAGTTCGAGGATGTCTAAGGGCGGAGGAGGGGGTTATTGTAGGATTTTCTTTGTGTTTATATGAAAACCGTTCCAGATGGTGGTTTAGAGGAATTTACGCCCAGACCAGATGCAGGCTGGTTAGTCTAGACTTGTTTCTGCTGCGGGATAGACGCAAAAACTTGTCGTACGAAAGCAGCCCCCAAACTAAGGATTTCATTACAAAAAGTTATTATCGGCTCAATAGTAAACGTGCTACCTGGCTAGAAAAAAGTATTTAAACATATTTACACTTGAAAAGAAGTAATTAGTAGTAGTTCAATCACTACAGAATGTGCCAGGCCAAGACAGAGGAATGAGTGTAAATAGATAGAGACAAGAGAGATTTATTATTAAATTAAAGTCACTTAATTACCGCAAATGTTAAATATGCAGTTTTCTGGCATTTAAGTGATATTTTTCACCAAAATTAAAATGAATTGTCCACTCTGAATTCCCACTTCTCAGGCAGCATGTAAATGTCAGTCCTAAATTAAAGTTAACTAGGATCGGTGTCTGCTATACCTTTTAAAAAAAAGATTTAATTAGAATCAATAAACCACTTTTTATTGAAGTTTCCAACGTGTGCTGTTATTCTAAACATACAGAGAGCCGCTAACGTGAAACCTTCAAAGATTTTAACAGGTTTGGGTCAAAGGGGAGCTGCGAGCGGCAGCACCTGGGCCAGGAGCCCCCGGCAGCCCCCGGCACCCCGGCAGCCCCCGGCACCCAGCACCCCGCCGGGCTCCGCCGCCCCGTCCTGCCGGGGGCCGGGCCGGTCCCCCCGGGAGCGGGGGAAGGCGGGAAGTGGGGCCAGACCCTCGGCGGGATGAAGCCCATAAAGCCGCGCTGATTTACACCAGATGAGCATCGCATCCCCGCGCCTTTTTTCTTGCTGTGTGTTTTTGGATGGGCTCCATTCAAGCTGTGAGGTAAGCCCGCTGCCTTTCTACTTCCAATTAAAACCACTATTTTTAACTTAAATACATCCTCCCAACTCCTCAGAGTGTTTTCATGAAAAGAAATCAAAACATATCTACCCATGCTTTCAGTTAAAAATGATGAAAAGCCCTCTAATCCGCCAGTGTATATATATTATTAGGGCTTTGATTAAGCAGCGTGGCCCAGCTCAGAACCCCCTTTTCCCCGACGTTTTGCTCCCCGGAGCTGTGCCCTGTGCCGCCCCGGGCAGGAGAGCCGCCCGCCCTCCTCCCTAGCTCCCGCGTTCGGCATCGCCTCACCTACTCCCCCTGATATTTTGACTTAGCGGCTTTTGCATCTTGCCAGTTGAATTTATTTTTGAAAAAATCATTTCTGTGAGCCATGCGACTACCGTACTCATAATCACCGCTGCGTGGAAGTGATTATATTAGAGGCCTTTTTACAGTGCATGCACTCAGATCAAGATGTAATATGCATTTCATATCCCCTGACTCCCTGTCCTAAAATAGAGACAAAACATTCTGTAATGTCAGATTGCTTTGAATTAGTTTTAATTTGATTAGAAATATCCCACAAGGCTACCCGAGTACATAGAGATTATGTATAATTAATGCCGTGATCAATTAGATCTGAATTGTTAGTCCATCAAGAAGCAATAACAGGGGCTCTGATTTTCAAAGAGTTTTCCCTTAATCCTCTTGTTCTAGGGCTCTTTATGATGAGACACAAAAGCTCCTAAATTAGGACAACATGATAGCGCACACATTTGGAAAAGACATCCCTCTGCGTGTTATTTGTAAGTAGGCAAGGGAGATGCCGTCCAGCTCCAGCCCGGGGTGAGCAAGCGCAGCCCTGCCTCCTTGCAAAGGGAGTTGCATCCACTCCCAGCCCCGCTGAAACAGCTCCTCCACTCGGGATTAACCGCCTGACTCCGTCCCCGGTGCGATTCCGGGGTATTTGTCGAGGAGTGAAAGTCAATTCACTGCCTTGCCATCAGCGTTTGGGGCTTGCAGCCCACGATGGCTTTGCCTGGTGCCAGGCTGGGTCCCAGCACTGCCACCCCAGCTGGTTCCAGGTGACAGCGGTGGGACACGTCCGAAACCAACCTGAAGGTACGGGCAGGGGGCTCAGGTGGGCCTGAGAGTGCAGGGTGAGGAAAGGTCCACGCGTGAAAGCGGGCGATGAGGACAACCCCCCGGTTTGCGCCTGTGAACCCGCACCCTGAGACGCCGGCGGCAGGTCACTGGTCCAGACTGGTGACCGGGTACGCTGTTGGGTAACGTGGCCACCAGCACCGTCCTCATGCGAGGATGCTATGTTCATGCGAATCTTCATGAACGTTGCTGTGTCTGCAAACGCTGGTATGGCCAAGCGTCCACCCAAGCGTCCTTCTGTCCCTACTGCGCCTGCTGCTCTCCAGAGCCTTCCCGGGCGGCCATACAGCTGCCCCCGGGTGGGAGCTGGCGCCTTGACCCTTACCGGAGACGGGAATGCCCAGCAGTGATTAAGGAAGCACCGCAGGTACCAAGGCCCCACAGGCTGGCAAGGCGAGCCAGCAGGGACCTGCGCTGTACTCACATAACTTGGGAGACACGGTTTATAAACGGGACAAGGTGACCAATTTGAATCAAACTTTAGATGTGATTAATGCCATCAGCTGCTTTTGCGGCACTTGCAGGAAATTATAGTGCTTTATTGCTGTGCTTTATCGTGAAGAGGTCATGTCCAGGCCCGTGCCCACAAGCAGGAGGAAGAGAAGGGCGAGGGTGCAGCTGCCCGTGCCGCCCCGTCGCCCTCGCTGCCTCCCGCAGCACCCCCAGCCTGCGCAGGGCGCAGGCACGCAGCCTGCACGCCCGGGCGTCTGCCTGGCACCGGCGCGGCAGGCAGCCTGCGTTCATCCCGCAGTCACAGATGGGGAAGGAAGCCCACACCTGGTCTCCGCCGGGATTTCAACCTGTGACCTCGGCGAGGCGCGAGGAGAAGACGTCAGCGCTCTTCCGCGGCCGCCGCGCGAGGGGCGAGGGGCAGGGTCGCCTTCAGGAGTCGTGGCAAAGCTGCCTGCTTAAAAATGCACATCAAGGTGGGAATTGTCTTCCGGTGTATTACACAAAAAATCTGTAAATAATTCATAGAAATTTATTATTCAATGAGTAATTCCTCCAAAAGCTAAAATCAGGCGGCTGAAGCCCGGAGGAATGTTTTCCTCCGAACCGCTACACATGTCAGTCTGCAAGCCGAGGTATGAATATTTTAAGTACGACGACTTTTTTTTCCCTTTTTAACAGACTGTATCTGTCACCGAAGGTCGTAGCCAGAACTAGCCCAAACCCTCGATTTACACTCTGTGAGAAAGGATAACGCTTTGACACTTGCTCCCAGCTGGAAAAAAACGTACGAATGCGCTTAAAATTTCTCAGGAAATGGGATTTCCCCGCCTATTCCTATTTTTGGACTCTCTGATCTGTTTTTCAAAATTTCTTCTCAGATGTTTTAAATTCTCCGAGCTGATATATGTATCGTTTAGCCTGGATTATTGATCTCGGTAGCGGAGCATGTGTCAGCGCTGGCTGTGTTAAGGGCTCCTCTCTGCCTATGAATTTGCAAAACCCACGGTGCGTGCTCGGGAGGGTTGGGCGTTTTGCGAAGAGCAAGCAAGACTCTGAAAGCTGGCGTAATCAGTAGTGGGTTCTCAAATAAAGTCATAAATCAGGTTTTCAGATCGTTTTACAATAATGCAAAGTACCTTGTTCTTGAGAGGATAAAATGTTTCAATTGGTACTTAATCGCAAATTTCCTTAATAATTAATAAGCAGGATGAAAATAACAAAATATTTCAGCATTATACTTTATCCTATGCTGACATAGTAAGTGGCAATATGTCATACTCTTAAGGTAATAGGAACATAAAATGAAAACCTTAAAAAATTCCAACTGTTTAAAATAGCCAAGGAAAACTTTGAATGCGCTTTTTTGTTTCAAAACCTTTTCCCATGGAATTTCTTTTGGGCCGAGTGTGATATGGTCTCTTGACAAACCTGGGTTTACTCAAACAGCTTTTCCTGCAAGGAACCGTTTCAGCAAACATTTTCCCGACCAGCCCCAGCCCCAATGTGTCGTGCACTCAGAGCTTTCTTAAAATAGGAAATAAAATATTTCACTTGAGGCTTTTGAAGTTTGCAGCTGGTTTAAAAATACATTTTTGCGGTGTAATATTAGTCGCTGTCAGCTGCACCGCCTGAAAGCCCCTTTTTGTTCAGTTACTGGGTAACGAATGGCCAGGGAGGGGTCGAACCCTCTCGGCACGCCGCCGGTGCCCCCGGCCGCCCCGGCCCACGCCCTCCCCGCACGGCGCTGCCCTCGCTCCCGCCAAAACCGCCCCTGCCGCCCCCAAACGCCTTTCGCCTCCCAGAAAATTCTTCCCCTTTTTTTTATTTATTTGCTTCTTTATTGGATTTTTTCGGTGACTCGGGTGACATGCGCAAGCGATATCTAACCAAGCGTTTCCTGATGATGTATTTTTCCACTTTTTCCGGTTTTCTTTCAAAAGCAGCAAGAAAGCCATTGCAGCTGCTCCGTGCCGGTGCAGCACCGCAGCGGTGACCACGGCACAAGGCGGGCAGCCCCCCGCAGAAGGAGCGTGCCCGGCCGTCGCCATGTGCTCTGCCAAAGCCAGGGCTCCCCCAGACCGCAGTACTGATCGCGTTTCGCACCGCTTCTCCCATGCTGCCTCTGCCTTCGTTTCACCGGCGCTTCTCTTGGCGTGCTGCCCTGCCCCAGGCAGGTCTCAGGCCCTGAATTTTAACCTGGCAGCCGGTGGGTCGCCCCGGCGCGCTGGGCACGGGAGCTGGGCGCGGGCGATGCTGCGCCTTCGCCTGGTGCAATGGCACGGCGGTGTTTCCCTGCGGCGGGGCGGCATGCGGCACATGTCCTGGGGCAAAGCTAGCCCCAGGGAGCATCTCACTCTGCATTTCTTATTAGGTCAGCTGCGAGATGTGCTGTCGTAGGCGGCTGTTACCAGGAGCAACCGTACGCCTTGCTCCGTGAAAGGCTGCGGTGCCCTGAGGTTGCAAGCCTGGGAGGAGGGGTACCTCCCGAGGTGACCGTGGCCCTGGCCCAAACGGCCAGCAATGACTGCTCTGAAAGCAACAGCGGCAGCATTGCTAATGTTAAAACTTGTAATTTTTATTTTTGCCCAGGGAAGTGGTTGAGCCTCCATCCCTGGAGGTATTTGAAAGCTGGGTAGACATGGTGCTCGAGGACATGGTATAGATGGACTTGGCAGTGATAGGTTAACGGTTGGACTCGATGATCTTAAGGGTCTTTTCCAACCTTAATGATTCTATGATTCTATGATTATCCCTGGAGGAGATCAGGATTTCCACGTGGTTGAGGTGGAGGAGTTCCCATCTCCGGAGGACTCCCAGTGCAAGAAGCGAGCGGTGCCAGGGGCTGGGGAGTACCTATTCCCCTCCTTGCCCAGCTCTTGGTCTCCTTTTGCTTCCTTTTCTTCTCGTCCCTTACTTTCCCCTCACTGTCCCATCACGGGTGGCACCACCTCTCACCACAACGTTTGTGCAGGGGAAGAGGAGACCCGGGCTGGCAGCAGCTGTCTCTTAAGACCTGGTGAAACGCGTTTGACTAATTATGCCAAGTCATCTTGCCATTTTATGTCTTCCTCCAGCCACTTTTGCTAACGTCTTTCACCTTTTTCGCTTCTGAGCACATGTCCGAGTCCTGCATACGCTGCAAGAGCTCACATCGCTTCGCAGAGATGCACAAACACGATGTGATTAATCTTTCTCCAAGGTCGGCCGCTCCCACCGGCCCCAGGTTGCCGCTCCGGGGAGATGCCCGCTCCTCCACCTTCTTGCATGTGAGTCCTTCGCACTCATCCAGACGGGATGGAAACGGGGATCACCTGGTGAAAGGACTCGCTGGAGTGGATGAAGCTGTAATAGGGCAATTAGTGGACAATCCAGCTCCTGCTCGTACAAAGAGATGGCATCTGTGACCAAGAGGTTTCTCTAATTGCTAATTGAAGAGTTGAAAGACACCTTGGAATGAGTTTTGGTCAAACCCCACATGTGGGCACCGGCTGTGCAGGAATAGGAGCCTGAACCCCCGTCAATGCTCCGGGTAATTCCCTTCTAGGGGAAAAAAAAACCCCTTCCAGGCGCACACACACGCACACACAGAGCCACTTTTCATTATTTTGTGTCACTCATTTCTCATTTGTTGCTATGCATATTGTGCCATTATAACAGGAAATTACATTTGCATCTTGTGTGGCACAAGCATGTTGTGAATATCATAAAAACACATATGGTCATAAATGGTTTAAAAAAAAGGCGATAAAACTGACATTTAGAAAACAGCTTTTGAAAAGAGAAAACATGTTCGTGGAGCTTTTGTACATCTCTTCTATGTGAAAAATTCTGTGCTCTCATTTTAGAAGCTTTTTCGGCAAACTTCTTAATTTTTTTCTACGTATTAGTTGCAATGTTTTAGAAACTGTACTTTGCGTTTTGAGCTTGAACGTCCTGCAATCCCACAGAAGAAATCTGAATGAGCCTGCTGAGTCTTTCCTAATTGTGCGTTGAAAGCAGAGGTCCCGTTTTCTGTGTGCTTGCCTGGCGTGTGACTGATTTTGTTCAGGGCTGCATGGACTGGATCGCAGTTTTAAGCGAAACTCATTAATTTCAAATAATGGTGAAGGGCGGTTGGATGAGGCTAGAATGTTTTTTGCATTCTTAGAAATGGGGTTTCAGCCATTTAGCCGTAGGCAGGTTAGTCGTGGAAGCTGGGCTTGCTCTGACCTCCCCTGAATTCAGCCGATACCTGGCTGCGGAGCGGGGGGAGGATTGGTTCACATCAGCACCATTTTAGACAAGACTTCTGGAACAGCAGAAGTCTGTGTACATTTTAAGATCTTAACTTTAAATAAGAAAAAAAAACCTAACTAGGAAAAGATTTTCATTACGGGTCAGAGGTCCTGAATTAAAAAGCAGGAAGTCTTTTCAGCAAAGAAAGGAGTTTACAGAAAAAAATGTCCTCTCCAAATATATTCACTCATTTTTTAGCCAGCTCATTATACTCCCTGACTTTTGTCAGGGTCAACCAAGTAGCTGTCACGGCAGTGAAGCCGTGCCATGTCTCCGCACGCAGATCGCTCTGGCACCGTCCGCGCTCCCCGTGCGGCACGGCTGTGCCGAGCGGCGCTGCCTCGCCGCCGGCCTGCGAGGCCCCCGGGGCTTTGGTTTTGCAACGGCCAGGTACATAATCATCTTCTTGGAGTTGTTTTTGTCATCAGTCAGCTGTGGCTCTTGGTCCAACTTAGTGTCTGAGGAAGGATTTCTGCTAGTCATTGCTCTGTGCTCACAGCAGGGAATTCATTCTAATTTTCCAGAGCTGTAAACTGCAAACCTTTTATCTGTAGCCTTTAACACGATCTGTGACAAGCAGATCCGATGTTAGCATGCTATGCTATAAATCCTCCTGAAATGTTCCTTTACACAGAAATTATGGTACTGATTCATGATCCAAATACGGATTTTCAGTGCGGGTCTTGCCAAGTCGCCATCGCTACCTTCTGCTTGAAATGATCATGAGAACTGTCTACCAAGCAAACGAGCTCTGCATCAGAGGAGGAGGAAGTCTTACAAGCCGCACCAAATCTTCTGTTTTTCTAACCAGTCATCAGAGAGGATTTCACTACCATGCAGCTGTGTACTTTTCTGGCAAACTTTTTGTGTGAAGATATTCAAAGGAGCCTGGATTTGCATACCGTTCAATGCAAAGAAGTTTAATTTGCCTGTTTTCTATAGGGTTTGTGCAAATTGGAAGCGGGCATCCGTCCTTCACGTGTTGGCTCTGTAGGGCTCTCCATCCCCCGTGCTCCGGTAGGGTCGGGTGCCGTCCCCGCATCGTCCCCACCACGTCCCCGCGCTGGCCCCGCTCAGGGATTCCCGCTGTGCTCCCAGGTTTAGCACGTGAGGGCTGCGTAACACTCAGCCCCGCGTTTTTGGCAGTCGTTCCCAGCCGGTGGATTTTATCCAGCAGCGAAAGCACTGCTGCGATCGGCCGTCGGAGATGAGAAGGGCAACGGCCTCTGCAGCCGGGGAAACCTGAGCTGCGAAACTGCAAGCCTGTCTTTCCCCCGGGAGCGCTCCCCAAACCAGCCCACCTTCGCTCGCTCCTGGCTTGCTTTAATCACACCCGCAAACGCTAATTAACATCCCCTCCGTGGCCAGGCTTCACGGTCCAGGTCCTGCGCGCGTATGAACTGGCCCGGCTCTTTCCTGCCGGGGCTGTGGCGTTGATTTACGCCAGCAGCGGATCTGACCTTTCTCCAGCTTCATACGCTTTATTTCCACAAGCTCCTCAGCTGGAGCAAGGCGTTTCTGCTCTTTCACTTTGGTTTTAACCTGAGCCATTTCAAGTTCACGGTCAATGCCCCACGTCGCTCCCCTCCTGCTTTAAGAATTAGCAGGGAAAGGTGAATACCCCTGGTGTTCCCACTTCTGGCTTCCCTATCCGTCTGCAGGCACCGGCGGAGCTGCACAGCCGGGGTGAAGGATGCTATCCCCCCGCTTCCCTGGCCCCGCACCAGTCCCTCCCCGCCGAGCATCTGGCCTGGTGGTGTGCTGCTGGCGGAGACGCAAATAGACATGGAAAAGACGGGGAGTCTGCAGTTGGGTTTCTAAATCAGCAGCTAGGCACTGACTGGCAAAGTTGTGACTTGCAGAAGCGCAAGGTAATAGAAGAAAGAAATTTCCCTCCCTGTGCCAGCTGCCTGTTTATCGGCGGCTCCCAGCCCGGTGTAATTCTTCCCCCTAGTTTTCAGTAATGGAATAGTTGACATTAAAGCAAGTCCCTTCTGCCATTGCGGAGCCTCCCGCCTCAGAGAAACCCCCTCGCCCTGCTGCGCCCTCACCGCCCAGCGTTTTAGCTCGTCGGGGCGAAAACGAGCTGGCGAGGGACGCGAAGGGAGAGGGGGAAGGATGGAGGCTGGGGCAGAGGCCAGCCGGTGGGGAGGCCTCCGCCGCCTGACGTGACACAGATGTCCTACACAGCTACGTGCAAACCATCCACTTCTCTGTGACTCATTTCTTCATCTGCTGAATGGAGGCAATTGTTGCATTTCCATAAAGCAAATAAAATCAGCGAACACCCACTGATCTGCCTCCTCCCCATCTCCCACGCAGCGCCTCCCGGTCCTCTCCTTTCCGTGCGGTACGACTCAGCGCTGACACCCTCCATCCCCGTAACGTTCCCGAAAGCACAGCATCCTTCCGCAGCCCTGTCCTGCCGGACCCTTGCACAGGGCTGCCGGGAGCAGCGGGAGGAGGAGGAGGAGTCCAGAGCTTGGGCAGGAGCCCGGGGACCAAGGCAGGGTCACCACCACTCGGAAAACAAAAAGGAGTTGCAATGTGTGAACTGGATGTGAGGCAGAACTGCACCACTTTTAGCCTTCCCACAGCAAAGCCGGTGTCAGGATTTGTACTCCGATGGCCAGCAGAGGTGCGGCTCAGAGCCGGCGGGGTCAGCCGTGCCTCCCTCCCTTCTGACGCCGTCTTCGCCGCCGCACCATTTCCACCGCTCAGTCTGGTTTCTGATTCCACATTCTCTTTTAATATGAATATGAACATTTTGTACTTCCTGAATTTAGATAGGTGTCATATTTGTTGCTGAGCACCCGTAATTTTTGGAAGAGTGTTTGTACTGAAAATGGAAACCTGTCATTTCCCTGCAACTCCCTTCTACATTTAATTACATCAGCTATTGTATCTGAATGTTTCACGTCTCCTCTGTTAAATTATGATAATGTTGCTCAGATTAAAACTAACATGCATATCAAAAATTCTATAACCGCATACAATTTTCCCCGTTCTTTTTAAAATTTCAGCAGGCACTGATCTCTCAATGGAGTTGCACCTTCGATCATAATAAACTGTCAAAAATAGGAGAACGAGACAGAAAGTTGAATATTAAGTCCCCTTTTTAGAAAAATCACCTTTATTCACCCTCTCCTGAGAAATCTAGGAACTGGAAGCAGTGATATTTTGGAGCCAAATGTATAGTATTTGAAAATTAGCATGAATTAAGCGGGAGGGAGGAAGAGGGAGACCTGCGGACAGGACACGAGCGTCCCAGCACCGAAGCAGCCCAGAGGCAGCACTGCCTCTGCCCCTGGCAGCCCGGCCACCACCAGCTTTGCCAGAGACGCTACCGGGTTAGAAACAAATAAACAGGCAAATTACAACATTTTGGAACCTCTCATGGAGGAGTTTCTATCAGATAATTTGTACCAATTTACCAAAGCTGAGATGAGACCCTTGATATTTTTTCCTGAAGCACGTATTATGAAGACCTGAATGTTGCTCGCTCTGGTATGTATGCTTTGAAAATGAGGGATAAAAAAAGTACCAATCTTAATCATATGTTATCTCCAGTGAACACGTGATCTGTATTTCCAGGGAGCCAAGGTTTATTAGAAATCAATTCAAGGTTCATAGAGAGCCTGCCCTTGCTGTTATTGATCATTTGTCTTTCAGTTATCCCCAACTGAAAAAAAGGGTCTTCCCGTGCAAAGTAGTGTTTCCTCACACACCAGAAAGTTTCTGCGTTAAAAAGCTAACTATTTTTGCTGAGAATAAGAGGGTGGCTCTTCGCCTGGGACTGGCAGCAGAGCCGGGACCAGTCCCACAGGTCTGGGGGACGTGGGCTGGAGACAACCTGCTGGGAGCTGCAGCCGTGGCGTGGCTTTGGGCTCCGACACCCAGCAGAGGCGGTTGATCCCAGTTTCTTTATTAGAATAAAAGCCGCCTTCAAAAGCATCATCCCTGCATCTGCAGAAAGCGGAGGGCAATACCCTCCTGCTCAGCCTGCACAGCTCTTGCGCGCGGCGGGGTCCAGGACCAGCCCAGAGCAAGCAGTCTGAACCATCTTCCACGGAAAAAAATCAAATTACATACAGCATTGCTCTCCTGTTCTGTCCTGTGGTCTTTATTGACACATCCTGACAACAGTTAGCTTCTGTTCAGGCTTCACTGGGGAAAACGCCCGTGAATATTTGCTCGCACCGTTCCTGAACGCAAACTCTAAACTATGAATTTCCAGAAAAGTCCCAAAACATTTTCATAAAGGAAGAAATTCACAGTTCCAGCGAGATGCTGGCTGCGTGAGTCATACGGTGGCGTTTCTATTTCCTGATGGGATGCTTTATGTAAGCCTCCGGCTCAGCACGGGTTCGGAGCCGCGTACTTGCTTTGCACGCTTGCTCTGCCCTGCGCCCGGGCCGGGTGCGCGGGGGCTCGGGGAGGCAGGGGACCTTCCCTCGGCAGCCCCAGACTGCCCGCACCCCCAGCTGTCATTTCAAGGACTCTGCCCGAAAGCAATTGGTGGAAACTCACAGATAAGTTTGCACGGCAAGCACGTGCAAGCGTTTCGCCTTTCCATTTTTTTCTATGATCGAGGACCAATTTAACAGCGTAGATACCCCAGCGTGGATGCCCCGCTCGGCATCGCTGCCTGCTGCAAGAGGGGACTCCGGGTCGTGCCGCTGCGGGGACGTCCGCACCCCCAGCCCCGAGTCCCCCACCGCTGCACAGAGCTCCCTTTCTCAGCACTCCCAGTCTCGCTGGAAACCCTGGATTTGCCAGAAATGGGGGCTTTTTGTAGAGCTAGGCTTTGCCACAGAAAAAGCCAGAAAGTCTCCTTCCCCTCCAGCTGAGGAAGCCTGGTGGCCCTGGGGATGCTCTGCAGGCACGGGGCGAGCTCAGCTCCTGTCATAAGCAAACGGTAATTCCACCAAAACCAGTTTTCTTTGAATTTTTCCCTGCGGTGCCACAAAGCTGAATCTGTCTCCCCAACACTAATAAAGCAGAAATCTGCAGCCACCCTCCCCACTTCACCCTCAGATTTTTTTAAGAATTTAAAATTAACACTGTATGACTAAATCCAGCCCTGGGCCTAAAGCCAAACGTGCAGCAAGACACTTGCATGCAAAGCCCTGCACGGAAGAATGTGCCTGAAATCCGGCGGCAGCATCTTCCCGGAGAGTCAAGAGAATTAAGAGATTACCGGAAAGGTAGCGGCATTGGGAAGATTTGCATAGGGCATAAGGTAATCAAATAGCCCGGGCTGTATTTAAGCAACCAACGGGTCCACCTCCACAGGCGGAGCTGGGAGGGATTGATTGCGCTCGCCCGGTGTCAGAAGGAGCCGTGGAGCTCGATGGAGATGCTCGGGGCTGAGGCGGTGGGCTGGGGAGATGCCCCACTGGAAGGTGACGCAGTGCTCATGCCGCCGGGTCAGATGAGAAAAGCAACCAAACGGAGCGGGAGCAAGAGCTTGGGTTGAGCTGGAGGACACAGCTGTGTCCCTTGGAAGGAAGAGAGGTGTTCGTCCTGTCGTGTATTAATAGACTTTTTCTGGTTTAAATAACAAACGCAGTAATCAACTTAGGTAAGCGAACTGATTCTGTTTTGTTTTTCAAATGCCCTGGAAATTGGATCTAAAGCAAAGATCCAACAAGGAGCATGAATCATCTGATCAACAAATAAAGCCTTAACCCGCCCCTCAGCCTGCCTGCCTGAGGCTCCTGTTCTCCGCAAACGCCGGCCGCGCGGAGCCCACCCCGGGCTCTGCAAACCCCCGTTGTGCTGCAGACCAGGAGCTGGTTTGGGTCCTGTTTCTCTTCCCACTGAGGCAGAAGCAAGATGTTAGCAGCGCTGGGCTACGGCACAATAAACCCTCAGGAAGGCCACGGGACACAGGTCTTCTTCTATTTGTCTGAGCTTGGGAGCAGGAGGAATTTAAACAATTTTTTTTTGCCAGCATCTTCTAATATTACCATAACACAGCAGCTCACTGCCTAACAATAGCAGCAGAAATACTTATTAAAATACAAAATTAAAAAAAAGAACACTGTGCTTTGAGAAAAACCAGTGGCCACGCCTGGAAGGTGCCACACCAGCAGCTGGGCAGGCAGCACACGAGCAGCTGGCGAGGACCCAGCTCTGCCCGGGAAGGGGAAGAGCACAGGCTTGTGCAGAAACACGCAGGGTTTGGCCCGAAATTCAGGGTGACAAGCTCCCTGGTTGAGGCACGGGCTTAGGGCTTGACCCTTCCTCCATCTGAGCTTTGCCCGGTGTAAAACCCAGCACATGGGACATGGGACGAGCCGTGGCTGAGCTTCCCGTAGCCCCTCCAGGGCAGGAGCATCGGGACCTGGGGGTGCTCCCAGAGGGATGGGATGCAGGGAACAAAGCTCCGCTGGGAAAAGCCCAGGGGAGCTGGGGCGAGGAGGGCAGCAGCAGAAACCCCTGGTACTGAGGAGTGTGCTGGTGGAGGGCATCATTTCAAGGGGCTGATGATCTGCCCTGAGTGGGGGACCTGTCCCACCCACGGAGCCTGCTCTGCGGTTCAGGGAACCATGAATACAATTCTTGCTCCACGAGGATTTCTGCAGCGGTAACTTCTAGGCAGGATCAAGGTCAATAAAGCACCCCAGGGGAAGGGGATGTCAGGATGAACGTCTCCTCCGTGTCCTCCTCCTCTGCCCTTGCAGAAGCGGGCCCCCGGCCGCGGCGCTGGCTCAGCTGGCAGCAGCAGCCATGGGCTCGCAGCAGTGTCGGGCGCTACCGACACGAGCAAGAGAGACTCAGCCCCGTCCCTGATGCACAGACACATCCATTTTTAAAAACGGGCCTTCTGTGCTCTTTTTTTTTTCAGCTGTGTCTCTCCAAACTAAGCGAAAGATGTTCTCAGCTTAGTGGGATTAAAAAACAAAGTACGGTAGAAGTATTCTGGCAGTCAAGGCGGCATTTAACTAAAATTGTCTGCCACAGGCACATCTGAAATTAAGTTAGGATTTAATGGCAAACAAAACCAGAAAATGGATCTGAAAAAAAACCCACCCAACCACCCCAAAACCCATCATTTTTCTAGTGTTGCAAATGGATTGACAGAGAAGCAGCTCCCCACGGCCACATGGTAGAGCGCGGTGCAGCCATGCAGGGCAGGCAGATGCGGACGAGGACGGGAGCTCTCCCTTCCAACCCGAGGAGACCACGGGCAGGAGGAGGATGGAGATATGCTACTCAAAAGCTGCTACTTGGCTGTGGGCATGCCAGTGCTGTCCGCTCATTAAGTTACTGGTAGCTTTTGTTGCGGCTCATAAGCAAAAGTCTCTCAATTGCCGTTCCAGAATTTGAAATTGGAATCACAGAAACAGAAACGGGATGAAAATGAGATGAGAAAAAAAGAGAGAGAAATGGTGCTTTGGAAGCCTGTTCAAGCCTATAATCTCCTGTGATGTTTGTACTGAGAGAATAAATCCATGCTCGGTTCCAGGCTTGGGGTAGCGGGGAGGGAAATGTCCCCCCTCCCCGGGGCTGGTGGGAGCTACAGAGCCCTGTGCTGGGACCTTGGCCAGGCTGGGCAGGGAGCTGAGACCCCCGGGGGAGGCCAGAGGTGCTGCGGCAGCGATGCCTGGTGGGTGGGAGCAGCTGCCGTCCTTCCCAGAGAGCAAAAGCCAGGCCAGCAGCAAACGCTCCGTGCGGAGCTGACTTTCACAGCCAGTTCGTACTTCCCCAGAAGGCTAGATTAGAGTCTTGAAACCGGCTTTCAATAATCATCGGACAAAAGCAAAAAAAGATTGCAATTTAGTATTCATTCCGAAACCAAAGTTCCTTTGCTTGTTGACAATTATACCGATATTATGCATTACTGGAAACCTGTGACATTCTTTGCGGCTCAGCCGTGCGAAGCCCCTGCCTCTGAGGCGCCCAGCAGAGGAGGAGCTGGACCGCACGGCCACGCCGAGGGAGAGGCAGCGGGGCCTGCCCTCCCGCCGCCCCGTCCCCCAGCCACAGGAGGTGGTTTTCACGGTTCTTAAACTCCGCTTGGGAAAAGGCAGAGGATAACCCTCTGCCACGTAAAAACCAAAGTACGCAGAGAGTGCTTTCCCTGTACATGGGAAAGCGATGCCTTTAGAGGCAGGCGTCCATAGACGCCAAGAAAGTGTTCAGACAGCTAATGTGATATTGTGGAAGATTATAATGTTTTCATGGAGGGACCACGAATTCCTGTTGTGTTTTGGTTTGGTTTGTTCTTTTCCAGAGAAATATTGTTTTTATATGGTGTCTCAGGAACTTCTTTTGGACATCTGCAACATTGCACTGTTCCAGTTATCCGCCAAAGCCCTTTCTATTTTTTTAAGCGCAGTAAGAAAATACTTAATCAGACACATGCTGACAGACCGATTTGCTTTATCTTCATCGGGAAAGCCCAGTGGAAGCAGCGCTCCCCGGGATGGCCGGGGCTCGGGGAGGGGACGGAAGCAGAGGGAGCGGAGGCTCCGGCCCTGGCTGATGCTAACAATGCTCTTTCAGAGGCTCATAATGAACCCATTGAGAACACCGAGTTATTTGGAAAAATCCCGAACTGTGAGAAATATGCGCATGTTGCGGTTGAGTCACAAGTTGGCACAAATGACACCAGCACATATTTTTTTTCAAGTGTACTTTTCTTTTACAGATTCAGAGACAAGGGACCATTATCATCCTTTAATTTAATCTGAGCCCCAGAATAGCTGCATCCAGCACAGTCTTGCTGCTGAGCTAGAGAAACTCTTTCAGAAGGAGATCTGTCTTGATTTTAAGACTTGAAGGGACAGGCTTTCTATTATAGTTCTTGCTACATGCTTCCAATGGCTAAATTTTCATCCCTGTTGAAAATTTGTACCAAAACCTGCTTATCTCTAGCCTGAAATGATTTGGCTGTAATTCCCATCATGGATCTCAGTGCCTTCCTGCCTGTAGGATTCAGAGATCCATTCCAACCTATTCTTTGGCAGGTATGTTAAAGCCTCTGGTTTTTCATACCTTTTCCTGTCCTCTTTGTTACATTAACAGCGTTTCCTTATGAAACTTAGCTGTGAATATGCAGGGTCTGAAGAAGGGCTTGTGTGCCTCAAAGCTGGCCTGGCTTTTGTCGACTGTAAGAGACCCTACCTATCCTTTAAACCTTACCTTGGCTATGCGATGTCCGATGCCCTGGACAAATTGCATTTTTACTAGAAAAAGTGGTTTATTTCCAAAGGATGTGAAACCACACTGGTTTTTGAATAGTAGTCATAAAAAGAAGCAAAGGAAAAGGCATATGGTTTTGCTTTTTCTCAATGTCTGTATCTTACCCGTTTTTAATATTCAACCCTGTGGCCAAATAAATCCTTCATATAATTGCACCGACACCTTGCCCTCCGCAGGGCGGCACAGGATCAGACCCGTCTTCTCCGTGACAGACGCGGTCCCCTCAAGCTGACACCGTAGCCCAGGCGGTCCGGGATTTCCCAAGCAGTGCCTGGGAATACTTTTATTACTGAAACCCAAGCTCTGTAAAAAATCAATTTCCTTGTACCCACCTGAACACCGTCAGCAATTACTATCTGTTAATATCAGGCTGCCTCATATGAGCTGTACATGGAGAAAAGGAGTAGGTGCACTGTAATTATTATAGTGGGAGTTTGATCGCACCTGCAGGACTTGCTGAGATTATATCAGCACGTTCACTGTTTGACCATTTTCAGGTGGTCAAAATTCCTTTAACAGCCGAATGGTCCAGTGGCACAAGCTGTGTCCCCGAGGGGGGCACGTTCCCCGTGTCACTGGTGCCCACAGGTGCCAGCGGGTCCGGTCTCAGAAGAATTAAATCCTGTTCTCAGTCAGGTCCTGCCCAACCATGGACACGTCCATCTGGACCAGATGGGAGGAAAAAAGCCTCTACCTGAAGCACCCTCAGGAGTGCCTGGGTGGTCAAGGGGTCCTGCACCCCACTGCTTCCCGGCTGCCTGGGGCTGGGGCACCTCCAGCCCCTCTTTCGCAAGCATCACGGGTGAGGTGCGGCAGCTCCCCTCCATGCTGTCTAATCCCAAGCAGAGACATGATCCCAAAGTCAACAGAAAAGTTCATTTTTACATTTTACTTTCTTTAAAGGTAGTTTGGGAGGTGCCAGCGTGGCGAATGCCCCCTCAACGTGCCTCTGCCCTCCCGGTCTGCCTCACAGGCTGGGCGTTGAGCGGCGAATCCTCCGCTTCCCGCAAGCATCTAAATTTGCTGCTTTCCGGCTGCCGCGAGCGTGGGGAGCGCGTGCTGCGGGGCGGCGGTGACCTGCCAATGCATTGTTGTGGAAGTGCTGATCGGATCAGGCACAGATGGGCGACACAGAGCTGTCATAATCAGCCTGGATTTGAAAATGTTATAATTGGGATGGTAAACAAGTTCACAAGGACCCTGTTGAGGCAAGGGATTGCCATGGTAACAGACCAGAAAAGTCTGGGAAGGAGGAAGGTATCGATAAGCGGGGGCAGCGGGAGGGAAGGTGCGGTGGGTGCTCCGGGGGTGCTCCGGCGGCGCAGGGCACGCCGGCAGGGAGCGGAGCCGGCCGCGGGATGCTGGGCGCGAGGGGCCACGGGGTCTGCCCCGGCGTGCCGCCCGACCGCTCGCCTTGCCCCGCTCTCCGGAGTGACGGCGGTAATCCAAGCATTGAGCTTTCTTAGGCTGAGCACGCAGGAATGACATCCCTGGGGTCTCAGCCTGCAGGTGAAGCTTGGGAGTGGCCCGCAGAGCACGGTGGGTGTCTTCTGCTCTCACCGCCCATGGGAAAATTGCATTTTTGCAGCAGGGTCCTTTGCCGTGAGGCACCAGGCTCCTGTTTCGTGGTTTGAGCCAGACTCGAGCTCCCTGGCCCATCTTCCCAGCCGGGGACAGCGTGGAGAGCAAAGCCCTGCCGCACTGCCGGGTCCTGCAGCCCGCGCCTCCCTGCTCCAGCCGTTTCCCGGAGTCTTAGGGTGGGAAGCTGGATGTGAAGAGGCCAGAAGGAAAGTAAAAAGCTCTGTAATAATACTAAGTTTTGCAACTTCTTATTTACTCCAAAATAGTATTTTTTAAAAACCTTATTTTGTTAATTAGCTATTTATCTTTAGCAGGGTAATACTTTTCATTCCAAGATGAATGCAGCAATTTTCCTCACTATAGCAAAACAATAAAATTAGTTTATAGGCAAAAAGAAATGTTAAAGGCGCAGTGGCACTGAAACCCTATTAACAAATCTTTTTTAAGTGGCAGACTTGCAACTTGAGTAAATGGACAGAAGAAGGAGTTGCACATCTTCGGATCATCAGGAATTGAATTCAGTAATCAGCCTACTGAGTTGGGGTAGACTTCGGTGAAGACTTGGTCTTTCTTGCTTTTGTGCCCGGAATGAAAAAAAAAATAGCATTTTGTTCTCTGGGGTTACTTTAGACAACAAAGGTATGGTTGGGAAGTAAACCCTGATTTCGAAAACCACATGTAATAACGCAATGAGAAAGGGAAAAAAGGGGCTTTTGGGGTAAAAAACTCCAATTAGGTGGTGACGTGAAGGATTCAAGCTGCAAATCCGCCTGGTTACTGGGTCTTTGCTGTTTGCAGAGGTGTCTGTGCAACAGCCAGGAGCGCCTGGCCCAGGAGGAAGGAGCCTCCTTATTGTTCTCATCAAGTGAAAGAAATAAATAAGCAAGGCAGGTATCACCCTGCCAATAAAGTTCTCTGCTGTAGAGGGTAGCAGTGACAAATAATTCTATGATTTAGCAGAACTGCAATATAATATACGGCTACTTAATGCACTAAGGATCATTGAAATGGGGCTGGAGAGAAAACCAACTTTTTACAGGCACTTTGCCCAGTCATGTAGTTAAATACATCCTCGATGGCGTTTCTGCTACCCCCGTGGAAGATTGTTCCATTATCTGATATTCCCATCTGAGCTTTTTTTTTTTTAAGCCAATTTAATTATTACATTAAAAGTTTAATTACAGTAATAACGAGAAAATAGCAACAACAAAGAAGGTGAAGAAGGATGTGAATCTGAGTGCATTCCCGACCAGAAAAAAGTTTTAGGAACTGCTTGAAAGCTTAAAGAGGTGTCAAAATACTGCACTTATTTGGGTGGCACCGGGTAAAAGGGAAGGAGAGCCTGGCCCCCAGGCAGGCTGTGCCTTTGCTCACTTGCTGGAACAACACTAGAGCTAATGATGAGCGCTCCCAGAGTTCTTACCCTCTGGGATAAGATGTCTCCCAGGACTTACACAGCTTATTTGGGAAGAGGCCCTCGAAATACATCTGCACTCATCCTGGAAATAAATGAATTTGAATTCAGAACGGTTAGACTTTTCCAAAAGTGGAGAGCGAACACATGTGGGCACGTTGTTATTTAGCAAAAGACTGCAAGCCCAGATTTTTCCATCACTATCATAACGGCACGGCAGCACTATTTATCATTTTTCCAGTTGCTGCATTCTGTTCCAATCACAATGAATTGCTAGGAAAGATCTTTGATAATAACTAGCCACTAAGACCTATGAGACTTCATTTATTATGGCATAATATACACATTACCTAACTTGTGTTGGACCATATGGAGAGCTCTCTGTTGAATTTGGCGTAGTTACTGGGGTGAAACAAGGATGAATTTTGTTCCTCATCCTCTTCAATTATGCCATAGATTGGATCACGCAGCAAACTCCAACAGATCATCTGGGCATAGCAATCAGCCCCGAGGACCACATCACTGATTTAGTCTGTGCCAATAAACACAGCGCTCTGTGCGAAAACACCGAGGGGAACGCGAGCGGCGCCGAACGGCGCTGATCCCTGGAGCAAATCAATAGGGCTTAACACTTACCTAAAGCTGAGGTCTTCTCTGCAAATGGGAGCAGTCTTTTCAGCCTGTCACCTGAAGGCAGAAAAAGGCTTGGGAGAGATCATGCTCGGCTCTGAGCTTATAGGGAAGACGAGCGATAAGATCAAAACTTATGTAAAGCAAGGTCAGTTCAATCACTGCCTGTGAAACTGCAGGGAATTTAGCTGCAAAGCTCAACTCTGCAGGGATAAATCCTTTGATGGCATAATGTGCGGTGTAAATAAGCTAGGCGATTATCCCATCTCTGCCTTTATGCATATGCATGCTCTCAGGTCCGTTCTTTCATTTCCCTATGAATATATCCGTGTGTGCGCACGTATGCGCGTGTATACGTAGACCCGCATACGTGCACATACGTGCGATGGCATAGAGGGAAGAAATTTCCAGAAGATCCATTTCTTTTGGATCTTACAGTTTGCCATCGGTAACGCAGGAAGGTAAGAAACCCAGTCTTGCCTGGCGCCCATAATTCCTGTGGAGATGATTTTCTTTTAAGTGGCGTCGAGACGCCCAGCACCACCCAGAAGTACTCAGCAGCCTCCAGGATTGAACCGTAATGGTCCCGGTGCCCGGATACCGTGTGCCACATTTACATCCGAATTGCTGCGCCTGTATTTAACTCTACCCCAAAATCTCCCTGATAAATAGAGTCTATTTAACTAAAATCCCCTTTTTGGTATATAAGGACTAATAGAACATGACATTTATTATTCAAAAGAGGTGGCAAACGAATCAAGACATTGATTCAATGTGAATAGGCAGAATATGATCCCCTGCTCCTGCCTCGGTGCTGCGCTCTCTCTCAGACATAAATAATAGAAATGTTCCCATTCCCATTCCATTATCGCTAATAATGAGTTATGGGTAAAGCCTACCATGTCCCTCGAAAAAGGCAAGATATAGCTATGCTTATGGTTGATTATTAGAGGATAAAATAAAAAGATTGATGCCCAAAAAAAAGTCTAATTAGTGTTAGTCTATTGGAGAGGAAGCTGAGCATGCTGCTCTAGCACTGCCAAATGAAATTAAGGCCCAATTATTGATAAATGAAGAGTGGTTTGTGCTGGAGTCTGGCCTGGAGTCGAGGAAATACATCTGTCATTTGGCCTGCACAGAAGTCATTCATGTGTGACATAGCATCCTGTGCATTTATCATGCATCTGTAGATTTTTGTTTTAATTCAGTTAGCTGTCTAACTAGATTCGGTGCTGGATGCCTCGCATGTAGTCAGAATTTGGACTGACAGATGCAATTCGAGTCTGAAATGGTGTGTGACACGACTAGCTATCCTGCATATTAATTATTATTGAAACCATTGCGGCCAAAGCCTATACATTAATGGCCTATTTTGTTATCTGCTTTTGTGGCTTTTGCATTTAACAATTGCCCGGTGGCTGCAGGGCAGGTAAGAGACAAACCAGATCAAGGGACCATTGTTGTTAGGCGCCCTTCCTATTACCACGAAAATTGGAAGCGGAGGTGTTTGAAACGATGCAATGAAAGTGCCTCATTTTACCATTCTGTAACGACTACCAATTTTATAAATGAGATAAGTGGGGTCAGGAGCCGAGCCGTGGGATACACTTTTCATAAAACTTAAATTGGTAAAATAGTTTATTAATTCCATTGTCAAATGCAAATGGAAAACAAACATTTGTTAAGATGATAAAATTGCAGCACCGGCGCGATTGTTCCGACGCCAGTTCGATGCAGTCAGCTGCGAGGCTTATTTATCCTGTCGCACTAAAGTTTGATTTAAAGTTCATGTAATTTCATCATCATATTGTGGGGAGAATTGAAAATAAATGTCACCTTCAAGCGGAGAGAGCTAATGGAGTTTTTCAGAAGTTCTGAGAAAACGTTACGCTGAGGGGACCTGCCCCCGGACAGCCTCGGCGCGGCAGCCTCTGGTGCAAGTTCTCCTTTACCATTTCATTCCCAATTTTTCCCTTGCTCCTGTTTGCACGGACTAAGCCAACATCATCCAAACGTGCTCAGCCTTGTTCCAGGGGACGAGGGAAGCTTTGCTGCACATCGCACATCCGATGGACCTCCCTCTTCCCCGGCGCTGACACAGCAGCACCCCAAGGGCAGGGTGCGAGATCCCCAGCCGGTCCCCGGTGGAAGAGTGCCCAGCATCTCACCAAGGGAGGGTCCATTTTTCAAGAAGATTTCTGCAAAGTCCTCCCCAGGAGGTTCAGCAATGCCCATGGGACAGCAGCGCTACCAGCTGCCCTCGCCTTGCCCAGCTCCAGCACCCGCGAGCCCCGCAGAGCCACCGAGCTCAGCCACCAAATGGCCACGCAGCCTGGGGGCTCCGAGTTTTCCTCCTGAGGCACTCGCTCCCCTCCGCTGACTCCAGACACGCACGTTCAGGCTGTGCGAACGCCCATGGCCGAAGTCATTGGCTTCAGAGGTGCCAAAATACCTTCTGAGGATCTGGGGCTTGGGCGCTGATCTGCTCGGCACTGCGACACGTGGGGATCGCTCCTTTAAAAGTAAATTTTCCAGACAGGCACCTGATGCATCGTTGGAAACTAGGCTGCTCACTGTCACAGGTGTCAATGCTTAGCTCTTTCTGAAGGACCCGGTGAGAGCTTCGACATATCTTTTAATACCCAAACATTTTTGGAAATCTGCCCCAATTCTAAGTAGGGCAGAAAATGCCTTATAATCTGAAAGAGCTGTAAATCGTTTCTCTAGACAAGGAGCAAAGTTTCCAAAGGCACCATATGATTCTTGTTCCTCAGTCCCATTTAAACAAGGCTGCGGCTTGGATCCCAGCTTTGCACGTGGGCTCTCCCCACGGGGTTGTCCATGCTCACCACTGACCACCGCCGCACCACCAGGCTCTGCCCCGGCACCGGCCACGGCTCCCACGGCTCCCATCCCCTGGGCATGGGGCACCGGTGCCAGGGCCAGTGCCCCCAAACCGCCCCGCAAACATCGGGGTCATTTGGTCTGGAAGCAATTCTGCCACCAGAGATCGGTCCAAAGGTGATGAAGCACCTAAATCTCCTTTCAATACTTAAAGGGAGCTTAGAAGAAAGATTGGGGACAGACTGTAGCGATAGGACAAGGGGGAATAGTTTTAAACTAAAAAAGGGTAGATTCACACTAGATATAAGGAAGACATTTTTTACGCTGAGGGTGGTGAAACACTGGCCCAGGTTGCCCAGAGAGGTGGGAAATGCCCCATCCCTGGAAACATTCAAGGCCAGGTTGGACGGGGCTCTGAGCACCCTGATCTGGTCGAAGATGTCCCTGCAGGGGGTTGGACCAGATGGCCTTTAAAGGTCCCTTCCCACCCAAACCATTCTATGATTCTGTGATAAATCCTTCGCACTGCAGAACGAGGCGCTCAGTCGCAGGGCTGTGGTGGGGTGCCTCCGTCGGGACGCTTGGATTTCCCTCCGATTTGGCGCTACAAGACGTAAACCTTTCACTTCCCTTCAAAATAATCCAATTCATTCTTCACAGTTGAGACTCTTGCAAATGAGACACTAATAGAATTTGCTACCTTGGATTTACAACATTTCAATCAGTATTAGAGCTGCTGAAAACTCAAAAAAAAAAATCCTTTTTGGAACATGCTTCTTCTTGTGACATTTCCCTGGGTTCCTCTGAAACGGAGATCATGCCACGGGCTGCTATTTTATGTGTACTTCACAAACCGAGCAATATCGTACCTCCAATATAGGCTACATTTCAAATATTAAAAATAACAATGAAATATAATTCCACTTACTCATCCTAACTCAATTTGGGGCCGCCAAGATAAGCCGGCTGCCATATGGAGATTCGTTAGCCACTTCTGCTCAGTGACGCAGTGTTTCGGCGGGGCAGGAGCCGGCTCCTCACTCATCTCCTGTGGCCACCCCACCGCAGGGGCCAGCCCCGGGTCTCACCCTTCCCCATCGCTCACTGCAACCCCCCGCACACTCTCTGCTGCCTCCAGCAGCCCAGGACAATTTTTATTGATTTTTATCAATTTTTATCATTATCTTTACTTTGGCACAGCACCGGCCACCTTTTTGGACACCACTGCTGCTGAGAGCGCTCACCCCTGTGCCCCTCTGCACCCACGGGCCCCTGGGCACGGCTAAGCAAAGGGGCAGGCCGTGGTCCCAGTTACGGAGGGGTGCTGGGATGCGGATCCACGCCATGGGATGCAGAGCTCGTGCCCCGGGAGAGGAGCAGAGCTGAGAGCAGGTCTGAGCCCGCCGTGCCTCTGCCTCCCCAGGGCAGCCCTCGGCATCCCCTCGGAGTTACTGAACAAGCTGCCATTTGGAGATGCAGGGTCTGTGCCCACGCAAAGCACCCGGTTTGAATCCAGCCCTGATGGCTGAACGGCTCGGATACGTGTTTGACACCGGGGTGATGCAAGGACCAAGCAGAATCCGGCCTGACATTGCAGATGAGCCCAGCTGACCTTGTTTGTCCCCTCTGTGCTGTTCCACCTGCGCTGTGACCCTATAACTTTCACAGAAAAGCAATTTTTGCTGCCAACAACAGTTTTGTGTTTACAAAAGAATATGCAAAGCAGCACTAAGTAGAGAATGACATTTTCTCCCTCACAAAGAGACAGATTTCCTTGTGCTCGCTTTATGCATAACTATCTCCACATCGTGCCACTCGCACCGAGCGGTGGGGCAAGTTCGGCACAGCCCAAAAGGATGCCGTCACCAGCAGGCACACAAGGACCCTTGCTTCTCCCAGCCCCTGAGATGGTCTTCCTGCAGGAGGACGCTGGTGCGGACCCAGCAGCATGTGGACATACTTCAGGCGCTGGGCAGGTCCTTCCATGAAGCCATAAAGCTGCATCTCCACTGCGAGCATCATCCCAGCAGTGTTTGCAGACCTAATGTGCTGAGTTTCCTCTGTAGGACCCGCTGGGCTCCTCGCTGCCGGGCTGCAGTGTGGCGGGGAGGGTGTTATCCATAACTAGAATAATTTCAGTTTGCTGCCAAAATCTGGCAGTCCGTGAACAAGCAGCCAGGGCAGCTCCGGGTAGACCCAGCAGTGCAGCAGAGCAGGTCGTGCAGGCGGCGGAAGGTGATGCCGGTACCGCCGGGAGCGCGCGAGGTGAGCTGCTGCAGAGAGCTGCTGCCAGGGGGACCTTCGCCTCAGCAGAAAGTCACACCTTACTGAGGGTGGCTGAGGAACTCCTGGCATCACCAGGAGCCTCCTTTGCAGCTGGGCCCGTGCGAGTTCTGTGCTTGGTTGCCAGAAAGCAGAGATGTGAGCTCCCCTCCACCTCGCAGGCACCCCCCTCCTCCAGGCACTGGCCACGAAACAAGGGCAAGGCCATAACGAGAGCATTGCAAACACGGTCACAGACACCTACGCACGATGCTGGCTGGGTGTGCACCCTGGCTGAGCACCACGGTCCTTCCCCATGGTCTGCCCACGCAGAAGGCACTTCTGGCCTCCAGGATGAAGACAAAGTCTCACGGCACCGAGCAGACGTGAGGGGTAACTTCATCCCCAGTTTGGTAAGGAGTTTTTCCAAAAGGAAGTTCCTAAATCCGGTAAGGACTCAGTGCTTCCCCATTCAGGAGGAGGAGATGGGTTGGTCCGTGGTGCCGGGAGGGTGCAGGAGGAGAAGAAGCCGCCCCGTCCGAGGGCCCACAGCACAGGAGTGCTGCAGCAGCTCCTCGCCGGGAGGAAGGGCGGAGGAAGAGCCCCACCGGCACACGGAGGAAGGTGCCTCGGCATCTGGGAAATGTCTGTTTTCCACGCTATATTTATGTAGTGCTTATAATGTATCGGTTAGTCCATACGCACGGCCTCGCGGTGTTTCCGCAGAGCTGGCTGCTTCGCAGGCGGCACGTGGAACCGTGTCTGTCCCTCCCGCTTCCTTCCCGCTTCTGAGGACAGAAACTGGTCAGCTTAACTGGCGTAATTAAAATCCACGTGGGATATCAATACTCTGCCGAGTTCTATTCTCGCTTAGTTTTCATCCCAGAATTTTTTAAGCGCCCTGGTTTTATCCTACAGGGAATCAAATTTATTTGGGGCTTTCCCTTGCTGGCACGGATACGCGTTTTAGTGCATGGACGCAGTGTGCTTTCACTGGAGCTGCGTAAAAAGCTTTATTACACAAATCAAGCTGGAAAGACTCCTTTGCTGTGCCAGCAGAAATGCAAAGTTCACCTTTTAGTAGACTGGTTCCTTTTTTTCTTCTTTTTTTTTTAGACCACCTTTGGGCGCAGCGACGTGGGCTTCGTGGCCCCCCACGTGTGCAGGGAAGGGAAGAGCGGGTCAAGGGGGGTCCCGCTGCCGGATCGCCCCTCGGGGCACCTGGACCTCGCCCACGCACCCACCGTCCTCACCCCTCCGGGGCTGCCAGAGCCTCTCCTAGAGCCTCTGCAGGGGCTGATTTGCAAAGGTACCGCCGGGGTGGAGATGTGGCTGAAAGGCAGTGGCAGTCGGCGACCAAACTGCCTGACTCTGCTTTAGAAATCCCAGGTTTTGTAGTCACCGCTTCAGCCTTTAGCTTGGCCTGGTCGGATGAAAATGCAGCTCCGTGTGTTAAAGAAGCGGCTGCCACGGTATGGCCAAGCTGTCTTTCAGAGAGACCTAATACACAACATGGAATAAAAAGAGGGAAATGTTTTTTTCTTTAAAAAAAGGCACATAATAAAATTCTTACTTAAAAAAAAAAAGAACACAACAACCCACTCATGGAAAATAAAGCCGGGAGAGCTGAACTGCAGAGACACAACAATAGCTGCAGGGCTGAGACCTTGTAAAGAAAGCTTGTGCCCGGAGTAGGGTTTTACAGTGAGTTTTAAACTACTTTAAAATGTCAAGTTTGGTTTTTGACGTGGTTACGTTTACCCCATAAAAATAAAGTGATTTGAAGACCCTTTGGGGCCCTGGAACAGCTCCCGCTCTTGCTATATAGCCTGCGCTTCACATGTTGGTTTAAGCTGCTTATTGCCTTTTATGATACTATGGTTATTAGGTTAGATCAGCAGCACTTCCATTAAAAACCTCTATTGATCATATGCAATACCAGAATGGTCGGTAGCTTTTATGTGAAGAGAATAAATGATATACTTGTTTCTAACCGTTAAACTATAGGGTTATCAAGGGACTGAATAAATGCCCTTAATATAGCAATTATTTTTGCAGGTACAGTACTTGGTAATGTTTAAGCATAATTACCTAGTAATCTGGTATTTACTACGTAACTGCAAAGTGTAATATTTGCACCTTGTAAAATAAAACAGGCATTTAAAAATATTTAATACTTTCTGGCTTTCCTTTGTGTCTCTGCCTGCGTTTTCCCCACAATGCAGCGCTGCCACAGGTTTCCTTTCCCCCAAAACCCACAGGACCGGGACCAGGCTGAGCGATGGGGCGAGCCGGCAGCGCCGGGGGCTGGCATCCCGCTCCGCTCCCGGCCGTGCCGCATGGGCACCGGGCTGCTTGCTAGGGACGCTACCGCCTTGCCACACCGCCGATCCCCGACATCCCCCGGCTCTGCGGCGGCAGAAGAGATTATTTGGAGCTTTCCGTCCCCTGCCTCCCTCGGCGGCTGCCTTTCGCAGCGGGCAGGGGAAGGCTGGAGCTCCCTTCTGCCAAGGGATGCTCTGCAGAAGGATTGCTAAACTGCCGCGCACCGTAATGTGTTATGACTTAGATCAGCTGTTGTTTTCCAGTCTCAAAGGAAACCTTGTGGAATCTCATTCCTTTGACTCTATTAAATTATCTGCAAATGTTGTCCTTTAAACACAAACTCAAGGCCCTTTTGCTGGAACATTAAACATGGATCACGGGGACGGTGAAATCTCTTTAAAGCTATTGTTTCTTTGGATATTTGGTTTACCTTTAGTTTTATAACAAAGTAAATTAATAAATGAAGGGTTAGGAGAATTGTTACTATAGCAATCCCCATGGTAACATAAAAAATGCCACAAACACTCATCTTCAGACTACAGCTCCTGGGAGAGCACAACTCGGAGTAAAACGCAGGGATGGCTCTTCATCTTGGCGATACTAAATTTAGCAAAATTTCAGTTGTCTTTCAAACTACACTCAGGAAAAGTTAATGCTCTCAAATCAAGCAGAATATCTTGAATCTCTGCAGATCTCAAAAAAAAAAAAAAATAGACTGATTTCTTACAAAATCCTAGCGAGCACATTGCTTTAGAAAGTGTTTCTAATCTGAAACCAGGTTTGCAATGGGGATGCTTCTTTTCCTGGTGAGGAAGCAGCGTTGTCCCCGGGTCCCAGTGACTCTCCACGGGATTTGCACAACCCCTCTCTTGTGAAACAGCTTAGCAAACATCAGCACAAGGTATTGCGCTCGCGTTGGCACTGCGCTCACATTTTTCCTCAATCTCCTCATGTCTCTGCAAAACGAGAAGATGCTGGAGCCATTCAACTCTTACCATAGGTCACCCTTCAAAAGGTGGAGGAAGCAGCAAAAACAGGGCCCAAGTTTTGACCACAGGATGAAATAAGAAGACACCTGTTGAAAGAGTACTCAGACTAAAAATCAATGAAAATACTTATTCTGGGTTAAATCCTGATATTTTCCTCTAAAAATAATGTTCTTGCTTTAGGAGAACTGCCCAATGAATTAAATGCCACCAGCCTGGGTGAGGTGGAGCAATGCTTTCACACCTCTGCTCGTCCTGCCGTGGCTCTCACGTGCTGCTCTGCGAAGAGGCACGCACCACGTCAGGGACAGGCAAGAGCAAACACATTTCTGCGGAGCTCGGCGAACTTCGTGCTCTTTTAACCAGCAGTGGACGACTATTTCTGAAGCAGCAAAGCAGTTAAGACTCCACCAGGCACTTTTAACTGAAATGCTGCAATTATTGTCAACCTGAAATGGCCTCAAGTTGTGCCGGGGGAGGTTTAGGTGGGATATTAGGAAAAATTCCTTCATGGAAAGGGCAGTCAGGCCCTGGCCCAGGCTGCCCAGGGCAGGGGCTGAGTCCCCATCCCTGGAGGGATTTAAAAGCCGGGGAGATGTGGTGCTTAGGGAGATGGTTTAGTGGTGGCCTTGGCAGTGCTGGGTTAACGGTTGGACTTGATGATCTTAAAGGTCTTTTCCAACCTAAACGATTCTACGATTTCGGCACTGAGACCCAGCCTGGCGGCTGCTTTTGGGAGTGATGTGGGAAATCCTGGAGCAAGTGACCCTGAAATGTGTGGCTGAACCCACAGCCAGGTTAACATCACCTTTCAGGGCTCCCTCCCTCTCCATAAACATCTTCAGAGTCAGGTTTACCTAACTCTGGTTTGTCTCTCAGGTGCACGGCACAGCCCTTTAAGGACAAACTCCTGGTATTTCCAACAACAGGACATATTTTTAGCTTTCTCCAGCAAACTGTGACAGGTTCAGCCGGCGCAGAGGCAGGGGGAGGGCAGGGAGAGGCAGGGAGAAGCATCCTTTTACACTGCCAAACTGTGAGAAAAAAGCCTAGAGCAAAAAAGTCCAAGGCGTTGGTGCCGGTGGGCCAGGTGCACTCAAGGTGCGCCCCAAAAAGAGCAGCAAAATTTACTTTTCACACAGCACCTCCCGGTTTTCCCTGCCGACACGCTGAGGCCCTTCAAAAGGGATTTGAACTTTCAGAGTCAGACTATCAAAATGCAGTTTCGTTCCTTGCGCGGGGAGAAAACGCGCGGCGCTTCCACTTTACGCTGGCAAATTTTTAAAGTAAGAAAGAGGCTGCTGGAGTGCTGCTATTTCACCCCAGATGAAACGACATGGAGGTTAAACGTCGCTAGTAATACTGTGTTACAGCAAGGCAGAAGTGGCAAATTAAAAGAATAAAATGAGCACCGGTGACTCCGCAGACAGAAACAAAGAGGAATGCAGTGGGGTGAGGGCTTTCTGTGCAGCTCTGCGATTGAAGTGTTCAAAGAGTAACGCGAAGAGCGAGCTGCAAGGGTCAGAGCTGGATAACAGCCACATTCTGTGCCTCAGCATCCGTTCCGGGATAAATTTGGCTCTTAATCAGGGCTGACAATTAGGCCGTACAGTTAATATTTTTACAGCTGTTTTATTAATAACACATACAGAGCATCCAGCCAGGATTTGTTGGAGACACCTCAGGAAAATGAATGATGTAAATAACAGATGGATGCAGAATATTCTTACAAACAGGCATAAAGATATTCCCATCTTGTTTAGAAGGAATTTAAATAGACAGATTGTAGATAAACAGGCAAACCGAAAAGAGGAGAGAGTGGGAATGGGAACTGATAAACCGCAAAGGCTCCCGGGAAGCCCATCGAGCGCTCGGGATCCCAGCATCCTCAGGGATGTGCCCACCCGGAGCAGCCAGCGGGAGCACCTGAAGAGCGGGCACCACGCAGCCCACGGCGCTCACCATTCCCCGGCCGCAGGCAGCGCGAGGATGGGGTCCCACGGACGCACCCGTCGCCCCTGCACTCCCATGGGTGCCGCCTGCACCCAGGCAGCGTCACCGCGCCTCGCGGGGGGCTCTCCGACCGGCCCCGGTCCCCGCTGCAGGACCACAGCTTGCAGTCCTCAGGTTTCGTCCTGACCGCCCCGTGTAAATTAATGGTGTTGCTGTGGTGCAATAATAGAATTTAAAGCATTTCTAGTTTCTGAACATCTCAAACACTTTTTTCAGCCATGATTTTACACCGTGTGTTTACCACGCGGAGCAGGCTGCAGTCAGGGTCCGAAGCCCCGAGGACGTCCCCAGCTCCGCAGCCGCCCGGGGCTCTGTGTCCCTGTGCACGGGCGACGGCCCCAACAGCCAGGGCTGGGCTGGCTTCTAAAGCTGCCATCGATGCGAGGTCTTCCTCATCGGAGAAATGTTGCCAACGGACAGAAATTAAGGTTGCGCATTGCCTCGCCTGCGCGTCTCCGTACCCAGCCAGGATTAGCTCTTGTAGGTAGGTCTCACCCACAGCTCCCCAGCCTGGCAGTGGTTATAACGAGGGCAATTTCAACATCCTTGCAATGATTTTGCCTTTAAATCTTAACTCTACGATTACATGGCTTTACATCTACAAATCTCTGAATTTTTGTACACAACAATAAGAGAGAAGGGAGTGGTGGATATAGTGTAGGGAAGCTTTTGAAGTTTCGACAAGATGCCACGCCAGAGGCTGTCACAGGCAGTGCCCAGCTGGAGGGTAATGGCCTCGCCGCTCTAACAGCCATCAAAAAAATCCACAAAGACAGATATTTCAATAGCTTCTTTTAGAATAACTATAAATTCTGAAGCTTCAGCACAGACAAAGCCACCCCAAGTCTGCTGCTCGAGCTTTCACTTGATCGATAAGCGAACTCTATCGCTGCCACCCACCTCGATGCAACGGGACCAATTTTTCGGCAAAACCAGGAGGCATGAGCTGGCTTGGGAGCGTGTGCCGTGCCCCTCTCCGGCAGGCTGGGGGTTCAGCCTACGCCTAAGTGCTTTGCTGAGCTGTGGCTTTGATTAGGGCACTTCTTGGGGCAAAGAGCTGCCAGATATTGCGTGTACAATATGAGATGATAAACCTCACTAGCGCAATGCTACGCTCATGCTTTGCGCATAAATGGCAAAGCAAAATCATTTTTTCCCTGTTGCTGTTTTCAAAAGGCATTTGCAAAGACCCAACGGGGGTAATGGTTAGGGAATTTCTTCTGATTTTCAGGCTAAGTTTATTCGGTGTCATTTACTGTTGTGCCGACATTTTCTTTTAATGTAACCATACCTTTCCTTCCATAGCATTTACCCCGCCGCATTTACAGGCGTATTCACTCCCCTAGTTTTCTCTCAGGAGAAAACAGGCTCTGCCGCCTGTGCCTCGCTCACGTTACCTCGTGCGGAGGCAGCCGGGTGTGCAGGGACGCTGCCGTGCCGCTCCCCGCTGCACCGAGGGCAGCATCGCCTGTTTTCCCAAGTTTTCTCACAGGTCCTTGCAAGGCAGAGCATTTTCTCAGAGACGCAGCCTCTGGAGCCCTGGGATTAGATGAGAATTTCCGCTCTTATCTCTGGATAAAGGAAGTTTCCAGGCCTTGGCTTGCAGGGAGAGGCTGGAAAGCGTGCCTCGCTGTCCCCAACAACAGGTAAACAACCACTGCATGAGCTCAGCACTGAAAAATACTGCTCCGAGTTTGGGAAAAAAAACAACAGAGCAAACAAGTGCCAAAATAACTGCAGAAGGTGCAGGGCCCTCGTGCTTGCTCGGCTGTCCGGGTTGCGGCACGGCAGAGCAGCATGCGTGCACGGGGAATCAGGCTCTTGGCATTCCTGGACAAGCACGTTAGTGCTACGTACAAATACACTGGAAGAAGTTAAATATCAGGCAATGTTTTGTTTACTGAGCGTATCATTTCTATTAAGAGTTGGAGAGGGTTATATACAAGGGGTAATAATTGTTTTGTTATGTTAACTTAACCTAGTATCTGACACGGGATTAAATATTCATCATTCCTTTGTTTTAAATATTTGTGCCAATAAATGGCCTTAACTGGGCTGCCTCTCTCATCTGGGAGCAGTCCAAGTGGAAGGAGGGGGCAGAAGCCGGGCGCTCCCGGCTTCACCCCAGCGCTCGGGAGGGAATCGGAGGAACCGCGAACTGGAGGCTACACACACAGGTCTGCCGCAGATGATGTGAGACCTGGAGGCTGCCTGAGTGAAGGAATTAATAATAACTTACCCGATTTTTCGGACTTCCAGCTGGTTTACAGCCATTTGAGTTCAAATCTGAAACACTGCCCTCCATTGCTCTGAGGTAAATGCATGTATCCTCCGCCAAAAGCTGTGCCCGCAGCTGGGGAGCCGGGTGGCGCTCACTTCTTAATATTGATGATTTACATGACAAGTGGGAATTTACCTCTCTCTGTTTCATGTTCTCTCTGGTGCTCACAGCACCATGAAAACCACGGCAATATCCACATGATCCAAACTAAACCAGAGAGAAACAGAGAGCAGCACAGCCGATGCGGAAGGGCATCCTCATGTCATAACAGGCCGTATACTGGTATTACAGCCCTGGTAGGACCGTGATCCAAAATGAACGGGATGCCGAACGCTACCATAGGCGTTAGGTGGGGCCCTTAACAGCACTGCCTTACCAGTCTTGTTCCCCATGCAGCCTAGCTTCTGCATTATCACAGCTTAATATTGTCAAGTTTGGTAATAATTGGATCAAATGTACATAAGTACTTAATATGTGTTTACATAACATATATGTATATGCGTGTGTGTGTACATATGCACACACAATGGAGAGAGAGAGATAAGCACAATGAAATATGATCATAGAACCGCAGAATCGTTAAGGTTGGAAAGGACCTCTGAGATCATCGAGTCCAACCGTTAACCCAGCACTGCCAGGCCCAGCTCTAAACCACGTCCCTAAGCACCACGTCCACACGTTTTTTGAGCACTTCCAGGGACTGTGACTGTACCAGATGATGAGATGGCTCGTCATGACGCAAGGAGTCCAGATCACAATTAATTCATCCTGCAGCAAAGCTGGCTTTAGGAAAGAGCGACCATGGCGCTGGGCAGCGCGGCTCAGCTCAGACCTTCTCGTGGCGGTGCACCCTCCCCGAGCCCAGACCGCACCGCCGCAGCCGCCCCGTCCCTCCCGGCTGCCCGCCAGGAGCCCGGGTGGATCACGCCTCACACCGGCGTGCCGCGGGGAGCGGCGTCCCCACGCAGACACTGCACCGCTTCCAGCCTCGTGAAATTCGCAGGTATGTGCATATCATGTTCTCACCCGAGCATGCATTCAGCAGAGAAATGTTGCTCTAAATAGCAGTGAAGTCAGCAGAGTATGGAAAAATACGAAAAGCAAACATATTCAGGAGTTCTAAAAATCAAACTGTGATAAATATCAGCATAACAAGCCTCATTTGGGAACACACCGTTCTCCCAGAGGAGACTGTCTGACTATCAGTGCCTTTAGAAACACCCTTTCTCCAGGGCTCTGTACTGAGTGCAGGGGAAGATAAACACGAGTGCCTTTTCCCAGCCTGCTCATCTACAGGCATCTAAATTAAGAGATTGTGTTATCAGTGATAAAAGTTCATTGAGGGTTCATTTCAGTTGGTTTGAAGGTTTTTAAGGAGAAGAATAAACAAACAGCAATTAGCACCATATTTAACATCTCTGACATTTTGTGCAGCCTATTTCTATCGCTGGTAGAGGAAGATCTGCTCTAGTGACTTGCTGTATTTCAGCGCAACGTTCTACATCTGCCTTGAGAAACTCGCCATGCAGGAGATGGCACCTCCCCGCCGCGACAAGGCTACGTCACCCGTAGGCACTGATGGGACAGCGGAGGCTCAGCACCACCCTTGGGTTTGGAGCAGCTTGTACCAGTTTCCCTGATGGCCCATCAAATGGAAAAACCTCCGTTTTTGGTGCCGCAGCTGGAAGGAGCTGGCCCAGCATCAGCGAGGCTGCACCAGCACCGTTGCTGCTCACCCACCCTGGATGCCCCACGTCAGTCCTGGTGGCCGCTCCTGCTCCGGTGGTCTACCAGCTCAAAACATTATACGCTGACAATGTAATTCAATTTCGTTAACTTGAAGCAACAGGCATACAAGCTTCCTGAACTTCATCGAAGCCCCTTGCCCGGTACAACTGGCAGAGATGGAGCCGTACGGCGCAGCGCCCGCCGGCAGTCACTCCGTTAGATGGGTAACGGGATAATCAGGCATTTCAGTGAAGATAGTTAAAGGATAAAAAGTAGAGGCAGATAGTCTATTGTGCTTAGTTTACTGATGTGCAGAGCTCTACAGTACAGACGTCTTAACACATAAATTTAACAATTATTATTGTGTTGCCCTTTTCCAAGAAAGGGTAAAGGAGATTTGTAGGAGCACTTAACACATGTAAATCCCCACCTCTTTAAACCAAAGCAGTGTGTTAAATGGGTCCATAAATATCATAAGTATTCTGTCCTTTTAGAAATCATACCTTTTTTTTTCTCCTTTCAATGCAATTAAACCTGTGCCTTATTATAACACAACTCTTGGGAACCAGACATTTAAAAAACTCTAAACAGGTGTTTATTGAGAAAGACAATGATCTTCGCTGGGTTAAACGTAAGTTGAAGTCAAAGGCAAAAGGCAATCTGCGTAAGACACGGTCCTGCATCACAATTTGGCTGTTGCTTTGCCAAAAATAAGATCTAATCTCATTCAGCCGCTTCTCTCACCCAGATGCAAGAGCTGAAATGTTCACCTGGGGCTTCTCTTTCTTCTTTCCAAGACCTTTGGCAGCGAGGGTGGGATTTGCTCAGTTGCCTGGTTTCTGTCCTGCATGGTCCCCTGCATCCCCCCGCTGTCCTTGGGAGCACCCTTGGGGATCCCTCCCTTCGTCCCACGAAAGGGGCCGAATGGAGACCACCCAAACTTCTCCCCGAAGGACTGGTTTCACTCCACTGGCTGCAGAGAGCACATTCAGATGAAGAAGTCACCCAGTGTTTGGGGAGACTAATCCCACCTCAGCTGTGTGCACTTAAAATCAGGCTTCTCAGGTCTTTTTATTGCAATTAGGGTATATACTTTCTTGTCTTCAGTGGTTTCTGACATACTAACGGACACCACCAACACCGTACCAGTAGGAAAAGAATAAAGTTTTCAATAAGTTCATGGCCAACTAAATAGTCATTGCATTTACAGACAGGTCAGCTGGTGTCCCAGGGCAGAGGACACCACACAACCTCCCTGCCCAGGAGAGGACCCTGGTCTTCCCGTCGCAGACCATCCACTGGGGTGGCTGCTTCCTGAGGAAGACGCCAACCCTTCCCGGGCTGGCGAGCTCCCGGAGAGCTCCCAGCAAGCCCCCGGCGAGCTCCCGGCGAGCTCCCAGCGAGCTCCCGGCGAACCCCTGGTGAGCCCCCAGCCCACACACCGCAGGAGAAGTCCTCATGGGCTATTTCCATCCCGTGCCCCACAGTTTGTTTCTCTAGCTGTTCCTTGCAGAATACCTTCAACACATTTATTATGATTGAAAGGTGCCTAATGTATAATATATTTGTTATGATTATTGCACAAAGCCCCAGTTGTAAATTAATGAGGTTGGGCGGTACTTAAATCCTGTGTTCTGGAGTTAAAATTCACTCGCTGGCCTGCTCCTTTTACGATTCCTGTCATAACTCTGTGGTGTTGCATCACTGCCAATTTAACTACACTTTTACCAGTACGATGAATAAGGAAAAATGAAAATCGCATTTGGCACTTTTAATCGGATAATTATTTTTAAGAAACTAGCAGGAATGTTCAATACATTTTCCAGTTTTTTCCATCTGTTCCGGCTGACGTGCAAGACTGGTACTCTAATAACAAGGCAGATCTCATGAGCGTGCCTCGTAATGAATATTTCAGGATTATTCGTCGACCAAGATACATATATGGTATCTGTTTGCAGGACATCTGGCTGCAACATGTGCCTCGTTAAGTTACACCTGTAAATCTGAGGTCAATGTCTAAACCTGTAAGGGTACAAATAAAGAGTTCAATGAATGGGATTATTAATGGTGCCAGGTGCTGGCGGTGCGGGCGCTGGGGTCTGCTCCGGCGTGGGCAAGGCTCCGGGTAATTGCCCTGGCTTCAGCAGCGCTGGTGTAGAGTGTCAGGAAGCAGGACCGGCGTTAATCGCTACTAAAGCAGTTATGTACGAAATGGGTTTTCTCTGCAGCCTTAAAAATGCTTTATCCAATTGCACTTTGGTAAAATAATGAACTTCATGTAATTCTGTAATATTTAACTTTGGTTGCACAAGCAAACTAAGTTGCACTTTGTATAAACCAGCTTGAATGTTTGGTTAAGGTTCAAAGCCGGCCCAAATACTTTTTATTCTGGATGAAAAATTCACTTGCTTTTTTTCCCCTTGGCACGTTCCACTCTTGGACAAACTGAGTAAATACATAACGCAATCGAGCAAAGAGCAAGTGCTGGTGTGGGAGCCTTCCCAGCCCTTGAGCACCAGCAAGGAGGGGAATTTTCCTCTCTTTGAGAGCCTTTCTCACAGCTTTTCCAACAGGAGCTGCAAGCCAGAGCGGGACAGCCAGCCAGGCGAAAAGTCAAGGAAAAAGGTCGCATGCACCAAGACGCAGTGGATTTTGTAGCCGGCCCAAACGGAGAGCATAGCTACATCGTAAGGACAAACCCAAGGAGGGAAGCAGCACTGCTGAAAATAGGAGAAACGCTTACAGACGTTTGTGGAAGTGTTATCGAAAGGCTAGGTGTTCGGGGGTACGGGGATGTCCGCAGATGCAGCCGTACCTCTCCTGGACCCTACAGCTCCCTCTGAAGGGGAGGCAGCTGTTTTCCCTAGCCGGGAATTACAGCTCAGAGAAGACCGTTTGTTATTTTTCCGGTTTGGTTGGTTTGTTTAAGAAAACCGTTTCTGGAAAATCAACTTTGTTGATTTTACCCTTTCTCCTATATTCGTAGGTAGAATTAATAAATAGTTCATGAGATATTTTCCCCGCTCCAGAGCTGTTGGCAGCAGCACCCCTCGTGCCCGTGCACTTTTGACCACGGCACCTCACCTGCACCTTAAGTTTGAAAGCAGCTGAAAAGCTGGCAGAGCGCGCGCTGCCGTCCCGCTGAGAGCCGGGGGGCTCGGGCACTTCAGCCCCGTACCTGCACCAGCAACGTCACCCTCTCCCTGGCCACCTGGCATTAAATCTGAACTCAAACAAAGAGAAACTGCCCCGAATGATCAGGGAAACTCTCCCGAGACGGGAGTTCTGAGACTGCCATGTGGTGGGGAAGTCGAGGACGCCTTTATTTTTGTTCCGTTGACAACAGAGCAAGGAAAAAGGGGTTTGGACAGGCAGCACCATCGTTTCTAAGAAGTCCCAGCACCAGCAGCAGCATTGGCGCGGGCTCCAATTTGTGCAGCAGACAAATGCCTGCTCGGCGTATGCTGCGTTTGATTTCTATATCTCGCTGTGCTTCACCACCTGGCACAAAAGGGTTTTTCCTAGAGGGTGAGCGATGGATTTCACAGGTCCTTGCATCTCCCAGACCTGGCTTTCAGGAGGCCAGGCTCAGAGGCTTGGATAAGCTTCTGAAATGGCTGGGTTTCAGAAAGTTTTAAAGTTTGCTTTTCCACCAGCAAGATGAGTAAGTACAACAAACTGGACTTGGAAGGGGGAACGTCTCCTGTTCAATTTTGCAGTTGCTATAGTGATTGATTAAATTAAAAAAAAAACCCAACTTGTAAATTCAAAATCCTAATTGTACTGACAACAATCTAAATGTGGTTAGAACAGTGAGTCACACTCCAGATTATGTGTCTCAAATAAGGTTTTAATTTAAATTTAACAAGGCAATTATTGTACAGTATGTTAATTCAGTATCATTTGATTAACAAAAACGTGTTACTTGAGCTTTAACACCTATAGTATTTAGTTAGATCTATATCTATTGCGTAGTTAAACCTCTCTGGCATACTTGGTGCTAATAATTAACATACAATAAGCATGCATGTAAATGCACCTTTCTAGATTTGTTAAGACAGCCGTTGGATATTTATATGGCAGCTGATTATTAAAAGCAAAGACGGTATATAGAGGTCCAACAATCATGTAGCAAACATGGGTAGTGCATGTGTTATGTATGCTACGCTCCACATTTGTTTAATATATAATAAAAATCCTAATCACCTTAAATATATGTGAAGTTAAGGTATTTTATTCAGAATGTCTAATTTGAAGTTTTACCAGAATTTTTTTCTAAATGTTTCTCTTGGTCTCCATCAGCAGATATGGTAAGCGTCCATGGGAGACGTTTATACCCTCATCGCGGCTAGTAGCCTGATTAGCCAGCTTGCTGAAAAACACCAGACACCGCCAGAATGACAGAGGTCCAAGTGTTCAGCCCCTTTGTGAAATCAATGCCAGAGCAAACACCCAACACAAAAATGTTTATTGTCAAAGGGAATAAAACTCCAGAAATTCCTACGAGGACCCTCCGAGAGCCCAGATCAGCTGTGCAGTGACTCCTGATAGACGCTGGCTCTTCCCAAAGGCTGCCAGTGCTGGCGATGCCGCAGCCTCCCAGGTAATCTGTTTCTCACCTCATGCTCACCATGGCCATCACCAGTCCTAATGGCCAGCAAAGGTCTCTCGCTGCATTTTAATTCCGTTCTTTCCAAGTGCCTGCCATGAACCTGAAAAACAGATTTTCTCTTTCACTGAGCCACCTCATAGTCCTCGATGGCTGCATCCCACCCTCCTTTTCTTTCCCTGTACACCCGAGCAACTGCTCCCAAACCAGATCCTCTTCATCCTGACTTTGCACAGTTGATTGTTCTTGCCTAAGAATCCCTGCTGAGCTTCTTCCCATCTGATTTCACGCATTTTTTGTACCGTTTCTCATTCGCCAAACTGATTTGGTGCTGCAGATTTGGTCTCTGCCCTATCCTGCTGAAGGGATGTGTTGACCATGCAGGCTGTGCCCATGGCCTGAGCTCTGCTCAGCCAGACCAGGACTGCCTCCGGCACAGCCTGGCTTTGCTGCGTCTCCCAGGCCCAGAAGGTGACGGCCAGCAGCCCCGTAGCTGCCATGGCCAGGTCTAAATGCTCAAGGACGAAGGCCACCAGCTCCAGCAGCTTGGAACCTTTGCCACTGTTCAAGCTGGTGGACGATCTTCTGTCTGTGCAGAGCATTTGAGCTCTGACAACGGCACAGGGTAGCCTGAGATGGGTACCTCCCAGCTCCGCAGCCACCACGAGACCAGACCCCCCGGTGTGGTGTCTGTCACCAGTTCTGGTGTGGAAGAAGAGCTTTCCTTCTGCTGGGAAAGTGCTCTAGCCTGGCTGGCTTTGGTGAAGACAACAGATTTCCCAGATGCCATAGCGTAGGACATTCCCTCCAGACCTTTCCATGCTTTTCTTTACAAAACTTTGAACGCCAAAATTTTGCATCAAGTTGAAAACTAAAAAAAAATATGGGGAAGCATAATGAAAATATTGAATTTAATACTGAGTTCCGTACTGCAAAGGTGACTGTATGGCATTGTTTTATTCATTTTCACATCTAATCCCATAAAAGCTTCTGTTTCTTAATATTGGAAGTTGCCAAGGAATTCAAGGCCTTCTTCCAGAAATTAGGTCAATACACAAAGTCTTGATAATGAGTTGTTGGTGACTCAGCTCTGAGACTTGGCGAGGGCGGGAGGAAGCTTTCTGAACTGGCTCTGATCCTCTCCCTGCGAGATCCCAGAGGGTCGTAATGACCAGCTGCATCAACCCAAAACCTGCGGGTTATCTGCGAGTCTCTATCTTCTCCCACAAACTATTTAACACATACGGAAAACCCCATGAGAAGATCAGGAGCCATCGTGGAGCCGAGTGCCATCAGGACGTAGATGACATCCACGTCTCCATCTTCCCGACGCATACAAACAGCCCCACCTCAAAGCCGTCTCCGTGGCTATTCGAGACAGAAGCCCAGATGAAAAATGGGGCCATGCCCTCATAAAACCTTAAAGATAGGGATGATTTCATGGCAAACAGAATGTTTTATTGAATGAAGCAGCACCGTGACACCATACCGGGTCACATTTCCCCTTACTGAGCAGCACCAACGCGATGCATGATGGATCCCGAAGCCCAAATACATTTCTCTGGGAGATGCCTCCTGCAGGCTGTAGGTGCCAAAGGCTCTGTGCTCTCACCCACCTCCGAGACCATTTTGCTCCTGTGCAAGGAGCCCAAAGCGCCTCTGGCAGGGACCAGCCGGACGAGGGACTGCCAGGGTGCGAGCTGGATTATTTGCGTACATGCAAAACAGGCAAGAGGCAAAACCAAGTAGAAAATCCTGCACATAAATGCAAGCCTTACCTCTCCACAGCTGAAAAACAGCTCATGGCACAGAAAAGCCCCAGTGGGAAGGGACCCCTGGGGTCTGGTCCCACCTTCTGCTGCAAGCGCACCCCCCGGACCCAGGCACCTGCCCTGCCAAGTCCAGCCTTGAGTGCTAATGTGTAGTAAATTATTTTAAGAGTGAGCTACTTTTAAGCTACTAATTGACTTTAAGTCATTTTGGATGGATATTTATCCATAAACAAACTGCACTTTTTAAATATCCATATTCCCAAGCCTGTCTATAAACACCATTGATCACTAAATCCCAGGCTTTTACCTTCAATACAAGTTTCCAAACGGATGGACTTTGGGGTTTTACACTGGACTGCCCTCTTTCTAGAAAAAGGAAAGATAGCTAAAAACATGTGAGTGGTAATGGTTTACAGCACCAGTGCTGAGTGCTAAAGTTGTTTTCCTATGAATATAGATTACATTTTTTTACATAGCAAGTAAACAGATGCATAAAGATGCATTATTTCATAAGCATAAAAAACCCTGCTGCAAGTATAGTGCTTTTAATTTGTTTTTATGATTACTTGTAATTAATTAGCATCAAAAGTAAATTATCAACATAGCTAAAAACTGAAATTGTACCAGCAAATGCAGGAATGATTTCACTGGTTTATCTTTATACTAAGGTGGAAAAAAGAAATTATCCTTTTTTTTTTTTTTTTACCTATGCTTAAATTAAAGTGTCAAAAGCTAGTGGCAGCACAGCCTAAAAATGTACAAAAAGAGAAATAATATTCTATAATTACAAGCTGTGCAGGGAGCATGCCATGCACATAAATATTTAAGGCAGTTCCAACAAGTTAGGCTTATTATTAAAGTTGGGTTTCAAAAAGAATTTTTAGAAATCATGTTTACACTTTATAGAGCAATTTATGAGGTCACTGCTCATGCACCTCATCAAAAACTTCAACCTTCGACTGAAAGCCATAAAACGGAGGCATTTTGACAGGATCTGGAGACTTTTAACAAGTTCTTGCTGCTCGGCTCCGTGGCCCTCCCCTCCGCAAGATAAACGGCGGAGCTGTTTGTGCTTTGGTCAACCTAAAACAAATCAACAGGTTCCAAAAAAGTGATCTTCCTGACCCCCATCCATTTCCCTTGACATTTACTGCCCCGTCTCGCTTTGCTGTCAAATAGTTTACACAATCTTTTGGAGAAAGGACATGGACATGAAAAGAAACAAGGTGGCTGTTTCAGGAGGCGAGTTTGCATCTGCGAGCAGCGCCCGCGCCGCTCCCCAGCCGCGGTCCCGGCCCTGCAGGAATGCATCTGATCCCCGGTGCTTGCCCAGCGGCCCCAGCTATCCAAACTTCAGAAGCAAAACTGGGAGGAAAGAGGAGAGCAAAAGTAAACAGATAAATCATGGGTATGTTCTCCTGCTCGCACAGCAGCTCTGCAGAAGCTGGTGTTGCTTGCCCACGCGCATCGAGTCAAATTAAGGAGAAGTTTCGGTAGATGTTGTGCACCTCGGAAGAAGCATGTGGGTCCACCTTCCATCAAAGCAGAGAGAAAACAGTGCTACCAGGAAAACTGAAAAATGCCATTTTGCTAGCCTGATTGGAAGAATAGAGTAGGTTCTATGTAGGGAACCACTAAAGTCAGGCTTTAATTAAATCACAATCAGAGTAAGTCTGTATAAAGCAAATGATGCTGGAAGAAGATACTCAAGCGCAGGGCGATTTAGGCGGCGTTCTTAATGATTTCCTCCCCTTCCACCATGGACTGTCATCCAGTTAAATTAATGTTCCCTGTGCTGTAGGGCTATCAGGCACTTTGATGCTTATTGCCACTGCGACGGCAGAGCTGGGTGTTTCAGAGGAAGGACACGAGTGACAGCACCCCGGCTCGGTGCAGAGACCTTCTCTCAGGACCCATCTCCCAAAGTCCAGGTCTCTCCCAAGAAAAACCACAGGATTGCCATGGTCAGTGTGGCATTTGGCAACCTAATGTGACATCAAGTATCCCATGATCTCCAGGGAAAATACCACAGGTATTTCCACCCCACAGCTTGGAGACCCTTGTGGTGTTCCCAAGTGGCAGGACCATAAGCTGCAGCTCAGTGCCCTTGGTGGGAGCATGCACAGCTCGGTGATGGGTTCCAATCAGCACAAGCAAAGAAATATTGCCCAGGATGGGATTAACACCTTCAGACACTAACAATATTCTTAATATCACCATTTGTACGTGGCATTTTGAACACTGGCTATTCTTCCCCCTGTAGATCACCAGTTTCCTCTCCAGGTGGCCCTGTCCTGCCCGATCCACTGCAGATGCATGGGCCAGGCTGGCCAAAGCAGCGCACGTGAGTTCCTCAGGGAAAGGCTACCAAGGTGGGCCACCAGCCGCACCACCGCTTAGGCTGGGAAAATGAGGTCCTCTACCAAAGGTTTGCTGAAGTCTCACGTGGGAGTCTTTAAAGAAAGCCGTGTTTCACGAAGACACGAAGACCACCGAGGCTTCGAGGTGAGTGCTGTGGAGTCGGACAATTCTCTGGGTCTTCCAAAACCAGCAAAGACTTTGGAGAGAGAAGTCGCTCTTGGAGGTGCATCTGTAATTACGTTTCTGTTTCTGTGAGTGCGTCTCCAACATTTCTCATCCTGGAAGATTCCTGGAAGCCACCGAGGCTGCTAACCCTCTTCCAAATGACAGTAGTGCCTGATAAGCTCTTTTTAAACACCACTTTTACTATTAAATGCCAAATCTAGAGCTCCATGCACTGCCTCATTAGTTATTAATGAAGCAACATATTTGTTCAAAATTTATGATTGTTGATTTGCTCCCATCATTGTATGAAATATTAACACAGCATTTGTACTTGCAACCATTTTGCAGACATTAGATTGTGAATTTGCATATTCATGAATGCTCATAAATGTTTAAGGAGACAGCACAGAAAGCATGTGAGCTGTCAGCGAGCCAGTAAAAAGGCATATTTACAGTGTTAATAAGTATTTGAGTTTATAGGACAAAACGGCAAGTAACAAATTAAATGAATTTCAGTTTGCCTGTTGCAACAAACTACAGTAGCTTTTTCTCCTCTTCTTTTTACTAAGCTGAGTAAACTTCAAACTTGCCTGTGAAATTCTCCATCGAGCAGCTAATAATGCAGCTGAGACGTCTTGCTGCTTCTGCCAGGACTTCAGCTTTTCACAACTCCGCATTGTCACACCGCAGCATGCACAGAAGGCATCTGTGCTCTGGGCTGCGCAGCCGTGTAGTATGGCTATCTGCGGATCTGCTACCAACGGGAGCCGCAGGACGCCGGGACTCCATCCCCGCTGGCTCGTTAGCCTGGCGTAAGTCGTCGCTGCTGCAAGGGCGGCCGCAGGGCTGCACCGATGGGGAGGCAGCGCCCGGAGACCCTCCTGGGACCCCCCAGCTCCTACCGGCTTCCGCGGGTGGTGGGGACGGCTTTGGAGACCAGACTTTTTTACTGTTGCCGCATGTGACTAAAGACGAATGAGGGCGTGCAACTCTGCCTGCCTGTGCTGGGAATAAAACCAGTGGTGCACAACCTGCCCGTTGCTTGCAACACCCCAAGAAATGTTGTCGTTTCAGATTAGTCGTCTTTAACCAAAGAAGTTCTTTGTTGGCGTAAGGCGCGTTCCGTGCGCAGCGATATGTTAGCGGGGCTCAGGTCCCGTGCACGTGAAGCCGGTGAAGGTGGAGAGGAGCTGGCACGGTGGGGTTTGTGGGCAGAAGGGCTCCCGCGGAGCTGGGGTCCTGCCTGGGTAGATAAGACACGGACTAAATGCTCCTGACACCAGGCGGTGTTTGTGGCGTGGGTCCCCTGCGCTGCACTTGTAGCCCCGGTGTCGCTCCAGCTTGCAAGCAAAAGCTTTTGGAACTGCGTGAATATGTAAAACTGATGAGCAAACTGAAATTAAGTTTGGGTAAACCTTGGAAACTGAGGCAGCTACTCTGCTGACCTGATTAAGTTTTGAAGGTGCTATTGCTAGCAGCGAAAAATGGTCATTATTTACAGTAGTTATATTTATCATAAAATTAGTTTTATTAAATAATATTTTCATGTCCGTTAACTTTTTTTAAAGCAGGACAGTGATTCACTGGCAAGACAATAAAACTTCCTTTTCTGCTTACTGGATTTTTTCCCCTCTGCAGAGCATAAATCATATTTTCTGTGAAGTGTGCATCCTTGCTTTGAGCGACCCATGTTTTAATAGCATAGCCGAGTCAGTTATTTTAATCTCTGGTACTTTATAATAAATGCTTTTTATTGATTTTTATTGTACACTGCCATGAATTGAATAAACTATATACGCGAGCAGCTGAGAGAAAAAGGCTGAAGGAGAAAATGTGATCAGCATGTTTCAAAGTTAAAGGTGAAAACGTGATGGTTAGCACTTTCTGTGGTCAGCAGCTCCCCGGGAGCACCATGAAAAGGAGCGAACACGGTGTACGCGTTATTCTTTCCTCTTAAAATCCCAGAACTGGAATGATTCTTCGGGAAGGCCAAATATGATACATTGCAGGAGTATTTCTTTGAAATCCAATTTTTTGAAAAAGGGAAGATTTTCCTTGAAAACCAAAGGATCAGCTTGTGCTTTACCTACCCACAGTGCCATTTACTGCTGGGAAGGAGTTAAGGATTATGTCTCCTCCCTCCGTCCTTGCTGTCATGTGAAACTGGGTCCATCTTCGACCTTAAGGAGCCCTTGGAAGCCAGCAAGAACACGGGCGTTGTGCGGAGCAACCCACGCGGGGGTGAAGCTTTGGGGACCTCGCTGCAGATGCTTTATTCCCTGTCACGACCAGGTCCTGGAAGACCGGGATTAGCACAGCCTGACATTGCCCTGGAACGGCAGGCACGTCCCCATGGCCGGCGCGCGCAGCGCTGCAGAGCCCCACCGGCGCTAAGGGCCCCCGGCTCCTCTGACGGCAGAAGCCGTACATCATCCTTCATCCACGCCAGCCCGCGTTGCAAACTCCGCTTCCTTCTGTCCAGAGGAGCGGGAGCTGCCACCCCGGTGGCTGATGGTTTGCCAAGGACTGCCTAAGACATAAATAACTGTTTCTTTAGCCATATTGCTTTTCCCAACCTAAACCCAGAGACTGCCTCCCCTGGGGACGAGCCTTAAGCACCAGCAGCAGAACGACGCTGGTTTATTATTTCCCCAAGTCCTCCCTCTGCAGATGACCTATAGGAGTGATTTAATGCAGAGCCGCTGGAGTTCCAACACTTTCTCTGTGCTCCTCAGGCTGAGACGAGCTGATTTCTTTGGGGTGTTATAACTATGACCTGCTCCATTAAGTAGCAAACAAAGTACAGCTGGATATAGCAAGCTCAGCTTGACTCTTAGCTTTCACATAACCTGCTTGATTAGGAAAAATGCTGTGCCCTTGTCACACAGCTCCTACTGTAGTCTGAAAAGATGGGTATCCATTGATTTCTGCATAATATGGATTCACACTGCCTTTCCACAACAGCATGTTTCACACCCTAAAATAACCTGGCAAAAAACATTATTTTTCCTGCTGGTTTAGCTGTAAAATGTGTTACTACTCTAGGTAATGTGCTCCTTATTACACAATTACCTGAAGTGCTTTACAATGCATTAATTGCTGCTTGATTTAAACATTTCCCATTTAGTAACCAAGCTATATCATTGTGACAAATTACAAGTCAATAATCTGGTTACCAAGAAGAGGAAATGAAGAAGCTGGAGACTGCTTCATTAAGGGAACCAGACCATTGCTAAGTCAAGTCCCAGGCCGATGCTATTATCAGTATTGTGATGCATGTACACAGATTCAGGCGGCAGAGGCAAGCCGGGAAGCAGAAGGTATAACTGATCCTCCTTCAGGGCTGCGTTTGGCACTCAAAATAATAATCGTGAAGACTTAACAGTGGGTTAATCCAGGGAAAGGCTTCCTTCCTCACCAGGGCTCCTCCTGCCCTCGCTGAGAGCCCGGGGTGGCATTTGGGAATAGGTGGGTTTTCCAGGATGCCGGCTGCCAGAGCTACTGAACGCCCCGGGATAAACCTCCAGGTTCCTCCTTGCTACGAACGTACACTATTTTCCATGAGAAGTCTGAAAAAAAGAAAGCTACAAGTTGAGTCCCTCCTATGTAAAGAATTTGTCTCTTTTTTGGAGTGCCGTAGGTCTGCTGGAGCAGGTAAAAGGGAAGAGGATCGGTTTCTTTTGGGGAAAAAAAATCCCTGGCCGGCTCTTCCCGATTGATCCTGCATCCCAAAGAACAGGTGGGAACTTGCACAGCCAGTACAGCCAAGGGCTTTGGCTGGGATTTTGGTGTTGCCAAAGATTTGAGTATCTTATCCACACCCTTGCAGGATTCCAGGCAGGACTATATAGTGCTATTTGAGTTTTCCTTCTTTCTCCAAGGTCTCCTGAGGTCATATGTTGAAGCTCTACCCTGCTATTATTAAAATCCCTTATGTTTTTATCATCAGTTGTCTTCAGGAGCTGGGACTGTTAATAACACGCCAAGCACACCGTGTAGTATTACTGCAACAGTCAGAGGCACTTTTTTCCCAGGAATTGCTCAGCATTAGCCTAACCCCATCTCATTGATTTCAGAAGGCGCAGAATGGGATCAGTGCTGAGAAAATCCTACCACTGATGCTTTGACTTCAGATGTATTACTTTTTTACAAGGGCATGCACAGAGATATCATATTTTAAAAGCACTAGTGTGGGGAAAAATAGCATGAGTGATTTTTAACAGAGGACTAATATATAAAAGAAAACCCAAGTGTGGAAATAAATAAAATTACCACATAAAAAGCAATCCTGAGCAGAAAGGACAGGAAAGGAGACAGAAAACTGGAGAATAAAGATGAATTATGTGAGCTGGTGTAGCAGAAGATGGTACATGAGAAGCACATATTTGACAAGCAGAATGCCAGACTGACGGCAGATAAAGCAGAGGGAAAAGGGATAAAGCGGTGGGACTGAGGATAGAAATAGAGAACTGGCATCGATATTCCCAAAATCCATTCGAGGAGCTTGGGGCACACCCTCCTTTACCGCAGCACCCACGTGCACGTGTGTGCTGGGGGGGCTTGCACGCCGCTGGAGCTGGGAGCTGAGACCCCTTCAGCGGGGCCAATCGATTCTGTGATTCCATGACAGCCCTGAGGGACCGGCTGGGCCCAAAGCCGCGGCAAGATCAGCCTCTGCATTCCTCCCTTATGGCCAGAAATCAGAGCAGCTGGGCTGTGGCCGGGGGGCGCGGCAGCCCACCCCTCGGCAGGGTCAGGCCGAGGCCAGGTTGCCATCACTGCTGGCCATAGCCGTGGCCCACCTGTCCCATCCCTCAGGCTGTCCCCTGCCTTCAGCAGCATCCTCGGCTAAGATGTGTCCCTCCAGAGAGCTGCGGAGCTGCTGCCCGGTGCTCGCCCGGCCGGTGCCCTCCACACACTCCTGCAACCTCTCTTCTCCCTCCACCGGTCCTGCCCCATCACCTGCTTCGTGGCAGGAGCTCTACTCACTGCCGTCACCCAGGGAGAAACGGGTATGGACACATCTGAGCGCGGGTCACTCCGGGAGGGCTCTTGCCGTCCGCCTGCCTGAGAGCAGCAGTGCAAGCATCAGGCTGCTCATCGCGGGAGCGTTGGGGCAAGCACGGATGGGCAAAGAGCACATCTCTACAATCGTCTGATGAGTCATAGGCTGCAAGCTTTTGAAGAGAGAAGGATAGGAATAAATCATCAGGGATGGCCTTAGAAAGCCAACCATCAAGCTGACTTAAATGATGATTGATGAAGCTATTGACTGGAAGAAGATATTCTTACAGTCAATCCACAGGACCGGGACTCGGGAGACCCAGGCTGTGCTCTTCCCTGGCAGATGGACTTCATGAGCGTCTTCAGGCAAGTCACTTAGGGGTAATTTGTCAGCATGAAGGGATAAATCATCAGATATATTGTTACAGTATTATTTACATAATAAATATCTGTATGATTAAAGTTACTCATTCTATAGTTACGAGCATGATTTAGATTTATACATTTAACCACGTACTTTGGTTTCTGAACGTGCAGTTCAGCTGCAGAAATACCCAACATCCTATGCACCAACAACAGGCTTTAGGCTTTATCCTTCCTTTGTTGTGGTTTTCTCCTCTGTGCAGAGGGGAGGGTATCTGCTTCTTCGCAGCGCTATTTGAAGACCATATTTATTACTTAGAAAACAGTTCAAGACCCACAGAAAGAGATGAAGAGGCAAAGCACTGCTATATTCACAGCAAAATGAAAATATTCATCAAGTGAGATAAGCCCTGGACTTTCTCAAGGACTTGCTCTCAGGCCACCACCTCAGTGACTATGTAAGCTGTTCGCGAACTCTGCAAAGAGAGGAGCCAGGACTTAAAAGGAATCAAAGCCATGCCCTGGCATGTACGTGCTCCATACATTCAACCTTGCTGAACGATACCTGAGCTGCTGGATTGCTACCCCAGTAGCTGACAGCATTTTGGGGCTACCAGCACATGTGGCCCGTCCCGGTTCAGCGCCGGTGCACTGCCTCTCTGTAATTTCAGCTGTGAGCCTCCTCAGACAGACCTCTGGTTAGCTGCCACGTTTGCTGATTTCGTAACGTAGATTAAGACTGACTAAGGACCTTGGGCACAACCATTAAAGCATTCACTTGTGAAACCCAACTGGATTAAAAATAAAGTTTTCCCTGGAGAAAAATTTCACCGTCAAACAACAGAGCAGGGAAAACTGCAGAACTCTGGCCCTTCTTCTCTCCGGTGTTTCTGCCCCCTTTTCATTCGTGCTCACCCCTGCAAGCCCTGCTAACCGCTGCGAGCTGCCCCGGGTGGGGAGGCCCCAGCAAGGTGCCCATGGTGGGCTAAAGCCCCGTCTCGCAGCAGCGTGCACGCCCCGCGACACCGATTACACAGCCTGGCACCACCCGGACGAAATTCTGGCCGTTTCGAGGTCAGCAGCAAATTTTCCATTTATTTCAGTATGGACAGGATTTTGCCCGAGGTGACTGCAGATGTTCAGAGAGATGCCCCAAGGCCCTGCAGATCACCATGGCTTCACTTACTACCTTTTGCGTTTCCTTCTGCCTCGCTGCCCTCCGCCGCAGCCCATGTATCTCCCGCTCCCAACTGCCTTGAAGAAATAGTTCATGGGTGGCCAACCTCTGGCTCTTGAGCCATGGCCAGGCTGCAAGAAATCTGAAGGCAGCTTTCATATCAAAGTTATAATGAGGTGGTTTGTGCACAGAAACTGCTGATTAATCCTGATTTCCAGCTGTGGGGGGAGTGAGCCAGCAAGAACCCATAGAGGACATCAGTGGGCATCGGTGGGCATCCGTGGAAGTGGTTGCACGCCAGCCTGTTGCTATCAGACAACACATGGAGCTTCTGCTCTCCCACCCAGCTGCTGACATCCTTCGTCCATACCAGGAGAGCTTCATCTTGTGGGGTCTGGGAGCACTGTGGTATGTGTCCAGTGGCTGAGCCCATGTGGATATTTTGATATAGGGATCATTTTGTCCATCTACCACAGTATTTTTAATACCTATATGATTAAAGAGCTCAAATCCCATTTTCAAAAGCACCCTGGGAATCAAAATCATTCTAACCTAAAACCAAATCCATTTCTTTATTTTCTTTTTCTTTGGAAGACTGCAGAGGTGAGAATTTAGGATTCTCTAGAAAGACCAAAACGCATGGAAAGCAAAGAATTTACTCACCAAAGTTTTATTTTTTATACTTTCTGGCTATCTGAGAGAATTCTGTGATGGATTTATGACCTGGGTCGTAAAGATTTTCTTCTAATAGAGAAGTCCAACAGCTCATGCAGAGGAACATTTCTTCTTCTAGGAAGTTCTGTAACACTTGCGTAAAGAGTTTCACACATCGAGACCAACCTGTCCCTCCTCTCTCCTATCGTCCCGCTTCATCGCTCGATGTCAAAGTGTTCTGTACGCTTAGGTGTATCCTCGATGTTAGTTATCGCTGTGTCCGAACCCAGGCCTGGTTCAGGGCGCCTGTTGTA